>NC_141685.1:96794450-98138276 GCF_964263255.1 Lissotriton vulgaris | reverse complement strand
TCATCCTAAGCCAATAAAAATGTGGGACTAGCCTCGCAAAGTTCTTGACCTGGCCCAGGTGTAGCAGGGTTTCCGTTCTCCCACAGAACTGTGCATAGAGATCTAGAACCTCAGTGAGTTAGGATGATCCAAAACTCATCTCAGTGTCAGAAATCTCGTTACCTAGCTAGCTACAGTGTCTCATGGATCATTATGAAATGATACATGTATTAGACAAACCAGAACATGATCTTTAGAATACCTCAGGAGTCGTGGAACACATGAACACTCTTTCGTTATACAATCATTTCAAACCAAAACTGGGAGTCAAAGAACACACATGCAAGTTTGAAATATTTATTATTCAATGCAAAGTTCTCAAACGCAGTATCTTGTATAATACCAAAATGCAGATTATAAAAATCAGAGTTAGCAGCATAGTCACTAATCCATAGTAAGCAAAAGGTGCTAGCATGTTATAATGTAAAAACCTATAGAATTGATATCACCTATATTTCGCGCACCCTATCTAGTATATTATTTTATATCTAAGAAGGTCTCATTCGGGCTTTAGCAGGGCGGCCCCATACCTCTCAATGTCAGTAGGAGCAGTTCACATCAACAGCTACCAGCTCTCTCCATGCGCAGTACCAAGTGTCTACGTTCATTCCGTGTAACTCTATCTTAAACCCGCGTAGAGCCCAAAATGTTGGCATCAACATTATTTATGTTATGTCTAATGTGGTGCGAGGATCAGGCCTCTCAGCAACCTTGTGTTAGGTTAATCTTAGAGTGTGCAGCTCTCAGTGTGCAGACAGTTGTACCAAGTGCACCAGGCAAAGCTGATAGCATAGAAATAACATATTATTCTCAACTAAACCACCTCACCGCTTCTAGGGTGAAAGCTACAACAACAAGTATGTGTCGTGTGCAAAACTGAAGCCGAAGGCAAACCGGCTGTTTAAACATGTAATACACTCATGCTAACATAACGCAATATATGTAATGAAGTATCCATATGACACCCCCCCATTGGTCCGAGCACCGCCAATCATAAGGGAAAAGGCAATACTAAATCAGATACAAAAATTGAAAGCAAAATTCAATAATATTGAGCTAAAATAAGCTAAAAATATGTATGAATGAGTATGTATGAATGCCTACAGTGGCCTCAAAGCTAAAAAAGAACAAAAGTCTTGAACCAAAAGTCTTCCGCCAGGTCCAAAAATTATGAAATGTATGACCAGGTCGCATCCTTTCAAATGTTTGTAAGAGAAAAAACCAAGGCACTTATCCGATATCCAAAGTCATGTGCCACCCAGACGTTATCTCCAGCGACATCACGTGAGTGAACTTTCCATCAGTTGAACTTAGTCCATCCCTCCAATTCAGCGAGGCGAAAGTTATATTTCACAACAAAGCATTCCCTCCAGGCATCTCACGATTGGAAAGTATATGCAAAGAAAGTTGCAACAGCCTCCAGTATGAAATCACTGCCATCATCCGAAAATAGTTCAGCCATCCAATTTAGCAATGGGAAAGAACATACGTGCTCCTCCAGCATCGGATCCTCCTGCAACGTCAGAGGACAACTCGGTGGGTTCACCAGATCGCTGTGTGTCAGAAAGGCATCCGCCGCTGCAGAGATCTCCCATTGGCCCAGAACTCCATTTATCGCTGCCAAGGCCATAACTCTCTCGCCAGAACAGATCAGCTCGTGAGCCACCACGGGACGCATTAGCTGATCAAAATCGACGTCAGGAGCAGTCCTCAAGCATAGGCATAAATCAATGGCCCAATCGAACTCGCAGCTCAGGCAGTGAAACACAGGTTGGACACACGTGAAGTCGGTGAACCGAAATGACAATCTATAGGCCGTGCTTAATGCTGCAAGCGGCAATGTTCCATAGTAATTGAGCATCCGATTACGACACAGGGTCAGGAGGCGTTGAACGGCGTCTTGCGCAGGATGGGCATCCATGTTTTATGAAGAAAAACACCAACAGAAAGCTTGCGGCCACAGCCAGCAAAACAGGTAGTCCACCAAACAAACTCGAAAAAATAGTGTGGAAAAACGTGGGAATGATACCAAAAACTTTTTCAAACGTAGTCACGAGGCCACTGCTTACTAGTTTAAAAAAATGTGCAAGGCCAGTCGTTGAAGAAGCATTAAAAATCTGGTGTACCAGCTCGCAGAAATGAAATGGCAAATCAGTGTTTAAGAGCGCCTGCACCTCTGTGCGGGTGTTGGCTATGTGAAGGACATAAGTTTCCCGGGCCGAACTCAGGGTCACTTGTTTTTGAGACAAAAGGGCCCTTATTCTGCTTAAACCATTGAATTTCGCTTCCAAGGTTGGGATCCGTGGCCAGATGGAGACATCTGAAGAGCCATGCGTGGGTGGGTATAGCACGTTCTTGCAGCACACTACACGCTCTGATACAGTAACTATATAAGCCACACCAATTAATAAACCACAACATAATTCGTTGTTTAAAAGCAAATAACTACCATTAGCTAATAATGTAAATGTGGGCACTACTGCTGGAACTGGCGTGCCTTTTAAAACACATGCTAAATTTGGGCGGTCCTGATTACAAGAACCGTGTAACTGAATGTGTCTGCATATTAATGAATGGTCAGGTGACTGTGTGCATTCCTCACCATTAAGATTAACTTCTTTTCCATCTTTCAGACATCTGTATGTGTATGGTAATGACCATGCCTCATGCAGGAATGCATTGCCTAGCGGTTCATATCGACCTATAGCAATATAACGCATACAGTTAGTAAATTTATATAAAGGGAATGGTAATGTTATTAATCCATGAATAAGCCATGTGGCAGTAGTGGTTTCAGCAACAGAGAAAGGCAAGGACTCTAGCTTTTCAATACGTAGCATAGAAAATGAAGCATCACGCATTGAAAGCATGCGCTGTTTCTCAGTAAGATTAAAAGGAGCAAAAAGGGATGAAACGTTCAATGAGGTCCAGGGAACTCGACCAGCCTTAAGAGTCTGTAGCGTCCATGCAAACTGCATCACAGAACGCAATTGATTTTGACCATGGTATAACGTGGACACTTCATCATGTACAATATCAACAACAGAAGAAACAATATTATCCAATGTGTAAATTCTGGAAGAAAGCATGTTAATACTGTTATCGACCACTGCAAGCACTTTTTCCAAATTTGCTTGATCAATAGCTCTCAGGCGTTTTGCTGCCTCAACTTGTGAAAATTTCCAAATCTCATTGTATATAGCATAAAGAAAGCGTTTAGATCTACCCCTAGCTGGGCCTTTTATAAAATCATTTAGGTCTATATTTTCATTCAACTGGGACAGATGCAGTTTAACTGCAGCCAAAGTGGAATGTTGTAACCAGTTCTGACACAATTTTCCTACTGAATAAGTAGTAACAGTGTGATCTGTTTCAAACCTGGGATCTGGCCTGATGTGCGTAAACCCTTCAGACAAACCCAAAAAACGACGTTGGCAAGCATCAGAGCTTCTTTGCCACAAGAGCCACCCCTCCGGGTCGAAATGGGAAACATTTAAGGAGGAGTTCTGCAAAAGTGCTTGTATCTCACTGATGGATAATGTAGTGAAATTACTCCAACCTGAATATTCTTCTAAATCAGGGATAGTAGGGGTATTTAATTTTTTAGATGTAGCCAATCCAAAACATGTTGTTTGGGAAATAGTTGAATTTAAAAACAACATGTGATTCGGGATGAGACATGCACGATGCAAAGCCTCAGTGCCTTGTACCTGCCAATCTTTGGTACCCCAAACCGATTTAAGGTCAATAGTATCCTTCCATAACTCATAGCCATCTACAGATAACCTTTCTAGAAAGGACTTTGAATACAGCAATTTTGTATCAGTAAGTCTGACTTTGGGCATGAATTTCTGGATCACTTTAAAATAAAACGACTCAGGATTTGATTGATTAAAGTCTGTAAAATAAGAGTATTTTCCCAGAAATGTACTCGAGCTCCCCTGTAAAGGAGCAGGGCAATGTTCCCACTGAGTGTAATTCACAGGAACCCTCCTGGAACTTGTCTTGTGTAGGAAATGATTCCCATAATGTTGATAGCAAAATAAATCACCATAATTGACAGAATCTAAGTACAAATCCTCAGCATCAAAGGCCGCATAATATTTCAAATCAGAGAACAATGCTTCTACAGCCTGAAGATCCCAGTCATCAGAATGAACATTTTGCTTAATCACATCTCCCATGTTTACTCTAAGCACATTAGGAACATTAATAACTTCTGTGGGGCCATGTATCTGAAACCTAACTGCATCCCACACAATCCCATCAAGGACAGGCCAAGCAGTAATTTGTACTGTTTTCAAGTCTCTCCTTAGCCTGTGTGCTGAATGTGAGGAGGATAGAGGGGCCAATGTTCCATTAAGGTACCGAATTCCTGTTCTTTCTTTCACATAATGGCCATCAATCAAGCGGAAAAAATAAAACACAAAACCAATTGACATAAAAAGATAAAATGAAAATAGTATCAGCCAAACGTAGGTCCAAGGGGGAATTAAAAAATGTTTTTTAAATAACGTGGCATATTTTGCAATAGTCGATGGTTTCTTTGAAAGTTCCGAAACAGAGTCAAAAGAGAATCTGGACTGGTTGGCCAAACGAGCATTTAGATCAGACATAGATAAATCAGCAGGATCTGCATATGTCCGCTCATCAATGTTGGCAAGAGGAATTGTATTTAATAAAGGATTGGATAAAGCAGGCATCTCGAGGGACACCTCCTGATCTGCACCAGATGTAATAGCCAGCACAGAGTTCCTCACCATGGAAGGACAGGATGTAGCCGGTGTCATACTATGAAGAATCGGCCACCCTGTGTATCTTGACATTGTCAATAGAAATAAATCTGTTTTCTTTACGACCTGGAAGTGGTGGTAAAATGACTGTTCTTGTGCCCTTCACTCCAAGGACTCGAACCGGCGTTCTAAATGAGGGACCAAACTCTTTCTTGTTATCGATCTTCTCTCGAACCAGTTCTCCAACTTGGGGTAGCCAGCCAACTACCGGGATCTGCAACGCATCATCCGACGTGGAGGGCAAGTGTTCCTTTGCAAGACTGTCTCTGGTCTTTTGTAGATCCTGTAAAACATTGCAATGTTCATCTACGTCAAAGGCCGCGGCCTGGGCCTGGCAGTCTGCACCATCAAGGTCAGGGACGTACATCTTGATACCAAAGAGCATTTCGTATGGGGTCCGCCCACCCAGAGACCTTCTAGGGAGATTATTAAGCGCACGCTGCACGCCATAGAGGTGGGTCAGCCAGTTTCTACCAGTGCCTATAACACGTGCTGTCAAAGATTGCTTTAAGTCGCGGTTCATTCTCTCTACTACAGAATTGCCCTCAGGCCTGTAGGGACTTGAAAACTTCACCTGTACTCCCAACGAAACCATAGCATCCTTATACGCCTTAGAGGCGAAAGCCGGACCCTGGTCCGAGTGGAAAGTACCACAAGCAAAGATTCCCACAAAGACACGCAAATCCTTAATGACAGTTCGCGAATCAGCGCTTCGATGCGGCCATACCCACACAAAGCGTGTGCATGAGTCAACTGCTACTAAGATGTATTTACAAGCAGTATCAGAAGAAAAAGGACCGCAGTGATCCAAATAAACGCAACCAAGCGGTTTATTAGAGATGCACAACTGTGTCTGAGGCGGACGCGCAGCAGTAGAAGGCTTAATCTGCTGACAAATGTCACACATAAGGACATAATCGCGCGTCTGTTTGTACAGTCCCCGCCACCAGAACCTCTGTTGTAGCTGAGATACAGTGGCTGAGACGCCCGCATGCGCAGACGCCACACCTTCATGAGCCGCTGTAATCAGAGAAGCTCTGCGATCCGAGTTGGGAACTAAACGCTCTCCAACTTCAGGAATTTTCACATAAGGAACCTTATCGGGACTTAAGTGGTATGTGTACTTCGAAGGGAACCCCGCAGGATATTTACCTCCCTTCGCTGTGGCAGCAACAGCCGCCAAGATGTCATCATCTATTTTGCTTTTGGACCTCGTGACCGCTGCAACTAAGTATTTTGATACCGCTGACTTCGCTGCTTCATCAGCAAGCGAGTTGCCAACAGCGTGGACTCCCACGCGCTGGTGGCCGAGAGTATGAATCACAAACACGAGCGGCAGTTTCTCTTTAAGTTCCGCCACTCGGACCCAGATCATTTTATGTTTTATTGTGCTACCTTTGGAATCACGAAAATCATTCTGAATCCAAAAGAACAAGTTCTCATTGTAAGACTGGACACAGTAGTAAGAATCACTTACGATTAAAGTCGTCACACAAGGATCAGCGTACTCCAATGCAAGCATTAGAGCACGCAGCTCAGCTAATTGTGCGGTGCAGTCCCCAAGCGTCTGCGTGTGCACGACGCTGGACTCGAACTCATCGTTCACCATGGCACCGACCACAATGGCGCAAGCGGAAACGTAGGCATGTTTAGAGCCATGCGCAACCTGCGCCGAACCATCCGTGTAAATGATACAGTGGAAATCCTCCAACGGTCGCATTGCTAAAGGAGCAGGATGAACAAATTCATACTGTAAATACTCCTGCGACCGTAAAGCGGCGTCAAAAATAAACGTGACATCCTGAGATGTCAAGGATGTAGCCCACTGAATCCACCGAGGGTGCAAAGCTTTAGAATTTGGTACACTGGCTTTCGTGACCGCCTCCAAGGCCGGACACGGGGTAACAACCAACATGCGCTTTCCCTGCGACAGGGCACGTTCCTTAAGAATTGCCATCTGCACAGCCGTTAAAACTTTCTCCACAGTGGAAAATCGCAATTCAGCCGAAGTGTACAAGTGTGACTTGTAAGCAATAGGTACAGTATCCCCCTCATTAAAAGTCAGGTACGTGAAACCCACCGTCCCAGGGATAATTCTTATCACCAGGTTGGTCTGGTTATCACGGGTCTGTAAGTAGTCAGAAGTGAGCAAATCAGCCTGCAAGGACTGCAGAATGGCTGAATGCTCAGGCAGCCAGCATGATTTGGAAAAAGATGGTTGTACCAAGGCATATAAAGGCTTGATACGCTGGGCATATTCCGGAATGTATGTCCTCCCGAAATTTAAAAAACCCAGTAAAGACTGTAATTTTTTCAGCGTTGTCGGAGAGCGCAACTGCGCGCACTTCTCCAGGAAGTGAGGAGCCAATCCCTTTCCTTCATGGTTAAGTTCATAACCTAGAAACAACACTGTGTACTCCGCAATGTGTGATTTTGCAAAGTTAAACTTGTAACCCATGTCTGCAAAGTTACAAATGATGCTGTTTACACGACACAGATGCACCCAAAGTTCGTCGTCTGTGAGATAAATGTCATCCACATACGAACATGCAACTGGATCGAAACTCTCCAAAAGAGAGACTATGCGGGCGGAAAACACCCCAGGACTATTTTTATATCCCATTGGGAGTCGTTTAAACATTTTTTGTACGCCGCCGCATGTAAAACTGGTCCATTGGGAACTTAGACCATCTAATCTATGTGCATAAAAACCATTGGAAATGTCAAGCGTGGTTTTGAACCGTTTACGCTCAAGACTATTCACTAGGGCAGAGCCGTGAGTATTCTGTACTGCACAGTTACGGCAATGCGAGTTCAAATGCCGCTAATCCAAAACCAGACGATATGATCCGTCCGGCTTGTTAACAGTAAAAAGGGGGTTATTCATCGGTGACACACACGTTTCAATTACACCTTGATATTCCAATTGTTCAAGGATAGCCGCGACCGAAGCCTTAGCTTCACGCCGTATGGGATATTGGGGTTGTGGCTGCGGCTGTGACCGTAACGGAATCTCATGGCTCGGGGACAATTTATCCCAGCCACACTGATTCCGGTACACAGCCGGCGCAAGCGCCAGAGCCCACTCTTCTGCAAAATGCAGAGCTTCCATTCTTGGCACAGTGTGCGCGAAACTGGGGAGGATTACCTCCTCCCCTCGCGGAGCTGCGAGAACAAAAGGTGGGGGCCAGTCAGCCTCCGAAAGCAAAATATCATACGTATCCGAAAGATTTTCCCAAAATACCCCTTTTACAGTTCGCTGCATGTCACCTTCAATTAACAGGACAATTTCAAAAAGTCTTTCAGGGGGAGCAACATGTGTATCAGCTGTTTCAATCACAATAAAAGTCTCAGTCGCTGTCACCTTCAACAGTGGACGGAGGGCCTCTCTCACTATGGTAATCTCCGCCGCGCTGTCCAGCAAGGTCAGAGCCCACGTCAGATTCCGAAGCCGCGTTCTCACTATCTGGGGCATATCGATGCGCCGTTAAGGCAGCGACTTTCTTCTTGGCAAACTGCGGTCTCTTTGGCGTAGAGTCGTCCCGCTGATCCCCTTCACTTCGTGTGCGGGGCTGGCCACGTCCTTGCTGGCCACCCCTGCCCCTGCCGCCCCCTCCACCACCGGTTGACGGAGCCGATGAGTCCTGAAAGGAACGAGGAGAGCGTTGGTCAGTTGCCTGATATCTATCAGGCGATTTAATCGTAGCGCGATCGCGCAATTCATAAACTCGCTCTGACTGCGCAGGTTGTGAAGGCGCCGGACTCGAAACCTGTGTCTGTTGTTGTTGTTGCTTACCCTGATTCTGCTTTTTAGGCCAATTTTGCTTTTTGGACTTGGGCTGTCCACCTGTTTCCGAAGACTGTCCCTGGGGCTGCTTCCTTTCTTTTTCAAGAAAAACCTTTGCGCCCTTAGAATTGCGGCCAACCGTTTTATAAGCTGCCACAATAATTTTTGCCAGCTGACGGGGTTTCTCGGCATCGGGAATTAACGCCAGACCATTGGCCACTTGAAAGTTCACAGCATCCCCTTTTACATTGGCAAGGATAATACCGCAAACTGTCTCAAATGAACCGTTCAGGCGCATACCCAACTCAACCGCCGACTCAGGTCCGTGATCATCTTGAACACGTTTGAGGATCGCAGACAGGTTCGACACTGTCGGTGTGCCAAAGCACCTCGAGTAAACCGCTGCAAAAGTCTTACCCCATGTTTCACAGTCAGCAAGTTCAGGGGCTAAATCCTTCGGTAAACTAAGCGTAAGAATCCGGTGTTTTTCACCCGGAGTCGTATTAGGAAACACAGCCTCCAGCTGGTCGAATTTCTCGGCAAGCCAGTAAGGAAAATCATCCTTATTGTCTGGCTTTCTGCCCATTACGGAATTCACCAAGACAGGACTGATTTTCAAACCAGCCTGTTCCGCTCGAAGCTGCGCACCTGCGGGGGCTGCGCCATGTATATTACGACCAATGTAATGAACAAGCGCTCTAATCACGTCAACCGCGACATCATGCAGACGCCGCAAATCACCCACATTACAAGTGGCGCGATTAGGATGAGGAGTAAATCCGCCCAAGGCGGGCCAAGCTGTGCCCGGAATGGACAACGGACCTAACCTCGGAGCCGTTAAAGAGTGGGGTAGGACGCCACCAAACCAAACTCCGTGCTGCCAAGCATCGATAGGTACTTCCAGTGCTCTGTACGGAGCATAAGCCGCCGGAACAGCCGAGGCAGTGTACGAGTGGTAGACGCCCGAATTAGCGTTTACTTCCGGAAACGTCACCCAGGAATAAAACAATTCGTACGGGTACGCATGTTCCGCACTCACCACTAGAACCACAGCCAAACCTTCCGCAGGGACATTATATGCCCTCAAGTGGTCGCGAACCGCGACGCGGCTATGCTGCGCTATTTCCACGGCCATGGTAGCACCGGAAGTGAAAAAAGGACAAAGAACACTTTGTAGCACAACTGGGTAGTAATTCAAAGAAACCGTTTAAAGTAGAATTCAAGCTTGAAAAAGACCTATTTCAAAAATAGGTAGGTTTTTCCGACACCACCGTTTACCGGAAACGGGAATGAAGGTGTTAAGGTTTGAATGATATACTACTCGAGTGTCATGAAATACGGCCAACCAATCCGTTGGGCGCCATGTAGCAGGGTTTCCGTTCTCCCACAGAACTGTGCATAGAGATCTAGAACCTCAGTGAGTTAGGATGATCCAAAACTCATCTCAGTGTCAGAAATCTCGTTACCTAGCTAGCTACAGTGTCTCATGGATCATTATGAAATGATACATGTATTAGACAAACCAGAACATGATCTTTAGAATACCTCAGGAGTCGTGGAACACATGAACACTCTTTCGTTATACAATCATTTCAAACCAAAACTGGGAGTCAAAGAACACACATGCAAGTTTGAAATATTTATTATTCAATGCAAAGTTCTCAAACGCAGTATCTTGTATAATACCAAAATGCAGATTATAAAAATCAGAGTTAGCAGCATAGTCACTAATCCATAGTAAGCAAAAGGTGCTAGCATGTTATAATGTAAAAACCTATAGAATCGATATCACCTATATTTCGCGCACCCTATCTAGTATATTATTTTATATCTAAGAAGGTCTCATTCGGGCTTTAGCAGGGCGGCCCCATACCTCTCAATGTCAGTAGGAGCAGTTCACATCAACAGCTACCAGCTCTCTCCATGCGCAGTACCAAGTGTCTACGTTCATTCCGTGTAACTCTATCTTAAACCCGCGTAGAGCCCAAAATGTTGGCATCAACATTATTTATGTTATGTCTAATGTGGTGCGAGGATCAGGCCTCTCAGCAACCTTGTGTTAGGTTAATCTTAGAGTGTGCAGCTCTCAGTGTGCAGACAGTTGTACCAAGTGCACCAGGCAAAGCTGATAGCATAGAAATAACATATTATTCTCAACTAAACCACCTCACCGCTTCTAGGGTGAAAGCTACAACAACAAGTATGTGTCGTGTGCAAAACTGAAGCCGAAGGCAAACCGGCTGTTTAAACATGTAATGCACTCATGCTAACATAACGCAATATATGTAATGAAGTATCCATATGACACAGGTGTCCGGCTAGAGGTATCTCATGCGCCAGTTCCATCAAAAAGGCCCGGTAACACTGGGGGACCACTAAGGCCCTCGAGGACCCATGCACCGGAACCCTTGGTTCACTGTACAGGAGGCCATCCTCCCAATACAAGTGATAGTTGCCGGTCTCCTTGTTCATCGCTTGGGCTTCGGCCTGTCGCCGCATGCCTTCAAGCGTGGGGCACTCCTTCTGCGCCCAACAGAATTCCTCCCGGGTAGGACCTCCTTCCACTCGGCAAGGGTCGGCAAGTCCCCCACGGGAATGACATCCACCTCCACGGACTCCGGGGTTACATCCGCGGGCTCCCCATCCATCACACGGGGTGTGTCCTCCACAACACTCTCCTCTGGACCGACAGTGGGTTGGGCCGTTGTTTCAGGCTCCAACCCGGGTTGAGCTTCTTGCCGAGCAGCTGTGGTGACTACGCAAGTCCACCCTGGTAATCCCAGCATCTCAGTGTGGGCCTTAAGCTCCACTTCCTTCCAGGCGGTATGTTCGAGGTCATTACCGAGCAGACAGTCCACAGGTAAGGCAGGGCTGATCGCAACTCTCAACGGGCCTGACACTCCTCCCCATTCAAAGGGAACTTGAGCCACGGGATAGTAGCTCATTCTGCCGTCAGCCAACACGGCCGGATGATACACATAAGAAACAACCTGCTCAGGGGACACCAGCCGCCTCACTACAGTGGTCATACTGGCTCCTGTGTCCCTCAGAGCGTCCACCTCCTCCCCATTGACCTTCACCCTCTGCTGGTACTTAGCAGTATTCGATGGTAAGGGCGTCACTGGGACCATCTCTCTATCCCCAAGTAAAACCAGGGTCAGGCCTGTCCACTCCCCTTCCCTATCTAGGGGCAGCTCCAACCCAAGCGCTACGCTAGCCACCCCAGGACTCTTGCCACCAGTGGGGGCTGGGGGGCCTTTGCAACACTGGGGATCTCCCTTGTAGTGTCCGACCTCTCCGCACTCATAGCACCGGACCACTTTTGGCTGCTGACTCTTGTCAGGGTAAGTGGGTTTTGGGGAACGGTTCTGAGGTGGGGTACCTACTCCTTTCCCAAACTGTCTAGTTTGTGGGCCTCGTGAGAACTCCGTTCTTTTATCTCCACCCTCTTTCTTCTGAGGGGCGCCCTGACCGCCTTTCGGGCCATCTCCCACATGGCCCTTGTGTGACACCCGGGTGCTGACCCAAATATCCGCCTCCTCCGCGAGCTCACGGGAATCAGTAAGCTTGGGGTCCACCAAATGCTGGCGCAACTCCGGTAAACACTTATCCAAGAGGTGCTCTCTCAAAAAAAGGCTATACAGACACTCAAAATCACGCACCTCGCTGCCACGCACCCACCCATCCAGAGCCTTTCGGGCATATTCAAAAACATCCACCCAATTCTGCGTGGACAGCTTATGGCTGCCACGAAACCTCTGGCGATACCTTTCAGGGGTGAGGCCAAAATGTTTGATAAGTGCCTCCTTCATGGGGGAATACCTAAACTGGTCTGCCTTCTCCAATTACAGGAGTGAGTCAATTACATCAGGAGGTATATACCGGTACAAATCACCTCCCCAGTGATTCTCAGGCACCCCATGGGCAGTCAAGGCCACTTCATACGCCTCCAACCACCTGGCAATGTCATCCCCCTTGGTGTAGCTCGCTATCACCTCCTTGGGTAACCAGAATCTGGGCTCCTGATGAGCTCCAGGTACGCTGCCACCATTAGGACTTCCTGGGGCACTCAACTGCAATGCTTGCAGCTCCATTTCCTTGAGCTGCAGTTCGTGCGCCAGCTTCCTTTCCTCCAATGCTAATTTCTCTCTCTCCAAAGCAAACTGCTTATCTTCCCTTTCTCTCTCTAAAGCCAGATTCTTATCTTCCCTTTCTCTCTCCCTCTCGTGCTCTAACTTGGCAAGCTCCCACTTCAATCGTCTCTCCTCCCTCCTGTCCTCGTACTCCTGCGGTGACACACTCTCCCTAGATACACTGCTTCCTGACCCGGAACGTCTTCCTGGCAATATATTGTCTGACATGTCAATGTTGAGCAGGCCTGGGTCTTCCTGAGTGTCCGCCTCCCCGTGTGTGACCTGTTCCCCATCCTCTTCTTCCTCTGGGTGGGCCCTTACCCATGCCCTCAAGGCGGTACGGAGCTCTTCTTTTACAGCTCTCGTCCCCACAGGCACTCCCATCCCCTGACAAAACTCCCTTAACTGCACTACAGTGTACCTATCAAGGTCAGCCAGCTGGAACTCCATTCTGTCAGGTGAGGACCTAGATAACCTGGAAGAAAAATTCTAAGATGTGGGCAACAATGCTGGTTCAACACACTTTGATGCAGGCTAGACAGCGGTGGGCATTGGGGTTTGCTTGAAGCACGACAGGTGTCCAATTAATTGCAGTACACTCTGTCCCACTGGAGGGTGTTAGGTAGCTACAGGTCCTCCTGGATCCCACCGCTCGCCAACAATGTAAGAACTGGGACCACCAGTTCTCCGGGGGGTAGCATGGCTCGAGCAGGAAGGCAGCCAGGGGCTTGCGTGTAAAGCAGCCACTTAACACACACATCCAATGAAACACACAGTGGCGCAATAATGGAGACCACACCAGTAGTTGTATTTGAAAGAATCAAGATCTTTTATATAGGCTTTCAAATAGAGCGATGCATTAGTAATTCATTAGTATTTCAGATAAGCATTTCATTAAGACATTTCATGCATCACGTTCAGATTGCATATCCTGTAAATGGGTGAACATTTCATTAAGCATTTCAGTAAGACTTTTCATTAAAATAATAACCAGCTCATCTAAGCAATGAAACATTAACTAACCCCGCCTGTCGCATCAGACTCTTTGGCAGGCAAAGGGGAATTTGTATAAACCTGGAGGATCCTACAAGAAGCGACTATAGTATTGCGTTTAAGTAACACATCAAACCTCTCATGGAAGCTTTTCCTAGAAAGTAATAAAACATTCCAGCAAGTACTTATCAGTCTAACAAGGAACTTCAAAGAACACAGCCTTTAGTCATCAACCACAAGCCTTTCTTCTTGTGAATACAGATCGGTTTGCGACCCAGATCAGATCATCAGAATATTATGGAAGTCCACCTCTGCAAGAAAATTCAGTAGAGTGAAGTGACTCTCCCTCTCATTAACAGGCTGGTAAATATGGTACACTTTAAACATATCAGGCTTGTAAATACGGTTCACTTTGAACATATCAGATTGAAAATATGGTGCACTACGATATAATGAGGAAAGTGTCTGACCCTCCAGCCTCCAAATATTCGAGGCACATTCAGAAGGGGGCCCAACAGGACCCAGTCTCAGCTAACCCCGGGGAAGGGGCGACCTCGGGCCTCACTCGGCCTACCGCCCTCCTCCCCAGGGGGTTACCTTGTGTTCTTCGGCCCTCCGGGGCCCTTGCAAAGTGTCCGCTTGGGGGGAAAGGAGCTCCGGCCCTGTGCGCCGCGGGGGCAGTTGTGGAGCCAAGCGGAGGGGGCTCTCAGGCTCAGCGGCCCCCTCCGTAGTGAAGTGCAGCTCTCTTTGGCCGCCGAGCCGTGTCAGCGGGGTCCGCGGTGACGGCCAATGAGGGAGCAGTGTGGGCCGGGCCGCGGGACCAATCGCGGCACAGGGAGACGGGGGCGCGGCCAATGACGAGGCCGAACGCCCTTGTCACGTGATGGAGGCAGTGACTTGGCTTCAGGCCTCACGAGGCCTGACTGGACTACGCGGCGGCCTTCCTGAGGCTCCGGGGGCCGCCGCAGGACCTCCCCTTAGTCGGGTGGGGCCCGGCCACACTGCGGCGGCCCTCTTCTGGTACCGGGTGCCACCAAGGGGTATCACATCGCTTCCGTGGGCTGCAGCGGTGATTTGGTGCGCTGAGCAACAAAGCCTGAGGGGCAGTCTCGGCTGGGCAGAAGGAGGGGGCCACTGGCGCCTCCAGGCCCGGCGGGACAGCGGCAGACAGCGACAGGCTATCGCAGCGCTCGGGGACAGCAGGTGAGCGCTTGGGGGCAAATGCAGCGCCTCGCTGACAAGATGATTTCTGAGGGGAAGAAGCGCTTTAGAATACGAGTGCCTCACAGGGGGCTTCAGCGCTAGAGTCTCGAGGGCAGTTAGCTCAAGGCAGGCAGGATGGGAGCAAATTGTAGCGCTTGGTCCACAGTTCAGTCAGGGGGAGACAGGTAGGCCCAGTTGTAGGCAGGGGATGCGCAGGGCAGCACAGTCCAGTACCTGGTCCCAGGAAGCAGGTTTCTTGGCGCTTGGATGGTTCTGCGCCCTTAGTTGCTTGTTTCTTGAAGTGGAAGGGGGGGGGGTGATGAGTTGAAGGCTTGAAGAATTTCTCCTCAGTCACTGCAGATGGGCCCTGGGGTTCCCTACCACTGGGCCAGATCAGGGGGCTAGCTTTGGACACCTTACCCAGCTTAAGAGGCAGCACCTTAATCCTGTCACTGCCAGTAGCATAGGTTCCTCACTAGTCCCTCCCGCCTAAAACTCCTGCGTGGGTTCCCCAGGTCAGTGATGCTCCAACTGACTAGAAAAAGTTCCCTCCCTTGCTTATATATGCCCAGGTCAGGTGACCACTCTCTAAGGCAGGAACAGTCAGGTCCGCCTTTCTTCTGGAAGGTTCCAGGAGCTTCCCCACTCTAACTATGGACAGGGGCTGGGTGGCTGGTGTTGCAACATTGTATGGGGACCCAGCCTGCTCCTGGCAACTAGGGTGGTACACTAAAAAGACCTCGCTGCAGTAGCAGGGGCCAGTGCCAGCCATGTTGGAAGTAGAGAGCACCTGCACCCTAACACAGATTAGCTATGAAAAGGTGCCCCGAAGACCTAAGGGCCAACAAAAAGAAGGTGGGAAAAATGAGGCAAGGGCAAAAAAATCACGGGGAAAGACCACCCTAAGGCTGACAGGTCTAACAGATCTGATGTCATCTGCGGCTTTGATCAGCGCAGTCTCTGTACCGTGGAATCGGCGGAACCCAAATTGAGTATCATCGAGTAAATGGTGTTCCTCTATGAAAGCAGATAGTTTTAAATTCATTGCTTTTTCGGCCACTTTGGCCAGGAATGGAAGGCTTGCAATTGGCCGGTAGTTTTTCAATTCATCCTTATCAAGGTGAGGCTTCTTTAGTAATGGTTTGAGGAGAGTTTTTTTTAGGGCGTCTGGATAAATACCTGATCTGAACATGGTGTTGCAGATTAGAGTAATGGCAGGTATAAGCACATCGATAATAGGTGGAAGAATTTTAAAAGGACAAGGATCAAGTGCAGAGCCTGTTTTGATCATGGTGATGATTTCCGCAGTTTGAGCGTTGGTGATATCTGTAAAATGAGTAAACTCGGGTGCAGAGTAAGTCGAGGTATGGGTAATAGAGGGGGTATTAGTATTATTTGAGAAAGCCGAGAAGATGTCATTGACCTTCGTGAAAAAGAAGGTAGCCAGGGCATCGCAAAGAGATTGAGAGGGAGGTGGGTTCAGATCAGGGGAGTAACCAGCTAGCTGCTTGGTGGTATTGTAAAGTTCCTTAGAGGAGTTTTTTGCTAGCTCTATCCGTTCACTAAAGTACTTTTTCTTAGCCTCACTGATCATGGTTTTATATTTGACCAACGTCTCCTTGTAGCTAATTCTGTTGTCTTCGCTATAGGCCTTCCGCCAATGCCTCTCCTTGTTCCCGCAGAGTTGTTTCTGGGTTCTTAGTTCTTCAGTGAACCAAGGTGCCGAGGGGGCGAGTCTGCTTCTGGTCGCCTGTTTAGTGGGAACCAGTGAATTAGCGGCAGTACCCAGCCAGCCGTGGAATTGCTTGGTGGCAATGTTGGGGTCTGCGGAAAAAATGGGGTTTCAGGCTAGGACTATCTATGTCATTCCAGGCTTTAAACGGTTGACGGGAATTGGCGAATACTTTAGCGGTGAATGTTTCCTGGATGATGATGGAGCCCAAGATGGCGTAATGATCTGACCAAGTGAAAGGAAGGATTTGATTTATGTGGATATCCTCCAGATTGGAGAAGATGCCATCCAGTGTATGGCCACCATCATGCGTAGGAGAGTTAACCAGAAGGGGAAGACCAAATGTCTTCATATCCGAGATAAGAGATGAAGTATCCCTATCCTCTAGTTTGTCTAGGTGAAAATTAAAATCACCCAAAACTGTAAAAGAGTCTTCCAGAGCCAGGGATTCCAGGATAGAACTCAAATCCGTGATAAAGTCTGATTGTGGTCGTGATCCAGGTGGTCTGTATACGAGGATCCCTTTGAAGTTGTTGGAAGGGGATAGCATGATTGCGAATTGCAAAGCTTTGCAGGAGGATGACGTGGTGGCAGTAATTCTCACATTAAGTGAGTCACGGGCGATAATCGCTACTCCGCCCCCTTTTTTATGCTGTCTATCGTGTCTATAGATTGTGAAACCTCTTGGGACTGCAATCACTAGGTCTGGGTCGGATGAATTGTCCATCCAAGTTTCGCTCATGAATAATATACCTAAATTCCTATCCTCTTATCAAGTCTGCTATATCCTGTCGGTGTTTACCGAGCGAGCGTACATTAGAAAGTGCTATTGATATGCTGGTATGTGTATTTTTGTTAGCACTGGAGGGTGATTTAATGGCGAGGGGGATAGAAACCATACAATGAGGACAGAACTGTGTGAAAAGACCGGGAAGGGATATTGGGTCAAGCTTTCGGTAATCGCAGTGATTGTGAGGACGCATCTCGAGCAGCTTAATATTAGAAAAGTGTAGACAAGTCGCTGAGTTAAGGGGACCAGGGGTGGTGGCCCTGGGCCCGGTCCAGGCGCGGACGGGCGCAGACGGGCATGCCTTTGGCGCGCCGCTGGCGCGCCCGCTGCGCGGATGGGGAGGGTTAATATTTTTGTACATGTAAGGGGCGGGTTTAGAGGAGGGTGGGAGGCGTCCAACAACTGGACCGCAACCCTTCCTCCCAGCAAGATGTCTGAAATGGGTGCAGTTATGGTGGCAGCGCCTTAAATCGGCTGCGCCGTGCACAACAAAGGAATTGGCGGCTTCGGAGCGAGGCTAGTCTCGTGCTGAAGTGCAAAGAGGTAGCGTTTAAAATAGAGCTGTTAAAATATATACAGATTTTAAAATACACATACTTCGTATTTCAAGAGCGTGCAGAAAGGCAGTGAACAGAAAAGAGCTGAGAGCCCCCGGCTTCCGCCACAGGGGAGAATATGGCAAATATCACAGCTATAGTATGTGACGCCCCTTAAATATACTGGGAGGGCGGGAGGCGTCCAACAACTGGACCGCAACCCTTCCTCCCAGCAAGATGGTGTCTGAAATGGGTGCAGTTACGGTGGCAGCACCTTAAATCGGCTGCGCCGTGCACAACAAAGGAATTGGCGGCTTCGGAGCGACGCTAGTCTCGCGCCGAGGTGCAAAGAGGTAGCGTTTAAAATAGAGCTGTTAAAATATATACAGATTTTAAAATACACGTACTTCGTATTTCAAGAGCGTGCAGTAAGGCAGTGAACAGAAAAGAGCTGAGAGCCCCCGGCTTCCGCCTCAGGGGAGAATATAGAATATATCACAGCTATAGTATGTGACGCCCCTTAAATATATTGGGAGGGCGGGAGGCGTCCAACAACTGGACCGCAGCCCTTCCTCCCAGCAAGATGGTGCCTGAAATGGGTGCAGTTACGGTGGCAGCGCCTTAAATCGCCTGCGCCGTGCACAACAAAGGAATTGGCAGCTTCGGAGCGACGCTAGTCTCGTGCCGAAGTGTTAAGAGGTAGCATTTAAAATAGAGCTGCTAAAATATATACAGATTTTTAAAAACACGTACTTCGTATTTCAAGAGCGTGCAGTAAGGCAGTGAACAGAAAAGAGCTGAGAGCCCCCGGCTTCCGCCTCAGGGGAGAATATGGCAAATATCACAGCTATAGTATGTGACGCCCCTTAAATATACTGGGAGGGCGGGAGGCGTCCAACAACTGGAACGCAACCCTTCCTCCCAGCAAGATGGTGTCTGAAATGGGTGCAGTTACGGTGGCAGCGCCTTAAATCGGCTGCGCCGTGCACAACAAAGGAATTGGCAGCTTCGGAGCGACGCTGGTATCGCGACGCCGGACGCGACCCCTGTTTCTTTTGCTGCTTCCCCTGATTCTTTTGCTGCTTCCCCTGATTTTTATTCTTCCAATTCTGTTTTGGAAAATTTGGATGGTTGTCTTTAGTAGACTTTGCTATCTGAGTCTGCGGTTGAGTTGCCGTTTTAGCAAAAGGCTTAACACCCAAACTATTGCGGCCAATGGTCTTATAAGCCTCCGCAATAATTCATGGTAACGCTCGGGGTTTGTCGACGTCTTGGACAAGGCGCAAAGCATTCGACACCTGAAAGTTAACCGCATCTCCCTTTACAGTACAAAAGATGAGATCAGCAACTACGTCAAACACTCCAACGAGCCTCATTCTCTTTTTTTTTTTTTAGGAGAATTCATAATTTATTTGATTCGTAAAAGCTCCTCCTCGAGCTGGGAATTGATCCGTCATGTCAAGACTCCTTTTTTTTTTTTTTTTAATTCTTTTTATTGAAGTTGTATTCGGGTTTTATGCAGCATAGATCGAAGAATACTGAAAATCACAGCAAAATAAATATTACATTTGATTTCAACTTAACATAATGTCACACCAATTTACTCAAAATAACATCCCCAGATTTGATCGAATTTTCTAATGCCCCCAACTCTTTGAGCATATAACAGTTCGCTTTTCCTAACCCTTTTCATTTTTTTCAGCCATTCCTGCAGCGTCGGGATACAGGTTGAAAGCCAATTCTGCAATAATAAGAATCTAGCCACAGTCATTATAATATAAATCAATTTTGCCAAGTGACTTGAAAATGTACAATCAGGATCATAACCAAATAACAGCATTGCTGCATTGCATGGGACTGATAGCATACAATAAGTTTTTAAAAAACCAATAATTTCTTCCCAGAAATGCTTAATTTTAGGACAAAACACTATAATGTGTGACCAATTGGCTTGTTCGCAATTACATTGTCTGAAACAGAAAGCAGATGCATTATTATACATTTTAGCAATTATTACTGGCGTACGATATAATAGCCACTTGCTAAAATACAACATCCGGCGCCAATTGGCACCACGTAGTACACAGAAATTAAACTGATTAATAGTTTTCCATATTTCCGGTGACAAAATTAAATTTTCCTGAGTGTACCATTTACGGATAGCTTTAGCAGTCAACTCTACTTCCCGACTTTGAATTAGACACTGTTTTCATGCTCCGGGTTTCTTCTCGGAATTATTAACAAACAGATCCAAAACAAGAGTAGAAGTATAATTCGAAATGATACCGGGATCTAATTGTGCCAACATAGGATAAATTAAATTAGAATAGGAGCCCATTAGCAAAAAATTGCCAACAATTCGACCTGACATCTCGTTAACAGAGAGCCAAGTCCCGCTGACCAAAAAGTCTGCTAATGTTCTGAACCCGGCCCGGTCCCAATTTTCTATGACAATGGGATTGATTTTGATCTTTAAAAAGGAAAACACTCCAATTAAAGGAGTTAGTAAATGAAAGGGTGGAAGTGAAATCTCTTAATCATTGCATTACGTCTTTTAAAAAACCAATTTAGGATTTTATACCGCACAAATTTGGGAGATTTCAGTACGAACAAAGGGGATGGAATTTGAATTTCTGAACATATCAGATCAAAGAAAAAATTTATAAAACAACTAGTTGCTGCACTCCTGTTCTTAAATCTCTCTAAATACTGTGCCAAATAAGCAAAATAATAATCTTTCAAATTTGGAAAGGAAAGACCGCCATAATCAGTTTCTGCAGTTAATGTCCGTATATCTAATCTGGGTGTTTTTTTTGCCCAAATAAATTTGGAAAACATAGATTCTATTTTGGAGAAAAAAGTACCCGGCAAATAGACTGGAATTGAAGCAAACAAAAAATTAAAGAGAGGAAGGATTGACATTTTAATTAAATTGATGCGACCGAGAATAGTCAAAGGCAAAGGGTCCCATCGAGCAAACATTGATTGAACTTTTTTTATTAATGGTATGAAATTGAGTGTATATAAGTCCAAGATATTGGAAGAGAACCAAATTCCCAGATATCTTTTCGGTTTTGAATTAATACAGCCTTGTAAATCTTTGTGTAAAACTGGGTCTGCACCCCCACAAACCAATATTTCTGTCTTTTTTTTATTAATCCGGTAACCTCCTAAAGATTCGAACTCTTCAAAAATGTGAAAAATATGGGTCTGTGATTCCAAATCCGGTTTAATAAGTAACATGATATCATCTGCGTAAAGTTTGATTTTGGCCATGGAGGTAACTGGAGATTTAATCTGAAAACAATTCCTGATAGCAATAGTTAATGGTTCGATAAAGAAAGCAAAAAGAATAGGTGATAAAGGGCAGCCTTGCCTAGTGCCACGTTGTACTAAAATTGAGCCTGCTAATGATTTATTAATAATTATGTTTGCTCTAGCACCAACATATAAATTCTTTATCAAATTGATGATGCGTTGAGAGATGGCAAACTTTGATAAAATAAGGAAAAGAGTGTCCCATACCACCAAATCAAAAGCTTTTTCTGCATCTAAAAGTAATACCAAGGCCTGCATCCCACGTGCTTCAAAATAATCTAATGCTTCAACTAAAAAGTGTGTGTTAGTAAATAATTGTCTATCTATTATAAAACCGTTTTGATCTGGATGGATCAAGTCTGCCGCATAATCATTAAGGCGGAGTGTTATGTTATGTTATGTTATATGGGTATTTGTTACGCGCACAACTACTCTTGAGTATCCTGGCGCGGATCATAACCACAGAGAAGTCCTAGAGAGAGCACAGCATTGTATTAGTAGGCTTGATTAAAAAGGTGAGTTTTGAGCAGCTTTTTGAAGCAGTTCAGATCTTTAGTGTCCCTGAGAGTGAACGGCAGGGCGTTCCAGAGGGTAGCTGTTTTAACCGAAAAAGATGAGCCACCTAGTCTAGAGCGCTTGAAGCGTGGAATTACCAGCCTGCGTTGAGAAGCCGACCTGAGATGTCGGCTGGGCACGTGAAGTGTCACTCTTTTCTTCAGATACGCCGGGCCAGTATCATGTAGGGCTCGGTGAGTGAGAACCAGAGCCTTAAATTGTACTCTTTGGGCCACTGGCAGCCAGTGGAGTGTGGCCAGTTGTGATCTTATACTGATGTGTCTAGGGATGCCCAGCAGAAGTCTTGCCGCCGCATTCTGGATAAGCTGCAGCTTATTTATCAGAAAAGAGGGGGAGCCCAGGTAGAGAGCATTGGCATAGTCCAGTCGGGACAGTATCAGGGCTCTGGCAACTGTTTCTTTGGCCGGCTGGGGCAGGAGAGGAAAAAATCTGCCTAGGGATTTAAGGGTCCCAAAGCAGGCGCCCGTCAGTCTTTTAATCTGCTCTGCAAATCGCAGATCATCATTAAACCAAATGCCCAGATTCTTGGCAGGGCCCCCCTCGGAGAGAGGACGGGGGAAATCGGGGGGCCAAACCAATTCAATAAATTGGTCTGGAAAGTGACCATATAGTATAATTTCCGATTTTCCCTCGTTGCATTTAAGCCTAGCCTGTGCCAACCAAGTGAATACGGCCGCCAGACACCTTTGTGCTGTGGCCGTTTCAGATTGTGTTTTACCCCAAGTGAACAGAAGCTGGGTGTCATCGGCGTAGGCCATAATTTTTGCACCCAGCTTCTCAGCCAGGTAGATCAGAGGGGTCATATAGATGTTAAAAAGAAGTGGGCTCAGTGTTGAGCCCTGTGGGACCCCCGTCTGAACTAACCTGGCCGAGGAAGAATGAGGGGGCATCCAAACTTGCTGATACCGTGAGTCCAAAAAGGACTCCAGCCAGGACCAAACGGCCCCCGTGAGGCCGATATCTGTGAGGCGAGCCAAAAGGAGTTGGTGGGGGACCGTATCAAAGGCGGCAGAGAGGTCCAATAAAATTAGTACCGCTCTGCCGCCCCCGTCCGTACACTCCCTGATGGCTTCCACCACCTCAACCAAGGCTGTCTCTGTGCTAAAGGAAGACCTAAAGCCCGACTGGGCAGGGTGAAGCGCCCCAGATTCTTCAACAAAGGCGTTAAGCTGACGAAAGATCACCTTTTCACAGACTTTCGCCAATGCTGGAAGCAAAGAAATGGGGCGGTAGTTTGCTGCGACAAGAGGGTCTGCTGAAGGCTTTTTTAAGAGGGGCAGAAGTTTTGCTTGCTTCCACTGTCTGGGTACCGTTGCCGATTGCATTGACCAGTTTACCAAGGCTGTAACCTCTGCCACTACACAATCCGCTACTCCAGCTAAAACTCTTGCCGGACAAGGGTCCGCGGGGGAACCTGATTTGAGGGCTTTCAGCAGAGCAAGAATGTCTGTTTGGTCAGCCATAGTAAATTTGGCCAGACAATTGCTCGAGAGAGTACCTGGCGCCTCTGCTAGCGGAAAAGTAGCCGCTGCACTTAAGGCAAATCCCTCTTCAATTAACTTAATTTTATTAATGAAAAAGGTTGAGATCTCCTCACACCAGTCTGCGGAAATCGGAATCTTTTTTTTTTCTGCTAGAGGAGACAGAAAGCTTTGGACTATAGAGAAGATCTCCTTATCATTATTCTCTGCCTTTAAAATTCTAGTTGCAAAGTAAGCGCCTTTTGCAGTCTTAATTGCAGCATAGTATTCTCTTTGAACTCGACGAAGGTCGGCTTTGGCTTGAGGAGAGTAAGCAGCTCTCCAATGCCGCTCGGATTTTTTACATGCTCTTTTTAGTTCTCCGAGTGCTGGCGTATACCAGGGTTGAGATGGCAGACCGCGTCGGTGGTTTTGCGGGTCCGGTTTAGAAGTGGCCTCTACACCTCGGCAGATCCAGTGAAAGCATCTTAGTAGTTATTTTATAATCGGAATTTAATAAAGTAATTGGCCTGTATGAATTCGGATCTTTGGAATCTTTCCCTTTTTTTAAAAAACTAATGACTGTACCTTCATGGAAGGATTCCGGGACTTGCCCTCCTTCCAGCATTCTCAACTCGACAGCCGCCTCCGCACTGTGCTCATCCGGAACATGCTTGATCACAGAGGGCAAGACATTCATAGACAGCGCGCAGAAATACTTCGCATATTCTGCTGCAAATACTTTACCCCAAATCTCACAATCTGTTAACTCTGGCAATAAGTCTTTCTGCAAATTAATTGTGAGAATCCTGTGTTTTTCCACAGGAGTGGTATTAGGAAACACTGCTTCCAGTTGGTCAAATTTCTCAGCAAGACAATAAAGCATATTGTACTTAGTTTGAGGGTGCTTGCCCATTACCGAATTAACCATGAATGGACTAATCTACATCCCGGCCGGTCCAACTTGTTCCGCTGCAAGAAACATATTGAACCAAAGCCCTATGTACCCCAACAAAAGAGGTATAAAGTTGACACAAGTCGTCAATCGGGGCATTGAGATAACGTGGATATGGTGTGAACCCGGCTAAGACTGGCCAAGTTGCCCCAGGAATTGACAAGCGACCTAACCGAACCGGAGTTACGGTGTGGGGGAGGGTGCCATACAACCAAACACGATGCTGCCATGGCGAAACTGGAATCTCTTGTGTCCTATATGGAGTATAGTTCACAGGAATTGCAGTGTGAGTGTATGTATGAAATGTATCCTCATCTGCATTTATTGCAGGAAACGTGACCCAAGAGTAGAAAAGCTCAAAGGAGAACGCCAAATATGCACTCACCACAAAGATAACAGACATACCATCGTCTGGTACTCCAAACTGCGTCTGATGACGCCGGAGCGCTGTCCAACTATGCTGAGCTATGTCAATATCACCCATTAGGACATAGAGAAGAAAAACAATTTATATAAATTGCAGTACAACAAAGGGTAGTATTCAAAATGTGAACCTTTTCATAAATCTCATGCTTGAATTAACCTATAACACATTCATATAGGTAGGTTAATCCGTCACGCATGTTAACAGGAAAAGGTGTTGAGGGTATTGTGGACAGATACGAGCACTTATCAAGACTTTGGGCGCCATGTTGCAGGAATTCTGCTCATGCACAGAACTATGCGCAGGAAACCAGGACCTCAGTGTATTGTGGTGTACCAAAAATCCACCTCAGTGCCCAGAACCCCTATCCGACTAGCAACAGTGTCTCATTCATTCTCCGTACTACAGCGAAGCTACCAATGAACAAGCGACTTTGGGACCTCTCAGGAATAGTGGGAATCAAGAACACTCTTTTGTTTTTATTCTCATAAATGTCCACAACGTGAGCAATCAGAGACACGGTATAGTTTAAAATGTTTATTTCAACTACGTGCTCTAAGATGCAGTATATTTGCTAACATAAGTAAAAAGATGCATAAAATCAATACAATCAACATTGTTACAATTCCATAAAATACAGAGGGAGAAATCATATTATAATGATAGTGGAACCAGATCTATAGCGCCTTGTGTACCACCCTCCCCTTGCTAGGTGCTAGTTATTATAATAATAGAAGATCTCTAGGTTAAAACCGGGAACCCCATACCTCCAAAGTCAGGTGAAGTGAATCGCACCCCAGATCAGCAGAGCTCTTTGTTGATTGAAAGGTTTTTCCCAAGTGCTAGACTCATGCATGCAGTGCAATATTAAAAGCACCTGAGTTTCAGAAATGCGCAGCTGTGTTCGTGTTGTGTTTAGAGCGTGGGCCGATCAACCTGCATCAACAGCACACATTGTTATTTTAACCTTGAACACTTTGTGCAGACTTGAGGTCGCAGTGTGAGTCTGGAGATGTGAAAAACAGATTGTTCTCATGTGAAGGAAAAGCAAGCAGTTTGTCTTTTCTTTTATTCCACATTGTGCTAGTCTCCCAGTAGATTTCCTGTTATATCACGTTTTTTTTCTATGTGTACCGAAGTGAACAATCACTGGGAACAGACACTTTTATTATTCTACAAATCTTTGGTTTTCTTCATTTCTTCTAGTGGACTCTTCATTCATCTGGTATTTGAATAACACACATAATTATATATTTTTTCCTGTAATTCCTTCATCTCACAATAACTGCACTGTTCTGCTCCTGTATATGTCTTCAGATGAGTCAATCTTATTGTTAATGTTCGTAAGTTCTTTCTGAATTCACTGCATCTCTAGGATTATTTCTAAGTGAGTTAAATGAAGGTGTGTGTTCGCTGAGGCTATGTAGGATCAGAAATTGACAAAAGCTCGTCACACTTTTAGTGCAACTGTAAGGTTTACCCCAGGTGTGTTTGCAATTGACAAAATCACTTCTGACATTCATTGCAATGCTCTTTTTTACTCTGTGTGTGTTAGTTGATGTATCCGTAGGTTTAATAACTGACAGAAGATATTCACACATTTGCACCTGAAAGGATTTTTCTCTGTGAGCATTAACTGATGAATCCTTAATGCGAAAGATTTCCTAAAGGTACTTCTACACTCACTACAGTTGTACGGTATTTACAGAGTGTGTGCAAGCTGATGTCTACATAGGCTTGATAATTGACTACATTTCTTCACACATTCATTGCACTGGAAGGCTTTTCTTCTGTGTGTGTTCGCTGATGCCTGTTTAGGATTGATAATGGACTTCAGCTTTTCAAGCATTCGTTTTACAAAAGGGGGTGGTGATGAACAGAGTGTCTGAATTGAGCAGACCACTCTTACCCAGTCCAAAGATCAGGGCTTGATCCATCACCGTTATTTATCTCACTGCCCCATCCCAGCTCAGAACCTGGCTATATGCAAATCAGTCTGTCCCTGGCCCAGTGCATCATGGGAACAGGGCAGACTAAACTACCAAGCCAATTCTTTACCAGAAAGGAGACAAGCTACCGGGGACCGGTTTCTGGCATTTCAGCCTCTTCGGCCCGGCTTGCTTGAATCCTGATGGAGCACCCCTTGTTGTAAATATTTTTGTCCACCCTAAGCGTGGAAGGGTATGCTCAGATGTGAGTCCCTTGCTCATTGCACCATCAGGATTCAAGCAAGCCGGGCCGAAGAGGCTGAAATGCCAGAAACCGGTCCCCGGTAGCTTGTTTTCTTCCCAGTGTAAGAATTGGCTTTTGTAGTTTGGTTTGCCCTGTTCCCATCATGCACTGGGACAGGAACAGACTAATTTGCATACAGCCAGGTTCTGAAACTGGGATGGTGCAGTGAGCTAAAAAACGGTGTTGGATCTAGCCCTGATCTCTTGACTGGGTGAGAGTATTCTGTTTAATTCAGAGACTCTGTCCCTCACCACCCCTTGTTGTAAATATTTTTGTCCACCCTAAGCGTGGAAGGGTATGCTCAGATGTGAGTCCCTTGCTCATTGCACCATCAGGATTCAAGCAAGCCGGGCCGAAGAGGCTGAAATGCCAGAAACCGGTCCCCGGTAGCTTGTTTTCTTCCCAGTGTAAGAATTGGCTTTTGTAGTTTGGTTTGCTCTGTTCCCATCATGCACTGGGACAGGAACAGACTAATTTGCATACAGCCAGGTTCTGCAACTGGGATGGTGCAGTGAGCTAAAAAACGGTGTTGGATCTAGCCCTGATCTCTTGACTGGGTGAGAGTATTCTGTTTAATTCAGAGACTCTGTCCCTCACCACCCCTTGTTGTAAATATTTCAAGCATTCGTGGCATTTAAAAGATTTGTTTGCCCTTTGTGAGCTCGCTGATGATTTCTTAATGCTGAAGAGTAAGTAAAACTACTGCCACATTCACTGCAATGGTATGGTTTTCCCCTGTGTGTATTCTCTGATGTCTGCGGAGGTTTGAAATGTGACTGAAGCTCTTTACACATTCAGTGCAATGGTATGGTTGTTCCCCTGTGTGTATTTTCTGATGTACGTGTAGCTGTGAAATCCGATTGAAGTTCTTTGCACATTCACTGCAATGGTAGGGTTTTTCCCCTGTGTGTATTCTCTGATGTGTGCGGAGGTTTGAAATGTGACTGAAGCTCTTTACATATTCAGTGCAATGGTATGGTTTTTCCCCTGTGTGTGTTCGCTGATGTGTTTGGAGTTCTGCTAACGTACTGAAACTCTTGGTACATTCACTGCAATTGTATGGTTTTTCCCCTGTGTGTATTTTCTGATGTACGTGTAGCTGTGAAATCTGATTGAAGTTCTTTGCATATTCCTTGCAATGGAATGGTTTTTCCCCTGTGTGTATTCTCTGATGTCTATGGAGGTTTGAAATGTGATTGAAGCTCTTTGCACATTCCTTGCAATGGTATGGTTTTTCCCCTGTGTGTGTTCGCTGATGTGTTTGGAGTTCTGCTAACGTACTGAAACTCTTCACACATTCACTGCAATGGTAAGGTTTTTCCCCTGTGTGTATTTTCTGATGTACCTGTAGCTGTGAAATCTGATTGAAGTTCTTTGCACATTCCTTGCAATGGAATGGTTTTTCCCCTGTGTGTATTCTCTGATGTCTGTGGAGGTTTGAAATGTGATTGAAGCTCTTTGCACATTCCTTGCAATGGTATGGTTTTTCCCCTGTGTGTGTTCGCTGATGTGTTTGGAGTTCTGCTAACGTACTGAAACTCTTGGCACATTCACTGCAATGGTATGGTTTTTCCCCTGTGTGTATTCTATGATGTCTATGGAGGTTTGATAATTGACTGAAACTCTTTACACATTCCTTGCAATGGTATGGCTTTTCCCCTGTGTGTATTCTCTGATGTGTGTAAAGGTTTGAAATTTGACTGAAGCTCTTTGCACATTCATTGCAATGGTATGGTTTTTCCCCTGTGTGTATTCGCTGATGTATTTGGAGGTGTGATAACTGACTGAAGCTCTTTACACATTCATTGCAAAGGAATTGTTTTTCCCCCGTGTGTATTCGCTGATGTCTTTGGAGGTGTGATAACTGACTGAAGCTCTTCACACATTCCTTGCAATGGTATGGTTTTTCCCCTGTGTGTATTCTCTGATGTCTATGGAGGTCTGTTAACCGACTGAAGCTCTCTAGACATTCAGTGCAATGGTATGGTTTTTCCCCTGTTTGTATTCGCTGATGCTCTTTTATGGTTTCTAATTGGCTAAAGTTCTTGACATATTCAGTGGAATTGCACGATTTTTCTCCTGACCGTGTTTCCTGATGGGTCAGCATAGTTAATAAACTACTTGCGTTATTTTCACATTCCATGTATGCGTGTTATATTTTGGACGCTTGATTTCCGATTTAACAATAAAATACAAGACTCACTAAATACCTGCCACATTCATAATATCAGTAAGGCTTCCTTGTGGGTGATTGCATCTTTAGATTGGATAATGGCTTCGCATGCTTGTGGGTAAAGCTTAATCTTTGTTCTGGTAGGTGAAAATTGGGACAATACTCTGTACTTTAGAGAGCAGATCTCCGCTTTCCTTTAGCCTTCAGTTGTTAGGCTCCACTTCGTTGTGCTTTTCCCTGGTGCCTGCGGTTTGGCTAGAAAGAGTTAACAATACACCTAGAGCACTGAATGCTGGTCTGTTGCCAGTTTAGATAGCGAAGCACTGCTCTAGCCACATCATGATGGTGAAGCGACTCGTAATGTGTACAGCTACTCCAAAGAGTGTCCTGGGGCCAAGCACAGGTCAGAAAAGAAAGTAAATCAGTTTGTTTCAAACATGGACAAAAAGCCAAGTTTTCAACCTTTTTTAAACATTATCATGTTGCTAACAGCTCAACGCTGAAATGGGATTTTGTTCCAAGCTATGGATCCCAAATAGACACGAGACCTTCCTCCAACTCTCATACCGGCCTCATGATCAAAGCTGGTGTTGGACGCTTGTTTATACAGCAGGTGATTTGTCAGTTTTGTTGCCTTAATTTTGTAGAGGTCCTTTCTTCGTCTTGGGGTGTCGAGGTGCAGAGCTCAGACTCGGACACTCACTGAATTGCCTTTGACTGCTTCTTCCTGGATCTGTCCTCTGCCTCTGATTGCACTGATGTTTTTGGAGCTCCTTATTTTTGATTATTTTTTCAGGTTTGATGTGTTATTTTCATTATTCATAATCAATCCGTGCCTTTAAGTCCTATTTTCTATCGGATGCAAAGAAATGCAATATTACTAAATGCAAATGTAAAGAATGTGAATACACAATATTTAACCAGCTAGATAAGACATCTCTTCTCTACCATATTTAAAATTTAGTAAGGAACATTTTACCATACATGGATATTTCAATAAAACTGTGGTTGAACATGTCACATTGTATTTACTTCTGAAAAGGCAGTGATTTACCATTATTGACAGAGTAACTTACTAAAGAAAGGGCAGCCACAGAGAACTCGTGCTACAGGTAGAGTTTTACGTAGATGTACATGGACAAGATTTCATTTAAACAGAACAGATTGTGGAAAAATAGAGGAATCAGGAAGCCTGCTGTTAATTTAGTTTCAGGAAGTATCTACCAAAGATAGCTCTTCAGGAAGTGTATAACAAAGGTAACTCTTCAGGAAGTATTTAACCAAGGTAACTCTTCAGGAAGTATTTAACAAGGTAACTTGGAAGTGTATAACAAAGGTAACTCTTTAGGAAGAGTATAACAAAGGTAACTCTTCAGGAAGTGTATAAAAAAGGTAATTCTTTAGGAAATGTCTAACAAAGGTAACTCTTTAGGAAGTATACATGACAAATGTAACTTTTTAGGAAGTATATATGACAACAGTAACTCCAGACACCGTCTTCCACAATGCTTTCATGTTCACACTGGATCAGCTCAAATGTCAACTCCCGCCTTTACCTTGCAGCTCATTAAGGGCCTTACTACGAGTGCGACGGCCCTCATGATCGCCGTACTCACGGTGGCGATCCAACTGCCACCATCCTGGTGGTCTGACCGTCGTAATATGAGTGTGGTGGTGGAACCCCCACGAGGCCGCCACCCCGCGAGGATCAAGGATCCGGCTGTGGAGGCGGTCTGCAAACACCCTGAATATGTTGACAGTGCCGATGTCGTCATCGCCGATCATATTACGGTCTGCATATCCACCGTCCTTTTCCCTGGCGGGGACCCCGCCATGAAAAGGATAAAGGACATGCAGGTAAGGGGGCCCTAACATGGCTCCTGGGGTTGCATGCAGGGGGCACATGTTGTGCCACCCCATGGAATTGCAGCCTTGTTCCTGCACAGTGTGGCATGCATGACATGGCGCAGGAACGTGCTGCAGGCACTCTTAAGGTGGTGGTATGCTGTTTAGACTCTCCAATGAGCCTAATACAGCCGCCACGAGACCGCTGCTGCACCGCCCACCCACCCTGGATTTAGGTCATAATCCGGCGGCGGGCTCACAATGGGCTTGGCAGTCTGCCTGGTACCGCTGCTGCACCGCCTGCCCACCCTGGATTTAGGTCATAATCCGGCGGCGGGCTCTCAATGGGCTTGGCAGTCTGACTGGTACCTCCGCTGTGGTAGTCCCATTGGAAGACCGCCACACTTGTAATAAGGCCCTAAGTCACCTTCAACACATTTTACAGCCCTCCTGGCTCAAGCATTTCTGGATCCTTCTAACCTGGAAGACTGGAGCATTATCCCGAGTTGAGGGGGGTTTTCTATCAGCGTAATATATATCCATCTCCCTTGAACTATTGACTGATTCTGCCCTGAAAGACAAATTAAAAGTAAGTCTTTGGTTCTTCCTAAAGTAGGTAAAGTTATGATCCTGTTGTATTTCAATCAGCAGCTCCTTCCAGGGTTTATTATAATGGCCCGTCTTTATATTCCGCACACAGATATGGCAGACAAACATTAAATCATGTAATTTATTATTCAATGATATCAGTTATTTATTCCTTATAGAGAATCCATCACAACCAATAATTTAACTGAAATATCCCCCAATCCAACAGATGTGTGCATATTAATAATTGCTTTCCATGTTCCTGTTTTCCATGATATTTAACTTATTGTTGTCTGTCTGAAGGCCAGGATGCTACTTTTTGACTCAACAGGGCTTTGGTAGAGCGAAAGGGGATGTCTGATGTCCACGGGTGAAGTCACATTCCTCCATTCCCATATTTCTTTTATCCAGGTGTACCTCATTCCATGTCCTTCAGCTCCCTACTCCCCTCTGTTTGTGTACTCACTCTACACACTTGAAGCATGCACACAGCAGACGTCAGATAATAGTCATAGCCTGATAGTGCAGAGGCCATGGTTGGTAGTATGGTGATCACAAGCTTCGTTTCAGAAGGTTATCTGGGAGGTCCAAACAGAGGAGGCGCACAGGCGGGTGCTTATGAGGTACAAACAGAGGAGGAGCTCAGGTAGGTGCTAATGAGGTATAAACAGAGGAGATGCACAGGTAGGTACTTATGAGGTACAAACAGAGGAGGCGCACAGGTAGATGCTTATGAGGTACAAACAGAGGAGGTGCACATGTTGGTGCTTATGAGGTATAAAGAGAGGAGGTGCACTGGCAGGTGCTCTTAAGGTATAAACAGAGGAGATGCAGAGGTAGGTGCCTATGAGGTATAAACAGAGGAGGTGCATAGGTAGGGGCTTATGATGTACAGAGGAGGCACACAGGTAGGTGGGTGTACCCCTCTGCGTCTGCTTCCATCTGTACTAGGCGGTGTATTGGTGTCCACTGGATCCTATTCCTACAGCCTCACGTGGACCCTTGCTGCATGGATGTCACAACATTGACCCCTTAGTTCAGGGGAGCAGAGCCTCAGGAAACACAACACCTGGAGGCCGTCTGCCTCGAGGGAGAGATCCAGGTGAGGGTTCCTTGTTTAGGACTAACTGCTGTCAGCTCATTGACACCTTTAGGCAATTGTTTGCGCTCTATAAATCCTTTTTATTTCATACAACGTTAGAGAGACATCAAGATGAACAGGAAAATGGAAAAGTGAAGAGGGTGAAGGAGGAACACCAGGAGAACACCAGGCATAAACAAGCTATTGAAGGCAATAACATATAATGGGACCAGAAATGGGGGCAGTGACAAAAATGTCAGTCTTGTTGGCTGCAATAAAGCACTTAAAAGCATTGTGAGAAAGTAAGGATATGCAAACTGAGCTCTGTTTGTGTTGTTGCATTTATAAAAATCATTTCAGTTGTTATTATTATTGTTAATGTATAACTATTATTGCATACACTAGGTCTCACAAGAAGAATCAAAGCACTAAGTGGTTATCTACTCCTGGATACCACTGAAGGCTTCCAGGAGCACACAACAATTAATGCTCTGTGACATGCCCCGGTGTGAGCAACACTCTTGGATGAACTGTAACAAAAGCAATGCGAGCACTGGATAATGCTTGCGCGGTACAGTATCTTGCAGGCACTGAAGAATGCATGGCTCAGCAGTCTGTCAGCAAAAACCCTAAAGAGGCATGCATGACTCAGCAATCAGAGCAGAAATATATCTGAAGGATGCATGGCTCAGCAGTCTGTCTTCAAAAACCCTAAAGAAGCATGCATGACTCAGCAATCAGAGCACAAATAAATTTGAAGAATGCATGGCTCAGCAGTCCGTCTGCAAAAACCCTAAAGAGGCATGCATGACTCAGCAATCAGAGCACAAATACATTTGAAGAATGCATGGCTCAGCAGTCCGTCTGCAAAAAACCCTAAAGAGGCATGAATGACTCAGCAATCAGAGCACAAATAAATCTGAAGTATGCATGGCTCAGCAGGGTCCACTATCACACTGTTGTGACGCATGCAGGCAGCAGGATTCTTGCATGAAGTTATGCTGTTCTATAACTCACTCTTTAATCAGAGCAGAAATATATCTGAAGGATGCATGGCTCAGCAGTCTGTCTTCAAAAACCCTAAAGAGGCATGCATGACTCAGCAATCAGAGCAAAAATAAATTTGAAGAATGCATGGCTCAGCAGTCCGTCTGCAAAAACCCTAAAAAGGCATGCATGACTCAGCAATCAGAGCACAAATAAATCTGAAGAATGATTGGCTCAGCAAGGTCCACTATCACACTGTTGTGACGCATGCAGGCAGCAGGATTCTTGCATGAAGTTATGCTGTTCTATAACTCACTCTTTAACTTGTTATCATCCATGCTCCTGGTTACTTGTTCAGGGTCTAATGTAGTATAGGCCTCTAATCTTGTTTTGCCTGAAGATCCAATGTCTCTCATTTAATATCTCTGCTCTGCCCATAGACGGTACTGCCGTCGCACATCCTAAGTTCTTACATTCGGGGAGGGAGGTAGGGAGGGGATGTGGGGGACAAGGGAGAGAAGGGGGGAGAGGGGTGGGGATGGATTGAAAATGGGGTTGTATACTGCACTGGTTTTTTCCTTCTGCTTTGTTTTCTGTTTCTTTTACGTTGCGAAAGATAACGCTTTTATAGTATCACACAGGTCATGCGTTTACCAATGCCCACATACTAGAGATAAACCACGAACCCTTCGAATTGTAGTCTCATACCGTGCAAGGACTGGTATACAGAGGGCGACTCTCTCAGCGACCACAACTCTTTAGATTGTTAAAACCAATTCCCTAGCTGAAAATCTCAATGTAGTCTCATTGAATGTCAAGGGTCTCAACTACCCAGTGAAAAGACAGAAGGTTTTTGAATACCTATCTAAATCAAAAGGGGATATCATCCTACTCCAAGAGACTAAGCTCTCAGAGGAGGACATAAGCTTTATAAACCTCAACTGGATCTCCCACACACTCTGCTCCTCGACAAACCACAAGAAGGGAGGAGTGATCACCATAATTTCAAAAAAATTGAACCTATCTGTTACCTCACACACACACAGCACAGATGCAAGACTATTAATTACCCACCTGTTAATGGACGAAGATCCCATTCATGTAGTAAACATATACGGTCCTACCTCTAATGCCCCAGACTTTTGGGAATCAGTCTCCCTACCCATAGAGAACATCCCACAAGATGAACTCCTAATTGTAGGCGGCGATTTCAATCTCCCAATGGACCCTTTATTAGATCGACAATCAAAATGCATGTTCCAACCTTCTCGCTCCCACAAGTCACTCACTTGCATGTGCTCCAAATTCCTACTAAAGGATTGTGAGAGTTTGCCTACCAGACCTTTCCGACTACGACATCCAGGCTCCTCTCGTCTATCTTCGCAGGGCTACGAACGGGGATACGACCCGGAAATCCCTCCCTCGACGACCGGAAACAGTTCCTCAGGACCAATAAGAGGGGAGTGGAATAACCGTTACGAGAGAGAAGGAGGTGGAACGAGGACAACGTGGACGGAAGACGCGGGACCCGAATTCAAGCAGGAAGACGCGGGACCCGAATTCAAGCAGGAAGACGCGGGACCCGAATCAAAGCAGGAAGACGCGGGACCCGAATTCAAGCAGGAAAACGCGGGACCCGAATTCAAGCAGGAAAACGCAGGACCCGGTGTAAAGCAGGAAGAAGACGCGGAACCCGACCGAAGAGAGAATTGGACAACCGGAGCCAACGAGGACGAAGTAGAAACGTGGTCCGAAGATTGGTGGTGTCCGGAGGTGGCTGGAGAGCGGCCGTGACTCAGGAGAGTTACGGCGGAGCCAGGTTAGTGATTGTAAACTGGGAACAGTCGGGAGAGGGTGGTAACGCAGGGGTGGAGGTAGCGTTCAACAAAGTAATAATTTATGCGTTCTTTGTGAAAATAACACTGCCTTAGGTTGAGTCTTATGTTATTGCCAGCCCATCCTGACAATCGAACCTTAGAACTAAAATAATAGGAGACTATCATTTTGAGGGTGATAAAACCCTATCGTGTTTTTTTAGTCCATACTGGGTGCAGGACAGTGCACCAAAGCGCTTAGATTGTAACGTTAGGATGGTATGACTTTTCCGGACCTAACACTACTTAATTCTAACGGCTCCTTTTCATTTCTTTCTTTCCTATGAGCCTCCGGGGAAAACATCACGATCACGGACACAACGAAGATCGAACTTCCACATCCTCGTCGTACTCGGACGACGCCGTACAATCTCAAAAGCCTATAACTCAACAACCTTCAACTTCTTTACCAATTCTTAATAAACCTTCTTTTAAACCCATTTTGCAGCCTCCTCGCCTGTTTATCAAGCCTGCCCTCCCACAAGTGGTGTCAGAAGTGGGATTTGAAGGCGTAATGGAGGCCGCCCTAGCCAAAATGGCTGAAAACCAAGAACATTTGGGAAAAGTTATGGAGCGGTTCCTAACGGTCGTGGAAGAAGACCGAGGGAAGTTACAAAAAGTACTCACCGACCAAGAACAAACACAGGGAACCGTTGTGGACAAATTAACCGCAGCACTCAGTCAACAAAGAGGGCCAACAACCTTACCCTCGGTAGTGTTACAACGATACGTTGCCGGAGAAGACCCAGACTTTTTCTTTAGTAATTTCGAACGCATGGCCAACGCGGCATCATGGCCCCCGGAAAAATGGGGTCAATATTTGGGTCCACTGTTGTCAGGTGACTTACAGGCTGCTTATCAAGCTGCAACTCTTCAGGGAACGGTTCCCTACGCCGACATAAAAAAATGTATTTTGGAAAGACTAGGAATAGATGATGAAACATATCGAATCAAGTTGCGACAAATGAAAGAGGGTCCACAAGAAACTCCACTTGCACTCTATTTTAGGGTAAAAGACATGGCCGATCGTTGGTTGAAGCCAACTACTACAACTAAAGATGGGATTATGGCAAAAATATATTTAGAACAATATTTAACATCTCTGCATCCACCCATTCAACGATGGGTGCGGCAACAGGCAAACCTCACTCTAGAAACGGCGGTTGAAATAGCCAGTGCATATACCAGAGCCCAGGACTTTCAAAAAGGGAAAGAGGAAGTAGGAAAACCAGTAGGTCATTCCCTGCATAGGCCGACCAGACCCCTTGTACCCAGGAAACCTCAACCTCTTGCTTTGGTACCAGGTACGCCCACAGTGCCTATACCCAGTATTCCCCTTAACAGACCTCCTCAGACTGGGCCTCAATGTTTTCAATGTGGAGGGTTCGGCCACATAGCCCGGTTTTGCTCCCAAAGAGAAGAACCCATGGAAATTGGGTTGACACGCAATTATTATTGTTCTCCCCCCGCAAAGAAACTACCACCATACAAATGTACGGTTTCAGTAAACGGGCAGACCATGACCGCATTAGCCGACACAGGCTGCTTACATAGTGTGGTTCGGCCGCAAGACTTGGGAGACCGCATAGGACCCATTGACGGGATGGTGGCTATCAAGTGTGTACACAGCGATATCAAACCCTATCCGACTGCCAAGGTCTTAATTCAACATCCCCAAGACCAGGGTACCTCCTTGACGGTGGGTTTGATACCGCGACTTCCTGAACAGGCTATTCTTGGCAATGATTATGAGAAATTACCCCAGTTATTACATGATACAGGCACGGAAGAAACCAGAGAGTGGCTGGCTACAGCCCCTTTCTCCACAGATGTAGAAAAAGTATGGCCCCCATCCAAACCGCGGAAAAGTCGAAATCAAAGGAGGGCAGAAAAAGGAAAGTCACCGGTGGTGATGCCGTCCATTCCTGTGGAAAATCCATGGGAAACCGATCGTAATTTTCATGCGGCCCAACGGGAAGACCCGGTGCTACAAGAAGCCTGGAAAAACGCCCTCGATGAAGAAGATCCACAACATGTAGGTCCTTATTTTTTTATTAATAAGGGATTGTTGTATAGAAAGAGTCATAATCAACAAGCGCAGTTGTTAGTACCAGAACCTTTCCGAGAAAAAGTGTTATATTTAGCCCATAGTCATTTATTGGGTGGTCATTTTGGGGCAGATAAGACGGAAAAGACCATACTTGACAATTTTTATTGGCCAGGTATTTATCAGCATGTAAAGAAATATTGCAAGGAATGTCCCATTTGTCAGCGACATAGTCGATACCATCCCCCTCGGGCACCATTGGTTCCATTACCCATTATCAATGATCCCTTCAGTCGAGTGGGCATGGATATAATTGGGCCTCTCTTACCCTCTCGAAGTGGTTATAGATATGTCCTGGTGATTGTTGATTATGCCACAAGATTCCCTGAAGCTTTACCTCTCCGTCGTCCTGACACAACCAATGTAGCTAAAGCCATGATTGGAGTGTTTTCTCGAGTAGGATTTCCCAAAGAGATCCTAACGGATCAGGGAACTCCTTTTGTTTCCAAACTAATGAGAGATGTATGCAAAGAATTAGGGATCCATCAGATCCGAACATCGGCCTACCATCCCCAGACAGATGGTCTGGTAGAAAGATATAATGCTACGATCAAAACCACGCTGAAAAAACTGCTAGATCTAGAAAGTAGGAAATGGGAGGACATCTTACCTTTGGCTCTTTTTGCTATCCGGTGCAAGGAACAAAAGAGTACTGGGTATTCACCCTTTGAATTGCTCTATGGCCATAAACCTCGTACTTTCTTGGATATGGCTCGAGAACACTGGGAGGCTGAACATGATAATAGCAAGCCTTTACCCGAGTATCTCACGAATCTAAAAACTCATTTAAGTCAAATGCGAGAAATTGTCCGTAACAACTTAGAGGAGGCACAGAACGCACAAAAGACCCAATATGACAAGAAAGCCAAACTCAGAACTTTCCAGGTGGGAGACCTGGTACTGCTTATGATGTCCTCCTCGGATCAGAAGTTATTAGGACAATGGCAGGGTCCCTATCCTATATTGCAGCAAGTTACACCCGTAACTTATCGAATTGAGGTAGATAGTAACAAATAAATCTCTCAAATATACCATGTGAACTTGCTTAAGAAATGGGAAGGACCGGCACCAGCAACAGTTCACTCTGTTGAGCTCCAAGAACCCCTTTTCAAACAGTGTATCGATCCAGACTTGCCAGGGTCTTTAACCAGGGAGCTAGTGGAGAAATTACAGTCTCACGAATCCGTCTTTTCCAATACACCGGGTGTGACTAATCTAACGGAACATGCCATAAGGACCACCCCGGGGAAAAAGGTTAGATTAAGACCTTATCGGATACCCGAAGCCAGGAGGCAGACAATAAGAGAAGAGGTACAAAAGATGTTACAGATGGGTATTATAGAAACATCCAACAGCGAATGGAATTCTCCCATAGTACTTGTGCCAAAGCCTGATGGATCTATCCTATTTTGCATAGACTTTAGAGAAGTCAATAAAATTTCAGAATTCGATACCTACCCGCTCCCTAGAGTGGATGAAATGGTTGAAAGAATAGGAAAAGCCAAATACATTAGTACTTTGGACTTATGCAAAGGATATTGGCAAATCCCCTTGAAAAAAGAAGACAGGGAAAAAACAGCCTTTTCCACCCCAGATGGGTTGTACCAATTTAGGATGTTACCTTTTGGGTTACACGGAGCTCCTGCCACTTTTCAGCGGGCCATGAATACAATACTAAGGCCCTATGAAAGATTCGCGGGAGCCTATATTGATGATATCATCATATATAGTGATACGTGGGAACAGCATTTAGAACATCTTGCCGCAGTAGTACACACCCTGGGTTCACAAGGACTGAAGATTAACCCCGCCAAAAGTCATTTGGCAGCTCAAACCGTTAAGTATTTGGGCTATCTGTTGGGAGAAGGGGTTATACGACCACAGCCTTCAAAATTGTCGGCCATTTCCCATATCCCTTTCCCCAAGACAAAGAAGGATCTACGGGCCTTCTTGGGGTTACTGGGATACTATAGAAGGTTCATCCCACAATTTTCACAGTTGGCAGCACCATTGACTGATTTGTTGCAAAAACAGTGCAACACCGAACAAGTACTACAAAGTCCCCCCAAGCTTGTTCAACAGTCCTTCGAAACCCTAAAACAAACTTTAACGTCGGACACTGTCTTGATTAGTCCCGACTATTCACGACCGTTTATTTTACAAACGGATGCTTCAGATCAAGGACTTGGGGCTGTGCTGTCGCAAGAAACACCACAAGGAGAGAAACCGATTTTGTATATTAGCCGCAAGCTGTTTCCTCGAGAGAAAAACTATGCCACGATCGAGAAAGAAGCCCTTGCCATCAAATGGGCTATCGAGACATTACGGTATTATTTAGAGGGAAGAGAATTTACTTTGTTCACAGACCATGCTCCCTTAGAATGGCTAGCACGGAACAAAGGACACAACGAGAGAGTGCTGAGGTTGTTCCTCTCTTTACAACCTTACCGATTTCAGACACGACATAGGAAAGGTCAAGAGCAAGGAAATGCGGACTATTTGTCCAGATACCCACAAGAAAGGCTTCCCCTTAGAAGAAAGACAGCAAGGGAAAGGGGATGTGAGAGTTTGCCTACCAAACCTTTCCGACTACGACATCCAGGCTCCTCTCGTCTATCTTCGCAGGGCTACGAACGGGGATACGACCCGGAAATCCCTCCCTCGACGACCGGAAACAGATCCTCAGGACCAATAAGAGGGGAGTGGAATAACCGTTACGAGAGAGAAGGAGGTGGAACGAGGACAATGTGGACGGAAGACGCGGGACCCGAATTCAAGCAGGAAGACGCGGGACCCGAATTCAAGCAGGAAGACGCGGGACCCGAATCCAAGCAGGAAGACGCGGGACCCGAATTCAAGCAGGAAAACGCGGGACCCGAATTCAAGCAGGAAAACGCGGGACCCGGTGTAAAGCAGGAAGAAGACGCGGAACCCGACCAAAGAGAGAATTGGACAACCGGAGCCAACGAGGACGAAGTAGAAACGTGGTCCGAAGATTGGTGGTGTCCGGAGGTGGCTGGAGAGCGGCCGTGACTCAGGAGAGTTACGGCGGAGCCAGGTTAGTGATTGTAAACTGGGAACAGTCGGGAGAGGGTGGTAACGCAGGGGTGGAGGTAGCGTTCAACAAAGTAATAATTTATGCGTTCTTTGTGAAAATAACACTGCCTTAGGTTGAGTCTTATGTTATTGCCAGCCCATCCTGACAATCGAACCTTAGAACTAAAATAATAGGAGACTATCATTTTGAGGGTGATAAAACCCTATTGTGTTTTTTTAGTCCATACTGGGTGCAGGACAGTGCACCAAAGCGCTTAGATTGTAACGTTAGGATGGTATGACTTTTCCGGACCTAACACTACTTAATTCTAACGGCTCCTTTTCATTTCTTTCTTTCCTATGAGCCTCCGGGGAAAACATCACGATCACGGACACAACGAAGATCGAACTTCCACTTCCTCGTCGGACTCGGACGACGCCGTACAATCTCAAAAGCCTATAACTCAACAACCTTCAACTTCTTTACCAATTCTTAATAAACCTTCTTTTAAACCCATTTTGCAGCCTCCTCGCCTGTTTATCAAGCCTGCCCTCCCACAAGGATTCTTGGCGTCTCCAACATCCTGATGGGAGGGACTATACCTTCTACTAAGCCCCACATAATACATACTCCAGAATTGACTATATTTTAATCTCTAGCCCTTTCACTCACCTCATCGAGGAAACAGACATCGCTCCAAAGCTGATCTCTGACCACTCCTGCATTAGCGCCAAACTTGCGTGCTCCCATTCGATTTTACCCCCAAAACACTGGTGATTTAATGAGGAAATTCTATTGGACCCTGAAAGCAGACAACAAATAGAAAACGCCATAAAGGAATACATCTCACTGAATGATTCCCCTGATATGAACACCTCCACAGTCTGGGACGCCCTGAAAGTCACAATCAGAGGGGTGATTATTGGCAATAGAGGAAGGACCAATAATAAACTTAATGTAGATCTAGACAAGCTTGAAAAAAACATCAAGATCCTAGAAACCACCCACTCGACTGACCTTCATAACAAACTGGTTTTAGAGCAACTGATCAATAAGAAGTACGAATATAACACTGTTGCAAGCAGAAGAGCCAGTGTTTGGGTTAATAAGTTCAAAGCCATGAAACTATGCGAAGGGAATAGAGCCCTAGATGCCCTGAACCTACCCAAACTCTCTGATGAAGATAGTTCTACAATAGGGTCCCCCATCAAAGACACGGAAATCCTGGCTTCTATTAAATCACTTAAAAGCAACAAAGCCCCCAGTCCGGATGGGTTTTCTGCAAGCTTCTACAAAGCATTTGATAAGTCGCTCTCCCCCATGTTCTTAAAACTTTTTAACTCGATTGCCTCCTCTGGCAGTGCTTCGGAATCAATGGGCGAAGCCACTATAATTGTTATCCCGAAGGAGGGTAAAGGCACCCTTCTAACTAAAAACTTTCAGCCCATTTCGCTTATAAATCTGGACTGCAAAATGTATGCGAAAATTCTAGCGAGTACACTTAATGCCATTCTCCCCAAATTAATCAGTAACTCCCTGGTGGGATTTTTAAAACATTGTATGTCCAATGACAACACAAAACTATTATGCCATATCCTTTAGAAAGCCAAAATAATACCCACCCCAATTTTGGCCATAACCCTTGACGCTGAAAAAGCGTTCGATAGAGTATCTTGGTCCTTCTTACATCACTGCATGAAAGCCTTTAATTTAGGCTTTAATTTAGGGAATTCCTACATCAATATGGTAATGGCCCTTTATTCTTCACCTGTTAAAATCGCTATCAATGGCTCCCTTTTGGACTCATTTCGTTTACAACAGGGCAACAGGCAAGGCTGCCCCCTCTCTCCAGCCCTGTTTCTCCTGGCCCTTGAACCACTCATATCAGGCATAAAACATAATAGAGAAATAGTGGGAGTGAGCTTCGGGGACACACAGGTGAAACTAGCTGCATACGCTGACGACATTCTAGTGGCGACAGAGAATCCAGAGACCTCCATCAAATCTCTCATGACTACCATAGAAAGATACTCGCTACACTCTGGGTACAAATTGAACCGTGACAAGTCAGAGGTTAAGCTCCTAAACGTTTATGGTACCAGAGAAATGCTGGGTGCCTCAGGCCTCACATGGAAAACTGGTTTTATTAAATACATGGGAATCAAATTCTGCATCTCCCTTCTCAAAACACTTCATCACAATGAATCCATCATTCTAGACCAAATTAAATCACAACTGGATGGCTGGTCCCCCCATTTTATAACTTGATGGGGAAGGGTCGAAGCCATTAAAATGATGATCTCCCCTTTAGTTAATTATCTCATTACAATGCTCCCTCTCACCTTGTCCCAGTACATCCATCACAAATTAGATACTCTACTTTCTAAATTCCTATGGAAAGGGAAAAAGGCTAGAATTAGCCTAAAAAAGCTATGCATCGACAAACCCTTGGGTGGGGTCAATCTAGCGGATTTTAAACTATACCAGATTGCCTTCCTTACCAAACAAGGCTCTTACTGGCTCGCACCACCAGCTGAATACATTCCTGGATGGCTAAACATTGAGAAAGCCCTTTTCAAAAATCTTGCTCCAGCGTCCATTCTTACTGCTAAAATGAATACGGCCGGTTGCTCAATATCCATTTTTAAAAATACAAGACTTGACCTCCTAAAAGTGTATAAACTCCTGACTAACCACATAAGGTGCTCTGACTGGGAGTCGCTATGGCACAGTCACTTAATAATGTACAAAGGGAAACCACTACACAATGAAATCTGGATTAATAAAGGTATATTTTTCCCACACCAACTGTTTAGTAATTCTTACCCATTCTCTTTTAAAGAACTCCAAACCAAATATGATCTAGAAGCAATAGAATTTTACAACTTTTGGAATATTAAAACAGCAAACTCCAAAGCAAAACTGTCCAAAAAGCTGCCCTCCCTCCCAAGCTCCCTAGCTGCCTTCAATAGGCTGGGCCACCAGGTCTCCAGGCTTTACAAAATCCTACGGCCACAGCATTCCAATCTCAATAAAGACCTTCCGCAGTTCTGGGAATCATACTCTTCGGTACCAATTTCAGAAGTGGAGTGGTCCAAAACCTGGGAATCACCCATGAGACACAAAGTAAGTCCTACACTCTTCCAGACGAAGTTTTGGCTTCTCCACAAAGCTTTTTGGACAACGGTGCGTCTCTTTTCACACAATATTAGAGACAATGCCACATGCTGGAACTGCAATGAGAAAGATGGTGACCTTGAACACCTTTTACTAAGCTGTGTCTGTGTTACAGCCTTCTGGGACAAAGTCTTTGCATTCATTGCAAACGTTTTCTCCTTCTTCCCCACCAAAGAGTTTTCTACCTTAGTGCTGGGCTTTACCAGAGCTGATTCGCTCTCAGATGATGACAGGGCCTTAATTGACCTTTTGTTCACAGTTGTTGTGAAGATAATTCTGAACAACTGGAAGGAGACGCGTAAAGCCTCCTTTAAATGTTGGCTAAACTGGATCACCAACCTGAGAGGTGCTAATAATATCTCTCTCCAAAATACCCCATGGCACCCTCCTCATAGACAAATATGGATTTCCCTTGACAATTATTTTAGCGTACCTAAACCCCCATGATTTTTCACCACACTTCCCAACCTTCATGCCCATATGACCGCATATACTTACCACCAAGCCTACTCTGTAACGTACTTGTCTGCTTCAGGTAATCTTTCCCAGGGAACGTTGAAGTCTGTATTACCAGTGTCCATCACCCTTGTGCAGATACTATATATGATGTTTATGACTGTTACTATGCTGCTTCCATTTATTGCTTTATTTTTGTCTTAGTCTTAATTTACTCTGATTTTCTGTGATTGTCACTCCCAATACAGATATTTTTCCATTCATTTACTTATTGTCCCTTATGTTTTTTTACTGTATGTTTCTGTTTTGGAAACTACCAATAAACATTTGTGAAATAAAGAAAACAAAAAACAAATATACTCTATGTAGGAAGAATGAGAGGCGATTTCTGTGCGTGCGTGCACAAACTTATGCTATGCAAATGTCGTGCACAGCTCTTCTGTGTGCACACAACTGCGCTGTAGAGGATACAAACACAGCAAGCATAGCTTAACAGTCTTGTGCACAACTGCACTGTATTGGATCCATACAAGATGTGTGTGGGGGGTGTGGTCTGGTGTGTGTGTGTGACTGGCACACGGGTTGAAAGCAGGATAGCGCAAGTGTGCACAATTGTACTGTGTTGTAGTGTGCACAACTGCATTGTACAGCAAACCAGGTAGGAGTTAACAGTGTGCAGAACTGCACCATACAGGAAGCATGAAAGGCGTAACTGTTTATACTCCGCAGCACAGCAGTCTATATGAAGCATATATGGCACTAAAGTGTGTGTACAATTGTACTGTGTAAAAAAGAAAGCATGGCTCAGATGTATGCAAACATTATTTTCACACTAAGCATTTAAGGCCTAGCACTATCAAATCAAATGATAGAATATTTATTAAGCGCACATATCACTCGAAAGTCTCATGGCGCTGGCGGATAACTCTGAGAAGAGCTTGATTTGGTGCAGTTAGATGTCAAACAGCAATGTATTTAAATTCCTACGAAAAGAGTTATGATCACTTGTGGTGCGTAGACATAAGAACAGTTTGTTCCAAAGAGACGGAGCAAGGAACGAGAAAGATTTCCCTCCACATGTGGTGGTACGGATTCTGGGAGCTGAGAGGAGTGCTTGGTTGCTGGGTCTCAAAGTTCTACCAGGTTGATACCAGCTTACCTTTTTGGTCCACAAATCTGGACCTTTTACGTACATATTCATACGCGTCATGCAAAGAATCTTAAAGCGTATACGTTTTCTTACAGGCAGCCAGTGTAAACGCTTCAAACTGGGTGTCGATGGAGATCTTGGTGGAAGATTAAGTACCAGCCTTGCTGCTGTGTTCTGCAGAACCTGCATCCTTGAGAGAAGGTTTTCATTGGTAGAAGATAGCAGGGCATTCCCATAGTCAATACGACTAATAATTAGTCCCTGGACTAGTGGTTTTCTTGCCTCCGTCGGAATCCACTTGAAACTTTGCGCAGGCTACGCATGAGCCAACTCTCTTATTAACATGGTCTTTCATTGACAGTGTGTTGCCCATTTGAAAGCCCAGATTTTGTTGGAGTAGGACAAAGGCCAAGGCTTGAGGGCCACCAATCAGGTGACCAATGCTCATAAGCCTTGCCATAGAGCATTATCTTGGTTTTTCCTCCATTCTACTGCAAGCGGTTGGTGCACATCCACTTATCAATATGAGACATGCAATCTTTGAAACAGGACTTGGTTTCCAATGGGTCTGGACCAAGAGTGACCAGGATCTGAGTGTCGTCAGCATACAACACAACACCAAAGCCATGGGATCTAATCTCTTTGGCCAGAGGGGTCACATAAATGTTAAAGAGTGTGGGTCCCAAGATAGAGCCCTGTGGTACTCCCATCCTGACAGATCTACTACAGGAGCTGGTATTTCCTACCTGTGCTATCGTAGTTCGATCGGTTAGATAGTTTTTGAGCCACTGTAAAGCCTTTCCCCTGACACCAATCTCCCAAAGCTGATGATCAAGAATGCTGTGGGAGATGGTGTTGAACGCTGCAGATAAGTCTAGCAGAACGAGGATAGATGACTGTCCATTTTCTAGTGCCAGCCTGATATTATCAGATACCTCCAGCAAAGCTATTTCGGTACTGTGGGCTTCCCTAAAGCCAGCTTGTGAGGGGTCAAGCAATCCACAGCTCTCAAGATGGACAACGAGCTGTTTATTAACCAGTGATTCAAGCATCTTACTGAAATGAGGGAGCAACGATATAGGACGATAGTTGGAAAGAAGTTTTGAATCTGCAGTAGATTTTTTTAATATATTCCTGACAAAATATTCCATATTTTGGGAAATTCTGATACAGACAATGATTTGTTGAATAGATTGGTGAGGCAGCCTAAGAGAGCTGGAGCTACAGTTGGAAAAAGGTCGGTGGCAAAGGGTCTGCAGGCGAACCAGATTTAACTTTTATGAAACCTTTAGTCACTTCTTCAGAGCTACACTGGGTGAATTCTTCCAAAATATGAGGGGGATCAAAGGTAGTTACTGAAAAATTTCCTGTGTCATTGCTAATATCTTGTGCAGGGAAGGAATTATGAATAGCCATGATCTTATCATCAAAAAATTGAAAGACAGTCTATCCAGTCATGAGAGGTAGAAATAAATCCCTCGGGTGACCTAGTGCGCTCCCAAATGGACATTTTAAATGCTTTCCAGCAAATGTAAATGTAAATGTATTTGAGCTTATATAGCGCACAGCTACCCGCAGTGGGTTTCCCGGCGCTTGCTTAGGGAACCCGTCCTGGTATTCCCCTGTGAGATAACCCCGGCAGGGTATCCACAAGGTGAAAGCCAGGCATCCCGCCGCGAGGGGCCGTTGTGGAGATTAAGCAAGCTATTGCCCAGAGTCGCAGAGTGTGAACCCGTGAGTCGAGAAGGCACCGGAGCGAGAATTATCGAGTCCGTGGAATTTTTAGCCCAAGACCCGCCGAGGTGGGGAATTGAACCCTGGTCCAGGGCCGATCTCAGCTTCCGGGTCTGCCGCCTCTAACCCCTGAGCCACACTTCTCACTTCAAACGTGATTTATTGCACCCCGACACATCTAAGACAGGAGGAGATAAGCCACTTTCCAGATCCGTTGCCAATCCCACACATCACGGAAGCAGACAAAACCACACTGGATGCCAAAATACCGGCAGCAGACGTCTCCTGCGCGATCCGTGCGTTGGCCCGGAACAAGGCACCGGGACTGGACGGTCTACCTCTTGAATACTACAGTACCTTCTCCACCCTATTGGTCCCTTGTCTGACGGAAAGGTTTGCGGATGCACTCGAGAGGAGGGAGCTGCCAAACTCTCTTTGCGAATCTGTCATAGTGACGTTTCTCAAACCACACCAAGACCCACAACAATTGTCTTCCTACCGCCCCATCACACTCCTCTCTGCCGACTGTAAAATATTGGGGGAAATTCTGACAGATAGATATGAACAAATTCTACGACCCCTGGTCCATCTGGATCAGTGGGGGTTCGTCCCCGGCAGGAACACGTCCCAAAACAGCGGATGTTTCATGTCCAGGATCAGGTGGGAGACATGTACCCTCACGCGGCCTGTATAATTCTCGATCTTGAAAAGGCCTTTGATACTCTCACGTGGCCTTACCTCTTTGCCATCCTGCGACAGGCAGGAATAGTTCCAACTCTTCTGCAGTACACGCGACTCCTTTACACCAACCTCACATCTCGTGTCAGACTAGGCTGATACGTCTTGTCCCCATTCCGGGTGGAGAGGGGTACTAGGCAGGGCTGTCCCCTGTCACCTCTGATCTTCGCCCTGGCAGTGGAGCCCCTGGCGATACGTTTGCGTCGGGAGAGGCCCACATGGGGCATTCCCATAGCGGACACAGTCCACTGCGTTTCCCTATAGGCGGACAACCTCCTCCTGTACATCTGAGATATAACTGCGGACCTTTCACCCATATTGACAGCCTTGACGGAGTTCGCGGAGGCATCTGAACTCAAGGTAAACACAATTTACCCATTGCACCTGTCCGTTGAGCCACGGGAGATACGAGTGGGTGCGCAGTCTGCCCTGGAGCATGAGCACTCCCCGTTATCTTGGTGTCCGTCTGTACCACTCCCCCACTGACATTTATGAGGGTAATTACCATAAAGTGTTAGCCGGCATCAGATCGTCGGTGGGCTTCTGGAGGAGCCTCCCGATGGCCCCGATCGGTCGAGTAGCCATAGCCAAGATGACCATTCTTCCCCGGCTATTATACTACTTCACGAATTTACCAGTTATTCCACCCAGGACTTTCATTCGTGAACTAGATGCGCTCCTCCGCACATTTATATGGGGGGCTAGCGGACACCGGATAGCTCTCACCAAACTGCAGTAACCCACCACGCAGGGGGTCTGGGCGCCCCAGCTTTCGAGTCGTATTTCCTGGCGGCACAACTCCAGTGGCTGTCGTACTGGACGGCGGGTAGGCATACCGGGGAAACATATACAGTGCAGGGCCCGGTCCCCATTCCCGAACTTCGTCGTCTGCTGCTTCTGGGTACCAAACCTCGACGGACGTATCCACTGCAAGTGTACGTGGCCCACTGGTATATGCAAAGAATTCACCGAATAACGGCGGGGACCCCATGTTACTCCTCTCAGCTGCCACTAGTTGGCTGGCCCAAACGGGAAACCTATTTTACACTCACCACGCTCCGTGCATGGACGGAATGCGAGATAACCGAGGCAGAAGCGTTATTCACGGGAGGGCAGCTTTGTCCCTACGAACAGCTCATGGAGGAATATGACCTCCCCCCCGGGACAGTTTTTAACACACCGATAGCTCATAGACAATTATCGCCCACACTATGATCTTACAGCTGGCGAGCCGTCAACACACCTGGTCATCCACACCATCCTATATATGGGTATCGGCCGACACTGGTTACTTGGCTGTGTAAGTCCATAAGAGAACTCGCTAACAGACCACTTCATAATCTTCGAGCCACCTGGGAAGACGAATTTGGGCGACAGCTACACGACAGGGAATGGGTAGAGCGCTGGAATTCCCCAAGAAAGTGTCATGAAATGCACACTTTAAAAACATACAGTTCTATATCTTGCAAAGAGCATATCAAACACCAGTGTGCCTAAAGTGGTTCTACCCAGACACTCAGTTCCTCTGTCCCAGATGTCACTCATCAGACGCGCAATTCCAACATACGTTTTGGAGCTACCCCACTCTACAACAGTACTGGTCTATAATTCTGGACACAATCAAAGCACTCACAGGACTTACAGCGTTCGACACGTCGGAAGCAGTCACTCTCGGAGTATTCCTAAGGCCGAAAACACACAAAGTGCAAGTCCGCTTCGCGGCTCTAGGCAAAGGCAGGGGAGGAAACCCTGAGGGAGGAGGAAGCAAAGGGACTGCGAAAACACCCCATATCATTGGAGTGGGCCATGCTATCCCACCAGTTTAAACAATCAGACACGCGTACGTATCCCAACACCTCTCAACATGACCTACGGTCCCGGCAGTGCAGACCTTGCAATAGAGTACGTATACCGCTACCCCCACGCCCCAAACCACCATGTGTTATATGGGCACACCGCTGCGCGTTGCACTCTCTACTGCACCTAGTGACTTCGTCCATCTGATAGCCCCTACAAACAATACAAGACCACAGTAACAGATTGTAGCTGACACGACCCGGAAATCCTCCACGATCCTCATTCCCTGACCCCCCGCCCCCGCAATGCATCCCCAGTTTATCCCTCTCAGTTCCCTTCGAAATTGCATTACAGTAAAGACAAGTGGACTACAACCCCTGGTGTCCCTGCCGTATGCAGGTGGCATGTCCGCTGGTTGAATAACAACATCACTGTTGCCAAATTGTGCATATCATAATGTAATGTGAGTTTATTGAAAAAATGTTAATAAAAAATATTTAAAAAAAAATAAAAATACAGTTCTGAGAGGTAGAAAGTTGTGACCGAACAGGCGGGGTAGAGAATTCCTTCAAAATTTGATAGAGCTCTTTGTTTGAATTTGCTGCCTTCCCGATACGGCTAAGGAGAAATAATTTTCTTGTTTGTCTTATGTTTTCCATATACTTATGGTGAACATCTTTATATAATTTATGATCTATTGGGTCTTTAGTTTTTCTCCATTTTCGCTCTGCAGTCCTGCAAGAGAGCTTCACTAGCTTTAATTGTTCAGTGAACCAAGGAGCGCCTCGGGCTTTAATTGTAACTCTGGTGAGAGGAACAATTTTGTCCAAAGCATTGGTTATTGTTCTATCTAGGGAGATCGCACATTGATCAATGTTATCAATTGTGCTGGGTAGAGCTGACCTGAAGGTAGTAGTAAAAAGAGGTAAGGTGATTTTACGCCAGGATCGTCTCCAAACTACTTCCCTGCAGGGGACCGCATTGATAGTAGGATCTAGAATAACAAATTTTAATAGAAAATGACCCGTCCACAATAATGGTAGTGGAGACTCAACCTTAAACATTGTAGAGTTTGTTAACAATAGGTCAAGCGTATGACCCGCAATATGCGTAGGCCCATTTACCAATTGAACTAGTTCCAAGGTACTGAAACTTGTGATTAACTGATCCATGTCAGGGTCATGTAATAGTTCTGCATGACAGTTAAAATCACCGACCAGAAGGAAAGAGTTGGAGGCTAATACATGTGGAGCAATAAACTCCAATAGCTTATATGGAAAGTCATATATGGGGCCTGGAGGTCTGTACACTAATGCTCCTCCCCATGTTCCTCCCAACAGAACATCCATTTTAAAGATACCTAATTCCATTTTGTTTGTGCTTATGGACTCCATAGAGGTGATGTTCACTTCCGGAGTTGTGGCTATGAGTAGGCCACCTCCTCTATTCTTTTCCCTGTCCACTGTTGTTATGTTATATACTGCACAACTGCACCTTAAAAGAAGCATGCAAGGCAAGAGAGAGTGTTTCACAGTTGGCTAAAGGGTGCATTGAGGACACAGCTCAGTAGTGTGCACAACTGCACAGTATCATAAGCATGCCTGGTTAAGAAAGGTGCAAAACTCACCAGTGTATGAAGCAAGAAAGGAGCAGCAGAGGGCAGGTGCGCATGTGCAATTGTACCGTAGAGAAATTATTCATGGCTCATCTGTGTGGGCACAAATGAAATGAAGATGAAGCACGCGTGGTTCTGCAGTGTGCACAACTACCCAGTATACAAAGCATGTTTGGCTCAGCAGTGATTGCCTCATTACCGTGCGTAGAAGTATGCAAGGTCAGCCATGAGCGTCTGACTGGAAGCATGCAATGCTCAGCAGGGTTGTCACAATAGTGGTGTATAGGGACGCATGGCTCGCCACGGCACTAAATTGCACTCAAGGAACCATGTATTGCTCAGCAGTGTGTACTACAGCAAAGTACCATGAGCATGCAAGCTACTGCAGTGTGCACAAGGGTTACAGTATATGAAATGAGCTTGACATTTTTTAACAAACAATCAAACAAATATTGAGAGAATACACGGTTAAGTAATACATGCATGATTAAGTAACTACTGCTGGTTATAGCAGAAATGTCACAGCCAACTGTGTGTGACTACCCAGATCCTAGATGCCTAGAAAACATGTACTGCTCAGTATATTATTTTGTTGCTGTGTGTGTCAGCAAAAAGATTAGGTGTGGGATGCTAACCTCTGTGTTTGAGGGATGAGCATGCACCGCTATGCGGCCCACGTTGTCAGTTTGGTTGCTAAAAAGAATACACTGCGCTCCTGTCAGTTCGCTGACCCTGTCCATGCAGGGATTTACTTTGCACTCGGACAGTGGATCTAACAGAGCAGAGATGTCACTGCAAACCCTAAAAGCAGCAAGCCCCTTTCACCTCTGTTCACATGCACCATAAACAAGTACTTCCCAATGAGCACATGGTTATTGAGAGTGCCAACCCCAGTGCCCTATCCGTGCTCTGACATAAGCACATGCAGACCCGGCTGCAAAGTGCAACAATTACCTGGGGGCTCCCATGCAGCTCAGCATGTAGAGGGGGCCCAGGGGCTGAAGCATGGCTGAAGCGAGGCTGTCGGCTGACCATGGAGGGGAGAGCTGCAAGGTGCTGCCGCGAGACGATCATGCTGCTGAATCTTTTTCTTTTTAATTACTTGAAAACTAATCAATGGATTGTCACCAAATTACAAAAAGAGATCTTTCTGGACCAAGATCTAGCTTGCTGCCAAATTTGGTGTAATTCTGTTTAGCGGTCCGGGCTGTAGTCATGTCTAAAACCCTATGGGAAATTGCATGGGGAAAACGCATTTGTGACCACCATTTTTCTTGACCTCTACTGACGAATGACCCCAAAGCTTTCCAGACAGTAGCTATATTGAATGGTAGCTTTAAAACTTTTGTAGACTCTTCAAATGGACCAAAAGTTATTAGCAAAACAAAAATAGGTCCTAACTATAACTACCTACTAGTGACAGCTAGTGTTATATATATATATATTCACTGAAAAAACCATTGGTTATAGACCATATATAGTTAGGGATTAGCCTTTTCAAAACCTTATTTTACTCACACAAAACCATTGAAATTTCATATATAGTTAGTTGCACTAACTATATATCGCGCACCCGCAATCCACTGCTGATGATGTCACATATTACATCATTCATGACATGGTTAGTGACATCACTGATGACATCACTGATGACATCTCAAATGACATCACTGATGACATCTCAAATGACATCACTGATGACATCTCAAATGACATCACTGATAAAATCACTGATAACATCTCATTTGACATGACTGATCACATCACTGATGATATCATTCATGTGATAATACCATGAACCTCTTCAGACTCTAATATAACCTTAGATACAATCAGTGTAAACAGACAGTCACAGACTGTCACTCATCCATGGAGTTACTCACACACCTAGTCAGTTATGCAAAAAATCAATCACACCTCCATTTTCTCAACTATACAGTTATACACACCTTACTTATTCAAACATATACTAACACATATTTACTCTCTTATACAATCCCTGATACATGTTCACAATGATCCATACAGCCACTCACACATTCACTGGCTCTTATGCACAGTTATTTATATATGTCAACTCTCACATGTACTGTGTTTTACATATGTACTTACTTTGACATGCAGCACTGAGATATCCATTCACTCACTAATACACTCATGCACAGTCAACCGCCCATACAGCTGTTTCCACATGCACTTTTGAACCCATACATATAGTGAATCAACTACTCACACATCTATGTACAGAGTCACACACCTCCCAGCCACCCATACACACACACTCAGTTTCCCATACAAATACTTGGACAACCAATGAATAACCCATACAGTTACTCATATAGCTACTGATCAACACATGCAGCAGTTTGTAGAACAACAGATATAATGATGCACAAATTAAGACAGTTTAGTCACTAACCCATGCACTCAGTAAGACACATTTAATCATTCTCTCATACAGTCAGTCATGCACCTACTAAATCCTTCTTCCAGACACTTATACATCCACTCATTCTTCAATATGTAAGACATATTTTAACTTTACAGAAACATACAGTCACTGGATGTTTTCAAGGTTTTGTAAATGCAAATTCCTAACTATATATGGCCTAAAACCTATGGTTTTTTCTGTGAATTTCAATGGTTTTTTAATAGCAAATATTAAAAGCTGTCAAATGTCAAGTACGTGATAGGTAAAAACTTTTTCGTGTTTATGCACGCTGATGTGCTTTGAACGCTGCCCCCCCTCTCCCCTCTTTTCTCTTAGTAGTACTCTCTCTTTGCAGATAGTGAAGAGTAGTTAACGCAGGCCTTTACCCCCGTTGTAATCCGTCGTGCCTGCTTGTCTCTCCATTTCATTGATTGTTATCCAAGCATTTACTGTTTTACAATTGATTCTCTTTGGTTCATTCTCTATTTACAAACAAGCACAAAGTCGCAATACTCTGTTTAGTCTTTGCAGATAGTGAAAAATCGTGAAAAATCGTGTAAAAAAATAAAAGTAATCGAGCAAAATCAGTAGGCCACTAATTGGATCTCTTTTTGACCTCGCTAAAATAGAAATATTAGGAACAACCCTTCATGAGAAATACGAAAATAGTGAGATGAACTGAGCTCCACACCATGAGGGCTGCAAGACAGCTCGGCTCCGTCACCCACCCCGCCCAAAATAACGACAAACCCTATGCAAATATTAAAAATATATACAACACACCAGCAAAGTAACAGGGTAAAACATTTTCTTAAATAACTATTTACATAACTATTTTATACTTTTTATTGCCCGATCCGGCTAGCTCAATCGATCGAGCATGAAACTCATGCACTCTGATAGCAAGCGTTGCTACTGATGCTATGCAGACCAAAACTGGTTTTCAGTTTGTACATTTTTCTAGATTTTTCCATCCAAGGTTGGTTGAGTTTGTAGAACGATGGCTTCAGATTTTCAACATACGGTGTGGTGGCGCGGACTGGGAGGGGGCGCTTCACTCCTGCCTCCTCCCCAAGTAAGATTTTCATACGTGAAAGTACGTTAATGGTTTTGGTCCCTGAGTTGCTTCGATGTCACTGCCATTCTCAAATGGCATAAGTTCTGGATGTTGGGTGCCATAGTTCAGAGTTCTGAGCAGCGCTTGTAACACTGTCTGAAGCTTATTTCCACCTACTGCAGCTTCACTATTCTCAAAGTAAGTGAGGGTCGTTTGTGGACCTGACTGCATTTGAAAACAATGTGATATGGTACCTCCCTAAACCGCTTGACGGAGGCCCCCGAGGGGCGGTGTGATGGCACGGACTCGGAGAAGACGCTTGGCTCCGACCCCCTCCCCAAGTCTTATAGCACTGGTGTAGCCTGAGATCGCCCCCGACATAGGCGGCCGGCTCCCGGGGTCCGGCGGAACTTTTTGCCTTTTGATGACTCTTCTATTCTGGACCTTGTCCCACAATCCGTTTGACCTGAAGACACGCTGTAGTGGGGCGCCCCTTTACCGTTTTAGTTGCCATTCCGCCCGCTTTTGCTACACTGTGCCTCTTCCGCCATTCAGCTGTTTATCGCCCGCTCTTGCGACTACAGCGTCTCGCTCACCATGTAGTTGAGTTGCTCCCGCTCTTGCGATGCAACGATAAGCGACTGCCACAGGACTCTCAAAATGGCGGCCGGCTCTTCAGATTTGGGCGTGGTCCACTAAAATGGCCCTGGGACACCTTGGAACTCGGACGCTTCCCTGATAGGGCTTGGGTCCCATTCTCGAAAGCGTCCCCTCAGCCGTGAAGATTCTACAAAAGTCTTGGGGGCCCCCGACTCCCGCAGGCTTCTGGTGGGGAGCGGCTGCCATGTTTGCTCGTGGAATGGCCACGACGGAGCTACGAGATGGTGGTGCTCTCATGCTGACGCCAGCTTTAGTCTGAAACATCCAGAAACACTGTAGACTACCAATTCGATCAGTTCCGGTAGCGCCCCAACATGACCCGGTAGAGAAGAACTTGCCCTCCCCTCTTTGACTGATGGTTCTTGTTGCCTGTCCCCTCTGTTGTCATTTAACAGAACTTTTTGGACTGCTGAAAGGGGTTGTGTTCCGAACGCTGGTTGGTGGAGACATTTTGACTATATTCTTGACCTACGTTGTCGCGTAATGCGTTATATGACACGCCGGGTTAGCGCACCCGGAAGTGATCCGAGGCGCTGCGCGCAGCGCGTAACGTAAGCATAACAGGTCATGTGACTTGTTAATAAAACTTTTTATTGGTTCATTTTACTTTTGTTATTTTAATAATGAAAAGCTTGGTCATATGACCTAAAAAATACGCTTTTTATTGATTTCGAACATTTTTTTTTTAAACATATATGTTATAATATTCCAGGCTAATGTACTTTCCCGGAAAATTTACAACTGTCCTGCAAGTAAAATATATTCCTTTTTCGATAAAAAGGGCGTTTCTTCGTCCCATGATGGGGCCGTTGAGTAAAAGAGGCTCGGCCTGCTGTCTTACTCGCCGATACGCCTGATTATCAGATTCTTATCGATCACTTTATGTTGCAGGAGTGGAAAACACAACTGCCCTTGACCATTTATCTTTACTGCGTTCCTACGTATTATACCTTTTATCCGTCATGTAATTGGACTGCTTTATTTCACTTGCCTTTTACTGATTCGAAAACAGTGACTAAAAGTAAAAACTTTACCAATGTAAATACTACTACCATGTTTTGTTTTAAAAACCTTTATTGTGAAAATGTCAGTATACAAATACGGGCCTATAACCACGTGGGCCGGCCACGGAGCAAACTGGAAAGGTATATGATGAGGAGACATTTACACTGTAGAGGAACGTAACGAGCGGGCCATTAGGTTGCAAGAACTAAGGTGTCTAACAGTTGCGGAATCGGTGGACGTACATTTTGTAATTAAAATACGACAAAGCCACTTACAAAAAAATCATCTAGATATACATTTGCGGGCAAGTACCATGGGTGACGTTAATTCGAACTTTCAATAGTACAGTAATCAATAACACATCAGAACTTAATATCAATAGGGATGTCGAAATATTCAATCAATTCTCGTCCCCGCCCGCCATGAGCATCAAAACTGCATTCATATCTCGTGATATCAAGGTTGTTCAACCAGTACACAACAAGGAGTTACGAGTCCCATTTATACCGGCGCCATTTTGGGCGAGGCCGGGCAGGTCCAAGATATAGTCAAAATGTCTCCACCAACCATCGGCCAGACCAGAACCCCTTTCGGCCCTTTATGCTACAAGATGGTGTCTTCCATTCAGAAAATATTGTTGGCAGCATTTTGAAAGGAAAGATAAACAGCCGTTCTCCTAGTGAGTCTCACATTGTTACATTTAGGAAGAATGTTGAAGAGTAGTATGTTGAAAATCTATAGCCATTTGTCTACAAACTCTCAATCAGCCTTGGATGGAAAAAAAAATCCTGAAGAATGTACAAACTGAAAACCAATTTTTGTCTGTATAGCATCAACAGCAACGCTTGAGTCAGCTTTGTGTGAAGCCGCCATTTTGATTCAATCAATAACGTCCCCCTGCACACATTCAGGGACCTGGTCGTGTCTTCAGGTGAAACGGATTGTGGGACAAGATGCAGAAAGGAAAAGGAAAAAAGTTCCGCCGGACCTCAGGAGCCGGCCGCCTATGTCATGGGCGATCTTTGGCCACACCAGGGCAATAGTGAAGCTGCAGCAGGTGCAAATAAGCTTCAGACAGTCTTACAAGCACTGCTCAGAACTCTCAACTATGGCACTCAACATCCAGGACTTGCCATCCGGATCTTGGCGCCTTGTGCTGGTTCCGACCTATTCACACATCGGTCCACTACTGACATCACCTCATAAGCCAACGGGGCACCCCACGCCGACTTTCGGCGCAGCATTGTAGGATGGCCACACCAGTGCGGCAACTTGCTGGACACCACCTCGGTGCCATCCGGATCTCGGCGCGTTCGAGTCACTGTACCGCAAGAGTGACCGGAAATCAGCTGGACACGCCGTCTTTCGGCGCAGCATTGTAGGATGGCCACACCAGTGCGGCAATTTGCTGGACACCACCTCGGTGCCATCCGGATCTCGGCGCGTTCGAGTCACTGTACCGCAAGAGTGACCGGAACTCAGCTGGACACGCCGTCTTTCGGCGCAGCATTGTAGGATGGCCACACCAGTGCGGCAACTTGCTGGACACCACCTCGGTGCCATCCAGATCTCGGCGCGCTGTGCTGCCTTCGGCCTACTGTAGCCGCAAGTGCGGACGCAACTCAGTTGGACGGCGAGTGAAACGCTAAGGGGCGCCCCACTGCAGCCGAGGAGCCTCCATCTTGGGGGAGACGCACAGCCCCCACTGACTGACGCGACCTTACAGGCCAACGGGGCGCCCCACGCCGACTTTCGGCGCAGCATTGTAGGATAGCCACACCAGCGCAGCAACTTGCTGGACAACAACTCGGTGCCATCCGGATCTCGGCGCGTTGTGCTGCCTTCGGCCTATTCGCACATCGGTCCGGTTTCATTGGTTCATTTTACTTTTGGTTTCCTAATGATGGAAGGCTTGGTCATATGACCTAAAAATAACACTTTTCATTGGTTTAGAACATTTTTTTTTCCCAAACGATGAAAGCCCCACCTTGTTTCTGGATGTTTCAGACTGAAGCTGGCGTCAGCATGAGAGCACCACCATCTCGTGGCTCCGTCGTGGTCATTCCGCGAGCAATCATGGCAGCCGCTTCCCACCGGAAGCCTGCAGGAGTCGAGGGCCCCCAAGACTTTAGTAGAATCTTCACGGCTGAGGGGACGCTTTCGAGAATGGAGCCCAAGCCCTAGCAGGCAAGCGTCCGAGTTCCAAGGTGTCCCAGGGCCATTTTAGTGGACCAGGCCCAAATCCGAAGAGCCGTCTGGCATTTTAAGAATCCAATGGCAGCCGCCTATCGCTGCACCGCAAGAGTGGGCGCAACTCAACTACATGGTGAGCGAGACGCTGTAGCCGCAAGAGCGGGCGATAAACAGCTGAATGGAGGATGAGGCACAGTGTAGCAAAAGCGGGCGGAATGGCAACTGAAACGGTAAAGGGGCGCCCCAGTACAGCAGACGAGCCTCCACCTGGGGAGGCCCGTTCACGCCGCCTCCCCCACGCCCCCCCCGGGGCGCCCCACGCCGTTTTTCGGAGCAGCATTGTAGGATACCAAAACCAGTGCGGCAAGTTACTGGACATCACCTGGGTGCCATCCACATCTCAGCGCGTTCTGCTGCCTTGGGACTATTCGCACAACAGACCGCTACTGACGAGGCCTCCCCCCGCACCACCCGGGACGCCCCACGCTGTTTTTCTGAGCTGCATTGTAGGAAACCAAAAACCAGTGCGGCACCCAGGTAACATCACCTGAGTGCCGTCCAGAACTCAGCACGTTGTGCTGCCTTGGGACTATTCGCACAAAAGACAGCTACTGACCATTGTTGCTTCTTTTTGCCAAAAAATGTTTAAATGTATTTACAGTTTTTGTTGCGTTCGATATATTTATAAAGTTAATAAAGTTTTATAATCCTACTTTGTTGGAGTACTATATATTTTTAAAAAATCGGGTGAATGGGGCCTTGAATCGGGTTATTGTCATGTGTGGGCTTTGGAAGTGTGCTGCTACAGGATCGGACATTTCAAACTAAAATGCACGTTCTTTTTCTTACCTTTCCGAAGCATGGAGCGCAATAGCAGGCAGAGAAAGGGTGATGCAAGTGTTGAACACTGCCTGGCCTGGCAAGTTGCTGGCAGTGCCCCCCGCCCGCTCCTGAAAGAGGGCACACACACACCGCCGCCCCGAGTACTTCACATATCTTTAAAAGACCATGCGCTTGTTAATGAGGCTTAAATGGTTTATCACCCCTTCTAGAGCCCTGCATCGGCCCTCTGACGTTTCCTGGAAGAATAGCACGTAACACAATACCAAGCCCTGTCAGCTGAAACCCCCGAGGAATTGGGTTTTTGCTTGCAGGAATCGGGAGGCGGGAGACTAGCACTGAAATCGGTAGTTTCACGCCTGAATCGGGAGGGTTGGCATGTCTGGATTCTCTGCAGCTGGGGCCAAAAACTACATCCGCAGGGCTAGGTGATAGCCTGGGACCGGCCTGGACAATCGGACACAGAGGAAGAGGAGTGTCAGAGGGTGCGGTAGTGAATAGGGTGAAAGGGAGGTGTCGGGCGGGCACAGGGTGTGATTCTCAGGGAAGAGCAGCGCAGATGGGGGGAAGTTTATGGCCCATGCATGAGAGAGAGAGCGGGGGTGACCAGTGCGTGGGGGAGATGCTTGCGAGGGTGGGGAGCCGTGCTGAGAATCGACGGCGTGCAGAGAGTGGGTCTGGTCAAGGCATCTAAAATGGCTGCCGTGCACGACAAAATTGTGCCATTGGAAAAAAGGCAAGATGGCGCATACAATGTTTATCAATAAGGATTCATTTATAACAAAATATTTTATCGCAGTGACAAATTGGCGGTCAACACTTCCTGATTTCCATCGAATCGAACGTTAACAGACGTCACGCAGCAAAAAAAAAAAAAAAACGCTCACGCACAGCCGCTGGAAGACATGTATCAACATATATGAGCCTCCTCAGCCACCCTCAGAAAACATAAGGGATCAGGATACGTCTCCCGCACCCCCTTATACCTAGTAATTTAATTAAAACGAAACACAAAATGGTGAATTCCCGTTTCGCTACCAGTTTGCGGCCCAGTTCGCGGCCCGAGAAGCACTTCTACCGTGAAAAATCAATTTTTTTTTATTTTCCCCACGGGACCCTTTAATAACCCCAACATCATTCCTAGGGGGTCAAGAGGGGTCTACCTTGCCCCCTTTCATTAAATTCCCCCTTCGTTTTTCACCTCTTCTTCTCTCTCGATCCTACCGAGAGATAAGATGGCGCACGCACAGCCGCTGGAAGACATATATCAACATATATGAGCCTCCTCAGCCACCCTCAGAAAACATAAGGGATCAGGATACGTCTCCCGCACCCCCTTATACCTAGTAATTTAATTAAAACGAAACACAAAATGGCGAATTCCCGTTTCGCTACCAGTTTGCGGCCCAGTTCGCGGCCCGAGAAGCGCTTCTACCGTGAAAAATCAATTTTTTTTTATTTTCCCCACGGGACCCTTTAATAACCCCAACATCATTCCTAGGGGGTCAAGAAGGGTCTACCTTGCCCCCTTTCATTAAATTCCCCCTTCGTTTTTCACCTCTTCTTCTCTCTCGATCCTACCGAGAGATAAGATGGCGGCCGCACCGGACTGTTTAGAATGTTGACAGACACCGGAAAGCCAATCAGCTTCGCATCGCAAAGTTCCGTTTCGCGAAAAGTAAGCGGACCGGAGCGCAGCCCGGAGCGCTGTTACAGATATATATCTTGTTTTGAACGTTAATTTCTCAAAATCCACTGGAGCACATATATTGAGACCTAGCAAAGGCACATCGGGCTAACAGTCCCTACAATTTTGCCAAGTTTCGTGCAAATCCATTCAGCCGTTCGAGCTAAAAGTGAGGCCAACCGCCCTATGGAAAACTCAATGTTAAAAACGCGGTTTGGGACCCCCCTTTTTTCTCGGCCCCCCCTTGACGAAACCCCCCCAAATTTTCAAGGGACGCTCAGAAACAAAATGTGCCATTTTCCTGAAAATTTCAGCCGATTCCGTCCACAAACGCCAAAGTTATTAGACATAGAATTTTCAAAAATCCCATAGGAAAAAATCCTAACTATATATACCTACTGGCGACAGCCAGTAGGTAATATATATATATATATATATATATATATATATATACATACATTGCGTGCATTTTCTCGCACACAGGGGTCTGGGGACACATAGAAGGGATCTAACTCGCAGTGACTAAGGTGTGTTAGGTATTTACACCTACGCCACTCAGTATACGGAATACACATGGCAAATGAAATTTTAAAGGAAAGCGAAGCATCGGCTCTTAGAATCTTAAAATCTAAGTCAGCTGTGAGAGGAGACGGCGCTGCCGATGTAAGTGATGCCGATGGCCCAACCGGCACTTTGAAACAACGAGGAATTACACTGGAAAAAATTAGGACAAAGGAAATCAGTTGATGGTGAGTAGCCACATCACTTCAAAATTACCTTGATGTAAACAGGATAACGAGAGGCCTGAAAAACTTTATAATCTCCACATTGGCAAATCCTGGACCTGAGCTACTGAAGGATTGGACAGAAAATACTAATGCATGCTCGAATACCATGCTCAGAATCCTGTTCAGGAGTGCATGAATAGAGCATACGGAACTAACAACTAAAATCAAGGGCATAATGGATGAATTTGAGAAAGAAATAGATCAGGAAGCTGTTAAGAAAATACTTAAGCCATTTGAAGAACGCCTCAAGACCCATGAAAAGGATGTAATAGAGCGCAAACAACATAAATTCCTTTGGGATGAACTGATTACGCAGCAGGAAGGATTCTGATATTTGCCAAAAACTTTGATAAAGCCCGCCAACAAATTGCTAAAGATAGAACACTGGGAGCAATGGAGCAGAGAGTATCCGAATCAGGCACGGACCAGAGCTCTGAACTCGGATCGTACTGAGAAACAAGATGGCACCAAAGATTTCTTTCTCTGAGGAACATCAGATGCTACAAAAAGAAAACAAATACTCATTTCAGTCAAAACAAAGAGGCAGAGAAAGGGGCACAAAAGTGAAAACCACAGAAGCAGGCAACGAAGGAAAACAAACAAACAGCGGCATGAGAATACGGGGCCAGCATGGAAAGAACAAGTAACGGCAGTACAATCGAAAAAAGTAACGGTAATAAACCTCTCTAAAACACAATTCACACATGAGGAGAATGGGACTTTTAAACTTGGATTATCATTTTGTCCTACGTCACAAGTAAATTATGCACAATTAAGGATCGATTTATTTAAGTTTTTTAGGAAGTTGAAATTGTACAAAATGCATGCATTACATCCAAACAGGGAAACAATTGATGTGACAACAACAACCACTTCTCCCCGGACTGCACTTACAATAAGAGACCTTGAGACATTACAAACACTACACAGTTTAGAAGGAATGGAAGAGACCACAATCATATCTGGTAATTCCAATGACTCTCTTGATCCCACTAATATTGACCATATTAACAACATCCTTGGTATCGACACAGGGGGTACTGAGGCAACGAATTTTAGAATGCTATCTAGATCCATTCCCCAACTACCCAAAGACAATATTGACGTATTCTCAGACACAGTTGCGGAGGACATTTTGAAACTAAGTAGAGAACACTTGAAACTGAGTAATTTGAACAAGAGACAATAGAACACATTCACTGAGTTACAGAAAGATCAGACAATAATCATTAAACCCTCAGACAAGGGGGGCAACATAGTGATAATTTGTAGAGAGAACTATGTAAAAGAGGGACTCAGACAGGTGAGGAATAGCACCTGTTACGTTAGAACTGACAGGGAATATTTACAAAATGTAATTACACACTATAAAGAAAGACTACTGGAGTGGCATGAACACCAACTACTCATTTGGGATTAACTACAGTCCCTAAAAAATGAAACACCTACCATACCCACACTCTACCTGTTACCAAAGGTGCATAAGGATGCACTATACCCACCAGGTCATATCATTGTTTCCTCAAAAAATAGTATTTTTGAGAATAGCTCAATCTATGTAGATCATTTTCTGGCGCCACATGCACAGAATTTGGATTCCTACATTAGAGATACTTCATCCAAAAATCCAATAATAGGTGTTGGGACAAGGAATGTTGGCTAGAGTGCTTAGATGTGGAAAGTCTGTACACTAGTATTAGGCATCAAGATAGAATGAATGCCTGTAAATACTTTCTCAGAATGAGAGATGCTAAGGTACTACAACACACACAGATGAAAATACATTCTATAAGCAAATACAAGGAACAGCCATGGGGACATGCTTCGCCCCCAGCTATTCCAATCTTTTGGTGGGGTGGTGGGAGGAGCACGTCCTATGGAATCAAGATCAGAATAGATTAATTGATCAAATCAGTGTGTGGCTCAGGTATATTGACAACGTCTTCCTCGTTTGGGAAGGGAGTGAGGAAGACCTTAAAATCTTTTAATCTGTCATCAATAACAACAACATCAATCTGAGATTCACCACGAATTACAGCCAGGAAACAGTGGATTTCCTTGATATCAAAGTTTCACTCAAAAATGGCACACTCCAGACTGATCTCTATAGGAAGAACACTGCTGGCAGCTCGATCCTCCTTGCGGATAGCCATCTTCCACCAAGCTACTGCTGGAGTATACCCTATAGCAAGTTTCTGAGAGCCAAAAGAAACAGTAGCACCAATGAAGGCTGTAGGAGAACCAAACTGGACACGCTAAATCGCTTTAGTGCCAGAAAGTATCCTAAGAAAAGTTTTATAAAAGCTAAAAAGCTAGCATAAGGGCTGATAAAAAACGTGATGTGAACTTTTACAAGGAAAACCACACATATCAAGGGAACCTGACAAAGAACTGATACGATTTATCACCACGTTTACAAGTCAAACAAACAACTTATGCAAGATCTTAAAGAGTAGATGGGCAATACTAACACATGATACCACCTTGAGAACGAAGATAGGCAAATACACCCAACATCACTTTTAAGAGAAATCTTTCCATAAAAGACATGTTAGTACACAGCCATCTCACAAGCAACAGACAAACTTGGTTGCAACAGAATTGAGGTTTCAGAAAATATAGTCACTGCAAGGCGTGTAAATTCAGCACTAACGTCTATGAGATTACCCTAGACAGGATTAGGAAGAAACACTGTATCACTAACCAATCAGTTGCGAAACAGACTATATAGTATATGTAATCATCTGCCCATGTGACAGATGGTATATAAGGTCGACTACCTTTCCCATACAAAAGCGTATACTTGAATGTTGACATGCCATCACAAATACAGACATGAGGCACAGCACAACACAACACTTCAGGGAACACCGTGATGAAGACTGGACCAAAGCCAGATTGTTTGGCATTGATACTGTTGTGAAACACCCTTGGGGTGGCAACAGAACTACTGCATTACGCAGAATGAAATCTAGGTGCATACTAGAAGCAGGAAGTCTCGCTCCACATGGTATGAACCAGGGCGAAGAGCTTTACACACACTTGTAAATTAGAAGCTCCTATGTGTAACTCATTTTTCTTTTCTTTTGATGATATTTCTAATTGTCACAGATGTATATATTTCTTTCTGTAGACATATCACATTCACCATCGATATTATTTTCTCCTCTTATAATAGTTTTCCAAGATGCAACACAAAGAAGACTGTACTTAGGTTGTACTTACGTTACGTTGGTATACTAAATTGCTCTTTTTCTCACCTATAAATATTTGGAAGCTTCCATGCACATCTGCTGGTAGCGTTAAGGAGACTATAGAAGGCGACCCCCAGGTGGCAACACCTTTTTTTATTCACTGAGGTGGAAGTACGATTTAGTTTAATTTGGGTACTATACCCTTAAGCACAGCAGCATTTGTTTGTCAGTTTTGAATTAGTGCACTAGACTCTAACAAGAAATTGTTCATCAAAATAAAAATATAATTCAGAAATAAGCCAAACATAGCTGAACAACTGTCATAGAAACTGTACTATACCTAATATATGGTGGCTAAAGTCAATATTATTGGTAAAACTTAGTTTACTAAATAACTGCTTTTGCTCGTCATTGATACATTTTTTGTTGACAAAGAGTTGAGGAGGAATGACAGAATGTGAAGTATTTTGTTTATGTTTACTTGAACGCGTTTTTGCACGTTGTATAAATGCAATGAACATAGAGAAAAACGGGTTATGTGAAAAAGTTTGTCAGATCGAAACGCACCAGTTTAGTTTTACAAATAAATACCAGTGATAAAATACTACTGCATTGGTGTGGCTGTTTTCTCAGGAGTGACAGGCAAGGCAGAATACATGTGGAGCATACATATATATATATTCACTGAAACAACTACAGGTTACAGGGACGTTAGAAATAGGTTCCGATTTCACTGGGTCAAAACATAGAAAGTCAGCTGGTATAGTTACCTGAGCTAACTATAACGTATGCCTCTGCAATGCACTGCTTATGACCTCACATATTGCATCACTCATGACATGGTCAGTGCCATCACTAATGACAACATCCACAGAACCCCTCACACACCCACTCCTACCCCATAGAACCTATCATAGACCCAATCCCAACCCCACATAACCCCTCACATACCCATTCACAGACCCATACCAATACTCACGCAACCAATGACTCATCCAAAGAGCCACTCACAAGTCCACTCACTCATACAGCCACTTACATACCCACTAAGTCATCCATACAGCCACTCATGCTCCCATTCATTCACCAATACAACCACTCACATTAACATACAGAAAGATACTTACACACCCACTCCTATCCCATAGAACCTCTCATACACCCAATCCCAACCCCACATAACCCCTCACATACCCATTCACAGACCCTTACCAATACTCACACAACCAATGACTCATCCAAAGAGCCACTCACACATCCACTCACTCAGATAGATACAGCACATTCCTGCCCTTTTCCTATCACCCAGTGCAGCTAGGTGGCTTGCTGAGCTGCGCTGTGTGCCCCTAAGTATAGTAGAAGGAAGTGCAGTATGTACAGTTTTTTCCCAGTGAAGAGTAAGGAGCGGTGCAGCGCGCCCAGATTTTCTCTTTTTTAAACGCCCCTCGGACTGTAGTAAAAAGTGATTCCGTTTGCAGACCACAGATGGGCTCTAAACACCCTGCACAGAATAGTCAAAGGGGAAACTGGGGAAGGCTTGGGTCCTGTCACTGACCGGCCTGGACCACTATTCCATAGAAAAACAAAGCAATGGCCGGGCAGTTTTGAATTTGCGTCAAAGTACACAGACCTAGTGTAATAAATCACTGGGTTGGACAACCATTTGTGTTGATTGACTTTTTGTTTTTATAAAATATTTCGTGCAGCAAATTCTTTGGCATCAAAAAGATACAACACAACATTCATTACAAAATACAAATACAAATTCAGTGAACTAAGAGAAAATTATCAAAACACGGTGTGTAAACAACGAAATTGTCATACATAAATAACATGGACAACTGTAGAAAGGCCTCAAATTAATCACTTTACAGAGGCTCCAATCCTGAATATGAGATCTACAAGGGGAATATTGTGTTTGAAAAAAACCTCCTTGTTACAACCATCACCAGATACACAGTAGATACCACATCAGGTACTTAGGCTAGGAAAAAACATAGGGACAGTTCAACAATTCCAGAGTGTGTTTAGTTGAATCCTAGCGTGCCCTAGCAATTTGGTATCTTGGAGGTGAGAACGTCGACGCGTTTCGAACCCAATACCATTCGACGGGTTCTCCTCAGGACAGCTTGTCTGTCAGAAGTCACTGTGTGCCGGACCGTCACGGCTCGTATTCTCTGCCGAGAACACGCCAGCCCGTGCGGCGGCCGCCGCCTCCCACGCGCTCAATTTGAATAAATCGCCTCGTCAAAAAAGATTCCAGAGTCACACACCGAACAACTGATCACGGCCGGCACGGCATCCTTGTTCAGCGGTAACTTCGCCCTCTGTCAAGGGAGTGACCCTTCCACCTCACAAATAAGTGACAACAACCCCCCAGTCCATGTCCTGAGGAGAACCCGTCGAATGGTATTGGGTTCGAAACGCGTCGACGTTCTCACCCAGCTCAGCCCCAGGGGCCCCGGATAGAAGGGCCCAGCTCAGCCCCAGGGGCCCCGGATAAAAGAGCCCGGCTCAGCCCCGGGGGCCCCCGGATAGAAGAGCCCAGCTCAGCCCCAGGGGCCCCACATTGAAAAACCCAGCTCAGCCCCTGAGGCCCCCCGGATAGAAGGGCCCAGCTCACCATCAGGGCCCCAGATAGAAGAGCCCAGCTCAGCCCCACGGGCCCCCAGATAGAAAAACCCAGCTCAGCCCCTGAGGCCCCCAGCACAGCATCAGGGCCCCCAGATAGAAGAGTCCAGCCCTCCCCAGGGGCCCCCGGAGAAAATAGACCAGCTCAGCCAAGGGGCCCTGGATAGAAGAGCCCAGCACAGCCCCCCCTGGGGGCCCGCGGATAGAAGAGCTCAGCTCAGCCCCAGAGGCCCCTGGATAGTAGAGCCCAGCTCAGCCCAAGGGGCCCTGGATAGAGGAGTCCAGCTCAGCCCCAGGATAGAAGAGCCCAGCTCAGCCCCCAAGGGGCCCCCGGATAGAAGAGCCCAGCTCAGCCCAAGGGGCCCCGAATAGAAGAACCCAGCTCAGCCCCAGGGGCCCCTGGATAGAAGAGTATAGCTCAGCCCCAGGGGCCCTCGGATAGAATAGCACAGCTCAGCCCCAGATCGAAGAGCCCAGGTCAGCCCCAGGGGCCCCCGGATAGAAGAGCCCAGCTCAGCCCCAGGATAGAAGAGCCCAGCTCAGCCCCCAAGGGGCCCCTGGATAGAAGAGCCCAGCTCAGCCCCAGGGGCCCCCGGATAGAAGAGCCCAGCTCAGCTCAGGGGCCCCCGGATAGAAGAGTATAGCTCAGCCCCAGGGGCCCTCGGATAGAATAGCACAGCTCAGCCCCAGATCGAAGAGCCCAGCTCAGCCCCAGGGGCCCCCGGATAGAAGAGCCCAGCTCAGCCCCAGGATAGAAGAGCCCAGCTCAGCCCCCAAGGGTCCCCTGGATAGAAGAGCCCAGCTCAGCCCCCTGGGGCCTGCGGATAGAAGAGCCCTGCTCAGCCCCAGAGGCCCCTAGATAGTAGAGCCCAGCTCAGCCCAAGGGGCCCCGGATAGAAGAGCCCAGCTCAGCCCCAGGATAGAAGAGCCCAGCTCAGCCCCCAAGGGTCCCCCGGATAGAAGAGCCCAGCTCAGCCCCAGGGGCCCCGAATAGAAGAACCCAGCTCAGCCCTAGGGGCTGCCGGATAGAAGAGCCCAGCTCGGCCCAAGGGGCCCGGGATAGAAGAGCCCAGCTCAGCCTCAGGGCCTCCGGATAGAAGAGCCCAGCACAGCCCCCAGGGCCCCTGGATAGAAGAGCCCAGCTTAGCCCCAGGGCCCCCGGATAGAAGAGCCCAGCTCAGCCACAGGGGCCCCGGATAGAAGAGCCCAGCTCAGCCAACTGGGCCCCAGATAGAAGGGCCCAGCTCAGCCCGGCTCCTGCAAAGATTCCCTCCAGGATTATTTAGTCTATCTCTACAAACACAGCTGAAGGTGCTGACAATCTCCTACCTGAGCAGAGACCTGTGCAGACATGTCCAGGCTCTCTCCTCCTCCTAGGGCTGGGGGAGGGGCAGGTCTGGGGTCTGGGGTGGTATATCTGGGGTTTGAGGGTGTCTGCAGATGAGGGTAACCGCACAGACAGAAAGGGCTCCTTCCTCCTCTGCTGCAGGCTGCAAACACCAGGAGAGGCTGGAAGTGATGTCACCGCAGCTGCTGGTGCTGTCTCTGCCGCTGCTGACCCGGAAGAGGAAGCCCTTCTCCCTTTCATCCAATGTGCAGCTCAGTGGGTTTCATCGGCAGGCGAGGAGCGCCCTCAGGTGGCCGCTGATGGAACCGCCGCCTCCAGTCTTTAAGAATGAATTGGAAATTACACAGGGCAGGAAGGAAAGCCCCCCAGGGCCCCCGGATAGAAGAGCCCAGCTCATCTCCAGGGCCCCCGGATATAATAGCCCAGCTCAGCCCCAGGGGCCCCCGGATAGAAGAGCCCAGCTCAGCCCCAGGGGCCCCGGTTAGAAGGGCCCAGCTCAGCCCCAGGGGCCCCGGATAAAAGAGCCCCGCTCAGCCCCAGGGGCCCCACATTGAAAAACCCAGCTCAGCCCCTGAGGCCCCCCGGATAGAAGGGCCCAGCTCACCATCAGGGCCCCAGATAGAAGAGCCCAGCTCAGCCCCAGGGGCCCCCAGATAGAAACACCCAGCTCAGCCCCTGAGGCCCCCAGCACAGCATCAGGGCCCCCAGATAGAAGAGTCCAGCCCTCACCAGGGGCCCCGGGAGAGAATAGACCAGCTCAGCCAAGGGGCCCTGGATAGAAGAGCCCATCACAGCCCCCCCTGGGGCCCGCGGATAGAAGAGCTCAGCTCAGCCCCAGAGGCCCCTGGATAGTAGAGCCCAGCTCAGCCCAAGGGGCCCTGGATAGAGGAGCCCAGCTCAGCCCCAGGATAGAAGAGCCCAGCTCAGCCACCAAGGGGCCCCCGGATAGAAGAGCCCAGCTCAGCCCCAGGGGCCCTGAATAGAAGAACCCAGCTCAGCCCCAGGGGCTGCCGGATAGAAGAGGCCAGCTCGGCCCAAGGGGCCCGGGATAAAAGAGCCCAGCTCAGCCCCAAGGGCCCCCGGATAGAAGAGTATAGCTCAGCCCCAGGGGCCCCCGGATAGAAGAGCCCAGCTCAGCCCCAGGGGCCCCGGATAGAAGGGCCCAGCTCAGCCCCAGGGCCCCCGGATAGAAGAGCCCAGCTAATCTCCAGGGCGCCCGGATATAATAGCCCAGCTCAGCCCCAGGGGCCCCCGGATAGAAGAGCCCAGCTCAGCCCCAGGGGCCCCGGATAGAAGGGCCCAGCTCAGCCCCAGGGGCCCCGGATAAAAGAGCCCCGCTCAGCCCCAGGGGCCCCACATTGAAAAACCCAGCTCAGCCCCTGAGGCCCTCCGGATAGAAGGGCCCAGCTCACCATCAGGGCCCCAGATAGAAGAGCCCAGCTCAGCCCCAGGGGCCCCCAGATAGAAAAACCCAGCTCAGCCCCTGAGGCCCCCAGCACAGCATCAGGGCCCCCAGATAGAAGAGTCCAGCCCTCCCCAGGGGCCCCCGGAGAGAAGAGACCTGCTCAGCCAAGGGGCCCTGGATAGAAGAGCCCAGCACAGCCCCCCCTGGGGCCCGCGGATAGAAGAGCTCAGCTCAGCCCCAGAGGCCCCTGGATAGTAGAGCCCAGCTCAGCCCAAGGGGCCCTGGATAGAGGAGCCCAGCTCAGCCCCAGGATAGAAGAGCCCAGCTCAGCCCCCAAGGGGCCCCCGGATAGAAGAGCCCAGCTCAGCCCCAGGGGCCCCGAATAGAAGAACCCAGCTCAGCCCCAGGGGCTGCCGGATAGAAGAGCCCATCTCGGCCCAAGGGGCCCGGGATAAAAGAGCCCAGCTCAGCCCCAAGGGCCCCCGGATGGAAGAGTATAGCTCAGCCCCAGGGGCCCTCGGATAGAATAGCACAGCTCAGCCCCAGATCGAAGAGCCCAGCTCAGCCCCAGGGGCCCCCGGATAGAAGAGCCCCGCTCAGCCCCAGGATAGAAGAGCCCAGCTCAGCCCCCAAGGGGCCCCTGGATAGAAGAGCCCAGCTCAGCCCCAAGGGCCCCAGGATAGAAGAGCCCAGCTCAGCTCAGGGGCCCCCGGATAGAAGAGTATAGCTCAGCCCCAGGGGCCCTCGGATAGAATAGCACAGCTCAGCCCCAGATCGAAGAGCCCAGCTAAGCCCCAGGGGCCCCCGGATAGAAGAGTATAGCTCAGCCCCAGGGGCCCTCGGATAGAATAGCACAGCTCAGCCCCAGATCGAAGAGCCCAGCTCAGCCCCAGGGCCCCCCAGATAGAAGAGTATAGCTCAGCCCCAGGGGCCCTCGGATAGAATAGCACAGCTCAGCCCCAGATCGAAGAGCCCAGCTCAGCCCCAGGGGCCCCCGGATAGAAGAGCCCAGCTCAGCCCCAGGATAGAAGAGCCCAGCTCAGCCCCCAAGGGTCCCCTGGATAGAAGAGCCCAGCTCAGACCCCTGGGGCCTGCGGATAGAAGAGCCCTGCTCAGCCCCAGAGGCCCCTAGATAGTAGAGCCCAGCTCAGCCGAAGGGGCCCCGGATAGAAGAGCCCAGCTCAGCCCCAGGATAGAAGAGCCCAGCTCAGCCCCCAAGGGTCCCCCGGATAGAAGAGCCCAGCTCAGCCCCAGGGGCCCCGAATAGAAGAACCCAGCTCAGCCCCAGGGGCTGCCGGATAGAAGAGCCCAGCTCGGCCCAAGGGGCCCGGGATAGAAGAGCCCAGCTCAGCCTCAGGGCCTCCGGATAGAAGAGCCCAGCACAGCCCCCAGGGCCCCTGGATAGAAGAGCCCAGCTTAGCCCCAGGGCCCCCGGATAGAAGAGCCCAGCTCAGCCACAGGGGCCCCGGATAGAAGAGCCCAGCTCAGCCACCTGGGCCCCAGATAGAAGAGCCCAGCTCAGCCTGGCTCCTGCAGAGATTCCCTCCAGGATTATTTGTCTATTTCTACAAACACAGCAGAAGGTGCTGACAATCTCCTACCTGAGCAGAGACCTGTGCAGACGTGTCCAGGCTCTCTCCTCCTCCTAGGGCTGGGGGAGGGGCAGGTCTGGGGTCTGGGGTGGTATATCTGGGGTTTGAGGGTGTCTGCAGATTAAGGTAACCGCACAGACAGACAGGGCTCCTTCCTCCTCTGCTGCAGGCTGCAAACACCAGGAGAGGCTGGAAGTGATGTCACCGCAGCTGCTGGTGCTGTCTCTGCCGCTGCTGACCCGGAAGAGGAAGCCCTTCTCCCTTTCATCCAATGTGCAGCTCAGTGGGTTCCATCGGCAGGCGAGGAGCGCCCTCAGGTGGCCGCTGGTGGCCCCGGATAGACGAGCCCAGCTCAGCCCCAGGGGCCCCGGATAGACGTGCCCAGCTCAGCCCTAGGTGCCACAGATAGAAGAACCAAGCTCAGCCCCAGGGGCCACGGATAGAAGAACCCAGCTCAGCCCCAGGGCCCCCGGATAGAAGAGCCAAGCTCAGCCCCAGGGGCCCCGGATAGAAGAACCCAGCTCAGCCCCAGGGCCCCCGGATAGAAGAGCCCACCTCAGCCCCAGAGGCCCTTGGATAGAAGAGCCCAGCTCAGCCCCAGGGGCCCCTGGATAGAAGAGCCCAGCTCAGCCCCACAGAGGGCCCCAGATAGAACAGCCCAGCTCAGCCCCAGGGGCCCCCGTATAGAAGGGCCAAGCTCAGCCCCAGGGGCCCCCGGATAGAAGGGCCCAGCTCAGCCCCAGGGGCCCCCGGATAGAAGAACCCAGCTCAGCCCCAGGGGCCCCAGATAGAAGAGTCTCCAGTCTTTAAGAATGAATTGGAAATAGCCTGAATTTCATTAATTATATGCAAATGTAAGAAACTGCTAGAATTAAAATGGACAATGTTTTCTATTTTTCCTGTTTCTGTGGGTAATTTTTTATATTTGGTAGGACTGTGTGTATTCAAACAACTTTCCGACTCTGCACCAAATTAAGTTTTACATTTGTCTGCTTTGTTTACCCGCTCACTCCCTTCAAAGGTTCACTTATAAAATAAACAAACAAGTAGATTACAGTCTCAATTACTTCGTAAGACAGAACAATCAGATTTGACTGTCACAGATTTCTCCCTCAGTGGATGGTGTCATGACAATGAGTGAACAGTGCACAGATCCCTCACAGTGCAGCAAGATGCACCACAGTGCACAGATCCCTCAGAGTGCAGCAAGATGCACAACAGTGCACAGATCCCTCACAGTGCAGTAAGAATGCACCACAGTGCACAGATCCCTCACAGTGCAGCAAGATGCACCACAGTGCACAGATCCCTCACAGTGCAGCAAGATGCACAACAGTGCACAGATCCCTCACAGTGCAGCAAGATGCACCACAGTGCACAGATCCCTCACAGTGCAGCAAGATGCACCACAGTGCACAGATCCCCCACAGTGCAGCAAGATGCACCACAGTGCACAGATCCCTCACAGTGCAGCAAGATGCACCACAGTGCACAGATCCCTCACAGTGCAGCAAGAATGCACTGCAGTACACATATTCCTAACAGTGCATTAAGATGCAGTGCACAGATCCCCTTCTTTAACACACATGATGCCCACAAACACCCCCAGGTGCCCCGGATAGACGAGCCCAGCTCAGCCCCAGGGGCCCCGGATAGACGAGCCCAGCTCAGCCCCAGGGGCCCCGGATAGACGAGCCCAGCTCAGCCCTAGGTGCCACAGATAGAAGAACCAAGCTCAGCCCCAGGGGCCACGGATAGAAGAACCCAGCTCAGCCCCAGGGCCCCCGGATAGAAAAGCCAAGCTCAGCCCCAGGGGCCCCGGATAGAAGAACCCAGCTCAGCCCCAGGGCCCCCGGATAGAAGAGCCCACCTCAGCCCCAGAGGCCCTTGGATAGAAGAGCCCAGCTCAGCCCCAGGGGCCCCTGGATAGAAGAGCCCAGCTCAGCCCCACAGAGGGCCCCAGATAGAACAGCCCAGCTCAGCCCCAGGGGCCCCCGTATAGAAGGGCCAAGCTCAGCCCCAGGGGCCCCCGGATAGAAGGGCCCAGCTCAGCCCCAGGGGCCCCCGGATAGAAGAACCCAGCTCAGCCCCAGGGGCCCCAGATAGAAGAGCCCAGCTCAGCCCCAGGGGCCCCAGATAGGAGAGCCCAGCTCAGCCCTAGGGCCCTGGATAGAAGGGCCAAGCTCAGCCCCAGGGGCCCCGGATAGAAGGGCCCAGCTCAGCCCCAGGGGCCCCCGGATAGAAGAACCCAGCTCAGCTCCAGGGGCCCCCGGATAGAAGAACCCAGCTCAGCCCCAGGGGCCCCAGATAGAAGAGCCCAGCTCAGCCCCAGGGGCCCCAGATAGGAGAGCCCAGCTCAGCCCTAGGGCCCTGGATAGAAGAGCTCAGCTCAGCCCCAGGGGTCCCGGATAGAAGAGCCCAGCTCAGCCTCAGGGCCTCCGAATAGAAGAACCAAGCTCGGCCCCAGGGGCCCTGGATAGAAGAGCCCTGCTCAGCCCCAGGGCCCCCCCGGATATAAGAGCCCAGCTCCGCCCCAGGGGCCCCGGATAGACGAGCCCAGCTCAGCCCTAGGTGCCACAGATAGAAGAACCAAGCTCAGCCCCAGGGGCCATGGATAGAAGAGCCAAGCTCAGCCCCAGGGGCCGCGGATAGAAGAACCCAGCTCAGCCCCAGGGCCCCCGGATAGAAGAGCCCACCTCAGCTCCAGGGGCCCCGGATAGAAGAGCCCACCTCAGCCCCAGGGGCCCCGGATAGACGAGCCCAGCTCAGCCCCAGAGGCCCTTGGATAGAAGAGCCCAGCTCAGCCCCAGGGGCCCCTGGATAGAAGAGCCCAGCTCAGCCCCACAGAGGGCCCCAGATAGAACAGCCCAGCTCAGCCCCAGGGGCCCCCGTATAGAAGGGCCAAGCTCAGCCCCAGGGGCCCCCGGATAGAAGGGCCCAGCTCAGCCCCAGGGGCCCCCGGATAGAAGAACCCAGCTCAGCCCCAGGGGCCCCAGATAGAAGAGCCCAGCTCAGCCCCAGGGGCCCCAGATAGGAGAGCCCAGCTCAGCCCTAGGGCCCTGGATAGAAGGGCCAAGCTCAGCCCCAGGGGCCCCGGATAGAAGGGCCCAGCTCAGCCCCAGGGGCCCCCGGATAGAAGAACCCAGCTCAGCTCCAGGGGCCCCCGGATAGAAGAACCCAGCTCAGCCCCAGGGGCCCCAGATAGAAGAGCCCAGCTCAGCCCCAGGGGCCCCAGATAGGAGAGCCCAGCTCAGCCCTAGGGCCCTGGATAGAAGAGCTCAGCTCAGCCCCAGGGGTCCCGGATAGAAGAGCCCAGCTCAGCCTCAGGGCCTCCGAATAGAAGAACCAAGCTCGGCCCCAGGGGCCCTGGATAGAAGAGCCCTGCTCAGCCCCAGGGCCCCCCCGGATATAAGAGCCCAGCTCCGCCCCAGGGGCCCCGGATAGACGAGCCCAGCTCAGCCCTAGGTGCCACAGATAGAAGAACCAAGCTCAGCCCCAGGGGCCATGGATAGAAGAGCCAAGCTCAGCCCCAGGGGCCGCGGATAGAAGAACCCAGCTCAGCCCCAGGGCCCCCGGATAGAAGAGCCCACCTCAGCTCCAGGGATCCCGGATAGAAGAGCCCAGCTCAGCCCCAGGGGCCCTTGGATAGAAGAGCCCAGCTCAGCCCCAGAGGGCCCCAGATAGAACAGCCCAGCTCAGCCCCAGGGGCCCCCGTATAGAAGGGCCGAGCTCAGCCCCAGGGGGCCACCGGATAGAAGGGCCCAGCTCAGCCCCAGGGGCCCCCGGATAGAAGAACCCAGCTCAGCTCCAGGGGCTCCCGGATAGAAGAACCCAGCTCAGCCCCAGGGGCCCCAGATAGGAGAGCCCAGCTCAGCCCCAGGGGCCCCAGATAGGAGAGCCCAGCTCAGCCCTAGGGCCCTGGATAGAAGAGCTCAGCTCAGCCCCAGGGGTCCCGGATAGAAGAGCCCAGCTCAGCCCCAGGGGCCTCCGAATAGAAGAACCCAGCTCAGCCCCAGGGGCCCTGGATAAAAGAGCCCTGCTCAGCCCCAGTGGTCCTGGATAGAAGAGCCCAGCTCAGCCCCAAGAACACCAGATAGAAGAGCAAAGCTCAGCCGCAGGGGCCCCCCGGATAGAAGAGACCAGCTCCGCCCCAGGGGCCCCCGGATAGAAGAGCCCAGCCCAGCCCCAAGGGCCCCTGGATAGAGGAGCCCAGCTCCGCCCCAGGGGCCCCCAGATAGAAGAGCCCAGCTCAGCCCCAGGGGTCCTGGATAGAAGAGCCCAGCTCAGCCCCTAGGGCCCCTGGATAGAGGGGCCCAGCTCCGACCCAGGGGCCCCCAGATAGAAGAGCCCAGCTGAGCCCCAGGGGCCACCGGATAGAAGAACCCTGCTCAGCCCCTGGGGTCCCCGGATAGAAGAGCCCAGCTCAGCCCCAGGGGCCTCGGGATAGAAGGGCCCAGCTCAGCCCCAGGGGCCCCTCAGATACAAGAGCCCAGCTCAGTCTGAGGGCCACCGAAGAGAAGAGCCCAGCTCTGCCCTAGGGGCCCCTGGATAGAAGAGCCCTGCTCAGCCCCAGGGGCCCCCAGATAGAAGAGCCCAGCTCAGCCCCAGGACCCCGGGATAGAAGAGCCCAGCTCAGCGCCAGGGGCCCCAGGATAGAAGAGCCCAGCTCAGCCCCAGGATCCCCCGTATAGAAGGGCCCAGCTCAGCCCCATGGGCCCCAGGATAGAAGGGCCCAGCTCAGCCCCAGGGGGCCTGGGATAGAAGGGCCCAGCTCAGCCCGAGGGGCCCCCGGATAGAAGAGCCCAGATCAGCCCCAGGGCCTCAGATAGAAGAGTCCAGCTCAGCCCCAGGGGCCCCCGGATAGAAGGGCCCAACTCAGCCCCAGGGGCCCCGGATAGAAGAACCCAGCTCAGCTCCAGGGGCCCCCGGATAGAAGAACCCAGCTTAGCCCCAGGGGCCCCAGATAGAAGAGCCCAGCTCAGCCCGAGGGGTCCCGGATAGAAGGGCCCAGCTCAGCCCCAGGGCCCCCGGATAGAAGAGCCAAGCTCAGCCCCAGGGGCCCCGGATAGAAGAACCCAGCTCAGCCCCAGGGCCCCCGGATAGAAGAGCCCACCTCAGCCCCAGGGGCCCTTGGATAGAAGAGCCCAGCTCAGCCCCAGGGGCCCCTGGATAGAAGAGCCCAGCTCAGCCCCCCAGAGGGCCCCAGATAGAACAGCCTAGCTCAGCCCCAGGGGCCCCCGTATAGAAGGGCCGAGCTCAGCCCCAGGGGCCACCGGATATAAGAGCCCAGCTCAGCCCCAGGGGCCCCTGGATAGAAGAACCCAGCTCAGCTCCAGGGGCTCCCGGATAGAAGAACCCAGCTCAGCCCCAGGGGCCCCAGATAGAAGAGCCCAGCTCAGCCCCAGGGGCCCCAGATAGGAGAGCCCAGCTCAGCCCTAGGGCCCTGGATAGAAGAGCTCAGCTCAGCCCCAGGGGTCCCGGATAGAAGAGCCCAGCTCAGCCCCAGGGGCCTCCGAATAGAAGAACCCAGCTCAGCCCCAGGGGCCCTGGATAGAAGAGCCCTGCTCAGCCCCAGTGGTCCTGGATAGAAGAGCCCTGCTCAGCCCCAGTGGTCCTAGATAGAAGAGCCCAGCTGAGCCCCAAGAACACCGGAAAGAAGAGCAAAGCTCAGCCCCAGGGGCCCCCCGGATAGAAGAGCCCAGCTCCGCCCCAGGGGCCCCCGGATAGAAGAGCCCAGCCCAGCCCCAAGGGCCCCTGGATAGAGGGGTCCAGCTCCACCCCAGGGGCCCCCAGATAGAAGAGCCCAGCTGAGCCCAGAGGCCCCCGGATAGAAGAGCCCGGCTCAGCCCCAGGGGCCACCGGATAGAAGAACCCTGCTCAGCCCCTGGGGCCCCCGGATAGAAGAGCCCAGCTCAGCCCCAGGGGCCCCCGGATAGAAGAGCCCAGCTCAGCCCCAGGGGCCCCTCAGATACAAGAGCCCAGCTCAATCTCAGGGCCACCGGAGAGAAGAGCCCAGCTCTGCCCCAGGGGCCCCTGGATAGAAGAGCCCTGCTCAGCCCCAGGGGCCCCCAGATAGAAGAGCCCAGCTCAGCCCCAGGACCCCCGGATAGAAGAGCCCAGCTCAGCGCCAGGGGCCCCAGGATAGAAGAGCCCAGCTCAGCCCCAGGGGCCCCCGTATAGAAGGGCCCAGCTCAGCCCCATGGGCCCCAGGATAGAAGGCCCCAGTTCAGCCCCAGGGGGCCCGGGATAGAAGGGCCCAGCTCAGCCCGAGGGGCCCCCGGATAGAAGAGCCCAGATCAGCCCCAGGGCCTCAGATAGAAGAGTCCAGCTCAGCCCCAGGGGCCCCCGGATAGAAGGGCCCAGCTCAGCCCCAGGGGCCCCCGCATAGAAGAACCCAGCTCAGCTCCAGGGGCCCCCGGATAGAAGAACCCAGCTCAGCCCCAGGGGCCCCAGATAGAAGAGCCCAGCTCAGCCCCAGGGGTCCCGGATAGAAGGGCCCAGCTCAGCCCCAGGGGCCCCCGGATAGAAGAACCCAGCTCAGCTCCAGGGGCCCCAGGATAGAAGAACCCAGCTCAGCTCCAGGGGCCCCCGGATAGAGGAACCCAGCTCAGCCCCAGGGGCCTCAGAATAGAAGAACCCAGCGCAGCCCCAGGGGCCCTGGAGAGAAGAGCCCAGCTCAGCCCCAAGCCCCCGGATAGAAGAGCCCAGCTCAGCCCCAGGGGCCTCAGAATAGAAGAACCCAGCTCAGCCCCAGGGCCCCTGGATAGAAGAGCCCAGCTCAGCCCCAGAGGCCCCCGGATAGAAGAGCCCGGCTCAGCCCCAGGGGCCACCGGATAGAAGAACCCTGCTCAGCCCCAGGGGCCCCGGATAGAAGAGCCCAGCTCAGCCCCAGGGGCCCCAGATAGAAGGGCCCAGCTCAGCCCCAGGGGCCCCCGGATAGAAGAACCCAGCTCAGCTCCAGGGGCCCCCGGATAGAAGAACCCAGCTCAGCCCCAGGGGCCCCAGATAGAAGAGCCCAGCTCAGCCCCAGGGGCCCCAGATAGAAGAGCCCAGCTCAGCCCCAGGGGCCCCAGATAGGAGAGCCCAGCTCAGTCCTAGGGCCCTGGATAGAAGAGCTCAGCTCAGCCCCAGGGGTCCCGGATAGAAGAGCCCAGCTCAGCCCCAGGGGCCTCCGAATAGAAGAACCCAGCTCAGCCCCAGGGGCCCTGGATAGAAGAGCCCTGCTCAACCCCAGTGGTCCTGGATAGAAGAGCCCTGCTCAGCCCCAGTGGTCCTGGATAGAAGAGCCCAGCTCAGCCCCAAGAACACAGGGTAGAAGAGCAAAGCTCAGCCCCAGGGGGCCCCCGGATAGAAGAGCCCAGCTCCGCCCCAGGGGCCCCCGGATAGAAGATCCCAGCCCAGCCCCAAGGGCCCCTGGATAGAGGAGCCCAGCTCAGCCCCAGGGGCCCCCGGATAGAAGAGCCCAGCTCAGCCCCAGGGGCCCCTCAGATACAAGAGCCCAGCTCAATCTCAGGGCCACCGGAGAGAAGAGCCCAGCTCTGCCCCAGGGGCCCCTGGATAGAAGAGCCCTGCTCAGCCCCAGGGGCCCCCAGATAGAAGAGCCCAGCTCAGCCCCAGGACCCCCGGATAGAAGAGCCCAGCTCAGCGCCAGGGGCCCCAGGATAGAAGAGCCCAGCTCAGCCCCAGGGGCCCCCGTATAGAAGGTCCCAGCTCAGCCCCATGGGCCCCAGGATAGAAGGCCCCAGTTCAGCCCCAGGGGGCCCGGGATAGAAGGGCCCAGCTCAGCCCGAGGGGCCCCCGGATAGAAGAGCCCAGATCAGCCCCAGGGCCTCAGATAGAAGAGTCCAGCTCAGCCCCAGGGGCCCCCGGATAGAAGGGCCCAGCTCAGCCCCAGGGGCCCCCGCATAGAAGAACCCAGCTCAGCTCCAGGGGCCCCCGGATAGAAGAACCCAGCTCAGCCCCAGGGGCCCCAGATAGAAGAGCCCAGCTCAGCCCCAGGGGTCCCGGATAGAAGGGCCCAGCTCAGCCCCAGGGGCCCCCGGATAGAAGAACCCAGCTCAGCTCCAGGGGCCCCAGGATAGAAGAACCCAGCTCAGCTCCAGGGGCCCCCGGATAGAGGAACCCAGCTCAGCCCCAGGGGCCTCAGAATAGAAGAACCCAGCGCAGCCCCAGGGGCCCTGGAGAGAAGAGCCCAGCTCAGCCCCAAGCCCCCGGATAGAAGAGCCCAGCTCAGCCCCAGGGGCCTCAGAATAGAAGAACCCAGCTCAGCCCCAGAGGCCCCCGGATAGAAGAGCCCGGCTCAGCCCCAGGGGCCACCGGATAGAAGAACCCTGCTCAGCCCCAGGGGCCCCGGATAAAAGAGCCCAGCTCAGCCCCAGGGGCCCCAGATAGAAGGGCCCAGCTCAGCCCCAGGGGCCCCCGGATAGAAGAACCCAGCTCAGCTCCAGGGGCCCCCGGATAGAAGAACCCAGCTCAGCCCCAGGGGCCCCAGATAGAAGAGCCCAGCTCAGCCCCAGGGGCCCCAGATAGGAGAGCCCAGCTCAGCCCTAGGGCCCTGGATAGAAGAGCTCAGCTCAGCCCCAGGGGTCCCGGATAGAAGAGCCCAGCTCAGCCCCAGGGGCCTCCGAATAGAAGAACCCAGCTCAGCCCCAGGGGCCCTGGATAGAAGAGCCCTGCTCAGCCCCAGTGGTCCTGGATAGAAGAGCCCTGCTCAGCCCCAGTGGTCCTGGATAGAAGAGCCCAGCTCAGCCCCAAGAACACAGGATAGAAGAGCAAAGCTCAGCCCCAGGGGGCCCCCGGATAGAAGAGCCCAGCTCCGCCCCAGGGGCCCCCGGATAGAAGATCCCAGCCCAGCCCCAAGGGCCCCTGGATAGAGGAGCCCAGCTCCGCCCCAGGGGCCCCCAGATAGAAGAGCCCAGCTTAGCCCCAGGGGTCCTGGACAGAAGAGCCCAGCTCAGCCCCTAGGGCCCCTGGATAGAGGGGCCCAGCTCCGCCCCAGGGGCCCCCAGATAGAAGAGCACAGCTGAGCCCCAGAGGCCCCCGGATAGAAGAGCCCGGCTCAGCCCCAGGGGCCACCGGATAGAAGGACCCTGCTCAGCCCCTTGGGCCCCTGGATAGAAGAGCCCAGCTCAGCCCCAGGGGCCCCCGGATAGAAGAGCCCAGCTCAGCCCCAGGGGCCCCTCAGATACAAGAGCCCAGCTCAGTCTCAGGGCCACCGGAGAGAAGAGCCCAGCTCTGCCCCAGGGGCCCCTGGATCGAAGAGCCCTGCTCAGCCCCAGGGGCCCCCAGATAGAAGAGCCCAGCTCAGCCCCAGCGCTGGAAGTGATGTCACCGCAGCTGCTGGTGCTGTCTCTGCCGCTGCTGACCCGGAAGAGGAAGCCCTTCTCCCTTTCATCCAATGTGCAGCTCAGTGGGTTTCATCGGCAGGCGAGGAGCGCCCTCAGGTGGCCGCTGATGGAACCGCCGCCTCCAGTCTTTAAGAATGAATTGGAAATTGCACAGGGCAGGAAGGAAAGCCTGGAGTTCTGGACTTTTTGGTTCCGTCCAGAGGTGTCAGGGAACAACACCCAAAGACCCCGGAGTTCCACCTGCCTTGGTGCACAAATGAACAGAAACACGGGCTTCTCGATGGTGGCGTCAAAGACCAAAGGTTTATTACTGCAGGGACACAGAAGTCACAGAAACTACGCATGGGCAGTAACGAGGAGCCTGTTCGAATTGTACAAAGAGGGTTGCTCCTTATATACTAAATCTTGGCCTTCAGGCGAATTCTTCATATGTTAGTACATTCCCAAACCTTTGTGTCATAAACAATAAATATTTGGCGTACACAGGAATCGTCGACAATATCTGATGTCAAAACATTACGAACGAGGGGTTCCCACTTTTCCATCATAATCCCATGTCAGCTTTTCATTCAAGACCCGGACCGCCTCATCGTAAATTTCGTTACCTCCCCCTAATAAAGGCCCAGAAGGAAAGGAGCAGAGCCAGGTGCAGAAGATAGAAAAGCAGGATAAGGGATGTTTGTGGGTTGTAAATGGGCAAGGCTACCGGCTTCGGCCGCCTAATCGTGATCAGGATAATGGACACGAAGACCAGTTTAGCAGGACTGGCCTCGGGCAGAGGAGGTAGTCTTTGTCGAGTCATGCAGCTACAGCGTGATCTGGTTTAAGGTGCACGTGTCATGTAAGAGGTGAATCTCCGGCTAAGGCTACGTGTCCTTAATCGAAATGAAGTGATCAGAGGCTATTGCGTATGTGAGGGCAAGAAACACAAAATGGCGGCCATTATCTAAGATGGATGCCGTGGGTAGATCAGAAATGTGTTTATAAAAGGAGTGCTCTTGTTCGTAGCGTAGCGAAAACACCAGGATATACTAAATGGATCATTTGCGGTTCGCCGATACCGATATTATGTATTTCCGACAATATTGAAAACACGGGTTCAAATCGTCACGGAACCTCAGACCCTCCTTTTGCCCTTACATAGGCAATTACTCAGTCTACGTCAGAGTCTAATTCTATGTTCATCAGGTCAGTGACATGCTGTTGTATCATCATCCTTTCTCGTGCCTTTTCTCCAAACGCAGGTGGTTTCCTAAAACAAGTTGCAGCACAAAGACTACACAGAGCAGGACCACACTGGATAATCAGGCAACATGAGAATAGGAATACTAAGATGACACCAATAACCATTAGAACCTTCCATCCCCACGCTGAGATCAGAGTCCAAAACCACTCCATAAAGGACCAGTTTCCCTTGTCCACATGAATAGAGTCGGAAATCTTGTGTAGCTTAGAGATCGCCTCATAGACTGTTGGAGCATTATTAGGAATAAAGACACAGCAGCTCGATTGGATCATTCTACATACCCCACCTCGATCTGCAAGGATAACGTCTAGAACCATACGGTTCTGCAACGTCATGAGTCTATCCGCCTGAAGCTCAGCTGTCAAATTGCTAAGGGCACCAGCAGTTTCGGTAATAGTAGATTCAACTACCCGTGTTAGCTGACGTATGTTTCTACTATTGGCCATAGGCCCCCAGAACGGAAGAAAGCCTTTGAAGAAGTCTCCAGCTTCCTGACCAGCAGTATCTTCCTTGCTGAAGACACCTCTCGCTACTCTGGTTCTGTGGTAATCAGATGAAGCAGTGTATGTCGGAGGCAACAATCGAGCAATATAGCATGATCCTGAAAAGTCGGCAGGCAACCATGTATAAGCTCTATCTCGACAGATGAAGTAGGTACCCCTAGCAGTAAGAAAAGCAGGGGAAGAGTTAGCCGGAAACACATAAGTCTCTACGCACTCACTCCTCCCTAGCTGAGCTCTCGGATTTCTCCCATTCCCTTGCAAACAGACCTGACCTCGGTGAGGTACGACCCAGATTGGAGTTGAGCTTTTACGCTTGCTTTCTCCTAAACTAAGGCGATACTCTGAAGTATTCCAACTTAAATACACTCGCAGTTCGTCTTTAGGGTATGATGGAGTATTATTGACGTCCTTGACCATGTCAATAATTCCCTGGACTAAAGCTTTGTTGGCAGAGTTATATTTAGTGGAACGTGGTGGACGTGGAGGATAGGTTTCAAGGGCATAAGCAAAGATGGTTTGAAGGGCCTGAAATGATCCATTGTAGCTGAAAGGCAAAACCAGATAAGGAATACCTTTATCCATAGTGTGGGGTATCAAGCCACACACCCAGCAGTTTGTAGTGTTAACTACCAGTTGGTGTTGATGCAAGAGCTGTACAAAAGTGTTGTTAATGAACTCTGAGCGTCGGGCTTGCTCATGTTCAGGAAACGAATGAAAAGAGTGTATAGAAGAAACAGTAGAAGTAACAGGATCAAGGGGAGGTACGGTAGTAACTGGCACAAAAATTAAATTTATACTGAAGACGATTCCACCCACCAACGTTATCAAAACAATCAAGAATGTAATGGCACATTGCATCAAAAAACATTTGCTATGAAGAATTCTATGAAGTCTGTTTCTGCGAACATAAATCACATTTTCTCGTTGCAGCGCAGGAAGCTCCATCTTCTACAATCCGCTCGCGACCACTGATGATGTGTACGTAGATGAAAATGCCTCTATCAGCCCTGGGAGTTCCCAGAACCAACAGAAAGATCGACCTTGTGTCAGACCCCTGCAGATTCAACTAGGCACACAGCCACGACCCTACGGCTACCCAGACGGCAAGGCAATTTTAAAAACAATAAATCAATAGCAAACTTCCTGGCTGAAGGCAAAAGTTCAAAATTTCAAAATATCACAATAGGCAGTTGCCTGCTTTATTTGTCCATTTTACGGTTTCGTAAGTTATATCTCTGCTTCGCAGGTACTGTCTGATCAGCAAATAGCGTTTCACTGGTAGCTGTTGCAGTGTTCAAGTTCGCAGATGACAGAGTTCTTTCTGATGCAGGGGACAAATGTTCAGTGTTCAAAAGAGTCTTTTCTGGAGGAGAGTCAGAGCTTGGAGTGTCAGTGATCAATTCGGCATCGCTGAAAGGGATGAATTTTGGCGTGCTTTCAAATTCGGAGGAACCAATTCCCTTCTTCACCCAGTCGTCGTAAGGAAGTGGCAAAGGCACACGCTTTACATGGGATGCATGCACCCAGTGCTTGCGTCCAGCCACACGAACCGCTGTTCTCGTTGCAAGTAGGATTTGGAAGGGGCCGACAAATCTCGGCTGAAGGTTCTTCGTCCTCGCGAAATTTCTGATAACCACAAACTCGCCTGGTTTCAGCTGATGCCCTGGACTCTCCGAAGGCTTTGGCAAAGCATCGAAAACCTGTTGGTGAATAAGACTCAATTTAGCAGTCAAGTCGTAAAGGTAGTCTATCAACATAGGATATTCTAGAGAACAAAACTTTTTAGGCCTTGGCACACCCCAAATATTTGCCGGGCGGCCAAAAACTATTTCGTAGGGGCTAAGCCCCACTCTAGAATGTACAGTTGCTCTCGTTGATAACAAAGCCAAAGGAAGTGCGTCTGGCCAGGCTAAACCTGTGGATGCTTGTATTTTAGCTAGTTTTAGCTTAAGGGTGCCATTATAACCCTCCACTAAACCAGCAGACTGGGGATGGTTCGCACTATGGAATTTTTGTTTCAGCCCTAGACCGGCACACACACTCTGCATAACTTTCCCTATAAACTCACTTCCGTTATCTGACCATACAATCCGTGGCATTCCATACCTAGGGAAATATTCTTTGAGAAGAATCTTGGCAGTTGATAGGGCAGTATTGTCCTTTAGTGGATATGCTTCGATCCACCTGGAAAAAGCACAAACTACCACCAGGACATATTTCAAATTATTACAGCGATCCATGTGAATGAAGTCTAACTGAATCACTTCAAAGGGGCAGGAAGGAGGAGCGAAATGACCAGCTGGAGTTGGAGTTCCCTTGCCAGGATTATGCATCAGGCATACCATACAATTTTTCACCACTCTCTCTGCACACTTACTGATCCCATCATTCTTCCAGACTGGAGCCAACATCTTACAAATTCCTTTAGAACTTATGTGCGCTACTCCATGCGCCATTGTCACCACTGCAAGCACATACGCGTCAGGCAACATCCAACGCTGCTGTTCTGTCAAATCAATCCAACATCCATTCGAATCCAACTTGCCCATACTTTCTCTCCATACACGTTTTTCTTCCTCAGTTGCTTCTTTCTGAATCTCTTTCACACTTTCCATAGTATCCTCACACATTCCAGAGTCAGCAATCCATCTTGCAGACGTAGCAACATACATTCTGCTCATCGTGTCTCTAGCTGTCTGTTTAGCAATTTCATCAGCAAAAGCATTCCCACGACCAACATCATCCGTGGTTGCTTTATGAGCACTGCACTTTACAATCGCAACTTCAGTCGGCAAGGTTAGAGATTCCAACAAGTCGTTAACTAGCTGACCATGTTGGATCTTAGTCCCATGGGACGTAATGAAACCTCTTTCTCTCCACAAACGGCCAAAACTATGGGCCACGCCAAATGCGTACTGACTATCTGTAAAGACATTCACTCTCTTTCCCTTAGCTAAAACACACGCTCTTGTTAGAGCTATTAATTCTGCAGTTTGGGCAGAATTCTGACTCACTCTTGCAGTCTCCACAATCGTCTTCAAAGTCGTTACTGCGTAAGCAGCAGTCACATCACCATTCTCCAATTTAAAACATGACCCGTCCACATACAGCGTACCATCTGGATCGGATAACGGAGTATTCTTTAAGTCGATGCGTCCTTTTGTCTCTTCCTCCGTTTTAAAACAACAATCATGTGGCTCGGAATCTCTCGACTCTTGATCAGTCGGCAACAGCGTTGCTGGATTCAATACATTACATCTTTTGATCTGAATATGACTCGCTAGTAATGTCAGCTCGTAACCAGATAGTCTCGCACTGGTAAGGTGTTGTGTCTTCGTTCGATTCATGAGTGTATCCACTGCATGATGAACCATGACCACTAGCATGTTGTTCATCACCAAACCAGCAGATTGTCGAATGGAAGCCGCAGCTGCCGCTGTAGCTCTCAAACAACTAGGCAACGCTCTAGCTACCGGATCTAATGTTGATGAAAAATACGCACAAGGGCGTTGTTTATCACCAAACTTCTGTGTCAGAACACTCAACGCGCAACCTTCCCTCTCATGAACATAGAGCGTGAATGGCTTACTGTAATCAGGTGTACCCAATACAGGAGCTGAACACAAGGCTTTTCGTAATTCAGTAAAACTTTCTTGACATTCATCAGACCATGGCACCGGACTCGGAACATTTTTCCCAGTCAAAGCTACCAACGGTTTTGCTAAAAGAGAAAAATTTGGGATCCACTGCCTACAGTAAGAGGTAATGCCTAAAAAGGCACGTACTTCTCTCTGCGTGCGAGGAACACGCATCTGCGTAATTGCTTTTATTCTCTCTGGGGTCAGCTTCCTTCCCTCCTTTGACAAGAGATGACCTAGGTAGGTCACTTCTTGGCAGCAGTATTGCATTTTTGAAGGTGACACCTTGTGATTCAAATTAGACAAATGATGCAATAACGAAATCGTAGCTGCTTTGCAAGTTTCCTTGTCATCGGCAGCCACTAGAAGATCGTCTACATACTGTACTAGAGCAGAACCTGGAGGAAGGACAAAGGAATCTAACTGGCTTTTTAATGCTTGACTGTAAATGGATGGGCTCTCACAATAGCCTTGTGGAGCGCGTTTAAATCTGAAACTGCGACCTCCTAGACAGAAGCTGAAAATATCTCTGCTTTCTTCGGCTATCGGAATGCTGAAAAAGGCATTCTTCAAGTCGATGACTGAGAACCAAGTAGCTGTAGCAGGAATCAGTGTTAACAAGGCAGTAATGTCTGGGACTACAGGAAACTGCGGGACCACAATTTTATTAACCTCTCTAAGGTCGATAACAAACCTATAAACTGGAGGCTTTGTAGGATCAGTTCGTTTCAAAATCGGTAGTACAGGACTGTTACAGACATTTCCTCTCGTTTCTTCAACCACACCTTTCTTAATCAAATCTTGCACAATCAATAAAAGTGCACGCTCACCTTCACTAGATATTTTATATTGAGGAATTCTTGGAAATTTTACATTCGCTTTTAAAGTTACTACATATGGTGATATTTCTAAAAGGCCTACATCGTTAGGACCAGTCGCCCAAAGAGAATCAGGGAGAGAACGTAGCTCTGGCGGGAGTGCATCCATTGACAAGTACATCGGAGAAGTGATATTTTTACCCAACGTAAGCTGTACTCCTTTTGGAGAACAGTACAATGTCGCATATAGTCGTTTTAACAAATCTAAACCAAGCAGATTTTCATTACAACCTGTCGTCAAAATCAGAGGTGCTTTCAAATGGCATGGTCCAACAGAAATAGACAAAGGACCAGATATCGGGTTGTAAACAGGGGCGCCTGAAAAACCTACAGAAACATTTGTTGAGCCGGACAAAGGTGCGCCAGGGAGTTTCGCATGAATGATAGAACTTTTTGCGGCACCAGTATCCAACAGAAACGGTTTGACTACACCTGATGTTGCTACTGCGACATAAGGCCCACTCTGATCCACTGGAACTGATACTACTCCCTCTCTTTGTCCATGGCTGTCCTAGTACCCATTTTGCTGAAATCCCTCATCCACTTCACAATAGTCTTCAACAAGATATTGTTGAGATCTATTTTGCTGAGTAGACTGTCCATTTCGTTGATCAAAGTGATTTGAAGGACGATCATTCATTTGTGGAGGCATAGCACCTCGCCCTCGACCTCTAGAATTTTGCACAAAACCACCACGACCTCTCTGAGCTGCTGCTGCATTATTTTGCGCTAAGATCGGGCATTCATTTTTGTAGTGACCCTCTTTCTTACAGTACGCACATTGGTTCCACTGATATTGAGGTCTCGATGTACTATAATCTGTTCTTTGATACGGACCCTGTTGCATATTAGTCTGATTCGTGCGAGGCGGATACGCCTGCTGCAAAAGAACTTAGTCTTTAAATCCTTCGTTTTCTTCTCTGATTTCTCCTTTTCCTCTTTATCCCTGTTTTCGTAGTACTGTGCAGTCGCAAGTATTTGCGCAGTTGTGGACACAGCCCACGCACTCTCTGAATCTTTTAATTTATTGCATAATTCAGGTAACAAATTATGCACAAATTTATCGACAAACAGTCTTTGCCCTCCTTCTGTGCTCATGTCCTGACCACTATGATCTACAAAAGTCTCTTCAAACCTCGTGAAGAAGTCGGAGACACTTTCGTCTTTCTTCTGCCTGCATGCTGATAACTTGTCCCAATTAACACGCAATGCGGGCATCAGAGTCTTCATTAAATCAATTATTCTACCTGGAAGGTTAGCAATTAGGGGTTCGGGTTTTGCACCACCTACTTGTTGACCATCCGCTGCAGTGATAGCTGCCCAGTCACCACCTAAGGCAACTTGATGATCCTCTCTACGAATTTTAGCCCACACTGGTTGCGGAACTACGTTGCCAAATAACATATCGATGTCTGCTAAGTTCATTATACAAGCCTCAACTGTCTGTGTTAATTCCTTGTAATATCCAGCAGGATTCTTACGTGGATCTGGCAAGGCCTGCTTCACTGCTAACACTTCAGCTCGCTTCCACGGAATGTGTATCCATACTCTCTGGAATTGGGCTGGAGCGGCTACAATACCATTATTATGATCGGCTTGCACAGCTTCGCGCCAAATTGGAGGAACCTCCCTCATTGGATATTGGCGACTTAATTTCGTCTTGCTTTTCTCTAAATCTCTCGGTGAACGAAGTGATGGATCATTCCTATAACTTAAAATCAGTTCCATTGCTTCTTCTATATTATCACCCACTATCATTCCTGCAGCAAATTCTTTCTGAACCTTAATTAAGTCTTCTACATTTGATTCAACATCGTCTTCTTCTATCTCCTCACGTAACAGCGAGCACATCTCGTCAAAGACATACCGTTGCGTTGGTTCTTTCCACTGCATAAACGTATCTAGCACATCTCTCGTACTATATCTCCTACTCTTCGAAATCCATCTGAGAGCCGTGGAATCTAGAATTCCCCGTTCCTCAGTACTCGGAAGCTGACTACGTTTCTGAACAGAGTCGGAAGTAGGAGTCTTAATTAAAGTTTTATAGAAAGGAGACAGCATGTTAGACACAGAATCAGTGATTCTCCGACGAACAGAAAGTGGAGTCAACATACTCGCAGATGCAGAGAACACAGTAGAGGTAGGAACAGATAACGGAACAGTAGAAGTATCAAGGAAGATAGTTTGTGGAACAGTAGGTGTAAGCGAGACAGATACAGGTATAGAAGTCGGCAATCCAGGAGGAGGAGGAGCCGTAGGAACATTTACATTGACCACAGGAGGTACAGGGACCTGATTCTGAGGGACAGGAGCAGGAACACCAGGTTGTCCAGCAACCGGCAATTGAACATTCGGTAAAGGTGGAGCCGTAGCACCTTGTGCATACGGTGGAGGTGACCGTAACAAATACGATAACAGAGGATCATTTTCGGAATCCTCCAATATCTTAGCTGTTTTCGATGGCAAGGCAGGATAGCACTTGTCAATCGCTAAATTGTGCTCTCTAATGGCCACCTCTATGGCTTTCTCACACTCGTTAGCCTGCAACTGCTTAGTTGCTTGTTCTAGGGTCAACTCTTCTTGCTCTTTTTGTTCTTTCTTTAACCTTTTCATTTCTCTCTGTTTGGATTCTTTTCGCCAGTAACGGAAAGAATCAAACATTGCCGGCCGGGCTTTCTTCCTAAACAATTTCGCTTCTAAATTGTCGAGAATTTCGGGTTCAAAACTACCATGCAGTGGCCAACTAAGGACACCATCCTTCTTAGTGTAACGGACCCACACCTCATTATAAGATATAGGACCCACACCATATTTACAATACAAGTCATATAGGGGAGTCCCAATCGGAGGAACCAGACATGAGTCCTCCAATCGTGAGTCACTGTTGCAACTAAAACAGGACAACATACAATTTTTCCGACTTACCATTTTCAGTCCGGAACACAAAACAAACAAAACACGAAACAGATATGTGCACTCGAACCAAGAACTTAGGCCTACCAAAACGAACTGATGTATCGATACCCAAACTAAACCAAATAGATTATCGTAACTAGAACAACCAGTGATAATCTTACGAGACCAAACAAAACCAAGAACCAAAAAGGATTTTAACAACCCTCACAAAGTAACCAGCTAGCTATCACTAAATACTTAACTGAGGCACTGAAGACGTCACCACGGAGAAACCCGTCACGTTTCGCTGTACTAAGGACTGCACCTCGGGTCCAAGACAGGGCGACGGTCAAGGCAACGGCCCACTGCAGCCGTCCTGAACGGGAACCCTCGTGGAAGAGAACGTCGGGCCACTTTTGCGATATGCCGGGATCGATGAAGTGGGGCGCCTCCCTCAGGAATCTTCACACGAAGCTTCTCGAACTCTTCAGGCTTTTGGACCGGTACCGAATGACGTCGCCGCACGTTGGGCGCCAATTGGAGTTCTGGACTTTTTGGTTCCGTCCAGAGGTGTCAGGGAACAACACCCAAAGACCCCGGAGTTCCACCTGCCTTGGTGCACAAATGAACAGAAACACGGGCTTCTCGATGGTGGCGTCAAAGACCAAAGGTTTATTACTGCAGGGACACAGAAGTCACAGAAACTACGCATGGGCAGTAACTAGGAGCCTGTTCGAATTGTACAAAGAGGGTTGCTCCTTATATACTAAATCTTGGCCTTCAGGCGAATTCTTCATATGTTAGTACATTCCCAAACCTTTGTGTCATAAACAATAAATATTTGGCGTACACAGGAATCGTCGACAATATCTGATGTCAAAACATTACGAACGAGGGGTTCCCACTTTTCCATCATAATCCCATGTCAGCTTTTCATTCAAGACCCGGACCGCCTCATCGTAAATTTCGTTACCTCCCCCTAATAAAGGCCCAGAAGGAAAGGAGCAGAGCCAGGTGCAGAAGATAGAAAAGCAGGATAAGGGATGTTTGTGGGTTGTAAATGGGCAAGGCTACCGGCTTCGGCCGCCTAATCGTGATCAGGATAATGGACACGAAGACCAGTTTAGCAGGACTGGCCTCGGGCAGAGGAGGTAGTCTTTGTCGAGTCATGCAGCTACAGCGTGATCTGGTTTAAGGTGCACGTGTCATGTAAGAGGTGAATCTCCGGCTAAGGCTACGTGTCCTTAATCGAAATGAAGTGATCAGAGGCTATTGCGTATGTGAGGGCAAGAAACACAAAATGGCGGCCATTATCTAAGATGGATGCCGTGGGTAGATCAGAAATGTGTTTATAAAAGGAGTGCTCTTGTTCGTAGCGTAGCGAAAACACCAGGATATACTAAATGGATCATTTGCGGTTCGCTGATACCGATATTATGTATTTCCGACAATATTGAAAACACGGGTTCAAATCGTCACGGAACCTCAAGCCCCCCAGGGCCCCCGGATAGAAGAGCCCAGCTCATCTCCAGGGCCCCCGGATATAATAGCCCAGCTCAGCCCCAGGGGCCCCCGGATAGAAGAGCCCAGCTCAGCCCCAGGGGCCCCGGATAGAAGGGCCCAGCTCAGCCCCGGGGGCCCCGGATAAAAGAGCCCCGCTCAGCCCCAGGGGCCCCACATTGAAAAACCCAGCTCAGCCTCTGAGGCCCCCCGGATAGAAGGGCCCAGCTCACCATCAGGGCCCCAGATAGAAGATCCCAGCTCAGCCCCAGGGGCCCCCAGATAGAAAAACCCAGCTCAGCCCCTGAGGCCCCCAGCACAGCATCAGGGCCCCCAGATAGAAGAGTCCAGCCCTCCCCAGGGGCCCCGGGAGAGAATAGACCAGCTCAGCCAAGGGGCCCTGGATAGAAGAGCCCAGCACAGTCCCCCCTGGGGCCCGCGGATAGAAGAGCTCAGCTCAGCCCCAGAGGCCCCTGGATAGTAGAGCCCAGCTCAGCCCAAGGGGCCCTGGATAAAGGAGCCCAGCTCAGCCCCAGGATAGAAGAGCCCAGCTCAGCCACCAAGGGGCCCCCGGATAGAACAGCCCAGCTCAGCCCCAGGGGCCCCGAATAGAAGAACCCAGCTCAGCCCCAGGGGCTGCCGGATAGAAGAGCCCAGCTCGGCCCAAGGGGCCCGGGATAAAAGAGCCCAGCTCAGCCCCAAGGGCCCCCGGATAGAAGAGTATAGCTCAGCCCCAGGGGCCCCCGGATAGAAGAGCCCAGCTCAGCCCCAGGGGCCCCGGATAGAAGGGCCCAGCTCAGCCCCAGGGCCCCCGGATAGAAGAGCCCAGCTCATCTCCAGGGCCCCCGGATATAATAGCCCAGCTCAGCCCCAGGGGCCCCCGGATAGAAGAGCCCAGCTCAGCCCCAGGGGCCCCGGATAGAAGGGCCCAGCTCAGCCCCAGGGGCCCCGGATAAAAGAGCCCCGCTCAGCCCCAGGGGCCCCACATTGAAAAACCCAGCTCAGCCCCTGAGGCCCCCCGGATAGAAGGGCCCAGCTCACCCTCAGGGCCCCAGATAGAAGAGCCCAGCTCAGCCCCAGGGGCCCCCAGATAGAAAAACGCAGCTCAGCCCCTGAGGCCCCCAGCACAGCATCAGGGCCCCCAGATAGAAGAGTCCAGCCCTCCCCTGGGGCCCCCGGAGAGAAGAGACCAGCTCAGCCAAGGGGCCCTGGATAGAAGAGCCCAGCACAGCCCCCCCTGGGGCCCGCGGATAGAAGAGCTCAGCTCAGCCCCAGAGGCCCCTGGATAGTAGAGCCCAGCTCAGCCCAAGGGGCCCTGGATAGAGGAGCCCAGCTCAGCCCCAGGATAGAAGAGCCCAGCTCAGCCCCCAAGGGGCCCCTGGATAGAAGAGCCCAGCTCAGCCCTAGGGGCCCCGAATAGAAGAACCCAGCTCAGCCCCAGGGGCTGCCGGATAGAAGAGCCCAGCTCGGCCCAAGGGGCCCGGGATAAAAGAGCCCAGCTCAGCCCCAAGGGCCCCCGGATAGAAGAGTATAGCTCAGCCCCAGGGGCCCTCGGATAGAATAGCACAGCTCAGCCCCAGATCGAAGAGCCCAGCTCAGCCCCAGGGGCCCCCGGATAGAAGAGCCCAGCTCAGCCCCAGGATAGAAGAGCCCAGCTCAGCCCCCAAGGGGCCCCTGGATAGAAGAGCCCAGCTCAGCCCCAGGGGTCCCCGGATAGAAGAGCCCAGCTCAGCTCAGGGGCCCCCGGATAGAAGAGTATAGCTCAGCCCCAGGGGCCCTCGGATAGAATAGCACAGCTCAGCCCCAGATCGAAGAGCCCAGCTCAGCCCCAGGGGCCTCCGGATAGAAGAGTATAGCTCAGCCCCAGGGGCCCTCGGATAGAATAGCACAGCTCAGCCCCAGATCGAAGAGCCCAGCTCAGCCCCAGGGCCCCCCGGATAGAAGAGTATAGCTCAGCCCCAGGGGCCCTCGGATAGAATAGCACAGCTCAGCCCCAGATCGAAGAGCCCAGCTCAGCCCCAGGGGCCCCCGGATAGAAGAGCCCAGCTCAGCCCCGGGATAGAAGAGCCCAGCTCAGCCCCCAAGGGTCCCCTGGATAGAAGAGTCCAGCTCAGCCCCCTGGGGCCTGCGGATAGAAGAGCCCTGCTCAGCCCCAGAGGCCCCTAGATAGTAGAGCCCAGCTCAGCCCAAGGGGCCCCGGATAGAAGAGCCCAGCTCAGCCCCAGGATAGAAGAGCCCAGCTCAGCCCCCAAGGGTCCCCCGGATAGAAGAGCCCAGCTCAGCCCCAGGGGCCCCGAATAGAAGAACCCAGCTCAGCCCCAGGGGCTGCCGGATAGAAGAGCCCAGCTCGGCCCAAGGGGCCCGGGATAGAAGAGCCCAGCTCAGCCTCAGGGCCTCCGGATAGAAGAGTCCAGCACAGCCCCCAGGGCCCCTGGATAGAAGAGCCCAGCTTAGCCCCAGGGCCCCGGATAGAAGAGCCCAGCTCAGACACCTGGGCCCCAGATAGAAGGGCCCAGCTCAGCCCGGCTCCTGCAAAGATTCCCTCCAGGATTATTCAGTCTATTTCTACAAACACAGCAGAAGGTGCTGACAATCTCCTACCTGAGCAGAGACCTGTGCAGACATGTCCAGGCTCTCTCCTCCTCCTAGGGCTGGGGGAGGGGCAGGTCTGGGGTCTGGGGTGGTATATCTGGGGTTTGAGGGTGTCTGCAGATGAAGGTAACCGCACAGACAGACAGGGCTCCTTCCTCCTCTGCTGCAGGCTGCAAACACCAGGAGAGGCTGGAAGTGATGTCACCGCAGCTGCTGGTGCTGTCTCTGCCGCTGCTGACCCGGAAGAGGAAGCCCTTCTCCCTTTCATCCAATGTGCAGCTCAGTGGGTTTCATCGGCAGGCGAGGCGCGCCCTCAGGTGGCCGCTGATGGAACCGCCGCCTCCAGTCTTTAAGAATGAATTGAAAATAGCCTGAATTTCATTAATTATATGCAAATGTAAGAAACTGCTAGAATTAAACTGGACAATGTTTTCTATTTTTCCTGTTTCTGTGGGTATTTTTTTATATTTGGTAGGACTGTGTGTATTCAAACAACTTTCCGACTCTGCACCAAATTAAGTTTTACATTTGTCTGCTTTGTTTACCCGCTCACTCCCTTCAAAGGTTCACTTATAAAATAAACAAACAAGTAGATTACAGTCTCAATTACTTCGTAAGACAGAACAATCAGATTTGACTGTCACAGATTTCTCCCTCAGTGGATGGTGTCATGACAATGAGTGAACAGTGCACAGATCCCTCACAGTGCAGCAAGATGCACCACAGTGCACAGATCCCTCAGAGTGCAGCAAGATGCACAACAGTGCACAGATCCCTCACAGTGCAGTAAGAATGCACCACAGTGCACAGATCCCTCACAGTGCAGCAAGATGCACCACAGTGCACAGATCCCTCACAGTGCAGCAAGATGCACAACAGCGCACAGATCCTTCAGAGTGCAGCAAGATGCACCACAGTGCACAGATCCCTCACAGTGCAGCAAGATGCACCACAGTGCACAGATCCCTCACAGTGCAGCAAGATGCACCACAGTGCACAGATCCCTCACAGTGCAGCAAGATGCACCACAGTGCACAGATCCCTCACAGTGCAGCAAGAATGCACTGCAGTACACATATTCCTAACAGTGCATTAAGATGCAGTGCACAGATCCCCTTCTTTAACACACATGATGCCCACAAACACCCCCAGGTGTCCCGGATAGACGAGCCCAGCTCAGCCCCAGGGGCCCCGGATAGACGAGCCCAGCTCAGCCCCAGGGGCCCCGGATAGACGAGCCCAGCTCAGCCCTAGGTGCCACAGATAGAAGAACCAAGCTCAGCCCCAGGGGCCACCGATAGAAGAACCCAGCTCAGCCCCAGGGCCCCCGGATAGAAGAGCCAAGCTCAGCCCCAGGGGCCCGGATAGAAGAACCCAGCTCAGCCCCAGGGCCCCCGGATAGAAGAGCCCACCTCAGCCCCAGGGGCCCTTGGATAGAAGAGCCCAGCTCAGCACCAGGGGCCCCTGGATAGAAGAGCCCAGCTCAGCCCCACAGAGGGCCCCAGATAGAACAGCCCAGCTCAGCCCCAGGGGCCCCCGTATAGAAGGGCCAAGCTCAGCCCCAGGGGCCCCCGGATAGAAGGGCCCAGCTCAGCCCCAGGGGCCCCCGGATAGAAAAACCCAGCTCAGCTCCAGGGGCCCCCGGATAGAAGAACCCAGCTCAGCCCCAGGGGCCCCAGATAGAAGAGCCCAGCTCAGCCCCAGGGGCCCCAGATAGGAGAGCCCAGCTCAGCCCTAGGGCCCTGGATAGAAGAGCTCAGCTCAGCCCCAGGGGTCACGGATAGAAGAGCCCAGCTCAGCCCCAGGGCCTCCGAATAGAAGAACCCAGCTCGGCCACAGGGGCCCTGGATAGAAGAGCCCTGCTCAGCCCCAGGGGCCCCCCGGATATAAGAGCCCAGCTCCGCCCCAGGGGCCCCGGATAGACGAGTCCAGCTCAGCCCTAGGTGCCACAGATAGAAGAACCAAGCTCAGCCCCAGGGGCCACGGATAGAAGAACCCAGCTCAGCCCCAGGGCCCCCGGATAGAAGAGCCAAGCTCAGCCCCAGGGGCCGCGGATAGAAGAACCCAGCTCAGCCCCAGGGCCCCCGGATAGAAGAGCCCACCTCAGCTCCAGGGATCCCGGATAGAAGAGCCCAGCTCAGCCCCAGGGGCCCTTGGATAGAAGAGCCAAGCTCAGCCCCAGAGGGCCCCAGATAGAACAGCCCAGCTCAGCCCCAGGGGCCCCCGTATAGAAGGGCCGAGCTCAGCCCCAGGGGGCCACCGGATAGAAGGGCCCAGCTCAGCCCCAGGGGCCCCCGGATAGAAGAACCCAGCTCAGCTCCAGGGGCTCCCGGATAGAAGAACCCAGCTCAGCCCCAGGGGCCCCAGATAGAAGAGCCCAGCTCAGCCCCAGGGGCCCCAGATAGGAGAGCCCAGCTCAGCCCTAGGGCCCTGGATAGAAGAGCTCAGCTCAGCCCCAGGGGTCCCGGATAGAAGAGCCCAGCTCAGCCCCAGGGGCCTCCGAATAGAAGAACCCAGCTCAGCCCCAGGGGCCCTGGATAAAAGAGCCCTGCTCAGCCCCAGTGGTCCTGGATAGAAGAGCCCAGCTCAGCCCCAGTGGTCCTGGATAGAAGAGCCCAGCTCAGCCCCAAGAACACCGGATAGAAGAGCAAAGCTCAGCCCCAGGGGCCCCCCGGATAGAAGAGACCAGCTCCGCCCCAGGGGCCCCCGGATAGAAGAGCCCAGCCCAGCCCCAAGGGCCCCTGGATAGAGGAGCCCAGCTCCGCCCCAGGGGCCCCCAGATAGAAGAGCCCAGCTCAGCCCCAGGGGTCCTGGATAGAAGAGCCCATCTCAGCCCCTAGGGCCCCTGGATAGAGGGACCCAGTTCCGCCCCAGGGGCCCCCAGATAGAAGAGCCCAGCTGAGCCCCAGAGGCCCCCGGATAAAAGAGCCCGGCTCAGCCCCAGTGGTCCTGGATAGAAGAGCCCTGCTCAGCCCCAGTGGTCCTGGATAGAAGAGCCCAGCTCAGCCCCAAGAACACAGGATAGAAGAGCAAAGCTCAGCCCCAGGGGGCCCCCGGATAGAAGAGCCCAGCTCCGCCCCAGGGGCCCCCGGATAGAAGATCCCAGCCCAGCCCCAAGGGCCCCTGGATAGAGGAGCCCAGCTCAGCCCCAGGGGCCCCCGGATAGAAGAGCCCAGCTCAGCCCCAGGGGCCCCTCAGATACAAGAGCCCAGCTCAATCTCAGGGCCACCGGAGAGAAGAGCCCAGCTCTGCCCCAGGGGCCCCTGGATAGAAGAGCCCTGCTCAGCCCCAGGGGCCCCCAGATAGAAGAGCCCAGCTCAGCCCCAGGACCCCCGGATAGAAGAGCCCAGCTCAGCGCCAGGGGCCCCAGGATAGAAGAGCCCAGCTCAGCCCCAGGGGCCCCCGTATAGAAGGGCCCAGCTCAGCCCCATGGGCCCCAGGATAGAAGGCCCCAGTTCAGCCCCAGGGGGCCCGGGATAGAAGGGCCCAGCTCAGCCCGAGGGGCCCCCGGATAGAAGAGCCCAGATCAGCCCCAGGGCCTCAGATAGAAGAGTCCAGCTCAGCCCCAGGGGCCCCCGGATAGAAGGGCCCAGCTCAGCCCCAGGGGCCCCCGCATAGAAGAACCCAGCTCAGCTCCAGGGGCCCCCGGATAGAAGAACCCAGCTCAGCCCCAGGGGCCCCAGATAGAAGAGCCCAGCTCAGCCCCAGGGGTCCCGGATAGAAGGGCCCAGCTCAGCCCCAGGGGCCCCCGGATAGAAGAACCCAGCTCAGCTCCAGGGGCCCCAGGATAGAAGAACCCAGCTCAGCTCCAGGGGCCCCCGGATAGAGGAACCCAGCTCAGCCCCAGGGGCCTCAGAATAGAAGAACCCAGCGCAGCCCCAGGGGCCCTGGAGAGAAGAGCCCAGCTAAGCCCCAAGCCCCCGGATAGAAGAGCCCAGCTCAGCCCCAGGGGCCTCAGAATAGAAGAACCCAGCTCAGCCCCAGGGCCCCTGGATAGAAGAGCCCAGCTCAGCCCCAGAGGCCCCCGGATGGAAGAGCCCGGCTCAGCCCCAGGGGCCACCGGATAGAAGAACCCTGCTCAGCCCCAGGGGCCCCGGATAGAAGAGCCCAGCTCAGCCCCAGGGGCCCCCGGATAGAAGAGCCCAGCTCAGCCCCAGGGGCCCCTCAGATAGAAGAGCCCAGCTGAGCCCCAGAGGCCCCCGGATAAAAGAGCCCGGCTCAGCCCCAGTGGTCCTGGATAGAAGAGCCCTGCTCAGCCCCAGTGGTCCTGGATAGAAGAGCCCAGCTCAGCCCCAAGAACACAGGATAGAAGAGCAAAGCTCAGCCCCAGGGGGCCCCCGGATAGAAGAGACCAGCTCCGCCCCAGGGGCCCCCGGATAGAAGATCCCAGCCCAGCCCCAAGGGCCCCTGGATAAAAGAGCCCTGCTCAGCCCCAGTGGTCCTGGATAGAAGAGCCCAGCTCAGCCCCAGTGGTCCTGGATAGAAGAGCCCAGCTCAGCCCCAAGAACACCGGATAGAAGAGCAAAGCTCAGCCTCAGGGGCCCCCCGGATAGAAGAGACCAGCTCCGCCCCAGGGACCCCCGGATAGAAGAGCCCAGCCCAGCCCCAAGGGCCCCTGGATAGAGGAGCCCAGCTCCGCCCCAGGGGCCCCCAGATAGAAGAGCCCAGCTCAGCCCCAGGGGTCCTGGATAGAAGAGCCCATCTCAGCCCCTAGGGCCCCTGGATAGAGGGGCCCAGCTCCGCCCCAGGGGCCCCCAGATAGAAGAGCCCAGCTGAGCCCCAGAGGCCCCCGCATAAAAGAGCCCGGCTCAGCCCCAGTGGTCCTGGATAGAAGAGCCCTGCTCAGCCCCAGTGGTCCTGGATAGAAGAGCCCAGCTCAGCCCCAAGAACACAGGATAGAAGAGCCCAGCTCCGCCCCAGGGGCCCCCGGATAGAAGATCCCAGCCCAGCCCCAAAGGCCCCTGGATAGAGGAGCCCAGCTCAGCCCCAGGGGCCCCCGGATAGAAGAGCCCAGCTCAGCCCCAGGGGCCCCTCAGATACAAGAGCCCAGCTCAATCTCAGGGCCACCGGAGAGAAGAGCCCAGCTCTGCCCCAGGGGCCCCTGGATATAAGAGCCCTGCTCAGCCCCAGGGGCCCCCAGATAGAAGAGCCCAGCTCAGCCCCAGGACCCCCGGATAGAAGAGCCCAGCTCAGCGCCAGGGGCCCCAGGATAGAAGAGCCCAGCTCAGCCCCAGGGGCCCCCGTATAGAAGGGCCCAGCTCAGCCCCATGGGCCCCAGGATAGAAGGCCCCAGTTCAGCCCCAGGGGGCCCGGGATAGAAGGGCCCAGCTCAGCCCGAGGGGCCCCCGGATAGAAGAGCCCAGATCAGCCCCAGGGCCTCAGATAGAAGAGTCCAGCTCAGCCCCAGGGGCCCCCGGATAGAAGGGCCCAGCTCAGCCCCAGGGGCCCCCGCATAGAAGAACCCAGCTCAGCTCCAGGGGCCCCCGGATAGAAGAACCCAGCTCAGCCCCAGGGGCCCCAGATAGAAGAGCCCAGCTCAGCCCCAGGGGTCCCGGATAGAAGGGCCCAGCTCAGCCCCAGGGGCCCCCGGATAGAAGAACCCAGCTCAGCTCCAGGGGCCCCAGGATAGAAGAACCCAGCTAAGCTCCAGGGGCCCCCGGATAGAGGAACCCAGCTCAACCCCAGGGGCCTCAGAATAGAAGAACCCAGCGCAGCCCCAGGGGCCCTGGAGAGAAGAGCCCAGCTCAGCCCCAAGCCCCCGGATAGAAGAGCCCAGCTCAGCCCCAGGGGCCTCAGAATAGAAGAACCCAGCTTAGCCCCAGGGCCCCTGGATAGAAGAGCCCAGCTCAGCCCCAGAGGCCCCCGGATAGAAGAGCCCGGCTCAGCCCCAGGGGCCACCGGATAGAAGAACCCTGCTCAGCCCCAGGGGCCCCGGATAGAAGAGCCCAGCTCAGCCCCAGGGGCCCCAGATAGAAGGGCCCAGCTCAGCCCCAGGGGCCCCCGGATAGAAGAACCCAGCTCAGCTCCAGGGGCCCCCGGATAGAAGAACCCAGCTCAGCCCCAGGGGCCCCAGATAGAAGAGCCCAGCTCAGCCCCAGGGGCCCCAGATAGGAGAGCCCAGCTCAGCCCTAGGGCCCTGGATAGAAGAGCTCAGCTCAGCCCCAGGGGTCCCGGATAGAAGAGCCCAGCTCAGCCTCAGGGGCCTCTGAATAGAAGAACCCAGCTCAGCCCCAGGGGCCCTGGATAGAAGAGCCCTGCTCAGCCCCAGTGGTCCTGGATAGAAGAGCCCTGCTCAGCCCCAGTGGTCCTGGATAGAAGAGCCCAGCTCTGCCCCAAGAACACAGGATAGAAGAGCAAAGCTCAGCCCCAGGGGGCCCCCGGATAGAAGAGCCCAGCTCCGCCCCAGGGGCCCCCGGATAGAAGATCCCAGCCCAGCCCCAAGGGCCCCTGGATAGAGGAGCCCAGCTCAGCCCCAGGGGCCCCCGGATAGAAGAGCCCAGCTCAGCCCCAGGGGTCCCGGATAGAAGGGCCCAGCTCAGCCCCAGGGGCCCCCGGATAGAAGAACCCAGCTCAGCTCCAGGGGCCCCAGGATAGAAGAACCCAGCTCAGCTCCAGGGGCCCCCGGATAGAGGAACCCAGCTCAGCCCCAGGGGCCTCAGAATAGAAGAACCCAGCGCAGCCCCAGGGGCCCTGGAGAGAAGAGCCCAGCTAAGCCCCAAGCCCCCGGATAGAAGAGCCCAGCTCAGCCCCAGGGGCCTCAGAATAGAAGAACCCAGCTCAGCCCCAGGGCCCCTGGATAGAAGAGCCCAGCTCAGCCCCAGAGGCCCCCGGATGGAAGAGCCCGGCTCAGCCCCAGGGGCCACCGGATAGAAGAACCCTGCTCAGCCCCAGGGGCCCCGGATAGAAGAGCCCAGCTCAGCCCCAGGGGCCCCCGGATAGAAGAGCCCAGCTCAGCCCCAGGGGCCCCTCAGATAGAAGAGCCCAGCTGAGCCCCAGAGGCCCCCGGATAAAAGAGCCCGGCTCAGCCCCAGTGGTCCTGGATAGAAGAGCCCTGCTCAGCCCCAGTGGTCCTGGATGGAAGAGCCCAGCTCAGCCCCAAGAACACAGGATAGAAGAGCAAAGCTCAGCCCCAGGGGGCCCCCGGATAGAAGAGCCCAGCTCCGCCCCAGTGGCCCCCGGATAGAAGATCCCAGCCCAGCCCCAAGGGCCCCTGGATAAAAGAGACCTGCTCAGCCCCAGTGGTCCTGGATAGAAGAGCCCAGCTCAGCCCCAAGAACACCGGATAGAAGAGCAAAGCTCAGCCTCAGGGGCCCCCCGGATAGAAGAGACCAGCTCCGCCCCAGGGACCCCCGGATAGAAGAGCCCAGCCCAGCCCCAAGGGCCCCTGGATAGAGGAGCCCAGCTCCGCCCCAGGGGCCCCCAGATAGAAGAGCCCAGCTCAGCCCCAGGGGTCCTGGATAGAAGAGCCCATCTCAGCCCCTAGGGCCCCTGGATAGAGGGGCCCAGCTCCGCCCCAGGGGCCCCCAGATAGAAGAGCCCAGCTGAGCCCCAGAGGCCCCCGGATAAAAGAGCCCGGCTCAGCCCCAGTGGTCCTGGATAGAAGAGCCCTGCTCAGCCCCAGTGGTCCTGGATAGAAGAGCCCAGCTCAGCCCCAAGAACACAGGATAGAAGAGCCCAGCTCCGCCCCAGGGGCCCCCGGATAGAAGATCCCAGCCCAGCCCCAAGGGCCCCTGGATAGAGGAGCCCAGCTCAGCCCCAGGGGCCCCCGGATAGAAGAGCCCAGCTCAGCCCCAGGGGCCCCTCAGATACAAGAGCCCAGCTCAATCTCAGGGCCACCGGAGAGAAGAGCCCAGCTCTGCCCCAGGGGCCCCTGGATATAAGAGCCCTGCTCAGCCCCAGGGGCCCCCAGATAGAAGAGCCCAGCTCAGCCCCAGGACCCCCGGATAGAAGAGCCCAGCTCAGCGCCAGGGGCCCCAGGATAGAAGAGCCCAGCTCAGCCCCAGGGGCCCCCGTATAGAAGGGCCCAGCTCAGCCCCATGGGCCCCAGGATAGAAGGCCCCAGTTCAGCCCCAGGGGGCCCGGGATAGAAGAGCCCAGCTCAGCCCGAGGGGCCCCCGGATAGAAGAGCCCAGATCAGCCCCAGGGCCTCAGATAGAAGAGTCCAGCTCAGCCCCAGGGGCCCCCGGATAGAAGGGCCCAGCTCAGCCCCAGGGGCCCCCGCATAGAAGAACCCAGCTCAGCTCCAGGGGCCCCCGGATAGAAGAACCCAGCTCAGCCCCAGGGGCCCCAGATAGAAGAGCCCAGCTCAGCCCCAGGGGTCCCGGATAGAAGGGCCCAGCTCAGCCCCAGGGGCCCCCGGATAGAAGAACCCAGCTCAGCTCCAGGGGCCCCAGGATAGAAGAACCCAGCTAAGCTCCAGGGGCCCCCGGATAGAGGAACCCAGCTCAACCCCAGGGGCCTCAGAATAGAAGAACCCAGCGCAGCCCCAGGGGCCCTGGAGAGAAGAGCCCAGCTCAGCCCCAAGCCCCCGGATAGAAGAGCCCAGCTCAGCCCCAGGGGCCTCAGAATAGAAGAACCCAGCTCAGCCCCAGGGCCCCTGGATAGAAGAGCCCAGCTCAGCCCCAGAGGCCCCCGGATAGAAGAGCCCGGCTCAGCCCCAGGGGCCACCGGATAGAAGAACCCTGCTCAGCCCCAGGGGCCCCGGATAGAAGAGCCCAGCTCAGCCCCAGGGGCCCCAGATAGAAGGGCCCAGCTCAGCCCCAGGGGCCCCCGGATAGAAGAACCCAGCTCAGCTCCAGGGGCCCCCGGATAGAAGAACCCAGCTCAGCCCCAGGGGCCCCAGATAGAAGAGCCCAGCTCAGCCCCAGGGGCCCCAGATAGGAGAGCCCAGCTCAGCCCTAGGGCCCTGGATAGAAGAGCTCAGCTCAGCCCCAGGGGTCCCGGATAGAAGAGCCCAGCTCAGCCTCAGGGGCCTCTGAATAGAAGAACCCAGCTCAGCCCCAGGGGCCCTGGATAGAAGAGCCCTGCTCAGCCCCAGTGGTCCTGGATAGAAGAGCCCTGCTCAGCCCCAGTGGTCCTGGATAGAAGAGCCCAGCTCTGCCCCAAGAACACAGGATAGAAGAGCAAAGCTCAGCCCCAGGGGGCCCCCGGATAGAAGAGCCCAGCTCCGCCCCAGGGGCCCCCGGATAGAAGATCCCAGCCCAGCCCCAAGGGCCCCTGGATAGAGGAGCCCAGCTCAGCCCCAGGGGCCCCCGGATAGAAGAGCCCAGCTCAGCCCCAGGGGCCCCTCAGATACAAGAGCCCAGCTCAATCTCAGGGCCACCGGAGAGAAGAGCCCAGCTCTGCCCCAGGGGCCCCTGGATAGAAGAGCCCTGCTCAGCCCCAGGGGCCCCCAGATATAAGAGCCCAGCTCAGCCCCAGGACCCCCGGATAGAAGAGCCCAGCTCAGCACCAGGGGCCCCAGGATAGAAGAGCCCAGCTCAGCCCCAAGGGCCCCCGTATAGAAGGGCCCAGCTCAGCCCCATGGGCCCCAGGATAGAAGGCCCCAGTTCAGCCCCAGGGGGCCCGGGATAGAAGGGCCCAGCTCAGCCCGAGGGGCCCCCGGATAGAAGAGCCCAGATCAGCCCCAGGGCCTCAGATAGAAGAGTCCAGCTCAGCCCCAGGGGCCCCCGGATAGAAGGGCCCAGCTCAGCCCCAGGGGCCCCCGCATAGAAGAACCCAGCTCAGCTCCAGGGGCCCCCGGATAGAAGAACCCAGCTCAGCCCCAGGGGCCCCAGATAGAAGAGCCCAGCTCAGCCCCAGGGGTCCCGGATAGAAGGGCCCAGCTCAGCCCCAGGGGCCCCCGGATAGAAGAACCCAGCTCAGCTCCAGGGGCCCCAGGATAGAAGAACCCAGCTCAGCTCCAGGGGCCCCCGGATAGAGGAACCCAGCTCAGCCCCGGGGGCCTCAGAATAGAAGAACCCAGCGCAGCCCTAGGGGCCCTGGAGAGAAGAGCCCAGCTCAGCCCCAAGCCCCCGGATAGAAGAGCCCAGCTCAGCCCCAGGGGCCTCAGAATAGAAGAACCCAGCTCAGCCCCAGGGCCCCTGGATAGAAGAGCCCAGCTCAGCCCCAGAGGCCCCCGGATAGAAGAGCCCGGCTCAGCCCCAGGGGCCACCGGATAGAAGAACCCTGCTCAGCCCCAGGGGCCCCGGATAGAAGAGCCCAGCTCAGCCCCAGGGGCCCCAGATAGAAGGGCCCAGCTCAGCCCCAGGGGCCCCCGGATAGAAGAACCCAGCTCAGCTCCAGGGGCCCCCGGATAGAAGAACCCAGCTCAGCCCCAGGGGCCCCAGATAGAAGAGCCCAGCTCAGCCCCAGGGGCCCCAGATAGGAGAGCCCAGCTCAGCCCTAGGGCCCTGAATAGAAGAGGTCAGCTCAGCCCCAGGGGTCCCGGATAGAAGAGCCCAGCTCAGCCCCAGGGGCCTCCGAATAGAAGAACCCAGCTCAGTCCCAGGGGCCCTGGATAGAAGAGCCCTGCTCAGCCCCAGTGGTCCTGGATAGAAGAGCCCTGCTCAGCCCCAGTGGTCCTGGATAGAAGAGCCCAGCTGAGCCCCAGAGGCCCCCGGATAGAAGAGCCCGGCTCAGCCCCAGGGGCCACCGGATAGAAGGACCCTGCTCAGCCCCTGGGGCCCCCGGATAGAAGAGCCCAGCTCAGCCCCAGGGGCCCCCGGATAGAAGAGCCCAGCTCAGCCCCAGGGGCCCCTCAGATACAAGAGCCCAGCTCAGTCTCAGGGCCACCGGAGAGAAGAGCCCAGCTCTGCCCCAGGGGCCCCTGGATCGAAGAGCCCTGCTCAGCCCCAGGGGCCCCCAGATAGAAGAGCCCAGCTCAGCCCCAGCGCTGGAAGTGATGTCACCGCAGCTGCTGGTGCTGTCTCTGCCACTGCTGACCCGGAAGAGGAAGCCCTTCTCCCTTTCATCCAATGTGCAGCTCAGTGGGTTTCATCGGCAGGCGAGGAGCGCCCTCAGGTGGCCGCTGATGGAACCGCCGCCTCCAGTCTTTAAGAATGAATTGGAAATTGCACAGGGCAGGAAGGAAAGCCCCCCAGGGCCCCCGGATAGAAGAGCCCAGCTCATCTCCAGGGCCCCCGGATATAATAGCCCAGCTCAGCCCCAGGGGCCCCGGAAAGAAGGGCCCAGCTCAGCCCCAGGGGCCCCGGATAAAAGAGCCCCGCTCAGCCCCAGGGGCCCCACATTGAAAAACCCAGCTCAGCCCCTGAGGCCCCCCGGATAGAAGGGCCCAGCTCAACATCAGGGCCCCAGATAGAAGAGCCCAGCTCAGACCCAGGGGCCTCCAGATAGAAAAACCCAGCTCAGCCCCTGAGGCCCCCAGCACAGCATCAGGGCCCCCAGATAGAAGAGTCCAGCCCTCCCCAGGGGCCCCGGGAGAGAATAGACTAGCTCAGCCGAGGGGCCCTGGATAGAAGAGCCCAGCACAGTCCCCCCTGGGGCCCGCGGATAGAAGAGCTCAGCTCAGCCCCAGAGGCCCCTGGATAGTAGAGCCCAGCTCAGCCCAAGGGGCCCTGGATAAAGGAGCCCAGCTCAGCCCCAGGATAGAAGAGCCCAGCTCAGCCACCAAGGGGCCCCCGGATAGAAGAGCACAGCTCAGCCCCAGGGGCCCCGAATAGAAGAACCCAGCTCAGCCCCAGGGGCTGCCGGATAGAAGAGCCCAGCTCGGCCCAAGGGGCCCGGGATAAAAGAGCCCAGCTCAGCCCCAAGGGCCCCCGGATAGAAGAGTATAGCTCAGCCCCAGGGGCCCCCGGATAGAAGAGCCCAGCTCAGCCCCAGGGGCCCCGGATAGAAGGGCGCTCAGCTCAGCCCCAGGGCCCCCGGATAGAAGAGCCCAGCTCATCTCCAGGGCCCCCGGATATAATAGCCCAGCTCAGCCCCAGGGGCCCCCGGATAGAAGAGCCCAGCTCAGCCCCAGGGGCCCCGGATAGAAGGGCCCAGCTCAGCCCCAGGGGCCCCGGATAAAAGAGCCCCGCTCAGCCCCAGGGGCCCCACATTGAAAAACCCAGCTCAGCCCCTGAGGCCCCCCGGATAGAAGGGCCCAGCTCACCCTCAGGACCCCAGATAGAAGAGCCCAGCTCAGCCCCAGGGGCCCCCAGATAGAAAAACCTAGCTCAGCCCCTGAGGCCCCCAGCACAGCATCAGGGCCCCCAGATATAAGAGCCCAGCTCAGCCCCAGGACCCCCGGATAGAAGAGCCCAGCTCAGCGCCAGGGGCCCCAGGATAGAAGAGCCCAGCTCAGCCCCAAGGGCCCCCGTATAGAAGGGCCCAGCTCAGCCCCATGGGCCCCAGGATAGAAGGCCCCAGTTCAGCCCCAGGGGGCCCGGGATAGAAGGGCCCAGCTCAGCCCGAGGGGCCCCCGGATAGAAGAGCCCAGATCAGCCCCAGGGCCTCAGATAGAAGAGTCCAGCTCAGCCCCAGGGGCCCCCGGATAGAAGGGCCCAGCTCAGCCCCAGGGGCCCCCGCATAGAAGAACCCAGCTCAGCTCCAGGGGCCCCCGGATAGAAGAACCCAGCTCAGCCCCAGGGGCCCCAGATAGAAGAGCCCAGCTCAGCCCCAGGGGTCCCGGATAGAAGGGCCCAGCTCAGCCCCAGGGGCCCCCGGATAGAAGAACCCAGCTCAGCTCCAGGGGCCCCAGGATAGAAGAACCCAGCTCAGCTCCAGGGGCCCCCGGATAGAGGAACCCAGCTCAGCCCCGGGGGCCTCAGAATAGAAGAACCCAGCGCAGCCCTAGGGGCCCTGGAGAGAAGAGCCCAGCTCAGCCCCAAGCCCCCGGATAGAAGAGCCCAGCTCAGCCCCAGGGGCCTCAGAATAGAAGAACCCAGCTCAGCCCCAGGGCCCCTGGATAGAAGAGCCCAGCTCAGCCCCAGAGGCCCCCGGATAGAAGAGCCCGGCTCAGCCCCAGGGGCCACCGGATAGAAGAACCCTGCTCAGCCCCAGGGGCCCCGGATAGAAGAGCCCAGCTCAGCCCCAGGGGCCCCAGATAGAAGGGCCCAGCTCAGCCCCAGGGGCCCCCGGATAGAAGAACCCAGCTCAGCTCCAGGGGCCCCCGGATAGAAGAACCCAGCTCAGCCCCAGGGGCCCCAGATAGAAGAGCCCAGCTCAGCCCCAGGGGCCCCAGATAGGAGAGCCCAGCTCAGCCCTAGGGCCCTGAATAGAAGAGGTCAGCTCAGCCCCAGGGGTCCCGGATAGAAGAGCCCAGCTCAGCCCCAGGGGCCTCCGAATAGAAGAACCCAGCTCAGTCCCAGGGGCCCTGGATAGAAGAGCCCTGCTCAGCCCCAGTGGTCCTGGATAGAAGAGCCCTGCTCAGCCCCAGTGGTCCTGGATAGAAGAGCCCAGCTGAGCCCCAGAGGCCCCCGGATAGAAGAGCCCGGCTCAGCCCCAGGGGCCACCGGATAGAAGGACCCTGCTCAGCCCCTGGGGCCCCCGGATAGAAGAGCCCAGCTCAGCCCCAGGGGCCCCCGGATAGAAGAGCCCAGCTCAGCCCCAGGGGCCCCTCAGATACAAGAGCCCAGCTCAGTCTCAGGGCCACCGGAGAGAAGAGCCCAGCTCTGCCCCAGGGGCCCCTGGATCGAAGAGCCCTGCTCAGCCCCAGGGGCCCCCAGATAGAAGAGCCCAGCTCAGCCCCAGCGCTGGAAGTGATGTCACCGCAGCTGCTGGTGCTGTCTCTGCCACTGCTGACCCGGAAGAGGAAGCCCTTCTCCCTTTCATCCAATGTGCAGCTCAGTGGGTTTCATCGGCAGGCGAGGAGCGCCCTCAGGTGGCCGCTGATGGAACCGCCGCCTCCAGTCTTTAAGAATGAATTGGAAATTGCACAGGGCAGGAAGGAAAGCCCCCCAGGGCCCCCGGATAGAAGAGCCCAGCTCATCTCCAGGGCCCCCGGATATAATAGCCCAGCTCAGCCCCAGGGGCCCCGGAAAGAAGGGCCCAGCTCAGCCCCAGGGGCCCCGGATAAAAGAGCCCCGCTCAGCCCCAGGGGCCCCACATTGAAAAACCCAGCTCAGCCCCTGAGGCCCCCCGGATAGAAGGGCCCAGCTCAACATCAGGGCCCCAGATAGAAGAGCCCAGCTCAGACCCAGGGGCCTCCAGATAGAAAAACCCAGCTCAGCCCCTGAGGCCCCCAGCACAGCATCAGGGCCCCCAGATAGAAGAGTCCAGCCCTCCCCAGGGGCCCCGGGAGAGAATAGACTAGCTCAGCCGAGGGGCCCTGGATAGAAGAGCCCAGCACAGTCCCCCCTGGGGCCCGCGGATAGAAGAGCTCAGCTCAGCCCCAGAGGCCCCTGGATAGTAGAGCCCAGCTCAGCCCAAGGGGCCCTGGATAAAGGAGCCCAGCTCAGCCCCAGGATAGAAGAGCCCAGCTCAGCCACCAAGGGGCCCCCGGATAGAAGAGCACAGCTCAGCCCCAGGGGCCCCGAATAGAAGAACCCAGCTCAGCCCCAGGGGCTGCCGGATAGAAGAGCCCAGCTCGGCCCAAGGGGCCCGGGATAAAAGAGCCCAGCTCAGCCCCAAGGGCCCCCGGATAGAAGAGTATAGCTCAGCCCCAGGGGCCCCCGGATAGAAGAGCCCAGCTCAGCCCCAGGGGCCCCGGATAGAAGGGCGCTCAGCTCAGCCCCAGGGCCCCCGGATAGAAGAGCCCAGCTCATCTCCAGGGCCCCCGGATATAATAGCCCAGCTCAGCCCCAGGGGCCCCCGGATAGAAGAGCCCAGCTCAGCCCCAGGGGCCCCGGATAGAAGGGCCCAGCTCAGCCCCAGGGGCCCCGGATAAAAGAGCCCCGCTCAGCCCCAGGGGCCCCACATTGAAAAACCCAGCTCAGCCCCTGAGGCCCCCCGGATAGAAGGGCCCAGCTCACCCTCAGGACCCCAGATAGAAGAGCCCAGCTCAGCCCCAGGGGCCCCCAGATAGAAAAACCTAGCTCAGCCCCTGAGGCCCCCAGCACAGCATCAGGGCCCCCAGATAGAAGAGTCCAGCCCTCCCCAGGGGCCCCCGGAGAGAAGAGACCAGCTCAGCCAAGGGGCCCTGGATAGAAGAGCCCAGCACAGCCCCCCCTGGGGCCCGCGGATAGAAGAGCTCAGCTCAGCCCCAGAGGCCCCTGGATAGTAGAGCCCAGCTCAGCCCAAGGGGCCCTGGATAGAGGAGCCCAGCTCAGCCCCAGGATAGAAGAGCCCAGCTCAGCCCCCAAGGGGCCCCTGGATAGAAGAGCCCAGCTCAGCCCTAGGGGCCCCGAATAGAAGAACCCAGCTCAGCCCCAGGGGCTGCCGGATAGAAGAGCCCAGCTCGGCACAAGGGGCCCGGGATAAAAGAGCCCAGCTCAGCCCCAAGGGCCCCCGGATAGAAGAGTATAGCTCAGCCCCAGGGGCCCTCGGATAGAATAGCACAGCTCAGCCCCAGATCGAAGAGCCCAGCTCAGCCCCAGGGGCCCCCGGATAGAAGAGCCCAGCTCAGCCCCAGGATAGAAGAGCCCAGCTCAGCCCCGAAGGGGCCCCTGGATAGAAGAGCCCAGCTCAGCCCCAGGGGTCCCCGGATAGAAGAGCCCAGCTCAGCTCAGGGGCCCCCGGATAGAAGAGTATAGCTCAGCCCCAGGGGCCCTCGGATAGAATAGCACAGCTCAGCCCCAGATCGAAGAGCCCAGCTCAGCCCCAGGGGCCCCCAGATAGAAGAGTATAGCTCAGCCCCAGGGGCCCTCGGATAGAATAGCACAGCTCAGCCCCAGATCGAAGAGCCCAGCTCAGCCCCAGGGCCCCCCGGATAGAAGAGTATAGCTCAGCCCCAGGGGCCCTCGGATAGAATAGCACAGCTCAGCCCCAGATCAAAGAGCCCAGCTCAGCCCCAGGGGCCCCCGGATAGAAGAGCCCAGCTCAGCCCCAGGATAGAAGAGCCCAGCTCAGCCCCCAAGGGTCCCCTGGATAGAAGAGTCCAGCTCAGCCCCCTGGGGCCTGCGGATAGAAGAGCCCTGCTCAGCCCCAGAGGCCCCTAGATAGTAGAGCCCAGCTCAGCCCAAGGGGCCCCGGATAGAAGAGCCCAGCTCAGCCCCAGGATAGAAGAGCCCAGCTCAGCCCCCAAGGGTCCCCCGGATAGAAGAGCCCAGCTCAGCCCCAGGGGCCCCGAATAGAAGAACCCAGCTAAGCCCCAGGGGCTGCCGGATAGAAGAGCCCAGCACAGCCCCCAGGGCCCCTGGATAGAAGAGCCCAGCTTAGCCCCAGGGCCCCCGGATAGAAGAGCCCAGCTCAGCCACAGGGGCCCCGGATAGAAGAGCCCAGCTCAGACACCTGGGCCCCAGATAGAAGGGCCCAGCTCAGCCCGGCTCCTGCAAAGATTCCCTCCAGGATTATTCAGTCTATTTCTACAAACACAGCAGAAGGTGCTGACAATCTCCTACCTGAGCAGAGACCTGTGCAGACATGTCCAGGCTCTCTCCTCCTCCTAGGGCTGGGGGAGGGGCAGGTCTGGGGTCTGGGGTGGTATATCTGGGGTTTGTGGGTGTCTGCAGATGAAGGTAACCGCACAGACAGACAGGGCTCCTTCCTCCTCTGCTGCAGGCTGCAAACACCAGGAGAGGCTGGAAGTGATGTCACCGCAGCTGCTGGTGCTGTCTCTGCCGCTGCTGACCCGGAAGAGGAAGCCCTTCTCCCTTTCATCCAATGTGCAGCTCAGTGGGTTTCATCGGCAGGCGAGGCGCGCCCTCAGGTGGCCGCTGATGGAACCGCCGCCTCCAGTCTTTAAGAATGAATTGAAAATAGCCTGAATTTCATTAATTATATGCAAATGTAAGAAACTGCTAGAATTAAACTGGACAATGTTTTCTATTTTTCCTGTTTCTGTGGGTATTTTTTTATATTTGGTAGGACTGTGTGTATTCAAACAACTTTCCGACTCTGCACCAAATTAAGTTTTACATTTGTCTGCTTTGTTTACCCGCTCACTCCCTTCAAAGGTTCACTTATAAAATAAACAAACAAGTAGATTACAGTCTCAATTACTTCGTAAGACAGAACAATCAGATTTGACTGTCACAGATTTCTCCCTCAGTGGATGGTGTCATGACAATGAGTGAACAGTGCACAGATCCCTCACAGTGCAGCAAGATGCACCACAGTGCACAGATCCCTCAGAGTGCAGCAAGATGCACAACAGTGCACAGATCCCTCACAGTGCAGTAAGAATGCACCACAGTGCACAGATCCCTCACAGTGCAGCAAGATGCACCACAGTGCACAGATCCCTCACAGTGCAGCAAGATGCACAACAGTGCACAGATCCTTCAGAGTGCAGCAAGATGCACCACAGTGCACAGATCCCTCACAGTGCAGCAAGATGCACCACAGTGCACAGATCCCTCACAGTGCAGCAAGATGCACCACAGTGCACAGATCCCTCACAGTGCAGCAAGAATGCACTGCAGTACACATATTCCTAACAGTGCATTAAGATGCAGTGCACAGATCCCCTTCTTTAACACACATGATGCCCACAAACACCCCCAGGTGCCCCGGATAGACGAGCCCAGCTCAGCCCCAGGGGCCCCGGATAGACGAGCCCAGCTCAGCCCTAGGTGCCACAGATAGAAGAACCAAGCTCAGCCCCAGGGGCCACGGATAGAAGAACCCAGCTCAGCCCCAGGGCCCCCGGATAGAAGAGCCAAGCTCAGCCCCAGGGGCCCGGATAGAAGAACCCAGCTCAGCCCCAGGGCCCCCGGATAGAAGAGCCCACCTCAGCCCCAGGGGCCCTTGGATAGAAGAGCCCAGCTCAGCCCCAGGGGCCCCTGGATAGAAGAGCCCAGCTCAGCCCCACAGAGGGCCCCAGATAGAACAGCCCAGCTCAGCCCCAGGGGCCCCCGTATAGAAGGGCCAAGCTCAGCCCCAGGGGACCCCGGATAGAAGGGCCCAGCTCAGCCCCAGGGGCCCCCGGATAGAAGAACCCAGCTCAGCTCCAGGGGCCCCCGGATAGAAGAACCCAGCTCAGCCCCAGGGGCCCCAGATAGAAGAGCCCAGCTCAGCCCCAGGGGCCCCACATAGGAGAGCCCAGCTCAGCCCTAGGGCCCAGGATAGAAGAGCTCAGCTCAGCCCCAGGGGTCACGGATAGAAGAGCCCAGCTCAGCCCCAGGGCCTCCGAATAGAAGAACCCAGCTGGGCCCCAGGGGCCCTGGATAGAAGAGCCCTGCTCAGCCCCAGGGGCCCCCCAGATATAGGAGCCCAGCTCCGCCCCAGGGGCCCCGGATAGACGAGCCCAGCTCAGCCCTAGGTGCCACAGATAGAAGAACCAAGCTCAGCCCCAGGGGCCACGGATAGAAGAACCCAGCTCAGCCCCAGGGCCCCCGGATAGAAGAGCCAAGCTCAGCCCCAGGGGCCGCGGATAGAAGAACCCAGCTCAGCCCCAGGGCCCCCGGATAGAAGAGCCCACCTCAGCTCCAGGGATCCCGGATAGAAGAGCCCAGCTCAGCCCCAGGGGGCCCGGGATAGAAGGGCCCAGCTCAGCCCGAGGGGCCCCCGGATAGAAGAGCCCAGATCAGCCCCAGGGCCTCAGATAGAAGAGTCCAGCTCAGCCCCAGGGGCCCCCGGATAGAAGGGCCCAGCTCAGCCCCAGGGGCCCCCGGATAGAAGAACCAAGCTCAGCTCCAGGGGCCCCCGGATAGAAGAACCCAGCTCAGCCCCAGGGGCCCCAGATAGAAGAGCCCAGCTCAGCCCCAGGGGTCTCGGATAGAAGGGCCCAGCTCAGCCCCAGGGCCCCCGGATAGAAGAGCCAAGCTCAGCCCCAGGGGCCCCGGATAGAAGAACCCAGCTCAGCCCCAGGGCCCCCGGATAGAAGAGCCCACCTCAGCCCCAGGGGCCCTTGGATAGAAGAGCCCAGCTCAGCCCCAGGGGCCCCTGAATAGAAGAGCCCAGCTCAGCCCCCCAGAGGGCCCCAGATAGAACAGCCTAGCTCAGCCCCAGGGGCCCCCGTATAGAAGGGCCGAGCTCAGCCCCATGGGCCACCGGATATAAGAGCCCAGCTCAGCCCCAGGGGCCCCCGGATAGAAGAACCCAGCTCAGCTCCAGGGGCTCCCGGATAGAAGAACCCAGCTCAGCCCCAGGGGCCCAAGATAGAAGAGCCCAGCTCAGCCCCAGGGGCCCCAGATAGGAGAGCCCAGCTCAGCCCAAGGGGTCCCGGATAGAAGAGCCCAGCTCAGCCCCAGGGGCCCCGGATAAAAGAGCCCCGCTCAGCCCCAGGGGCTCCACATTGAAAACCCCAGCTCAGCCCCTGAGGCCCCCCGGATAGAAGGGCCCAGCTCACCATCAGGGCCCCAGATAGAAGAGCCCAGCTCAGCCCCAGGGGCCCCCAGATAGAAAAACCCAGCTCAGCCCCTGAGGCCCCCAGCACAGCATCAGGGCCCCCAGATAGAAGAGTCCAGCCCTCCCCAGGGGCCCCGGGAGAGAATAGACCAGCTCAGCCAAGGGGCCCTGGATAGAAGAGCCCAGCACAGTCCCCCCTGGGGCCCGCGGATAGAAGAGCTCAGCTCAGCCCCAGAGGCCCCTGGATAGTAGAGCCCAGCTCAGCCCAAGGGGCTCTGGATAAAGGAGCCCAGCTCAGCCCCAGGATAGAAGAGCCCAGCTCAGCCACCAAGGGGCCCCCGGATAGAAGAGCCCAGCTCAGCCCCAGGGGCCCCGAATAGAAGAACCCAGCTCAGCCCCAGGGGCTGCCGGATAGAAGAGCCCAGCTCGGCCCAAGGGGCCCGGGATAAAAGAGCCCAGCTCAGCCCCAAGGGCCCCCGGATAGAAGAGTATAGCTCAGCCCCAGGGGCCCCCGGATAGAAGAGCCCAGCTCAGCCCCAGGGGCCCCGGATAGAAGGGCCCAGCTCAGCCCCAGGGCCCCCGGATAGAAGAGCCCAGCTCATCTCCAGGGCCCCCGGATATAATAGACCAGCTCAGCCCCAGGGGCCCCCGGATAGAAGAGCCCAGCTCAGCCCCAGGGGCCCCGGATAGAAGGGCCCAGCTCAGCCCCAGGGGCCCCGGATAAAAGAGCCCCGCTCAGCCCCAGGGGCCCCACATTGAAAAACCCAGATCAGCCCCTGAGGCCCCCCGGATAGAAGGGCCCAGATCACCCTCAGGGCCCCAGATAGAAGAGCCCAGCTCAGCCCCAGGGGCCCCCAGATAGAAAAACCCAGCTCAGCCCCTGAGGCCCCCAGCACAGCATCAGGGCCCCCAGATAGAAGAGTCCAGCCCTCCCCAGGGGCCCCCGGAGAGAAGAGACCAGCTCAGCCAAGTGGCCCTGGATAGAAGAGCCCAGCACAGCCCCCCCTGGGGCCCGCGGATAGAAGAGCTCAGCTCAGCCCCAGAGGCCCCTGGATAGTAGAGCCCAGCTCAGCCCAAGGGGCCCTGGATAGAGGAGCCCAGCTCAGCCCCAGGATAGAAGAGCCCAGCTCAGCCCCCAAGGGGCCCCTGGATAGAAGAGCCCAGCTCAGCCCTAGGGGCCCCGAATAGAAGAACCCAGCTCAGCCCCAGGGGCTGCCGGATAGAAGAGCCCAGCTCGGCCCAAGGGGCCCGGGATAAAAGAGCCCAGCTCAGCCCCAAGGGCCCCCGGATAGAAGAGTATAGATCAGCCCCAGGGGCCCTCGAATAGAATAGCACAGCTCAGCCCCAGATCGAAGAGCCCAGATCAGCCCCAGGGGCCCCCGGATAGAAGAGCCCAGCTCAGCCCCAGGATAGAAGAGCCCAGCTCAGCCCCCAAGGGGCCCCTGGATAGAAGAGCCCAGCTCAGCCCCAGGGGTCCCCGGATAGAAGAGCCCAGCTCAGCTCAGGGGCCCCCGGATAGAAGAGTATAGCTCAGCCCCAGGGGCCCTCGGATAGAATAGCACAGCTCAGCCCCAGATCGAAGAGCCCAGCTCAGCCCCAGGGGCCCCCGGATAGAAGAGTATAGCTCAGCCCCAGGGGCCCTCGGATAGAATAGCACAGCTCAGCCCCAGATCGAAGAGCCCAGCTCAGCCCCAGGGCCCCCCGGATAGAAGAGTATAGCTCAGCCCCAGGGGCCCTCGGATAGAATAGCACAGCTCAGCCCCAGATCGAAGAGCCCAGCTCAGCCCCAGGGGCCCCCGGATAGAAGAGCCCAGCTCAGCCCCAGGATAGAAGAGTCCAGCTCAGCCCCCAAGGGTCCCCTGGATAGAAGAGTCCAGCTCAGCCCCCTGGGGCCTGCGGATAGAAGAGCCCTGCTCAGCCCCAGAGGCCCCTAGATAGTAGAGCCCAGCTCAGCCCAAGGGGCCCCGGATAGAAGAGCCCAGCTCAGCCCCAGGATAGAAGAGCCCAGCTCAGCCCCCAAGGGTCCCCCGGATAGAAGAGCCCAGCTCAGCCCCAGGGGCCCCGAATAGAAGAACCCAGCTCAGCCCCAGGGGCTGCCGGATAGAAGAGCCCAGCTCGGCCCAAGGGGCCCGGGATAGAAGAGCCCAGCTCAGCCTCAGGGCCTCCGGATAGAAGAGTCCAGCACAGCCCCCAGGGCCCCTGGATAGAAGAGCCCAGCTTAGCCCCAGGGCCCCCGGATAGAAGAGCCCAGCTCAGCCACAGGGGCCCCGGATAGAAGAGCCCAGCTCAGACACCTGGGCCCCAGATAGAAGAGCCCAGCTCAGCCCGGCTCCTGCAAAGATTCCCTCCAGGATTATTCAGTCTATTTCTACAAACACAGCAGAAGGTGCTGACAATCTCCTACCTGAGCAGAGACCTGTGCAGACATGTCCAGGCTCTCTCCTCCTCCTAGGGCTGGGGGAGGGGCAGGTCTGGGGTGGTATATCTGGGGTTTGAGGGTGTCTGCAGATGAAGGTAACCGCACAGACAGACAGGGCTCCTTCCTCCTCTGCTGCAGGCTGCAAACACCAGGAGAGGCTGGAAGTGATGTCACCGCAGCTGCTGGTGCTGTCTCTGCCGCTGCTGACCCGGAAGAGGAAGCCCTTCTCCCTTTCATCCAATGTGCAGCTCAGTGGGTTTCATCGGCAGGCGAGGAGCGCCCTCAGGTGGCCGCTGATGGAACCGACGCCTCCAGTCTTTAAGAATGAATTGGAAATAGCCTGAATTTCATTAATTATATGCAAATGTAAGAAACTGCTAGAATTAAACTGGACAATGTTTTCTATTTTTCCTGTTTCTGTGGGTATTTTTTTATATTTGGTAGGACTGTGTGTATTCAAACAACTTTCCGACTCTGCACCAAATTAAGTTTTACATTTGTCTGCTTTGTTTACCCGCTCACTCCCTTCAAAGGTTCACTTATAAAATAAACAAACAAGTAGATTACAGTCTCAATTACTTCGTAAGACAGAACAATCAGATTTGACTGTCACAGATTTCTCCCTCAGTGGATGGTGTCATGGCAATGAGTGAACAGTGCACAGATCCCTCACAGTGCAGCAAGATGCACCACAGTGCACAGATCCCTCAGAGTGCAGCAAGATGCACAACAGTGCACAGATCCCTCACAGTGCAGTAAGAATGCACCACAGTGCACAGATCCCTCACAGTGCAGCAAGATGCACCACAGTGCACAGATCCCTCACAGTGCAGCAAGATGCACACCAGTGCACAGATCCTTCAGAGTGCAGCAAGATGCACCACAGTGCACAGATCCCTCACAGTGCAGCAAGATGCACCACAGTGCACAGATCCCTCACAGTGCAGCAAGATGCACCACAGTGCACAGATCCCTCACAGTGCAGCAAGAATGCACTGCAGTACACATATTCCTAACAGTGCATTAAGATGCAGTGCACAGATCCCCTTCTTTAACACACATGATGCCCACAAACACCCCCAGGTGCCCCGGATAGACGAGCCCAGCTCAGCCCCAGGGGCCCCGGATAGACGAGCCCAGCTCAGCCCCAGGGGCCCCGGATAGACGAGCCCAGCTCAGCCCTAGGTGCCACAGATAGAAGAACCAAGCTCAGCCCCAGGGGCCACGGATAGAAGAACCCAGCTCAGCCCCAGGGCCCCCGGATAGAAGAGCCAAGCTCAGCCCCAGGGGCCCGGATAGAAGAACCCAGCTCAGCCCCAGGGCCCCCGGATAGAAGAGCCCACCTCAGCCCCAGGGGCCCTTGGATAGAAGAGCCCAGCTCAGCCCTAGGGGCCCCTGGATAGAAGAGCCCAGCTCAGCCCCACAGAGGGCCCCAGATAGAACAGCCCAGCTCAGCCCCAGGGGCCCCCGTATAGAAGGGCCAAGCTCAGCCCCAGGGGCCCCCGGATAGAAGGGCCCAGCTCAGCCCCAGGGGCCCCCGGATAGAAGAACCCAGCTCAGCCCTAGGGCCCTGGATAGAAGAGCTCAGCTCAGCCCCAGGGGTCACGGATAGAAGAGCCCAGCTCAGCCCCAGGGCCTCCGAATAGAAGAACCCAGCTCGGCCCCAGGGGCCCTGGATAGAAGAGCCCTGCTCAGCCCCAGGGGCCCCCCGGATATAAGAGCCCAGCTCCGCCCCAGGGGCCCCGGATAGACGAGCCCAGCTCAGCCCTAGGTGCCACGAATAGAAGAACCAAGCTCAGCCCCAGGGGCCACGGATAGAAGAGCCCAGCTCAGCCCCAGGGCCCCCGGATAGAAGAGCCAAGCTCAGCCCCAGGGGCCGCGGATAGAAGAACCCAGCTCAGCCCCAGGGCCCCCGGATAGAAGAGCCCACCTCAGCTCCAGGGATCCCGGATAGAAGAGCCCAGCTCAGCCCCAGGGGCCCTTGGATAGAAGAGCCCAGCTCAGCCCCAGAGGGCCCCAGATAGAACAGCCCAGCTCAGCCCCAGGGGCCCCCGTATAGAAGGGCCGAGCTCAGCCCCAGGGGGCCACCGGATAGAAGGGCCCAGCTCAGCCCCAGGGGCCCCCGGATAGAAGAACCCAGCTCAGCTCCAGGGGCTCCCGGATAGAAGAACACAGCTCAGCCCCAGGGGCCCCAGATAGAAGAGCCCACCTCAGCCCCAGGGGCCCTTGGATAGAAGAGCCCAGCTCAGCCCCACAGAGGGCCCCAGATAGAACAGCCCAGCTCAGCCCCAGGGGCCCCCGTATAGAAGGGCCAAGCTCAGCCCCAGGGGCCCCCGGATAGAAGGGCCCAGCTCAGCCCCAGGGGCCCCCGGATAGAAGAACCCAGCTCAGCTCCAGGGGCCCCGGATAGAAGAGCCAAGCTCAGCCCCAGGGGCCCGGATAGAAGAACCCAGCTCAGCCCCAGGGCCCCCGGATAGAAGAGCCCACCTCAGCCCCAGGGGCCCTTGGATAGAAGAGCCCAGCTCAGCCCCAGGGGCCCCTGGATAGAAGAGCCCAGCTCAGCCCCACAGAGGGCCCCAGATAGAACAGCCCAGCTCAGCCCCAGGGGCCCCCGTATAGAAGGGCCAAGCTCAGCCCCAGGGGCCCCCGGATAGAAGGGCCCAGCTCAGCCCCAGGGGGGCCCGGATAGAAGAACCCAGCTCAGCTCCAGGGGCCCCCGGATAGAAGAACCCAGCTCAGCCCCAGGGGCCCCAGATAGAAGAGCCTAGCTCAGCCCCAGGGGCCCCAGATAGGAGAGCCCAGCTCAGCCCTAGGGCCCTGGATAGAAGAGCTCAGCTCAGCCCCAGGGGTCACGGATAGAAGAGCCCAGCTCAGCCCCAGGGCCTCCGAATAGAAGAACCCAGCTCGGCCCCAGGGGCCCTGGATAGAAGAGCCCTGCTCAGCCCCAGGGGCCCCCCGGATATAAGAGACCAGCTCCGCCCCAGGGGCCCCGGATAGACGAGCCCAGCTCAGCCCTAGGTGCCACAGATAGAAGAACCAAGCTCAGCCCCAGGGGCCACGGATAGAAGAACCCAGCTCAGCCCCAGGGCCCCCGGATAGAAGAGCCAAGCTCAGCCCCAGGGGCCGCGGATAGAAGAACCCAGCTCAGCCCCAGGGCCCCCGGATAGAAGAGCCCACCTCAGCTCCAGGGATCCCGGATAGAAGAGCCCAGCTCAGCCCCAGGGGCCCCAGATAGAAGAGCCCAGCTCAGCCCCAGGGGCCCCAGATAGGAGAGCCCAGCTCAGCCCTAGGGCCCTGGATAGAAGAGCTCAGCTCAGCCCCAGGGGTCCCGGATAGAAGAGCCCAGCTCAGCCCCAGGGGCCTCCGAATAGAAGAGCTCAGCTCAGCCCCAGGGGTCCCGGATAGAAGAGCCCAGCTCAGCCCCAGGGGCCTCCGAATAGAAGAACCCAGCTCAGCCCCAGGGGCCCTGGATAAAAGAGCCCTGCTCAGCCCCAGTGGTCCTGGATAGAAGAGCCCAGCTCAGCCCCAGTGGTCCTGGATAGAAGAGCCCAGCTCAGCCCCAAGAACACCGGATAGAAGAGCAAAGCTCAGCCCCAGGGGCCCCCCGGATAGAAGAGACCAGCTCCGCCCCAGGGGCCCCCGGATAGAAGAGCCCAGCCCAGCCCCAAGGGCCCCTGGATAGAGGGGCCCAGCTCCGCCCCAGGGGCCCCCAGATAGAAGAGCCCAGCTGAGCCCCAGAGGCCCCCGGATAAAAGAGCCCGGCTCAGCCCCAGGGGCCACCGGATAGAAGAACCCTGCTCAGCCCCTGGGGCCCCCGGATAGAAGAGCCCAGCTCAGCCCCAGGGGCCGTCGGATAGAAGAGCCCAGCTCAGCCCCAGGGGCACCTCAGATACAAGAGCCCAGCTCAGTCTGAGGGCCACCGGAGAGAAGAGCCCAGCTCTGCCCCAGGGGCCCCTGGATAGAAGAGCCCTGCTCAGCCCCAGGGTCCCCCAGATAGAAGAGCCCAGCTCAGCCCCAGGACCCCGGGATAGAAGAGCCCAGCTCAGCTCCAGGGGCCCCAGGATAGAAGAGCCCAGCTCAGCCCCAGGGTTCCCCGTATCGAAGGGCCCAGCTCAGCCCCATGGGCCCCAGGATAGAAGTGCCCAGCTCATCCCCAGGGGGCCCGGGATAGAAGGGCCCAGCTCAGCCCGAGGGGCCCCCGGATAGAAGAGCCCAGATCAGCCCCAGGGCCTCAGATAGAAGAGTCCAGCTCAGCCCCAGGGGCCCCCGGATAGAAGGGCCCAGCTCAGCCCCAGGGGCCCCCGGATAGAAGAACCCAGCTCAGCGCCAGGGGCCCCCAGATAGAAGAACCCAGCTCAGCCCCAGGGGCCCCAGATAGAAGAGCCCAGCTCAGCCCCAGGGGTCCCGGATAGAAGGGCCCAGCTCAGCCCCAGGGCCCCCAGATAGAAGAGCCAAGCTCAGCCCCAGGGGCCCCGGATAGAAGAACCCAGCTCAGCCCCAGGGCCCCTGGATAGAAGAGCCCACCTCAGCCCCAGGGGCCCTTGGATAGAAGAGCCCAGCTCAGCACCAGGGGCCCCTGAATAGAAGAGCCCAGCTCAGCCCCCCAGAGGGCCCCAGACAGAACAGCCTAGCTCAGCCCCAGGGGCCCCCGTATAGAAGGGCCGAGCTCAGCCCCATCGGCCACCGAATATAAGAGCCCAGCTCAGCCCCAGGGGCCCCCGGATAGAAGAACCCAGCTCAGCTCCAGGGGCTCCCGGATAGAAGAACCCAGCTCAGCCCCAGGGGCCCAAGATAGAAGAGCCCAGCTCAGCCCCAGGGGCCCCAGATAGGAGAGCCCAGCTCAGCCCCAGGGGTCCCGGATAGAAGAGCCCAGCTCAGCCCCAGGGGCCTCCGCATAGAAGAACCCAGCTCAGCCCCAGGGGCCCTGGATAGAAGAGCCCTGCTCAGCCCCAGTGGTCCTGGATAGAAGAGCCCTGCTCAGCCCCAGTGGTCCAGGATAGAAGAGCCCAGCTCAGCCCCAAGAACACCGGATAGAAGAGCAAAGCTCAGCCCCAGGGGCCCCCCGGATAGAAGAGCCCAGCTCCGCCCCAGGGGCCCCCGGATAGAAGAGCCCAGCCCAGCCCCAAGGGCCCCTGGATAGAGGAGCCCAGCTCCGCCCCAGGGGCCCCCAGATAGAAGAGCCCAGCTCAGCCCCAGGGGTCCTGGAAAGAAGAGCCCAGCTCAGCCCCTAGGGCCCCTGGATAGAGGGGCCCACCTCCGCCCCAGGGGCCCCCAGATAGAAGAGCCCAGCTGAGCCCAGAGGCCCCCGGATAGAAGAGCCCGGCTCAGCCCCAGGGGCCACCGGATAGAAGAACCCTGCTCAGCCCCTGGGGCCCCCGGATAGAAGAGCCCAGCTCAGCCCCAGGGCCCCCCGGATAGAAGAGCCCAGCTCAGCCCCAGGGGCCCCCAGATAGAAGAGCCCAGCTCAGCCCCAGGACCCCCGGATAGAAGAGACCAGCTCAGCGCCAGGGGCCCCAGGATAGAAGAGCCCAGCTCAGCCCCAGGGTTCCCCGTATCGAAGGGCCCAGCTCAGCCCCATGGGCCCCAGGTTAGAAGTGCCCAGCTCATCCCCAGGGGGCCCGGGATAGAAGGGCCCAGCTCAGCCCGAGGGGCCCCCGGATAGAAGAGCCCAGATCAGCCCCAGGGCCTCAGATAGAAGAGTCCAGCTCAGCCCCAGGGGCCCCCGGATAGAAGGGCCCAGCTCAGCCCCAGGGGCCCCTGGATAGAAGAACCCAGCTCAGCGCCAGGGGCCCCCAGATAGAAGAACCCAGCTCAGCCCCAGGGGCCCCAGATAGAAGAGCCCAGCTCAGCCCCAGGGGTCCCGGATAGAAGGGCCCAGCTCAGCCCCAGGGCCCCCAGATAGAAGAGCCAAGCTCAGCCCCAGGGGCCCCGGATAGAAGAACCCAGCTCAGCCCCAGGGCCCCTGGATAGAAGAGCCCACCTCAGCCCCAGGGGCCCTTGGATAGAAGAGCCCAGCTCAGCCCCAGGGGCCCCTGAATAGAAGAGCCCAGCTCAGCCCCCCAGAGGGCCCCAGATAGAACAGCCTAGCTCAGCCCCAGGGGCCCCCGTATAGAAGGGCCGAGCTCAGCCCCATCGGCCACCGAATATAAGAGCCCAGCTCAGCCCCAGGGGCCCCCGGATAGAAGAACCCAGCTCAGCTCCAGGGGCTCCCGGATAGAAGAACCCAGCTCAGCCCCAGGGGCCCAAGATAGAAGAGCCCAGCTCAGCCCCAGGGGCCCCAGATAGGAGAGCCCAGCTCAGCCCCAGGGGTCCCGGATAGAAGAGCCCAGCTCAGCCCCAGGGGCCTCCGAATAGAAGAACCCAGCTCAGCCCCAGGGGCCCTGGATAGAAGAGCCCTGCTCAGCCCCAGTGGTCCTGGATAGAAGAGCCCTGCTCAGCCCCAGTGGTCCAGGATAGAAGAGCCCAGCTCAGCCCCAAGAACACCGGATAGAAGAGCAAAGCTCAGCCCCAGGGGCCCCCCGGATAGAAGAGCCCAGCTCCGCCCCAGGGGCCCCCGGATAGAAGAGCCCAGCCCAGCCCCAAGGGCCCCTGGATAGAGGAGCCCAGCTCCGCCCCAGGGGCCCCCAGATAGAAGAGCCCAGCTCAGCCCCAGGGGTCCTGGAAAGAAGAGCCCAGCTCAGCCCCTAGGGCCCCTGGATAGAGGGGCCCACCTCTGCCCCAGGGGCCCCCAGATAGAAGAGCCCAGCTGAGCCCAGAGGCCCCCGGATAGAAGAGCCCGGCTCAGCCCCAGGGGCCACCGGATAGAAGAACCCTGCTCATCCCCTGGGGCCCCCAGATAGAAGAGCCCAGCTCAGCCCCAGGGCCCCCCGGATAGAAGAGCCCAGCTCAGCCCCAGGGGCCCCTCAGATAGAAGAGCCCAGCTCAATCTCAGGGCCACCGGAGAGAAGAGCCCAGCTCTGCCCCAGGGGCCCCTGGATAGAAGAGCCCTGCTCAGCCCCAGGGGCCCCCAGATAGAAGAGCCCAGCTCAGCCCCAGGACCCCCGGATAGAAGAGACCAGCTCAGCGCCAGGGGCCCCAGGATAGAAGAGCCCAGCTCAGCCCCAGGGGCCCCCGTATAGAAGGGCCCAGCTCAGCCCCATGGGCCCCAGGATAGAAAAGCCCAGATCAGCCCCAGGGCCTCAGATAGAAGAGTCCAGCTCAGCCCCAGGGGCCCCCGGATAGAAGGGCCCAGCTCAGCCCCAGGGGCCCCAGATAGAAGAGCCTAGCTCAGCCCCAGGGGTCCCGGATCGAAGGGCCCAGCTCAGCCCCAGGGGCCCCCGGATAGAAGAACCCAGCTCAGCTCCAGGGGCCCCAGGATAGAAGAGCCCAGCTCAGCTCCAGGGGCCCCCGGATAGAGGAACCCAGCTCAGCCCCAGGGGACTCAGAATAGAAGAACCCAGCGCAGCCCCAGGGGCCCTGGAGAGAAGAGCCCAGCTCAGCCCCAAGCCCCCGGATAGAAGAGCCCAGCTCAGCCCCAGGGGCCTCAGAATAGAAGAACCCAGCTCAGCCCCAGGGCCCCTGGATAGAAGAGCCCAGCTCAGCCCCAGAGGCCCCCGGATAGAAGAGCCCGGCTCAGCCCCAGGGGCCCCAGATAGAAGAGCCCAGCTCAGCCCCAGGGGTCCCGGATAGAAGGGCCCAGCTCAGCCCCAGGGGCCCCCGGATAGAAGAACCCAGCTCAGCTCCAGGGGCCCCAGGATAGAAGAACCCAGCTCAGCTCCAGGGGCCCCCGGATAGAGGAACCCAGCTCAGCCCCAGGGGACTCAGAATAGAAGAACCCAGCGCAGCCCCAGGGGCCCTGGAGAGAAGAGCCCAGCTCAGCCCCAAGCCCCCGGATAGAAGAGCCCAGCTCAGCCCCAGGGGCCTCAGAATAGAAGAACCCAGCTCAGCCCCAGGGCCCCTGGATAGAAGAGCCCAGCTCAGCCCCAGAGGCCCCCGGATAGAAGAGCCCGGCTCAGCCCCAGGGGCCACCGGATAGAAGAACCCTGCTCAGCCCCAGGGGCCCCGGATAGAAGAGCCCAGCTCAGCCCCAGGGGCCCCAGATAGAAGGGCCCAGCTCAGCCCCAGGGGCCCCCGGATAGAAGAACCCAGCTCAGCTCCAGGGGCCCCCGGATAGAAGAACCCAGCTCAGCCCCAGGGCCCCCCGGATAGAAGAGCCCAGCTCCGCCCCAGGGGCCCCCGGATAGAAGAGCCCAGCCCAGCCCCAAGGGCCCCTGGATAGAGGAGCTCAGTTCAGCCCCAGGGGTCCCCAGATAGAAGAGCCCAGCTCAGCCCCAGGGGTCCTGGAAAGAAGAGCCCAGCTCAGCCCCTAGGGCCCCTGGATAGAGGGGCCCACCTCCGCCCCAGGGGCCCCCAGATAGAAGAGCCCAGCTGAGTCCAGAGGCCCCCGGATAGAAGAGCCCGGCTCAGCCCCAGGGGCCACCGGATAGAAGAACCCTGCTCAGCCCCTGGGGCCCCCGGATAGAAGAGCCCAGCTCAGCCCCAGGGCCCCCCGGATAGAAGAGCCCAGCTCAGCCCCAGGGGCCCCTCAGATAGAAGAGCCCAGCTCAATCTCAGGGCCACCGGAGAGAAGAGCCCAGCTCTGCCCCAGGGGCCCCTGGATAGAAGAGCCCTGCTCAGCCCCAGGGGCCCCCAGATAGAAGAGCCCAGCTCAGCCCCAGGACCCCCGGATAGAAGAGACCAGCTCAGCGCCAGGGGCCCCAGGATAGAAGAGCCCAGCTCAGCCCCAGGGGCCCCCGTATAGAAGGGCCCAGCTCAGCCCCATGGGCCCCAGGATAGAAAAGCCCAGATCAGCCCCAGGGCCTCAGATAGAAGAGTCCAGCTCAGCCCCAGGGGCCCCCGGATAGAAGGGCCCAGCTCAGCCCCAGCGGCCCCAGATAGAAGAGCCTAGCTCAGCCCCAGGGGTCCCGGATCGAAGGGCCCAGCTCAGCCCCAGGGGCCCCCGGATAGAAGAACCCAGCTCAGCTCCAGGGGCCCCAGGATAGAAGAGCCCAGCTCAGCTCCAGGGGCCCCCGGATAGAGGAACCCAGCTCAGCCCCAGGGGACTCAGAATAGAAGAACCCAGCGCAGCCCCAGGGGCCCTGGAGAGAAGAGCCCAGCTCAGCCCCAAGCCCCCGGATAGAAGAGCCCAGCTCAGCCCCAGGGGCCTCAGAATAGAAGAACCCAGCTCAGCCCCAGGGCCCCTGGATAGAAGAGCCCAGCTCAGCCCCAGAGGCCCCCGGATAGAAGAGCCCGGCTCAGCCCCAGGGGCCCCAGATAGAAGAGCCCAGCTCAGCCCCAGGGGTCCCGGATAGAAGGGCCCAGCTCAGCCCCAGGGGCCCCCGGATAGAAGACCCAGCTCAGCTCCAGGGGCCCCAGGATAGAAGAACCCAGCTCAGCTCCAGGGGCCCCCGGATAGAGGAACCCAGCTCAGCCCCAGGTGACTCAGAATAGAAGAACCCAGCGCAGCCCCAGGGGCCCTGGAGAGAAGAGCCCAGCTCAGCCCCAAGCCCCCGGATAGAAGAGCCCAGCTCAGCCCCAGGGGCCTCAGAATAGAAGAACCCAGCTCAGCCCCAGGGCCCCTGGATAGAAGAGCCCAGCTCAGCCCCTGAGGCCCCCGGATAGAAGAGCCCGGCTCAGCCCCAGGGGCCACCGGATAGAAGAACCCTGCTCAGCCCCAGGGGCCCCGGATAGAAGAGCCCAGCTCAGCCCCAGGGGCCCCAGATAGAAGGGCCCAGCTCAGCCCCAGGGGCCCCCGGATAGAAGAACCCAGCTCAGCTCCAGGGGCCCCCGGATAGAATAACCCAGCTCAGCCCCAGGGGCCCCAGATAGAAGAGCCCAGCTCAGCCCCAGGGGTCCCAGATAGGAGAGCCCAGCTCAGCCCTAGGGCCCTGGATAGAAGAGCTCAGCTCAGCCCCAGGGGTCCCGGATAGAAGAGCCCAGCTCAGCCCCAGGGGCCTCCGAATAGAAGAACCCAGCTCAGCCCCAGGGGCCCTGGATAGAAGAGCCCTGCTCAGCCCCAGTGGTCCTGGATAGAAGAGCCCAGCTCAGCCCCAAGAACACAGGATAGAAGAGCAAAGCTCAGCCCCAGGGGCCCCCCGGATAGAAGAGCCCAGCTCCGCCCCAGGGGCCCCCGGATAGAAGATCCCAGCCCAGCCCCTAGGGCCCCTGGATAGAGGAGCCCAGCTCCGCCCCAGGGGCCCCCAGATAGAAGAGCCCAGCTCAGCCCTAGGGGTCCTGGATAGAGGGGCCCAGCTCCGCCCCAGGGGCCTCAGAATAGAAGAACCCAGCTCAGCCCCAGGGCCCCTGGATAGAAGAGCCCAGCTCAGCCCCAGAGGCCCCCGGATAGAAGAGCCCGGCTCAGCCCCAGGGGCCACCGGATAGAAGAACCCTGCTCAGCCCCAGGGGCCCCGGATAGAAGAGCCCAGCTCAGCCCCAGGGGCCCCAGATAGAAGGGCCCAGCTCAGCCCCAGGGGCCCCCGGATAGAAGAACCCAGCTCAGCTCCAGGGGCCCCCGGATAGAAGAACCCAGCTCAGCCCCAGGGGCCCCAGATAGAAGAGCCCAGCTCAGCCCCAGGGGTCCCAGATAGGAGAGCCCAGCTCAGCCCTAGGGCCCTGGATAGAAGAGCTCAGCTCAGCCCCAGGGGTCCCGGATAGAAGAGCCCAGCTCAGCCCCAGGGGCCTCCGAATAGAAGAACCCAGCTCAGCCCCAGGGGCCCTGGATAGAAGAGCCCTGCTCAGCCCCAGTGGTCCTGGATAGAAGAGCCCAGCTCAGCCCCAAGAACACAGGATAGAAGAGCAAAGCTCAGTCCCAGGGGCCCCCCGGATAGAAGAGCCCAGCTCCGCCCCAGGGGCCCCCGGATAGAAGATCCCAGCCCAGCCCCTAGGGCCCCTGGATAGAGGAGCCCAGCTCCGCCCCAGGGGCCCCCAGATAGAAGAGCCCAGCTCAGCCCTAGGGGTCCTGGATAGAGGGGCCCAGCTCCGCCCCAGGGGCCCCCAGATAGAAGAGCCCAGCTGAGCCCCAGAGGCCCCCGGATAGAAGAGCCCGGCTCAGCCCCAGGGGCCACCGGATAGAAGAACCCTGCTCAGCCCCTGGGGCCCCCGGATAGAAGAGCCCAGCTCAGCCCCAGGGGCCCCCGGATAGAAGAGCCCAGCTCAGCCCCAGGGGCCCCTCAGATACAAGAGCCCAGCCCAGCCCCAAGGGCCCCTGGATAGAGGAGCCCAGCTCCGCCCCAGGGGCCCCCAGATAGAAGAGCCCAGCTCAGCCCCAGGGGTCCTGGATACAAGAGCCCATCTCAGCCCCTAGGGCCCCTGGATAGAGGGGCCCAGCTCCGCCCCAGGGGCCCCCAGATAGAAGAGCCCAGCTGAGCCCCAGAGGCCCCCGGATAGAAGAGCTCGGCTCAGCCCCAGGGGCCACCGGATAGAAGAACCCTGCTCAGCCCCTGGGGCCCCCGGATAGAAGAGCCCAGCTCAGCCCCAGGGGCCCCCGGATAGAAGAACCCAGCTCAGCTCCAGGGGCCCCCGGATAGAAGAACCCAGCTCAGCCCCAGGGCCCCCCGGATAGAAGAGCCCAGCTCCGCCCCAGGGGCCCCCGGATAGAAGAGCCCAGCCCAGCCCCAAGGGCCCCTGGATAGAGGAGCTCAGCTCAGCCCCAGGGGTCCCCAGATAGAAGAGCCCAGCTCAGCCCCAGGGGTCCTGGAAAGAAGAGCCCAGCTCAGCCCCTAGGGCCCCTGGATAGAGGGGCCCACCTCCGCCCCAGGGGCCCCCAGATAGAAGAGCCCAGCTGAGCCCAGAGGCCCCCGGATAGAAGAGCCCGGCTCAGCCCCAGGGGCCACCGGATAGAAGAACCCTGCTCAGCCCCTGGGGCCCCCGGATAGAAGAGCCCAGCTCAGCCCCAGGGCCCCCCGGATAGAAGAGCCCAGCTCAGCCCCAGGGGCCCCTCAGATAGAAGAGCCCAGCTCAATCTCAGGGCCACCGGAGAGAAGAGCCCAGCTCTGCCCCAGGGGCCCCTGGATAGAAGAGCCCTGCTCAGCCCCAGGGGCCCCCAGATAGAAGAGCCCAGCTCAGCCCCAGGACCCCCGGATAGAAGAGACCAGCTCAGCGCCAGGGGCCCCAGGATAGAAGAGCCCAGCTCAGCCCCAGGGGCCCCCGTATAGAAGGGCCCAGCTCAGCCCCATGGGCCCCAGGATAGAAAAGCCCAGATCAGCCCCAGGGCCTCAGATAGAAGAGTCCAGCTCAGCCCCAGGGGCCCCCGGATAGAAGGGCCCAGCTCAGCCCCAGCGGCCCCAGATAGAAGAGCCTAGCTCAGCCCCAGGGGTCCCGGATCGAAGGGCCCAGCTCAGCCCCAGGGGCCCCCGGATAGAAGAATCCAGCTCAGCTCAAGGGGCCCCAGGATAGAAGAGCCCAGCTCAGCTCCAGGGGCCCCCGGATAGAGGAACCCAGCTCAGCCCCAGGGGACTCAGAATAGAAGAACCCAGCGCAGCCCCAGGGGCCCTGGAGAGAAGAGCCCAGCTCAGCCCCAAGCCCCCGGATAGAAGAGCCCAGCTCAGCCCCAGGGGCCTCAGAATAGAAGAACCCAGCTCAGCCCCAGGGCCCCTGGATAGAAGAGCCCAGCTCAGCCCCAGAGGCCCCCGGATAGAAGAGCCCGGCTCAGCCCCAGGGGCCCCAGATAGAAGAGCCCAGCTCAGCCCCAGGGGTCCCGGATAGAAGGGCCCAGCTCAGCCCCAGGGGCCCCCGGATAGAAGAACCCAGCTCAGCTCCAGGGGCCCCAGGATAGAAGAACCCAGCTCAGCTCCAGGGGCCCCCGGATAGAGGAACCCAGCTCAGCCCCAGGTGACTCAGAATAGAAGAACCCAGCGCAGCCCCAGGGGCCCTGGAGAGAAGAGCCCAGCTCAGCCCCAAGCCCCCGGATAGAAGAGCCCAGCTCAGCCCCAGGGGCCTCAGAATAGAAGAACCCAGCTCAGCCCCAGGGCCCCTGGATAGAAGAGCCCAGCTCAGCCCCTGAGGCCCCCGGATAGAAGAGCCCGGCTCAGCCCCAGGGGCCACCGGATAGAAGAACCCTGCTCAGCCCCAGGGGCCCCGGATAGAAGAGCCCAGCTCAGCCCCAGGGGCCCCAGATAGAAGGGCCCAGCTCAGCCCCAGGGGCCCCCGGATAGAAGAACCCAGCTCAGCTCCAGGGGCCCCCGGATAGAAGAACCCAGCTCAGCCCCAGGGGCCCCAGATAGAAGAGCCCAGCTCAGCCCCAGGGGTCCCAGATAGGAGAGCCCAGCTCAGCCCTAGGGCCCTGGATAGAAGAGCTCAGCTCAGCCCCAGGGGTCCCGGATAGAAGAGCCCAGCTCAGCCCCAGGGGCCTCCGAATAGAAGAACCCAGCTCAGCCCCAGGGGCCCTGGATAGAAGAGCCCTGCTCAGCCCCAGTGGTCCTGGATAGAAGAGCCCAGCTCAGCCCCAAGAACACAGGATAGAAGAGCAAAGCTCAGCCCCAGGGGCCCCCCGGATAGAAGAGCCCAGCTCCGCCCCAGGGGCCCCCGGATAGAAGATCCCAGCCCAGCCCCTAGGGCCCCTGGATAGAGGAGCCCAGCTCCGCCCCAGGGGCCCCCAGATAGAAGAGCCCAGCTCAGCCCTAGGGGTCCTGGATAGAGGGGCCCAGCTCCGCCCCAGGGGCCTCAGAATAGAAGAACCCAGCTCAGCCCCAGGGCCCCTGGATAGAAGAGCCCAGCTCAGCCCCAGAGGCCCCCGGATAGAAGAGCCCGGCTCAGCCCCAGGGGCCACCGGATAGAAGAACCCTGCTCAGCCCCAGGGGCCCCGGATAGAAGAGCCCAGCTCAGCCCCAGGGGCCCCAGATAGAAGGGCCCAGCTCAGCCCCAGGGGCCCCCGGATAGAAGAACCCAGCTCAGCTCCAGGGGCCCCCGGATAGAAGAACCCAGCTCAGCCCCAGGGGCCCCAGATAGAAGAGCCCAGCTCAGCCCCAGGGGTCCCAGATAGGAGAGCCCAGCTCAGCCCTAGGGCCCTGGATAGAAGAGCTCGGCTCAGCCCCAGGGGTCCCGGATAGAAGAGCCCAGCTCAGCCCCAGGGGCCTCCGAATAGAAGAACCCAGCTCAGCCCCAGGGGCCCTGGATAGAAGAGCCCTGCTCAGCCCCAGTGGTCCTGGATAGAAGAGCCCAGCTCAGCCCCAAGAACACAGGATAGAAGAGCAAAGCTCAGCCCCAGGGGCCCCCCGGATAGAAGAGCCCAGCTCCGCCCCAGGGGCCCCCGGATAGAAGATCCCAGCCCAGCCCCTAGGGCCCCTGGATAGAGGAGCCCAGCTCCGCCCCAGGGGCCCCCAGATAGAAGAGCCCAGCTCAGCCCTAGGGGTCCTGGATAGAGGGGCCCAGCTCCGCCCCAGGGGCCCCCAGATAGAAGAGCCCAGCTGAGCCCCAGAGGCCCCCGGATAGAAGAGCCCGGCTCAGCCCCAGGGGCCACCGGATAGAAGAACCCTGCTCAGCCCCTGGGGCCCCCGGATAGAAGAGCCCAGCTCAGCCCCAGGGGCCCCCGGATAGAAGAGCCCAGCTCAGCCCCAGGGGCCCCTCAGATACAAGAGCCCAGCCCAGCCCCAAGGGCCCCTGGATAGAGGAGCCCAGCTCCGCCCCAGGGGCCCCCAGATAGAAGAGCCCAGCTCAGCCCCAGGGGTCCTGGATACAAGAGCCCATCTCAGCCCCTAGGGCCCCTGGATAGAGGGGCCCAGCTCCGCCCCAGGGGCCCCCAGATAGAAGAGCCCAGCTGAGCCCCAGAGGCCCCCGGATAGAAGAGCTCGGCTCAGCCCCAGGGGCCACCGGATAGAAGAACCCTGCTCAGCCCCTGGGGCCCCCGGATAGAAGAGCCCAGCTCAGCCCCAGGGGCCCCCGGATAGAAGAGCCCAGCTCAGCCCCAGGGGCCCCTCAGATACAAGAGCCCAGCTCAGTCTCAGGGCCACCGGAGAGAAGAGCCCAGCTCTGCCCCAGGGGCCCCTGGATAGAAAAGCCCTGCTCAGCCCCAGGGGCCCCAGATAGAAGAGCCCAGCTCAGCCCAAGGACCCCCGGATAGAAAAGCCCAGCTCAGCGCCAGGGGCCCCAGGATAGAAGAGCCCAGCTCAGCCCCAGGGGCCCCCGTATAGAAGGGCCCAGCTCAGCCCCATGGGCCCCAGGATAGAAGGGCCCAGCTCAGCCCCAGGGGCCTGGGATAGAAGGGCCCAGCTCAGCCCGAGGGGCCCCCGGATAGAAGAGCCCAGATCAGCCCCAGGGCCTCAGATAGAAGAGTCCAGCTCAGCCCCAGGGGCCTCCGGATAGAAGGGCCCAGCTCAGCCCCAGGGGCCCCCGGATAGAAGAACCCAGCTCAGCTCCAGGGGCCCCCGGATAGAAGAACCCAGCTCAGTCCCAGGGGCCCCAGATATAAGAGCCCAGCTCAGCCCCAGTGGTCCTGGATAGAAGGGCCCAGCTGAGCCCCAGGGGCCCCCGGATAGAAGAACCCAGCTCAGCTCCAGGGGCCTCCGGATAGAAGAACCCAGCTCAGCTCCAGGGGCCCCCGGATAGAGGAACCCAGCTCAGCCCCAGGGGCCTCAGAATAGAAGAACCCAGCTCAGCCCCAGGGGCCCTGGATAGAAGAGCTCAGCTCAGCCCCAAGCCCCCGGATAGAAGAGCCCAGCTCACCCTCAGAGGCCTCAGAATAGAAGAACCCAGCTCAGCCCCAGGGCCCCTGGATAGAAGAGCCCAGCTCAGCCCCAGAGGCCCCCGGATAGAAGAGCCCGGCTCAGCCCCAGGGGCCACCGGATAGAAGAACCCTGCTCAGCACCAGGGTCCCCAGGATAGAAGAGCCCAGCTCAGCCCCAGGGGCCCCCCAGATACAAGAGCCAAGCTCAGTCTCAGGGGCCACCGGAGAGAAGAGCCCAGCTCTACCCCAGGGGCCCCTGGATAGAAGAGCCCTGATCAGCCCCAGGGGCCCCCAGATAGAAGAGCCCAGCTCAGCCCCAGGACCCCCGGATAGAAGAGACCAGCTCAGCACCAGGGTCCCCAGGATAGAAGAGCCCAGCTCAGCCCCAGGGGCCCCGTTTAGAAGAGCCCAGCTCAGCCCCAGGGCCCCAAGATAGAAGGGCCCAGCTCAGCCCCAGGACCCCCAGATAGAAGAGACCAGTTCAGCCCCCGGGGCCCCTGGATAGATGAGCACAGCTCAGCCCCCCAGGGGCCCCGGGTAGAAGAGCCTAGCTCAGCCCCAGGGGCCCACGGATAGAAGAGCCCAGCTCAGCCCTAGGGGCCCCCGGATAGAAGAGCCCAGCTCAGCCCCAGGGGCCCGGATAGAAGAGCCCAGCTCAGCCCCAGGGGCCCCGTTTAGAAGAGCCCAGCTCAGCCCCAGGGCCCCAAGATAGAAGGGCCCAGCTCAGCCCCAGGACCCCCAGATAGAAGAGACCAGTTCAGCCCCCGGGGCCCCTGGATAGATGAGCCCAGCTCAGCCCCCCAGGGGCCCCGGGTAGAAGAGCCTAGCTCAGCCCCAGGGGCCCACGGATAGAAGAGCCCAGCTCAGCCCTAGGGGCCCCCGGATAGAAGAGCCCAGCTCAGCCCCAGGGGCCCGGATAGAAGAGCCCAGCTCAGCCCCAGGGGCCCCAGATAGAAGAGTCCAGCTCAGCCCGGCTCCTGCAGAGATTCCCTCCAGGATTATTCAGTCTATTTCTACAAACACAGCAGAAGGTGCTGACAATCTCCTACCTGAGCAGAGACCTGTGCAGACATGTCCAGGGTCTCTCCTCCCCCTGGGGGGCCGGGGGCAGATCTGGGGTCTGGGGAGGGGCAGATCTGTGTTCTGAGGGGTGCGGGCAGATCTGGGGTCTGAGGGGGGCAGATCTGGGGTCTGGGGGGGGGGCAAATCTGGGGTCTGAGGGGGGGGGCAGATCTGGGGTCTGAGTGGGGGGGTCTGTGAGGGTCTGAAGATGGAGGTAACTGCACACACAGATAGGGCTCCTTCCTACTCTGCAGCAGGCTGGACACACCAGGAGTGGCCGGAAGCGATGTCACCCCCGCTGCTGGTGCTGTCTCTGCCGCCGCTGACCCGGAAAAGGAAACCCTTCTCCCTTTCAGCCAATGTACAGCTCAGTAGGTTTCATCGGCAGGCGAAGAGTGCCCTCTGGTGGCCGCAGACGGAAACGCTGCCTCCAGTCTTTAAGAGTGAATTGGAAATTACAGCCTGAATTTCATTAATTATATGAAAATGTAAGAAACTGCTAGAATTAAACTGGACAATGTTTTCTATTTTTCCTGTTTCTGTGGGTAATTTTTTATATTTGGTAGGACTGTGTGTTTCAAACAACTTTCAGACTCTGCACCAAATTAAGTTTTACATTTGTCTGCTTTGTTTACCCGCTCACTCCCTTTAAAGGTTCACTTATAAAATAAACAAACAAGTATTTTACAGTCTCAATAACTTGAGGTAATTGAAATTTTTATGGTCAGGTATGTCCCCTAAGGTGTACCCCAACGTCTCCATGTACGAGTTTAAAGTACATGTAACTTCCCTCCACAACCGAATCTGAAGACGCAAATACATTTGCGTCCAACGTCAACATGTCCTCTATCAGATCCACCATGAATGGATCGATAATTCAGTTCCTAACCATGCCATGCCAACGTCTTTACATGGTGCACTTTCACGTTTTTCCTGGCTCTGCCGAGCTAGGCCCTGATTTCTGCCTTCGAACCACTTCTGTCTCTGCCTCCGAAAGCTGCAATATGGAGATGCATCCCTGACCTCTGCCTTACTTCCTGCCAAGCGAAGCGGTGCCTGGCTCGGCCTGGCCTGCCTGCCAAAACAGTATTTTGCCTTCAAGTTATCAGCATAGCCAGTTCAGCCTCCTCGAAAACACATTCCAGTCTAGTGAAATAGGTAAACAGCTTCTCCGTCTATAGAGCAAAGGGCCAAGCCTTCCTGTCTCCTTCATGTAATTCATTGCTCCCGTTACCATGGTAGGCCCATGGCCCCGCACATTGCACTTAGACACATATGCATTCAGTATAGAATAGCCTCTGCCCGAGAGACCTTTTACTTCAGATTAAACATTCCCCAAACTCAAGATATCAGACATGTTATAGGAACCGGTCGATCTGACATGCCAGACTTCTGTCTCCCCTACTAGTGCTAAAGTCAAAGCCCCCAGTTTTCCTTAGTCCCACGTCATACTAATTGCGCGCGCATCCAGGTCACAGGTTTCAGCTGACTCTGCAGAATCCTCTATGCACCCACCCACTTATGACACGTTTCTGTGACGTTTCCAGCACACACCTCCGTGCACACCCTTGTACACGCCTTTTTGCTACGCACATGTGTTCTTATCATATTCTTTTCACTTGTCACGCCTACTGTATCCATTGCCATTGTACAGTTTTACTATATATGTCATGTACTGTTAATAAATCGTTGACATCTTTTTGCCATCATTGCATATATCCCCGAACCCTTGTATTGATGGAACTGATTTCCATGGCTCGAGCCATCCCGATTAAAGCCCGTATGACTCAGATACCACGGACTCTGCCTCTCATTTGATTGAGCTATTCTTTTACCTGTCAGTAATTATATGGAAAAATTGTACGGTAAATTATATTTACCACAAACTTCATAAGACAGAACAATCAGATTTGACTGTCACAGATTTCTCCCTCAATGGATGGTCCCATGGAGTGAGTGAACGGTGCCGGGTCTGAGGATGAGAAGGTATTCCAGCACTAACAAATGTCAGACTCCTTCATACAGGCTCTTATTAGAGTTACCACCTTTTAGTCATGTTTCAAGATTTTGCAAAGGCACGTATATTATTCTTCTATAAGACTTTGTGTAAAAGTGTTTGTATTCATTATTGACATTTTTGCTGTCTTTGTTTACATTAACTATCAGTCTTGATTCATAAAGGCAGCTCTAGAAAACATTGAACAAGTGATTTTTGCTTATATTTGATATTTTAAGTTTACACTGATTGAAGGAAACAATACCAGCTACTTTTGTACTGCCAGGAAAATTAAAATACTGGCCATGCCGGTAAAAGACCGGCCAGGTGGTAACCATCTCTTCTATCATAAGACATTCCTCGTCCACGTACCATCGATGTGCGGGTGCAGGAGGGCTTCGTAGCACTGTCAAGCAAGTTGCATTTGTTGTCTGGGAAGTGACATCAGATCCGACATGCACACACATCAGAGCATTCAAGTCTCACCCAACATGTGTGACACTCACACATTTAGAGGTCGTGCTGAAGTCTCACTTACACCTAACTGAATCTTATAACCGGGAGACGGGAGGGGGTCCTAGTACTCCATATGTGACTTTGCTCGCACTTCTACTGTGTGCAGAGTAGCCGTTTACAAATAAAGAGGGAGACACTATTCACTTCATAGAGTTCAGCAAACCCACTGTCCTACATTTTGATAACACTACATGTTCAATATTTCACCTTGGCGGCTGCACAGATTATACATTCCGTGTAATGTTAATTTGGATGCCTGTAATAATGATTTGGATGTTACCTGTGTACCCATCATTCCTATAATTTCACCAATGTCACTTCCTCTGACAATTTCAAAGGCACTTCCTGTAAGGTCATCAATAGGATAGTTTATTTTGGCTCTTAAGAATCTCAAAAACTTGAGCTCTCTGAAGCACATATATAAGCTCTCATCTCACAGTGAGTGCCTGCCTCTACACACCAGTGCACCAGGAGGCTTTATCGGTAAACAATATTCTTTCTTTCTCTCCCTAGAAACCTAGGGGGAGAATCCTATGGTTTGCTCAGAATTGGAGGAATATCACCTCAGACCCATGGGTTCTGTCTACCACCTGGAGTTCTATGGATCCCCAACCCAGGTGGTTCGTCTGAGACCTCTGATCTTCTCACCTGAGGAGATGAGTCTGATAGACTCCGAGTTGATGGACCTTTTTGGAAAAGCCGCAATTTGCAGGTCTGTATTAAATACAAAAGTGTTTGTTAGCAACAAATTCTTAGTTAAGAAAAAAGGACAAAGGGTTCAGACTGGTCATAAACCTGAAGGAATTCAATGAGTAACTGGTCTATCGACTCGTCAAGATGGAGGGTATCCATCTTTTACGAGATGTCCTCCTGGCGGGGGACTGGATTGTGAGACTGGCCTTAAAGAATGCTTACCTTCCTGTCCCTATATACCCTCCTCACCACCAAGTCCACCAATTTGGTTGGAGGGGACAGATTTCAGAGTTCCGAGGTCTTCCCTTCAGCCTTTCATCCGCTCTGTAGTACTTTACCAAGCTCCTTCGCCTGGTGATGGAGGTGCACGAATCTGCCTTCTGTGTAGTGATGCCAATGTAAGGGCACACCATGCAAAAAGTCCAGGAGACCCTTATTGGTTTACAGGACTTACTTTAGTAATCCCAAGTGCTCAACTAGTGTGAGTGTGGTCGAGCAGCTACGGCTTAACAGAGAGGCGTGTGATGCATTTGTTGCACTCACACATAGTCAATAAATGTTTCACACATTCAATATGAAATTCAAGACCAAGAATTTAGACACCAAGATCTTTAGAATAACTTAGGTACAAGCGACGATATCAATTTAGAAGACAAAAGAAAAATACTCAAATAACAGTTTTGGAGCATGAGCCTCAAGCATAACAGTGTTAACCTATGGGAGAAAGAAAGAGATAGCAGACAGGTATTTGGAGGCAGAGTTCGGAGGTGCCCTTTGGGACTTAAGGTGCTCGGGCGGAGGGCCAAAGTACCACCAGCAGTTTTGTTTTACCTGCCCCAGAGTGTCTGGGTGCAGAGGTTCTGGTCGGGATGGCGGCCTCAAGCACTACACCATTGAAGTCAATGGGACTTGAAACAAGGGCTGCAAGGAGGGACTTGGGGGCAAGTCCAGGTGAACGTGAAGGAGGGCTCAGCTCGTGTGGTGCCTAGACCAAGTGGACACTGTCAGAAGTCACAGAGCTCGGGTGCAGAGGGTCTTGGCAGGCCGGTCATTGGTTTTCAAGGCTCTCATGGTTGTTGATAGATCTGCAGAGGGAAGGAAAACAAAACAACAGGGACACTTTGGTCATGGGTCCCCTCTGTCCTGATGTCCCTTGATGTGCAGGAAGGCTCAGGTGTTTGGGCAGGACACGAAAGACACCTTGGATGGTGCAAGTGCCCTGGTGCGTAGGGTATTGGTGCAGGGAGAGCTCCTGTAGGGTCTAGCATCTCAAAACTCAGTTGAGAGACGAGCCTGACCTCCTGGAGACACAAAGACCGCCTCCTGAAGTGATGCTGTCTCGTTTGGCCCGACGGCCAGCAACATGGTGAACCGTATAGATAGCTGGTTGTCCAAGTGCTGGGCAGCCCTCCAAGTTTTGGGGAGGATGCGAGTCAGGTCTTTGCAATTGTAAAAATAGTAAGCCCGGGCAAAGGGCGGGCCGTCTGAGGCCGTCCGAGGTTGGCCAAGGTTGGGTTGGGCCTGGTCTCTTGGTTTGCTGTCTTGAAATCGACGCATCTGCATATTTCCTCATCCCGGCTGATTTCAACGTAAGTTTTATCAACTTTGGTTGTGTGCAAAGAGTATTATGCCTCCTAAAAAGTTACTTACTCCTAGCAATTCTATTGAGAACTATCTGATACAAGTTGTAGAAAAAATCAACAGTGACAGGAGAGCTTCTTTGGGAATAGACTCATCTACCCAATCTCCCTTTATTGACATCGAGGCAGATGATCCCTTTGGCCTTCAAATTAATAATAGCACAAATTGTGCTACACTCGACTCATTTCCGGATACTATCATTATACAGCCTAGTGGTACTGTTGCTGGACCTGAAGACCTTAGCGTTAACGAAGTACTGACAGAGATAACTACTAGTCATGATCCCTCCATCTCCCCTCCAGTACCCGTTCCGGGGAAACGGGAGTGTCTAAGGTCAGCTAAGAACAAAGTTGCAAACCTCCAGAGGAAACATTCAGAGGAAGAGGATCCTGATCTGACTAATGAGGCTTATGTCACACTTTCAAATGCCCAATTTAATAAACTGCTGGCTCTGATGGATACTAAAATCAAAGGTGTGGTTAAACCCCTGGTCAGCAAAATAGATAAGTTAACCTCTGAGGTTAACCGACTGGAAGGTCTACTGCAAAAAACCACGGGTGAGATAGGAAAACTCCCGGAAAATGTCTCTGCCAAGATAGAGGAATCTCTAAACAAATCAGTAATTACAGCTAACAGTGGACCCATCCCTACCCCTGTATTAAACCCCCTAATGGCAACTAATAGTACTCTTCCTGGTGACTCTCATATTGCCCCGATCCCTGCTCCTGTTGCTGAAGACCCTTTACTGAAAAAGGGACTTTAGAGCTTGTGGTTGAAGCTTCCCCATTGGTACTTGTTCTTGCTAATGTTCCTCCCTTGGCTCAAGGTGAGCGGGAAACAACATCTTCTCTAATAAACAAATCCCTATCATGGCTAACCAACAACATGGTAATCACTCCATGGGGAAAGCAGCAACTCTCTGAAGAGCTCGTTAATGCAAGAAGGGTCCAGTGGATTGGGGATAGGGTGAAAAAGTTCAAAGGAGAGTGCGTCGTCCTACACTTCTCTGACCCTGGGGTTTTGCCTAACATCTTACCTAACATCCTACCACCACAAAGGAGATCAACCTCAATAGTTCCATTAACTTTGGACTTCTTCTATCCTAGAAACGGAAGTGGCCCAAACTCAAGTATTTTGAGAACCAAATGGAACATTGTGACTAAGAGGGGGAGGAAGGACGTCGGTTCAGTGGACTGGGGTTTGGGGTTGGAAAATCGTTTTTCTGCATTGTCTAACTTAAATGATTGTGATTGACAACCATCCATTTGTAACTCTATCCCCTTGCCCCTTTGTGACAAAAGAACTTCTGATTTAGACAGTAATTTAACAACAAATAGTACTCAGGGGTATCCGTCCGATGATTCACCAGGGCTATCCAACGTAATAACCATTAATCAGGTCACAGGGGGTAGGATGTCACACAAGCCTATTACAAACCCCTGTTCTCTTACGACACCTAACTCAGGGAACCTCTTGTGTTGGAATGTGGCTGGAATATCTTCCAAGATGGATTGCGCTGATTGGTTTGAATTTATTAATAATTACGACCTTTGCATCTTTCAAGAGACTTGGGCGTGCGAACCTATTTTTGCATTGGGGTATGTAAATGTTCATGTTCCTACTACTAAGGGACCAAAAGGGCGGCCGATGGGGGGCCTTTTCATATGGATTAGGCAGTCTTTAAAAATTGCTGTAAAATGTGTGGAGCTTGACCAAAAAGATATCCAGCTCATCAGATTGACTAGTGATCTATCGATCTCCATAGACATTTATAATATCTATGTTAGAGGTGGTAGTAAAGGCAAATCTGAGGTTCTTTTGAGTCTTTTTAATCTTCTTGAGACACAATCTGCAGGGAAAAACATTCTAATTGCAGGTGATTTAAACCGTACTTTCGAACCTCTCATCACTGGTGATTCTCCTCTGGGAGCAGAGGAAGATAAGCTTTGGGACATCCCCACACTAGATTCCCCACCGATAACTCGGTGGACGGCTGACATCCTAGGCCTAAACGCTATGTGTCTGGAGCACGGGCTGCGAGCCTTGAATGGTCGAACCCAATCAGATCGTGTTCCCGCCATGACGTTTAACAACGGGCGAAGTAAAAGTCGCATCGACTATGTCATTTGTAGTATATCGATATGGTCATCTCTCAGTGACATGGTAGTAACAGCTAGGCCAGAAAGCGACCATGACCCGCTATGTGTATCACATAATTGGTGGACATCTAACGTAATTGCTCCAAACCCTTGTGACCAACTTGTGCTCCCGACGATCATTCCATCCAATAACATGCGTAGGTTAAGGTGGTCTGGTGTCAAGTCAGATCAGCAGGCCCTGGAAAAGATAGGAGCAGCGGCAGACAAGGCCATTTTGGCACTGGAGAATATTGCTGGGTCTTCACAGGGACACGAAGACATCACTATAGCTCATACGACTCTTTTTAATGAAGTCAAAAATTTCTTCTTAAAACCCGCACATAATACTAGGGCCCGTCCGCATAAATCAGCAAAGTGGTATAATCAAGATTGCAGGGCAGCAAGATTTAAATTAGGAGCTGCAATCAAAAGTAACAACTTGAGTGAGATTCGGTCTGCCAGGAAGCACTATAAAAACTGCATTGCCAGGGCAAAAAGAGAATGGGACGAAGACCACTGGCAGAAACTGAGATGTGCAAGTGAATGTAAACACTCTAGACTATTTTGGCATATTGTCAAATGGGGCCACGATAGATCTCCAGAGACTCCCAATAATAATGTCTCTCATGATGCATGGGTTACATTTTTCAGCGAGCAGTACTCCTCCAGGGATCAGTTCGTTAATAGCTCTAGCCCAACATATCTGTTCGCAGATGAAGACATCTTTGTGCAGAGCGAAGTCCTGACTGCCCTGAAATCTCTGCATACCGAGCCCCGGGTATTGATGGTGTCCCGGCGGATGTCTTTTTAAATGACACCGACAGGTGGAGCAAGTACATCTGCCTTCTACTAAACCATATTGCTAGGGGCGCTGAAATCCCGGTATCCTGGTGGGGTGCTGTCATTATCCCAGTATATAAAAAGGGAGATCGTGCCCAACCTTGCAATTACCGCCCAATCAGCCTAATTGACACGGTTCAAAAAGTTGTAGGGCGTGTAATCATTAACAACTTGCTTGATTGGGCAGAGGAGCAGAACGTCTTATCTCCTTTTCAGGCTGGGTTTCGCAGAGCAACCAGCACTGTGGACCAGGTCTTCCGTTTCCAATTGATACAGTGGAGGACCGTGGTCCTGGGCGGATGCAGTCTCTACGCAGCTTTTGTTGACCTATGGGCTGCATTCGACCTGGTGCCGAGGGCAAAATTGTGGGAGGTGCTGGCAGCTCTGGGGGTCCCGATGACCATTTTAACTTTGATCATGAGACTCCATGAGGGCACCTATGCTAAGATCCAATGGGGTGGTTACGGCAACGACACTATTGATTTCCCTGTCGAGCGTGGGGTTCGACAGGGCTGCTCAATGGCACCGACATTGTTTACTCTTTTCATAAATGGAATTGTTCCCCGCATGCAAGCTGAGCCCGTAGATGCTCCCTTACTCGCAGGTGCAAAGGTTCCTATTTTAATGTTCGCAGACGACACCTTAATTTTATCAAAATCCCCTAGCGGTCTGCAAAAGGCATTGGTAATTTTTGACAAATTTTGTAGTGACCACGGCTTGGAGGTAAACGCAGCTAAAACAAAACTCATGGTTTTTAATCCTTGCAGGAATTTTAAATCCAAAATATCCATGAGTGGGCGTTGCCTCGAAGTAGTGAATTCTTTTACTTACCTGGGGATCCACATTTCAAACGATAATAGATGGAACCACCATTTAAACCTTGCAGTATTAAGACACAAACAACTGGCTGGTACCATCATTAAGGAGCACAGCAAATCCTTGACCAAACCAATTAAACCTCCATTAGTCATATATGAGGCTAAGGCAATAGGGTCAGCATTGTATGGGGCAGAGATGTGGGGGCAAGAAAACCTCCAGGAGTTACAGACGTCCGAGAATAACTTCCTCCGAAAACTAACAGGCACCCCATAGAGCAGCCCCCTTTTGCCTCTCAGATATGACCTTGGCAGGAAGGAAATCTCGGCAATGTGCAAACTTCGTCCGATATTATATTGGCGTAGAATCTGGACCACCCCTGAGTTGTCACAATATGCAGAAGGATTTGCTGATGTCATCAAAGCAGACCGATTCCATAAAATCAGATGGTTTAGATCATTAAAAATAGCATTAAGTGAACTAGGGTTAAGCGAACTGTGGTCCGATCCAACCGGGTCATCCTTCCCATCCAAGTTGTTCATAAAAAATCTTTTCTGGGAACAGGTTGAAAACAAGAGTCTCCTTAGCAATAATAATGGGTCTATGACGACTGCTTTCCTTGAAGCTAAACTGTTTCCCATGTTTGAAATGTATTGGGACCTTATAACTAAACCCATGGATAGGAAACTGTTTTTTCAAATGAGGGCTGGCTCTCTACCTCTGAGTAATTTAACATCAAAATGGAGAAATGGAGGTCCAGCTATTTGCCCAGTTTGTGGGGAAGGAAAGGAAACGTTGGGTCATTTTTTGTTTGCCTGTCATGCATATTCTGCTCCCAGACGTGTTTGGTTGGCTCCCATGTGCAGAAATCTGGGTACTAAAAGCAGCATGGTAGCTCTACGCATTGTTAAATCTACCTCCTTAAACTGGATTATAGCGACTGCCAAGTACTTGGGGTGGGCGTGGGTTATTAGGCAGAGATTGCTAGTCGGGTGACTACTCTCTGCCTAGTTGAACAGAGATTGCTAGATTATCTATTCTCTGTTCCCATGCGAGGTGTCTATCTGACGAACAATTTTTACATTGATTTTTAATTGTGATACAGGATCACTTCTAAATATGACTTTTTATTATATGAACTTTGCACCTTTGATTGTAAATAACAGGATGAAATGTAATTTTAAACTGTCTTTTTAATGTGTATCGTGCTTAAGTCATATCTGACTTTGTAATTTAATTGTATTTTATTATGTGTTTGTTTGTCTGCTTTTATGAGTAATACTCGAATAAAGCACTTTTTGAATTGAATTGAATTGAATCATCAGTACTAACTCCACATTGTCTATACTAATAGCCACAGCTAAGTTCCATGGGTGGGCATGGTCCATTAGGCAAAAGGCCATTAGTAGAGGTCTGTAAATATGTACTGTAAAATCATCTGCATTTAAAAAAAAAAACAGTTTTTAAACCTGTTTTTAACCTTCTTTTAACTTTATTAACTCTTTACAACATAGTCTGTTTTTTGCTGCACTTATACTTTTTAATATTCGTGTACACTTAGAAATGATGTTTTCTAATGTTTTTTATAGTGATGTAAATGCTTTTATGTATGAACCACGAATAAAGCTGACTTGACTTGACTTGTACGTATACATGCAATATATGCTCTCCTGAGACAATTATGTCATATGAATATTTTTATGAGAAAATGTGGTGTTCCTTTTACTATAATGCTAATAATTAGGAATATATATAAAAACTGTACCGCCTAAACGCGTGTCAATTGGATGCACTTTCTACAGTATATGAAAGGCCGTTTTTGATCATTATCGGCACATGGGGAGATTCACAGGCCTCATTGGAACTTCACCCTTATACTGCGGAACCAACCGAAGCTAGTCTATATGGATATAAGCCCATAGCCATTACTACACTCAAAGCCGGTTTTTGATTAATATCCGCATATGGGGCGATTTACAAGCCTCTTTGAAACTTCATCCTTATACAGCTGTATCTACCAAAGCGAGTATACGGATACAAGGCAAAAGCCATGAGTGATATCCTGTCATGTTCTAAATGCACGCGTGAAGTATGAATGTGTGTGTGTTTTCTGTTGCATCAATATAACGGCGAAATGACCTCAAAGTATGACGAAAATCACCAATTAAAATATTGGGTTTGATAAGAATCCACATAAGAGAAAAGAAAAATGACCAAAGACATTAAGAAATATATCACTTTATTTACAGGACAAAAATGAATCCACGTGATGGTGATGTGTTATTTTAAAAATGGCATCACAGTTATTTGACTGTTTATTTATTATTTTTTCTCCTCCATTTTTTCTTCTTTATTTCAGAGACCACACTAGGTCATTTTTCTCAAAGGGCACATTTATGCCCAGGAGTAAATAGGCTAGCTTATTTTTGCAAGTCTATTTTAGGAAAGTAGGCATATGACACAAGTAATTAGTGTTTTTTGAGTGTAGTAGGGATCAACTTAGGTCCTGATGAGTAAAGCAGTGGGGACTGCTTACGAAGCATGTCGACCAAGTAGGGTATAGTAAATATCCCTACCACAACCCCATTTTAACATTTCCAGCCAGAGAAGTGAATAAATTGTTTTTTTCTACTAGCCAGGAAATTTTTTATATTTCACATCCTCAACACCACCCTACCACTCACATTCCCTTCACATCACACATAGCCTACCCTCATAACAACAAGTTCTCCTGCGTAGCCCGTAGGTCGCAGCACCCCCCACCCCGTAGAGGGACGGGAAGACCCCAATGATGAAGCATGACACCATGGGATTCATGGTGTGTGAGGGGTATTTAAAAAACACAAAGTGCTTTTCCCTGTCAACCACAAGGATCAGCAAAATATCACTATTTTAAAAAAATATATTTAAAAAAACCTTTGATAGAATCCTTTTGATTGTAAACATTTATACTCGAGGTTGATTCTATCAGTTATACCTCTACCCTCCCCACTTTGTTTATTTAGATTTTTTAATCAAATTTCACAACGCAAACTTTGCTCAAGTTCGCTGGGGTCAGCAAGGTCAAGTGACAGATTCCCGATCGCTAGAGGGGTTCGATAGGGATGTGTACTGGCACCAACTCTATTTTCTCTTTATATTAACAGGGTGACCCAGTACTTCATGGACCATCCTACTGATGCTCCGACTTTAGATGGCAGGAAGATACCCCTGTCAATATTTACCGACGACACCCTGTTAATTTCAAAAACCCAACAAGGCCTGCAGATGGCGATAGGGAGATTTGAGATGTTCTGTCAGGATTATGGTCTCAAAATTAACGTAGACAAGACCAAGTTCATGGTGCTACACAAACAAAAAACTGTGAGACGGAGAGTCACCATGAACGATGTTACACTTGAGCAGACCCATGTTTATACGTATCTTGGCATCACACTAGGCTCTAGGCTAAATTGGAATCTACACTTGTATCAGCTGTTACTTAAACATGCACAACTATCTGGTGCTCTGCTGAAAGAACACAGTTTATCCTTTACGAAGCCGATTGCCACTGTGCTAAAAATCTATAACGCAAAAATTGCAGCTTCGGTTTTGTACGGGGCTGAATTATGGGGTTTTAGCCACTTACGACCTCGCAAAATAAATTTATGAGGGGTATAACAGGTTTGCCTCAATCTACTCCACTAATATCGCTCTATTATAATTTGGGAAGCCAGTTTTTAGAGGATGTGAATGAAAGTTTTAGCTGGATTTATGCCACATCCTCAAGCGGGGGCGATTCCAGTAGCTGATTTAAGGCGCCTACATACGGTCGCAATTACGGTCATTAGGGCCTTAGTGAAATATATTAGCCGCAACGTCCAGGGTGGGACTCCTGGTGTGGCGGCTCTTCCAGCCGTACCGAGCGGTATGAAGCTTAGTCCCGTGATGGTTAATGCGGTAATGGGCAAGCGTCCCCAGGATAAAGATGATATGCCTTTCTGGCTTGCTGAGAAATTTGACCAGCTGGAATCAGTATTTCCCAATACGTCTCCTGTAGAGAAACACAGGATTCTTACAATTTGTTTGTCCAAGGAATTGATACCTGAAGCCGGTGACTGTGAACCTCGGGGCAAAATCTTTGCGACAGTGTATACGAGGTGTTTCGGCAGTCCGTCAATGACTGTCCTGCCAACGGTCATTAAATGTGTTCAAGATGAACATGGACCTGAGTTGGGAATGAGGCTCTGCGGCACATTTGATGTAGTTTCCGATCTGGTCCTTGCTAATCTCAAGGGTGATGTGGTAAGCTAAGCTTTCAAGTGGTGAATGCTTTGCAGGCTGTTCCCGATGCCGATAAACCCTTACAGTTGCCGAGAATAATTACGGCGGATTGTAAGACCGTAGGCCATAATAGTTTGGGTGTCAAACCGTTCGCTCCTAAAGAAAAGAAACAAACACAGGCTGCTATGTCTGATAATACAGAACAGCTTAAATCACAAAAGCAAAATTGGAATAAAAACAAAAAACAGGGGAAACAACAACAGAAAAAGGAGTCACGCTCGGGCGTCACCTGTGTCTGCGTTTTCTGACCTACGATTAAGTCACCTGATAGATTTCAGGTTGCTGATCAACGTTCTCCTCGTTCTTTGCAGGACACATCGGCCTCATCAACCGGTGGTGGAGGCGGTGGAAGAGGTCAGGGTGGCTCACAGAATCGCGACCAGCGCCGCGCGAAAGACGAGAAAGGCAAGCAGGACGATTCTACACTGAGAAGACCCCAGTTTCAGAAAAAGAAAGTCGCCGCTTTAACAGCGAGATATGCCACAGATAGTGAGAACGCAGCTTCGGAATCTGACATGGGCCCTGACGATGTTGGACAGTGCAGCGGAGATTAGCATAATTCGCGAGAGCCTGCGTCCACTACTGAAGGTGACAGCGACTGATCATTTTGTTGTTGTTGAGAAGGCTGACACAAGAGTAGGACCCCCTGACAGCCTTTTTTAGATTCTTATCACCATCGAGGGAGACATACAACGTACTATAAAAGGGGTATTTTGGCAAAATTCTACGTCTACTTATGATATTTTATTAGCGGAGGCTGACTGGTCCCCACCTTTTGTGTTCGCTGCTCCGAGGGGGAAGGAGGTAATCCTCCCTAGTTTTGCATACACAGTCCCGAAGGAGCATGCGCAGAATTTGGCAGAAGAGTGGGATAAGGTGCTAGCACCAGATTTGTACCGTACTCACTGTGGGTGGGATAAATTATCACCTCACCATGAGATTCTCTTGCGGTCAATGCCACAGCCTCAAAATCCCATGGGACGAGAAGCAAAGGCTCCCATGGCAGAAATCCTTGAACAATTGGAATATCAAGGAGTGATTGAAACTTGTGTGTCTCCGATGAATATCCCACTTTTTACTGTAACCAAGCCCGACAGTTCATATCGCTTGGTATTGGATTACCGGCATTTAAACTCGCATTGTCGTACCTGTGCAGTACAGAATACCCACGGCTCTGCCTTAGTGGATGGTCTCGTGCAAAAACGTTTTAAAACTACACTTGACATTTCCAATGTTTTTTTGCCCATAACCTGTCTGAATTGAGTTCTCAATGGACAAGTTTTACCAGTGGTGGCAAACAGCTTAAGTTTAAGCGCCTAGTAATGGGTTACAAAAATAGCCCGGGTGTGTTTGCTGCCCCTATAGTGTCTCTGTTGAAGACAATGGATCCAGATGCATGTTCATATGTGGATGATATATATCTCGCCGACGATGAACTTTGGCAGCATCTGAGCCGAGTGGACCACATTATTGGCTGTTTTGCAGACTTCGGCTTTAAATTCAACCTTTCAAAGTCTCACAATGCGGAGTTTACAGTGTTGTTTTGGGTTATGAACTCAATAATGAGGGCAGAGGCTTAGCCCCGCACTTTTTGGAGAAATGTGCACAACTGCGCGCTCCAACGACACTGAAAAAATTACAGTCTTTGCTGGGATTTTAGAATTTTGGGCGTACTTACATCCCCGATTTTGCCCAGTGTATCAAGCCACTGTATGCTTTGATACAACCAACTTTTACCAAATCGTGCTGGCTGCCGGAAAATACAGCCCTATTGCAATCTTTGCAGGCTGATCTTCTTGAATCAAAATTCTTACTGACTCGTGATAACCACACTAACCTGGTGATTAGAATCGTACCTGGGGCAGTGGGTTTCACGTACCTAACCTTTAATGAAGGTGACACAGTACCTATCGCTTACAAGTCACACTTTTACACTTCAGCTGAATTGCAGTTTTCCACTGTAGAAAAGGTTTTGACAGTGCAAATGGTGATTCTAAAGGAACGCGCACTGTCGCAGGAAAAACACATGTTGGTTGTTACCCCGTATCCTGCCTTGGAGGCAGTGACGAAAGCCAGTGTACCAAATTCTAAAGCTTACACCCACGGTGTATACAATGGGCCACGTCATTGACGTCTCCGGATCTCACATTTATTTTTTATGCTTCCTTGCAGTCTCAGGAGTACTTACAGTATGAATTTGTTCATCCTGCTCCTTTGACAATGCGCCCACTGGAACAGTTTTATTGTATCATTTACACTGATGGTTCTGCGCAAGTTTCGCATGGGTCTAAGCACGCATATGTCTCAGCCTACGCTATTGTGGCGGGTACTATGGTGAATGGAGAGTTCAAGTCCGATATTGTGCATTCACAGACATTAGGGGATTTACCGCCCAATTGGCAGAGCTCCGTGCTCTTTTGCTTGCACTGGAGTACGCAGATTCTAGTGTGACTACTCTTATAGTAAGTGATTCCTAATAATGTGTGCAGTCATACAATGACAATCTATTCTTTTGGGCTCAAAATGAATTTCGAGACTAGAGTAGAACCCCCTGACAGCCTTTTTGAGATTCTTATTACCATCGAGGGAGCCATACAACGTACTATAAAAGGGGTATTTTGGCAAAATTTAACGTCTATTTATGATATTTTATTAGCGGAGGCTGACTGGTCCCCACCTTTTGTGTTCGCTGCTCCGATGGGGAAGGAAGTAATCCTCCCTAGTTTCGCATACACAGTCCCGAAGGAGCATGCGCAGAATTTGGCTGAAGAGTGGGATAAGGCGCTAGCACCAGATTTGTATCGTACTCACTGAGGGTGGGATAGATTATCACCTCACCATGAGATTCTCTTGTGGTCAATGCCACAGCCTCAAAATCCCATGCGACGAGAAGCAAAGGCTCCCGTGGCAGAAATCCTTGAACAATTGGAATATCAAGGAGTGATTGAAACTTGTGTGTCTCCGATGAATAACCCACTTTTTACTGTAACCAAGCCCGACAGTTCATATCGCTTGGTATTGGATTACCGGCATTTAAACTCGCATTGTCGTACCTGTGCAGTACAGAATACCCACGGCTCTGCCTTAGTGGATGGTCTCGTGCAAAAACGTTTTAAAACTACACTTGACATTTCCAATGGTTTTTTTGCCCATAACTTGTCTGAATTGCGTTCTCAATGGACGAGTTTTACCAGTGGGGGCAAACAGCTTAAGTTTAAGCGCCAAGCAATGGGTTACAAAAATAGCCCGGGTGTGTTTGCTGCCCCTATAATGTCTCTGTTGGAGACAATGGATCCAGATGCATGTTCATATGTGGATGATATATATCTCACCGACGATGAACTTTGGCAGCATCTGAGGTGAGTGGACCACATTATTGGCTGTTTTGCGGACTTCGGCTATAAATTCAACTTTGCAAAGTCTTACATTGCGGAGTTTACAGTGTTGTTTTGGGTTATGAACTCAATAATGAGGGCAGAGGCTTAGCCCCACACTTTTTGGAGAAATGTGCACAACTGCGCTCTCCAACGACACTGAAAAAATTACAGTCTTTGCTGGGATTTTATCATTTTGGGCGTACTTACATTCCCGATTTTGCCCAGTGTATCAAGCCACTGTATGCTTTGATACAACCAACTTTTACCAAATTGTGCTGGCTGCCGGAACACTGGAAGGTAACAACCTAGGCGGAGATTTTAACCAATTGCCTACCCAATGGATACAGGACAAAAATAGGGAAAGGTACAGTTTCCAATAAAAGTTGTACTATTTAAATATATACTAAATAAATTTTATTTGTTAAGCAAAACAATGTAAAAGATACATAAATTTCAATACAATAAAATTACAATTCATGAACAACAAATTAACAGTAAAAATCACATAATATTTTCTTTTACAAATTACGAAATAAGGTGTGTCTAGTTGTATGTCAACGCGTTTCGGCGTCCAGCGCCTTTATCAAGACAGGAGACACTTTTCTGAAAATAAAAACATATTTTAGTACAATATATAAACAAAGTAAAAAGACCTTTCCTATTCAAAATTTAACCTTTATCATGTTATTACAGATAAAATATTACAATTAAAACAAGGGAAACTGTAAGGAAGCGGATTATTTTGTCCTGTTGATAAAGGCAATATTTACACCTCGAAGATGAAGGCAAAAGATAACGTTAGCCTCTACTTAAGCTCACGAATTTATGTTTTCATAGTTTGTTTAATGGAAATTATTCAAGATTTCTGATATATCGGATTATGAAACCATTGTGTCATATCAATTCAGGTACACTTCTTCAAAAAACCTTTAGTGCTTTCTGCCTTTAAATTCTAGAAGTCAAATGTACAATAATAATGGGTATAATATACCAGAGATGTAACAGTGTATCAAGAAGATGAAGACACACATTTCAATAGATCTTCCAATAGATCTCCCAATTGACTTTAGCTGTTATCTGCCCTTTAGTCTTTAGTATGTTGTTCATACCAACCTTAAAAACATACTGCATTGAATACATATAGGTTAGTAAATATGTGACATAAAGTTTGTCGATAATCTTATTTCAGTTACAAAACTGACAGGTACTTGGATAATAAAGCCTTAAGTACACATTGCATTATTTACATATTGTTTAGTGAGTTTATGACATAAAAATAATAGATTAAATCACTGACTAGTACCTAGATAAACAGCACAATTACTTTGATTAAAGAAAACAAATATTCAGATCTAGTCATTTAGAGATACGTGATGACAGAGTAATTTAGGAGATTTAATCAAACTCTCTAAATAAACAGCACAATAGTCTTCAGAATAAGAAAAGGTAAGCCAGATATTTGTATCGAGTGGGGTAGAGGTTCATAATAACAGCGTTATTTAAGAGATGGAAAAGGCGCTCTAACCATGTTCGGCCCCATATCTATTTATATGTATAGAAGGAAACTTTTTTTAGCTTTTTTTAGAGGCTGTTATTTTATATCTAATGAAAACACCTTTTATTTGTTTAAACATTCAGGTAATTTTTAATTTTGTTATTTTTTGGTTCCGCTTACCTGCAACTATAAGCTTCTCAAAGCAAATTAAAATGGATTGCTGACGCTTGATTCTGATTAGATTCTTTAAAATGATATTAGGATTCATGCAGTGTTGTCGGCGAATTTCTGCATAATTATTTTGGCTTGGTAACTTGATGAACCTTGAAGAGATAAGGAAATGTTCTTATATTTAAATGTTATTTTAATTCTTTGTCTCTAAATCTCTGTTTGCTCACTTGTTTTCGTAAACAATTTACCTGATTTTAAGATAACCAATGTTCCACCGCCTCCACAGGATGTGATAAGTCGCACTGAGTAAAACGTTCGAACTTTCAAAAACACCTATATCGGATTTATATATAAAACAATGCATATCAGTCTTATGTAAATAGATCAGTTACGTCGTGTTGTCAACGTATATTGAGCTCTTCTTACCAAGTTGTTTAACTTGTTCCGTTGATATATGTAATGCTTAATTGTTTTTACTCTCTCCCTGTTATTTCAGGTGTCGGGATGTCATGTTCCCGTTTCTGGAACCGTCAGCTCTAAATTAGGGGATAAACAGAGTTTAGTGGCGGTGCCCTTAATCGGTAAACGATGCCGCTGTAACGTATGTGAAGCAGTCATAGCTAATGTGGAGCAGTCATAGCTCAGTATTGACATACCTCACTGACACAATGATTCACGTTTTACTTCTTTTTACGGTTGTCGATGCTATCTTGCTGTTGACGAACGCCGTATGAACAATATAGTCTGCACTTTGATTTTCACGCAGCTCACTGCTGACAAGCGCAGAGAAAATGGATGTTAATTTCTGTCTATGCCCCAAAGAAAATTTAGATAAAAGATGGCTGGGCACTGAACTAACACTGATTATTCTCAAATAACGAGTTATCTCGATGTAAATCACATTTACGTACCGATATTCTGACTTTGCTTTAAGGGCGTAGCTTCGCTGTCAGCAACGGCTGAACGAATAGCTGTTTGGATTTTATCTATATCCCAAAAGTAAAAAGGGAAGTTAGAGCCTTAAATCACAAGCGTCCGTTTTAGACCTTCAGACTATCTAATTCCCGACCGCATTTACGTACCGGTGATATTTTTCGGTGTTGCGCGTGGAGGCGGCAGTCTTCACTGGGCGGGTTTCCAAAGGTATCTGAAACCTCAGTTAAATCGCACGCCTTTTTTATGGCGGGTGCGGCCAATTAGGAGGCTAAGCAATGATGGAACGCGAAGAAAGGTGTTTTAGGGGGGGGAGGACTTCTAGCGGTAAAGCCGGATCTGCTTACCGAGTGTCTGGATAATAAAACGCAAGAAAGGACTATGTGAATCGCCTCCGGTACTATACATTTGTAATGGTGAAAGGCGAAGGAAAATTGTCTAAATGTGTGTTTACATTGCCTAAAACATTCAACTTTTCCAAATGCATGATGAGGAGCGCAGGGAATAATTTTAAAGAAGGGGAAGGCCTATATGGCCATAGAAATAACCTAAGATAGAAACTAATTTTATACATTTTAACAGAGGATGTTTGTGGTGCATGCAGTTATTAATTTAAACAATTGCATTTTCCCACGGTATTTCACTGTTTAGGCCCTCGTGGAACGTATTCAAAGAAAAAATCCAAAAGACTTCGCGTTTCTTTCGGATGGCTTCTCCTCCTTTTTCATCTGGCATATTAATCCTTTCTAATATGCGCCAAGTGAAGTCATTCGGACCATGTCCTTTATCCAGAAAATGTTTTACAAGGGGTGCTGCTACTTTCTTAGTGCGCACCGCTGAACGATGTTCAGACAGTCGTGTCTGTATGGCTCGCGATGTTTCTCCAACATATCCAAGTTGGCATGGGCATTTCAAAAAATATATAGCATTTGTCGTTTTACAATTAGACATGCCTTTGGCAGTCGTTGTATGACCATTGTGAGTGAATGTGGCTCCTTTGTGGATGCTATCGCAAGACTTACAGCTGGAACAAGGGAACGTACCTAAGAGAGGGTGGTCTCCAGTCAAGGTTTTCTGCACAAAGGTGTTAGGGTCCGATGAGTTCTTTATTCTAGAGCGCACAATGTAGTCTTTTATATTCTTATTGCGCTTATGTGCGAAGAGTGGTTTATCTAATTTCTCTGTGCCATTGCTATTTAAGATGTGCCAGGAAGAGTTGATGACCTGTTTTATTTTTGCATCGACTGTCGAATGCCGTGTGACACATACTAGTTTGTTAGTGTTTTCTTTTATCTTTCCTCTTAAGAGGGCATCTCTGTCGTAATAACGTGCTCTCTTGTAGGATTCACGTACTAATCTATGCGGGTAACCTCTTTCCAGAAATTTCCTCTTCATCTCTATAGCTTGTGTGTCAAAATCTTGAAGATTTGTGCAGTTCCTTCTGACACGAAGGAATTGGGAAAATGGTATGCTTTGTTTCTGATTTCTGGGATGAAAACTTCGAAAATGTAAGAGAGTGTTTCTCGCTGTTGGTTTCACGTAAAGATCCACCTTTAGCTTGCCTTCTTCATGAACGATCCATATGTCTAAAAATTCCAATTTGTGGGTGCTCACATGTGAAGTAAATTTTAGGTTACAATCACATGCATTAAGCCATGCCAGAAATTCCTCCAGAGTCTGTCTCCCATCGGTCCAGATAAAGAAGATGTCATCAATATATCTAGACCAATGAGAGACAGACTCGAAGAAGGGTGCCATTTCATTGTAGATATGGCGAGCCTCGAATTCGGCCATATAAATGTTAGCTACAGATGGTGCCACTGAAGCCCCCATGCTGACGCCCTTAATTTGACGAAAAAGTTTTTGTCCAAATTCAAAGATATTTTCTTTAAGTACCATTTGAAGGCATTGCAGTAAGAAGAATTTAGGGCATGGTACATTATAAAGATCAATAAACCAGTCAACTGCCTTTATTGCCTCATTTAAGGGGATGTTACTATAAAGAGACTCAACGTCTAACGTTACCAATATGTCTCTTAGGGGATCAAAGCTGATATTTTCCACTTTGTTTATCATAGCACTGGTATCTTTTATGTAAGACGGAACATTTGGTATAAAAGGGCACAAAAAAGAGTCAACGTATTTCGAGAGGGCTTCGGTTGGCGTACCGATGGTGGACACAATTGGTCTGTACGGAGGATTTTTCTCATCTTTATGAATTTTAGGAAGGCCGTAAATACAGGCTGTTTTGCCTGCATTGCTATTTAAAAAGTCAAACTCATTTTTGTTAATGTCGCCATTTTCTAGAGCTACCCGAGTAGTTGCATGTATATCTTTGACTACTTTATTTATTGGGTTGTGTCTCTCAGGCCGATAGAAAGTTTGATCTTCCAGCATTTTTAACATGTTTGTCTCATAGGCAGCGGAGTCTATAACAGCTATACCTCCTCCCTTGTCACAGCTCTTAATAGTGACAAGAGAATTGGAGGCAAGCTCATGTGGCTGCCGGAACATACAGCCCTATTGCAATCTTTGCAGGCTGATCTTCTTGAATCAAAATTCTTACTGACTTGTGATAACCACACTAACCTGGTGATTAGAATCGTACCTGGGGCAGTGGGTTTCACGTACCTAACCTTTAATGAAGGTGACACAGTACCTATCGCTTACAAGTCACACTTGTACACTTCGGCTGATTTGCGGTTTTCCACTGTGGAAAAGGTTTTGACAGTGCAAATGGCGATTCTAAAGGAACGTGCACTGTCGCAGGGAAAACGCATGTTGGTTGTTACCCCATATCCTGCCTTGGAGGCAGTGACGAAAGCCAGTGTACCAAATTCTAAAGCTTTGCACCCACAGTGGATACAATGGGCCACATCATGGACGTCTCCGGATGTCACATTTATTTTTTATGCTTCCTTGCAGTCTCAGGAGTACTTACAGTATGAATTTGTTCATCCTGCTCCTTTGACAATGCGCCCACTGGAACAGTTTCATGGTATCATTTACACTGATGGTTCTGCGCAAGTTTCGCATGGGTCTAAGCACGCATATGTCTCAGCCTACTCTATTGTGGCGGGTACTATGGTGAATGGAGAGTTCAAGTCTGATGTTGTGCATTCACAGACATTAGGGGACTGTACCGCCCAATTGGCAGAGCTCCATGCTCTTTTGCTTGCACTGGAGTACGCAGATTCTAGTGTGACTACTCTTATAGTAAGTGACTCTTATTAATGTGTGCAGTCATACAATGACAATCTATTCTTTTGGGCTCAAAATGAATTTTGAGACTCCAAAGGTAGCACAATAAAACATAAAATGATCTGGGTTTGAGTGGCTGAGCTTAAAAAGCAACTGCCGTTTGTGTATGTAGTTCATACTCTTGGTCATCAGCGTATAGGAGTACACACTGTTGGCAACAGCTTAGCCGATGAGGCCGCTAAATCAGCAGTATTGACATATATGGTTGCAGCAGTTACACGTTCCAAAAGAAAGATTGATAATGATATCTTGGCAGCTATTGCCGCTACTGTGAAGGGAAGTAAATGTCCTACGGGATTTCAATCAATCAATCAATCAATCAAAGACATTTATAGAGCGCACTACTTACCCGTAGGGTCTCAAGGCGCTTGGGGGGGGGGGGGGGTGCCGTTACTGCTCGAACAGCCAGGTCTTGAGCTTCTTCCTGAAGGAGAGGTGGTCTTGGGTCAGGCGCAGGTCGGTCGGGAGGGAGTTCCAGGTCTTGGCGGCCAGGTAGGAGAAGGACCTTCCTCCTGTTGTCGCTCTTCGGATGCGGGGGACGGCGGCGAGGGCGTGGCTGGCTGATCGGAGGTGGCGTTTGGGAGCGTAGAAGTTGATTCGGTTGTTGAGGTAGCTCGGGCCTTGATCGTGTAGGGCTTTGTGTGCGTGGGTGAGGAGGCGGAAGGTGATTCTTTTGTTGACGGGGAGCCAATGCAGGTCTCTCAGATGTCCGGAGATGTGGCTGTTTCGTGGGATGTCGAGGATGAGTCTTGCTGAGGCGCTCAGGATCCGCTGGAGTCTCTTCTGGAGCTTGGCGGTGGTTCCGGCGTAGAGGGCGTTGCCGTAGTCCAGTCGGCTGGTGACGAGGGCCTGGGTGACAGTCTTCCTGGTCTCGTGGGATCCACCAGAAGATCTTCCGAAGCATGCGCAGGATGTTGAAGCACGACGAGGAGACGGCGTTGACTTGTCTGGTCATGGAGAGGGAGGAGTCCAGGATGAAGCCCAGGTTGCGTGCCTGGTCCGTCAGTTTGGGTGCGGTGCCCAGGGCGGGGGGCCACCAGGAGTCATCCCAGGTGGAGGGCGAGGAGCCCAGGATGAGGACCTCCGTCTTGTCTGAGTTCAGTTTCAGGCGGCTGGTCGTCATCCACTCGGCTACATCTTTCATCCCTTCGTGCAGGTTGGCTCTGGTGGCGGCGGGGTCGTTGGTCAGGGAGAGGATCAGCTGGGTGTCGTCGGCGTAGGAGATTATGTTGAGGTTGTGTTGGCGTGCGATGGCCGCAAGGGGGCTCATGTAGACGTTGAAGGGGCTCAGCGAGGATCCTTGAGGGACGCCGCAGATGACTTCGGTGGCCTCTGACTTGTACGGTGGTAGGCGGACTCTCTGTGTTCTTCCGTCGAGTAAGGAGATGATCCATTCCAGTGCCTTCTCCTGGATTCCGACGTTGCTGAGGCGCTGCACTAGGGTGCGGTGGCAGACAGTGTCGAATGCCGCGGAGAGGTCTAGGAGGATGAGGGCCGCTGTTTCTCCGTTGTCCATCAGGGCTCGGATATCGTCGGTGGCAGCGATGAGGGCGGTCTCGGTGCTGTGGTTGGCTCGGAAGCCAGACTGTGAGGGGTCGAGGGATCCATTCGTCTCGAGGAAGGCGGCCAGCTGTTTGTTGACGGTCTTCTCGATGACTTTGGCTGGAAACGGGAGGAGCGAGATGGGGCGGTAATTCTTGAGTTCGGTGGGGTCCGCGGTAGGTTTCTTGAGTAGAGCGCTGAGTTTGGCGTGCTTCCAGCTCTCAGGGAAGGTGGCGGTGTCGAAGGAGATGTTGATAATGTCCCGCAGGTGGGGTGCGATGACAGCGTCGGCCTTCTTGAAGACGTGGTGAGGGCAGGGGTCGGTCGGAGATCCGGAGTGGACGGAGTTCATCATGCGGACGGTGTCTTCGGTGCTGATCGGAGTCCAGGCACGGAGGGTGGTGGTGGGCGGCGTTGCTGTGGTCGTGGCGTGCGTCGGTTGAATGCTGAAGCTGTTGTGTATGTCTGCGATCTTGTTGTGGAAGTAGGAGGCGAGGGAGTTGCAGAGGTCTTGCGATGGGGTGATGTCGTTGTTTCCGGCGTTGGGGTTGGAGAGCTTTTTCACGATGTTGAAGAGTTCCTTGCAGTTGTGTGCGTTGTTGTCCAGCCGGTCCTTGAATGCGGTTTTCTTGGCGGCGTGGATCAGTTGGTGGTGCTTCCGGGTGGCAAGCTTGAGGGTGGTCATGTTGTCCGGCGTTGGTTCCCTTCTCCAGACTTTCTCGAGGGCTCGGCAGTTCTTCTTGGAGCTCTTGAGTTCGTCGGTGAACCATGGGGCTTTCTTGCTGACGGGTCTGCTGGGCGGGGTCCTCAGAGGGGCGAGTTCGTCCGCGCAGTTGCTGATCCACTTCGTGAGGTTGTCGGCGGCCTGGCTGGGGTTCGCTGAGCTGGCAGGAGGGTGCTGGCTCAGGGAAGCGGCGAGCTGGTCGGCTGTGATCTTGTTCCAGCTTCTTCGGGCAACCTGTTGCTGGTGGTGGTGGATCGTCGTTCTTTTGAAGGTGAAGTGGACGCAGCTGTGGTCCGTCCAGTGGAGTCCTGTGGCGTGGCTGAAGGCGATGTCTTTGCTGGATGAGAAGACGGCGTCGAGTGTGTGTCCAGCGAGGTGGGTGGGGGTGGACACCAGCTGCTTGAGTCCAAGGTTGGCGAGGTTGTCGAGCAGGGTGATGGTGTTGCGGTCGCTGTTGTTCTCCAGGTGGAAGTTGAGGTCCCCCAGGAGGATGTAGTCAGCGGAGGGGAGGGCATGCGGGCTGACGAAGTCGGCGATGTCCTCGCTGAATTGTGTGCGTGGTCCCGGGGGTCGGTAGATCAGGGTGCCTCTGAGGGTGGTCTTCGGGTCGGTGTGGATCTGGAAGTGCAGGTGTTCGGCGGTGGTTAGGGTGTCATCGGTGTTGGTCGTGATGCGGATGGTGTCCCTGTGGATGACGGCGATGCCTCCTCCCATCTGGTTGGCGGTGCGGTCCCTCCGGGTGATCTTGTAGCCCTCTGGGATGGCGATGGCGATGTCGGGCGCTGAAGAGGCATTCATCCAGGTCTCCGTGAGGAAGGCAACGTCAGGGGCTGTGGTGTCGAGGAGGTTCCAGAGTTCGATGGCGTGTCTGTGGACGGAGCGGGTGTTGAGCAGGATGCACTTGAGGTGGTTGCTGCTGGTGTTCAGCTTGGCGGGTGCTGGTGCAGGGCAGGTCCGGATGCAGGTGAACTTGCAGGCGTGGCAGCTGAAGGGTCCGTGGGTGCGTCTCGGGGTTGCTCGGTAGCATCCTGGGATTCGGCCGGTGTTGAGTGCGTTGAGGGTGGCGGCGTCGTACGTCCGGCGGGGGCCAGGGGTTCGGGCGCTGGGCGCGGTCTGGTCGCGGACGGGCGCAGACGGGCTTACCTTTGGCGCGCCTTCGGCGCACAATCGGCGCGCCCGCTGCACGTGACCGCTGCGCGTTCGCACGGTCACCATATATGGTGAAGTGCGAGGGGGGGCGGAGCAGCTGGGAGGTGGGAGCGGGAGGGTACAGAAGGAAAAAAGGGGCGGGGTTAGCGGCGGTGGCGGGAAGCGGGGAGAGAAGAGACGACGGGCAACTACAGAGCAGGAAAACAGGCACTACAGAAGGCAAAAATACAATACTATACAGTAACAACAATGAAAACAATAAAAACGGGGGCACAGGGCAAGAAGCGGCGCCCAGGAGCCTGCAGGTCAGGCGAGCATGGACCACGCCGCTCGCAGGCAGGGGGCGTGGTCACGCGGCGGCAGCCGGGGCAGCGAGGCAGTCAGGCGGGGAGGCACACGCAGCAGCTGGTGGCCGTGCGGCGCGGGGGTGTCCTAAACTAGGTCACACTCACCTGCGTCGCACGGTCGCCATATATGGCCAAGTGCGAGGGGGGGCGGAGCAGCTGGAAGGCGGGAGAGAGAGATTTCCTTCTAAGTACATATATCACTTAAGTCAAGAGACTGTTCCTTATGTGAAAATACCAGACGTTGGTGACAGATTGATTCCCAACGCAGACCGCAGACATTCACTGATTATAGCTGCACATGAAGGTGTTGCGTCTGCTCATGCAGGCGTTTCGGCTTCTGTAACTCAGCTACAGCTACGTTTCTGGTGGCGGGGACTGTACCAACAGACGCAAGATTATGTCCTTCAATGTGACATTTGCCAGCAGATTAAGCCTTTGACTGCTGCGCGTCCGCCCCAGACATTTATTTAATTTATAGAGCGCAATACAGCTACCCACCAAAGGGTTTCCCGGCGCTGATAATTCAGAAATGCGTTTGAGGGCCAAGCAAAGTTAGATGTTAAATAGCCAGGTTTTTAAGGCCTTTCTAAATTATTTTTTTGTTTAACACAGTTGTACATTTCGAATAAACCACTTGGGTGTGTTTATTTGGATCACTGCGGTCCTTTTTCTTCTGATACTGCGTATGAGTACATCTTAGTAGCAGTTGATTCATGCACGCGCTTTGTTTGGGTGTGGCCACAACGCAGTGCTGATTCACGGACTGTCATAAGAGACTTTCGTATCTTTGTAGGGATTTTTGCCTTTGGCACCTTCCATTCGGACCAGGGTCCAGCGTTCGCCTCTAAGGCGTACAAGGATGCCAAGGGTTCATCAGGGATCCAAGTCAAGTTTTCGTCTCCATACCGACCTGAGGGTAATAGTGTTGTGGAGCGAATAAACTGTGATTTAAAGCAGTCTTTGACGGCACAAGGTATAGGCACTGGCAGGAACTGGCTAGCCCATCTGGGTGGCGTACAACGTGCACTTAATAATCTCCCTAGAAGGTCTCTGGGTGGGCGGACCCCATACGAAATGCTCTTTTGTATCAAAATGTTCATCCCGGAACTTGAAGGTCTAGACCAAATGGCGGTCGCTGCTCCCTTTGACGTAGATGAACACTGTCATGTTTTGCAGAATCTACAAAAGACCAGAGACAGTCTTGCAAGGAGCACTTGCTGATGCTGCGTTGTAGATCCCGGTAGTTGGCTGGCTAACCCGAGTTGGAGAACTGGTCCAAGAGAAGATCGAGAACAAGAAAGAATTTGGCCCCTCGTATCGAGCTCCAGTTCCTGTACTTGACATGCAGGGCACAAGAACAGTCATTTTACCTCCACTTCCAGGTCGTAAAGAAAAAAGGTATATCTCGATTGACAATGTCAAGGTACACAGAGTGGCTGATTCTCCTTAGCATGGCACCTGCGGTCTCTGTGCCGACACTGCAGAGACATTCTCTTTTGGTTCCATCTCCTAGGAACAGGCCTGTTGTTACTTTCGAGATACCTGCGATTTCAAATCCTTTATTACCTGACATTCCCGATACAATTATTGATGACCCTGATTATGCGTATCCTGCGAACTTATCGATGCCTGATTTACAGACTGAAGTAGCTAATGAGTCCAGATTTTCATTTCACACTGCCTCTTCAACATCAAAGACCCCTTCCAGAATTTCTGTTTTTGTACATTGGTTTAAGAAACATTTTTTAATTCCCCCTTGGACTTACATCTGGCTGGTCCTTTTATTCGATTTTTTTGTTCATGTCAATTGGCTTTGTGATATATTTTTTTCGTTTGGTAAATGGCCATTACGTAGAAGAAAGAACTGTGATTTGTCATCTTAATGGAACATTGGCTCCGCATTCTTCGTCCCACATCCACCGATCCCAGAGAGACTTAGACTATGTTAATATCACTGCCTGGCCTGTCCTGGATGGTATCGTTTGGGACGCTGTCCAATTTCAGATTCATGGTCCGACAGAAGTGGTTAATGTCCCTAATTTATTTGAGAAATTTATTTGAGAAATTTATAGAGCGCACAGCGGCCCCAACGGGGCGTCCCGGCGCTGAAACTCTGAAAAACAAAGGGAGGTCATAGGGGCAGATATCCAAATTTATGAGGAGAACAGATGTGTTTTCAGGGATTTACGGAAAACTAATTCAGTCTGACAGGTGCGTAAGGCTAATGGAAGTTTGTTCCAGCACTGAGAGGTACAGACCTCAAAGGTTTTGCCACCGGCCCGAGATCGTTTAAATCGGGGGGTTTCCAGGAAATGGAGGGTGTTGGACCGTAGAGTCCTGGAGTTGGCATAAGGTCGAAGAATGTTTTTGAGGTGTGCCGATCCCTTGCCTTTTGAAGCTCGAAAGGCCAGAGTCATGGCCTTGAACACACATCTTTTTGCTATGGGCAGCCAATGTAACTTACGGAGATGAGGAGTGATATGGTGTCTGGCCGGGATTCTCTCAACAAGCCGTGCGGCGGCGTTTTGGACCGTCTGGAGCTTGTGGCAGAGGCCCGCTGTGATACCAAGGTAGAGAGCATTAGCATAATCAAGATGGGATATGATCAGGGCCTGGATCACAGTCTTACGGCAGTCTGCCGGCAGATAGTTGATGAGGCGTTTTATGATTCTAATCTTGGCGAAACAGGAGGTTGCTACTGTTTGCACCTGATTTTTGAAGCTAAGTTGAGTGTCCCAGCGGACTCCGAGATTTCTCACCGAGTCTTTAGGGATGGGAGCTAGGCTCAAGTCTACTGGCCACCATATACTGGAATCCAAGGGGGATGATGTATTGAAAAAAAGGATCTCTGTTTTTCCGGCGTTGAGCCGGAGGGAATTGGTATCCATCCAGCTCGAGATGTCCCTGAGACAGGATTTCAAAGGATCAAAAGCAGAAGCAGAGTGAGAGTCGAAAGTGAAAAGAAGCTGGATGTCATCAGCGTAGGAGGTAGATTTGATCCCCGTCTGTGCAATCAGCTTGGCCAGAGGGGTGAAATACACGTTAAAAAGGAGCGGGCTCAGGGAAGAGCCCTGTGGGACTCCCCATTTGAGTGGTCTGGCCAGAGAAGAAAAAGGGTGTGTGAAAACCTGCTGTGTGCGGTCCGAAAGGTAGGATGAAAACCATTTCAGGACAGCACCACCCAGCCCAAGGTCCTCCAGTCTTTCCAGCAGGATTTTGTGAGAGACGGTGTCGAATGCCGCTGATAAATCCAGCAGCACCAACACCGCCCTCGATCCTTGGTCAAGAGTCCACCTCACCGAGTCGGCCATTTCGATAAGGGCCGACTCGGTGCTGTGGCCCGACCTAAAGCCGTGCTGGGAGTCGTGGAGAAGACCATGGGTTTCAATGTATTTCGACAGCTGGGAATGTGCCAGTCTTTCCAAGATCTTAGCTGGGGCAGGCAGGAGAGAAATAGGCCTGTAATTACTGGGATTGTCTGGATCTAGGTTGGGTTTCTTTAGGATGGGAACTAAGGAGGCATGTTTCCATTTGGCAGGGAAACAGCCCGTTCTGAATGAATCATTCCAGATGAGATTGAGGTAGGGGTTGAGAAGGGATGCATGTTTTTTGTATAGCTTGGCAGGCCAAGGATCTTTGGGTGAGCCTGATTTGCATTTAGTTAGTTCGGCCAGAGAGTCTACTTCTGATATGGTGTCAAATTCGAATAGGGTAGGTAGCTGGGGCGAGGGGGTAGAAAGTTGATTTTTTTGCCCTGCGGTTTTGGGGAGGGGGAAAGAGGAGTATATGTCCTCAATCTTATCCTCAAAGAATTTAGAGAGTTTGTCGCAAAGCGACTGGGAGGCAGGCTGAGTACGAGTCAGCGCAATAGGGTGTGTGAAGGATCTCACTATGTTGAAAATTTCCCTAGGGCCATTACTGGCAAGTTGGATTCGGGATGCCAGAAAATCACGTTTGTGTCTTTCAATCATTCTCCGATATTCTTTAAGGGCTGATTTGTAGGTAATTTTGCTGTCAAGGGAGAAGTTGAGTCTCCAAAGGCGTTCGAGGGATTTACAAGAGGCCTTTTTCTGCCGCAGCTCATCAGAGTACCATGGTGCGGAGGGTGTCGCCCTGTAGGTTTTTATGGGTTTGCTGGGAGCTAAGGCATCCAAGGCCTGAGTAATCCATGAGTCCAGATTATCGATCAATATGTCCGGATCGGACGACAGACAAGGAGGAAAGTTTTTGAGGTGTCCCAGGAGTGATTCAGGAGTGATGCAACTCCAGTTTCTACCTGATGATTTAGGGGTGATGGCAGGTCTAGCGTGGCAGGGGATGTCAATCTCGAAAGGGATGAGGAAGTGATCCGACCATATAACCGGGATGGGAGATGTGACTCGGATGGGAGATGTGAATCGGATAATGTGTTAAGAGTTTCCATGGGGGATGTAATTAAACAAAATATACGTGCTGATGATTGGGATGTACAAGCAATTGAAACTTTGTTTTCAGATTTGAAGTACTGTGCTGCCTTTGATGCTGAGATTTATATTCAGATTCTGCTCATTATGGTGAATTGTACTGTTACCAGCACTTTGGCAATCATTACCTGCATAAGGCGAACACGAGAAGACATATAATTAATTATACTCAGGGGGAACATTGTCCAGCCCCTGCAGAAGGAAGCTCTAAAGCTCTTTTAAAGAGATTTACATATTTTACAGATTTTAATCAATCAAAAGAAAATGCATTTTATTTTATATTAACGGAAAATTCCACTTCCAAAGTTAGACTTACACACACTAAATTGTTATATTCAAAGTCCTTTCTTGACCAATTAGCTATAGGGGGCTATGAAATGTGGAAAGATACTATTGATCTTAAATCTGTTTGGGGTTCTAAAAGTTGGCAAGTGCAAGGCACAGAGGCTTTGCACCGTGCATGTCTCATCCCAAACCATATGTTGTTTTTGAATTCTACTGTTTCACAGACATCCTGCTTTGGATTGGCTACACCTGTTATGTATTTATCTAGGCCCCTTATCTAGATTTAGGGATTCATGCCCAAATATGGTCTTAAACCACTAATTCCCTTATATGGTCATAAGAATCACTACCATATATACTCCGAGTCAGCAAGACATAACATGACGTTATCCTCTGACTACATGGCCCCTAGAGAATACAAACCGGCTCTGGGACATGACGAACATACTGTAGCCTCAGGAGAGACTCCTAATCCTCCAGTTTTGATTTGTCCCAAACCCCTGGACAGCATTGCGCACTTCATGCACCTAGTGACGTCCATATGTCCAACCTTGTGCGTCAAACCAGTCACCTAGCTAGTATAAAAGCAGCCAGGTTGGTCCAGTCAAACACGCGGTAGTTTGCTGGAGCTGATCGACTGACCTCGTCCCAAGCCCAGCGGATGCGAGACCTGAAGCCAGCCGACCCTCCTACTTGACACACTGTGAGAGAAACTGCCTTTTTCTCCAGCCGAGAAAATCCAGCTTCGGTGTTCCCTGCCTGCCACAGCCGGCTGCAGGGATATCGAGTTCAGAAATTCCAGACCTCCCACATTCTGAAACAAGGTATGGAGCTGATTAGCCACAGAGAATGATTCTTGGTCTTAGAATAATCTGGCAGAGAAAATATTTAACTTAACTGAAGTTCTCACTTATCTTTTCCCGTTCAAAACTCAGGTTAGGAACACGGGGTAGGCATAAGGTAGATTACATCAGTTGAGTTAGTTTAGCTATTTTAGCTAGCTTTCTATTGTATAGATTTTAGGATATGTTTTAGATGTATGTTATGGCTAAGAAACGATAACATGCTTTTGCAGTATTACTTTAAAATACTCTTTTTACTGTATGCACTGTATTTTATGAGTTGCTATCATTGCAATTCACTTCTCCTGTGTGAGAAAACAGACTGTTCAATAAATAACACCTTTCATTGAAAACGCCCGTCTCTCTTTCTCTACACTTTCGAGTGAAACTAAGAATGCGTGACTGAGTGAGTAAAACCATTTCTATTGTTTTTCACGACTCTGGAGATTTACTCCTAACTCATGGAGATACAAAGTTGTCATGTTGGATGGTTGTCAGAAGCTAAATGTCTTCTTGTCTAAGTAGGCACTATAATACCTTATCCTACATTCGCAGGGGACCTTTGGTAACCTCAGTTACGGGTCTTTTGTTATTAATGTTATTCCAATGCGCAGATGCCTATGGAGATAATAGGAACTACACTACATGGCGCCCAAACGTTTGGTAAGGCGATAGATAATCTAACGCTAGAAATAGGGTTACTCGCTCATGCTTTTTCACTCAACCCTTATATTATCCATAATACTCCATAGACGTCTGGAGTGGGTAAGAGGGCAATATCCGCCAGAGTCGAGTAGGACGAAAAACTCCTGCAGGGACGCTCTTGGTTTATTCAACGTTGAAGGATACAGTTTTCCAAAATATTGTGCACCTAATCTCGGTTCCCTTGAATCCTACTCTGAATAAATAATGCCGTCGGACGACGAAAACACCGACACAAGAGAACTTGCTAGACGGTTATTAGAAGCTGATGATAGCATTTTACAAACTAATGCGGAAGCAAAACTTATTCCAATAAATATAAGGAAAATTTTAACTTACAAATTAATAAACAACGGTGTAACACCGAAAGGTGGCACAATTGTGTTTGTAGTGGAGGCACACGAATATCGGCAGACAGAGGTATTCTATTCATGGATAAAATTCCCAGAAGTAAATCCAATAACAAAAGAGTTTCACTACTATGAACCAGGTGATACTCCAACAGAATACGTTCCCCATGAGGAAATTGAGATTCCACTAACTTACCAACAGCATGAGCTTTGGTTTAAAGGCGCCCTACAACACTGTGAACACATAACAAGGCTTGGTCCACTAGGGAGACCAGGAGCAACTTGGCCAGTTTTAGCTGGCTACACACCACATCCGGACGTAAGGAAAATGTCTAAAGATGAGGTGATTACCCAGCTAAAAGAACTAGTTAAAATTCACAGACAATTAGTCCAATATCTCATGAGGACTTTGACGGTCCACCCGACAATAGGACTCCCACAACAGACCACTCATCAGGGGACTACAAATAAAATTACACCACAAACAATTCAGTCAGTAATTGGAAAGTTACCTGCTAAACGGGAACAAATACCATTTTGGCTAGCACAAAATATCATTCAAATAGAGGCAGTTTTTCCTGATAGTACACCTCATGAAAAACACAGAATTCTGACCATCTGTCTACCAATGGGAATTGCACCACATGTGAAAGACTGCGACACTTGGGGTACAGTCTTTGCTTCAATCTATACAAAAACACATGGTGTTCCGTCTATGGCTGTAAAACCAGACATTCTGAAACAGATTCAGAATGAATATGGCCCAGAACCAGCCTTAAATTTAGGTATGAAGTTACTGAAAAATTTTAAACAGGTATCAGCTATATTATTAGCTAATGTAAGGAGTGAAGCAGCATCTGTAGCAATCCGCCATAGGTTAAGAGAAATAGAAGAGGAAGACCAGCCCTCTGAACTAGCCAGAATTATGGAAAAATGCTATGAAGAACTGGGTAGAGATAGTTTGGGTGGGAAACGACTAAAACCCCAACTACCAGATAGCACAGAGAAGTCGTTTGTAAAAAACACTTCAAATACTCCTAAAAATAAATGGGAAGGTAATAAAAATACTACACCCAGGGAGAAACAATTTAAACAAAGAGGGAGATCACCCAAGAGAAGGAACAAAACTCCTGACAGGGTAGATAGGTCACCCCGAGAGGAACCCTCTGAAAAAAGATATAATCTTAGAAATAGAGATAATCTGAAAAAGCCTGATAGATATCAAGATTAGGATACACGTTCCTCTCAATCTTTTCAGAATTCCACAAAGAAATCGGAAAGAAGGGGACAATCAGAGCAGAAAGAGGAGCGAACCAAGTCCAAAGACAAGGAAGCTGCTCCACAAAGTAAGACATTAAAATACGATAACAAGAAGGTAGCCAGCATAAGGATAAAAAATGCCGAAGATCCTGAGGACCCAGCTCAAGAATGGGGAATGGGCCCTGACAATGCTAGACAGCGCAGCAGAGATAACTATCATTCGCAAGAGCGTGATGAAGCAGGAGAAGTGTGGCTCAACGGTTAGAGGCGGCAGACCCGGAGGCAGAGGTCAGTCCGGGACCAGGGTTCAATTCCCGACGCGGCAGGGTGCGGGACCAATGTCAGCGGGCTCGATAAATCTCACCTCGGTGCCACTCTAACCATGGGTCCCACGCTGCAACTCTGGGCAATAGCTTGCTTAATCTCCACTCCGGCCCCATCACCGCCGGGGATGCCTGGCTTCACCTTGGGGATGCCCAGTAAAAAGGGACCATCTCACAGGGAAAGCCAGGACGGGTTCCCCAGCGGTAAGCGCTGGGACACTCCAGGGTAACCACGCGCTCTATAAATTCATTCATTCATTCATTCATTCATTCATCATCTGACGACAGTGGACACGAATACGTTTATTCAAGTCAAAACAGCTGACACAAGAGAGAGTGTCCCCCATAGAATATATGAGACTACAATCCATATAGAGGGAGACATAACTAGAAAAATAAAGTCACTTTTTTGGGAAAAACTATCCCAGGGATATGAAATCCTATGAGCTGAACAGGATTGGCCACCAGCATTTGTGAGGGAGTGCCCACATGGCGAAGAAATAATTAGGCCAGCATTCTCTAAAAATGTTCCAATTCATAAAATTAATACATATGCAAAGAAATGGGCTGTAGCATTAGCACCAGCCTTATATAAAAATCATGCTCGATGGGATGAGGATTCTCCTCGACACAAGATCAAAGTGAAGACTCAGCCAACTGCCCAAAGGCAGTACCCAATAAAGCAAGAACTAAAAAACAGGTCAGGGAGATCTTAGATCAACTTGAATACCAGGGGGTGATTGAAACATGCACCTCACCAATGAATAATCCTTTGTTTCCTGTTTCTAAACCAGACAATACATATCGTTTAGTTTTAGATTACAGACACTTGAACACATGTTGCAAAACTTTTGCAGTGCAAAATTCACTCAATGCTGCACTAATGAATAACATTGTGCGCAAAAAATACAAAACAACATTGGACATCTCTAATGGATTCTTTTGTCAGAATATTGCACCAGAAAGCAGATACTTGACCGCTTTCTCAAGCTTGGGGGCTCAAAGGCAATTCTGTAGACTCCCACAGGGGTTCAAGAATAGCCCAGGCTTGTTTTCAGCGAGAGTAACAGAACTACTCCAAAGGTATGATGAAGAAGCCTTGTCATATGTAGATGACATTTATCTAACAGACGATGACTTAGCCACTCACTTAAGAAGAGTAAATACAGTCATACTAGGTTTCGCTGCTGAGGGATATAAATTCAATTTAAAAAACATCAAGAATTGCACAAGAGAAAGTCCTGTTTATGGACTACGAAATATCAGGGGAAGGTAAAGGTTTATCTGATGACTTCCTGCTGAAAGACATGGTGCTTAAAACACCAAAGACGCTGAAGAATTTAAAAGCAATTATGAGTGTTCTAAAAATAGGAAGATACTATGTTCCAGATTATAAAAAAAGAATATCACAGTTAGAAATATTGGATTAACCAACATTTGGTCCAGAATTATGGACAAATGCCCGTACAGAAATAATGAGATCAATGCATACAGACATGATAGCAGAAAGGAATCTACATAAAAGAAACACAGACTATGATCTGAGAATCCAGCTCATTCTGAATGAACATGGATTCATGTTTGTAATACTGAATGATGGAGAGATGGTCCCGATTGGGTACAAATCTCACCTATACACGCAGAAAGAAATGAAACTGGAAACAAATCAGAAGGTCCTAAGAGCTATTCGAACGGCTGTAGACAGTGAAAGACACTTAATGGGGAGAACCAGAATAAGACTGTTCTCACCCGTGGGGTCCCTTGAATTACTAACTAGACCTGTGAAATGGTACACAGAAGTCCTGGAAGAGGACTGGCTAGAATTAATTGATTCACTGACTTCAGAAAATGTCGACTACTTCTTTGACAAAGGACTAAAAGTACTAGATAATCTGGAATACCAAGAAATATACAAGATGCCGAATAATCCTCTTCCACTACAATTGTACAAATATTGGATTTACACAGTTTCAGAAGTATTTCCAGAAGGAATCATGAAAGGTGTAGGTAGGGGTACCAGCTGTGTGACCAAGAAACGCTGGCACAATGGGATACTCCAACCAATAATCACGAAACATGAAATACACAGTTACGGGACAACCCAGTGAGCTGAAGTCCATGCACTAAAGATGGCACTGGAGTGTACCGATCGCGAATTCCCAACACTAATAGTGTGCGAATCGTACTACTGTGCGAAGTCTTACAACAGAGATCTGGACAAATGGGCAGAGATGAACTTTAAAGATCACAAAGGTTGCACAATACCTCATAAAAAACTTTGGGAACAGGTAGTTCTTTTAAAGAGAAAACTACCAAAGGCTCATGTGACTGACGCACTGAGTCAACAGCGTGATGGCGTTCACGTTGCAGGGAATTCATTGGCTGACACAGCCGCAAGGACGACCAATCACCAAGCATCCGGAAGTAATATGGAGCGTAACAGTAAAAACATAGACAGAGAAACTTTGTTAGCTGTTAGTGTGTCAATGACAGGCAACCTAGCAGCTTTACTGTCCAGCTATCCAATAGAAAATAAATACATAATTGATGCAAACTCCATCCCTTTCGCTCGAATCCCTGGAGTGGGTGACCGAGTGATTCCAAACAGGGAGCCGAGAGTGAATCTGATAAAAGATGCACACGAAGGATGGGGCATTTGTCACCGAAAACTCCGTGACACAATAAATGAATTAGATAAAAAATACTGGTGGCCGGCTATGAGTGTCGAAGCAAACATATATCAGAATAATTGCTTCCAGTGCAAACAATCGAGCACAGCCTCCCCGGACCATAACACTGAAACAAACAACAGAAGAGCAGCCCCAACTCATGTATATTCTACCTCCGGAATTTTCACACAAAAAGGGAAGAAAAGATCTCGTCAAAATTAAGATGGTACACGAGTTAAAAGGTTTACACCACATTAGGCTGACGCAAGGACTGTTATAAAGGATTTTAAGCGAGTTGAAAGGCAGATACACAACTGAGGTGCTGTGTTTAGACCAGACTTTGTTCAGAGCCTGTGTTTGATTTCAAGAAGGTCAGGCCGGCTTACGGTGCAACATTGTGGTACACTCTTGCTACTTTCCTGAGGGAAGCTCGGTGGTGAAAAGTTAAACCCTAAGACATAGAGCAATCCATAACGGCGAAGGTATTAGGTACTGGTGTTGGGTGGGTCAAACATTTAACAAGTGTCCAACGTAGTCTTAACAATCTGCCAAGAAATTCTCTGGGGGGCATCACTCCATACGAGTTACTGTTTGGTACAAGAATGTGTATAATTGACCTCAGCAGTCAGACTTCAGTGGAAGAACAAAAGACTTTTGATGTGAAAGATCGTTTGGCTATCTTACAGGACTTAAATGAAAAGAGAAGAGACCTGAGCAACACTAAGATAGAGCCAAACGCCACTGAAGAAAAACCACCTGTCCCAGCAAGAACTGTCTGGATTCCAAAAGTTGGGGATCTAGTCAGAGAAAAAATAGCGGTGAGGAAGGAATTTGGGCCTTCTTACAGACAACCAGTACCTATCTTGGAAATTCGTGGAACAAGATCACTGGTACTACCGCCTCTTGCAGGTAAAAAAGAAAACAGAGTTGTCTCCATCGACCTGGTAAAACCACAGAATGTGGCCAATAATATGTAGCAGACCAACTGGAGTCCCAAGAAGCACTACAATTGAAAATCTTGCTACATACAGAGAGGAAGAAAATAAGACACTAACAAAGTTCAATGAAATCACAGAAGCAGAAGATGAACTTTGCACTAAAGCTGTGGAACTTGTACCTCTCAAAACCCAAATCAAAGAGAAAGACTCACCAACTTTAAATTATGTGAAAGCAGAATTAAAAAGCATTTGTCAACAAATTACAAGCAAAGATGACCAACCAGAAAAAAGCATCTATCATTCGACTAATCCTGAAGCAATTGGGACAATTAGCAGAACTGCCTCTGGTTACTTCATGAATTTCGATGACTTTTCTGAGGATCAAAGTGAATCGCTAGAAAAGAATGGAAAAAAGACTTGTTCTTCAAAGATAAAGGCCTTGCTTCAACAACTTGGAGAAGAGTACCTGATTTCAACATGGACAGAGTTATGGATTGTGCTGGGAGTAGTTTTTCTTTTGCTTTGGTTCATCTCAGTTTTGTGCTTAAGCAATTTGATCGATGGAAAATACATTAAAATGGACACAGCAAGTCAGAACAGCAACATGACTCTGAAACCACACAAGTCTTCCCACATCACCAAAAGAGAACTTTCGGATGTGAAACTCACAGCAACACCTATAGCAGGAGGAATAGCATGGGATAAGACTGATTTTGACATTCATGGGCCAGTCGAGTTGCTGCGATATCCACATCAGCTAAAGGTTTCACTAAGTGACTTCAAAACAACAAATTCATATTCTGATGATTGGTACTTCGAGACTGTAACTAATATGATGTCAGATTTAGAAATGTCTGCAAGGTTTTCTAATCATGATTATTTACAGGGTTCTTCAAATTATGAGGAAATGTACTGCTTTAACCATTATGCTCATCACTATTTGCATAGAACTGCTAATGCTAGAAATGTTTTAAAATACCATCAATGGGAACACTGTCCTACACCACCAAAGGGTAGTTCAAAAAACATTTTATGAAAAGTTTTCATACTTCTCATGTCATAATGTTACCAATTCAGAAACATTCTATTTTAAAATGATGAACAAAATTGGTACAAAGCATTTATTGACAAACACTAAATTGATATATTCTAATGAATTCTATGAAAAATTGTCATCACTAGGTTTTGATTTCTGGAAAGAAAATATTGAGACAAAAAGTATTTGGGGTACAAAAGATTGGCAAATACAAGGTTCAGAAACATTGATGAGAGCCTGCATAATCACAGAACAATTAATTTTCCTGAATGAAACAATTCACCAAACAACGTGTTTTGGCCTAGCACAAATAAAAGACATGGAAAAACCGTCTATTCCAAAGCCATTTTCTATCAATAACGAATCAGCAGATGAGGAGCTAGACGTTGAATATATTTTAAATCAAAGTAGATCCGATCCAAATTGGAAAGAATGGTTAATCTGGCCACTAGACACTAATATCTGTCATGATAGATTTCTGAACAACACGAAAGGATTCAAACAGATTAGGCCAGACCTAAGGTATTCCCAGAGACAACACCCGGGAATAATAACCACTTACAGTGTAGGGAAACTGTGCCTTGAATGGCTAGGGGAATCTACACTGCTTGAAATTAAACAACACTTAACATTGCTAAATGAAGGTGCTGATTTACGAGATTTCATATTGGGACCTCGTAAACGGCGTCAGAAGAGATTCATAGCGACCTCGATTTATGCGGTTTGGTTAGAAGCATGGAAAGTCGAGCAAATTGAAACTGCAGAAAAAATACGAGAAATTGATCGTATCAAGTTGGAAAAAACACTTTCTGTGGTTGACAATGGGTTAATGACTCCAGAATCTACTCTTTGGACAGCATTGTGTCATCTGCCATAGACATCATTGAGGCAGACTTGCTGATATTACAACAAGGGCAGTCGCAGTTACGCTCTATTTCTGAACTCAGCTGGACGTTGCAAAACCTACGTTTAGGCTATGTGCTGTGGCGTCTGATTAATTCCACGTCAATATTTTCTGTTTTTAATTTGACAGATAAACAGATATCTCTGGCACAAAAAGGGGCAGATTACACAGTTCTAGGCATTGAGAAAATGCAGAGATTACCATTGACGGTTTCTGAGAAACCAATAACTGAATGGATAATTCATGGTAGTATTTCTATCCCAGTGACAAAATTTCAGTTTCAATATTGCTTAAAACACATTCCAGTAGGTCAATATGAAAAATTAGGTAATAGATACTTGAAGCACACTTGGAGTTTACCATACACTTACAAATGTGAAAATTAGGGTGGCAAAGAGGTATTCCTTAGTGGAAAAAATTGTAAACATGCACTGAGTGGTACCTTACTATGTCAAGAAATTAACTTGCACGGGGCATGTGATGGGTTAACAAACAATCTGTCCTGTGAATTACAAGGAACTCCAGTGGCAAAAATAGATTCTTTTTTCTACCAACTTGCGAACGGTAGCTATATTATTGTGAATGATCACAGCTGCGTTGGCATGATGCCAGGGAAAAGTTATCTTGTAACAGTGTCGACTAAGGTTACATGCTGTATGCAGGCTTTGTATCCGCCTACGGTTCAAGACATGGGAGTTAACCTATGGCCTAAAGAAAAAATCACTTCTCTTCAAATTGATACTTTGAGCGGAATAAAGAGTGTCCTTCTACAGAAGGCAGTGCAACTGACCTCGTCTAGAGAGACCTTTGATCAACCAGTCACACAGACCATGCCCTTTTATCTACCAATTGCCCTGTGCATTTCGTAGAAATGCTTAGCCAAATTTTTAACATGTCTGATACCAGCGGCATTGTACATGTATTTAAGACAGTATTTTCGGGACTGCGAGCTCCTTTTGAAGCGATCCTGAACATCTTCCCCAACTTTGTTCATTCCGTGTTTGGAGGCATTCCTTTAACATTGGGACTGGTTGCTGGAATTCTTTTTTTATTCCTGCTACTCAGATATGGCAAATCCGACCACAGACGGAATAGAGCTGACAATGGAACAAGCGCTCATTGTTCTGCACTGCAGGAACCGGATATCCCAGGTGCCAGGACTATCTAATTTGAGAGATCTAAATACAACTTGGTTCTTGCCGTTCAGACCCATTTGGGATGCTTGCATCTTACCTGTTCTTAAATGCCTGCTATGTGGAGAAGAATGCGTGTTGGACGTTTGTCTTACACTTTCAGAAGCGGTACCAATGGATGTAAATACGTTACTTGGGTCAGTGACAGCTCATGCGGCGTGTTGTTCCCAAAGGCTACCGATTCTGAGGACGGCATTCCTGGAGACTACACAGTTTGACATCAACAGTGTGGTACGAGATGGAAAAGGGATACAGGTACAACAATCTCAAGCTTTGCCCGTTCATGAATATTATGACGGTGATGCGTTCAATGTGTGCACCCTTTCAACCAATACAGCCTTGACTGAACTTTCGCCTGATTGGCTAGACACATTTTTTCAAGACTTATCAGAAATATTGTCCTCCGACGACAACAATAGAGGATTTTAGAAACTGAAAGCACTACAGCGTGCTTCGAATTCGGCCTTCACTTTTTCAAAACAATAAGCTATTTTTTGAAAACTTTCCCGCTACTTTGAAAAGACTATCTTTTTCCCCCATTTCCAGAAATATTTTTGTTTATTGGCTCTAGATACTCTGCTCAAAGTAAAACATTCTAATAGAACGAGATTTCACAGACCATGCCCTTTTATCTACCAATTGCCCTGTGCATTTCGTAGAAATGCTTAGCCAAATTTTTAACATGTCTGATACCAGCGGCATTGTACATGTATTTAAGACAGTATTTTCGGGACTGCGAGCTCCTTTTGAAGCGATCCTGAACATCTTCCCCAACTTTGTTCATTCCGTGTTTGGAGGCATTCCTTTAACATTGGGACTGGTTGCTGGAATTCTTTTTTTATTCCTGCTACTCAGATATGGATCTTATTCATGCAGAACAACCTGATCTTTGTTTTTTTACTGAGACCTGGATGAAACCCCATACTACATCTGCGGTTGTGTTGGGTGTTCCCTCAGGATACAGAATTATGCATGTTGATAGGCCCAACAAAACTGGAGGAGGCTTAGCGATAATTTGTAAGGACACGTTCAAGTCAACTATTTTAGACAAAACATGTAGTCCAGCGATGGAAATCATGATTTTTAAAATCACATTAGGTAGTGCTTCCTGGAAAGGAGCCCTTTTGTATCGTCCACCCACTCCTAACCCCGACTTTGCTCTGCTCCTTCTGGAAACACTTGCTCCCCATATGAAAGCCAAGGAGGATTTTATCCTCCTCGGAGACTTTAATATACATATGGACACTCCTGATTTGCCGGAAACCATTCATTTAACAACTGACCTATCTCACCTGGGGCTTAAAATAATTAACAACGGTGCTACACACATAGGTGGTCACACCCTCGACCTTATTTTCTCCAACTGTACCAAAATACGTTGTTTTCCGGCAAAAAAGATCCTTTGGTCAGATCACTTTTTGGTTGAGTTTTATCTAGCTGGGCCGACCAAACGACCTCAGAAAGCTCTGCCCCCGCCTATTCTTCGTCGAGAATGGCATAAAATTTCAGTGACCAATTTGCACAAATACTGGGTGCAACCGACTGTTACGGATACAGACACTGCTGAGTCTGCATTAGAGAAATTTAACCAGTCCCTGAAATCTGCTAATGACACCATTGCTCCCCTTAAATTACACAAGCAATTCCCCCAGTCCAAACAGGAGAAATGGTATACAGCTGATCTTAGGAAAGAAAAGCAAAAATGCAGACGCTTAGAAAAAACATGGAGAACATCCAAAAATGAAGAGGCCAGGAAAGCATTTCACGAGGTTCAGTCAGTATATTATAAAAATATAAAATTAGCCAGGAAAGTCCACTTCTCCACTCAACTGGAGGAGGCAGGGAACTGTCCCCGTGAATTGTTTAAAATTTTGCGAAATTTTATTAAACCCACAGCCACTGAAAGCACCGATGATGCCTCTCAACCACTCTGTGACGAAATTTCTGAGTTCTTCGAGGAAAAAATAAATTTGATTTATGACAAAATTTTAACCTGTAAAGGTGGGGCTATTACATCCATTCCCGAAGCTAAACCTGGCACACAGGCTTCAAACTCCCTGTTTGTCATTCCTCCCGTCACAGATCAAAATTTGGCAACCCTTATTGGCCATATGAAAACAGGCTCTCCCAGTGATCTTCTTCCTGCCAAAATGATGTCCCCTTTGATTTCCATCTTAGGCCCCTCAATCCAGGCAGTTATCAACACCTCCCTGGCCAAAGGCCAAGTCCCCATGGAATGGAAGACTGCGGTAGTAAACCCAATCCGGAAGAAGGCGACCCTACCCTGGACGGATCTATCTAACCTCCGACCTATCTCTCTCTTGCCTTACATCGGCAAATTAACAGAGAAGCACGTGAACACCCACTTTTCCAACTATATCGAGACAGCGGATGGCCTAGATCCTTCACAATCTGGTTTTAGGCCTAACCATAGCACCGAATCCGCCCTACTGGCTGTCACCAATAACATCAGGATGACGCTTGATAGTGGAGGGTCGATGATTCTGGTGCTATTGGACTTATCCGCTGCCTTCGATACTGTGTCTCACGATTTGCTTCTCTGCCGTCTTAGAGAGATAGGATTGGGAGGCATGGCCCTGTCCTGGATGGAGAGCTTTCTCTCCGGCCGCTCTCAAGAAGTCAGATTGGGCCCCCATAAATCCATCGCTAGGGAGCTCACCAGGGGAGTGCCACAGGGCTCTTGCCTTAGCCCCACATTGTTTAATGTGTATGTGGCCCCCCTGGCTGACTTAGTGAGATCTTTTGGGTTTATACCGGTGACCTACGCCGATGACACCCAACTTCTGTTCCCCTTTAAGACCTTCTCTCCTGCTTTACAAAGAACTTTTGCAGAAGGGATGAGGGCAGTTTCCAAATGGATGGCCAACAACTGCTTACAATGCAACGTGACCAAAACAGAGGTTGTACTTTATGGGGAAGCAGTGACACTATGGTCCAATGAGTGGTGGCCTCTTGAACTAGGACCTGCCGCCGATCCTAAACAGTCTATAAGAAATCTGGGAGTGCTATTTGATCAGTCACTGACCTTCAAAGATCACGTCAACCAGGTTGCTGGTACCTGTTTCGGGGTTATCTCTCTGCTGAGAAGGGTCTTTCCTTTCCTCCCAGATCACCACAGAAAGACCTTGGTCCAGGCTCTGGTCGTTAGTAGATTGGACTACTGTAATGGCCTTCTTTTATCAGCTAACGAAGGCCATTTTAACAAACTACAGGTGGTCCAGAATACGGCCGCAAGGTTAGTCATGATGGCTCCTTCCAGGACTCCCTCCCGGCCACTACTGATGGAACTTCACTGGTTGCCAGTGCGACTGCGGACCAAATTTAAAATCTTGTGTACAATTCACAAGTGTCTGATGGGGAAAGGCCCGAAATTTCTCTCCACAGCCTTCCTTCCTTATGTTCCTGGCCGCTCACTACGATCGAGCAATCTCCAGCTCCTTAAGGTTCCAAAAATTAAAAAAACTCGCCAAGGAGGCAAGGCGTTGGCATACGCAGGGCCTGTTCTTTGGAACACTCTCCCCCTCGCACTAAAGCTTAGCACTGACCACCTGTCTTTTCGAAAAGCCCTGAAAACCTACCTTTTTTCCAGCATTTAATTCATTCCCTTCCCACCACCCACTAGTACTGTTCGTGCATAGTAGTCGGTTCTTTTGTATGGCAAAGCGCGGAGATACCCCTTTGGGGGTCTATTCAGGCGCTATATAAGCATATAAAATAAATAAATAAAATAAATGGCAAATCCGACCACAGACGGAATAGAGCTGACAATGGAACAAGCGCTCATTGTTCTGCACTGCAGGAACCGGATATCCCAGGTGCTAGGACTATCTAATTTGAGAGATCTAAATACAACTTGGTTCTTGTCGTTCAGACCCATTTGGGATGCTTGCATCTTACCTGTTCTTAAATGCCTGCTATGTGGAGAAGAATGCGTGTTGGACGTTTGTCTTACACTTTCAGAAGCGGTACCAATGGATGTAAATACGTTACTTGGGTCAGTGACAGCTCATGCGGCGTGTTGTTCCCAAAGGCTACCGATTCTGAGGACGGCATTCCTGGAGACTACACAGTTTGACATCAACAGTGTGGTACGAGATGGAAAAGGGATACAGGTACAACAATCTCAAGCTTTGCCCGTTCATGAATATTATGACGGTGATGCGTTCAATGTGTGCACCCTTTCAACCAATACAGCCTTGACTGAACTTTCGCCTGATTGGCTAGACACATTTTTTCAAGACTTATCAGAAATATTGTCCTCCGACGACAACAATAGAGGATTTTAGAAACTGAAAGCACTACAGCGTGCTTCGAATTCGGCCTTCACTTTTTCAAAACAATAAGCTATTTTTTGAAAACTTTCCCGCTACTTTGAAAAGACTATCTTTTTCCCCCATTTCCAGAAATATTTTTGTTTATTGGCTCTAGATACTCTGCTCAAAGTAAAACATTCTAATAGAACGAGATTTCTGGGTCTAGAGTCAGTTACATAGAAAACATTGGGATTGCCTCTAGATACTAATGTGATCTTGCAAGTTTTATATGTGATGAAATGCTCTCGAAACTTTTTTTCTGTAGTAAGAGACATTTCATGTGTTATTTTATGCAATAAGGTTTTATAAGTATGCAATGCTTAAGTATACTATATTTTGCCTTTTTAATTAAGTCATACAGTTAGGCTCACTTTTCTTGTACATACCATTCTCTGAAATGTGCAAATGTATTTTGAGGGTGGGATGTTTACACAATGCTTAGCTATGTATAGGTAGGTTAGCTTAGGCTTATCTGGTTGAACATCTGTACGTGGAGTGGGTGTTATGTATTTATCTAGGCCCCTTATCTAGATTTAGGAATTCATGCCCAAATATGGTCTTAAACCACTAAATCCCTTATATGGTCATAAGAATCACTACTATATATAGTCCGAATCAGCACAGACATAACATGACGTTATCCTCTGACTACATGGCCCCTAGAGAATACAAACCGGCTCTGGGACATGACGAACATACTGTAGCCTCAGGAGAGACTCCTAATCCTCCATTATTGATTTGTCCCAAACCCCTGGACAGCATTGCGCACTTCATGCACCTAGTGACGTCCATATGTCCAACCTTGTGCGCCAAACCAGTCACCTAGCTAGTATAAAAGCAGCCAGGTTGGTCCAGTCAAACATGCAGTGGTTTTCTGGAGCTGAGCGACTGCCGAAGCCCAGCGGATGCGAGACCTGAAGCCAGCCGACCCTCCTACTTGACACACTGAGAAAAAAACTGCCTTTTTCTCCAGCCGAGAAAATCCAGCCACAGCCGGCTGACGGGATATCGAGTTCAGAGATTCCAGACCTCCCACATTCTGGAACAAGGTATGGAGCTGATTAGCCACAGAGAATGATTCTTGGTCTTAGAATAATCTGGCAGAGAAAATATTTAACTTAACTGAAGTTCTCACTTATCTTTTCCCGTTCACAACTCAGGTTAGGAACACGGGGTAGGCATAAGGTAGATTACATCAGTTGAGTTAGTTTAGCTATTTTAGCTAGCTTTCTATTGTATAGATTTTAGGATATGTTTTAGATGTATGTTATGGCTAAGAAATGATAACATGCTTTTGCAGTATTACTTTATATACTCTTTTTACTGTATGCACTATATTTTAGGAGTGTTGCTATCATTGCAATTCACTTCTCCTGTGTGAGAAAACAGACTGTTCAATAAATTACACCTTTTATTGAAAACGCCCGTCTCTCTTTCTCTACACTCTCGAGTGAAACTAAGAATGCATGACTGAGTGAGTAAAACCATTTCTGTTGTTTTTCACGACTCTGGAGATTTACTCCTAACTCATGGAGATACAAAGTTGTCATGTTGGATGGTTGTCAGAAGCTAAATCTCTTCTTGTCTAAGTAGGCACTATAATACCTTATCCTACATTCGAGAAAGTTTCTAGTGACCTCTGAGCTATCTGGCAAACCCTTAAGTCTAATGTTGTCAGCAGGGGACCCTTTGTAACCTCATTTACGGGTCTTTTGTTGTTGATGTTATTCCAATGCGCATATGCCTATGGAGATAATAGGAGCTACTAGTAGGGGCATTAAAAAAATTAAATGCCCCTACTTTTCCTGATTTGGAAGAATCCCAAGGTTGGAATAATTTTACAGATTTATCCATCCGAGATTTACAAACATTAATGCTGAACTCCTCATTTAATATTTTCGGCATTAATCCCACAGGTTGGTTGCTTTGGCACAAAAGTGCTGATTCATGTCAACGTCGTTTTTTGGGTCTAGCTTCTGGTTATAACCAAGTTAGGGCGGATCCCAGATTTCTGAGTCACCATTCAGTTACTACTTACTCAGTTGGGAAGTTGTGTCAGAATTGGCTCAAACACTCCACTTTGCCATCGGTTAAGATGTATTTGTCGAAACTGACGGAGGATGTTGATCTGAATGACTTTGTAAAAGGTCCTGCAACTGGTAGAACCAAAAGAATGATTTATGCTGCTTATAATGAGCTTTGGAAAATGTCTCAAGTTGGAGCTGATTTGCGTTTGAGAGCTATAGAGCAAGCTAATTTAGAAAAAGTGCTTGCTGAAGTAGACAATAGTATTAATACACTTTCTTCCCGCATTTACACATTACATAATATTGTTTCATCTGTAGTTGTCATTGTACAGGAAGATGTGTCTGTTTTATTTCATGGTCAAAATCAGTTGCGTTCTATCATGCAGTTTGCCTGGACTTTACAAACGTTAAAGGCAGGGCGAGTCCCTTGGGACAACATGAATACGCCCTTGTTATTTGCCCCGTTTAATTTAACTGAAAAACAACAGTTTATGTCAATGAAGGATGCAACGTTTTCTATGTTGCATATTGAAAAGTTAGAACCACTGCCTTTTTCTGTTCCTGAATACATTTCTGCAGTGTGGCTTATCCATGGGTTGATTACACTCCCTTTTCCCCTTTTTAAATTTGAAAGCTGCATGAAGTATTATGCCATAGGCTGTTATGAACCTTTGGGGAGCGCTTATCTCCATGAAGTTTGGTCTCTGCCATTTACATACAGACGCTTGAGGGAGGGTAAAGAAGTTTATTTGAATGGGGAAGATTGCACAATTTCGCCTGACCGTTCCTTGGTGTGTAGGAATATTCAAATTCATGGTTCTTGTAATGAGAATGCACCAAATCTGGCGTGTGTTTTGAAAGGCACACCTACACCTGCTTAAAGCCTACATTCACATTACTGGCAAACGGTAGTTATTTACTATTAAATAACGAAGATTGCTGTGGGATGGTTTCTGGAATTCCTTACATAGTTACCGTCAGTGAAAGGGTAATTTGTTGTAAGAATGTTTTATTTCCGCCCCCACATGGGAAGCTGGATGTTTCCATCTGGCCGTCGATTCCGATCTTGGAGGCAGAGTTCAACAAACTAAGTCGAATCAGAGCTCTATTGTCCCAAAAAGAAGTTGCCCTCACATCTGCTCGTGAAACATTTGTCCTTCACGTGGTCAACACCCGCACTGAAGTCCAAGCTTTATTAAATACGGATATGCCATTGCAATTTGGGGAGTTGATACAATTTTCCAAATTCTGAGTTATTCCTGTTATCTAAATTATGGCAAATTTGACCTTGACTCTGACTTTAGAACTTGGACTCTGTGTTCATGATTTGACTCTATTACTTCACGTGCTCCGATCAAGGGAGGGTGTTGTGGAGATGACCAGTACATTCACACAGTGTTAAGTTAGCATGGGCTTATTAGAAGTTTAAACGCCATTTTTGCTTGCATGCTCTGCTTTGCACACGACACACTCTGTGTTAGTGTTTAGAGAAACGTTAGGTATTTTGCTTCACATGAGAATAACTTGTTTTGCTACATTTCTAGGCTGCTTCAATAGTTTAGTTTGCACAGTATGAGCTGATACCGTCATGGTTATCTTACACACTGAGGCTGTTGTTCTAACTGATCAGCACATGTTCTAGACATAACATGTATGCAGCTGTGGCCACCTCTGATATTCGGCACGTTTAATAATGCACTGTGTAGGCATGAATAGACACACATGGAGAACATTCGTGTGCTGAGAGCTTGTGGAGAATATGATGTGATCCACTTCTGCTGATTACCAGAGGTATGGGGCCGCCCATGTAAACCTGTGAGACCTTCTGTTAGTTATAAAATAACCTTGCTAGCTAGGGAGGGTGAAATATAGGTATATGTACAACCTGTTTCCCTTTAGCATTTTAACATGCTTTCTCCCTTTGTATTTTATGGAATAGTAACATTGCTGACAACCTTGCTTCTTATCATATGTTTTCTTGTACTAGCAAAGATGCTGCACATGAGAACACATGGTTAGAAATAAACATTTCAAACTTATTCGTGTCTCATTTACTCCTTGTTTTGGACTGATATGATAGTATAACGAAAGAGTGTTCCTGTGTCCACCTTACCTAAGGTATCCTAAGTTTCATGTTCTGGGTTGACTAATCATTGGGGTTTTCACTATAGGATGAAGTCACTGATGCTAGTCTGGTAGGGGATTTTGGATCCACCCAGACACTTTTCCCTTTGGTTGCCTGCAGCACTTCTTTGCAGATCTCCATAGAAAACGACGAGGAAACCCGACACCAAAAGTCACCTATGCACCCGGCTTCCCTGGGTGAGGTAACACGAGTACTCAGGTGCTCCCGTGGGTCTTGACTCTCGAAGTGTCCTAGTCTAAAGGGGTTTATCATAGTCCATCCGGAAGTGTCCTTAAACAGTAACTTTGTAACTTCTTAGTTTTCCTTTATAAGTCAATGGTAACCCGCAGCTGTGTTTAGACACTGCACGCGTCTCCCGTGGGCCTCCTACTTCCTAACCTTTGGTTGTTTAGTGTAACCCCAGCGATTCCCTAGGCCCTAGGCCTACTTTCTATTCCAGACGTGGTTCTTATACTACTATTTTAGTATATGGTTTGTGAGGCCCCTAGGGCATAACTGTATTTGTGCAACTTAGCGTATGCTAATTTAGAAACTTGTAATGTACTTTGACCTCTGACCTCACAAAGAGTACAGAGGGGTTGTGTTTAGAATAAATACATGTATATTTGATACATACCTTGTGTGGTGTCCTTTTATTTGGTATTCAAGAGATTATAATTGGTAAAACAACTAGCTTCACATGCTCTCTGAAGTCTTAGCCTGTTGACTGCTGGTCCATGCTACCACTAGGATAGCTTCCTATAAGGTTGACTTTACAACCACCATTATTAAGGGTCGATTAGACTGGGGCAAGGTGCCCACTAGAACTAGTGGACATCATATGCCAGGCTAACTTCACACATCCTCCCTCCCATCTAGATGCAGATCTCTCTATTCACCACTGGGTGACTCAGCCTGTCTCCTGTAATCCCCCAGCCCTGTCACTCATAAAACCAGACAAAGGAATACACATCCTAGCAGAGGCAGGTTTGAATGGTTAGACAAGCAAATACTTACTTTCTAAAAGTGGCATTTACAAACACAGAATATTAAAATAAACTTCACTAAAAGATGTATTTTATTATTCTGAGTCCAGGCATACCAAACTCGAATTTCTACCATGTTCTCTGAGCATGTTCGGATTATAAAATGTAACAATTCTAACAGCCCATTCTGGTCTATGGAGAACAGTTAGCCTTGCAATAGTGAAAAACAAAAATGGCTGTAATTCACTATTAGGACATGCCACACACACCAGGGCTTGTCCCACCTTATACTTACATTGTACCCTGCCCGTGGGCCTAACATAGGGGTGACTGACATGAAGAAAAGGGAAGGTTTAGGGACTGTGAAGTGGGTGCACTTGGCCAGTCAGCATGACAGTACCAGACTGCACGCAGGCTCCGCAATGGCAGACCTTTGACACATTTTACAAGGCTGCTTCTGTGGGTGGCACAACCAGTGCTGCAGGCCCACCAGCAGCATTTGGATTTACACGCCCTGGGCACACTCAGTGCACTGTGCTAGGGTCTGACAAGTAAACCAAATAGCCAAACATGGAACCACTGATTAATACATCAATTTACAGTTGGCAGCACTTGCACTGTGGCACTGGCTAGCAGTGGCACAGTGCCCAAAACTTCTAACACAGCAAAAATACATGAGGCAACAGCGAAAAATGGAAGGAGACCCACGCCAATGGTGCCAGTCTAACACCCGTTTACAAAAAATTGAGGTTCAAATGGTTGAGGCCCATTTTCCAGATGATGGGGATTACTTAAGGTACCGAAGCATTAAGGATATTAAAAACAGACAGAAAGGAATTCACTATAATCGCTATAGCCACATTTTTACATGGTATGTGGATGAACCATTCCCACAGAGTAAACAATAATGTCACTGGATACGATAGGTCTGCCACAATGGGAATATATTTAATCCGCTTTTATTTAAATTCTGGTTTATTTTACCATGGCCTGGGACTTCTGATATTCTATTGTGTTTTTAAATGTGTTTTACATTAACATGCAACCGCCCGCCTGGTGCTACGCTGGCCCCGCAGGTCATCGGCATCAGCAGCGCTTACCGCGCGTTAACTGGCTACCTATCAACAAAAGGATTCTTTTTAAGATCGTGCTGATCACTTTTAGGGCTTTCCAACATCAAGGACCTAGATATCTAAGTAATGGTTTCAAACGGTATCATCCCACCCGTTGTTTAAGGTCCGCCAGTCAGAATTTACTGATAATTCCCAGATTTAAGCTAGCAATCAAAGGCGGCAAATCTCTATTTGTCCTGGGCGCCAAGGCCTGGAACAAGCTCCCGCCCTTCCTACGGTCTTTGTCCCACGAAACCCAGTTCAGGAAAGCACTGAAAACCTGGGTGTTTTCCCTCACGGATGCTGCCTGCAGAGCACTAGTGTAATGTGTAGTGTAAAGTAAAAAGCGGTTGTTTCCTTTCCCTCCAACCTCTTCCATCTGGGTTGGGTGAGCGCTAAGATACTCCTTGGAGTGATAGTAGTGCTATATAAATGTCCTTTACATTACATTACATTACTTATTGTACATTTGTATTTATTGATGGAGCAATTATGGACTTATTTCTAGTATCATTTTGCTATTTAATGAGGATGGAATGTTAAGATATTATTGTTTTAAATTTAAATGTCTTTTATGTTCATGCATCGAATAAAGACTTTTGAACCGAATCATAAACAAATATGTGCCTTTCAGTTATCAGGCACCACCAGACTCACATCTACACATGTAATTGAGCATCACACTAAAGTGACTCCTCCCTGTATAAATATGTGCCATCAGAAATCGGGCTGATGGTTCCACTGATGCGCACTGCAAATAAAGTTTTGGGACTGTACGAATTGGCCTAAATTTTAATTGCTGAAGTTTCAAGCAGTTTCGCTGATGCGCACAGCTTATAATATTTGTGGATATTGTGCACTGTAAGCAGATCATTGAAGTTCACCCTTAAGTAGTAACTAGGTCAAAACATAGTACGTACATCACACAAAAAGTCACTGCCCCTCCCTTCCTTTTGACATCTCCAGGAGTTCCTTCTCTCTCGTGGAAGGAGGTTTTCACTCTTTATGCTCGTGTCTGTGGCACTTCCATAAGCGCAGAGAGGAAACCCTCATGGTTAATGCATTGTTTGGGCTCTGAGGGGCAGGAATTCTTTGAGCACCTTCCTGAACTCTCTGATAGTGACTCTGCCACTCTTGATGAATACGAGATCTGCATCATCAAGTTGGACTTGCACTACCTCCCCAAAGTGAGGCAGGATGAGTCGGTGGAACAGTACCTAATTTCCTTGCGCAAATTGGCTTCCACGTGCAATGTTGGTGCAGCTTTAGAGGAGCGCTTAAGAGATCAGTTAATGTTGGGATGCGGCTTCGACAAAACGAGACACACCCTAAGTCAAAAAGACACGCCATCGCTTCAAGAAGTGCTGATCATAGCCAAAAGTCATGAGCATTCAAAAGCGTGTGTTGATATTATACGCAAAGACAGTTCAGGTGATAAAAATGAGAACATGAATGTCAAAGTGCTGGTGGATAGATTTGTTAAACCCAAATCGGGCACTACTTCAAAGCCCTTTAAAGAATTTTCAGGGGAAGTGCTTCTGGTGTGGCAAATCTGGCCTTATGGCCAACTTTAACGTTGCGTGCGTCGGACGGACCCCGTGAAGAAATCAAAAAAACCTTCTTAGGGGTTCCACTGATACCTGGTCCTTTTAAACCAACAAAGAAGAAATTGGCACAGAAGCTGAAATATAAAAGAAAATTTGTATTAACCTCAAATGAGTCAGATTACGCCACACAGAAGCCTTAGCAACTGAATCAGTTAGTCTCAGGAGTACAGAAAACAGAGGCCTTATATATGCTTAGGGTTACATACTCAGCATTAGACCAAGGGGCAGTCCTGGCTCATGTAAGCATGCAAAATGACTAATCTGGGTATACAAGATTTGCTTGCTCAACAAAGTGGGAGGAGAGTTACTTCTCCATACAGCAGCAAAAATAATCTGACAGTTATACTTAGAGAAGCAGGTGCATTCTACTAGCTAGGCCCTTCTGAGCATGTGCGAAGGTGGAAGATGCTGAATAAAGTTTGTCTCTAGGCAGGTTTCAAGAGCAGTTAACAAAAAGGTAGGACAGAGCACATGGCAAACAAAATGGCTGCCAGAAATACAAAATGGCTTTCACAAGGCGGATAAGATAACTTCGAAATACAGGATGGCTTCTGCTAATGCTAACCAATGTTCCCTCTAATTTTTTTCCTCTGTGTGCGGCAGTATAAGGTCTCTGTGCGTTGCAACTAAGGCTATGTGCGCCGGGAACCAGACTGCGTATGTGGTTGCAGAGCCAAACATCACTACAAACCTTTACTTAAAAAAGTGAAAAGAGAGTGCATTTCCACACATGTAGCGCCACATGAAGTGTCTTCAGGCAGGTTTTCAATTTACATATACACGCAATTACATGGTTACACAGGGGAGTACACTTTGGGTTTAGAAAAGCACATGACTCCAATGGTAGTATCAAAATAAGATTTTACTGAAGATCCTCGGCTCAAGGACTGTTCATGGGGTGGGGAATGTTGGAAGCCTATACAAGATCACTTATATGCACAATTACATAACATATTTACAATTAGACGTGCAATCTACGTAGTAATGTCTGCATATCCCATCAGAGATAGTTTGTCACCAGTCCAAAACAGCAAATCATCGTAACAACTTCTGGATTAAAGTAACTTGTGGTAAAGTCGCAGTCGGGGTAGTGAATGCTTTGCAAAGGCTGGTCGTTGTTGAGACTGCGAGGTAAAGGAGGTTTCCCGTGATTAATATTTCTGCTGGAGAGAGATGTTTGTCTGGTTGCAGTTTTGACTCATAAAGTAGTACAGAGGGTTAATATGCCGGTTACAAAAATGTGTACCATACACATAACAGAACTGTATTTTATGTGGATAGCTCAGTAGGTTACTGCTTTTGTTGTAGAGAATCTTTTGTTACTTGCAGTTCATAAGTTACAATTATGATATAGGACAGTAACCTATGAAGTGTCAAAGAGCTGCTTGCAAACTGCATGGTATAGGTTAAAGAGTTATATATTTTTTCCTTATCTCACTATACTAATGATGGTAAAAAGGGTTGGTTTGGGTAGAAATACATTCTTATTAGTAAAGAAAACAGTATGTGGGGTCTTTATTTTCCTAATTGCGTTCAACGAAGGGCCATCAAATGTATTTCCGTTGATGTCTTCTGGCTGTGGCTGAGTTAATGTTACTTGGTCGCTAAATGCAGACTTATGTTCATTAATTACCTCTTCTTGGGTTAATTGCTCAGATGAATCTGAGATTTAAGTAGCAGATTGCTCATGCCCTACAGGATCATCAGCCAGATTGATGGTCTTAACTTTCCATTGCCGGTACTAGATCTATATGGTTTGCTAGTAAAATTGAGCACAGCCAGGAATTCTCCACTTCCTCTACAGACTCAATGATGGAGTTATTTGTATGCGGATAGTGCTTGTTTGGGTGAGGTCTTGGCATTGAATAAGAATAGCTTGGTACGTGAACCTGGGCCTGTATCATGATAACTTTATCCACTGACATTTCACTGTTTCCAGGTGCTGTTACTTTTAAATTCATAGATTGACTTATGCTGAGCCTCTAATCTGGATTCAATAGTGAATCTGACTTTTGAGGAATGAGTGGACTGGCAGTTCTGCAATATTTTCTGTCGTTGAATAAATGACTGCTGCAGAGTCTTTTAAAAACATAAATTTACCGCAATGGTTCATTTTCCCAAATGTCTGTATTGGCGATATCAATGGATTGCCATGGCCTTCACTTGCTTTAGTTTTGTTATCTGGCACAATGTCTGTCTGGGGTTTTCATGCGATCTTTTTTTGATTCAATCATTTCTGCGCAGCCTGTTGTCCGATCTTACCGGATTTCATTTTTCCTGTAGACGCCATGGTTCCCTTGATTAGTCAAGCCTGTATTGCAATCTTAATAATAACAGGAGGCTTAAATGTTTTTGGTATGTTTGATGTGTCATGGGGGAGCAAGCACTGAGCTCAATGACCTTGTGGGGCCATCTCAAAGAGGATGCACTCAACTCAATATGGCTACACTAGAATCCACCCTACCGCAGTCCCTTTTCAGGATTCTTGAGTTCTGAACTTCAATTTCAATTTGGTTCAAGAGAGTGCACTGAGACACAATCATCTCAGGGCATTTCATGGCAGAACGCTTCAGTAATTCAGCCTCAAGCGATTCAGGGTTGAGCACCCTGCTCCAACCCTGAGCACTCCCCGGCTTCCCACAGATGTAGACCTCCGTACCTCTCTGTCTTCACCCACTGCACGCCGCTCTCCCAAGATAAACCAAGCAAAAGCAGGCGAGGGAGGGAGGCTTAGGAAGAGAACTTCTTGGCTTCACAGCCCCGTAAAAACCTCACTGTATGCCTCTGTTCTCTCCACTTAATGATGCTCTCTGGGGTTGATATGAGTGGGAACTGGGCATAAGAAGGAGGCCCATAAGATCAGAGGGAGAGCTTAGTCCTCTGAAAGACCGCTGAGGACTGCTGAGAACCGCTGTGTAGCTCTGCTCTGTTGCTGAACCACACCCAGTCTCCAAGATTTTAAAAACTTTGTTTTCACTTTTCCCATTTGCAAGAGTATCATTTACAACAAAAATGTTTAATAAATTGACCCAAATATATTTTTTCAGAAAATGAAATAATTGTCATCGATTCATGGAATCTTAGAGTGTTTGCGTACTTTTAAAGCCTACGATGTCCAAATCTCTGACTTTGCATGTGCAAAACAAAATTGAAAAGGTATATGTTGAGCAGACGAACCCAAGGAATGACAAAACTGTTTGTCTTGGATATCACTTCCTGTTGAGGAAGTATAGAAAGTCAATGCCTAATTTGTAAATAGAAGAATGCCGGTGCCCGAAGCTCTGGCTCAGAAGTCCTCTTTTATTTATTTATTTATTTAATGCGATTTTATATAGCGCAAACATTACCCGAAGGTGTCAGAGCGCTTTACAAAAGAACCAGTTGCGTTACATAACGACTTTGGATTACATGAGTCACAATAAAAGATACAAACCGAAAAAAATTCAAATGTACAAGTTGTAAAGTTACTCAAGGAAGAGATACAAACAGAAAAAAATTGCAAATGTACAAGTTGTAAAGTCACTCATGGAAGAGATATAAACGGATAAACTCTAAAATCACATAGGAATGGTAGTAAATACAAAGGTCTACTACATATACTAGTGGTTAGAGTTATATATATACAAATAGTAAATTCACTCAGGTTTACATTTTTACAGTAATAATCACACCTTAGCAATCTAAGGGGCAGGGGAAGGAAGAGGGGGGAGAACAGAAAGTAAGGGAAAGGAAGGCAGAATAAGGAGAGGAAGGTGAAAGTGAAACAAAACGGGCGAGGGACCAGAGGTATGAACAAGATCGACAACGAGGAGTAGGTCCATGGCACAGGAGAGACGATAGAAAGGTCGCCCGGCTGGGACAGGGAAGAGGTCAAAGATCATTAAGATGGCGGATCAGGGACAGAGGAGTCAAAGAAGAAAGTCACAAAATGGGTGGAGCATAAGAGTCCAAGTCAGAAAGTCAAGGGAGCACATTCCAAAAGCAACAGGAGCAAATTTTGTGGAAGGTAACTAGAGGGGGAAAAGAGCCAGAGAGCCAGGAGGGAGGAGGGCAGTCGGTTTCAAAGTCATAGCCATACTGTCCATGAGAAAAAATTCAAGGCAGCGGGGGCAGTAGTGTCCGATCCGGTGTCCATAGGTCAAGGAAGCATGTTGCAGGCGCCAAAGCAGCAGTCCATAGAGCGGGAGGCAACAAACAGCAGTGCCGAGACTTCATACCTCTGCTATGTCCCCAAATCTGGCCAGATGTCTTGCGAGGAGGCGAAACAGTCAGCAGCAACACGGGCATTCAGTAGGCGGCCCCAATCTCCACCTCCTGTGTCTGCCTCGTACCGATGTGGCAGGCAGGCAGGACAACCTCGATGGCAGTCTTTCCCTACAGGGGGTAAACCGGCAGAGCTGTACCTTGGGGGTAGGGACGGCGAGAGGGCTCCGCAAATCAACAAAACTAGATGCAGCAGTATCAGGCTCCCATCTTATGGCCTCCCGGGTGCAAGCTCGGTATCCTGCAAACGCCATCTTAGTTCACGGTTGCTGCAGCTCTTTCTAAAACCCTTGGCCACTGCGTGTTTTCCCTGCGAGTCCTTCGGTTCCTACGTTCCATAGGTGCCAACGAGCAAGATTCATAGCTGCCAAGGTTTCAGATTGCTAATGTGTGACATTTTCCTAATTTCAATGTAATTATGAGTGACATTCAAAGACAATGAGTGACACATTTTTTCACGAGCTAAATCAAGCAATGAAGAGGAGGGAAACATATAACTAGCAGAAATGACACTTTTTTGAGCCAGGAGAAACTATGGGATCATCTTAAAACTGCTGCATAGTACCAGAAATGGAAGGGCACTGTCAGGCCTAACTGTCCCAAACAGGATGTGAGAGGCTCCAGCGTGCATGCTCTCAGTTGCCTGCAAATAAATGATCATAATTACTCAGTCTTGCTTTCAATCTGCAGCTGCCTGGTGTTCTGGAGGGCACCGAAATAGTCTGCACATGGAAGCCTCTTCACTCAACTCTGGAAGAAAAGCGAAGAAGTGTCCTGATTAAGTGCACCCCAGAAGCCCCGACTAAATGCACTCCTAGCAGTGTCAGCATCCAGTGCTGTGCTGCCAACATAGTGAGGTCAGCAAGAGGCTGTGCCTACTGCACCGATCACGCATGAGCCAAGCAGTTCCCAGCTCCTACTGGCCAATTCTATTGTCTTGTGATTTCTGAAGTGCTTAATGGACAGACATGGAAGCACTTCAGCAATCAAAAGAAAACAGAACAGGCCACAAGGTTGTTGATGAAACCAGCAGGAGGTGTGAACTGCTTGGCTCATGCGTTCACACTATATACAATAATATAATTAAATCTAAGATTATTTAAACTCACCTGACCTCGATGGATCAGAGTCTTCCAGGGCCAAGCTTTGTTCCTGTGCCAGCTATACTACGTGGTTGTGGCTGGCATCCTGCTGGGAGCAAACCCCTTCGAAGCTTGTGTTTTCAGATTTTCGTGGCTTCCTTTAACACACGGACTAAAAACGTCACTGTTCCTGTTTGTTCTCGCAACGGGCTTCACCTCTGGATTTATCGCCCTCCCCAATAAATTCAAATATACACCGACTCTCATCTCCACAGCTTCCACTCTGGTGTGGCTGAGGAGAGGCGGGAAAGGTACGGGGTGCATACCGGAAGTTTCCTTTGAAGTTGTATCTGCGTGCGCCTCTGGGTTAGAAGGGATGCTTCAATGCACACTCCATGTATACTGCGCGCAATATGTAACACAACCGCTGCTTTCTCAAGCAGACCTAATCATGGACTAGAGGCAGCCCTGACGAATTTCAACTGACTTAAATTAATGTAGCCACCTGTTACTTTTATGCTTTTTAAAGTATTTTAAATATACAATTCCATACAGTAACTGTGTCAATCAGGAACCCTTTGAACTTTCTGCGGAGTGTTAATACTCACTCTTTCGGACATCTGGAAAGGCATTTCCTTCCTGCTCTTTCTTGTAATTTCACGTGTGCAAATGAGGCAGGGGGGGTGAAGTGACAGCTGATGAGCGGAACAACTGAGGGCGCCCGACCTCTTTACAGAACCTTGATAACCATATTAATTGATCTGATGCGATAGATCTCCGAAGAGTTTAATATGAAGGACACTGGCCAGGACTCCTCTCACTGCCAGATACTCCTTGCAATTTTATCTGCCTCTTGCATGTTCGTGCTTTCTCCCTTATGCCAGTAGGAAGTGTGGAGATGCAGGCGCTAAGAAGAGGTAAAAAAAAAGTCAAAGCTCATTAACGTGCAAATGGTCTTTTAACGACCTGTGAAGTACTCGGGCGGCTGTTGTGTGCCCGCGAACCTGTCCCAGCCCGGGGGTTCACACAGGACGGTGGGGGTGTGGAGGGGGGCTGAAGCTGAAGCAATTTGAGCACATTGGGCTTTGCATACCTGCAACACTCTGCCTCCCGCCTGGATTTCGCGCCGCTCGCGTTTTTAAAGCGGCGGTGCGACCTGTCTCGCAGGGATGTCTGTGAGCTGTGTGCGCACTAAATCCAGGACACTGCGCGCTCTGGGGGACCATCGTGCGCGCGTGCCCACGCGCGCAGGTTAGGGGGAACAGTGATGCTAACCCATTGCTGCCAATTTACAACAGACGACCGTTTTAGCATTAGCTGAAGACATTCCTATGGTCCAGTAGGAACATGGAAAATATTTGCACATTCATTTTTCATAAATTTATCAATATCCTAATTCATTGCTAGGTGGGCATTTTCCATTCTAAACATTTCATTAAGTGGGTATATATAAGCATAAGCAGGAATACAAAGAGAGCGAAGCATCGGGTCATAATTAACATACAGATAGCAGGAGAAAGTAATGACCACTATCACAAACAGAATTATAATTTTTCTAGTCCGAAGCAAAAGCAAATCCTAAAATCATCTAGTAAACATTTTCAGGCCTACTTGTATGAGGGCTAGAACATCAATTTAATACATTCAAGGAAAGGGCAAAGTCAAATTTTTTAATTGCTCAGAATTTTTTTTCTCGTGCATAATAAATATAACTAATGCAAATATTAAAGCTTCTAAGCAGATTATTACAAAAAGAATCCTGGCTCCAAGGGACCAGGAGGACCACACAGGGCCATAGGAATTCGAACGAAGAGCTGCAAAGGGCTGCTCCTCCTTAAAAATGGGACAACTAAAGGGGTACGTAATTGACAAAAAGAAGATGTCCTTGGGGAAATTGAAGCCGCTGTACAACCAAGCCAGAGGGGAGTCTTCTCCCTGTGTCCATTTGAGCCTCACAGACAGGCTCTTGTTGTTTCCACAGTGGAGTTGCACAACTCGCAACTCAAGAATCACAGGCCTGTTTCAAGGAAAAAGTCTCTTCTTTCAGGATAGGGCAGTCACCCAACAGGCAAATGCTCTTAGCAATCCTGTCCAGTGTCTCAGGCAGTGCACCAGTTTTCTTCACTTCAATCTAACAGGCACCAGAGACACAGCACCTGTACCCTAATCTCAAGTCCTTCCCTAACTCCTGTATTGCTCTGCTGGCGCACTGCTCATTCGTTGGGGCAAAACGTTACATCCAGTGTACCCAGGTATCTCTTGACCAACAAACAAAGGTGCAAACTTGCATTCACTTCAGGACCAGGATTTAGAGGCCTGGTGCTAGGATCTCTGAAGCAACCCTTGTTTCAAAAGGGGTGACCTCAAGCAAAGCCTCCTCGCCATTCTGGTCGGTCTGTGCCTCTCAGCTGGGCATCAACCACAATTTCTCCTTTCTGATTTGTGACCCCGTCTTTTGCTCAAGACAGTGGCAGGGGTACACATTTAACTCCAGGGCTTCCGCCTTCTCTGAGGTCCTAGTTGCCAGCAATGCCTGTGCTGGTTACCTTCACTTTGGCTTCAAGCTGGACTGGTGCTGACGCTGACGGGAAACATCCTTAACAATGAAATTTTTATAACTACTTACCTGAAAAACGAATCCTGAACAACAACCAAACCTAAACCACAACTTTCCTAAACCACGACTTTGGCTTGACTCACTCAGCAACACGACTTTATGACATGCTCATGTACACTTCTCTCCACCCCCCAAAAATCTGACATGCTCATGCCCCTTTGGCTTGACTCACTCGGCACTGGAGCGCGAGGAAGAAGAGAGCCTTCATCCTGCCAGTTTGGTGATGTGTGGCGCGTTTCTGCGACCAAAAACGGTACATTCGCATGTCCCCCTGGCATGACTCACTCACCACTGCAATCAGAGGAAAGGCAGGCTCTGATGAGTGCGGGGAAGAAGACAGCCTTCATCCTGCAAGTTTGGTAATGCGTGGCATGTCCCTGCCCCCCAAAACTTGGCATGCTCATGCCCCCCTGACATGACTCACTCAGCACTGCAATCAGCAGGAAGGTGAAGACAGCCTTCATCCTGCAAGTTTGATAATACATGGTATGTCTCTGTGACCAAAAACTGTACATTCTTATGCCCCCCTGGCATGACTCACTCGGCACTGCAATCAGCAGGAAGGCGGGCTCTGATGAGCGCGGGGAAGTAGACAGCCTTCACCCTGCCAGTTTGGTAGTGCGTGCCACGTATCTGACACGGTGGGAGGTGAGGATGGTGAGTTGTTACTGGATACTCTTTATTCCATCCCCCCCTTACCTGACATGTTCATGGCCCACTGGCATGACTCACTCAGCACTGCTATCACCAGGAAGGCAGGCTCTGATGAGTGCGGGGAACAAGCTATCCTTCATCTTGCCAGCTTGGTAGTACTTTGGGGGCACAGTATTTCTGGGAATGCTCTGGCTTCAGCCAATGCCTGAATCGTGATCGTGGTTTATCTGATGGGCAGATGAGGCTTCTTGTCAAAGTTGTCAGGTAGTTCATTTAAATTTATTAGAGGTTCAAACCTTAAATCGAACTTTTAGGGTTTTTGATCCATTTTTTAATGTAAAAAACGTGCGGATTTAAAAGAAAAAAGTGATGTAAATGTGTAATGAGCAATTTAAATATTTTTTCGTGGTTCAGGAATTTGTTGTAAAAAATTTAGTGGTTTGGGATTGTTCGTTGTTTAGCCTTTGTGGTTAAGGAATTCGTGGTTTAGGCAGTAGTTGTTTAATCATACATCCGACGCTGACTCCCCAGGCTGAATCTGATGTCCGGGCCCCTCTGGTAGTGGCTGTACAGCAGCAAATATCTATTGGTGGACAGAACAGAAGGTCTTTAGACAAGGCATAGAGACAGTCTACCAACAGAGAGGATAGTGTCAAAATAATTCCTAGTCTTGGGACGCCTCAAATATTAGCAAAGCACCCAAGAACCACTTTCATCTATCTATGAGAGAGTAAAAAAAAACAACAGTCTGGACCTATTGGCAAGTATAAAATGAACTCTTTGGTGAACAAGATTAATACATCTTCTAATCCCAAGCAGCCAAGGATGTCTGTATTAATTTACTAAACTCAGAGGAAAAGAGAAAAACAACACAGACATACTCTAAATCCTTACATTGGTGTATTCCTGTGTGCTAATCTGAAAACCCTCAAAAAAGGAAATGTTCTACACTTTTGCTCATAAACTTTACATTACTTGTACAGGACTGCAGACACTTTTAAAACGATTCTTTCTAATGAAATCACCTACATTGTATGCTTTAGGACCATGCTCTCATGTTATAGGTGCAGCAGAAAAATCTAACACTGCTAATTTAACAGGGTTTCTGTTTATAAAACATTTCATTATCCAAACTATGCAACATCAGCTCTAATAAGGACTGTCAGTTTATTTACACAGACTAGCTCATAAAAAAAACTAGCAATGCCCTTGCAAAACGTCAATAATGGTGTTATCACCTAAGACTTGTAGAACAAAACTACCCACATCTAATTCCACTTAAAGGTAAAAAATAAGGGAACAACAATCTAAACTACTGATCCTGCCATAATTTCATCAAACAGGATTGGGAGTAATAAAACATATATTTATTCATTTTATTAATGCTAACAGTGTTTAAAACAGTATTTCTAAATAGCCAATTAAATGTCTCATTGCTATTTCACAGACAGTTTAGACAGGCGAAAAAAAAATTGAGAAAAAGAGCGAGCAACATACATATTACCTAGCCTTAATTTGTAGAGGAGATAGCCTCCTTCCCCCATTTTGACAGTTGGAAACCTGAAACAGGTTTCACTTCTGTCAACACTATCAACCACTATTTGTAGCAACTGGGCATAAACAAAGTTATAGGAGGCACACAGCACGTTTGAGGAGGAAAAGAATATGAATACCCAAACCCCAATCCTTTTAACAAATGTAACATGAGGGCAAAATTAATTCAAACTAAATCCCATTAGCTCAGCCCTAGTAAGCACCAAACTAAAAGCATTAGTGCTTTATATATGGCCAAGCTCAAATATACAATTGTATTGTGGTTTATTCAGTTATGAGGGCATAAAACTTGCTTTTTTTCGCCCCAAAAAATGGTAAAACTTCTCTTTTTTTCCCTGTCCTCTTTCAAAAAATATCAGAGGTCAAAATGTCAATGCAGACCTTGCTCTGGGATCCTTGCCAGGATTTTAAATATAGAACTGACATTTAACTCTTTCCAGCTGTCCTATTCTGTATTCAAGGATGTCCATGCCACTGTCCCAATTCGCCTAGAGACAGAAAGCTGGAAAGCACTTATCCCCCTGTTTGTAGTTAAAAGAATTACTTCTGCTGGTTTTTATAAATTTTTTCAATTATAAGCAGGGTGCAATATACTTGTCTAATAATATAGAAGTTAGCTATTTGTATTATACCTAAATGTATGCATTTACTGAAACCTAAGGCACTTTAAAAGCTACTCTAAATGGAAAAAATGATGTTTAAATAGTGAAATTTACCCAATTTCGACTTTGATATTTGGGGCACTTAAAAATGACTATCCTATAATTTCTTTGCATAATATTCATTATCAGAATGTTCATTACATAGCCCAGGAGTTAAAAAATTGAAAATAATCATATATACCTTTATAAAAATTAGTTTTTTACGCCTGCGCAGAGTGAAATTCCATATGCAAATATCTTCATTATGCGGTACAACATAGCTTAAATTTAATTTTAATGCTAGTAGGTCACAGTATGAATATTAAGCTTTATAAATATTAAAAAACAAATTTAAAAGCACTTATTTTTTAAAAATATTTTTTTCATAATTAATATATATATTTTTAAATAAAACCAAAGATTTTTGATAATTCCACATGAAAATCAAGCTGCATCCCTTGCCTATCATATTTACACGCATTCATTCACAAGCCTAAGCACAGAAATTTACTTGAAACATGACACATTTTTGTGCCACTTTTTAAAAGGTCAGTCATTATTTAACATCAGAGCCACGAATATGCTTATAAAAAAAGGGTTTTAAAAAAGGAAATCCTTACGTTAAACATTTTGCTGGTATCTAAAATAATGAACCTGATTTTTGTAACTTTTTAAAACAGCATTCTGAAATGCAGGATTTTACCCCGTGTTTAACTGACAAAGTGCTGGCTGAGTAAACATTCCTGTTTCTCCGTGGCCTACAATTAAAACAACTGCTTTACGCTCAGCGGCAGTAAAAACACAGTTGGTGAAAAGCTTTTTTCAGTGTTGAAATGTAAGCACGGTGACTATTTAAAACTGAGGCATTTCAATTAATGTTCTATAATATGTGTTTTAGTTCAGCAAAAATTCACTTCAGATGAAGTGTTTGCCTGTTAATATCTAATACAATGTACCTAAGAAAAATGCTTTAAGTTTATTTATTGCAAAACACACAATTTCGTTTTTGAGGCCTATTTTATTCCTATTGAATGTGAATTCTAATTTTATCTTTTAAGCATTAGCAGTTTGTACATGTGTATAGTTGCTTACTCTATAAATTAAATAGTAACATAATTATTTAGCATATCATATGGTTCATTTCTGGATTTTATTTAATTTTTATTTAATATTAATTAAATGACATTTTGCATAACAGACTGAAAACAACAAGAAAAACCACAAACACACACAGTGAGCTCATTCCAGACATATACAGAAAGGGTCAAACACTCAGGACACATAATACAGAGTGCTTAATAGCCATTATTTCATAAATAGCGCAATCGCTATTTACTTACAGAAGTATCACTAATGTGAAAACCACATAGACATTTAAACACACATTCAACCCACAAATCAACACTTAAAACACAAAGGACAGCCCACAGACTGTACTCAATCCAAACCATTTGTAAACACTAGTTGAAAGTCATATTTACAAGAAGCGCTTCTCAATAGTATTCCAAAAGACTGCAAAAACAGCCCAACAGACTGTTTTATTTCCAAGAAGCCAAAATACACTCAATTCACTAGCTTTGTCTGGCAGAACCCCCAAAAATCGCTCTGCATTTCTCCATTCAGAAAATTGCGCAGAAAAAGGATCCTTGTTTTTATTTTGTCCATATTTGAATTCCATGGGGAAACAGAATCACCAATCACCTCTGAAGAAATATGTTTTTAGACCTAAACCTATCTAGCTATTCCTTCAAGGGAGCTGACTTATTTAATTCACATCTCACTATAGTACCTCTGAAAAGCAACACATTCTTCGATGTGTGCTTGAAACAGGCATGCCACAAATATTGCAAAATATGCAAATATTGTATAATCAAAGTAGCGTTTAAGGTACTCTTCGTACGTTGCACCGTTCAAACAAAAGTCAAACAGAGAAAAATCTCCTCATTACCTGCCTACATTAATTGCAATTTACATATTACATACATATCAATCAAAAGTTGGCCAACACAAATCTAAGCCACAGTAAGTGTTACTAAACTACCTTACCAATCAAAGGCATCAAACCAACAGCAAGTGCTGCAGAACGACTCTTACCAAAAAAATGGTTGTCCAAATTCTAACTGCTAAGTTCTGAATGACCTAACAGTCTTTTTTAGAATACTCATGCCAAAAAGGTTCTCAGTCAGGGGTGACATCATGTGGAGGATCAAAATCAGGAAAATCAGAAATATGCTGGGCTGCAGAGACAGAGAATCCCCAGAATCTCCGTGCACAGAGTACCTCCTTAGTAGAATCCTCTCCTCCGCAGTAGATTTCTGTCTCCAGACAAGATCACATCCTCAGATAGCCGCTTCTCTGATGAAGTCCTCGTTGGAGTGCCATTTGAAGAAATAAAAAAAATACCTTCTTAGGGGTTCCACTGATTCTTGGTCATTTTAAACCAACAAAGAAAAAATTGGCACAGAAGCTGAAATATATGAAATAACATTTTTATTAACCTCAAATGAGTCAGACGTCACACAGAAGCCTTAGCAACTGAATGAGGCTGTCTCAGGAGTACAGAAAACAGAGGCCTTATATATGCTTAGGGTTACATACTCAGCATAAAACTAAGCATGGGCGAAATTTGCGAATTCGCGTTCAGCAAATTCATGCAAAAGCGAATTCGCAATTCGCATAATCCGCGAATGGCTGCGAATTTGCGATTTTTTGTGTTTGCCAGTTTGCGATGATTTTTTACAAGTTCGGGAACGCGAACTTGTGTGCTCACAACGGTCGTGAGCATGTTGTTTCCACGTGTCCAGCCTGTTTGCGACCCTGTGGTTCATCGCGCCCACCCTCCGGTTCATCAGTGCCACCCTCTGGTTCATCACTGCCACCCTCTGGTTCATCACTGCCACCCTCTGGTTCACCACTGCCACCCTCTGGTTCATCACTATCACCCTCTGGTTCACCACTGTCACCCTCTGGTTCATCACTTCCACCCTCTGGTTCACCACTGCCACCCCCTGGTTCATCACTATCACCCCTGGTTCACCACTGCCACCCTCTGGTTCACCACTGTCACCCTCTTGTTCATCACTGCCACCCTCTAGTTCATCACTGCCACCCTCTGGTTCATCCCATTACCCTCTGGTTCATCACAGCACCCTCTGGTTCACCACTGCCACCCTCTGGTTCATCACTGTCACCCTCTGGTTCATCACTGTCATCCTTTGGTTCACCACGGTCACCCTCTGGTTCATCACTGCCACCCTCTGGTTCACCACTGCCACTCTCTGGCTCACCACTGCCACCCTCTGGTTCATCACTGCCACCCCCTGGTTCATCACTGCCACCCTCTGGTTCATCACGGCCACCCTCTGGTTCATCACAGAACCCTCTGGTTCATCACAGCACCCTCTTGTTCACCACTGCCACCCTCTGGTTCATCACTGTCACCGTCTGGTTCATCACTGTCACCCTCTGTTTCACCACTGCCACCCTCTGGTTCACCACTGCCACCCTCTGGTTCACCACTGCCACCCTCTGGTTCATCACTGCCACCCCCTGGTTCATCACTGCCACCCTCTGGTTCATCACAGCACCCTCTGGTTCATCACAGCACCCTCTGGTTCACCACTGCCACCCTCTGGTTCATCACTGTCACCCTCTGGTTCATCACTGTCATCCTTTGGTTCACCACTGCCACCCTCTGGTTCATCACTGCCACTCTCTGGTTCACCACTGCCACCCTCTGGTTCATCACAGCACCCTCTGGTTCATCACTGCCACCCTCTGGTTCAACACTGCCACCCTCTGGTTCATCACAGCACCCTCTGGTTCACCACTGCCACCCTCTGGTTCTCCACTGCCACCCTCTGGTTCACCACTGTCACCCTCGGGTTCACCACTGCCACCCTCTGGTTTATCACTGTCACCCTCTGGTTCATCACTGTCACCCTCTGGTTCTCCACTGTCACCCTCTGGTTCATCACTGTCACCATCTGGTTCACCAACGCCACCCTCTGGTTCACCCCTGCCACCCTTTGGTTCAACACTGTCACCCTCTGGTTCACCACTGCCACCCTGTGGTTCACCACTGCCACACCTTGGTTTACCACTGCCACTCTCTGGTTCACCACTGTCACCCTCTGGTTCATCACAGCACCCTCTGGTTCATCACAGCAACCTCTTGTTCACCACTGTCACCCTCTGGTTCTCCACTGTCACTCTCTGGTCCATCACTGTCACCATCTGGTTCACCAATGCCACCCTCTGGTTCACCCCTGCCACCCTTTGGTTCAACACTGTCACCCTCTGGTTCACCGCTGCCACCCTGTGGTTCACCACTGCCACACCTTGGTTTACCACTGCCACTCTCTGGTTCACCACTGTCACCCTCTGGTTCATCACAGCACCCTCTGGTTCACCACTGCCACCCTCTGGTTCATCACAGCAACCTCTGGTTCACAGCAGTCACTCTCTGGATCACCCCTGTTGCCCTCTGGTTCATCACAGCACCCTCTGGTTCACCACTGCCACCCTCTGGTTCATCACAGCACCCTCTGGTTCACCACTGCCACCCTCTGGTTCACCACTGCCACCCTCTGGTTCATCACAGCACCCTCTGGTTCACCACTGCCATCCTCTGGTTCACCCCTGCCACCCTCTGGTTCAGCACTGTCACCCTCTGGTTCACCACTGCCACCCTCTGGTTTATCACAGTATCCTCTGGTTCACCACTGCCACCCTCTGGTTCACCCCTGTCACCCTCTGGTTCATCACTGCCACCCTCTGGTTCCGCACTGCCACCCTCTGGTTCACCACAGCACCCTCTGGTTCACCACTGTAGATTATGGGGGAACGCACACCTGCCCAGCCTCAATTGAGATGTATTAATTTGGGGCTGGTTAATGTGTCACTGAATTTGAGCTTCAAGTGTGGCACCTGCTTCCTTAGCTGCAAGTTCTTCCTGTTGCAGTTTAATTTTTTTTACAGGAGCATTCTGCCATACTTGTAACTGTTCTCTGACCCTGCTATGAGGGTCAGAGCAGGGCAGAGAATAGTTGCAAGTAGGCAACTGAACTCTGGAGGGGCCACTCAGGAAGCACTACAGGGAATGGCTACAAATTAGCTTGAACTTTTGCAAAATTAGTTCCGATTTCGCGGATTTTTCTGCAATTTCGTGAGCTTCGCGGATTGCGAAATTGCAGAAAATCCGCAAATTCCGCGAGCGGAACGAATTTTACTCCCATACTGTGACCAGAGGTATCCCTGTTCAGTCATGAGCTGGTTTGTGTGAAGGTGACCAGCTGGCTTCCATTCTCCTCACTTCATGGAGGTGACCGGCTGGCTTTCATTCTCCTCACGCCTGCTTCTTTTATCAGAATATTTGCACAGTTCTAGCCTTTGCATCTAGCAATGCGATAAGTTGATGGTTTGTGGGAGGGGCCAGATTACGATTTTTCAGTATAAGGGGGGGTGGAGGGGTTAACCCCTTTCCAAGACTCAGGAACAATATTTGTCTCTAAAGAGGCCAAAATCTGTCAGCCCAAAAACCAGGGCCTGCATCATAAACAGGGGGTCCCTCTGCTCCTGGTCCATCATCTGGCCACTAAACAATACTTCCTTATCCATTTGAGTTGTAGAAAGTTTCACATCTTGTCATGGTATTATTTAGGAATAAACTCCTCCTTTGAGTTGCCTATGGAAAGAGCGGAGATACGTCGAAGGCACCCCTTAATTGTAAACTTATGTCCATAGGGTTCCCTCGGTCAGCATCAAAGTCATTTTCAAACATCTACAACTGTTTACAGTCTGTCTTTGCACAAATGTCATGAGATTGGACCCACTGCCCCTCCTGTGCTCTCACACTGACCTCTTAATATGATTTAAGAGGGACACTGTCTCAACTTGCCTCCGACACAGGGTTCTTCTTTGCGGTTATATGAAGCCTTGACTTTAATCCCCACTTTTCCAGCTCAAGGTCCCTTCTGTGCCACAATTGTCCTCAGGTGACTCTTGCCTTCATCTGCAACATTTAATCAGTACTTAAGATGCACTACTTTACCGTAGAGCTACAAATCAGACTAGCGTCAAGAGCCCTTTGTAGGCAGTGTGAACTATATTCATGATTCATTCTTTTGTTCTAATGCAGAATATAAGGAATAACTTGCTTTTCCCATAAGTTGCCACCGAGAGCAGAAGTCCAGTCGAGCTGTTCTTTCACAGATCCATCTCTTTCCATCTCTTAAACTGTGATATAAAATTGAGGGCAGATTTTATATTTTTTAACAACTTAACCCCAATGAAGAATTCTAGTTCCTAGAAAGTGGGTGCTTTAGATGTTACATCTCCTGTCTACATTTTTGGTGCAGTGGGATCAAGGTCTCCTTTAGAGCAGGGGTGGGGAGTGGATGATACACGGCATATTACACTTTGTAGGTTTCTGAATACCCACAAGCTTGTACGTTTGCGAGCATTTATACATCTAGAGCTGTCCCACCCTACAACAGATCCCCCTAGATTCGGTGAGCATGCGGAAGGGCTTACTCCGTGAGGAAAATGAAAAATAAGCAGTAGAAAAAACTCATGCAGCGCGTAACAGTGGAGCAAGTCACCCTTGGCGTGCTGCGGGAGAGGGAAAGGGCAGGAATGTGCCGTATTTACCACTATGAAGCAAATCCCTGTCTTTCCACTTTGCTGGTGCACAATGTGCTGCCTAGCGCCAACTCGAGCACCCCTGCACCAGGCGTTGTAAGCACTTTCCTGCACAAAAATAATCCTCTGAGACATTTTCCTTTCTGTGTGTGCAGCACCGGCAGGAAGAGGGAGTAACGAGGAGAACTAAAGCTTTTCCCCATCTCACCTCACCCGGGAGGGGTATGTTTTTGACGCATTCCCAGGTATACCAGCAATGCACCAAACGCCAAGGGTGGATGCGTGGAGACACCCCCTCTCCACCCATGGAACGCCTCTCTGGGTCAGAGCAATGCACCAAACGCCAAGGGTGGATGCGTGGAAGCACCCCCGCTCCACCCATGGAACCGCTCTCTGGGGCAGAGTAATGCAACGCAGCGATTTGCGATGTGTTGCGTTACTTTAGATTTATCAAGCAACGCAAGGCCATGCAAGGTGACCTTGCGCTGCTTGATAAATCTTACTTAGTAGTTGTGTCTCCCTTGTGGACCATTGCTTGATGCAAAGATAACACAACTATTTGATAAACCTGCCCTGTGTGTGGATTTTCACAGCTTCATGGTTCCAAGTGCTTAAATGTCTGCTGTGTAGATTTCGGCGCAACAAGAACAGGAGCCGGGGTGATGTCACATGACATTCCCAGTGGTACGTCTGGAGAATGACAGTGAAAGTTTGCAAGCATCAAATAGTAACTCTGCACCGGTACATCGGCATGCTTTTACGAGTGCAAATATTCGTGCATTAGAGAATCATCACTGTGTGCAAAGGTGCTGTGTCTCTCAAGACACATTTCATCCTTAAGTAATAATAATAATTATTATAATATTATTATTATTATTATGTTTAAATGTATATGGCGCAACAGCTACCCGGAGGTGTACCGTCGCCTTACGGACACAAGCTAAACAACAGAGCAGCAAGAGAGACAAAACTAACAAGAGAGACAAAACTAACAAGGGAGACAAAAAATTCCTCTGGTTCCCTTGTGCTGTGGGTGTGCTAACCCCCCCAAACTTCCAGGATAGAATGCGCAGATTCTCACAACCTTTCACTTGTGAACATTTGTAGATTCTTACTATTCACAGGGGGCAGGACTGGTCCTTCCAGTTGCCATGGGAGCCAGATCCGGGGGTTGGCCTTTGTTGTTCTCTTTCTACCACCATCTTGCAGCGTCCAACGCATTGTAAGATTGCGCTCATGAGGATTTAAAGAACTAGACGCACTGTGCACCCCCTTGGTGGCAATATCTTCATTGTGCCCGTCACGCCTGCACGTGAGCAGGAACAGATTACATACATTATGCACCTTTGGAGTACAGGGTGGGCCCACCGAAGGTGGCAGTGCCCTTATTGTGCCCTTGGTGCCTGTAAGGGGTGAGGCTCAAACCGTGAACCCCCCCTTAAGATGGCAATACTATTCTTTGTGCCCCTTACTCATATAGGAGGTGAGGATCAGACTAGACACACCGTGCATGCCCCCGTAAGGTGGCAGTACCCTTACTGTACCTGTTGTGGTCCTGTGTTTTCAAATGCAGAGACCCCTTTCATTTTGGCATGAAAATATGTCTTATTAAACACACAACCAGTAATGAACTCTGAGTCCATCAAATGCGCACTTCTAGTCTATTCTTCTGTTCTCTAAATGTGTCATGAAGCCTTGATGATCAAGCTCATGTAAAACCCCATTCAGTGACTGCTTAGTTTAGAAGTTATCTCAGGCATGTCATAAACACTGAATCTGACTGTTCCCCTTCATAATTCTATTATTATTTTTATTTTAACCACATTTTTTTTTTATATATAAAATTCTTTATTCGGCTTGTTCACAAAGGAAAAACCATAAAAGAGACAATTAATAAAACACATTACATTTTTACATAACTAATACAGTCGAGATGCACGATTTTGGAAAAAATTCATACAAAGAGCTAATACAATAGAGAAAGATTGATTATAGAAAAATTTCATCAGGAATCTGCTCAGAGTATCCTTAATGAGGGATTTTATAAATTTTTCCTGTGCTTCACGATGCATTTTAAAAAGTTACTTACAAAATAACACACATTTTCAGTTTCCAGCATTTGGAGTCTAAGAAGAGCGGGCCTGCATTGTCTCAGTCCCCAGTTCCTCAATATTGGTAGTAACCAGATTTTTCGATGCTGTTGATGAAATTTGCAGAGCATGATCACATGTAGATTGGATTGTGTTGATAGTCCGTCACACGGACAGGGTGGCAGAATAACTTCCCAACAGTTTTTCGATGGAAACGTGACCAATCTGAAAAAAGTATTTAGCCTAAATCTGGTTATTAACATTCTCTCATACGTTGAAATTTGGAGTGTCAGGTACGGGTGAATACCTGGGGCTATTTGTACCATGTTTGCATGGACTACCAAAGTTTTTAATGATTCAGAAGCCAATCTTAGAGACTCCAAGTGTCTTAGTGCTAATTGTTTAAGGTCTCTCTTCGAGATGTCCATTATGGATTCTGGGTCAAGGAAATAGTTCACTAACCCTAGGTCTTTAAAAAAGTCTTTTACATAAGAGAGCCATTTTACTTTGGAGGAGTTGTGAAGGGCCATCGAATCAGCAATGATGGACTGGGTCAGCGCATTTTTATCGGATGTCCAGATGCGCCTCCACAGCATCACTGGTTCAGTTTTGATTCGATCCTCTATATAGGGTATTCCTAATTCCAGGTGCATGGCATAGGTTGAGGTACCTTTCGGGGTGGATAGGAGAAATCTAAGAAAAACATTTTCAGCCTTCTGAATGGAGCTAGTGTCGGTGTATCCCCAGACTCCCGCGCCATATAGGGCGATAGCCTGGCATTTCGCATTATAAATTTTCAGTAGCTCCACTGGGGGCCTTTTTCCCAATCTCTGAGAAAAGCTCGTTAGAGCGGCTATTTATCTCTTAAAGAGATGTCCCCTTGAATCTACTGCTGGCTTCCATGTCAAATGATCATCTATCATAATGCCCAGGTAAGGGTAATGGGGGGTGACCTCAAGCTTTTGGTTATCGAGGTAGATGGCCTTTGTTTTTTTTGCCCCCTGCCTGCTGTCATGACAAAAGTTTTTCTCACATTCACCCGCAAATCCAGGTTGCCCATGAAGGTTGTGTACCTATTCAGTGAGAGTTGGAGCTCGCGTGGTGTACGCACGAGAATGACGGCGTCATCCGCGTAGAGCAGGGTGGGAATCAGGCGCTGGTTTATGCGTGGGAGGTCCTGAGCCCCCCTCAACATCTCCCCCTCCAGACCATTAGTGTAGAGTGAGAAGAGGAAGGGGGCCAGGACACATCCCTGCCTGACTCCACGCCCTACGGTAAACGGGGCCGTCAACTCGCCATTTAGACCAAATCGCACTCTGGCCGTTGCGCCGGAATAGAGTTCCCTAAGAAAGTCCAAAAGAGATGATTCTACACCCATTTGTGCTAGGACCATCCACAGTTTTGCATGCGATACGCAGTCAAACGCCGCGGAGAGATCGACAAAGACCATGTAGATCTTGGTGGTCTTAGCCTGTATGTATTTTCCCATTATTAGGGAGAGATTGAGGGCCTGTTCTACTGTTCCGAAACCCTCCCGGAAGCCAAATTGGATGTCAGAGATAATGCCTCGATCCTCACTCCACTGCTGGAGACGCTCTAGGATAACTCTCCCCACTACTTTCCCGAGCGAGTCCAGCAGGGAGATGGGCCAATAGCACTTCACATCTTGGCGGTCCCCTTTTTTAAAAATGGGGACCATTATTGACTTGGTCCAGGAACTTAAAACTCCCTCGTTCGCCGCCGCTATGCATACTCTTGTTAGGATGGGGGCCCAGAGATCTAGGATGTTTTTTAAAAAGTCCACTGGGACCCCGTCGAAGCCTGGAGCTTTACCCGATTTGCTTTTCTGCAATGCTACCAAAAGATCAGGAATATCGAACGGGAACGGAATGGGATACTGTACTTTTGGGGGCAATAAATCTGTGGGTGAAGTACTTTTAAAGATCTTGGAAAAGTGTGCACCCCATGTATGCTCATCTATGGCAACTTCTATTCTGGGGGTGCCGGTGTCAGAGAGATATGGAGTTCTGACTGTACGCCAGAAAAGCTCACTGTTTTTTGATACGGCACTCTTGTGGAGATCGTCCCAGAGTTTCTGTTTTAATTGTGCAATTCTCAATTTTCGTTCCCCTGTGTATTGACGTCTTAAGAGTTGGATTTGGGCTGCGTCCCTCGGTTTATTATGAAGTGCTGACTTTAGTTTGGTTAGAGCAGTTGTGCAGTTATGGTTAAACCAGCTTTTCTTTGCAGGGTGATTTGTTCTGGGTTTTAGCAGAAGTAAATCCTTAATGTACTCTAAGATGCGATTGAAGTTCGTTAGAACTTCCTCATAGCTTGAGGAGAGATCCAGGCATTTTAAAATATTTGGGTATGCCTGGATTATCAGTTTTTTTGTGAGTTCAGTAGGATTAATTTTACCCCATTTGATAGTGAGACCGTTCTGTTTACCAATCTCTAATTTATTCTGTGCAAGCGTGCTTGCTATATCCGAGTTTAGGGGTTTGAGGTCGGGAAATTGAAGATTGATCCTTAAGGCTGAATGGTCACTAAGTATATTCTCAATGACCCGAAAATCCTTCGCTATGCCTGTCAGGCCAGGAGATAAGAAGATATAGTCAATTGTTGTGTGGTGGCCTCTACCCGTATAGGGCGGACTAAGTAGGTTAGAGTCTGCATTTTGACGGTTAGCAATTTGTAGATCCAAGTCCGAGAGGACAGCGTTTAGAATATTCCCAGCTTTATTATGTGTGAAGTGTACTAATGGGGCATCAAATTCATCCACCATCCCACAACAGAGTGGATTAGTGGTTAGACATGGATGGAGATTGAAGTCTCCACCCCATATTAAGTGGGTTATCCCCTGATTAATTCTCCATTGATAAGATTGTTTTAATTTCTCGTGTAGATTACTGAGGAGAGTTATAAATTGGTCTTCCTCAAGATTATTATATAGGTTGATTAGGAAGATGGTCTCCTTATTTGCAAGGGAGAGGGAAAGGATTTGGTAATTAGAATCCTGAGAAATTCTAGCCACTTTTAGGTGGGGTAAGGTGTTCGCTATATAGGTTACTAACCCTCCTTTGGGTCGTCCCATTGTACTACTTAATGCTGGGACAAAGTAGGTTTTATAATCTTGTAAATGTAGCTCTTCTGTTGACCATGTCTCCTGGAGACAGATTATTTGAAAATGTTTTAGAAAATTTTGTGCGGTCCCGTCCTCAATTTTGGATCGAAGACCTGCTATATTCCAATAGAGTATAGAGATCAGAGGACTCACATCTTTTAGTTGTTCTACTCTGAATGTAGCTTCGGCGTCCGAGGGTGCCGATGGGACATTCAGGTTCCCAGGGCTAAAAGGTACATGGAAATTAGTGGGTACGGTTTCTTTTGATGGTCAATCGACCATTTCAAGTCCGCTGTACCTGTTGTACAGCGGAATATTATGCCATGGGTCCCACCGGGGCTGATCTCTGGTCACCTGCCTATGTGCATGTGGTCTCCTTTCTGGCCAACCTCCCCCCTGGTAACGTGGTCCCACTGTGTGCCAGGAATAATCTGGCTCGTAAAGTCTAGGGGGACCATAATATCTAGTGTTTGCTAAATCATCCTGTCGGGGGAGTGGGACGGCCCAAGGAGGCTCTTGTTCCTGGGGAGGTCCATTTATTTGTCTGAAAGGGTAGAAAAAAGAAAGTGACTTAATTTTAATACCTCCGTTTGAAGCGATGTCTTCCCAGGAGCAAACATAGTCTGCTATGCGTGGGTCCTCGAAAGTTATCACTATACAGTCCCCTGGGATCGTTTTTCTGGTGTTGCCCACCCATGGGACCCTAGAAACAGATCTGATCCTTCCATGCCAGGTTGAAGGGATCGGACGATTGGTCTGCAACCAATGCTGTGCCTTGTTTTTTAGAGACCAGCCAGGTTCCGAGTTATGGTCTGTTAGCTCAGGAACACCGGCCATAACCACTACGTACGGTGAGGCCTGAGGTGGAAAATCGGCTGGAGCTCTTGACTGACCTAGATTTTTGGCAGTATTTCTCCTGGGCCTGGCGGACGAGGGGTTTGGAACTGAATTCTGAGGAACAGGAGTTTTGATGGATGATTTGTTTATAGTTTTATTGGCAGCTTTGTTAGGTACCTGAACATTTGGGGCAGGTGTGATTGGTGGCCCTGGCGAGGACGGTAAGGTAATGTTTGTTGGGTTGTTAGGTATAGTCGATGTAGTAGTTGGATGTGATATGTTAGCTGACTTCGGTGTATTGTTGATGGTAGGGGAACTGGGAATTGTTATCTGAAGGGTCTTCTTTTGGGGGTTAGATGGATTCGGATTAACATTTGTTGTTTTTATGGAGTGTGGTTTTTTATTATTATTATTTCCTCCTGTTTTTTGTGGGCCTGCAAGATGATTGGGTTGTTGGGTTTGTACAAGTTTTAGGATCTGTGTCTCCAAGTGCGCTAATCGTTGTTCTAGGGGTTGCAAAGATTGTTTAAATATGTTAGCTATTTTATTTAGTAGTAGCTGGGAGTCCTCCATATCACGTGGACCCTTATGGGTTTGGGTGGTGGTTGGAGAATCCAAGATTACCGGGATAGATGTTTCGTTCTCTGAATGATGAACTAATACTGGGACTCCTATTTGTTCTACCCTAACCGCTCGATCTTGTGAGGCGCTAGGTATGTGGGTCAGGTTGTTTGGTACTGGGTGATTAGGGGGAACCCTTTTTTTACTTATCGCCCCCTCCCTCCATCCCCTTTCTATCATCTTGTCTATGGACGAGATTTGTGGTGAGGTTTGTGGGACTAAGTCCGGTGTTTTTTCTAGGTCAAAGCTAAGCTGTGAGTCTGCAAGCTGGGACACTGATAAGTCAACTGTGTTAGGTAAACTGCGTCTCTCTCGACTCGGGTTTGCTTCAGCATTCGGGGCTCCTAGAGCAGGTGATCTAGCCTCCGCCAAGTTCCCCAGGGAGGATCTTTTGGCGAATGCCAGGTCTAAGGAGACCCTTTCTTCTATTAGTGAAATGCTTTGGTCGATGAACATATTCGCCTTCGTAATGAAGTCGTCCATAGGACCAAGCAATTTGCCCACGCTACCCGGAGCTTTGGTTTTAGTTCCCCTAGTAACAACCATTATTACTAACCTATGATAAAGGTAATGGGAGGATGGAGGTAGGTAGAGCCAGATAGGGAAATAAGAAGGGTGGCCCAGTCTAGTCTCTTACGTCCTCGAACGGCCTCAAACGGCCCGCTCTTTGCCCGGTCTTTGCCCCGGGCTCCGACCCGCACGCGTCCCGCGACGCGCGTTGCTGGGCTTGCTTAAATTCAATGTAGCAGAAGGGAGGCGTGGCACTGGGAGGGGGTGCGGCTCACACGGGAAGAGGACCCAGCTGTTGGTGGTGAATGCTGGTCCTCGCAGTCCCGGGGCCGGCGCCTCTCGCCTCCTCTGCGGCCACGGAGTTGGTCCTTTCCTCACTGTTGTATCAGCGGCAGGTTAAGGGTCTTGGCTGCTACTCCTGTAGCGAAGCGTGGTCCTTGCACAATTACAATTCCTCAAAGCGAGCGGCTCCCGCGTAGCGGGGGCCGCGAGAGGTTTTCAGCGTTCAGATGGAGGCGTGGCACTGGGAGGGGGCGCGGCTCACGCGGGAAGAGGACCCAGCTGTTGGTGGTGAATGCTGGTCCTCGCAGTCCCGGGGCCGGCGCCTCTCGCCTCCTCTGCGGCCACAGAGTTGGTCCTTTCCTCACTGTTGTATCAGCGGCAGGTTAAGGGTCTTGGCTGCTACTCCTGTAGCGAAGCGTGGTCCTTGCACAATTACAATTCCTCAAAGCGAGCGGCACCCACTTAACCACTTGCTTTATTTAGCCTTCTTTATTTTCGTAGAAGGTTTGAGGTCCTTAAACACGAGCAGCGCTGGTTCCATTTTAGCCTCAGTTTCCATTTGCGTTCGCCCGGCTGAGCTGAAGTTCACAGTCAGCATCTTGTAGCCTTTTACAGAACTTGTGAAAGTGGTTTCCATGTCTAACCACCCTTGAGCCTTAATTGTTAGCCTATCGGATGCCACAAATCCAGTCCATCCTCTCAATATCTACAGCTCAAGGTTTTAGAAGTTGACACTTGTAAAGTAAACACGAGCTAAAGAGGACGCAAATGCTCAGGGGCTTTTTACATCAGTGACAAATTTTACATCCAACCAGTATAGTCCAGTTAGATCTAGAGTCTTAAGATCCCTGTTTGTTTCTGAAAACATAAAATAAAAATCAGTGGTAAATACCTGCTATGAACCCCAGAACTGACCACTGATTCAGAGGGACACTTGCCCCGGGTCACAGATCCAGATGGCCTGGCACCAGATTTCACCTTCAATGAAGAAGCGCGAGACGAGACTCCTCCAAAACTCAGGCTGCACTGAATGGCGCTGGGGCAATGTTTGCCTCTGAATAAACACAATGTCTTTGCCCTTGAAACAGCTGGCAAGCTTTTCCAGACCAACCACAAACCCTGTTGTCCCAGGTCTGCTCACCACCACAGAACCTCGAGAGATAGGTAGGTTATTTATTTATTCTACTAGAACCAGCATAGCGCCTAGAGATAGCACAGTGAGGGTGTTTGCGCTATAAATTGTGATAATGATTTTACAGGTTTTCACTGCTATGGAAATGATTAGCTTCGTCTCATTTTTATCTTCTGTGATGTTACCATACACCATTGTGAGCACTGGGTTCAGAAATTTTAAAATAACTATTTTAAAATAAAAGACACAATATATACCCAGTTCTAATGTACCTTGAAAGTGTCCCTGAACACATTAGGGGACTGTTAATAACCCAGAGAGCGCGAGCCCCACACCTGCACGAATGCTCAGTGGGTTGTGTGTGGCTACATTTAAAGCAGACTGCTAAACTCAGTGGTGGTGCACCCAACTAATTCCTTCACCCTGTGGGTTAGAAATCTAAACTCTGTGGACCTGGCCGCTAGATCCCACAATCTGCAGCATGGTCTTTACTCCTGTATGGGTGAGATCAGACTAGACCCAACTTGTGCCCCCCCACTTATGGTGGCGCTATCCCTGTTGTGCCCTTCACTTCTCTATAGGGTGAGGTTCAAACTAAACACAGCTTGGAAGCCCCGCCCACAAGGTTGCATTTCACTTCTTGTGCCCTAAATTCCTGTTCGGCGTGAGGATCAGACTAGACACATCATTCGTCCCTTTTAAGTGACAGTACTACTTATTGCTCCCTTTACTCCACTATGCAGTGAGGATCAGACGAGATGCAACTTGTACTCCCTCTTAAGGTGGCGAAACCCTTCTTGTGCCCTTTACTCCTGTATGAAGTGAGGGTGAGACTAGCACAACTTGGTCGCCTCTTAAGGTGGCAATACTCTTGTGCCATTTACTCCTACACAGGAGTAGGCTCAGACTAGACACACCACGTGCCCCTTCCAAATGCTGAATTAGCTTCACAATGGAACTATCATGCCAGAAATAACTGTCGTTTGCGATGACAAACAGTTGGAGAGGGGCTCTGGGAGTGGTGCAGAGAAATGGCCTTCAGTCCTGCCCTGTTTATCATACCCGGGCAAAGCTGTGATAGAGAATAGCTAAACACAGAGAGAAGGTACGCTCTGCGATCAATCTTAAGAAACTGTTATCAAACTGGGGAAAAGCTGTGATAGAGAACAGCTCAAAACAGAGGGAATGTGTGCTGAGCGATCCATCGTAAGAACCTCGATGCACAGGGTTTCTATGTGCTGCTTCTGCTAAGTTTTAGCACAGAGAATTTGGAAATCACAAATGAAACAGTATGTACAACATAGCTCCCCGCCCCACATTGTAAGAGAGATGAGTGCTTCCCAAAGATGCGCAACAAACAGCCGTCACTGCATTAATAATGTCCAGATTAGACTACTGCAATAGTCTATATCTCAAAATCCAGGAAGCATCTTTAAACAAACTTCAAATACTGCAGAACGCAGCAGCCAGACTCCTTACAGGCACGCCAAAGTTCGACTCAATCTCAGCCAAAATTAAAAAACTTCAGTGGCTGCCGGTTAGGAAGCGCACTCAATTTAAGTCCCTCTGTCTGGTGTTTAAAGCCCTTCAGGGAACCAGACCAGAATTTTTAAAACAATAATTACGCTGGTATACGCCTCGTAGAACACTGCGGTCTTCAGAGGCAAGACTCATAAATGTCCAGAGGGTAAAAAAAGCCACTTGGGGAGGAAGAAGCTTCACTGGGAATGTGGCCAGAGCATGGAATGCTCTGCCACTATATCTGCGAAACTGACTTTGTTTACTTTTTTAAACAACAACCATACTGAAAATGATTTTAAATGGACACCACTAGTTTGGATAGACCCTAAACGCTATCCAGATGTTGAAACCATGCTACTTCGCAAGGAGGCATATCTAATACTAAGATTTGACAGTGTGAATAAGGGTCTCAACACTCTTAGTGAGATTAATCGGGCGTAAACCCATATCCTGGACTTCAATTCCCATAAGGCACCAGCAACCACTGTGGCTCGGATTGGACGAGAGCGGATCACATGTTTTTATTTTTGTGAGAACCGGCGCTGCCTCGGACAACTAAATACAGAGTTTGCCGGTTGGAAGCAGGATATACCAGCGGAGCTCTCCGCGTTGATTCATGGTAAGAATATGACCCCCGAACACTGAGACTCGCGTCCACCCTGTAGTTTTCACCGAAAGCGCAGCGAAGTAAACATCAGTGACACCTGCCTTTCTCCTTGCTCCACAGAAGGGGCACCGCGCTGTTCCCAATACCGGTGAGGATCCCCCCGCCCGTGTTGAACTGTTTAAAAGTAAGTTTCCCCTGTGAGGCGCCCTTGCCTCCGTGCATGTCGTTTTAATTGAGATCGATTCCAACCCCGTGTTTCCGATCTTTCTCCTAGAAGAAAATAATGCGCCAGCATTGAAAATTAATTTCCGATACCGGCACACCAGCCTTAGGGTTGTGAAGACTGAAGGTAACTTTCAAACCCATGTTCTTCGCTCTCTGTGAGTATTTATACTGCACAATGAATTACTGATACCAATCTTGCTCTGTTGCAGCCCAGACCCGCCTGCCATAGACGATATTTTCAAACAGAAGCCACTTGGGGCAATTAACTAAAAGGTATGCCGCACCATGATGCGTGTATAGCTCATGAGTAGAATTGGCTAGAGGACAAAGTTTGTTAAACAAACATTTCTCATTTCTTTTCACAAACAGTTCCCATGGACTAGAATCACACCGCCCTGATGAGAATCCTGTAAATAACGCAACAGGATTCGAAACGCGTCGGCATTTGACTTGACATTAGTGGTCCATGTCAGTTATGTATAAAATGGGCTCTTTTTCTGAATACTAGAGAACTAGAAAATGAATTCAGTTCAGAGTTGGGAGTCGATCTTTGAAAAATATTTCCTCCCTCTCCTCCTCACATTTGTGATTTTCTATTGTGAATTGTTGATTAGGTTTTCTCACTTTGTTCTTGATTTATTGTGTCCATGCATAAAACTGTATATGTATGACTAAATGTTTTTTCTTCTTTAAATTTTTTTACTTGAACTCTTGCACTGTATATATGCACAAATTGCTTTTCGAATCACATATGGCTAGAAATGAAGTTGATGGTTATTCATTGTCTGTTTCTGTATAATGAAAAATTGTTCAACCAAGTATTGACTCAACGACAAAAAGTTATTGTCTGGGTAAACTAATAAAAGTGTTGTTTATCCATAAACATTCAGTGCTTAATTCACAATTTTGGAGGCATAGGCAAATCTTTTTTATTCACGTTAGTGTGGCCCTGCCTACCCTCTCTCCGATTGGGCCCAGCCACCATTGTTGGTTTAGTTTTTCTGAGCGGGCATCCGCCCGAGTGGTTTGGGAGTGACGTACACAACGTCTTTCACAAGATCTTAGTCAGCATTAAGGCTGTCGCAAGGGTTTCTACTCTTGCATAGCATGGCAGACAACGATACACTGTCCTTCACGGAAAGCCACATCCAAAATCTCATTGAGTCCTCGCCATTCTCATCTATCACCCTTAGCACCTCAGCCAAACAACAAAATGAGGCAGACAAATTGACACGGCTTCAGAAGAAGCATATTAGAACCGAACTTCACGGTTACTTTTTACTTAAACACCTTAAAGCAGGCACTATTCCCTGGGGCCTTCAGGTCAAGAACATTCCCGTAATCTTCACAGAGGATGCAGATTACAAGAAGGGCTTTAGCCAAATTAACACCAAATGCAGTAGAGATCTAATGGTACATACCATCGAGACAGCTCAACGCATCTGTAGTCAGGAAGAGAAGGAAATTGAAGAGTTAATCAAAAACATCAATGACACTCAAACCAAGAGTGATGCAAAGATACTCCTAGAAAAAATAGAAAAAGAAATTGCATCATTCAAAGATTACACCCTGAATATCAAATCCGCACAATTTGATAAAGACTCAAAAACTTTCCGACTGGACCAGGTGTATCCTTTCCTCAGAGAAGACTTTTACACCTGGGGGGAGTCGAGAGGGGCCTTAAACACATTTCAAGGTAGATCTAGAAATAGATTCATAACATTCTCGGACACTACTTCGTCCGACTCTTCCTCTGACTCCAGACAGTCAAATTCCAAAACAAGGGGTGCAGGAAGGGGATCAACTCCTTTTTTAGCCAGGGGCGGTCAAACACGACCTCGCTTCAAGCAACCATGGCAAATGCGCACTCACAACAAAAATTACAACAACTAGATTCGTCTACCATTGTAAATCTTTCTGATAAAGTTCTAAATAGGGATGAGGAAATGCTTCTTGACCTGGGTCTCAAATTCGTCCCAACTAAAAGAACAGACTTTACAAAATTGAAACTGGAGGCACTTGACTTCTGTCGCAAAGTCAGGCTGAAAGCCTATTTTGCAGGGGCCGAAATGACGTCAACACAGGAAACCACTGGATTGAGGGTTAAATCCAGGTTCACTCCAACAATAAATATTCCGAAACAAATCATTGCTTTTGAACAAGCGGTCTTGTCCTCCCTTACCAAACTTGAGAAGAAAAGCAGTTTTGTCAAAAACAACATCAGTAAAGGAATCCAAAAGGCAATTGGTGATCTGAAAACTGACACATCAATTGTCATAAAGCAGGCGGACAAGGGCAGTGCGGTGGTCTTATGGCCCGTCCTATGTATCTTACTGAAGGACAACTGCATGTGAACAATAGGGGTTGGTACAGACCGTCTAAAGAAGATCCTGTCCTTGCCATTGAGGACAAAATAGCTAAAATCACACAGAGAGCCTTAGACGAAGGCTTCTTAGGACCTAAAGAGCATGAATTCTTAAATAAAAAGTCACCAAGAACGCCAATCCTCTATTTCTTACCCAAGATTCATAAAAACGACAGGGTACCACCTGGGAGACCCATAGTGTCCGGATGCGATTCGGTGTTAGAAACAATATCTAAATACATTGATTTCTTTTTAAAACCATGTATAGAACAAGTGAAATCGCACCTGAGGAACACCACTGACTTCATTACTCGAATTGAGGGACGCACATTCAATGAATTAACGCAGTTGATGGGGACATTGGATGTCGCTTCGTTATACACGCAAATACCGCAGGACGAGGCTCTTGAGGTCATTGAATTTTATCTAGAACAACGAGAAAGACCCCACCGGGTACCCTCTACATTTATTGTAGCATTGGCTGAAATAACTCTTCGGAGCAACTATTTCAAATTCGAGAGTGATTTTTTCATACAAATCAAGGGGACAGCCATGGGCTGTCCTTATGCGCCGGAGCTGGCGGTGCTGTACATGGCACAATATGAAGAAAGATTCATCTACAAGGACAACCCCTACTCACACCATATTATTCAATGGTTGAGATATATAGATGACGTCTGGCTCCTGTGGCAGGGGAGCCAGACGGAACTTGATCAATTCTATGCATGGCTTAATTCCAGACACCCTGATATTAAATTCACGTTGAACTCCAGTTCTAAAGAAATGACTTTCCTTGACGTCACAGTAGGCACCAGCAGTTCTAGGCTGACAGCCTCTTTGCACAAGAAGAAAACAGATAGGAATACAATCCTTCACTATACCAGCTCACATCCACAAAGCCTTAAGGATAATTTACCTTATGGTCAACTGCTCAGAATTAGACGCAATTGCACAAGTCTGAACGACTTTGACTCACACGCAACAAGATTCTGCAGTGAGATGGCTGACAGAGGATACCCCAAAAAACTTGTTGAAACATGCAAAAAACAGGGCCAAATGTACCCCGAGAGACACACTTCTGCAGGTAAAAGAGAAAAAGGAATTGGACAAACTGGTGTGTGTGACAACCTTTGGTCAACACACAAACCAATTCAAAAACATCATAAGAAATAATTGGCATTTATTGGAAACACTCGAGTACCCCCTGTCTAAACCCATCTTTGCAATGCGGAAAAACACGAGCATCGGACAACACCTTATCAAAGCGGACAGTCACATTCCTCCACCTAAAAGTGACCTTAGAGCTCAGTGGAACTTGAAACCTGTAAGTGGGCACCACAAATGTGGTAACTGTGTATCATGTTCTACAACAATAGAAGGAGACACCTTCACCAACCGTGGCATCAAGTGGAAACACGATGCTTTTACGAATTGCAGGACCCGAAATATCGTCTATGCAGTGGTTTGTCCATGCGACAGTTTATATTGGAAAAACAAATCAAGCCATTAATGCCAGAATAACACAACATCGTTCTCGCATTAAGAAAAAAGTTATGACTGCACCAATGGTGGAACATTTTTTAAACAACAACCATACTGAAAATGATTTTAAATGGACACCACTAGTTTGGATAGACCCTAAACGCTATCCAGATGTTGAAACCATGCTACTTCGCAAGGAGGCATATCTAATACTAAGATTTGACAGTGTGAATAAGGGTCTCAACACTCTTAGTGAGATTAATCGGGCGTAAACCCATATCCTGGACTTCAATTCCCATAAGGCACCAGCAACCACTGTGGCTCTGATTGGACGAGAGCGGATCACATGTTTTTATTTTTGTGAGAACCGGCGCTGCCTCGGACAACCAAATACAGAGTGTGCCGGTTGGAAGCAGGATATACCAGCGGAGCTCTCCGCGTTGATTCATGGTAAGAATATGACCCCCGCACACTGAGACTCGCGTCCACCCTGTAGTTTTCACCGAAAGCGCAGCAAAGTAAACATCAGTGACACCTGCCTTTCTCCTTGCTCCACAGAACGGGCATCGCGCTGTTCCCAATATCGGTGAGGATCCCCCCGCCCGTGTTGAACTGTTTAAAAGTAAGTTTCCCCTGTGAGGCGCCCTTGCCTCCGTGCATGTCGTTTTAATTGAGATCGATTCCAACCCCGTGTTTCCGATCTTTCTCCTAGAAGAAAATAATGCGCCAGCATTGAAAATTAATTTCCGATACCGGCACACCAGCCTTAGGGTTGTGAAGACTGAAGGTAACTTTCAAACCCATGTTCTTCGCTCCCTGTGAGTATTTATACTGCACAATGAATTACTGATACCAATCTTGCTCTGTTGCAGCCCAGACCCGCCTGCCATAGACGATATTTTCAAACAGAAGCCACTTGGGGCAATTAACTAAAAGGTATGCCGCACCATGATGCGTGTATAGCTCATGAGTAGAATTGGCTAGAGGACAAAGTTTGTTAAACAAACATTTCTCATTTCTTTTCACAAACAGTTCCCATGGACTAGAATCACACCGCCCTGATGAGAATCCTGTAAATAACGCAACAGGATTCGAAACGCGTCGGCATTTGACTTGACATTAGTGGTCCATGTCAGTTATGTATAAAATGGGCTCTTTTTCTGAATACTAGAGAACTAGAAAATGAATTCAGTTCATGAGTTGGGAGTCGATCTTTGAAAAATATTTCCTCCCTCTCCTCCTCACATTTGTGATTTTCTATTGTGAATTGTTGATTAGGTTTTCTCACTTTGTTCTTGATTTATTGTGTCCATGCATAAAACTGTATATGTATGACTAAATGTTTTTTCTTCTTTAAATTTTTTTACTTGAACTCTTGCACTGTATATATGCACAAATTGCTTTTCGAATCACATATGGCTAGAAATGAAGTTGATGGTTATTCATTGTCTGTTTCTGTATAATGAAAAATTGTTCAACCAAGTATTGACTCAACGACAAAAAGTTATTGTCTGGGTAAACTAATAAAAGTGTTGTTTATCCATAAACATTCAGTGCTTAATTCACAATTTTGGAGGCATAGGCAAATCTTTTTTATTCACTATATCTGCGAAGCATGACCAATCTTCTGGCCTTCAGGAAGGCACTGAAAACATGGCTGTTTACTAACTAATCTTGCCATCCTCTCCCACGCCTTTCAATCCTCTGTCGGCCTTCACACAGCGCCAGGACACCTCCGGGTATCAGTTGCGCTATACAAATACCAATAACATTACCATTAACACACTCAAGTGTGAACACATTTCACCTTACATATATGTCTTAGCAGAATGCCATGACTATCGCTGCAAGGCATCAGAGCTCGGTACATGGTCCAGGACCTAGAGAGTCAACATGTGATTAGAGGGGAGATGGTTTCTAAGAGTGATAGAGGACTGTTAGTGCGTCACAATGTGATATTCTTTAAAGAGGTGCATTTTCAGCTCTTTTCGATCACAATTTGTAGCTCTGACAATTTCATATATGCCTGATGTACTATTTCTATTACAGCTCCTTCTGCATTGAGAAGACCCATCCTAGAACAGCAGAGGGGCAAAACACATGCTGACAAATCGAGAATGATGGGATTGTGACAAGGTTGATGAAAACTAACAATATATCCTATGAAAAACCTCAAATTTTTAATTGATGGAGCAAAAAGAGCGATTAAAAGTGATAAACTGAGAAAAAAGTAACCTGGAGAATTACTGGAAATTAACATAAATTGAAAACTAACAAAGAACTACATAACCACAGCTGTGTCACCTGGAAGTTGATTATTTCTCAATATAGCCCTTATTTGTGATTACGTTACAGTGCTCACGTTATCATCCACACTAGAAGAGATGGGAGCCTGGGGTGTCTGGCGACAGAAGCTCATTTACATACAAAGGGGGTGATGCCTGATCACAACGCACAACACAACTTGTTTACGTAAAATGCTTGTACACATCACAGTGTAAAGTGACTCAGGTAACAGTGCGCCCGTTGTATGACACGAGTGGGCGGTCTTAGTTGTTGAGACATCAATGTCTGACGGGTGCATCTTTAGCTCTTTCTACTGTTCGAGAGAGGGTGGTAGTCTCAAATATGGGGCACATCTACCAACAGCTTCCCTCATAATCTTTACTTTTTGCATCTACAGTGAGTGCAGATGCCACCTAAGACAGTAACGGTTGTCAGGTAGTTGATCTGCTTCATGGAATCAGCCTGCTTTGCTGTTCCCTACTATGGTCGGCAAAGGTAAATGTGTCTTCCACTAAAATGACACTCGCTCGCTTTTGGTAACATGGCTTGAGCAAAAAGGCCACGCTCAAAGGTAAGTCAAAACAGTTGATGTCACTAATGTCAATACAATGTAGAAAAAAGAGACAAAGAAATTCAAAACTCAAAGTTTAGAGAAACTGGAGTATTTAATAATTACTCATGAGTGAAAATTAAAACCAGGTCAGTAGTTTAAGGGTTATTAATTAGCAAAAACAACTGTCACAAAGGCAATAAAGGACTCATTTAGTTGTGTGTTCAAAATCACAAAAAAGGAAAATGAAGAAAAAAAGCAGATCCACTGAATCAATCAGGAAGCCACATACAAAAAAGTAGGGGACCTCGCTAGCCATGCTCGAGGGGCACTGGTAAGTCCAATTTCTGGTGATGATCAACACTGGAATTTGATGCGATGTTTTGGGCTCAATCAGTTCCAGAAGCTGACAAGATGCGCAGAAGTGTCATGAAGTGCAAAATTCCCACAGAGTAGAGTTGGGTCATCAAGTTGAACCTGAATCTACGGCCATCAAAATGTGGGAAACTTCAAAAAGTTACAACAGCTGCGAAGTCTTCGGAGCTTCCAAGTTATAGAGATGGTCCAAGGTTGATGATAAGAGCCGAAGCATGGAGCGCGGTGTGAGACAAGCAGCGTACTGGAGCTCACGGTGGAGGTTCAAACATGAAACTTGTAACCACCAAGGTGTATCACAACAGGTTTAAAGGTTGTTCAGCGATTCGAACACATATCTCACTTATCAAAGTGGAAAGGATACCAATAAAGGCAGATCAAGGTGCAGGAATATCAGGGTTTGGGCTCTCTGTGCTCACACTGTAGCCGTACAGCGAAGGTGTTCATCGTATAAAAATGGATACAAAGGATAAGAACCAGAACCAGGTAAAAGTAAAGTACATTTCTGTGCTTATGCTGTGGTGAAACCAACAAAATTAGGTAAAAGGAAGAGAAGGGAAAATACAAAAGCAAATCACAATAACATGGTTAAGAACAAGGAGAAATTACCTGATCCTACTATGGTAATGATAAATCGCTGCTACAGGAGGCCCTCTGGCGGCGAGTGATGTAGCAAGTCCAGGAAAATTACTTCAAGGTATTCATTGCCGCTCCCCAGCCAAACAAACACACCGGACCATCCCATTTGCTCTAATAACAGCCCAAGTGCCGGCATCTACTTTAGCGTTAGCACAAAAAGGAAACACTCAGGTTGAGTTGGACACCTCGAGCTTACTAACAAAAGTACCTTACCCCTGTGAGTAATCTATACATACAAGGATGCTCATAGAGTACCTTTGCTAGTTTTAGCTATGCACCATTACGATAAAGTTACTCAAAAGTGTGGACTTGCACATCTGCACACGCTTAAACAGAGGTGGAGTAAAATTTACAAATGTAACTTACTTCGGCCAAAGTGGAGCAATAGAAAGTGCAGCACCATACATGGCCAACCACTGGTAATGCAAAGCCCTCCCATAGGAAATAATGGAGAGAGAGACTTGAAAATCAAACCCATTCGAAAATAAAGATAAAATAAAATTATGTATTTTGCCTTTTAAAAATACACACACCTTCAAAAGAATGTTATAAAATTATATGTATTTAAAATTAATTCGTTCATGATAATATGTTTATCTTTTAATTTAAAAAATATTGCAACTATTAAAAAATACTTTCAATTAATTCTATACATGATATTTTAAGGATGTACCCCTCCGAATAGAGGTGAATAAGGCAGATCAGTAATTCGGAGTACATAGTAAGAAAATCTGAACGATTTTAGCTAGTTGGGATTTTTGAAACAGATCTGTGAGAAAAACTTTTTTTTACATTTAAAATCAATTAGATCTCTAAGTAAACTGTGAGTTTTTAATTTGTTCAATATTTAAAGTTTATAACATTTACATTTGTATTTAACATCAAAATATTTTAATAAACAATTTAAATATTCGTTATATTTGTTACACAGGGAAAACTCCACCCAAGTTGAATATATAGAAGATATATTTGTATTATGGTTTAATTAAAGGTGTCCCACCGAGATTATCATTTATAATATGTATTAATAATTTTTAAATGTATTGTATTGTAATTGCATGTATCTACAGGCATTTGCATCAAAGTAAATACCGGTCGCAAATGGGCAGATTCTCAGAATCTGCTCAGTTTGCGACCAGTATTTTTGCATTTGGGATGCATCAACCCAAATGCAAAAATCGCAATTTGAGGAATCTCTAAATTGAGATTCCTTAAATTGCAATTGCATTTAAGAATTCCCAAATTGAGATTCCTTAAATGCAATGCATGAAAGTCAAAAAAATAGTGAATTTGCTAATAGAAGTAGCAAATTACCATGAAGTTGAACTTCATGGTAATTTGCTAAAACTTTGAAAAAAGCACTTTGGTGCATTTTTCAAAGTTTCATGTTGCGCACACACATGCCCTTAGGGCATGTGTGTGTGCAACAAATGTGCACAGATCAATTTCAGGGGTGCAACAGGGTGTCATTTTGACACCCTTGCACCCTAACAAAAAGGCATGAGCAATTTGCGAGTACCTACTGGTACTCGCAAATTGCTCATGCAATCTCCAATTTATTCCTATGGGCCTGTAAACCCATAGGAATGAATGGTTCAGCATTCCTTAATTGCGACTAGCAATTTACGAGTAGCAATTAAGGAATGTTTAGGAATCGCTATTTTAATAGCGCTTCCTACAAGCATAAGCTTTTGCTATTCCTAAATAGCGATTCCTTAAAAATCGCTATTTAGGAATAACAAAAGGCTACGTTGATGCATCTGCCAGCTAGTGCTTATTACCCCTCACGAGGCATCGAAACGCTTTTTCGGAGAGTAGCACGCTACTACGGAACCCATTAAAGGATTAGTGGTGAATTAGTATAGTGAAAATTGAAATTAATTTGAGTGGTGGACATGTTAGTCTGTTATTTGGATTGAAAATATGAAAATCTCTGCAACGTGGTGTCACCTGATAAAGTGAAATAATCTGAAATTTGATTTTGGGCATTAATTATAACATATGTAATTATGCTTCACTAAAAATGAATGTTATATTATTGTTACAATTCAACAAATGTTATTAAAACATTGTAAAATAATTTTTCTTTAGATATTTTTGCCTTGAATGACAATCGTTTAGATTTATAATTAGTTTAAAATATTTCATTTAATGACGTTTTAATTTATGTCCGTACCTCCATTATTATTAATTGGAGTGTGTTGCAGTTTCAGTGGATGACCATGTGTGATGTTGGACTCTGAGCTCGGGGACATTTACAACTGTTTTAGGTACATCATGGCTGTTGTGACTGTAGAGGTGTGGTTTGTAAATAGCAATGGGTTTACTCCTTTGTGGGTGAGTGTTTGTCCATCCCTACACCCCTCCTTACTCCTCCCTTAGCCCCGCCCCTTTATTCATAAATATTTCCCATTTTACACCCACTCCCACTCTGTCCCTCTCGCATTTACTACAAAAAGTATATAAACATATGCGGAAACTCTGCAGTCGAGGCAGGCAACTCCACAAAGAAAAAGATAGGAGAGGCAGAACGACAGCACATACTTTGTGAATCACATTTTGTTGTGCTTTAGTCGTCCTATAGTAGTTTATGATTAGGCCTGATTATCTGTGAGACTCTAATGGGTGTATCTGATGAGATTGTAAAGCTTGTGAAACTGGCCTAAGCAGATGGGAAGCAGGTCCATTTGTAGCAAAAAGGACATGGAAGTTAAAGGACTGAAGCTAAAGTGGATCTTTGTAATGCGAGGCCATGTCCCCTCAGACCAGAAGTCATTAGGACTATTTACGATGGAGCCAAGAATGGATTGCATATGGCTGGCCTCGTCTGTAGTTGCACAAACACTAGAGAATAATGTGGTGGGGTGTTGGTGAGATTAACTAGCAGTCATTCCATCACTTTACGTTTTTCTCAATGATCAAGTGGCAGAGGCATGAACAGGCGTTGGTACCATAGAGATCTATGACAAAGGGACTCCTGCTGCAGCTCCCTGGTGAGGCTCATTAAGGCTGGAAACAGTTCGAGGTTACATGCATTCCCGACCCTTGCGGGCGTGGCCTCAAAGTTCAGTATCAAATGGACTTTGTGGGTAAGTCATTGCTTATAAACACTCAGGGAACGAAACACACTGAATGGAATGAGGCCACAAATAGTTACAAAAGAATGAGGTTAATTCAATCATTTCCATCCCTCGCTGTGTGCTTTTCTCAGTAGACGGTTTGTTGGACAATCAATGGATTGATGTTTTTGTGGCTGCTTCATGTAAATGTTTTGCGATGCTGAAAGCTCCTCCTCAGGGTTCACAGTGAGCACCTTGTATTCTCCCACATTGTCTCTCTTATGTAGAAAGGTAACATTTACAACTGAAGTTTTTGTCACATTGAGAGCACGGGTCATTTTCTTACTCATTGTGCGTTCTCTCTTGGATGAAATTTAATCTCCAGCAGACGCTTCCCAGGCATTTAGAACAATGACAAGGTTTTTTCCAGGTAACTTCTCGCAGGTTGAGTGAGACTAGATTTCCGACTTTTTCAGCATTCAGAGAGCTAATCAGGTTTTTTCCCAGTGTGAGTTCCCTCATGGTGAGTGAAAGTTAATTTTATGACTGAAGCTTTTCTGGAATTCAGAACACTGATACGGTTTATGCCCAGTGTGTGTTCTCTCATGTACAGTAAGGTTGGATTTGCTCCTGAAGCTTTTCTGGCATTCAGAGCACTGATATGGTTTGAGCCCAGTATGGATTCTCTGATGTACAGTTAAACTGGATTTGTAATAGAAACTGTTTTGGCATTCAGAGCACTGATACAGTTTATACCCAGCGTGGGATCTTTCATGTACAGTAAGGCTGGATTTATGACTGAAGCTTTTCCGGCATTCAGAGCACTGATAAGGTTTTTGTCCAGTGTGGGTTCTTTCATGTAAAGTAAGGCTGTATTTCTGACTGAAGCTTTTCCAGCATTCAGAGCACTGATAAGGTTTTTCTTCAGTGTGAGTTCTCTCATGTACAGTAAGGCTGTATTTATGACTGTAGCTTTTCCAGCATTCAGAGCACTGATAAGGTTTTTGTCCAGTGTGAGTTCTTTCATGTAAAGTGAGATTGAATTTGGTACAGAAGCTTTTCGAGCATTCAGAGCACTGATAAGGTTTTTGTTCAGTGTGAGTTCGCTGATGTTGAATCAGATTGCCACTAAAACGGAAGCTTTTTTGGCACGTGGAGCACTGATATGGTTTTTGTCCAGTGTGGGTTCTTTCATGTAAAGTGAGACTGAATTTGCGATTGAAAGTTTTGCAACATTCAGAGCACTGATAAGGTTTTTTTCCAGTGTGAGTTCTTTCATGTACAGTGAGATTGGATTTGGTAAAGAAGCTTTTACAGCATTCAGAGCACTGATACGGTTTCTGGCCAGTGTGGGTCCTTTCATGCACAGTAAGGCTGGATGTATGACTGAAGCTTTTCTGGCATTCAGAGCACTGATACGGTTTATGCCCAGTGTGGGTTCTTTCATGTACCGTAAGGTTGAATTTGCGAGTGAAGCCTTTCTGGCATTCAGGACACTGATAGGGTTTTCGTCCAGAGCTAGTTTTCTCATGTTTAGTGAGGTGGGATTGATGACTAAAGCCGTTCTCACAGTCATTGCTCTCATTCGAGTTGTTTGTTTCTCCAAGTTGGGTTTTTTCCTGGATACATGCCATCTTAAGACTGAATCTGATTTCTGATCATGTACTTGTTTGTTACAACTCAGCATTAACTTCTAAAATACATTTCAGATGCTCTTCTTAACATATTTAACTAATTATAGTTTTTTTCCTGGAGATCATTTTCCTACCTTTAAAGGCGCTGATCTAACTTGTCTTACAAACTTTCACTGACGAGCCCTTTGTATTTACTAAGATGCTCCTCAGGGATTCATATTCTCCAAGGTATGCCCGGGTGAATTCTATCTAGTTTAATTAGTCTCATTTAGTTATTCTAGTTTATCCCATTTGATTTTGGAGTTTTAAAGGCACTTATAATGTCTTTGGGCTTTAGTGTTTGCCTGTTAAGTGTAACACTGGCCTCTTTTATACTTTCTGTAGCAGTATATGCTTTTTTTGCTCAGTGGCTAAGACAAGTACATGATCCACTTTGGAAATTACAGGACACTTTGAAACTACTCGGATCAACCCAAGAGAGTTGGTGGGGGAAAATCTTCCTATATTGGAAATGATAATCCGGCATCTTTGCCGAAACAACATCTACGAAAGAGCATTTACAATTTGTTTCTTTTAAACAATCTTTTCTCTCCTCTGAATCACAGGAGACGGAGTCAAAAGCTTGCACTTGTTAATCGGGGATATTTGTTTTTTTGACGGTTCTGTCACATCACAACACGTCTACGGATGCTGATCTGTTGGGGAGGGTTTAGGTCGCCAAAGCATTTCTCATAAACCATCAAACAGAATTTACAACACTGAGGTTTCTCAAGTGCTCTGTGTGGGTATCAGTTGTGGCCAATGTTCTCCTTAATCTCAGTTACTGACACTTGGTAAACATTTATGATCATTTTCCTTTAGGGATTTGACAACTTTCACATTCACCAGTTTCTTCCACTCCAACATCCTCACCATTCCTGGCACATAGAATGTGTTTCTTCTCTAGAGCTCAAGAATGTTTTAACTCTTTCCTTGAAATAATCCTTTTCCTTGTGTTTCACTAAATTTAAACCTTCTTTTTTCTGTTCATGCTTCTGTCACCTGTAGAAATGGAGTCAAAAATTGTAAATGAACACAAAGACAAAATATTTGTGACTTTATACTTTGCACAAAGAAAGCATTAACAAAAACAAGATAGGAAATCAGTTTGAGTTGCATTTTCTGATAGTGGTGAAACAGTATAGATCGGGAGCTTGGGATCACTGGAAATCAAGGATGTGAGAGCAAAAGAGGTAAATATTTAAGAAAGAAACACAGATTCTCAGAAGCAGCCACACTATCAAATTGCAATTTCTGTGACAACGGCTGGGAACATAGTGATATTTGTAATTCTTGTAATAAATTACTAGATGTCATTTACTCCCCTGCCCACCTAGACTGTTAATCTATTCCTTTTTCCAGTGATCTAGGAAGGGACATGTTATTGAACAGCACAACAGTAAAGGAAACCAAAAAGGGTCAATAAAGAAAAACACAAAACAGAGGAAAGAGAGAAAAGGCTATCTTAAACTTTCACCACAGGGGACCGGCGTAGGAAACTCTGCAGTAGGCCTGGGTGGTAAATTCCGCTCGTGGAATTTGCAGAATTTGGGTAATTTCGCGTTCTGCTGAGAACACAGAATTGCCAAAAATTCTGCGATTTGACGGTTTCGAGGATTTTTTTGCTTGCTCGTGCTTTCAAAATGCTTGTTTGCGAGATATTTCTCCTCGAGCACGCAAACAGCATTCGCGAACAGGAAAAAAGCAACGCGAATGGGCGGAACAAGCAATTCCGTGTGTTCGTTGAACTTTTGCGTGCTCGCTGAGATTTTTTACCGTTTCGCAAAGCTTTGCATAGCACGACTACTCAAATTGAGCCCACCCCTACTCTTCAGCAGATGCTTGTGAACCCATAAGTTAAATACAGTGCCCCCAAGGTCAGCACCAGGTGCAGTTCCACCGGTCGCACCACCCTAAAGCAAGCCCTTTGTGCATGTGTGTCCACGCATATGTACTGAGTCTTTTGCTTGTAGTAGACAGGACAAAAAAGGGCAGGATGGGAGGACGCAAAGAGATGGAAGTCAAATCCAGAGAGAAAATACGCAGAAAGAACAGACAGAGGGAGGATGGTATCATGTGGTCTGGAAGAGGAGACAAATATGCCAATTGTTAAGGAACTGTTGGGCAAAACTGACCTAAAAAGAATTGGACCTGCACTATACTCCCAACATGTACCAGGAGGAATGTGGATATATTAGATGATTATCAGAAGTTTGATAACAACAAGAATAGTGCATAGAGGGAGTCAAATGTTGATGTGAAGAGTAAAAAAAACAGAGATCAAGAAAGGGAAAAGAGAAAGAAGAACAGGGGAAAAGGAAACTTAAGAGTAATAGGAATCCTTACCTGACAGTTATATTATATTTTGTTCTTCCGAGGGTGGCAGCCACGCTGCAATGCCTGGTCATCCCAGAATATCTTGAAAGGAAGTAAAGAAATGGCTTTGCATCAGATGACAATCACACTTCATCAAATTTTACAAATAACCGTCCTGAACTTACAAAACAAAAGAATCTCTTGTTCTCTGGAGGCCATTGTGAAGCAACTCTGGTTATGAATACATATTTTTTTTTTGGTTCAAGAACCATGATCCAACAACCCAGTCCACGTCTTCATAACCCCCATCTTTCCATTTACAGATCATGAAACTTGCAAATCAAAACAATCTGGTTTGCAAAGGTACGTTAAAGTCCTTGTACATAATTCTGCCCACACTTCATAAATCAACCAGACTCTTATATTTATACAAACCATGCTCTCTGAGCAACTGCAATTCAAGGTCAAACTGATGCAGAGTTTGAATGCCAAGCAATGGAAGTAACAAAGCATCAATGTGTTGGCGCTTTTTATTGATACGTTATCTGAAGGGATGATGTGGAGGGTCAGTGTAAATTAACCCTTCACAAGACAAAGCTTGAAACATCGAAATGTTTAGATCTCCATTGAAGACAACAGAGCAGCAGAAGCCTATACAACCGGATATAGGCCTGCTGCTCTCAACATCACAATGTCCTAATACACAGCCCCTGCCTCTCCAAAATACATGGATTAGACAGGAGAAGGCAGCAGATAGAGCCTGCGGCAAGGCACGCAGGAGCCTCCCCCCTTCCTCCTCCCGTAGCTCGCAGTGTCACTAGTATCTAAGAAGGAAGGAGTGGGTTCTGCTCATCTCCTGCATCTCCCTGGCTCAACTGAATGATGAAAAGCAGTTAAGTCGAGCCCAGGGAGAATCGGGGGCTGACCTCAGCCTCCTTTAACAGCTATTGCTGTGAATGTTCAACAATTAACCGCCATGGTCCTGCATGCGGCTGTTAACTGTTTAACATTCACAGCAACAGCTGTGAAACCAAGGTACCGGAGTACCGGAGGTGTTTCAACCCCCTCGGTCTCTGGGACACCTTTGTTTTTTTAATTAACACATTCTGCCCTCATGGGGCAAACAGTGTAATGACCTTATAGTCAACCATAGCAGGCAATACTGCCCATTAAAGCACCGCTCCATGGGTAAAGGCCCTTGCAATTAGCTTTGGAGCCAGAGCAAGCAGTAAGCTCATATTAAAGATTTAAAATAATGGTTACTTAGTCAGAGAAATAATCATCATAATATTTGTAGAAGGATCACATACAGTTAACCTCAAATGAAATCAAAAGCCAGACTCTGATATAACTCAAGATGTAAAGTCAATAAACAGACCACCACAACAAATGTGTGCTAAGAAACAAGAAAACCTTTTTCTATAATATCAAATAGCAAACTGAGATAGAATCTGCTTAGTTCAAAATCAAGGAAAAGTTTTATGTACAAAATCAGTAAGAGGAGTGACATGTAGTCTGCATTTTGGAAAAGGGTAAAATAAAACAATTGCAACAAATATCCCAAGACAGTACATTTTTAGACAGAGAGAACACATTATTGACATGGTCCATGATGAGGTAAAAATGACAACAACCAATGAATGTTCATGAAAACATAGCACAACAAAATGTAATTTTATAAAACACTCCTACAAAATGAATAATTAATTATGACTCTTCACCTTAAAGCAGGAGATTGGCATTGGACCTTGCATGCTCTACCGTACAATACAGCCACATGGGACAACAATAGTATTAATTCTTCTTAGGTCCTTTACTATCCTCCTTTTTAGGTCTCGGCCTAGTGTTACACTGCGCAGCAGTGTTCACACAGCCGAGATTTAATGTTTACATTATTGGAGGCTTAAACCCACCCCTCTTCTCCATTGGCTGGCCTCGTAAATGCTGGCCAGCCATTGGAGGAGAGGGGCGTCACTCCATTTAAGCCCCGTCTTTTTTTCGGACTCGGTGTGTTTTTTAGGTTCTCTCTGTGACGTCTTCGGTCACTCAAACCTAAAAAACACGCCCCCAAGTCTGAAAAGGACAGGGCTTTGTTGTGATTGCATGTGTCCCCTATCGGACACCGTATTCTTGTCTTGGCAAGTGCTTCTCTTCAAGATCCCTCCCTTCATGTCCTCCTCCTGCCCCGTCTTTTCCCACCTCTTCTCTTTCCCCCAGATGCCTCCCCCTTCCTCCCTCCTTCGACCTCCCCTTGTCGGAGCCTGCCGAAGTTCGGGATCTGCCTGATTGGCGCCTCGCGGGCACTCCACGGACCCGGCGATGTCTTGTTTACAAGTACAGCAAGATTTAACATTAGTGGCCGCAGCCCTTCCCTTCTCTTTCTGTTTTGTTTTTTTTGTGGTTTTTTTAGACAGCATTGCAGCTTGCACCGCATTGCCTTCCCACTCCCAGGCACACACAATCCTTTCAGCATTAGCAACAACACAGGTGCCATGCCTAATATTTCAGCAGGCTCCTGATTGACTTGCTGACCTTGCCAATGCTTGTTTTTGAAGTTTGGGGTGAGGAGAGGAGCACGCAGGAGTTTTGGCCGCTGTCTCCTGCAGTTCAGCCAGTCCGATAGTTATCGTTTTCGACAAGGGGTCAGTCAGCTAGCGAGTGGGCCGATCATTACTGGTTGCCGGGAGCCGGGTCATGTAGGCGCTGGTTATTGCAGCATCCATGTTATGTACACATGAGGGCAGGGCTCTGCAAGTTTCAGGCATCCCTCCGCATATCCATGTTTATGTTTTTGTCCTAGTGAAACTTAAGAAACTTTCAGGGTCGTCCTCCTTTCCTAGGTTTCCTATCTTATATTTCCCTCTCACATTCCCCAACGGTCGCTCTTTCCTCTCTCCCAAGTATCTTTTACCTGCCCTCTTTCGGTCTTCTCCACCCCTCTCTTCTCCCTCTGGCTTGACAACTTCTCCCCGCCCACCATCATGCCCCACCGTCTCCTCTTTTCATCCACACTGTCTACTTCTGTCTTTAGCCATCTGGAAATAATCTGCGCTCCGAGATTCCCCAAACCGCAAAGAGGCAAAGGAATTGGTGAACTATGCGAAATATATAAACAACAAATTCTCTCAGCCTTCTATTTCTATATCTATAATCTTTTCCAATTTCTTTAATTTTCCTCCTTTCTCCCTTATACATTTTTTTCTTCTTCATGTCCACTTCTCCTGTCTGTTTCCTCTTTCTCATTCTCCTGCTCGTTGTAAATGTTTCACAGTGTCACTGAGAACAGATGCTCCTCTTATCCGCTTATTGCTGAGTGGGTCACTACCTGCCAGCTATGTTTGCACAATGGAAATACTACTGGACGTGCCTTTCTCAAACATTTGTAATGTTTTTTCGGTCCTTGTGGTTCAGCTGAAGTGCTCGAAGACTACTGAGGATGTAGCTGCCATTAACAAAGCAGGAATGGTGATGCCAGGGCTTTGAAGAACAGACTTCAGGTGGCCACCTCACTCTGTGCAATCACATTGTTTCCAGTTACTAGTCTTTCATATGACAACCTAATGCCTTCTGGGTATTGTAGTTTAATTTTGCTAACATTGCACTGATTCTACTGAAACATTTGATATCTGTCATTTGTTAATCAAAAGTTCAAGAGTGGAAACGCTGTCTCCGGTGACATGGAGAGAGAGGGCTACCCTTAGCGTACTGCACGTCAGCTATGCCTTTTACTCCTCAACCAGTTGAGCAGTGTGCCCATTTTCCTTCGCTGCAATAGGACCCAAGGCACTCCCTATCTAATGTTCTCTTGCTCATCCTGTCCTACCTTTTTCAAGCAGTCTCCAAAAATTGAAGCAGAGGTTTTCTCCATCACATTTTTGTGGACTGTTGTTGTCTTTTTTCCTTCTTTATCCCATGTAGTTTCGCCTCTCTACAAGTAGTTTTATTTATATTCTTTCTATTCTCTTCTCTGGTTACCAACCTTCATTCCACTATAATTCCATCTCTCTTTCTGCAGTTTTGAACATGTGGTTTTCATTGATTTCTTCAATCTTTCCTGATTTTTTTGTTTTTTTCACTCTTGTCTGCTTCTATTTCGAGTTTTCTTTTTTAAAGTCTCCTATCATCTTCTTGTTACTGCTTTACGCACCCTTCATGGCCTCTTTGCTTCCTCACCATCCCTTTTGTCCACTTGTCCCTCCTGATTTTTTAATATATCACCAACCTTTCCTGACAAGCGGTGGGGGGCGGAGCGGTTAGCTAAATTTGCTCCAATGTAGACGATTTATAATCCCAAACATTGCAGCTTGTGTAGCCCACACATCACGTGCATGAACTGCTTTTCTTTTGCCACCAGAGCTCTCCGTCCTTCCGGAACAGACCGGAAAAACGTGTGTGTGTGGGGCTCTGTGTGTGTGTGTATGGGGCTCTGTGTGTGTGTGTGTGGCTCTGCGAGTGTGTGGCTCTGTGTGTGTGTGACTCTGTGTGTGTGTGTGGCTCTGTGTGTGTGTGTGTGGCTCTGTGAGTGGCTCTGTGTGTGTGTGTGGCTCTGTGTGTGTGAGGCGCTGTGTGTGTGTGGCGGTGTGTGTGTGTGTGGCTCTGTGTGTGGCTCTGTGTGTGTGTGTGAATCTGTGTGTCTGTGTGTGTGTGGCTCTGTGTGTGTGGCTCTGTGTGTGTGTAGCTCTGTGTGTGTGTAGCTCTGTGTGTGCGGCTCTGTGTGTGTGCGGCTCTGTGTGTGTGCGGCTCTGTGTGTGTGTGGCTCTGTGTGTGTGTGGCTCTGTGTGTGTGTTTGGCTCTGTGTGTGTGTTTGGCTCTGTGTGTTTGTCTCTCTGTGTGTCTCTGTGTGTGTGTGGCTCTTTGTGTGTGTGGGGGGGCTCTGTGTGTGGGTCTCTGTGTGTGGGGGGGGCTCTGTGTGTGTGGGGGGACTCTGTGTGTGTGTGGGCGGCTGTGTGTGTGTGGGGGCTCCCTGTGTGTGGGGGGCTCTGTGTGTGTGTAGGGGGTTCTGTGTGTGTGTGGGTGGGGCTCTGTGTGTGTGTGTGGCTCTGTGTAGGGCTCTGTGTGTGTGGGGGGGCTCTGTGTGTGTGTGTGTGTGTGTGGGTCGGTGTGTTTGTGTGTGGCATTTGCGAGAGATTAAGCTATTGACATTGTAAATGACAATGCCATTTATTTATGTTTTCAAAACCAACACATAAATAAAAATTTTAGTTTTATAGAGTGCAGATAGCTACCCGTAGGCATCCAAGCGCTAAGAACTAAAACAGTTGCTCACCCATGGCGGGGCCAGCGGGGGAGAGTTGATTAAGAGATTGAGTGAATAATGGCCTAAGTTAAATCAGAACCAGGACGGGGGAGTTACCTATTAAACAAGTATGTTTTTAATTGCTTACGAAAAGAGGTCAGCTGAGGGTTAGACCTTAGATGAAGAGGGAGGGTGTTCCATAGTTTCGCCACATTTAGTGAGAAAGTGCGACCTCCTGTTCATGCTTTTCTTACTCTGGGCACAACTGTCAAATAAGCATACTGATACTGATTAATTAAGGGAAGATTGATTGTTGGGCCGGTATCCCAGAATGCTTGATGTGCAATGCACAGTGATTTAAAACTAGTTCTATCCTTGACAGGAAGCCAATGCAGACTTTTTAGTCCTGTTTTTACGGATTGTCTTTTAGGTATTTGCAGTAAGGTACGGGCAGCGCAGTTTTGGATAACCTGCAGCTTTCTCACAGTGGAGTCGGGGGCTCCCAGATATAAAGCGTTAGAAAAATCCAAGCGGGATTGGATTACACCCTGTACCACCATTTGTCTGGCTTCAAATGGTAACAATGGAAGAATCTTCCTTATGGTTCTAAGGATGCCACAGGTAGCTGATAACTTAGCCGCCTGATGGTCAAATTTGAGGGAACTATCTAACCAGACACCCAGGCTTTTGATGGAATCCCTGGGTGCCGGAGGCGAGCCTAGGCAAGTGGGCCAGATTGAATCGATTGATGCTGGGGCTAAGTGACCCAACAGCATGAGCTCTGTCTTGTCTCCATTAAGTTTGAGACAAGACAGGGTCATCCAGTCCTTTACCTTTGTAAGACAGCCCGCCAGGTCATCATTGACCCAATTTGTACGGGAACATTTGCTGACAGCTTATTAGTTGTTTATTAGAAATGCCTACAACTTGGACTCGTTTCCCAAGAGGGGTGGGTTGGGCGCTCCCGTCAGTCTGACTGTGGAACGGGAGGCACATTTATTGATTAAAAGAGATGCTGGATTCTCATTTACTTCTTCTACAAAAGGGCCACTCTGGGTGACCTCTAGGGCTGCACCAAGCATGCAACCCTCCTCCAGTCTCAGGCACTGTCATTGTGTCTGATTCGGTCCAGTAGAAACTCCTAGTGTAGATGCAAGTTGTGGAAAATTGTTATTAATCACTGGTGGATTTTGTTGAAATCTTAAATTTATTGAGAAATTGGCGTTCTGTTCTGCACTGGGCTGTGGGACCATCGGGACTGAAGGCGTGTTCCAATATATCTGCCTTTGATTCTGCATGCTCGTCACAGTTGGGCTGGGACCATTGACTGTGACATCCCATTCTGTTCCCTCTGATTCATGTTCCCGTTTCCCAGTTTGATGCAAGCATGGCAAGGGGCGAATCTTATTCTGCATATTATTAATATTTTAGGTATTTATATTGTCATGTCATGGTTAGTAAAACCAATATTTTGAGAAAAAATATTTCTGGAAGCATCGCTAAAAGACAGACAGACACAAAACCACACGCGCCCTCTTCTGTCCGGTCTCTGACTTTGCTATATTGTCTAAATCTGCACTAACTTGCGATGGTTGGTACTCGCTCACTATGCTTGCAGAAACTGTGTGTGCTAATTGTGATATCGATTAAAGATGGTACATTTCTGAAAGTTCATTAAGTCCATCTACTGATAGAACACATCCTCACTTTTCAGAACATCAGCAGACTGACAACAACAACATTGGAGAGACTACCCAGATTCAGGCGCTCCGCGCCTGGGCGGTTTGCAGTAAATAACTTTGGTTTTTCAGACCAGTAATGTATGCCATGACATATTTAAGACGGAGACTGTGACAAGTGTATTTAATTTAATTTTTGTTTATAGATAAGACATGAGAAAAAAACCATGAGAATCTGCCGAATGGTTGAAAAGGTAAGAAGTCTCAAGCTGTAGTCCTAGATAGATATTGGAGTATTAAGCCACAAAACAGCATAGTACGAAACTGTCTATCATGTTTTTCAGGGACACATGGTCCTGAGGAGAATCCCTTGAATAAAGGGATTCGAAATGCGTCAACCACATTTTTTTAGGCCAATCAAGTCAAATCATCATTTCAAGAATTGTATGGTTTTGTTGAATCGCGGATGGCCTATTTTGAAATTTGAAATGTATTTGTCTTTGTTTGTATTTTTGGAAAAATGTTTTGTTATATTTGCACAGAAAAAGATTTGTTGTTGGTACCCCAGGGTGGTTTTAGAGTGAATGAAAGAAGGATGTATGTATGATGTGGTAATGAGTCCAAACACAAGAATGAATGTTGATGTAAGATTGTTGAAAAAGGAACACTAATTAGGTTCCAAAAAGGGTGACATTTTCTGTGGGGAATTTTGTATAGTTTGTATTGAGTATGGTAATTTTGTAATGCGTTGTATTTTGAATAAAGAAACAAAGATTGATAATTGAAAAAATAAATAGATTAATTCAAACTGAAAGAGTGGTTAAGAGGGGCTGGTTTTATTCTTTTTCCTCGTTCTGAAGTAGAAAAACAAGTGGCAGTATTGGCGGTTGTAGTTGTTTATTGTTATCCGAACTACAGCCCTTTAAATGTACCTTGTTTCAAGAGGAATAAAGAGTGGGCTCCATGCAAGCTACAGGTTAAAAGAGCTCACCTGCATCAACTCCACCAAGAGTCCCCTGCCTGGAGTGAATCCAGTGGACTTTTAAGGGTGTTGGCCAGGTGCATTGTGGGAATTGTGGTCCTAATCTTTCAAGGGCCATTTTTGAGATTCCAGACCCTTGGGTTGTGTTTTTGACACTTTGGACCATCAAGAGGAACTTTGGGAAGAAGTTCCAGATGTTTGGGAACGTTTGGTGAATTTTTGTGAAAAAGCTCCATAGGGAGACCGGACTCTCACAGAAAGGCAATCCGGCGAACCCTCACTGAAGCCAGCCTGCTGGAGGAGGTTGCACGGCGTCTGGTGAGAAATCCTCCAGGAAAGGTTCTAAGTGTGAAGGTAAAATCTTGACGGGCCTCCCACTTAGTGTATCCAACCAGAGATCGATCTCGCCGGCCTCAAACTTTGACCTTGTCCCAGTCAGAGGCGACCAAATATCCAGAAGTGACTATTGGTTCCTAAGCACTAAAAGGTGTTTAATCTTTAAAAAATCATATCTCTGGTTCCCTAAATTGTATTTTTTTGTTTTGATGTTATTTAAAAGAAAACATATTTCATATTTTCATAAATTGGTGTTGGATTTTTATTGTGGGTTCTGACTTAACTATTTACTGAATTGGTGTTTTTAAATGCTTTACATACCTGTCTCTGAGCATGGGAATACTTGTATGAGACCTATTCTGAGCCCTATATTGTGTCTGTGGTATTATTGTCAGTGGTAGATATATATTGACCACAACTAATAATCCACTTTCCAACAATGGGCCTCACCTCTACTGCCTGCCCTGGACAGACCCCCTCTTCTCTGCACTCCCCTCCAAGTTGACCAATCTCACCTCCTCTGCACCCCTGCACAGGCCTCACCACCTCCGCAACCCTACTGGACAGGCATCATGTCCTCTGCATCCCACCTAGACACGCCCCACCTCCTCTAAACTCGCACAAGCACAGGACAGGCCTCCCATCTTCTTCTCCTGAACAATGCTTACCTCCTCTGCACCTCATTGGAACAGCGCAACAGCACAGGCCTCACCTCCTCTGCACCCCTGGGCAGGCCTCACCTCCTCTGCACCCTTGGACAGGCCTCACCTCCTTTGCACCCTTGGACAGGCCTCACCTCCTCTGCCCCCCTGGACAGGTCTCTCGCTCTCTGCACTCCTGAACAAGCCTCACCCCTTCTGCACCCCTGGACAGGCCTCTCCTCCTGTGCACCCCTGAACAGGCCTCTCCTCCTGTGCACCCCTGGACAGGCCTCTCCTCCTGTGCACCCCTGGACAGGCCTCACCTCCTCTACACCCCTGGACAGGCCTCACCTCCTCTGCCCCCCTGGACAGGCCTCACCTCCTCTGCCCCCCTGGACAGGTCTCTCGCCCTCTGCACCCCTGGACAAGTCTCACCTCTTCTGCACCCCTGGACAGGCCTCTCCTCCTGTGCACCCCTGGACAGGCCTCTCCTCCTCTGCATCCCTGGACAGGCCTCTCCTCCTCTGCACCCCTGGACAGGCCTCTCCTCCTATGCACCCCTGGACAGGCCTCTCCTCCTATGCACCCCTGGACAGGCCTCTGCTCCTCTGCACCCCTGGACAGGCCTCTTGGTGAAGGATTCTCATTAAGGACAGAGGAGCCCAGAGTTCATTCCACCCCTTACTGCGCCTCTGACTCCGCCCTGAGCCTCAAGGCGCTATGCACAGGCCCCGAAGAGAGACACTGCTACCCTGGGCAGGCCTCTCCTCCTCTGCACCCCTGGACATGCCTCATCTCCTCTGCATCCACGGACAGGCCTCACCTCCTCTGCATCCACGGACAGGCCTCTCCTACTCTGTACTCCTGGACAGGCCTCCTCCTCTGCATCCCTGGACAGGCCTCTCCTCCTCTGCACCCCTGGACAGGCCTCACCCCCTCTGCACCCCTGGACAGGCCTCACCTCCTCTGCACCCCTGGACAGGCCTCTCCTCCTCTGCACCGCTGGACTGGCTTCATCTCCTCTGCCCCCTGGACAGGCCTCTGCTCCTCTGACCCCTGGAACGGCCTCTCCTCCTCTGCACCCCTGGACAGGCCTCACCTCCTCTTCACCCCTGGACAGGCCTCGCCTCCTCTGCACCCCTGGACAGGCCTCACCTCCTCTGCACCCCTGGACAGGCCTCACCTCCTCTGCACCCCTCTGGACAGGCCTCACCTGGCCTCTCTTCCTCTGCACCCCTGGACAGGCCTCACCTCCTCTGCACCCCTGGACAGGCCTCACCTCCTCTGCAGCCCCTGGACAGGTCTCTGCTCCTCTGACCCCTGGACAGGCCTCTGCTCCTCTGCACCCCTGGACAGGCCTCACCTCCTCTGCAGCCCCTGGACAGGCCTCTGCTCCTCTGACCCCTGGACCGGCCTCTCCTTCTCTGCCCCCCTGGACATGCGTCTCCCCCTCTGCACCCCTGGACAGGCCTCACCTCCTCTGCATCCACGGACAGGCCTCTCCTCCTCGGCATCCCTGGACAGGCCTCTCGTCCTCTGCACCCCTGGACTGGCCTCACCTTCTCTGGACAGGCCTCACCTCCTCTGCACCCCTGGACAGGCCTTGCCTCCTCTGCACCCCTTTGGACAGGCCTCACCTGGCCTCTCTTCCTCTGCACCCCTGGACAGGCCTCACCTCCTCTGCAGCCCCTGGACAGGCCTCTGCTCCTCTGACCCCTGGACAGGCCTCTCCTCCTCTGCACCCCTGGACAGGCCTCACCTCCTCTGCACCCCTCTGGACGTGCCTCACCTGGCCTCTCCTTCTCTGCAACCCTGGACAGGCCTCTCCTCCTCTGCCCCCCTGGACAGGCGTCTCCTCCTCTGCACCTCTGGACAGGCCTCGCCTCCTCTGGACAGGCCTCTCCTCTTCTGACCCTCCTCTGGACAGGCCTCTCCTCCTCTGGACAGGCCTCTCCTCCTCTGACCCTCCTCTGGACAGACCTCTCCTCCTCTGCACCCCTGGACAGGACTCACCTCCTCTGCAGCCCCTGGACAGGCCTCTCCTCCTCTGCACCCCTGGACAGGCTTCTCCTCCTCTTCACCCCTGGACAGGCCTCTCTTCCTCTGCCCCCCTGGACAGGCCTCTCCTCCTCTTCACCCCTGGACAGGCCTCTCCTCCTCTTTACAGGCTTCTCCTCCTCTGCACCCCTAGACAGGCCTCACCTCCGCTGCACCCCTGGACAGGCCTCACCTCCTCTGCACCCCTGGACAGGCCTCACCTCCTCTGCCCCTCCTATGGACAGGCCTCTCCTCCTTTGCCCCTCCTCTGGACAGGCATCTCCTCCTGCCCCTCTTCTGGACAGGCCTCTGCTCCTCTGCCCCTCTTCTGGACAGGCCTCTCCTCCTCCTCTGGACAGGCCTCTCCACCTCTGCCCCTCCCCTGGACAGGCCTCTCCTCCTCTGCCCCTCCTCTGGACAGGCCTCTCGGTGAAGGATTCTCATTAAGGATAGAGGAGCCCAGAGTTCATTCCACCCCATACAGCGCCTCTGACTCCGCCCTGAGCCTCGGGCGCTATGCACAGGCCCCTGTTATGGAGTTGACAGTCCAGTAGTTGGCGTGGGAGGAGCTAGGTGGGCAGAGGGGAAGAGGTGGGGTCAAGACAGGAAAGGGTCAGATAGAGTAGGGACGGGGACCAAGTCGGATGTTGAATAAAGAGCTAGTACATACTCCGTCTGTGTCCGTGTACAATTAGAGTGGGACACGACAGCTGGCAACGAGGGTGGGATCTAGCTGCAAACCCACCAGAACGAGCCCCGTCCTGCAGCGTAGAGCGCCCAGAGCTCCGCTGTGACCGTGGTCCTGAGGCGCCACGGAAGAGACCCCGACGTGACCAAGAGAAGTCTGAGCGTGACCAGGCGGTCCTCAGAACGAGTGAGGGAGAGCAGACAGTGCGCCGAGCGAGGGCGCCGAGAAAGAGAACTGATCGCGCTGGACGCGCGAAGCCCGCCAGGATCGAAGGCAGGGCGCAAGAAGAAGAGAGCCGGTCGCGCTGGAGGCGTTAGACCCGCCTGACAACCCGCCAAACCGTGAGTGAAAGTCGGGAGCCCACTCCGACATTGCCCCAACTCACTGCGTGACACTGTGCAGGCGAGGGAAGCCGACGCGCGAAGAATAGCGCCAGGTCGGCGCGCGCGTGATAAGGAGGCAGCGCCGAGTGATCCGCCAGCCAAACGCCCCCCGCAGCGTGAGCCTACCTGAAAAGCGGCAACCGGCAGCCATCTGCATGCGCGAGCCCAGCTGTGCAGCGACGTGTGAGTGCACCTGGAGAGCGAGAGAAAGCCTCGTGTCTCACAGAAAGGAGCGGCCATTTTAAGGTCAGGCAGCTCTAGAGACAGACCCCATCAGAACTGAGGGCGGCCATCTTTGGGTCAGGCGACAACTCAAATAAGCACTGGCAGCCCCAAATTATCACAGTGAAGGGCGGATAACGAGTAATCAGTGCCAAGTGAGCGCAGCAAGGAGCAAACAAGCATTGGCACCTACCATAAGAAGTAGAGGGAACGGACACCAGCAGCTGCGACCAGGGTCAAGCATCAGAACCGAAACCTCATCACCAAGATGTCCAACCCTCCCGCACAAGACGCGCAAGACACTCCCACCAAAAAGGAAGTCAAGGGCACGCACCTGCGAGCGCCAGAACCCTTAATAATCACGACAGGAAGCAGCATGGGCCTCAAATGGCAGGAATGGCTGGAGGACTTTGAGGACTACATTGAAGGCTCCAGAATCGAGACAGACAAGGACAAAATAATAACCCTTCGCAATCTAGGAGGGCGCGAGATCAGCAAGATAGTGCGAGAGATCCCAACCGACGACAGCGACACCTATACCAAAGTAAAAGATATATTGAACAACCGCTTCCTGCACAAAAGAAATGTTGATTATGAGCGACACAAGTTCCACCAACAGCGCCAGGACAAGGATGAGCCACTAACCTCCTTCATACACCGACTGCGACGCCAGTCCCAATACTGCGACTTCGCAAACTTCTCGCCGGATGCGGCCATCAAGTCCCAAATAATCTCAGGATGCCACTCAGAATCGCTGAGGCGACGACTGCTAAGGAAGCCACAAGAGCTGGCAGAAATTGAGGAGAATTCCCGAATATATGACCAAGACGAAGAGAATGCGGCGGATATCGAAGTCAAGCCCAGCACTAGCCGCGAACATGCCAACCGTGTCTCCGACCGACGACATGGACGACAGGACTACAGAGGCAACCCGCGTGACAGATCACGCCGATCCAGATTCTCACCCAGACGTCGAACAGACCACCGGCCAAAGGATTCAGAGAGGAGAGACCGACGACCTGAACGCACAAGACGGTGTTTCAGGTGCGGGTATGACTACCCTCACGTTGACTCATGCCCCGCTATGGGCCAACGCTGCCGAAAATGCGGACGATCCAATCATTTCGAGGCTATGTGCAGCGATTACCACCGAGAGAAACGTGGCGGCAATGACCGACGCGCCAGCCAGCAAAGATCCTCGAGGACAGAGACCAGACGGCACCATGTCAGAGCCGTTCAGGGTGAACCTGATCGATCCCCGGCGTCGTCTCACTCCAGTCGTGAATCCAGACGTTCCAGATGGGATCGCCGCTCCCCCTCGAGAGACTCCAGGTCTTCCTCATCCAGGCGATCGTCCTACACTACAGAGTATGTCAACCTTGCTGACAACGATCAGCTCAAACGCTACCCACGGCTTGACATCATGGTGGGCAACCATGCAGCAAAATTCGTCATGGACAGTGGCGCATCCCTTAACTACATCTCCGTTGCCGAACACGAGCGTATGGTTCCCAAACCTCATCTGCGCTTTGCACCTGTCCGGGTATACACCTGGATGTCAAGAAAACCACTCCCGTGCCTGGGCAAGTTCGACACCACCCTCACGCACGGCGGCACCACCATCCCAGCAGTCATCCACGTCATCAAAGGACCCGATGCCGACTGCCTACTGAGCCTTCCGACTGCTGAGCGCCTGCGCCTAGTGCACATCCTCTTCAACGTGAACGACAGCTCCAACTACACCGCGAAATTTCCATCTCTGTTCCAGGGCCTGGGCAAGCTGAAAGGTCGGCAAGTACATCTACATATCAATGAGCGAGTCAAACCAATCGCTCAACATCCGCGGCGAGTGCCGTTTCATCTGCAATCCGCAGTGGCCCAAGAGCTGCAAGACCTCCTGGACGCTGACATCATCGAACGCACCGAAGGACCCACTCCCTGGGTGTCCCCGGTGGTTATTGTACCAAAAAAAAGGACTCCAGACAAGGTCCGTCTCTGTGTAGACATGCGCCTGCCGAACACGGCAATCGAGAGGGAAAGGCACCCCGGTCCACACCTGAGCGACATGATTGCGGCACTCAACAGAGCTACGGTATTTTCCAAACTGGACCTCAACAAGGGCTATCACCAGCTCGAGCTGGATGACAGCTCTCGCCCCATCACCACATTTGCCACGCATCTTGGCCTCTTCCGATATAAACATCTCAGTTTTGGTGTCTCCTCGGCTGCCGAAATCTTCCAAGAGGCGATACGCCTGATCATCCACCATATCCCAAACTCACTCAACTACAGTGATGACATTCTGGTGTACGGCACAAACCTCCGAGAACACGACATCGCCCTTGACCGTGTCTGCCATGCTCTAATGGACGCAAACTTGACTCTTAATAAAGACAAATGCGAATTCCACCAGTCAACACTGAAATTCTTCGGACACATTTTTTCATCTAGCGGCATGAAACCCGATCCAGACAAGGTAGCTGTGCTCAACAACACCAAAAGCCCAGCTGACGTGAACGATCTGCGCTCCTTTCTCGGGATGGCGAGCTATTGCGCTCGTTACATTCGCGACTACGCCACCATAAGTCACCCACTGAGGCTCCTCACGAAAGCCAACCAGCCTTTCAACTGGACCCCGGAATGCGAGCGCGCCTTCAGAGACATCAAACAGGCAGTGGAATCATCTGACTGCCTGTCCTACTTCAACCCCAGACGGAAGACAGAGATCACCGTAGATGCCAGTCCGGTGGGCTTAGGGGCGATCCTGGCTCAGTATGACGATGATTCGGAACAACGGAGAATCATTGCCTACGCCAGCCGCAGCCTCACCGATCCAGAAAGGAAGTATTCCCAGCCTGAGAAGGAGAGCCTGGCGGTCGTGTGGGCGTGCGAGCACTTCCACATCTTCATCTATGGGAAACACTTCACGCTCATTACCGACCATCAGGCACTCGTAAGGATCTATGGAAATCCAAAGTGCAAGATGCCCCCCAGGATTGAGCGGTGGGGCCTCCGCCTGCAGGAGTACACATTTACAATCGTTCACAAACCAGGGAAGGGAGAGAACCCTGCTGATTACATGTCCCGCCACCCCCGGGACTCTACAGAGACAACTTCTTCCATAGCAGAGGAATACATTCATTTTGTGTCAAGTCATGCTCGCCCACCAGCCATACCAATGCACACCATCAGGGAAGCAACCAACAAGGACGCTGTTCTACAAACTGTGATGAAACGCATACTATCCAACAGGTGGAGACATCATCCACAAGATGAAGACGAGAATCCTGATGTTAGGAAAGAGCTCCAGGCTTTCCGACACGTCTCTGATGAACTCTCAATAACCGAAGACGGCCTCCTTCTAAGAGACCACCGGATAGTCATCCTCGCCACCCTGAGACAAGGAGTAGTCGACCTAGCGCATGAGGGTCATCGAGGGGTCGTATCCACCAAGAGAGCACTTAGAGAGCGTGTCTGGTTTCCAGCTCTAGACCAGATAGTCGAGGACACTCTGAAGGACTGTCATCCCTGTCAACTAACCAGCCCCAACACTCCGCCTGCACCACTTCAGATGACCCCACTACCTGACGGAGTGTGGCAAGAAGTTGCAATGGATTTCTATGGGCCTCTGCAGTCAGGGAAGTACGTAGTTGTCATCGTGGATGAGTACTCCCGATTCCCAGTGGCTCCGTTTATCTCCTCCACCAGCGCCACCTGTACTCTCAAAGTACTTGAAGAGGTCTTCGCAACCTGGGGCGTCCCCAGAATCATCAAAACAGACAATGGACCCCCGTTCAACGGGCATGAATTCGGCGACTTCGCGAAACAGATGGACTTCCAGCACCGCAGGGTCACCCCGCTCTGGCCGCAAGCCAACGGCACCGTTGAACGGTTCATGTCGACCATCAAGAAAACCTTCCAACAGGCCACCGCCGAGAAGAAGGATCTGCAAGCGGCACTGACCGAAGTCCTCTGTGCCTACAGAACCACTCCCCACTCCACGACGGGCGTCTGCTCTGCCACTCTCATGCTTGGGAGGACACCGAGAACTCGGATCCCAACCTGGGAAGGAGCACTGAAGAAACCCCTCTCAGACCACCAGATCAAAGACATGGCTGCAACAGATCAGTGTCACAAGGAGAAGATGAAGGACCACGCTGATCACAAACGGAGGGCACGGTCACCCTCCCTCAAGGAAGGTGACAGGGTTTTCGTTAAACAAGAGCAGCGCCAGAAAACTGACTGTCGTTTCAAAGACGAGCCCCTCACGATCGTGCAGCAAAAGGGCACCATGGTGACCGCTGAATCAGAGAATAGGCGAGTCACCCGAAATGCATCCCACTTTAGGAAATGCCCTCCTGAAAGACATGACTGCACGCCTGCAGCCTCCACGCTGGAGAACCCCAGTGTCCCAGAGGCTGGCACGCCCGACTCTGCACCTCCCATGGTGCCGGAACCTGTGGTAGAGAACATTGTGTCTACACCGGCTTGACCTCGACGCCAAGTACAGCCTCCAAAGAGACTGATCGTAGAAATGGACTAAGTTTCACTTTCACTGCTGTTTGTTAAGAAAGGGGGAGATGTTATGGAGTTGACAGTCCAGTAGTTGGGGTGGGAGGAGCTAGGTGGGCAGAGGGGAAGAGGTGGGGTCAAGACAGGAAAGGGTCAGATAGAGTAGGGACGGGGACCAAGTCGGATGTTGAATAAAGAGCTAGTACATACTCCGTCTGTGTCCGTGTATAATTAGAGTGGGACACGACAGCCCCGAAGAGTGACACTGCTCCCCTGGACCTGACCAGAGGTGCCCCCCCCACCCCCCACCCCCGGGGGCAGGACTGTGGCTCGGACCGAGGCGCTTTAATACCACACACCAGACACGAGGCGCTACACACGAGGCTCGTGTTCATCAATGAGGGAAATGTCCTGATCCATTTCTGCCCTTTAATGTATGGAATACGTCACTTGAGAAGGTGAATCTCCCACTGCTGCCGAGTCACACTATGCAGCTACACGTCATCATGTGGCGTTTCAAGGCCCCGTCCTAACTTTCACAAACGTAAAGACAATATGCTGCCCGGATATTCATAATCAGGACAACAATCAGGCTGTAGAATTATCGCAAACAACGTGTCACAAACAATTCACCATCTCTGCTTCACACGAGTTTTCCCTCTCATTCGCCTGGTTTAAGCTAATTAAAAATATTAAGCTCTGGAACAATTGTTCCAAAGAGACCCTAATATTAAAGCTCTGCAGTGAACGCCTTTGTGGATAAACACGGTAATGGGCATGTCATTCTGCCCTGTCCCGGGCCTGGCGCCAAACGCTGGCGTCTGCGGGCAGGGCAGGAAAGGGTAGGGCATGAAAGGGAAAGGCAGGACTGACAGGGCAGGAAAGGGCTGGCAGAGCAGGCCGTGGCAGGACTGACAGGGCAGGAAAGGGCTGGCAGGGCAGGAAAGGGAAGGGCAGGACTGACAGGGCAGGAAAGGGCTGGCAGGGCAGGAAAGGGAAAGGCAGGATTGAAAGGGCAGGAAAGGGCTGGCAGAGCAGGCCGTGGCATGACTGTCAGGGCATTGCCGGGAGTGCTGGGCAGGTCAGGGCAGGGCAGTGCTGGGCAGGGCAGGAAAGGGAAAGGCAGGATTGACAGGGCAGGAAAGGGCTGGCAGAGCAGGAAAGGGAAAGGCAGGTGTAGTGTCCTCACATGATGTTTCATTCCCTATGTTTCTTCTCCCTAGCTGCTCAGCCTGTGTGTGTGTCCTCTGTATGGAATGTTGGTGCGTGGACCTTCTCTAGAGTGCCAATCACGTTTAAGTTCTGCAACGTTATTTATTACTTTGGCGACGAGTTGGAGACCTTCCCACGCAAGAAGCCTAAAAGAAGTGGAAATGTGTCCCACAACATGTTGGGAAGAAGATACCACAGGGAGCAGACGTCTGGCACAGCTAACAGTAACAAGACAAAAGAAACAGGAGCAACAAGATGAAACTAAGAAAATCAAGATACCTCAAGGTAAGGAGCCACAAAGGGAACATAAAGAGCACGCCATGAAGCCCCACCAGTGTCCATCAGACCGGACAGCCCCTCCCCAAGCGTGCTGCGTGTGGTTCACCTGGGGTATATGGACATTAAGTGCGAATTCATCAGAAGTGAGCGTAAATAATTTAATGGTATTTGGCTCTTGTAAATCTAATCAAACCTGCGAATGGACATTTTTAAGGAGAGATTCTGCGCCAGCTAAAGCGTGCTGTACTTCACACCAGACAACCGCCACACAAGTGTGCTACACACAGTCTAGAGAGGCCTATGAAGCAGTTCAGAAAGAACCCATATGTACAGTGGGCCTTCTCATCTGCCTAAGCGTGTGCAGAGTGAGACTGTTTTATTTTTGGCAGCTGCGCAGTTTGTTTTCATATTTAGTCTGGCCATTTATGATCCTGCACAATTTGACACTGAACAGTTTAAAAAAAGAAGTTTCATCCACTACTTCTTAGGCTGTGCAGGGTGATGTCCCTAAATAACGTTTCATGTGTCACCGGCGCATTCTACATGAACACTTAACTTTACAGTTGGTCGTATTCCATGTGGAGAGTTCACACCATGAGGAGTTTTGGCATTTTATGTGATATTATTGACATGGACGTGTCTGGAGACACATATCACCTTTGCTTCAGAAGAACAGTGTTACCGTTTTGGAGGCAGTCTGTCAAGGTAGCACAAAAATCAACAGAGATATGAAAGCTTTATTATGCTGTTTTTATCTCATTTCACCCGATTTTTGAAATAAGCTTTATTAACGTTTATTTCTTAGTTTATACATTTTTTCCCATAAATGTATTCTGCTACAAACAACTGTTGGACTGTGTTTCAAATTTAAAACTGAGCTCGCGCACCTTACCTGCCTCGTGCTGTGGTGAGGAGAGGCTGCGGAAGTGGAACTCTTCATGACGTTTTTTTTTCTCGAAGCTCACAATGCTGTCTATGGTTGTTTAGCTGCAGGGGTGTGCTGGGAGCCAGCCGGTACGACGTGATGTACGTGCCGCCATCTTAAGGCTGGCAATTCAACTCTTCAATTCCATGTGTGATTTTACAGTACAATTTTAAGTGCTTGACTCCCATTTGCCAACCACGTTTGTGTCGGTTGTGATGTTTTACATAAAGCTAATTGAAGCTTTGGCCTTTCAGGAACACCGTCGTGGGAGCAACAATCACACGCTTTCCTTGCCTGTTTGTTGATTTTCATGAGTATTAAGCTTTGTCCGGTGAGAGGATGTATTTGTTTTCTTCTGATTCTACAACTCACTCATGAAACTGTAGCATGAAGAAATCGGAAAAACATACTTTGAAGGTTTATCTGAGCACATGTGATTTTGAAATAACAGTGACTCGTTTTCTTTGAAGGTTGCATTTTTTTTATTCTCGAGTTGTGTCGATCTGGTTTACATGCCTATCTTCATTCACTCATCTGTACTATGCTGCCATCTAGTGGCTATTTTTCACATTTTCTTTTTGATGTCTTAATTCCATATCTGTTTGCAGCATTTAAGTCGAAATCACTTTTCAGTATATATGTAGCAATCTTAAATGTCTTGAGTACAGTATTACAGTTTTAAATATTAATGTCTCCTTTACTTTAGGGACATGTAGTTTTCTTTGCAGGATTTAGATACACTTTACATGGCCTCTACATAGGGGTGAACCCTTTCACGGGGTGAGTTGTTCCCTTACAAGAGGGTTGACCCTACGTCAGGGTATGTTTTGGAACTGTTGTTGTCCAAATTTAAGCTTAATTTCAGTGTACCCTTACATGAGGGTGTTTTTTTTTGGTTGCAGGGTCTGTGACCCTGCGTGAGTAAGACACCTTGTGCCGCACGATAGATTGATGCAGGGTTATTTTCCCTATGTGCGTCCCCACATGGAGAGCACTTTACATATTACGAAAGATTGATTCAGGGTTATATTCCCTACGTGCCTTCCCTCTTGGAGAGCACTTTACATTTTCGGTGTCCCTTTTAGTTTGGGGCAGGACTTAGGGTTTCAGCCCCTTTGTTCACATTATGTGTCTTCCTACACGGGAATATACAAACGGTTGTCCCTTGTTAATGGTGGGGGCAGGATTTTGGGTTTCAGTCCCTCTATTCCACATTACAGTTGTCCCTTGTTAATGGTGGGGGCAGGATTTTGGGTGTCAGTCCCATTATTCAACATTACATTTTCAACTATATTTATTTTTTTGCATTTGAGAAGGGGGATGGTTATATTGTATTCAGTAGCCATCTTTCCTTCCTGTCTTGGGTTCCTTTCCCTCTCGAGGTGCGGTGTTCCCGTCATCCCTGGGTCTGGACTTTTGACTCTGTTTTTAAATTGTTCATTTTCTCTTCATGACATTCTCTTCATTTATGGGATGTGGAATATTTATGTATGATGTACATATATGCTTATAGTTAATTGCTTGTTCATTGTTTTGCATTCGCTCTTTCTTTTGTTCATTAGGGAAGAGGTATGTAGTGTCCTCACATGATGTTTCATTCCCTATGTTTCTTCTCCCTAGCTGCTCAGCCTGTGTGTGTGTCCTCTGTATGGAATGTTGGTGCGTGGACCTTCTCTAGAGTGCTGAGTGACTGGATGAGGTGTGACAGTTGGTGAGAGAGGCTGAGCAGCTAGCAGGCTGCTCCTGGTGGGGCTGTGATTTGTTATGAATTACCACCTGTTATCTTATTGCTGAATAAACCTACTTGGTTTACAACATACCAGCGTAGCGTGGTTACTACAGCAGGATTGACAGGGCAGGAAAGGGCTGGCAGAGCAAAAAAGGGAAAGGCAGGATTTACAGGGCAGGAAAGGGCTGGAAGGGCAGGAAAGGGCTGGCAGAGCAGGCTGTGGCAGGACTGACAGGGCAGGAAAGGGCTGGCAGGGCAGGAAATGGAAAGGCAGGATTAATAGGGCAGGAAAGGGCTGGCAGAGCAGGCCGTGGCAGGACTGTCAGGGCATTGCCGGCAGTGCTGGGTAGGGCAGGTCAGGGCAGGGCAGTGCTGGGCAGGGCAGGGATGGTAAAAACGAGCAGGGCAGGGCTGGCAGGGCAGGACTGGCAGGGCAGGAGAGGGCTGGCAGGGTAGAGCTGGGCAGGGCAGGGCTGGCAGGGCAGGAGAGGGCTGGCAGGGCAGGGCTGGCAGGGCAGGAGAGGGCTGGCAGGGCTGGGCAGGGCCGGACTGACAGGGCAGAGCTGGGCAGGGCTGGCAGGACCAGGAAGGCAGGTAAGGGCAGGGATAGCAAGACCGGGCAGGGCAGGGCTGGCCCGACATAAAAAGGCCTGGCAGGGCAGGACTGACAGGGCAGAGCTGGGCAGGGCTGTGCTGGAAGGACCAGGCAGGGCTGGCAGGACAGGGCTGGCAGAACAGGGCAGGACAGGGCTGGCAGGATAGGACTGACAGGGCAGGGCTGGCAGGAGAGAGCTAGCAGGACCAGGACTGACAGGGCAGAGGTGGGTAGGACAGGACTGACACAACAGTGTTGGGCAGGGCAGGGCTGGCAGGGCAGTCAGGGAACCCTGGGAATGAGCAGGTCAGAGCGACGGAGGGTTGCTGAGTCAAGGTTACTACAGGTCCCTCCACCCTGGCTGACCATGAGGCTCATTATTGCCTAAAAAAAAATACTACAAGTCTAATTAAGCTGTATGTATTTTATTTGATGCCCACGTAGTAGGTGTGCATCTGTATTGATTGTATTACAATATTCTTTATTATAGGTTTGTCACGGAGTGGTACACATGGGACTGGGCCCCATGTGGTCCTGAAGAAGAGGTTTAGGGGACACCTCGAAACATGTCGATGAAATATTAGGGACTTAAACACATAACAGTTACTTTTTCCCTATTATTAACCTCCTTTTTAGGTCTCGCCTACGCAGCGAGCATGCGCTTCTTAGGAAAAAGACCTAGTGAAATCGTTACAATGGCAATGCTTGCACGTTTGGCTATTCTCATGCAGGTGCGAGCTTTGGCAACATATGTTTGCTCGCTCCCGCAAGGGAATCAGCTGTGTTCTCTCGCACTCCCCCCACCGCTCCCACTTGTTTTATTTGCAGTGCTCAGAAAAGATAAACAGTGTTTCTTAAGCACTATGAAAAGGAAAATAAGGCACTCAAGAGAATTGAAGCTTTTATAATAGTAAGTGTATAGTGACTCATTTGAAGATCATCATTTTCCTTCTTTAGAGAAATCAAGACGAATCTACCATTTGGGCACAGTACCATTAGCTTAGTAAAGGCGCTTCCTGTGATTTACGACTCCTTGAAATTGCAGATGTGTGGTTTGAAACGCTGCATGAAAATAGCCTTTCTCTGTGTCCTTCTGAGCGACAGTGATGTGATCAAACATCTACTTGTCAACTAAGCTAGGATTTCATAAATCTGATTTAATACTGTACTGCAACAGTATGAGAATATGAAAATATCGTACCTGCGTGTGCTTGTGTTGTGACACACTTTTTTGAAAAATTTGTTAGCCAAAAAGGAGTACTGGTGTTTGTTATATGCAGCGATGTGAGGAGTAAAGTGAGCGCTCTTACTAGACTGTTGCCGTTTAACTACAAATATCTCGTCCCTTCCTTATTCGAGTGAGCATGGGTGAATGACAGGTGATTTGAAAATTACCCAACGTGATGAAAACAGTCTTTTAAATTGTGTATGCTTTCCAAACAGTTTGCTATTTTACTTTAGTATTAAATCTTTTTATTGAAAGCCAATATACCGACCAATGCTTTGGAAGCAGGGGCCGAACTAAGACAGTACAGTTGCTGCGCTAACGGCAATGCAGTTGTTTCACGATGCAATTTAACACAGCAAGCCGCCTACAACCCAACTGGGCCGGCCGCGAATGAAAGACTGACAAACAGTCGGGAGCAACAACAATGCAATCAGTATTTGCGAAAAGGAAAAGAAACCCCCCCAACTTCCCCCCCCCCTACCCTTCCCCCTCCCCTTTTCCCCCTTGTCCGCCGAGGTAAAAGAAAGGAAACACTAAAGGAAACAGTGACCGTGGTCACGACCTCATAAAATGAGCTTTACTTCCGGGGAGTCTTTTTGCTATGCTTGGTCTTAGGCTCTGTGAGAGGTGTGTCTGCCAGATGCAACAGTCGCAGGTATCTGGGGCAGCGTAATTCCCTATATTCCCCAGTGAGAAGCGTCAGAAAAGGCCGCCAGAGTTCCGCAAATTCGTCTCCTCTACCTGCCGCAGTCAGAGAAAGTTTCTCCATTCCCAGAATGGTCCATAGCCTATGCAGCCAACCCACCTGCTCAGGCGGCTTAGGGTCTCTCCAGCGGGCCACAATGTTCTGTACTCCTGCCCCCAGTGCAAGCGCCATTAACCTCCCTCTCATAGACTTTAGAGGATACATCAATGCATTGGGGAGCCCCAGTACCACATAGGCAGGGAATCGGGGGAGTTGGGTGTCTAAATGGAGGTCTATCAGGTCAAGAATAGGAGTCCAATATGTCCGCAGGTGCTCGCAACTCCACAGCAGGTGCTCCAGCGTGCCCAAACCTCCACAACCCCTCCAGCAACGGTCACTGACGTGGGGGTCCCAGCGATGTATGCGTTCGGGGGTGTGATACCAGTAGGTGGCCACTTTTGTGAGTGTCTCAGTGAGGCCTGTGTGGTAGGCCGAGTGCCGGGCTCTATGGTAAATCCCCTCCCATTCTTTGCGTGTGAGCTGCCGTCCCAGGTCTTTTTCCCATCTAGCCTGTCCCGCGCTGTAGGTGTTTTTGTTAGTGAGAAGCAGGTGTTGGTATATGCCCGATAGCAGTTTCTTTTCCGACGTGCGCGTAAGCAGCCATTTTTCATAGGGGGTGAGAAAACGCTGCCCTCCTGATTTGACCGACGGCTTCAGGACCCAATGTCGGACCTGCAAGTAAGGCATGCGGTCCATTTCCGGGATGCCATAGGCCTCCTTCACCTTCTAAAATGGGAGGATGCCCTGAGGATCAAACATATGGCCTATCTCTCGGCAATGCGTAATCCTCCACATTGCGAATGCCTGTGTATCCAGGCCAGGGGTGAACTCCGGGTTGTCAAATATCGGTGTTAACGGGGAGGGAAAGGAAGTGAACTCTCTCCGGACAGCTACTCTGTCCCAGACTCCCATGACCGTGCCAGTGATATACGATGCATATAGATTGGGCGGTCTGTGGTGCCGCGGTAGGAAGGGCACACCCTGAAGCGTCAGACCGGCCACTGCCTGGTCCTGAAAAAGCCAATGCTTGCTGGATTCCAGCTGATACCACTCTACAAGCGTGCGTAATTGTGCCGCTTGAAAGTACAGGGCTAGGTCCGGTAGCCCCACTCCCCCGTGTGCAGGAGGAAGCGTGGCGATCTGGCGTTTAAATCTGGGGCGACGGCCATTCCAAACAAAGCGTGACAGATCCGCCTGCGTTTTCTGGAGCCAGCCAAGCGGGGGGTGCAGCGGCAGCATCTGGAAGATATATAGGGCCTGTGGGAGTAGCGTCATTTTAATAGCCGCGATGCGGCCTAGCCAGGACAGAGTGAGGTGTTTCCACCGTCTAAGAGTCTCGGCGAGGCGTGCGCCAAGTCGGGCATAATTGGCCTCCACTGTGGCCTGTATCGTAGGTGCCAGCAGTACCCCCAGGTAGAGGACAGTAGATGTAGACCACCGCAGGTCAAACTCGGCCTTGGCTTCCGCGAACACCTCTGGGGCCAGGGATACGTTCAATGCCTCCGATTTATCCATATTAATTTTAAAGCCCGAGGCCTGGGCAAAGGTATGCAGCTCAATCATGAGTGCCCTCAAGGATTGCATTGGGTCCATAAGTGACAGCAGTATATCATCTGCGTACAGACTGATTTTATGGGTATCTCCGCCAAAGGGGATGCCTCTAATAGGTTGGTGTTGCCTAATTCGCTGCGCTAGTGGCTACATGTAGAGTGCAAATAAAAGTGGGGGAAAGCGGGCAGCCCTGTCTGGTCCCTCTGCCGATCGAAAATCGTGGAGAGGTATGGCCATTCACTCTGACCGTAGCGTTAGGTTGCCTATAGCAGTTGAAGATGCGGTTTCTGAGAGTAGCCCCAAAGCCGAATCGCTGTAACGCCAGGTCAAGATAGGGCCAGTGTACTCGGTCGAACGCCTTCTCAGCGTCAACCGTGAGGAGCATGCAGCCCGGCTTTGTCCGGGAATCGGCCTCGATCAGGTGAAGTACGCGCTTGGTGTTATCGCTCGTCTGCCTCTGGGGAATGAACCCGGCTTCGTCTGGGTCCACCAACTGTTGCATGTATGGGCCTAGCCGGCTCGCTATGATACTGGTATACAGTTTAAGATCGATATTTAGCAAGGATATTGGCCGGTAGGAGCCGCATCTGGTCGGGTCCTTACCCGGCTTGGGTATCACCGAAATTGCGGCTTCCAGCAGTTCCGGAGGGATGGCTCCGGGTTGATCAAAGGTATTAAACAGGTCCCGTAACAAGGGGGCCACCTGGTGACAGAATTTTTTATAGAAGGCTGCCGGGTAGCCGTCCGGTCCCGGGGCCTTCCCTAACTTGAGGCGAGAGATCGCTGGGATGACCTCCTCCAGGCCGATGGGCCTATCTAAAAACTTTGCCTGTGCTTCGTTCAGGGATGGGAGGATCGCCCCATCTAGATAATCGCTGCCCGCCTGTATGTCCAGGGTGTCTGCATCATATAGGTTGGCATAAAAGCTACCGAACTCCGCTGCTAAAAGCCGCATCCTCAGTGATCGGGTCCCCTACGCTAGGTTGAATAGTTTGAATGTGTTGTCGCTGACGTTGCTCTCTCAGCTTACTCGCCAGCAGTTTCCCACAACGATCCCCCCCGGTGTAGTAGGCATGCTCCAGGCGCATGGCGGCGAATTCCGCCACATCCTGATCTAAGGCCGCCAGCATCTTCCGCTCCGCACACAGCTGGCGCCAGGCTCTGGCAGCCCCCGTGCGCTGGTGCATTTGCTCCAGCTCTGCCACCCTTTGCATAAGCTCAGCCCTCTCCTGCGCGCGTTCCTTATTGTCGGCTGCAGCCACCGAGATGAATTCACCCCTAAGGACTGCCTTAAGTGCAGCCCATTGAGTGGCTTTGGAGGTGTCGTCATTAGCGTTGTCAACAAGAAAATGGCTGATGGCAGTTGTGATGGCCTCTACCGTGGCAGTGTTGTGTAATAGACCAATACGCAGGCGCCAGTGTCGTTGCGGTCTGGGGGCATCTGGTACCAGAAAGGACGCCACCACCGGGGAGTGATCCGACAGTGAGGCCGGGAGGATCTCCACTTCCTGCGCGCGCTGCAAGCTGGGTAGAGCACAGGAAATAGTCGAGCTGTGCGTATGATTTACGGGCCGCTGAGTAGTGTGTGTAGGCTGTAGCGCGGGGATGAGATAGTCTACACAGGTCAACCAAGCCCAGGCCTTCTAGATGTGCGTGTCCTGCTGCTGAAAGCGCCCCAACCTGACCGAAGCGCTGATTGGAGCGGTCTGCCGCGTTGTGAAATACCAGATTGAAATCTCCCCCGATCAGTAAGTGTGGGTGAGTGTTGGCCGTGGCTGCTTCTAGCGCTGAGTGTAGGAAGCGCTCCTGACCCTCATTAGGTGCATACGCTGAGCCTAGTAGCAATGTCTGCCCCGCCACTGAGAAGCGATGAACCAATAGCCTACCCTTGATCTCTGTCTCTTTTTGCAATACTAGGCCTCCAAAGGATCTCGCCACTAAGATCGCCACCCCAGCCACCTTCTTGGTTGCTGATGAAAAGAACTGCTCTGGGAAGAAGCGAGATTTAAGCCTATGGTGGTCTTTGGACAGCAGGTGTGTCTCCTGTAGGAGGCAGATGTCTGCTTGCGAATTCCTCAAGAAAGAGAGTACTGCTCTGCGTTTGTTCGGATTATTAAGCCCCCTCACATTTAGCGAGAGAACTGTCAGGGGTCGAGTCATCCCGTGCATGTTGCAAGGACCGGAGTGCTATGTGTGCGGCCAAATAGTATGTGAGGAAAGAAGGATGGAGGGGAAAAATGGTACCTCTCAGCGCTAGTGGACAAGGGGGCCCCTCCCCCCACCCTGCCTCAAACCCCGACCCCAAAAAAGAACGCCCCCTGGCAACCCCAACTGCGCCTTACCCCCCCCCTAAACCCACCCACAGTCCCCCCCCCCCAAACCCAACCAATGAAGTCCAAATGAGAATCATAGTCCCAGGTCAGTCAAACGGAGCACTGACCTGTAGAGTGATCGAAGTCCGATGAGACCCAAACCTGTGGAGACAAAAGTAGACTGGGGATGTGGAATCGGCGACCTTCGTGGCCCCCCGCCCCTTGCCATATTGCTACTGTCCAAATATGCCCCCTGAAGATGACTCTAGGGAGGCCGAGCAGTATCTTTCGCCACCTCCTGCACTGCGGCAGCGTGCTCTTTGGCGATCCTTGTTTGGTCCGGGCGGGCGCGTGATTTGTTCTGTCGCCGCTTGCGAACTTTCTGCCAGCCGTCACTCCGAGATCGGGACTGATTTTCTTGCGACGATTCCGTGTTAGCATCTTCACTGTGGTCCTGGTCCAGCAACTCGATCCCTAGGAGAGCGCAGGTGTCCTGGAGGGAGCGCATCTGGTGTAGGGTTCCGTCCCACCGAAAGATGAGGCGGAACGGGTGACCCCAGGAGTAGGGCACCTCCTTATCTCTCAGAAAAGTGGTGACAACTTTGAACTCCCTTCTCTTTTGGAGCGTTATCACAGAGAGGTCCTGAAAGAGTTCCACAGATGCATCCTTGAACTGGAAAGGCTGGGACTGGCGAGCTTCTCTGAGAATCCTCTCTTTGAGTGGAAAGTCTGGGAGGAAAGCTAGTATATCGGGAGGAGGGGCAGGGGCCCTGCGCGGCAGACCCACTCGGTGCGCCCGGTCAATGCGGATGGGGAAGTACGCGGGTTCCCCGAGTATTTCCCGGAACAAATCTTGTAGGTACATGGTGACGCTGTTCCCCTCTGCTTTTAATGGCACTCCCCGGACCCCAATGTTATTCCGCCGAGAGCGGTTCTCTAAGTCCTCATTGTGTGCCTGGAGGTCCAGTTGTTGATCTTGGAGTCCCAGGACCTCTTGTTGGAGATGCACCAGTTCCTCACAACGGACTTGGTTGGAGTCCTCCATCGTCGCCACTCTCTCCCCCAGTCCATCTAGGTCTCTGCGTAGTTCCCTCTGGTCGCTCATCAACTCCTGTTTTAGGGTCTGGAAGTCTTCCCGCAGCGTGCCGAATAGGGATTCAAGGAAGGACCTCGTGACTGGGGCCTCCTCCTGGGACCCACGGCCGCTCGCGGCAGGTGTGGACGACGGCGATGCAGTTTGGGCCTTGTCTCCCTTCTGCGGTTGTTTTACCAGGAGGTCAGTGATGGAGCGGCCCCCTCTGCGGTTAGCATTCACCATTGTGACGGCACCTGCTGTATCCTATCTCTGTGTGCACAACTTTGATTCAGTGTTCAAGCCAGCTCCCTTGCCGTGTGAGGGGCCAGTCTGCGCCAGGACACCAGTGCGGCCGTTGCGGGATGTCCGGTGCGATCCTCGGTTGCGTAGACCCCTCTAGGTTGAGGCTAGATGCCTCTCTCTACGCTGCTGCTAGTCCACTGCCTCCCGCCCCCGCGTTCGGGGTTCCTTCCGCGCCTCCACACTATGCCTCTGCACCGCGCTCTGCGGCCTGTAGCACCCCCGGCGCCTCGGGCTTCCACCACCAGCCTCCCAATGCGCTCTGTGTGAGGCCTACCTCCAGTGCCGGGGCAGGGGTCCACGCCTGGCCTGTTACAAGCCGGAGGTTTCAGGTCCCGGGGGCCAGGGGGATATGCATAGCCCCCAGACTCCCGATCCCGACAGGCTGGCCCTGTTTAGGCAGGCAGTCCAGCAGCGCCCCCCTGCAGCTCCCTCGTATGTCCCAGGCGCAGCCCTGCTCTGGGGGGACACCGCCCCCGTGCCACCGATTGCCGCCGCGGCGGTGCCAGACGGGGGTACTTCCCAGCGGGCGCGTCGTGCCCCTCTCGCCTCAGCGCTGTGCCACAAAGTGCTCCATGTCACCGGCGGGGCCTCCTAACATGGGGGTCTTCCAGTGGTAGACCAGCTGCTCCCTTCTCCGGTCCTGTCGTAGCTGCGGCACTGCACTGTCCACCCTGTGCTGCGGCCTTCCCGCCCAGGGCCCGTCGAGCCCCCACTGCCCACTGTCAGGCGCAACTCACCGGGCCAGGCCCTCGCTCTCCCGGGGTCTTCAGGGCCGCGCGCGGCGGCGCGGGCTAGGGCCGATCGCTCTCTCCCGTCTGGGGCTCCTGGGCTGTATGACCGCGCCGGGCCTCGATGAACTCCTCAGACAGACAGCTTGCTGGCCTGCCCGTCGCTCCCGCAGGGACGCCCGCAGCGTCAGACAGGGCCGCAAGTGTATGGCGGGTGCAGGTGTCTCCGAGGGACCGGAGACCACCCCAGCTCGTTCTGCACCGGCCCGTTAGGCCCCGACCGGGCCCGCGATGCACTGGTGCTCAGTCCGCCCCTCACACTCCGTCATCCGGATTCGGGGCCACTCGGAGAACGCCCCTGGGAGCTACCGGGGGCCGGCGTCCATCATTGCTATTTTACTTTAGTGATGTTGAGGCTCTGGGTGGCAGCAGGGTTGCCCTGCACCTCGCGCAGCAGCGGGTTGGGGGGCACGCAGGAGTCCCCGTTGCGGGCGCAGAGTTGCTCTAAGGTCAGGTTCATGCTGGTCGCATGGAGAGCTCTCACCATCCGGTCCAGCCTCAGCAGCTCCTCGAATATGGCAGGGGTCAGGATATTATTGTTGTCTCTGGTCACTGCAGTGAGGGAGGCGTAAGTGACCTCGGTGTACAGCCTCTGTGCCGAGAAGAGCCCGGAGTCGTTGGTGGGCCCCATGACGGGAGTGAATTGCTCATTGATGTCATTGGACAGCCTCTTGTGCAAGTAGAACCCAGTTCCCAGCCCTGCAGCCAGCACCACGGGCACCAGCAGGAACCACCAGGGATGCCTGGTGATCAGTGCGCCCAGGCGGCCGAAGACCCTGGAGAGGGGCCGCTCCAGGCAGTCCGTGTGGCAGGTGGGCATGGCGGGTTGAAGGGTTGAAGGGTTGAACACCCAGGCAGTGACCCTCAGCACCCAGCACCAGAATGATGTGGACAGCTGCAGACTGCACGCTGAATAAATGAGAAGACAAAATTAAAAAAATTATTTAAAAAAAACACAAAATAAGTCAAAACAGTGGGACTCTGATACAAAAATAAGATCTGAAAATCTCGCTTCAATGGCCACTATTCGGGGTGATATGGAATATGCAGAGTAACAGAACAGAAGCAGCTCATTGTGGAAAGTGAAAGTTAATAAAGCGGCAAATCTTCCTGGTGGTGACATAAAGTAAACACACTGAGCGACCGTAAGACCTGCTGTGGTGAAGTGGGCGGCTCCGAGTTTTGGAGAGCCATTAACATGAAGCTATTTTAGGGTAAATCTCTGATAAGGATGATGTGACCTCACCTCCTCTGCACCCTTCCTCTGAATCCTTACCAACTAGGAGCAAGAATAAAGTATAGGCTCACTAGCTAGGTAACTTTTAATGTCACCTGCACCACTCCCCCTACACTACACCACACATATGTCAACAAAAAACTGCTCCTACGTAAATCCACAAGTCGCAGCACGCCCCAGACAGTAGCTGTTTGGGATGGCCCCAATGATGAAGCATGACACCTAGAGGTAACCCTTGGTGAGTGAGGGGACTCAAGAAAAGAATTTTCTTTTCTCAAGACAGGGATGTGTTCCACTCATTAAGTGAACCCTTTCCCATGGCTAGGTTTGTTGATCCATCAACTACGGATTGTTGTTCCTACACAGTCACCCCTTACCTCCTCCACAACCACCCTCCAGACAGGGACAACCACACACCAGACAGGGACAACCACCACCAGACAGGGACAACCACACACCAGACAGGGACAACCACCACCAGACAGGGACAGCCACATACCAGACAGGGACAACCACATGCCAGACAGGGACAACCACACAGGAACAACCACACACCAGACAGGGACTACCACACGCCAGCCAAGGGACAGCCACACACCAGACAGGGACAACCACACACCAGACAGGTACAACCACACACCAGACAGGTACAACCACACACCAGACAGGTACAACCACACACCAGACAGGTACAACCACACACCAGACAGGGATAGCCATGTTATGTATTTATCTAGGCCCCAAATCTAGATTTAGAGATTCATGCCCAAATAAGGTCCTAATCCAGTAATTCCCTTATATGGTTATAATAATCACTACCATATATAGTCCGAGTCAGCACAGACATAACATGACGTTATCCTCTGACTACATGGCCCCTAGAGAATACAAACCGGCTCTGGGACAGGACGAACATACTGTAGCCTCAGGGGAGACTCCTAATCCTCCAGTATTGATTTGTCCTGAAGCCCTGGAGAGCATTACGCACTTCATGTTTAATTTGTCCCGAACCCCTGGACAGCATTGCGCATTTCATGCACCTAGTGACGTCCATATGTCCAACCTTGTGCGTCAAACCAGTCACCTAGCTAGTATAAAAGCAGCCAGGTTGGTCCAGTCAAACACGCAGTGGTTTTCTGGAGCTGATCAACTGACCTCGTCCCAAGCCCAGCAGATGCAAGACCGGACGAGAGCCGACCCTCCTTCCTGACGCACTGACAGAGAAGCTGCCTTTTTCTCCAGCCGAGAAAATCCAGCTCCGGTGTTCCCTGCCTGCCACAGCCGGCTGCCGGGATATCGAGTTCAAGAGATTCCAGACCTCTCACATTCTAAACAAGGTATGGAGCTGATTAGCCACAGAGAATGATTCTTGGTCTTAGAATAAATCTGGCAGAGAAATTATTTAAACTTAACTTAAGTTCTCACTTATCTTTTCCCGTTCACGACTTAGGTTAGGAACACGGGGTAGGCATAAGGTAGATTACATCAGTCGAGATGGTTTAGCTATTTTAGCTAGTTTTCTATTGTATAGATTTTAGGATATGTTTTAGATGCGTGTTATGGCTAAGAAACGATAACATGCTTTTACAGTATTACTTTATAATACTCTTTTTACTGTATGCACTATATTTTATTATAAGTATTGCTATTGTGGCAATTCACTTCTCCTGTGTGAGAAAACAGACTGTTCAATAAATAACACCTTTTATTGAAAACGCCCGTCTCTCTTTCTCTACACTTTTGAGTGAAACTAAGAATGCATGATTGAGTGAATAAAACCGTTTCTATTGTTTTTCACGACTCTGGAGATTTACTCCTAACTCATGGAGATACAAAGTTGTCATGTTTTATGGTTGTCAGAAGCTAAATCTCTTCTTGTCTAAGTAGGCACTATAATACCTTATCCTACATTCGAGAAAGTTTCTAGTGACCTCTGAGCTAGCTGGCAAACCCTTAATTCTAATATTGTCAGCGGGGGACCCTTTGTAACCTCAGTTACTGGTCTTTTGTTGTCGATATTATTCCAATGCGCAGATGCCTATGGAGATAATAGGAACTACACTACATGGCGCCCAAACGTTTGGTAAGGCGATAGATAATCTAACGCTAGAAATAGGGTTACTCATTCGTGCTTTTTCACTCAACCCCTCATATTATCCAAAATACTCCATAGACGTCTGGAGTGGGTAAGAGGGTAATATCCGCCAGAGTCGAGTAGGACAAAGAACTCCTACAGGGACGCTCTTGGTTTATTCAACGTTGAAGGATACAGTGTTCCAAAATATTGTGCACCTAATCTGTTCCCTTGAATCCTACTCTGAATTTAATAAATAATGTCGGACGACGAAAACAAGAACGCAAGAGAACTTGCTAGACAGTTATTAGAAGCCGATAATAGCATTTTACAAAATAATGCGGAAGCAAAACTCATTCCTATAAATATAAGGAAAATTTTGACTTACAAATTAATAAACAACGGTGTAACACCGAGAGGTGGAACAATCGTGTTTGTAGTAGAGGCACACGAGTATCGGCAAACAGAGGTATTCTATTCATGGATAAAATTCCCAGAAGTAAATTCAGTAAGAAAAGAGTTTTACTACTATGAACCAGGTGAAACACCAGCGGAATACGTTCCCCATGAGGAAATCGAGATTCCATTAACTCACCAACAGCATGAGCTTTGGTTTAGGGGTGCCCTACAACACTGTGAACACATAACAAGGCTCGGTCCATTAGGGAGACCGGGAGCAACTTGGCCAGTTTTAGCCAGCTACACACCACATCCAGACGTAAGGAAAATGTCTAAGGATGAGGTGATTAACCAGCTAAAAGAACTAGTTAAAATTCACAGACAATTAGTCCAATATGTCATGAGGACTTTAACAGTCCACCCGACAGTAGGACTCCCACAACAGACCCCTCATCAGGGGACTACAAATAAAACGGGAACAAATACCATTTTGGCTAGCACAAAAAAATCACACAGATAGAGGCAGTTTTTCCTGACAGTACACCTCATGAAAAACATAGAATTCTGACCATCTGTCTACCAATGGGGATTGCACCACATGTAGAGGACTGCGACACTTGGGGTACAGTCTTTGCTTCAATCTATACAAAAACACATGGTGTTCCGTCTATGGCGGTAATACCAGACATTCTGAAGCAAATTCAGAATGAATATGGCCCAGAACCAGCCCTAAATTTAGGTATGAAATTACTGAAAAATTCTAAACAGGTATCAGCTATAATATTAGCTAATGTAAGAGATGAAGCAGCATCTGTAGCAATCCGCCATAGGTTGAGAGAAATAGATGAGGAGGATCAGCCCCAGGAACTAGCCAGAATAATGGAAAAATGCTATGAAGAACTGGGTAGAGATAGTTTAGGTGGGAAACCACTAAAACCCCAACTACCAGATAGCACAGAAAAGTCATTTGTAAAAAACACTTCGAATTCTCCAAAAAATAAATGGGAAGGTAATAAAAATATTACACCCAGGGAAAAAGAAATTAGACCAAGAGGGAGATCACCCAAGAGAAGGAAAAGGACTCCTGACAGGGTAGATAGGTCACCCAAAGGGGAACCATCTGAAAAAAGATATAATCTTAGAAATAGAGATAATCTGAAAAAGCCTGATAGATATCAAAATTATGATACACGTTCCTCTCAATCTTTTCAGAATTCCTCAAAGAAATCAGAAAGGAGAGGAAACTCAGAGCAGAAAGGGGAGCGGACCAAGTCCAAAGACAAGGAAACGACTGCACAAAATAAGAAAGTAAAGTACGACAAAAAGAAGGTAGCCAGCATTAGGATAAAAAATGCCGAAGATCCTGAGGACCCAGCTCAAGAACGGAGAATGGGCCCTGACGATGCTAGACAGCGCAGCAGAGATTACCATCATTCGCAAGAGCGTGATGAATCATCTGACGACAGTGGACACGAATAAGTATATTCAAGTCGAAACAGCTGACACAAGAGTGAGTGTCCCCCATAGAATATATGAGACTACAATCCGTATAGAGGGAGACATAACTAGGAAAATAAAGTCACTTTTTTGAGAAAAACGATCCCAGGGGTATGACATCCTATTAGCAGAACAGGATTGGGCACCAGCATTTGTGAGGGAGTGCCCACATGGCGAAGTAATAATTAGGCCAGCATTCTCTAAAAATGTTCCAATACATAAAATACACACTTATGCAAAGAAATGGGCTGTAGCCTTAGCACCAGTCTTGTATAAAAACCATGTTGGTTGGGATGAGGATTTGCCACAACATAAAATCGAGGTTAAGACTCAGCCAACTGCCCAAAGGCAGTACCCAATTAAGCAAGAAGCTAAAAAACAGGTCAAGGAGATTTTAGATCAACTTGAATACCAGGGGGTGATTGAAACATGCACCTCACCAATGAACAATCCTTTGTTTCCTGTGTCTAAACCAGACAATACATATCGTTTAGTTTTGGATTACAGACATTTAAACACCTGTTGTAAAACATTTGCAGTACTAAAATTCACATAGTGCTGCACTAATGAATAACATTGTGCGCAAAAAATACAAAACAACATTAGACATCTCTAATGGATTCTTTTGTCAGAATGTTGCTCAAGAAAACAGGTACTTGACCGCTTTCTCAAGCTTGGGAGCTCAAAGGCAATTCAGTAGACTCCCACAGGGGTTCAAGAATAGCCCAGGCTTGTTTTCAGCAAGAGTTACAGAACTACTGCAAAATATGATGAAGAGGATGTGTCATACGTAGATGACATTTATTTCACAGACGATGACTTAGCCACTCACCTAAGAAGAGTTACCACAATCATACTAGGTTTCGCTGCTGAGGGATATAGATTCAATTTTAAGAAATCAAGAATTGCACACCAGACAGTCCTTTTTATGGACTACGAAATATGAGGGGAAGGCAAAGGTCTATCAGACGACTTCCTAATGAAAGGCGTGGGACTAGAAGTACCAAAGACGCATACAAATTTGAAGGCACTATTAGGTTTCCTAAAAATTGGAAAATACTATGTTTCAGAGTATAAACACAGAATGTCACAATTAGAACTCTTGGATCAACCAACGTATGATCCACAGTCCTGGACGAAGGTCCATACAGACATAATGATATCAATGCATGCAGAAATGCAAGCAGAGATGAATCTACATCAAAGAAACACAGATTATGATCTGAGGATCCAGGTCATTTTGAATGAACAAGGATTCATATATGTAATACTGAATGATGGAGAGATGGTCCCAATCGGATTCAAATCTCACTTATATACGCAGAAAGAAAGGAAACTACCAACACATTTGAAGGTCCTAAGAGCTATTCGAACGGCTGTGGACAAAGATAATGCCGAATACTTCTTTGATGAAGGACTAAAAGTACTAGGAAATCTAAGTTACGAAGAAATGTACACGATGCCAAAAGATACTCTGCCATTACAATCATACAAATACTGGATTTACACAGTTTCAGAAGTGTTTCCAGAGGGAATCATGAATGGTGTAGGTAGGGGTACCAGCTGTGTGACAAAGAAACGCTGGCACAATGGGATCCTCCAGCCAATAATCACAAAACATGAAATACACAGGCAGGGGACAACTCAGCGAGCTGAAGTCCACGCACTAAAGATGGTACTGGAATGTACCGATCGCGAATTCCTCACACTAATAGTGTGCGAGTCGTACTACTGTGCGAAGTGTTATAACAGAGATCTGGATGACTGGGCAGAGATGAACTTTAAAAATCGAAAAGGTTGCACAATACCGCATAAAAAGCTGTGGGAACAGGTGGTTCTCTTAAAGAGAAAACTACCATTGGCTCATGTGACTGACGCACTGAGTCATCAGCGTGATGGCGTTCACGTTGCAGGGAATTCATTGACTGAAACAGCCGCAAGGACGACCAATCACCAGGCGTCCGGAAACAATATGGAGCATAACAGTTAACATATAGATGGAGAAATTTTGTTAGCCGTTCGAGTGTCAATGACAGGCAATTTAGCGGCTTTACCGTCACACTATCCAATAGAAAATCAATATATAATTGATGCGAACTCCATCCCTTTCGCTCGAATCCCTGGAGTGGGTGACCGAGTGATGCCAAACAAGGAACGGAGGGTGAATCTGATAAAAGATGCACACGAAGGTTGGGGCATTTGTCACCGTAATACCCGTGACACCATAACGGAATTAGAGGAAAGATACTGGTGGCCGGCTATGAGTGTGGAAGCAAATATATATAAAAATGACTGCTTCCAATGCAAACAATCAGGCACAGCCTCCCCGGACCACAACACGAAACCAGGTAACAACAAAACAGTCCCATCAAATGTGTTTTCTACCTTCAGAATATTCACACAAAAAGGGAAGAAAAGATCCCGTCAAAGTTAGGACGGTACACGAGTAAAAGGTTTAAACCTCACCAGGCTGACGCAAGGACTGTTATAAAGGATTAAGCGAGTTAGAGAGGCAGATACACAACTGTTGTGCTGTGCTCAGACCAGACTTTGTTGAGAGCTTGTGTTAGCTTTCAAGAAGGCCAGGCCGGTTCATGATATAACATTGTGGTACACTTCTTCACTACTTTCCTGAGGGAAGCCTGGTAGTGAAAAGTTAAACCCTAGACATAGAGCAATCCATAACGGCAATGGTATTCGATACTGGTGTTAGGTGGGTCAAACATTTAACAAGTGTCCAACGTAGTCTTAACAATCTGCCAAGAAATTCTCTGGGGGGAATCACTCCGTATGAACTGTTGTTTGGTACTAGAATGTGCGTAAGTGACCTCGACAGTCAGACTTCAGTGGAAGAACAAAAGACTTTTGATGTGAAAGATCGTTTGGCTATCTTACAGGACCTAAACAAAAGAAGAAGCAGCCTGAGCAACACTAAGATCGAGCCAAACGCCACTGAAGAAAAACCACCAGTTACAGCAAGACCTGTCTGGATTCCAAAAGTTGGGGATCTGGTCAGAGAAAAAATAGCGGTGAGGAAGGAATTTGGGCCTTCCTACAGACAACCAGTACCTGTCTTGGAAATTCGTGGAACAAGATCAGTCGTACTACCGCCTCTTGCAGGTAAAAAATCAAATAGGGTTGTATCCATCGACCTGGTAAAACCACAGAATGTGGCCAATAATATGTAGCAGACCTACTGGAGTCCCAAGAAGCACTACAATTGAAAATCTTGCTACATACAGAGAGGAAGAAAATAAGACACTAACAAAGTTCAATGAGATCACAGAGGCAGAATATGAACAATGCTCTAAAGCTGTGGAACTAGTGCCTCTCAAAACGCAAATGAAGGAAAAAGACACTCCAATTCTAAATTATATGAAAATAGAATTAAAGAATATTTGTCAACAAATCTCAACCGAAAATGAAGAACCAGAAACAAGTGTCTATCATTCAAAAAATCCTGAAGCAATTGGGACAATAAGCAGAACTGCCTCTGGTTATTTCATAAAATTCGATGACTTTTCTGAAGATCGAAGCGAATCACTAGAAAAGAATGGAAAAAAGACTTGTTCATCTAAAATAAAGGCCTTGCTTCAACAACTTGGAGAAGTGTACCTGATTTCACCATGGACAGAGATGTGGATTGTGCTGGGTGCATTTTTTCTTTTGCTTTGGTTCATATCAGTTTTATGCTTGAGCAAAATAATAGATGGAAATTTCATTAAAATGGACACAGCAAGTCAGAACATCAACGTGACTCTGAAACCACACAAGTCTTCCCACATCACCAAAAGAGAACTTTCGGATGTGAAACTCACAGCAACGCCTATCGCAGGAGGAATAGCATGGGCTAAAACGGACTATGAGATTGCCGGTTGAATTGCTGCGGTATCCATATCAGCTAAAGGTTTCCTTAAGTGACTTTGCAACAACAAATTCATATATTGATGATTGGGACTTCGAGACTGTATCTAACATGATGTCAGATTTAGAAATGTCTGCAAAGTTTTCTAATCATGATTACTTACAGGGCTCTTCAAATTATGAAGAAATGTACTGTTACAATCATTTTGCTCATCACTATTTGCATAGAACTGCTAATGCTAGAAATGTTTTAAAATATCATCAATGGGAGCACTGTCCTACACCACCAAAGGGTAGCTCAAAAACTTATTATGAAAAGTTTTCATATTTCGCAGGTTATAATGTTACCAATGCAGAAACATTCTATTTTAAAATGATGAACAAAACTGGTACATTTATTGATAAATACTAAACTGATATATTCTAGTGAATTCTATGAAAAATTGTCATCACTAGGTTTTGAGTTCTGGAAAGAAAACATTGAAACAAAAAGTATTTGGGGTACGCGAGATTGGCAAATACAGGGTTCAGAAACATTGATGAGAGCCTGCAAAATCCCAGAACAAATAATTTTCCTGAATGAAACAATTCATCAAACAACATGTTTTGGCCTAGCAAAAATGAAAGATCTAGATAAACCATCTATCCCGAAACCATTCCTTGAAAGTAACGAAACTAGTGATGAGGAGATAAACGTTAACTATGTTTTGAATCAAAACAGATCAGATCCTAATTGGAAAAAATGGTTGATTTGGCCAATAGACACTAACATCTGTCAGGATAGATTTCTGAACAAAACAGAAGGTTCCACACAGATTAGGCCAGACCTAAAGTATTCCCAGAGACAACACCCGAGAATAGTAACCACATACAGTGTAGGGAAGCTGTGCCTTGAATGGCTTGGGAAATCTACACTGCCTGAAATTAAACAACACTTAACATTACTAAATGAAGGTGCTGATTTGCGCGATTTCATATTGGGACCCCATGCAAACGGCGTCAAAAAAGATTTATAGCGACCTCGATTTATGCAGCCTCGAACGAGGCTTGGAAAGTTGAACAGATTGAAACTGCTGAAAAAATACGGGAAATTGACCGTATTAATCTGGAAAAGACACTATCTGAAGTAGACAATGGGTTAATGACTCTGTCCTCCAGAATATACTCTTTGGACAGCATTGTGTCATCTGCCATAGACATCATAGAACAAGACTTGCTGATATTACAACACGGGCAATCTCAATTGCGTTCTATTTCTGAACTAAGCTGGACGTTGCAAAACCTACGTTTAGGCTATGTGCCGTGGCGTCTGATTAATTCCACGTCAATATTTACCATCTTCAATTTGACAGATAGACAGATATCTCTGGCACAGAAAGGGGCAGATTACACAATTCTTGGCATTGAGAAGCTAGAGAAGTTGCCATTGACGGTTTCTGAAAAACCTGTATCTGAATGGATCATCCATGGCAGCATTTCTATTCCAATTACTAAATTTCAGTTTCGATATTGTTTAAAACACATTCCAGTAGGTCACTATGAAAAGTTAGGCAGTAAATATTTAAAAAACACTTGGAGCCTGCCATACACTCACAAATGTGTAAATTTGGGAGGCAAGGAGGTATTCCTTAGTGGGAGGAATTGTAAAAACGCACTAAGCAGTACCTTACTTTGTCAAGAAATTAACTTGCACAAGGCCTGTGATGGGTTAGCCAACAATCTGTCCTCTGCACTACAAGGGGTTCCAGTGTTTAAAATAGATCCTTTTTTCTACCAACTTACAAACTGGAGCTCCATTATGGTCTCTGATCACAGCTGCGTTGGTATGTTGCCAGGAAAAAGTTATCTCGTAACCGTGTCGAGCAAGGTCAAGTGTTGCTTACAAGCATTGTATCCACCGGCGGTACAAGACATGGGAGTTAACTTATGGCCTACAGAAAAAATCTCTTCTCTTCGAATTGATACTTTGAGCAGAATAAAGAATGTCCTTCTACAGAAGCCAGTGCCTCTGACCTCGTCTAGAGAGACTTTTGATCAGGTGGTCGCACAGACCTCTATTGAAATTCATGCCCTTTTATCTACAAATTGCCCTACGCATTTCGTAGAAATGCTTAGCCAAATCTTTAACATGTCTGATACCACCGGCATTATACATGTATTTAAGACAGTATTTTCAGGACTTTTGGCACCATTTGAAGCCATCCTGAATCTCTTTCCAAATTTTGTTCATTTAGTGTTCGGAGGTATTCCTTTAACATTGGGTCTGGTTGCTGGAATTCTATTTTTATTCCTGCTACTACGATATGGCAAGTCCTACCACAGACGGAACAAATCTGACCATGGAACAAGCGTTGCAGATTCTGCACTGCAGGAACCGGATAACTCAAATCTTAGGATTTTCTAGGTTAAGAGAGCTGAATACAACTTGGTTCTTGTCGGTCAGACCCCTTTGGGATGCTTGCATCTTACCTGTTCTTAAATGCCTGCTATGTGGCGAAGAATGCGTGTTGGACGTTTGTCTTACACTTCCAGAAGCTGTGCTGATGGATGTAGATACGCTGCTTGGATCAGTAACGACTCATGCTGTGTTCTGTCCCCAGAGGCTACCGATTCTGATGACGGCATTCCTTGAGACTACACAGTTTGACATCAGCGGTGTAGTACGAGATGGAAGCGGCATGCAGGTACAACAATCACACACTTTGCCCGTTCATGATTATTATGGCGGAGAGGCGTTCCATGTGTGCACCCTTTCGAATAATAATGACTTGACCGAACTTTCGCCTGATTCATTAGACAAATTCTTTCAAAACTTATCAGAAATTATGTCCTCAAACGACAACAAATGAGGAGAAACAGAAAGCACGAATACCATGCTATGAATGCTTTGAATTTCGCCTTCATATTTTTATAAACAGTAAGCCATTTTTGAATAACTTTCCCGCTACTTTGAAAAGACTATCTTTTTCCCGTTCCCAAAATATTTTGTTTTCGGCTCTAGATACTCTGTTCAAAGTAAAAACATTCTTATAGAACTGGATTTCTAGGTCTGGGGACGGTTTCATAGAAATATTGGGATTGCCTCTAGATACTTATGTAATCTGGCAGTTTTATATGTGATGAAATGCTCTCGAACTTTTTTTCTGTATTAAGAGACATTTCATGTGTTATTGAATGCAATAAGGTTTTATAAGTATGCAATGCACAAGTTTACTATAATTTGCCTTTTTAAATGAAAGTCATACAGTTAGGCCTGTTTTTCTTGTACATACCATTCTCTGAAATGTGCAAAAATGTATTTTGAGGGTGGGATGTATACACATTGCTTAGCTATGTTTAGGTAGGTTAGTTTAGGCTTATCTGATTGTACATCTGTACGTGGAGTGGGTGTTATGTATTTATCTAGGCCCCAAATCTTGATTTAGAGATTCATGCCCAAATACGGTCCTAATCCAGTAATTCCCTTATATGGTCATAATAATCACTACCATATATAGTCCGAGTCAGCACAGACATAACATGACGTTATCCTCTGACTACATGGCCCCTAGAGAATACTAACCGGCTCTGGGACATGACGAACATACTGTAGCCTCAGGGGAGACTCCTAATCCTCCAGTATTGATTTGTCCTGAAGCCCTGGAGAACATTACGCACTTCATGTTTAATTTGTCCCGAACCCCTGGACAGCATTGCGCACTTCATGCACCTAGTGACGTCCATATGTCCAACCTTGTGCGTCAAACCAGTCACCTAGCTAGTGTAAAAGCAGCCAGGTTGGTCCAGTTAAACACGCGGTGGTTTTCTGGAGCTGATCGACTGACCTCGTCCCAAGCCCAGCAGATGCGAGACCTGACGAGAGCCGACCCACCTTCCTGACGCACTGACAGAGAAGCTGCCTTTTTCTCCAGCCGAGAAAATCCAGCTCCGGTGTTCCCTGCCTGCCACAGCCGGCTGCCGGGATATCGAGTTCAAGAGATTCCAGACCTCTCACATTCTAAACAAAGGTATGGAGCTTATTAGCCACAGAGAATGATTCTTGGTCCACCAAAAATTAATGTCTCAACCGTTAATCATCGTCACTCTAAGTTCAATGAAACACGGCGTAAACAATGTTCAGCATTGCACTACGTGATGTAATGGGCACTTACTTACTTACTTGTGAAAAAAGGTCCAAGGAGAGAGGCTTCCAACTGCACAGCGCACTTTGTCATCGGCACACGAGGCTCCCAGCTGACGACTCGCCGCACCCGCTCCGCGGGTGCCGCTTCGCTGGTGAGCCCCAGTCCCAGCAACTCTGTGGGTGCAAACGAGAGGTCCTCAGCGGAAAGGCGGTAAGGGGCGCGAGGCACCAGCGGGGCTGCGAGCGTGCAGGGACTTCATTTCCCAGAAGTCCCTGCGAGACCAAGGAAGAGCTTCCGGTCCGCTCTCCCTGCTGGCCCGCCCCCCACCCAAACCGTCACCTACAAAACACCACCTCACTCCCGCAGCGCGGGACGCAGCCCGGGCTAAGACTGGGCAAAGACAGGGCCGTTTTAGGCCGTTAGAGGCAGTTAGAGACTGGGCTGGGCCACCCCATTTGATGCTCAAGTTTACCTCTGACCTAGAACCCAGCATGGCAACCCGTGAGTTCAGAGACAGAGCTGCCAAATCAAAATTAAAAAATGGCACCCTGGACGATTTTATTACCAGGACCCACACTGCCATTGACAACGAAATAACCAAGATGCAACACAGGGTGTCTTTAGAACTTGAAGCTGCTAGACGATTGTCAGTCGAGTTAACTGCCGCCAAAAAATCCTCTCTTGGCCCTATTGCCCGGGCGAAAACTCCAGAACGGCTGTTAGGCTCCACACCTACCCTGATTGTTACCAACGCCGATATCCACGCTACACAAGTAGGAAGTTCACCCACCCCACAGGGGAAACTTTTACAAAACCCTATTCCCCCCCCAAATTCCCATCTGGGTGCGAATGTAGACCAAAATAAGGGCTGTGAAGAGGGCTTATTCTCGACAGTTGAACCCACCCCTGCTTCACATGAAAAAGGTGGTAGCCTACCCATAGCACAAAAGCATCCACACAACAAAAGGAAGCGTAACCCTACCTCGGCATATTCAAGAAAAAAGGCCAAAGTGGCGAAGGCGCAGCTACCAACCAAGGCACCTCCCTCTGATAATTTGCTAACACTGCAATCTTCTACCCTAGTAACATGCACAGAAAACATCCCCCCTCACACAGTAGTCATTCAAGAAAACAACGATCTTACTATAGAAAGCGACACTGCAGGAACCCCTCTATGCTCCATCAAAGGGAAGGATGTGGAATTTCTCACTATTGTTTGGGAAACACTAAAAAAACTACTCTCCCCAATAGAAAAGAGATTCACACATATAGAGACGCAGTTACTAGAAATAGAAAAAAGTATTTTAAACCTGGCAACCGTTACTATGCAGAATTCCAAACCTACATGCACAAATGGACCCTTGCTCCCTGCCGCACTCTCGGATCCTACCACCCAAGCAGCAGCGAATTCGCGGCCTCCCCCCAAGGCCATGAAACCAGGATCTACCAACACACTTGCTCCTGCTGCATGCTCTTCCCTCTCCACTCCCAATGCTACACCCAAGGTCAAACCAACACCCAAACCCCGAACCAAGGTAGATGTCCACATTCCTCCCAGTGGGGTATTGCCATCCCCCCTAGCTGTACCCGCCCAAAGAACACCTGTCCCGACAGAATTCCCTAATGTGAGGCATAATGGCCAGAACACAAATCCTCCAGCATCGCAGAGAGCCAGCACCAGTTTTATACGATCAAGGGGTTTTGTAGATCTTCCCCCTGAGGTTAGCCCCTATGTCGTGGTGCTGACTGGGGTAACCGAACTGATATACAATCAGCACGAAAACTTCGCCTCTCTTAAGAACAAGGTGATCCACTGGCTGGAAACCAATAAACCTATCCCGAATCACTTAAGGAGCAAAATCCTTATGGTACGGAGGGTACCTTGGGTAGGGACCACACAAAAGTCCACCTCTGGAGACTGTGTGATAATCTCCTTTGAGGATACTAATACTGCTCACGCCATTTACTCATGGATCAACCACAGCTCAGCTGCAACAATAATAGCAAGACCACTCACCTTCTTTTACCCACCACATGCCCCTCTAGTTCAGGGGGGGAACTGGAGCAGGATGCAGGCGAGGAAACACACTTGGGGAGCACAAAGTAACTGGTGGGCAGACACACCCGGAGGATGGAACGGGGTGCCGACTTCCAATAGATATGGTTGTCTAGAGGAAGTGGACTGACTTCCACAACCATTAATCACAGTACCCCCCCCCACCCATCCTAATTTGTGACCGCACCCAGTCTTCGGGCATTGCACCAAAAATTAGTATTTCAAACACACATACGGTTGGTAGGTCTCTCCCAGCAACACCAGCACACACAGTGCCAAATGATCCTAGAGCAGCGGCAGATAGACAAATTACATGCTCTTCCAAGGGTGCAACTGCTGATTCCAACCAGAGGCTGAAACATAAACTCCTTATCCCACAGAGCCTCACACCAAACAGTGCTCCATTGGACACCCCCCCACCCAATCAGTGTGGGAAATCTGTAGCTCTAGGGCGCCTCGGAACATCAGACACTAGAAGCACAACAGAGGCTTACGGCACACTCTCTATTTTATCTTGGAATGTGGCTGGGTTAGCAAATAAATTAGATACCCCTGATTGGATAGACTTAGTAGAGGGCTATGACATCTGTCTCCTACAAGAGACTTGGGCCAGAGAACAACTTAGCCGCCAGGGATTCGCGATCTTTAGCACTGAAGCGAAATGGGGGGGAAAGGGCCGCCCTTCAGGAGGCCTTTCGACCTGGGTGGGGTCCCACCTGGCCTGCAGGGCCACACCTATGGAAACCAATTCTTGTGACTTCCAATGTGTCTCCCTAGAATGGCCATGTGGAGGGAAGCTTGTAGTGATTAACTTTTATTCAAGGCCAGTTGGGGTTGATGCAACATCGGCCCCAGTGGAAGATCTAGCACACTTTCTTGATACACACAATTTTTCTTCCCCTCTAATTATAGGTGGCGACTTTAACCAACAATTTGAACCACTCCCTGCCTACATGGAAGGCATATCCGCCGAGGAGGATGACCTATGGGATATTCCTTCCTTGACAGATGTAGTCACCAAGGCATGTTCCCCCCTTGCCATTCAGATAATGTCCCTCACACTCAGTCACTCTTTGAGGGCGTGTAACGGCCGGATGGAGGGTGATATCCCACCTAAAAACATCTTTAATAGGCCGGGTCACGAGTCAAGGATCGACTATATAATGGTATCAACCAGGGATTGGAAGAGGGCAAAAGACTTTAAAGTCATCACCAGATATGACAGTGACCACAACCTGCTCTCACTAAAATTTGAGATCCCTTATCGACAACTAGAGAAGGTAGATCCTAATGCACCATCTCAGTCCGACTTAGTATTAACCAGCAACAGGCGAAGAATAAAATGGACCAAATTGCTCGAAAACCAAACAAGCATCGAAAGGCTCTATGCACTAACCGCCCCAGCCCTGGAAAAAGTAGAGTGCTGCGTGAACTTTCTAGCTAGCGAATCAGAGACTATCACCACGGGTAGCCTGGACTCTCAGGTACATCTGGCTCCCCTCGTTAACATCCACTCCGAGCTATGCACCAACCTTGCAGAAATATTGAACCCAGTTGCCAGGCTTCGCAAGCCCAAAAAGAGAAGAGTGACCTGGTTCAACGCCTCTTGCAGGGAAGCAAAAACCCTTCTGCTGAAATCATTGAAAGCCCGAGATACCCCAATCATAATCAGGGAGAGACGAGTCGCCTATAAATCTGCCCTCCTCACTGCAAAAATAGAATGGGACGAGGAGAATTGGACAAAAATAACAGCCGCCCTCGCTTGCCAAGATTCACGGACCTTTTGGCAAATTGTCAGGCACGGCTCGTCTGAACCACTTGCAGCAGTCGAGGCTTGTATAGCACCATCTGTTTGGGAGGAACACTTTAAAAACTTATACCTTCCACATAGCAGTGATAATGGAAGCAGCGAATATGGTGGAGACTCCCCCCAACACCAAAAACAGGCCAATGGACATCGAGGGCTTCACCTTAGAAGAAATCACCCTGGCAATTTCCTCCCTGTCTGCTGGTAAGGCGCCGGGCCTAGATAGGCTCCCAGGCGATCTTTACTAGCATGAACCTAATGTCTGGGCTCCCTACCTAGGGGTACTATTTAACTCTATTTTGAAGGGTATGCCAACCCCTTCCACTTGGCCAGGGGCAGAAATTGTGCCAATTTTCAAAAAGGGATCTCCCCTCCTTCCTGCAAACTATAGGCCTATAAGCCTAATAGATGTTTCCCAGAAACTCTTTTCCAAGCTCTTGCTAAACCGCCTACATGAGTGGATCAGGGACTTTAACATCCTGAGCCCTTTTCAAGCAGGCTTTAGGGAGAAGGTCTCCACAGTGGACCAGGTCTTTCGTCTCGCCATGATTCATTGGAAAACAGTACAACTGGAGGGTGGCAGCCTCTATACCGTATTTGTGGACCTAAGGGCAGCGTTCGACCTGGTACCGAGGAATAAGCTGTGAGAGGTTCTCGACAATCTGGGGGTCCCTGAAGGTCTCTTGAAAATGATAACACGCCTCCACACTAGTAATTACGCCCAGGTTAGATGCGGTAGGATGGGAGAACTGTCTGAGAAGTTCCCCGTTGGCAGGGGGGTAAGGCAGGGTTGTGTGCTTGCACCAACCCTGTTTTGCCTCTACGTCAACGGGGTAATCGCCCACCTAGCGGGCGTAACCAACTCTGATGCACCGAAACTGGCCTCCGAGAGGGTATCAGCCATTATGTTCGCCGACGACACACTGCTTTTAGCCAAGTCGGCAAAAGGTATCCAGTGCACCCTTGATGGCTTTGTGGACTTCTGTGAGACCCATGGATTAGAAATTAACGCTACAAAGACTAAATTCATGGTCTTCAACCCTCCACAGAAATTCCACTTTCGTCCAAGCATCTCACACATCAAGCTGGAAAGGGTAAATACCTTCGAATACCTGGGGATTGTTTTGAACGATAAATTTACCTGGAGTACTCACCTGGAAAAAGCGGCACTGAAACTGACTCAGCAGACGGGAGGCGTAATGAAGCTCGTGGCAAACAACAAATCCCCGGTTAGGCCAATCGGCCCCCCACTACAGATCTATAAATCCCAGGCCAAGGGGGCTGTTATTTATGGATCAGAACTCTGGGGCCACGAAAACACATCTAAATTGTTGAAGGTGGAAAATAGATTTATCCGCAACCTTGCAGGGCTACCACTGAGCACCCCCCTTGTCCCGTTGAGGATGGACCTTGGCTTATGCCCGCTTGATGAGGAGCTGGCTCTACGCCCACTGGCCTTCTGGCGTAGATTATGGACAACCCCTGAATTGGCCAGTTACAGGGAAGGACTACGGGAGATCCTAGCCATTCCTGGCGCCGGAAAAATCAAATGGCTTTACTATATTAAGCTAGAACTGGGGGCTGTAGGTCTCTTAAGTATGTGGTCTGACCCTCAGAACGTGTGCCACACCCTCTCTAAAAAGGATCTAGCCAGGTCTTACCGAGAATCTAAACTTTCCCTGATTCTCAACCATCAACATCCCGGGTCCCTGACAGCGTCCTATTTCTCTCACAAGGTGAACTACAACATGGAACCTACCCTAGACAAAATTTATCCCAATGTACTGAGAAAATTATATCTTCAGTGGAGACACGGTTCTCTCCCCATCAAAACTTATACAACCAAATGGAACCATGATCCTAGCAGTACATGTCCTGCTTGTAGAAACTCGGATGAAAGTGAGCTCCACATCCTTTTTTTCTGTCCAGCTTACCATGGGATCCGTAGGCACTGGATTCTACCTTTATGTCGAAACCTGGGATTTAAGAAGTGTCTGCACGCTTACAGAGTCCTAAAAACTGACTTGTCAGACCATATACGTTTTTACAATGGCCAAGTACCTGGGCGCCCTTTGGTCCATGAGAAGGCAATGCCTCAAAACATAGACTGAGTATGGATCTGTTGTTATTATATGAGGATTCCTCTCCAGTATTGTTTTTATGTATTTTACATTTCATTGTACAAATCACTTAAATGAACTGTTTTATACGATTGTCTTTTATGGTAAATTTTTACCGAAATAAAGGTTTTTCAAGTCAAGATTCTTGGTCTTAGAATAAATCTGGCAGAGAAATTATTTAAACTTAACTGAAGTTCTCACTTATCTTTTCCCGTTCACGACTTAGGTTAGGAACACGAGCTAGGCATAAGGTAGATTACATCGGTCGAGTTAGTTTAGCTATTTTAGTTAGCTTTCTATTGTATAGATTTTAGGATATGTTTTAGATGCATGTTATGGCTAAGAAACGATAACATGCTTTTGCAGTATTACTTTATAATACTCTTTTTACTGTATGCATTATATTTTATTATAAGTATCCCGTCTCTCTTTCTCTACACTTTCGAGTGAAACTAAGAATGCATGATTGAGTGAGTAAAACCGTTTCTATTATTTTTCACGACTCTGGAGATTTACTCCTAACTCATGGAGATACAAAGTTGTCATGTTGAATGGTTGTCAGAAGCTAAATCTCTTCTTGTCTAAGTAGGCACTATAATACCTAATCCTACATTCGAGAAAGTTTCTAGTGACCTCTGAGCTAGCTGGCAAACCCTTAAGTCTAATTTGTAACCTCAGTTACTGGTCTTTTGTTGTTGATATAATTCCAATGCGCAGATGCCTATGGAGATAATAGGAACTACACTACAGCCACATACCAGACAGGGACAACCACATACCAGACAGGGTCAACCACACACCAGACAGGGTCAACCACACACCAGACAGGGTCAACCACACACCAGACAGGGTCAACCACACACCAGACAGGGTCAACCACACACCAGACAGGGACAACGACATACCAGACAGGGACAGCCAGACAGGGACCACCACACGCCAGACAGGGACAACCGTACTCCAGACAGGGACAACCGTACTCCAGACAGGGACAACCGTACTCCAGACAGGAACAACCGTACTCCAGACAGGGACAACCACACAACAGACAGGGACAACCAGACACCAGATAGGGACAACCAGACACCAGACAGGGGCAGCCACATACCAGACAGGGACAAACACAAACTAAACAGGGACAGCCACACATACCAGACAGGGACAACCAAACACCAGACAGGGGCAACCACTCACCAGACAGGGACAACCACACACCAGACAGGGGCAACCACACACCAGACAGGGGCAACCATACACCAGACGGGGGCAACCATACACCAGACGGGGGCAACCATACACCAGACGGGGGCAACCATACACCAGACGGGGACAACCACACACCAGACGGGGACAGCCACACACCAGACGGGGACAGCCACACACCATTCAGGGACAGCCACATACCAGACAGGGAGGACCACACACCAGACATGGGCGACCATACACCAGACGGGGACAACCACACACCAGACAGGGACAGCCACACACCAGACAGGGACAGCCACACACCAGACAGGGACAGCCACACACCAGACAGGGACAGCCACATACCAGACAGGGACAGCCACATACCAGACAGGGACAGCCACATACCAGACAAGGACAGCCACATACCAGACAGGGACAGCCACATACCAGACAGGGACGACCACATGCTAGACAGGGACGACCACACGCCAGACAGGGACGACCACACGCCAGACAGGGACAACCACACGCCAGACAGGGACAACCACACACCAGACAGGGACACCACACTCCAGACAGGGACAACCACACATCAAACTCTGAAACAAGGTTTTGACTGTGCACAAGCGTGGTTATCCTTAATAGTAACTCAAAATGAAGCGTGCCACTGGGGTATCACCTCGTCCTCCTTGAGGTGTCAAAGAAAACAACCAGCAATGCGTCCCTTAACATTAAGGGGCGACCCCCTGGGCGCAACTATTGTTTGAAATCGCCACTGCTACATTAATGCATTGAAAATATCCTTGGTCCTCAAGAACAAATAACTTGGTTCTCACATAAATTGTTCCAATGTGTTTTTATTTTACAAAACACTTTTTTGAAATAAATCATCATTCTTCTGTAATATTCATTGTGTTTCTTACTAGGTCCCATTGCATTTCGTGCCCCTCAGGCACTTCATCAGGGGAATCTGCAACATGATAAAAATCAATGAAGGACCACATTCATTCTGACAAGATATCGTGATAAGACATATACGTCCAAAACAACCATCAAATCTGCTGTCGTTTAATTATCACTCCCTCAAACCATCTATAAACTTAATTCATCAGATGGCGAAAATAATACATGCTGCTCATTTGCATTGAAAATAAAGTGCATACTCGTGCGTTATACTGTGTCTCAAGAAACGCTTATGATCTCATTGACAAGCATGCTATCTACAAATTAACTCATATACCTCGTATGAAGCGCATCTTCCTCGCGCTGCATTCACCTGTTTAATCGTGAGCCGTTACGCGCCTTTATTACTCAAGCGTTACGCTATGTGCTTGCTGTTCAAAACCATGGTGTGCAGCTCAAAAACAATCTTGATGCTCGTTAGTTACACAATGGGTCAGAAATTGCGATTCTCCTATTAACATGACGAGAGAATCTGGATTTCATTAAAGACACGGAGGCTAACATTATGCATAAATCTTTTAATGCAGCTCACAAACACAGCCGCTTACGTCACAAAGGTAAGAATAAGAATTAGGTGACATCATAGTATCCATAAAGGCCAGGTGCCAAGGGAGATCAGCCTCTTTTAAATGCCTCGAGTGACAGGAGAAGTAGAAACAGAGGAATGAAGCTTGAACTTGAATGAAGAATTGTAGACCATCTTGAATTCCAAGTAGGTTCGTCAATTAGAATTGTCTGAAATTGAAAACAAAGTAAATCAACGAAAAGAACAGAAAAGGTCTTCATAAAAAGCATGAACAAAACATCAGAGCAGGAAAGCATCCAAAAAATTGTACACCAGATTAAATAATAATTCACAATTACCCTCAGGGAGGGACGGGAGGGATAATGTTAGCCTCCGTGTCTTTAATGAAATCCAGATTCTCTCGTCATGTTAATAGGAGAATCGCAATTTCATTACAAGACAGGAGGCTACATTATGCATGTTGGTAGCCTTGAATAACTGCATCAGAAACATGTTCAATTGGTTTACAATAATGATGTGCGAAAGTATAGGCATTAGACCAATCAGCAGACTTAAGGATAGCATGCAACTTACCACCAGACCAGAATGACTTGCTGGCCATAGCACTCCTGAGAGAGTGAGCTTGGAACTTAGACAGGTCAATACCAGCAAGGTTCATAGCAATTTTAACCCACCTAGCGATAGAACAGCATGAGATGGGTTTAAAGGGACTAACGTAAGAAACTAAAAGTTGATTAGCATCAGGAGGACGAAGATTAGACATTCTAGAATCGTATTCCTTCATGCAATCAACAACACATAGTTTTGGATGAGAATCAAAACGAGGGTAAAAGATAGAATCAGACATGGTTTTAGTTCTTCTAAATATTTCAAATTTAACACCAAACATGTCATAACATCTATTAGAGATGTCCAGAGCTTTGACATCGGAAACTCTGCGACAAGAAACTAGGCATAGGAGAGAGGCAAGCTTAATTGAGAGACATTTCCTGTTAAGGAGAGAATTGTTAGGCCATGAACAAAAAAGATCAAGCAAAAGTTTAACATCCCAAACAGATTGATATTTAGGGCGAGGAGGCCTTTTAAGTCTAATACTTTTGAGTACTCTACAAATGATAACATTCTTACCTACCGTCTTACCATTGACGAGAGAATGTCCAGCTGAAATTGCAGATCTAAAGCAATTTATTGATCTATAGGAAAGACCATTGTCAAAGAGTTCTACCAAAAAGTTAACTATGTTAACGATAGGAGCCTCCACGGGATCCAAGTTCCTCTCCATGCACCAACGAGACCATTTCTTCCAGATGTTATTATATCTGTAGTGGGTTCCTGGTGCCCATGATTCACCAAGGAGGGTGAGAGCAGATGACGAAAGTCCAGACAATTGGTTAGATTGCCTGACACTTTCCAAGCAAGAAGGTTCAAACTCCCTGAAAGAACTAGGTGGTGATCTTCTCCGTTTGCGTTTAAGAGGAGGCCCTGAGTTGCGGGAATCAGGAAGGGAATGTCGCAAGAAAGTTCCAGAGTTGTGGGGAACCAGGCTTGGGACGGCCAAAAAGGAGTTATCAGGACAAGAGAGGACTGTTCCTGTCTCACTTTCTGAAGAACTCTTTGAATCATTGCGAACGGAGGAAAGGCGTAAGGGTGAAGAGGAGCCCAAGGTTGGAGAAAAGCATTGACAGCCAGAGCACCCGGGTCTGGCATCCAGCTGAAATACTGAGGGAGTTGGGAGGTTAACCGGCTGGCGAAGAGGTCCACGTCGAAAGGACCCCAGAATTGATTCAGGGAATTGAAAATTGACACATCGAGTTTCCAATCGCTGAAATCTTGAAGGAATCTCGAGTTCCAATCTGCTGAGATATTGGATTTTCCTGGGAGATATTCTGCTTTCAAGGCAATCTTGTGCTCCAGACAGAACATCCAGAGTTTCTTGGCCAGATCTGATAAGTCCGCAGATCTCGTACCACCGAGACGGTTGATATAAGAGACTGCGGAAACGTTGTCCATCTTCAGAAGGACAGATCTGCCCTGAAGGGAGTGTCTGAAACTCATAAGAGCATAGAGACCAGCGGTCAATTCTAAAAAGTTTATATGGTGAGTAGACTCTGAATGGGTCCATAGTCCACCGGTGTCTTGGTCGAGGAGACGTGCTCCCCAACCGTGAAGGCTTGCGTCTGACTCCAAAACAAAGTCTGGGGTCGAGCCAAAGATCGCCCTTCCATTCCATGCGTCCAAATTGTCCAGCCACCAAGAGAGTTCTAATTTCGCTTGTTGATCTAGAGAAACATGGTCCCCGTACCAAAGACCGGACCGAAGAGCATTGGCTTTCACCCTCTGGAGAGCGCGGTAATTCAGTGGACCTGGGAAGATAGCTTGGATCGAAGAAGAAAGCAGACCCAGGAGTCTGGCCAGTTCCCGGAGAGAGAGAGATTGTTGTCTCAGAACAAACCTGATCTCTTTCCGAATTTTGGCAATCTTCTTTTTGGGAAGTAAGAGGAGACAGCTGGAGGTGTCTACAGTGAAACCTAGAAACTCTAGGGATTTTGAGGGCGTCAGAATGGACTTTTCCCTGTTTATAATGAAGCCAAGGTTCTCTATGAGGTCCATGGAGACCTTGAGATCCTCTAAAACTTGAGCGTGAGTTTGAGACATTATAAGGATGTCGTCTAGGTAGATAATTAGTCGAATACCTCTCGCTCTCAGAATAGAAACAATGGTTCTCATGACTTTGGTGAAACACCAAGGGGCGGACGAGAGACCGAAAGGGAGAGCTTGAAATTGATAGAGGTGACCGTCCCAAATGAATTGGAGAAAGGGTTGGTGTTCCTTGGCCATAGGGATGGTAAAATAGGCGTCTTTTAGATCCAATTTGACCAGCCAATCTCCGTGAAGGAGAAGGTCCCTGAGAAGATGGATTCCTTCCATCTTGAAGTGTCGATAAACAAGATATTTGTTTACTTCCCGTAGGTTTATTACAGGTCTCCAACCTTTGTCCTTCTTCTCGACTAGGAAGAGGGTACTTACGAATTTCTTTTGGGACCAAGGTACCTCGATAATGGCACCTTTCTTGAGCATAGAGGAAACCTCCTCTTTGACGATTGCTAGATGTTCTAAAGGAAGGTCTAGAGGTCTGGGAGTAGTGGTCTGGTAAGGAGTATCTACAAAGTCTATCCTGAATCCCTGAACAGTCTCTAGGACCCACGGATCTTGTGTAAATCTTTTCCAAACATGAAAAAAGTGTTTGAGTCTTCCCCCGACCCTGGGAGGTGAGAGAGAAGAAGGGGCACTTACTTTGGGAATTGTTGTTTGATGCTCCACGGGAGGAGAAGCCTCTGCCACGGGAACCCCGTCCTCGTTGAGGGTAGAATTGTTTGTTGGAAGGGTAGAAGCCTCTACCGGTGACACCTCTTCCTCTGCCGGATGAGAAGGGCCGGAAAGTTGCACGGCCGGAAGAGCGGCCCCTTCTTCCGGCCTGTCCAAAAACATTTGTTGGGAAGACTTTTCTCATGTTGTTCTGGGCTCTATCTAAGGCAGTGAAGGTGGCGACATATTTTCCAATTGTCTTGATCATATCTTCTCCAAATAGGAGACCTTTAGGTTTATTAGAGGGTTCTTTTTCAGCGAGGTCCCCAAGTTTGGGGTTAATTCTGTTGAGGATAGTTTTCCTTCTTTCCATATTAAGACCGGAATTAGCGTTCCCTAGGAGCACGATCGCCCTCTGGCTCCAACCTCTTATTAGCCCAATGTCAAGGGGTATATTAGAGATATGAGATTCCTCTGCTAAATCAAGGATTTTGGTAAGTGGGCCGAGTACATCTAGGAGGCGGTCTTGGCAAGCTTTAAGGGCTCTTTCCAGGCCTTTCCTGGGATCTTTTCCCAGTTTAAATAAGAATTTAATTAGGTCAGGGTCTAGGTTGGGGGTCTGGCAGACCTTATCGTCAATCCATGGTCTGGGGCATTCAGAACGCATGGTATTGCGTGTATCTGTTTCAAGGGTATTCCTTAGCCACTTTGTAATGAACTTGGCGACGTGGTCGTGAGGAAACCATTTAGAGCTATTTGGGCGGGAGATATTGTTAGGGGAGAACATTTCTCCACCTAAGGGGTCAAGAATAGCGTCTTTAGAGGAAGGGGAAGAGTCTGCTTCAGAAAGCGCATTTAGATCTATGTCATCCAAGTCATTATCATGAAGATCAAAGACGAACTCGTCGTAAGGTTCATCATATACTTCCTCTACATCAGAGTAGGAGTCTGAGTCAGCACAGGCGTCTTCACCAATTGTGCCGCTAAGGACACCTCCCAAAGCTGTGCCGCCAGGGGCACCCATCCTTGTTGTGTCGCGAGGGACACCAAAACCTTTTGGGGCGCTATGGCCTCCCATATTGCGTGAGGTGCTAGGACCTCCCATGTCAACTGGATTAGGAATAATACCAGTATTGCCTTGATTGTGCTTGACTTTTTTAGTGGCTTTAGAAGGGGAAGAATCATGAGTTGTATCACCTTCAGTACATAGGGTTCTTTTATGAGACATGACTTCTTTCAGAGTATTAATCATGCAAGATCTCATCTCTTTTTTAAGAAAATTTTTAAAAGAGTCGCTAGTATGGGTAGGGGAGCTTGCGAAGGCATCGTCAGAGTCCATGTCGGACATAATGCCTGTATATTTTGATATATACCAATATAAAGGATATATATAATATAATATAAAGGATTATTAATGTGGTTAAATGTAGTAAAAGGTACTAATCCAATATTATTATCTCAATAGTTGTTTATTATACCTCAACTGCTAATTATGAATATACTAGCCAGTGTTAAATAAGATAATGTCTCAAGTTATTAGTTAGGTTAGTTACACAATGGGTCAGAAATCACAGCCGCTTACCTCCGTAGCCTCTATGCTGCCGCTTACTCGCAGGCAAACCCTGCTGCTCACGGGAGTGCCAATCAACTCCCCTCGCTGGGCGCGCATGGAAACAAACGATTGTGTACAATGGTGTACTCTCGCAAGTGAGACAATGGAGCGGCCATTTTGAAATAACGTTTTCAACATATCCAGTTCATCCAAACCCATACTTATTGGCAGTCATTAAGTGAGCAAATATACGCGATAATCTAGCATGAGCGTTCAATGCATGTCTATCAATATAACATAACGCACAAAAAATAACATTATAATAGGGGTATCAATCATAACATTTAAATATAATCACTGCTGATGAATTATTCTAATCCAGTTATCACAAATAGCACGAGAATTCCGTGCGGTCATTAAGCCCATGGGGCTTCAGAGCATCCAATTTGAAAATCCATTCATTTTCTTTTTGCAAAAGTTTGCGATTCATGTCAAAATGTTCAACATTTTCAATTAGTTCAAGTAATAGAAATTGCAACTGTGCAACATTATGTCGGTGTTCTTTGAAATGCATAGCAACTGAAGATTTCTCATCGTGTCTTCTGATACTACTTTTGTGTTCATACAACCTAGTTTTTATCTTTCTGATTGTCTTACCCACATAAATTAAGCCACAGGGGCATTTCAGCATATACACTGAGCTCATAGAGTCACACGTGGCCGTGACTTTCAGCTCAATAGGTCGCCCGCTGCGTGGATGACTAATTTTAGTCCCTTTAATGATGCAATTGCAATTGTTACAATTATTGAAATCAGGTGCTGAAGACAAAATCTGCCAGTGCTTCAATATAGTCTGCTTGTAAATGTAGCTTTTTCTGCAATATTTGGATACCACTACCATTCTCTTGGAATCCGCACGCTGTGTCGGTTTCAACAAATCAGATCTTGTTTTGGTGGCACATCTTTACACTGCACTCTTCAGTATCTCAGACGGGTATCCTCGTTCGAGGAACCTTTCCGTCATTATCCTTATTTGTATTTCTGCCTCTTCAGACTCTGACACTATTCTTTTAGTTCTGTATAGCTGTGAAATAGGAAGATTATTCTTCAAAGCAAGCTGATGAAAACTCCTATAATGCAATACATTATTGCGGTCCGTTGTTTTTTTTAGGTCTCGTAGCGAAAACACTCGTGTCTCGCCAGAGATCTTTTGTTGCTGACTCTGCTTCCCAGGAGACAGTGCCGGCCGCGCGCATCTCGCAAAAGGCGATCGGCGCAGGCCACGCGCGCGCGAACGTGCTGGCCGTGGCTGTCTCCTGGGAAGCATACATACACAGGCACACCTCCCCCTGCACGCATGCGCACACAGCACCACACACATACACAAGCGCACATACGCGCACGGGGAGACGTCCCCCCCACCCCTCCGCCGTCGCATACACACACGCACACATACAGGCATTCCCCCCTTCCCCTGAGGGGGTCACATAGCTCCCCCCAGCTCCCACAGTGCCCTGCGCGCTGCCGCAGCTCACCACGGCTGTCTCCCATCCCGGGGGGGGGCGGGGTCGCTCGCTGGTGCCGGGTGCCCCCCTCCCCGGTGTGAGCCGCTCCTTGCGGGCTGCCGCCGGGTCCTCCGCACTCCTTTCCAGCTATCTCCCAGGGGGGGGGGGGGGGCGGGCACCGTCAATGTGCCCAGACGCCCCCCCCTCACCGGCTCCTCTCGTCCTGTCCAGACTCCGCAGCCCGCTCCTTACTCCGCCCCCTTCAGGACATTGCTTGCGTGTCAGGACTCTCCTTTCCACCGGCCGGAAATCCTGTTTGCGTGTCAGGCCTCGTTTTCACCACGCATTTTTTTTGTTTTGTTGCTGGCTTGTTTCTATTTAAATCCCTTACGGCCGCCATGAGCATAACATTTTTATTAATTTAGTCTGCTGTGCCCATTGCTCGCTGCTGCACTCTGGTGCTCTGCTGCCCAGTCTGTCCTCCTCCAGCCCCACACTCGTATCTGTCCCAGGCAGATAAGACCATGAGCGATAATGAAGACATCGAGGTGGAGAGCGACTAAGAGCCACAGACCTTCCACTCTGAGGATTGTAAATACTTTTTGTTTTTGACACCTGTACGGTGATTGTTTGTTATAAGTTCCACTGTGAGCCATTTCCTGTTCTTTGGTTTAGCTCCTAATTGTTGATTTTATAGTGGAGTTTTGCAGCTGCCCGAAGTTCTATTTATATTTAATGCTCTTCTGGTGAGCCGGTCTTCCTTGTATGTCTCTATTTATTGCTGCTCGTTCTACTCATGTCCCTTCGGGCGGTATGTAGGCTCCAGTGTCTCTGAGATCATTGGGTTCTGGTTTCATATATCGCTTTCGCTTAGATCTGTGTTGATCGTTTATAAGCGCAGCCGATAACGGACTTTTTTTGTATTCCTGGTTTAGTAGTATTGAACCGACATTGGGAGGATGGTACCTTGAGTTGGCCATGTCGGCATTTGTATTGATGATCGTCCATGCAGCAAGCCTTTATCCATTAGCCCTGGAATTTAGCTCCGTCATTTTGAGAACGCCGCATTTTAATTTGTGAAGGCATGGGTAGAGGTTATAGAATTTGTAGTGTGTTTACTATTACAGGTTTATGATTGTAGGTGTTTACACTAAATTGAAAACACCCTTGGTGGGAAAGTCTAGCTTCGGCAGGGATATTGTACACACGTAAAACAACACTGTTTCCCAGCCCCATAATGTAGTGGGAGCTTGAACAAAGTGTTAATTCGTGAAGTACGGTACTTCGATGTAAATCAAGGGTACCGGCTATTGTGTACTGTTACAAGTATTATCGTGGTTAGCACTCATGGCTGACTTGGAGATGCTTTGAAGTGATACATTTACTATAAACACGCTACTCTCCCCAGCGCACTACAACTCATACTTATTACATAACAGGACTGTGATTCATAGATAGAGAAGATTTTTGCAATCGAAAAACTGCCAGTCGGTTCAGGTCAAACATAATTATTTTGGAATACCGCACTGATGCATACATTATTCCAAGATCTCGAGTGTAACGCGCCTTCATCCTAATTTATAAAAAACATTTCTTAACCAAATATTGAATACACGCTATTAATCACTAAAGCCATTAAACATCAATCGCATTTCAGTGGTCGCCATTGGGAGGGATGTCTCCGGATTTCTGGTTGGCCTTCATCTACGCCCCCCCCCATGCAAACAGGTCACCTGCAGTGAGCTGTAGCGGGCTTTGCACAAAGTACCTAACCCCTTTCCCATAACAATCGATAATTGATCAGATTTTTCCTCACCTATTAACCAATAATATGATAAATACACATTAGTCCCCAAGGACTATTGTCTTAAACTCCCTTTGTTCAGACTAGTGTAATGGTGCAAGCCTGAACTGGCAGTGCCAGCTGAGGCGACACAAATGGTTTTGTACAGCAAGAAAGTGAAGGCAATTTGGGATCCCATTGCTGAATGGTTTTACCCAGAGCTGGAACCTGCCCTGAAAATGCCTACTTCACTATACATCAGTTTAGTTTTGTGTCCATTCGTACCAAAGTTATTGTTCTACAAAAAAAAATATTTGGTGTGGCAGTGATCTTAAGGAAAATGTACTTTAGGCTAGGAGTATAGGTGTATCTGGGTAAACTTATGCTTCGTAATACACCAGCTGCCCTTCAAACTGATACAGTCGGTATTGCGCATAAAAGCAAAAGGCAAGTCCAGAATAGGCCCAGGTCTTGGAAAAATATTAAGAAATTCACAAAAGTTTTCTAAATTGTGGGTACCAGCTTTCCCAAAATGCATTTATTGCCCTTCCCCCTGAAATGTTCCACATCCTGTAATCTGGGACTCTACAAACTGTAGTGGTCTATCACGGAGCTCTTGGTTGCATTGCGTGCTATAAAAAGTGCTAATTTTCTGCTCCGCCAGACTGTCCCAAAGCCTGCGCTCTCACACCATCACAAAACCTGCACTCTCACACCATCACAAAATGCATATAAGTACAACAGTAACTTACAATATTATTATAGTATAATATCACAAAAGCCAGCAAGCCCAACCCGCTCCAAAGCCTGCGCTCTCACACCATCACAAGAGCCAACAATCCCAGACTGTCCCAAAGCCTGCGCTCTCACACCATCACAAGAGCCAACAATCCCAGACTGTCCCAAAGCCTGCGCTCTCACACCATCCCAAAACCTGCACTCTCACACCATCACAAAACCTGCACTCTCACACCATCACAAAACCTGCACTCTCACACCATCACAAAACCTGCGCTCTCACACCATCACAAAACCTGCGCTCTCACACCATCACAAAACCTGCACTCTCACACCATCCCAAAACCTGCACTCTCACACCATCCCAAAACCTGCACTCTCACACCATCCCAAAACCTGCACTCTCACACCATCCCAAAACCTGCACTCTCACACCATCACAAAACCTGCACTCTCACACCATCACAAAACCTGCGCTCTCACACCATCACAAAATGCATATAAGTACAACAGTAACTTACAATATTATTATAGTATAATATTATTGCCAACATTGCTTAATATTTTGCAACAGCTAGCATCATGCAAATCATCTTTATACACCAATATAGACTTTGCTAAAAATTTAAAGCAAGACATTGTCACATACAATGCCAATAACTCAAACTTAAATGCTGCGAGACCTATTGCATTGCAAATGCTTGTTGTATAATGGTATACCGGCTAATGAGACTGAGGGGAAGGTACCAGGGGAAGGGAAAGGCACTTTTGTCAGTGATGATTGCGCTGAACTTAATTCAGATTTAGCGCATGTAACGGCGCCCAAAACTCAAAAACTGAACAACTCTGAGAAGGAAGCTGAAAAATTAGGAAACTTAGGAAACAACAGATCTAACTCAATAATGGTGGTAAACTCGGATGCGGAAACTGTTAAAGAACTCTCCGCTACCGCTAATCTCTCTTGTACGGATATGTCAGAAGCTACTCTGGAGACACAGGTAGCGAACAGCAAAACAGCAGAATCCACAGCAGTGGTAGAAGACCCTGAGAGTGCAAAAACTAAAGCTCAACCCCAAGACAAACCAAAAAGCAGGGTGGAGCAGTCTATCTTCGCTACCGCAAACACTAATAATGCCCCAGTCGAAATAATCGAATTAAGGGAGAAAGGAAATGGCGAGAGCACAGTGCTGGATTGCACGGCTGTAGCTGACGATGATGACTCGAACTTAGAGTACGAGGAGGTGACAGAAGACGAGGGAGCTGAAGGAGCACTTAAGAACCCAGCAATTAAAAAAACCACCGTCAAGAAAATTAAAATGAAAGCTAGAACTAAACAAAAAAATGCTCTACTTAAAACAGTCAATAAGGAAGCTCTTGGAAATAAGAAAAGTCGCTTAATTGACGATAGCCCTCTGAGAAGGTGGATTGAGGCGAAGGGGGGAGTCAAGAGCATGGCTCTAAGATTGTCAGGTGCCAGCCCAGACGAGGCCCTCAATACTCAGGGGGCTCGCAAAAACAATTTTATAGACATTACTAGCGAACATACTCAAGATGATCCCTCTATCAACCAAGAGTCCCCGCAACAATCTGTCCTGGCCACGACTGACTCAGCGCTTGCATCTGGGGTACTCGCAACAGGTACAATCCCCCCGCCTATTCTAACTGATAATAATGTTTCAACTCCCACCGAACTTAATATTGAGACACTCGAACCAGATGATCAAGACCCGGATCTTGTTAACATCAGCTCAGGTCAACTAAATGAGGTAAATGAGGAAAATCAGACTAATCTCGAAACTGAAAAAAACACAGATACTGATTACAGAAACCCTTATCGAGAATATAGCCAATAGTCATGGAGAAAAGGTCAGAGAGATGAGATCAGATGACTCTCATAGTAAGATCCAAGATATACCAACAGGCTCTGGAGTGCTAGCTGAAACATGCGCTCAAGCAAAGGTACTACCTGAATCTTACGACTCCGTTAACACTAACCCGGCTAGTCTTTCTAGCCTTCTTAATACTCATGAGACTCCAGATCCAACAAGGATGTTCATGGAATCAATAATGCAGACTCTCCTAGAGCAAAGAGCGGAGGCTCAACAACAGTATCTGCAACTTAGAGAAGACAACACTAAGATGCAAGAAACAATGAGTACCATCTGCCAAGGCCTGGGAGGCGCGACTAAAGAGATTGAGGATATTAAACAACGCATTGTAGAAGTTGAAGGAGATGTTAATAAGACCTCAGCAACCACAAAACAAAATTCTCTAAGAGTCACTAAATTAGAGGCCAAGGTGGAGGATTTGGAAAATCGTGCTCGAAGGCAAAATCTCCGCCTATTTGGTATACCGGAAGGAATGGAGGGGTCCGATCCTAGGACATTTGTGGTGAAACTTTTCCAGAGATCCTTTTCTGATCTTGCGGACTGGGACTCACAGTTGCAAAGAGTCCATAGACTGCCTCTGATACAAAAGAACACTAATAGTAAATTTCCCCGACCGTTTCTGATTTATTTTGGTAATTTTCTTTTGCGGCAAGCTGTATCACTGAAAGCAAGACCGAACAATCCCGTGACTGTTGATAATTTATCATTTTTTGTGAAATCGGATCTTAGCAAGGGCACCATGGATAAACGCTGGGAACTTAGGAAGTTGATAGATCCTTTCAAAAATTTGGGGTGCATGGCCTACCTCCAAGAACCTGCTCGTCTCAAAGTTATACGAAATGGCAAGGTGTTTTTTTTTTACAGATTTAGAAGATGCCGAACAAGCTCTGGAAAAACTCTCTAGGGAAAATGAAAGAGAAAAACAGAATGAAAATTAAATAGCATATCGGCTAAACTGTTGTAGATAAAAAAGAACGAGCAAACAAGGAGTTATGTAACTGTTATGTGATTAAGTAATTGTGGCATGAGCATGAGCAGACTATCATGTTAGCTTTCTCTCTCTGCTGCCTTTTCAGCGGCAGCACTAGATAGAGGGGTGCTCCCCCCTAAGGGACGGGTGGGTGCGAGGGCTTCGCTGGGGTCCTGGCAGGGGAGGGTCTGACCATCTCGGTCAGGGGTGGGGGGGAAAAAAAGTGTGTAAAAAATGGATCGCAGGATTCGACTGTTGCTTTAAGCTTAACAAAGAAAATGGAATATATATGAAAAGGGCAAAGGTAGTTGGGAGAAATTTGTACTGGATAACCAATAGGATAGTAACATGTCTAAATTAAGAATATTAAGTTGGAATGTGGACGGCCTGAATAGTAAGAATAAGAGAAACTTAGTAAAGGAGGAGATTAAGATGTACAACCCGAATATAGTTCTACTGTCAGAAACACATATTAAATATCAAGACCGTAAGCTGCTTTCACAATTGAATTATAATTTGGTGGTGTGCTCTACTTTAGATGAGACCATAAGAGGGGTAGCTATTTTAATACAACGAGGTGCTAGATATGTAACAACAAAAACTGCATCAGATGTTCGTGGGAGGTGGGCAATTGCACAGATACAATGTGATAACTGCAAGATAGTATTATGTGTAATATACGGACCAAATATCGATGACCCTAGGGTTTTCGAAGAATTAAGTTTATACTTACTGGATTGGGAAGGAGAATTAGTAATAGCTGGGGATTTTAATTGTACTATCAACTATAAAATTGATTCCACCGGGCAAAGTAAACTTAAAAGAATGAATAAAGTTAGATCTGCTATCTTGGAATTAGCTAGATTGAATAATGTCAGAGACATATGGAGATCAAAATATCCTCTTCAGGCAGGATACACATATTACTCTGTACCGCATAGATCTTGCTCAAGAATTGACATGATTTGGGCCACAGAACAAATTTTAGATAACTGCTCGATAGATATCTGCCCAAAAATTACTTCTGACCACAACCCACTATTACTTGAGGTTATGTTTCCTGACCAAACTAAAGAAACACGAAAGTTTTCTTTCCCGAGACATTTATTAACAGATACAAGATTCTCAACCTTACTCAAGCAACATATTCAGGAATTTATCTCAATTAATATTAATACCGCTAACATTAATATGGTATGGGACTCATGTAAATGCAGTATCAGAGGTTTTGCCCAACAGTACATATTTAGGCAAAGTGCTGAGATTCGCCATGAGAAGAAACAAATAGATGAGATACGAAATTTGGAAATAAGCTTGGCAGAGGCAACGAAATATGCAAAGGATAACATTGAGAGTATTAGGCTAAAGCTGGCGAAATCACAAGCAGGTTTATTAAAAACACTGAGAGAAAGATACACTTCACAACTACAAAAATATAAATTCAGACAATATGAGGGCGGCGATCGCATTGGGAAATTACTGGCCTTTAAAACCGCGGACAGGAAAGCTAAAACAAAAATTAAAGAAATAGTAGGGATTGACTTAAATACATACGACAGAACGGATCAAATATTAAACCAGTTTGTTAAATTTTACCAACAATTGTACACTCCAGAGACATCACCTGCAAAATCAGCCATAACACAATATTTAGATAAATACTTAACTGCATCTCAAACACTCAGTATAGAAACTATTGAACAACTCAACTCTGTAATAACACTAGATGAAATAAAACGGGCAATAGATAGTCTACCATCAGGGAAAGCGGTCGGAGAAGATAGCCTACCAGGAGAACTTTATAAACTTTGCGCACAAGAACTACTACCTCTATTAGAGAAAGTGATAAACTCAATTAGTGTATCCAAAAAAGCACCTCCTTCATGGAAAATAGCGAAAATAATATTTTTTTTGAAAAAAGGGAAACCGGAAAAAGAATGTGGGTCTTATCGACCGATTTCTTTACTTAACACTGATGTTAAAATCTTTTCTAAGATATTGGCAAATCGGCTGGCCCATAGTATGCCTTCCATGGTTAATCTACAACAACATGGTTTTGTCATGGGAAGGGATACTACTACACACGTTAACACCTCAATAATTGCCTTTGATGTTGCTGAAGTTACACACACACCACTCTGTATGATTTTGTTAGACGCAGAAAAGACTTTTGACCGAGTGGGGTGGGACTATTTGTGGGAAGTATTAAGGAAATTGGGTCTTTCCGGGTCTTACCTGGATTGGGTTATGTCCCTCTATGACGAACCTTTAGCTTTGGTTAGTTATGGAGATAAAGAATCAGCAAACTTTAAAATACTAAGAGGCACGAGACAGGGCTGCCCCCTTTCCCCCTTACTTTTTGCCCTATCCTTAGAACCTTTTCTAAATGCACTAAATGATCAAGTAAACATTATTCCAGTGAGTCATGGAGGAACTGTTTTGAAACTAACGGCTTATGCCGACGACATAGCTATTTATACGAGCGACTTTAACAGAGCTATGCCAGAAATTATTAACGAGGCACATATATATGGTCTAGTTTCAGGTTACAAACTGAACGTGAGTAAAACTCAAATCATAGCTAACTATACTCCTGATATACATGTCTATGACACTTGCAAAGAAGCTACTTATCTAGGTATCAAGTTAATGGCTAAAGTAGGGAAAATACTGGAAACAAACTATGATACTTTTCTAAAAGAAACCTCCACAACTCTTAAAAAATGGCACAAAATCCCTCTTAGTCTGGTAGGTCGGTTAAATCTGATCAAAATGAAAATACTCCCCAAGCTACTCTATTTGTTTAGAGCCATACCACTACAACCGAACCAATCTTTCTTTAAAAAACTAGACTCCGTTTGTAGCAGCTTTATTTGGGGATACAAAAAGGCACGCAGGGCTATAACATTTTTGAAACTACCAATCTCAAAAGGGGGACTTGTTTTTCCAGATTTTAAATTATATTTCCTGGCAACTTTTTTTTTTAGAATTCGGAGCTTACTTAAGAAAGAGTCTTGCATTTTTTTTTATCAATATTTGTTAGGTACTGATTCCAACCAATTTCTGCTCCGCACTCACGACCCAAATTACTACAAACGGGTGAGATTTAAGACTGCTAAGCATGCTATAAATATCTGGAAGAAGATTATGCACATCAGTCAGATCTCATTTTACAATACGGAACTCAGGCTATGGGACAACCCGGGTCTCCCAGGAATTTTTTCAGATGGGACTGGGTATCGTTGGATTAATTGTGGTCTTAACACACTAGGCGACATATTTGGACATAATGGCATGTTAGATTTTGACACCATGAAAATTTTAAATGGTGTCACAAATGATATGCACTACCGATATCGCCAGCTGAGAGACTTCTTTATCAATAAAATGAAATTAACATCAATTACTCAGTCTGAAATTATAGAGTGTATATATTCCGATAAAACTAAATCACTTATAAAGTTGGGATATCAACTTTTAACCAAAGATAAAATTGAAAATACCACCAACTTAGCTACTAAATGGTCTCGCCGGTTAAATCGGGACATAAATTCAGAACAGATCAGTAAAGCTTTAACTCATATAAATGATGTTGTGCACTCCTCCAACTTAAGACTACAATCTTACAGGACTATTACAGAATTATATTACACTCCAGAGAGAATATCCGCTTGGGCTCAAGGGAACCAAACTTCAGAAAAAACAAAATGTGTGAAGTGTAACACTTACGCTGCTGATATAGAACATATGCTCTACTCCTGCCCGGCGTACTCTAGCTACTGGATGGGAATTATAAAACATCTTCAAGACAGTCAGATTAAAGTACCGGATTTATCACCCCAACTGGTTTTACTTGATATCTATGAGACTCACTGTCTCAATCAAGATCTCATAACAATCTTATTAGCCTGTGCAAGATTAATTATAGCAAGAGCTTGGATATCTAAGAACACTCCAACTGTAGCTGAGTGGTTAACATTAGTTATAGAAATCAGAATCATGGAATTTACACTCGCAAAACATAGAGGACCAAAAAGTTTAGCTAGAAAAGAAAAAATCTGGAAGCAATTTTTTGAAGTATAAAAACTGTGGAATAGTGTTGATATATGAAGATACTTGTGAGATCTAATTAAATCATCATTATCTGTTTTTGGGAAATAGCTTTTTTTTTTTTAATAGGGCCGTCCTGAAGCTGTATAATTTAACTCTTGCTTTATCTCATTTTTTTCCTCTTTTCTTTTTCTTCTTTTTTCTTATTATTGTTTTTTTTTATGCCAACACCCTAACCCTTTATTATAAGCAACGTAAATTTATGTTTTTTAAAAAAAAAAACACTTGAGAATGTAACTGTACTTATGTATGATGCTTTTTTCTTATCGTTTCCTGCGACAATAAAAATATTTAAAAAAAAAAAAAAAAAAAAAGCAAATGCTTGTTGTATAGGGTGGTGATGATCTTCTCATTTGCGATTTTTTGTTGAACATCCAGATATGCTATTTCTGTTTTTTCCGCTTGATGTGTGAATTGAATGCGGTTGTTAATGCAATTCAAACTAACCAATGCTTCTGTCAACGTTTCCCGTGTGCCTCGCCACAACACAAAAATGTCATCTATAAATCGCAAGTAAATTCGGGCATGTGTCCTCCACTGAACATCATTCAATAACACATCAGACAGGGACAACCAGATAGGGACAGCCACATACCAGACAGGGACAACCACACACCAGACAGGGACACCACACACCAGACAGGGACAACCAGATAGGGACAGCCACATACCAAACAGGGACAGCCACACACCAGACAGGGACAACCACACACCAGACAGGGACACCACACACCAGACAGGGGCACCACACACCAGACAGGGGCACCCAGATAGGGACAGCCACATACCAGACAGGGACAGCCACACACCAGACAGGGACAACCACACACCAGACAGGGACACCACACACCAGACAGGGACAACCAGATAGGGACAGCCACATACCAGACAGGGACAACCACACACCAGACAGGGACAACCACACACCAGACAGGGACAACCACACACCAGACAGGGACAACCACACACCAGACAGGGACAACCACACACCAGACAGGGAGAACTATATAGCAGTGTAGAGCTGATAAATGTGCATACAGTAGTAAATGTTATGGTTTGTGTCCAGTCCACACCGCCTCAGAACATCTTTAAAATACAGAAGCCTGTGTTTGAATTAATTCTCACGCAGCTTGCAAATGCCACTGTTCATTTGTTTCCAGGGACACACAGGCACTCATAGGCACACACAGGTACAAAACTCACAGGCACTCAGAGGCACATACAAACACACATGGGCACATACAAGCACTCAGGCCCACAGAGAGACACACAGGTAGAAAACACACAGGCACTCAAAGTTGCATACAGGCACACATAGGCACGTACAGGAACATATAGGCACACACAGGCACCCACAGGCACAGAGGTACAAAACGAACAGGCACTCAAAGGCACATACAAACACTCATGGGCACATAGAGGCACGCATAGGCACACACAGGAGATCATAAGCATGCACACGCACACAGAGGCAAACACAGGCACTCACATGCATACACAGGCACACAGAGGCACTCACAGGCACACACAGGTACAAAACTCACAGGCACTCAAAAGTGCATTCAAAAACACATGGGCACATAGAGGCCCACACAGGAACTCATAGGCATGCACATGCACAAAGAGACACATACAGGCACTCACATGCATACACAGGCACACAGATGAACACAAGCACTCACAAGCACACACACTAGAATGCACAGTAATACACAGACACAAAAAAGAACTGGTAGACCCACACAAACACTCACAGGCACACAAAAGGGCACACACACAGGCATTCATAGAACCACACAGTCCCACATAGGCATACATAGGCACTCATAGGTGTAGGAAGGTACCTCCTGACTATGGTTGCCCCCAACTTTTTGCCCTGTGTTTTAGCTGGTTTTTGACATAGTCGACCTGGGATCCTGCCAATCAGGACCCCAGGCCTACTGCTCTCTCTTTAAAATGGATTCCATGTACCCCAGGTGCATTTACCAATTGGTACTGGGCCACCTTATCAGACCCTGTAACTCAGGGCATAGGTGTACCCAGGGCTGCCAGGGGCTGCAGCATGTATTATGCCACCCCTGGCTGGCCTCCTAAATTTGACACAACTGGCTGCATGACAGCTGGGGCAAAGTCGTGTAATCACCCTTTGCTGTAGGTGTAGTATACCTATACCTAACCCTAAAATGGACACACAGATTCCTATCAGTCACTCCTATGGCAGGCCTTGACAATCCTGAAGGCAGAGTGCTTGGAATCGTGTGAGATGGTGCTCTGGCATGAGCTGAGCCTGTCTGCAGCTTGCGGAACCAAGTCCTAATAGCTGTTCCATGATATCGCATACCATATACTCTTAAGTGCATTATAATCCTCGCGGTTAAATGCTAACTTTGGTATTGCTTTATCAAAACATGTCGAGTAAGGTGTCATACGAATTGGAATACTAACCCCTCGCCAATTCTGGCGACGGGGTTAGCATTCCACCCTTCTAGAGGGACACGACATGTAGGTAACTGTGAACCCCAGTTAAAGTTAACTGAAGCCTCAGCTCCACAAAATGGATGCTGCCACCACAGACACGAGTCTGACCTCCTGCTGCTGGGAGTCCTTCCAGCGAGGGAGGCCTGGACAAAGGGTTTCCAGTCCGGGGCGGTGCTAGCACCGTCCCAGACATGGTTTTGTGTATCCTGGGTAGGCAGGGCTTTTCAGGAAGGTGACTGCTGAGTGGCACCCCGGTGCTCACTACGCATAGGCCAGTCAGAACCAGTTCCAGGGACACACCAGCCCCTGGCCTGGGGAAGTCCGGCAGGGGAGAGGGGTGTAACCACCCCCCTCCTCGTCCCACCCCTAGGCAGGACCTAGTCACCGGGTCAGCCCCCTTTTTTAGTATAAAGATGGGAGCGGGCCCCCTGTTAAAATTAGATCATCTTTGGAATCAAGACACGACTTTCTGCGAAAGGACTTCAAGATTTCTTCCTCAAGATTCTCCCTTGTGGCTAAGGAGTAGTCACCCTGCATCAAGCGGGCACCATCCTCAGAACACTGCGGTCTGCTGCAAGTCCTTCTTCACGAATCCGACGACCCAGCTCGACGAGACCCGGCTTCCCTGGCACCTCTGACCTCTACTCACCTCTACAGCAAAGCTGAGAACCGTGAGTGCGACGAGACCTCAAGGGACCGACGATCGCCAAGACTGCACGACTTCTGCATAACAAGCCCACCGAGTCTTCCACTGGTGAGTGCTTTGGGGTCCGAGAAGCCCCAACCCTGCGCAGCTCCAGCACCCAAGATCAGCCTCCCTGCATCTCCACGATCTGCGTGGGGCCCTTCTGCTGTTTGCTGTGCACCGCGTTGTTTGGCTACTAGCCGGCTGGCTTGTGGCCTTCTGAACGACGCCCGACGACATCACTGCTGCTGGTCTGGTTGCTCCAGACTGGCCCTTGCTTCCTTCTTTAAGAGAGGCACCCCGGGCCCTCCTGGTCCACTCCGGACGCCATTTTAGGTCCACCGCGTGGGCTTGAATTTGCCAAGGCTTTGTTGCCCAATCCTGGGTCCAGCGACGCCGACAGCTTCTATCTTCGTGGGACAGCTCGATCCTCCTTCCTGGTCGCCGACAACGCCTCCTGGTCCGTGAGATCTCCGAGCACAGCGTCACCCACACGCCTAGTCGAGGTGGCTACCATCCGGTGCCCTCCTGGTGCCCACTGACTACTAGCTAGTAGTCACGAACTTGGTCCCCTCTGCTTTCAGGTGTCATCTTCCATCGATCCAGGCTTGGATCCACCGAACTTTCTTCACTGGTCGCCCGCCAGCAACTTCTTTCTTCCAGGCTCCTGGTCCGTCTACGAGGATTCCCGACGTCCTTTGAGTCCTATGCAGCTGCAGCCCCTGGGCTAGGTAACTTCGGCATTTCGGTGCCCCAGCATAGCCTCAGTATCCAAGGGTCAGAATCCACTTTCGTTTTCTTCCTACCAGGTCGGGTTCGCCCGAGAACACTAACTTTGCAATTTCTAGCTACCGTAGACTTTGTCCCGCATCTCGCGTGAGAGTGCACACACTGCACCCGAGTCCCCTGGGTCTCCTAGAAGTAATCTAACGATTCTATAGTCAAGTCCTAGCGATTCCAAAGCCTATTAGTACTGTACTTACCTGCTAGTAATTTCGCATTCCACTTTTCAAGTATATGGTTTTCCGTGCCCCTCGGGCATTTGTATATACTGTGCTAACTTAAGTATTTTTGTAAGAGTTTTGGTTTGTGCTTAGTACCCTGTCCTCATAAAGAGTACAGGGCTGTTGTGAATCTTAATAAATAACTGTTTATTTTCATAACACTTGTGTGGTGTCCTTTCACTTGGTGTTCAAGGGGTATATGTGGTATAACAGCTGGCTTAACACGCCCTCTCGAGTCTTTAGCCTTAGACTGCTCGTATCCACGCTACTAGGATAGCTGGTCTATAAGGTTGACTTACAACCAATCATCAATAAGGGTTGCTGGACTGATACATAGTGTTCACTAGAATAGTGAGCACTGCATATCAGGCCACCTTCTCACAATAGGCACACACAGGCACTCAGTGTCACACATAGGCACACACAAGCACACATGGGCATGCACAGTAACACTTAAGTACAAACGCTCATAGGCACACAGAGGACCAAACAGGCACTCATAGGGACACACAAGCCCTCATAGGCATGCACAGTTACATCTAGACACGTACAGCCACTCACAGGCATTTAGAGGACTACACAGTCCCACATAGGCATACATAGGCACTCATAGGCACATACAGGCACTGAAATGCACACATAAGCACACACAGGCACACACAGGCACACAGATGCACTCATAGGCACACAAATATCAATGCACAGGCATACACAAACACAAATAGGCACTGGTCGACACACACAGGAACACACAGTCACTCACAGTCACTCACAGTCACTCACAGTCACTCACAGTCACTCACAGTCACTCACAGTCACTCACAAGCACCCGAAAGCACACATGGGCACACATACTGGCATTAATAGGAACACACAGTCCCATGTAGGTACCCTTGGACACTCATACACACACACAAGCCCTCATAGGCACACACATATGAATACACATGCATACACAGAGACAAAAAGGCACTGGTAGACACACACGGGCACTCAGAGGCACACACAGTCACTCATAGGCATGCACAGGCACTCATGGGCACAAACAAGCACTCATAGGAACAAACATGCACTCATAGGCACAAACAAGCACTCATAGGCACAAACAAGCGCTCATAGGCACAAACAAGCGCTCATAGGCACAAACAAGCGCTCATAGGCACAAACAAGCGCTCATAGGCACAAACAAGCGCTCATAGGCACAAACAAGCGCTCATAGGCACAAACAAGCGCTCATAGGCACAAACAAGCACTCATAGGCACAAACAAGCACTCATAGGCACAAACAAGCACTCATAGGCACAAACAAGCACTCACAGGCACAAACAAGCACTCACATGCACAAACAAGCACTCATAGGCACAAACAAGCACTCATAGGTACTGCTGTTCAAAGACACAAGGACGGAACGGAAACATCAATAAAAAGCCAGGAAACACATTCTTGGTAAAAAGAAATATGAAATGAAACCAGAAGAGTGTGGTATAATAGAATATAACGAGTAGAAGATTAACGGCTTCCACATTGCATCATTCCTGTGTTACCTATAATTATGCGGTGACATTGTATTATGTGGATAAATGAACTGAAATTCAAGAGAGTGCCTTTGGGAGTCAGAGGGAGGGGTCAGAGTGAGGAGGAGACGAGGTGGGGGAAGACTCAGAAAAGCAGATGTTTCCATCATGACGCACACACTGCAGCAAGAGGAAGATGAGCGAAGATGAAGAGCAGTAACCGCCCAACAACAGAGTCAGATAATGAAATAAATATCACAGAAAACATTTTAGAAGTGAGACGTCACTCGGGCTCTCGGTGCACACGTTAGATGGATTGACAAAGTTGTGAGATGCGCACTTTACGATTGTAATAAAGGAAGGATAAAGAGAACTGCCATGATCCAAGGAGGAGGAGAGTCAGAGGACAAGGGAAAGAAGCACCTGGAGACCCCCACGGGTGACAAGAAGCGCTCTATGACTGGTCTACAAGGTTGAATTACAACCATCATCATAAGGGTTGCTTGGCATGGTACAAAGTGATCACTAAGAATTAGTGAGCATTATATACCAGGCCAACTTCTCACAGGGACACCAAAGGGCAGTGGGGGCTTCGAGGTGAGTCCAGGGAGGAGGGGACACCAGAGGGCAGTGGTGGCTTCGAGGTGAGTCCAGGAGGGAGGGGACACCAGAGGGCAGTGGGGGCTTCGAGGTGAGTCCCGGGGGGAGGGGACACCAGAGGGCAGTGGGGGCTTCAAGGTGAGTCCAGGGGGGAGGGGACACCAGAGGGCAGTGGGGCTTCGAGGTGAGTCCAGGGGCGAGGGACACCAGAGGGCAGTGGGGGCTTCGAGGTGAGTCCCGGGGGGAGGGGACACCAGAGGGCAGTGGGGCTTCAAGATGAGTCCAGGGGGAGGGAACACCAGAGGGCAGTGGGGGCTTCGAGGTGAGTCCAGGGGGGAGGGGACACCAGAGGGCAGTGGGGGCTTCGAGGTGAGTCCAGGAGGGAGGGGACACCAGAGGGAAGTGGGGGCTTTGAGGTGAGTCCCGGGGGGAGGGGACACCAGAGGGCAGTGGGGGCTTCGAGGTGAGTCCAGGGGGGAGGGGACACCAGAGGGCAGTAGGGCTTCGAGGTGAGTCCAGGGGCGAGGGACACCAGAGGGCAGTGGGGGCTTCGAGGTGAGTCCAGGAGGGAGGGGACACCAGAGGGAAGTGGGGGCTTTGAGGTGAGTCCCGGGGGGAGGGGACACCAGAGGGCAGTGGGGGCTTCGAGGTGAGTCCAGGGGGGAGGGGACACCAGAGGGCAGTAGGGCTTCGAGGTGAGTCCAGGGGCGAGGGACAACAGAGGGCAGTGGGGGCTTCGAGGTGAGTCCCGGGGGGAGGGGACACCAGAGGGCAGTGGGGCTTCAAGGTGAGTCCAGGGGGAGGGAACACCAGAGGGCAGTGGGGGCTTCGAGGTGAGTCCATGGGGGAGGGGACACCAGAGGGCAGTGGGGGCTTCGAGATGAGTCCCGGGAGAGGCCCACGGGACTCGGGTGCAGTGTTCAAAGTGCACGCACTTTCCAATGTAAAGTCTATGGTGCGTAAAAAGTACAAAGTTAGAAAGTTAGGAACCTTCCGAGTGACCTACGGAGTTAAAACTTAAGACACAGGCCCTTGAGATGTGTACCAATGCAGGAGCACTGGCGGAGCTGAGTTACCTCACCCACAGGAAGCGGGTGCACAGGGTCGAAGTAGTGTCGGGTTTCGTCACGCCGGTCGATGGTGCTTGGAGCTGGAGATGCTGCAGGCGGCTCGATGTGAAGAGTTCCGGTGGATCCACGGGTGGATCCGAAGATGTGAAGACCTGAAAGCAGAGGGGACAGTGTTCAAAGTCACTAGCCAGTGACTACCGTGGAACCAGATTGGAACCAGGCGATGTCGGGTGCAAACAGGCGTTGTCGGGTAGCTTCTTTCTGCAGCCACGTGGATACCCGGGGTCGAGGACGTCCAGGAGTCGGTCAAGAGCTGTCCCACGTAGGCTTCTCTCTGTTGGCGGTGTCGGCGACCTGATCGGAGTAAACAGGCCTTGGCAAATGCAAGCCACGCAGAAGTGGAAAGATGCTTAACACTCGGACCAGCAAGGTCAGAGCGGGTGCTCCTTTTTACAGGAGCTTGGGTAGGTCTGCAGCAACCAGACCTGCTGTGTAAATCGTCGGTTTCGTCGCCAAGATGGCCGCTGACCACGTGGCTAGTGGCCGGGATGGCGCGTCGAGTGGCACAATGCAAAAGGGCCCCACGCAGATCGTGGAGATGCTGGAGGGCTGCTCTTCGGTGCAAGGGCTGCTCGGTGGTGGGGGTTCTCAGTCCCCAAAGCACAACGTCGAGGATGCCTCAGAAGCTGCGCAGTCAGCTTTTCGAGTGTCTTCCAAGAGGTCCGGTCCCACGTCACTCGGTGCCTCCACGGGTCCCTTCTTTGCAGGGACTGTGGATCGGGCTCTGAGAGGTCTGGGAGTCTGGTTCTTGTCGGGCTCTGGGCTCAGGCTCCGGCGGGAGGCGGCGGCAAAGCAGACGTCGAGTTGCTGGTTGGTACCTGTGTTCACAGGGTGGCCACTCCTAGGCCACAAGGGAGATTCTCTTCAGTCTTCTGTGCAGCAGAATGTCGAAGTCCAGTCTTCTTCTTCGTGTAAAGTTGATTCAGGATGATCTGCTGTGCAATGGCACTGCTCCCACTCTTATTCCCAATCTGAGGGGTGGATCACCTACTAGGTCCCTCCTCTGGGAGGAACCAGGAAGGGGGGCGGTTACACCCCCTTTCCTTTGTCCAGTTCCGCGCCAAGCCTGGGTCTGGAAAGTCCCAGGACCGGTTTGGACTGGCCTATGCACGGGGACACCTTATGTGCCCCGGGCATGTCTGATTCTATTCAGCCCTGTCCTACCCAATACACAAAACCCTGTCTGGGGTGGTGCTCGCACCTCCCAAGGCAGGAAACCCTTTGTCCAGGCCACCATCTGCCGAGTTTCGGTCAGCAGCAGGAGGCCAGACTCGTGTCTGTGGTGGCAGCATCCATTTTGTGATGCTGAGACTCTGTTTAACTTTAACCGGGGTAAAGGCTACACACATGTCGTGTCCCTCTAGAAGGGTGGAATGCTATCCCCGTCGCCAGAATTGGCGAGGGGATAGTATTCCAATTCGTATGACACCTTACTCGACATGTTTTGATAAAGCCAAACCAAAGATAGCATATAACCGCGAGGATTATAATGCACTTAAGAGTATATGGTATGGCAATATCCCAGAACAGCTTAGGGAGTGGTTCCCGACAGCTGCAGACAGGCTCAGCTCACGCTAGAGCACCCTCTCACATATTTCCAAGCACTCTGCCTCCAGGATTGATGAGGCCTTCCATAGGAGTGGCTGATAGGAACATATGTGTCCAGTTTAGGGTTAGATATAGGGATACTATATCTAAGCAAGAGGTGATTACACCAACTTACCCCAGCTGAGTGATCAGCCAGTTGTGTCAAATATGGAGGCCAGGGGTGGCACAATACATGCTGCAGCCCCTGGTAGGCCTTGGCTACACCTATGCCCTGGGTACCTATGGTACACTGTTACAGGGGCCTATAAGGTGAACCAATTCCAATTGTTTTATGCACCTAAGGTACATGGAGTCCATTTTAAGGAGAGAGCAATCGGCCTGGGGCCCTGAATAGCAGGATCCCAGGCCAACTAAGTCAAAAACCAGCTAAACACCAGGCAAAAAGTTTGGGGGTAACCATAGTCAGATATCCACCTTCCTACAGTTCCCTCCCCCCTGGACTCACCTCGAAGCCCCACTGCCCTCTGGTGTCCCCTCCCCCATGGACTCACCTGAAGCCCCCACTGCCCTCTGGTGTCCCCTCCCCCCGGGACTCACCTCAAAGCCCCCACTGCCCTCAGGAGTCCCCTCCCCCCTGGACTCACCTCGAAGCCCCCACTGCCCTCTGGTGTCCCCTCCCCCCGGGACTCACCTCGAAGCCCCCACTGCCATCTGGTGTCCCCTCGCCCCTCCCCCGTGGACTCACCTCGAAGCCCCCACTGCCCTCTAGTGTCCCCTCCCTCCTGGACTCACCTCGAAGCCCCCACTGCCCTCTGGTGTCCCCTCCCCCCTGGACTCACCTCGAAGCCCCCACTGCCCTCTGGTGTCCCCTCCCCCCTGGACTCATCTCGAAGCCCCCACTGCCCTCTGGTGTCCCCTCCCCCTGGGACTCACCTCGAAGCCCCCACTGCCCTCTGGTGTCCCCTCCAACCTGGACTCACCTCGAAGCCCCCACTGCCCTCTGGTGTCCCCTCCCCCCTGGACTCACCTCGAAGCCCCCACTGCCCTCTGGTGTCCCCTCCTCCCCCCTGGACTCACCTCGAAGCCCCCACTGCCCTCTGGTGTCCCCACCCCCTCCCCCATGGACTCACCTCCCTGGACTCACCTCGAAGCCCCCACTGCCCTCTGGTGTTTCTCCCCCCCCCCCCCCCCCCGACTCACCTCGAAGCCGCACTGCCCTCTCGTGTCCCCTCCCCTCTGGACTCACCTCAAAGCCCCCACTGCCATCTGGTGTCCCCTCGCCCCTCCCCCCTGGACTCACCTCGAAGCCCCAACTGCCCTCTGGTGTCCCCTCCCTCCTGGACTCACCTCGAAGCCCCCACTGCCCTCTGGTGTCCCCTCCCCCCATGACTCACCTCGAAGCCCCCACTGCCCTCTGGTGTCCCCTCCCCCCGGGACTCACCTCGAAGCCCCCACTGCCCTCTGGTGTCCCCTCCCCCCGGGACTCACCTCGAAGCCCCCACTGCCCTCTGGTGTCCCCTCCCCCCTGGACTCACTTCGAAGCCCCCACTCCCCTCTGGTGTCCCCTCCCCCCTGGACTCATCTCGAAGCCCCCACTGCCCTCTGGTGTCCCCTCCCCCATGGACTCACCTCGAAGCCCCCACTGCCCTCTGGTGTCCCCTCCCCCCTGGACTCACTTCGAAGCCCCCACTCCCCTCTGGTGTCGCCTCCCCCCTGGACTCATCTCGAAGCCCCCACTGCCCTCTGGTGTCCCCTCCCCTCCCCCTGGACTCACCTCGAAGCCCCCACTGCCCCCTGGTGTCCTCTCCCCCCTGGACTCACCTCGAAGCCCCCACTGCCCTCTGGTGTCCCCTCCCCCCGGGACTCACCTCGAAGCCCCCACTGCCCTCTGGTGTCCCCTCCCCCCTGGACTCACCTCGAAGCCCCCACTGCCCTCTGGTGTCCCCTCCCCCCTGGACTCACTTCGAAGCCCCCACTCCCCTCTGGTGTCCCCTCCCCCCTGGACTCATCTCGAAGCCCCCACTGCCCTCTGGTGTCCCCTCCCCCCTGGACTCATCTCGAAGCCCCCACTGCCCTCTGGTGTCCCCTCCTCTCCCCTCACCTCCCCCTGGACTCACCTCGAAGCCCCCACTGCCCCCTGGTGTCCCCTCCCCCCTGGACTCACCTCGAAGCCCCCACTGCCCTCTGGTGTCCCCTCCCCCCTGGACTCACCTCGAAGCCCCACTGCCCTCTGGTGCCCCCCTGGACTCACCTCGAAGCCCCCACTGCCCTCTGGTGTCCCCTCCCCTCCCCCCTGGACTCACCTCGAAGCCCCCACTGCCCCCTGGTGTCCCCTCCCCCATGGACTCACCTCGAAGCCCCCACTGCCCTCTGGTGTCCCCGCCCCCTCCCCCCTGGACTCACCTCCCTGGACTCACCTCGAAGGCCCACTGCCCTCTGGTGCCCCCCTGGACTCACCTCGAAGCCCCCACTGCCCTCTGGTGTCCCCTCCCCTCCCCTCCCCCCTGGACTCACCTCGAAACCCCCACTGCCCCCTGGTGTCCCCTTCCCCCTGGACTCACCTCGAAGCCCCCACTGCCCTCTGGTGTCCCCGCCCCTCCCCCCTGGACTCACCTCCCTGGACTCACCTCGAAGCCCCCACTGCCCTCTGGTGTTCCCTCCCCCCTGGACTCACCTCGATGCCCCACTGCCCTCTGGTGTCCCCTCCCCCCTGGACTCACCTCGAAGCCCCCACTGCCCTCTGGTGTCCCCTCCTCCTGGACTCACCTCGAAGCCCCCACTTCCCTCTGGTGTCCCCTCCCCCCGGGACTCACCTCGAAGCCCCCACTGCCCTCTGGTGTCCCCTCCCCCCTGGTCTCACCTCGAAGCCCCACTGCCCTCTGGTGCCCCCCTGGACTCACCTCGAAGCCCCCACTGCCCTCTGGTGTCCCCTCCCCTCCCCCCTGCACTCACCTCGAAGCCCCCACTGCCCTCTGGTGTCCCCTCCCCCCTGGTCTCACCTCGAAGCCCCACTGCCCTCTGGTGCCCCCCTGGACTCACCTCGAAGCCCCCACTGCCCTCTGGTGTCCCCTCCCCTCCCCCCTGCACTCACCTCGAAGCCCCCACTGCCCCCTGGTGTCCCCTCCCCCCTGGACTCACCTCGAAGCCCCCACTGCCCCCTGGTGTCCCCTCCCCCCTGGACTCACCTCGAAGCCCCCACTGCCCTCTGGTGTCCCCTCCCCCCTGGACTCACCTCGAAGCCCCACTGCCCTCTGGTGCCCCCCTGGACTCACCTCGAAGCCCCCACTGCCCTCTGGTGTCCCCTCCCCTCCCCCCTGCACTCACCTCGAAGCCCCCACTGCCCCCTAGTGTCCCCTCCCCCCTGGACTCACCTCGAAGCCCCCACTGCCCTCTGGTGTCCCCGTCCCCGTCCCCTCCCCCTTGGACTCACCTCCCTGGACTCACCTCGAAGCCCCCACTGCCCCCTGGTGTCCCCTCCCCCCTGGACTCACCTCGAAGCCCCCACTTCCCTCTGGTGTCCCCTCCCCCCGGGACTCACCTCGAAGCCCCCACTGCCCTCTGGTGTCCCCTCCCCCCGGGACTCACCTCGAAGCCCCCACTGCCCTCTGGTGTCCCCTCCCCCCTGGACTCACCTCGAAGCCCCACTGCCCTCTGGTGCCCCCCTGGACTCACCTCGAAGCCCCCACTGCCCTCTGGTGTCCCCTCCCCCCTGCACTCACCTCGAAGCCCCCACTGCCCCCTGGTGTCCCCTCCCCCCTGGACTCACCTCGAAGCCCCCACTGCCCCCTGGTGTCCCCTCCCCCTGGACTCACCTCGAAGCCCCCACTGCCCTCTGGTGTCCCCTCCTCCCTGGACTTACATCGAAGCCCCACTGCCCTCTGGTGCCCCCCTGGACTCACCTGAAGCCCCGACTGCTCTCTGGTGTCCCCTCCCCCCTGCACTCACCTCGAAGCCCCCACTGCCCTCTGGTGTCCCCTCCCCCCTGCACTCACCACGAAGCCCCCACTGCCCTCTGGTGTCCCCTCCCCCCTGGACTCACCTCGAAGCCCCACTTCCCTCTGGTGTCCCCTCCCCCCTGGACTCACCTCGAAGCCCCACTGCCCTCTGGTGTCCCCTCCCCCCCGGGACTCACCACGAAGCCCCCACTGCCCTCTGGTATCCCCTCCCCCCTGGACTCACCTCGAAGCCCCCACTGCCCTCTGGTGCCCCCCCTGGACTCACCTCGAAGCCCCCACTGTCCTCTGGTGTTCCCTCCCCCCTGGACTCACCTCAAAGCCCCCACTGCCCTCTGGTGTCCCCTCCCCCTGGACTCACCTTGAAGCCCCACTGCCCTCTGGTGTCCCCTCCCCCCTGGACTCACCTCGAAGCCCCCACTGCCCTCTGGTGTCCCCTCCCCCCTGCACTCACCTCGAAGCCCCCACTGCCCTCTGGTGTCCCCTCCCCCCTGCACTCACCTCGAAGCCCCCACTGCCCCCTGGTGTCCCCTCCCCCCTGCACTCACCTCGAAGCCCCCACTGCCCCCTGGTGTCCCCTCCCCCCTGGACTCACCTCGAAGCCCCCACTGCCCCCTGGTGTCCCCTCCCCCCTGGACTCACCTCGAAGCCCCCACTGCCCTCTGGTGTCCCCTCCCCCCTGGACTCACCTCGAAGCCCCACTGCCCTCTGGTGCCCCCCTGGACTCACCTCGAAGCCCCCACTGCCCTCTGGTGTCCCCTCCCCTCCCCCCTGCACTCACCTCGAAGCCCCCACTGCCCCCTAGTGTCCCCTCCCCCCTGGACTCACCTCGAAGCCCCCACTGCCCTCTGGTGTCCCCGTCCCCGTCCCCTCCCCCTTGGACTCACCTCCCTGGACTCACCTCGAAGCCCCCACTGCCCCCTGGTGTCCCCTCCCCCCTGGACTCACCTCGAAGCCCCCACTTCCCTCTGGTGTCCCCTCCCCCCGGGACTCACCTCGAAGCCCCCACTGCCCTCTGGTGTCCCCTCCCCCCGGGACTCACCTCGAAGCCCCCACTGCCCTCTGGTGTCCCCTCCCCCCTGGACTCATCTCGAAGCCCCACTGCCCTCTGGTGCCCCCCTGGACTCACCTCGAAGCCCCCACTGCCCTCTGGTGTCCCCTCCCCCCTGCACTCACCTCGAAGCCCCCACTGCCCCCTGGTGTCCCCTCCCCCCTGGACTCACCTCGAAGCCCCCACTGCCCCCTGGTGTCCCCTCCCCCCTGGACTCACCTCGAAGCCCCCACTGCCCTCTGGTGTCCCCTCCTCCCTGGACTTACATCGAAGCCCCACTGCCCTCTGGTGCCCCCCTGGACTCACCTGAAGCCCCGACTGCTCTCTGGTGTCCCCTCCCCCCTGCACTCACCTCGAAGCCCCCACTGCCCTCTGATGTCCCCTCCCCCCTGCACTCACCACGAAGCCCCCACTGCCCTCTGGTGTCCCCTCCCCCCTGGACTCACCTCGAAGCCCCACTTCCCTCTGGTGTCCCCTCCCCCCTGGACTCACCTCGAAGCCCCACTGCCCTCTGGTGTCCCCTCCGCCCCGGGACTCACCTCGAAGCCCCCACTGCCCTCTGGTGTCCCCTCCCCCCTGGACTCACCTCGAAGCCCCCACTGCCCTCTGGTGCCCCCCCTGGACTCACCTCGAAGCCCCCACTGTCCTCTGGTGTTCCCTCCCCCCTGGACTCACCTCAAAGCCCCCACTGCCCTCTGGTGTCCCCTCCCCCTGGACTCACCTTGAAGCCCCACTGCCCTCTGGTGTCCCCTCCCCCCTGGACTCACCTCGAAGCCCCCACTGCCCTCTGGTGTCCCCTCCCCCCTGCACTCACCTCGAAGCCCCCACTGCCCTCTGGTGTCCCCTCCCCCCTGCACTCACCTCGAAGCCCCCACTGCCCCCTGGTGTCCCCTCCCCCCTGGACTCACCTCGAAGCCCCCACTGCCCTCTGGTGTCCCCTCCTCCCCGGGACTCACCCCGAAGCCCCCACTGCCCTCTGGTGTCCCCTCCCCCCTGGACTCACCTCGAAGCCCCCACTGCCCTCTGGTGTCCCCTCCTCCCCGGGACTCACCTCGAAGCCCCCACTGCCCTCTGGTATCCCCTCCCCCAGGACTCACCTCGAAGCCCCACTGCCCTCTGGTGTCCCCTCCCCCCTGCACTCACCTCGAAGCCCCCACTGCCCTCTGGTGTCCCCTCCCCCCTGCACTCACCTCGAAGCCCCACTGCCCTCTGGTGTCCCCTACCCCCGGGACTCACCTCGAAGCCCCCACTGCCCTCTGGTGTCCCCTCCCCCCTGCACTCACCTCGAAGCCCCCACTGCCCTCTGGTGTCCCCTACTCCCGGGACTCACCTCGAAGCCCCCACTGCCCTCTGGTGTCCCCTCCCCCCTGGACTCACCTCGAAGCCCTCACTGCCCCCTGGTGTCCCCTCCCTCTCCCCCTCCCCCCTGGACTCACCTCGAAGCCCCCACTGCCCTCTGGTGTCCCCTCCCCCCTGGACTCACCTCGAAGCCCCCACTGCCCTCTGGTGCCCCCTCCCCCCTGGACTCACCTCGAAGCCCCCACTGCCCTCTGGTGTCCCCTCCTCCCTGGACTCACCTCGAAGCCCCCACTGCCCTCTGGTGCCCCCTCCCCCCTGGACTCACCTCGAAGCCCCCACTGCCCTCTGGTGTCCCCTCCCCCCTGGACTCACCTCGAAGCCCCCACTGCCCTCTGGTGTCCCCTCCCCCCTGGACTCACCTCGAAGCCCCCACTGCCCTCTGGTGTCCCCTCCTCCCTGGACTCACCTCGAAGCCCCCACTGCCCTCTGGTGTCCCCTCCCCCCTGGACTCACCTCGAAGCCCCCACTGCCCCCTGGTGTCCCCTCCCCCCTGGACTCACCTCGAAGCCCCCACTGCCCTCTGGTGTCCCCTCCCCCCTGCACTCACCTCGAAGCCCCCACTGCCCTCTGGTGTCCCCTCCCCCCTGGACTCACCTCGAAGCCCCCACTGCCCCCTGGTGTCCCCTCCCCCTGGACTCACCTCGAAGCCCCCACTGCCCTCTGGTGTCCCCTCCCCTCCTCCCTGGACTCACCTCGAAGCCCCCACTGCCCTCTGGTGTCCCCTCCCCTCCCCCCTTGGACTCACCTCGAAGCCCCCACTGCCCTCTGGTGTCCCCTCCTCCCCGGGACTCACCTCGAAGCCCCCACTGCCCTCTGGTATCCCCTCCCCCCAGGACTCACCTCGAAGCCCCCACTGCCCTCTAGTGTCCCCTCCCCCCTGCACTCACCTCGAAGCCCCCACTGCCCTCTGGTGTCCCCTCCCCCCTGCACTCACCTCGAAGCCCCCACTGCCCTCTGGTGTCCCCTACCCCCGGGACTCACCTCGAAGCCCCCACTGCCCTCTGGTGTCCCCTCCCCCCTGCACTCACCTCGAAGCCCCCACTGCCCTCTGGTGTCCCCTACCCCCGGGACTCACCTCGAAGCCCCCACTGCCCTCTGGTGTCCCCTCCCCCCTGGACTCACCTCGAAGCCCTCACTGCCCCCTGGTGTCCCCTCCCTCTCCCCCTCCCCCCTGGACTCACCTCGAAGCCCCCACTGCCCTCTGGTGTCCCCTCCCCCCTGGACTCACCTCGAAGCCCCCACTGCCCTCTGGTGCCCCCTCCCCCCTGGACTCACCTCGAAGCCCCCACTGCCCTCTGGTGTCCCCTCCTCCCTGGACTCACCTCTGGTGCCCCCTCCCCCCTGGACTCACCTCGAAGCCCCCACTGCCCTCTGGTGTCCCCTCCCCCCTGGACTCACCTCGAAGCCCCCACTGCCCTCTGGTGTCCCCTCCCCCCTGGACTCACCTCGAAGCCCCCACTGCCCTCTGGTGTCCCCTCCCCCCTGGACTCACCTCGAAGCCCCCACTGCCCTCTGGTGTCCCCTCCCCCCTGCACTCACCTCGAAGCCCCCACTGCCCTCTGGTGTCCCCTCCCCCCTGGACTCACCTCGAAGCCCCCACTGCCCCCTGGTGTCCCCTCCCCCCTGGACTCACCTCGAAGCCCCCACTGCCCTCTGGTGTCCCCTCCCCCCTGGACTCACCTCGAAGCCCCCACTGCCCTCTGGTGTCCCCTCCCCCCGGGACTCACCTCGAAGCCCCCACTGCCCTCTGGTGCCCCCTCCCCCCTGGACTCACCTCGAAGCCCCCACTGCCCTCTGGTGTCCCCTCCCCCCTGGACTCACCTCGAAGCCCCCACTGCCCTCTGGTGTCCCCTCCCCCCTGGACTCACCTCGAAGCCCCCACTGCCCTCTGGTGTCCCCTCCCCCCTGGACTCACCTCGAAGCCCCCACTGCCCTCTGGTGTCCCCTCCCCCCTGCACTCACCTCGAAGCCCCCACTGCCCTCTGGTGTCCCCTCCCCCCTGGACTCACCTCGAAGCCCCCACTGCCATCTGGTGTCCCCTCCCCCCTGGACTCACCTCCCTGGTCTCACCTCGAAGCCACCACTGCCCCCTGGTGTCCCCTCCCCCCTGGACTCACCTCGAAGCCCCCACTGCCCTCTGGTGTCCCCTCCCCCCTGCACTCACCTCGAAGCCCCCACTGCCCACTGGTGTCCCCTCCCCCCTGGACTCACCTCGAAGCCCCCACTGCCCCCTGGTGTCCCCTCCCCCCTGGACTCACCTCGAAGCCCCCACTGCCCTCTGGTGTCCCCTCCCCTCCTCCCTGGACTCACCTCGAAGCCCCCACTGCCCTCTGGTGTCCCCTCCTCCCCGGGACTCACCTCGAAGCCCCCACTGCCCTCTGGTATCCCCTCCCCCCAGGACTCACCTCGAAGCCCCCACTGCCCTCTGGTGTCCCCTCCCCCCTGCACTCACCTCGAAGCCCCCACTGCCCTCTGGTGTCCCCTCCCCCCTGCACTCACCTCGAAGCCCCCACTGCCCTCTGGTGTCCCCTACCCCCGGGACTCACCTCGAAGCCCCCACTGCCCTCTGGTGTCCCCTCCCCCCTGCACTCACCTCGAAGCCCCCACTGCCCTCTGGTGTCCCCTACTCCCGGGACTCACCTCGAAGCCCCCACTGCCCTCTGGTGTCCCCTCCCCCCTGGACTCACCTCGAAGCCCTCACTGCCCCCTGGTGTCCCCTCCCTCTCCCCCTCCCCCCTGGACTCACCTCGAAGCCCCCACTGCCCTCTGGTGTCCCCTCCCCCCTGGACTCACCTCGAAGCCCCCACTGCCCTCTGGTGCCCCCTCCCCCCTGGACTCACCTCGAAGCCCCCACTGCCCTCTGGTGTCCCCTCCTCCCTGGACTCACCTCGAAGCCCCCACTGCCCTCTGGTGCCCCCTCCCCCCTGGACTCACCTCGAAGCCCCCACTGCCCTCTGGTGTCCCCTCCCCCCTGGACTCACCTCGAAGCCCCCACTGCCCTCTGGTGTCCCCTCCCCCCTGGACTCACCTCGAAGCCCCCACTGCCCTCTGGTGTCCCCTCCTCCCTGGACTCACCTCGAAGCCCCCACTGCCCTCTGGTGTCCCCTCCCCCCTGGACTCACCTCGAAGCCCCCACTGCCCCCTGGTGTCCCCTCCCCCCTGGACTCACCTCGAAGCCCCCACTGCCCTCTGGTGTCCCCTCCCCCCTGCACTCACCTCGAAGCCCCCACTGCCCTCTGGTGTCCCCTCCCCCCTGGACTCACCTCGAAGCCCCCACTGCCCCCTGGTGTCCCCTCCCCCCTGGACTCACCTCGAAGCCCCCACTGCCCTCTGGTGTCCCCTCCCCTCCTCCCTGGACTCACCTCGAAGCCCCCACTGCCCTCTGGTGTCCCCTCCCCTCCCCCCTTGGACTCACCTCGAAGCCCCCACTGCCCTCTGGTGTCCCCTCCTCCCCGGGACTCACCTCGAAGCCCCCACTGCCCTCTGGTATCCCCTCCCCCCAGGACTCACCTCGAAGCCCCCACTGCCCTCTAGTGTCCCCTCCCCCCTGCACTCACCTCGAAGCCCCCACTGCCCTCTGGTGTCCCCTCCCCCCTGCACTCACCTCGAAGCCCCCACTGCCCTCTGGTGTCCCCTACCCCCGGGACTCACCTCGAAGCCCCCACTGCCCTCTGGTGTCCCCTCCCCCCTGCACTCACCTCGAAGCCCCCACTGCCCTCTGGTGTCCCCTACCCCCGGGACTCACCTCGAAGCCCCCACTGCCCTCTGGTGTCCCCTCCCCCCTGGACTCACCTCGAAGCCCTCACTGCCCCCTGGTGTCCCCTCCCTCTCCCCCTCCCCCCTGGACTCACCTCGAAGCCCCCACTGCCCTCTGGTGTCCCCTCCCCCCTGGACTCACCTCGAAGCCCCCACTGCCCTCTGGTGCCCCCTCCCCCCTGGACTCACCTCGAAGCCCCCACTGCCCTCTGGTGTCCCCTCCTCCCTGGACTCACCTCGAAGCCCCCACTGCCCTCTGGTGCCCCCTCCCCCCTGGACTCACCTCGAAGCCCCCACTGCCCTCTGGTGTCCCCTCCCCCCTGGACTCACCTCGAAGCCCCCACTGCCCTCTGGTGTCCCCTCCCCCCTGGACTCACCTCGAAGCCCCCACTGCCCTCTGGTGTCCCCTCCCCCCTGGACTCACCTCGAAGCCCCCACTGCCCTCTGGTGTCCCCTCCCCCCTGCACTCACCTCGAAGCCCCCACTGCCCTCTGGTGTCCCCTCCCCCCTGGACTCACCTCGAAGCCCCCACTGCCCCCTGGTGTCCCCTCCCCCCTGGACTCACCTCGAAGCCCCCACTGCCCTCTGGTGTCCCCTCCCCCCTGGACTCACCTCGAAGCCCCCACTGCCCTCTGGTGTCCCCTCCCCCCGGGACTCACCTCGAAGCCCCCACTGCCCTCTGGTGCCCCCTCCCCCCTGGACTCACCTCGAAGCCCCCACTGCCCTCTGGTGTCCCCTCCCCCCTGGACTCACCTCGAAGCCCCCACTGCCCTCTGGTGTCCCCTCCCCCCTGGACTCACCTCGAAGCCCCCACTGCCCTCTGGTGTCCCCTCCCCCCTGCACTCACCTCGAAGCCCCCACTGCCCTCTGGTGTCCCCTCCCCCCTGGACTCACCTCGAAGCCCCCACTGCCATCTGGTGTCCCCTCCCCCCTGGACTCACCTCCCTGGTCTCACCTCGAAGCCACCACTGCCCCCTGGTGTCCCCTCCCCCCTGGACTCACCTCGAAGCCCCCACTGCCCTCTGGTGTCCCCTCCCCCCTGCACTCACCTCGAAGCCCCCACTGCCCACTGGTGTCCCCTCCCCCCTGGACTCACCTCGAAGCCCCCACTGCCCCCTGGTGTCCCCTCCCCCCTGGACTCACCTCGAAGCCCCCACTGCCCTCTGGTGTCCCCTCCCCTCCTCCCTGGACTCACCTCGAAGCCCCCACTGCCCTCTGGTGTCCCCTCCCCTCCCCCCTGCACTCTGCTCTCCTCTGCTCCGCTGTAACAGATCCACTTCCGGGTGACCGGAGGCAGCGGCAGCTCCGAGCGGAGGTGATTTAAAGCATCGCTGTTTTCTGAGACAAATGGCTGCTTCCGGTTTAGCGTGGGCAGAGTCTCCCCTTACCGGACGCTGATTGGCTCCTCAGGCCTGAGAGGTGAACAGTGTCCGTGTTACCAATGGCAGAGTCAGCACAGCAGTGGAGGCGGAAAGAAGCCTCCTATCATGATAACATAAGCCCCGCCCCCACCCTCTCACAAATGCTGTCTGCTTCCGGGTCAGCAAGGGCAGAGTCAGCAGCTGCAGCCTCCTTTCTTCCAGTGAGCCCTGGCTGCAGGCACCTTCACTTACAGCCGAGGTAAGTGAGCCTCTCACAACCATCTGCAACCTAAGGAGTGTGAATGACCTCACATCATCATCATGGGGCAGGGGGGGGGGACAGGTGTACTGGCCTCACACCATCGTCAGGGGTGCAGCCTGAGGTGTACTGACCTCACCCCATCAGGGGTGCAGCCTGAGGTGTACTGACCTCACACCATCATCAGGGGGTGCAGGGGGCAGGTGTACTGACCTCACACCATCATCAGGGGGTGCAGCCTGAGGTGTACTTATTTATTTTAGAGGTTTTATATAGCGCTGGCTGGACCCAGGGGTATCAGAGCGCTTTACATTTTTGAGAAAAAAAGGTCAATAAGACAGGGATAATACATAGCATCAATGTATATAAACAACATATACGTCTCTGCCTGACAGATTTCAAAATGATAAATATGGGAAAAAAGCACACCCAAATGTGGAAGAAGTGATAATCAAAAATATCATACGGCACAAATTAAAAAAAGAGCTGGGAAATTCCAGAGTCAGGTTAGGAAGGTTAGTGGTCAGTTAGGTTGGTAAGGAAGAGAGAGGGAGGGGCAGAAATTGGGGGGGGGGGGGTTGGAGGGGATGAGGGCTGAGGGTGCACAAGGGAAGGGGGGGGTGCAAGGAAACGTGAAGGTGGTAAACAGGGAGGGGGAATTGACGAGGAGGAAGGGTGAGTAAGGGTGATAAAGAGAGGGCGGATACATCTAGTGTCGGACAGATGTGGCCAGTGGAAGAGAACAGATAGGGATTAGGGTCCCCAGTATTTATTGAGGAGATTAGTTTGAGTTATTTTTTGAAGCTAGAGTAGGAAGGGTTGCAGCGAAGGTCAGTTGGAAGGGCATTCCAAATGCAAGGAGCGTGACTGGGTGGTTTTCTTTTTTAGAAGGGGGGGGGATAAGAAGGAGGGTGTTAGTACTTCTCAAGGCACAGGAGCAACCGGCTTTAGTGAGTTTGTTAGCGAGGTAGGTCGATGTGTTCTGATGGAAAATGTTGTGTGTAATGCAGGCTGTTTTGTAAGTGGACATACCTTCAATGGGGAGCCATTTAAGGGTTTTAAGGCCACGGGAGATGTGGTTGAATCGCTTGCAGTCTGAGGTAAGCCTAGCTGCAAGGTAAAGCACAGATTTAAGAGGTGCTAGGTGGATCTTGGGAATTCCGGTGAGCGTGGCATTGCCATAGTTGATGTGAAAAGAGCAAGGGATTGGACTGCTAGTTTGAAATCATCGATAGGGATGTAGGGCTTCATTTTCTTAAGGTGGCGGAGAGTGAAGAGGGCTCTTTTGGCAGAATTACCTTGAGGGTTAGGAGGTTGTCAAGGGAGATCCCTAGTGATTTGACTGAGGAGGACAAAGATAAGGAGCAGTTGAGGGCATTAGGGTCAGAGATCCAATTCTGATTGGGGAGCTGGTTATTTGTAGGGGAAAAAAGAATAATTTCATTTTTTTTAGGGTTGAGTTTGAGGTGGTTAATGTGGAACCAGGCTTGAATCTTGATGAGAGTGTTGTTGAGGTGAAGGATGTTAGCATGAGTTTTAATCTTATAATAGAGTTGGGTGTCGTCGGCGTAGAGATGGTAGTTGATCCCGGCTTGTTTAAGAATGAGTGTGAGGGGTTCCATGAAAAGGTTAAAGGGAGAGGGAGAGAGGATGGATCTTTGCGGAACTCTTAAGGAGATAGAGGTAGGCTTAGATAGGCAATTTTGGATTTTGATTTGTTGAGAACGGTTTTGTAGGTATGAGACTAACCATTTGTGTGTCGTATCATTCAGGCCGAATCAATCTCTAAGAACATTGAGTAGAGCAGAGTGGTTAACAGTATCAAACGCTGCAGAGAGATCAAGGAGGATCAGAAGGCTAGATTCTCCATTGTCAAGTGAGTGGTTGATGTCCTCTACAATGTTGAGCATGGCGGTTTCAGTGCTGCATCCTTTCCTAAAGCCAGATTGGAAGGGGTCTAGTAAGTTAAAGTGTTCAATGTGTCTCTGTGGAGAAGGACACATTTTTCCAGGGCTTTAGAAAGAAGGGAAATTGAGGTCGTTTGGGTCTGCCAAAGGATTTTTGATAATGGGGGTGATTTGGCCTAGTTGCAATGAAGTGGGGACACAGCCGGTGGCAAGGGAGCTGTTGATAATAGAGGTCCAGGAAGGGGTGATGATGTGTTTGAGGTTTTGGACAAGTTTGGAGGGGAGAGGGTCTTTGGTGTGGGAGGAAGGCTTGAGTTTGGTAATGATGTTAAAGACGTCTCTTTCAGTGACTGGCTGGAAGTTAAGCCATGCGGCATTGTTTTTAGGAAGAGAATTAGGATGATTGGAGTCCAGGAAATTGGAGGGCAAGGGGGGGTGAGGGAGATCAGAGTTATGTCGGGTAGTAGTGGGTGTAGGGGGAGTTATGATGGAGGGTGGGATATTAAGAGAGATGTTCGGATTGGCGGTAGGGATTGCAGTAGAGAGGAAGGATTGCTCAATTTGTTTAATTTTGTCTGAAAAAAAGAGAGCTATTTCTTCACATCTAGTCGTCGAGGCAAGTGGGACAGGGGGAGCGGTAGCAGTTTGATTGCGCACAATGTTGAATAGTTCTCTTGGCCTATTCTGAGCTCGATCTAGTTGTGTCCTGAAGAAGGAAGTTTTTTGTCTAAAGATGTGTTTTTTGTATGATGATCTAGCAAGTCTGAGGCGGGCCAGGTTAGAAGGACAGGGGTGCTGTTTCCATAATCTTTCCGTCAGTCTGAGTCTGCGTCTTTCATTATTTAGCTCAGTGTTAAACCATGATTTGGAGGGGATATTTCTTTGTTTTTTGAGTTTGAGAGGGGCTAGAAGGTCAAGGGTAACAATGACTCCTTTGTTATATTGTTCTGTTAGTTCATTCGTGTTAAGGGAGGGAGGTATAACGAGAAGTTGGGCATAAAGTTTGGATTCAAGTAAGTCGGGAGGGATATGACTGAGATTTCTGATCAGTTTCATGGGTTTAATAGTTTTGGTAGGAGGGGAGGAGGCAGAGGTAGTTATGGAGAACAGGATAGGTGATGGTCGGACCAGTCAATGGGAATGATGTTAGATAGGAGGGCTAGATCTTTGCTGGTAATGATAGCGTCAAGGGTGGCTCCTTTGGAATGGGTTAGTGACTGACAGATTTGTTTGAGGTCATTATTTTCGAGAAGGTCAGAGAGGAGGGAGATTGAGGGATCTTTGGTATCATTCCAATGGAGGTTAAAGTCTCCCAGGAAGATGTTTTTAGATTTGGTAATTGAGGATTGGGTAAGAAGGTTAGATAGCTCTATAATGAATGGGTAGTGATTTCTGGGCGGATTATATATATTGTGAAGGCGGATGGGGGGGAACCCTGTATTTTGAGTTCAGCTACAAGGTATTCAAGGAGGCATATTCAGCGTTATTGATAAGGGAGAGCTGTAGTTCGTCTTTGAAGATGATAGCTACACTACCGCCGTTTCGGATGGGTCTATCTTTCCCAATGATGGAGTAGCCCGCGGGGTGAGAGTAGGTCTAGAATGCTTGTAGAGTGGTCATTAAGCCAGGATTCTGTAAGGAACGATAGATTCGCTAAGGATGGTTTCAGAGATTTCTATGGCATGTCGGGCAGCGGAGCGGCAGTTAACAAGCATGCAGGTGAGGGGTTCGGGAGTGGGTTTGGGAGATGGGAGTGCATGGATGGAGGTGAGAAGAGGAGGGTGTCTAGGTGAGACCGGTGAGAAGGGAATACGACTAGTCCCCAATATGACGGGGATGCTTGAGAAGGGGGAGACGTGTTCATGGTTGATGAGTATGGAGGGTAGGAGTTTTGAAGGTCAGAAATCTCCAGGTGAGAGAGGGTGCAAGTGGTGCAGAGTTGTCTCTGAGCCCGGCAAAGCAAGGGAGTAGTTTTCCACGGTTTGGAGGTGGTGGGGTTTATTTGACCAGGGCTAGCGGTGTTTCTTCGGGGAGGGTGGTCGCTGGATTTGAGGTTGTGGAAATCGTTCCTAAGACAAGAGAGATTTCTGGTAAGAGTGGAGAGCTTAAGTTCGATGTTGCGAAGGGAGTTTGAGATAAGAGTGAGGGGGTAAATAGGGTGTGGGGGGAGGAGGAAAAAGAGGGTTCGGAGTTAGCTGCAGAGGGTGGTCTGCTCTGAGGAGGCAGTGAGCAGATGCAGGCAGGAGGCCTGTTCTGAGGAGGAGATGAGACGATGCAGGCAGGAGAGCAGGGAGGGCTGTAGTTGAAGGGGAGAAGGAGTGGCATGGCGGGGTAGAGGGGAGATGAGACCTCTGGGGATGAGAAGTTTGGAGATAGAAAGGAGGTACAGTTGCGGGGGGATAATGAGAAGAGTGTAATTCGGGGGGGAGAGGATGAGTTGGGAGAATAAGGGTGGGGGGTAGTGTGATTCAGAGGGTGTGAGGCTGAGTTGGGAGAGGAGGAATGAGGGGGTGGAGGAGGAAAGGAAGGGGAATCTGGGTGAGGAGTATTGTGATTCGGCGGGTGTGAGGATGAGTTGGAAGTGGAGGAGTGAGGGGGGGTTGGAGGAGGAATGGAAGAGGAGACTGTGAAAGAGGGCCAGGAGGGAGGAGTAATAGGGAGGGGAATGGGTGGGCTGATTGGGTGCATGGGGGATTGGGAGTGAGGGGGTGAGGAGAGGATCAGGGGGAGAGGGGGGGTCATAGTGAGGAAAGACAGGATGGGTGATAACGTTTGCATAGTGTCATTGGATGTTGAAAGGTCAGGAGCGGGAGAGGTGGGCTGGTGGGACGGGGTCGGTGGGGAGAGAGGAGGTGGAGAGTATGGGAGGCTGTTGGTGGAATTGGAAAGTTGGATGGCCAAGGATCTGAAATGGAGTTCGAAGGTGTTAAGATGGGGTACAGCCTCTTGGATGAGGATGTTACCAGTTTTAAAAATGGAGATGTTGATTTCCCCACAAAAGGTTGGTGAGGGAGTGGTGGAAAGTATGTCGCCATGGGGTATTTTGGAAGTTTTAGTGACTGGGAGATGTTGTGTGAAAATGCTTTTCCATTTAGAGGGGCGTTTGGAGTAGAAGATGTAATTCGTTTTAAAGGGGGCGGTAGGGCTGTAGTAGTTGTCAGCAATAAGTCTTTCAGGATTTCAAATGAGGAGGTTGTGTTTGAGTTTTTTCTAGCGTTTTTAGAAAGATTGGGGGGGTACAGAATGCACCAGGAGTTTGGACCATGTTTAGATAGGGAAAGGTCCTGGGTGGGGGAAGGGATATTGAGAGGAGGCATATTGGGCAAAGAAAAAAATGTAGGGGAGAGGAAAATCAGATAGTCACGTGAGTAGACAAGGGAGGGCAGTGGGTTGAGGCTGTGGAGGGAGAGACGTGGAAAGGGAGGAGTGGAAGGACGCAGTGTTTGGGAAAGGGTAAGGGGAGGATTCGGCAGAGGAAATGAACAAAGAAAGGGATTGTGAGATGATATGAGAGAAAGTGGCCAGAGTCAAGAGAATATGAGTTAAGTAAAGTACGAAGTAAGTGAGCAATCACAGCACAGCTGCATATGGGGGGAGCTATTTTAAAGCAATGTTGAAATATCCCCAACAAAGAAAACAATCAATCCCTGCAAAGCTACACAATTTATTTATTTATTTATTTATTATTAATCTTATAGAGCGCGACAGCTACCCGTGAGGGTTTCCCGGCGCTAATTGACAGTGAACAGCATAATTGATCCTGAAGAAGAATTATTGGGCAAAGAGCCAGGTCTTTAAGGCTTTGCGGAAGCGGAGATGGCACTGCTCCACTCCTAGGTCCAGGGGAAGGGAATTCCAGAGTTTGGGTCCCAGTACAGCAAAGGAACGGCCACCTACTCTGGAAAGCCTGAACTTAGGCACGCAGAACAAGTGTTGGGAAGAAGAGCGAAGAGAGCGTGCGGGTACATAAGGTTTGACGAGTGCTTGGAGATAAGTGGGGGCGGCTTCAATTTTAATCTTATGCATGAAGCATAGTGCCTTAAATTTTACCCGGTTGTCAAGATTAAGCCAGTGGAGTTGCTTGATGCGTTCCGTAATTGGATCAAATTTCCGGCATCCACACAGAAGCCGAGCAGCGGCGTTCTGGACTAGTTGGAGAAGGCGCATGACCGCCCTGGTAGCCCCCAGATAGAGCACGTTACTGTAGTCTAATCTAGAGGTCACCAGGGCCGTCACGACAGATCTCTGGGTGTCGGATGGCAGAATCCAGAAGATTTTTCTCAGCCATCTTAGGATAGTGAAGCAGGTGGCTGTAACTTTATTGACCTGGTCTTTCATCGATAGATCCCTATCGATAAGAACCCCAAGATTTCTTGCTCGTTCCGATGGAATGGGTAAGTCGCCCATGGTCGACGGCCAGTGTCTCGGACTCCAAAGATCAGGCTTGTTACCAAAGACAAGCACCTCCGTCTTGTCGCTGTTGAGCTTAAGAAAATTTCGGCTCATCCAGCGGGAAATGTCACTGAGACCAGATTGCAGAGAAGAAGGTGATGAAGGTTCGGCTTGGGATAGAGAAAACACAATCTGAGAGTCATCTGCATAAGTAAAGAGATTGAGACCAGAGTGATGTGCGACATGTGCTAGTGGAACAACATAAAGATTGAAGAGGAGAGGACTAAGGATAGAACCCTGGGGAACACCATGAGGGGAATGATAAGTGTTGGAAGTGGAGGTGTTAGAAAAGATTTGAAAAGTCCTGTCAGTGAGAAAAGACGAGAGCCAGTGCAGGGCTTTGTCACAAATGCCAAAGGAGGCAAGGCTACTGAGAAGGATACTGTGAGAGACAGTATCGAAGGCTGCACTGAGATCGAGCAATATCAGTGCAGCCGTTTCACCTCGATCTAGTAATTGGCGAATATTCTCAGTTACTCCTAATAGAGTGGTTTCAGTGGAGAAGCCTTGACGAAAGCCTGATTGGGAGGGGTGAAGGAGATTGTTAGAGGTGACAAAGCGTGAAAGATGTAAATGAATGTGCCTTTCCAAAATTTTTGAGAAAGCCGGCAACAATGAAATGGGCCGGAAATTGGCGGCAACATTAGGATCTGCAGTGGGTTTCTTAAGGAGCGGGGTCACCATTGCATGCTTCCAGCTGTGGGGGACCGTGGCTGAGTCAAGAGAAGCATTTAGTAAGGAACAGATCACATTGTGTTGGGAGGACTCAAGTTTACGTAGAACCGAAATGGGTAGGGGGTCCATGGGTGAGCCAGATTTAATATTGTTTAAAATTTCCAAAAGGGTGGCAGGTACGAGGTCAGGCCAAGTCTTCAAAGAGGCCGAAGGAAGGCAAGAAGTGGTGGGGGTTGAACAAAGACTGGCATTGGATTCCTCATGGGCTATTATGTCTTTGTAGATTTTATCAATTTTGGACGTGAAGTACTGGGCGAGTTCATCACATTTCTTGCTGGAAAGAGGAGGGGGTATAGCAACTGTCTGTGAGCCAGCAAGGTCTTTTACTACCTTAAACAAGGTGAGGATCGCTAGGTTCAGGACCAAAAGTACTGGGTCATCAAACTGCACAGATTCTCAAGTTGGGTGCATTGTTAAAAACAGTCCAGCGAATCAAACAATCACAGCACTGATACACAATAGGAGGTCATGGGCCATAGTACAAAATAGGGGATCAGATGTGAAAACCTAAAGGGCTAGGAAGGGAAAGGAATAGGAGGTTGTATCGAGGTTGACACAAAAATCACTACACGATTGGCAGTGGAAGATAACTATAGGGGTAAAAACATATAAGGCATATAATAACTGGCGCTAGTTAGAAGCATCAAAAGTAAAGACCATAAAAAGCACATGAGGGGCAGGTCAAAAAATTAACAGAACGTATAGGATAAATAAACATAGGGGGACGAAGTTCAGGATTAGGCCACAAGGTGGAGCTCCAGGCTAAGGAAGGGAGCAGTTTAAAATTCAAAGGAAAAATGGATCAGGAGTGTTTCTGTTGAAAAGGACCTGGACATTCTTTTCGTCACGGAAACCTGGGTGGATGCTGCCTCGGGACCGGATTTTTGTCTGGCAACCCCGGAAGGCTACAGTGTGGCCAGGCATGACAGAACTACGGGAAGAGGTGGTGGACTAGCCATTATTTACAAGGACACATATCGCTCCTAACTTGACCCCATTCAGTGTTCTAATTGTGAAGCTGACACCTTTGCAATCAATCTCAACCACAAGCAAGCCCTTAAAGGGACCCTTTTGTATCGACCTCCTGGTCCCTGGAATTCTTTTCTTGCCACACTCCCTGAACTCAACGAGCACATCATAGGATCCTCCGAGTACTTGTTTTTGGGTGACTTTAATTCCCCCCTGGAAGATCAGGGCAACCATGACACTGCACAGCTCACTGCCGACCTGCAGACCATGGGACTGCAGCAGTTAGTAAAGGGCTTTACCCATCAAGCTGGGCATACGCTGGATGGCCTGTTCACTAATAATCTTGATATTTCCGTGGTGGACGTTCTGCCACTAGCATGGTCGGATCATAGGGCCATCATTTTCGCTATACAAACCCGTGCCATTACCCCCCCCACCCACCCAAACCTCGAGTTAGGATAGGAACACGGGCGTGGAAAAATGTAGACATCCCCCGTTTTGCTGACATTCTGGCCTCCTCTCCCCGCATAGGATCAGATAATCCAGACGTACTATCCTCTGGATTCCAGGACTGGATCCGGAATGCAGCTAACCAGGTGACCCCGGAGAAATTCGTTCTCCCCAACAGAACCTCTCCCTCGGCAAAATGGTATACCGAGGATCTTAGGCTCCATCGACAGTATTGCAGGAACCTAGAAAGGCGTTGGAGAAGGCACTATTGCCCCGTAGCCAAACAATCCTATAAAGACGCCCTGGCAATCTACAAGAAGGCCATTGTTGCCCAAAAAGGTGCCTTCTCCTCAGCTCAAATTGAAACCGCTCAGAATTCGGCCAGGGAACTGTTCTTAGTGGTAAATACTCTTTCCACCCCCCCTCTGGTCTAGGGATTGAACCTTCACAAACTCTATGCAACTCATTGGCCTCTTTTTTCTCCACTAAGGTCGCAGACATCTATTTATCCTTCTCGGGAAACCTAGGGGCGGAGGCTAGGGAGCCCAGCTCTCAATCAACCATCTGCCACGTCCCCTTTCCTTCCTTCCATCCCGTCACGCAGGACCAGATCAGTAGGCTTATTGCTACAACTAAGTCGGGCTCCCCTCTTGATCCCTGCCCCCCCACGGCGATGAATGATATAAGTGAGGTGATCTCCTCTCCTTTCACGGATATCTGCAATGCCATCTTTCTAACAGGCATTTATCCAGCCGTCTGGAAGAATGCGGTCATCAAGCCCTTGTTGAAAAAACCGTCGCTAGATCCCGCAGTTTCGGCCAACTATAGACCGATTGCCTGCCTTCCTTTTCCTGCTAAAATATGTGAAACCCTGATGAACCAACCGCTTTCAGAGTTCGTCGACTCCCATCATCTTCTCGACGAGACTCAGTTCGGTTTCAGGAAGGGCCACGGGACCGAAACTGCATTAATAAAATCCACTGATGAGATTAGATCCATCATGGACCAAGGAGGAGCGGCAGTCCTCCTTCTTCTGGACTTGTCCGCGGCCTTTGACACGGTCGATCACGCTATTCTGATCTACCGTGTCGCAGCCTTGGGGATAGGCGGCCTGGCTGGAGGTCTCATCTCATCTTTTCTGGCTAGTCGTACCCAGACAGTTAAATTCGGCAATTTCTACTCTCCCGTCTGTGCACTCCCCTTTGGGGTCCCCCAGGGCTCCTCGCTAAGTCCAACGCTGTTTAATATCTATGTAGCGGACTTAGCGAGGGTGATAAAGGCTCACGGGTTACGTCTGACATCCTATGCAGACGACACCCAATTAGTCCTGGCGGTGCACAAGGATGGTCCAGTGGTGGCAGCAAAATTCCAGGAAGCGATGCTGGCCGTCTGCGCCTGGATGTCTACAAATTGTCTGAGGCTTAACTTGGACAAGACCGAGGTCATGACCTTTGGCAACCTTTCCCCGGACTGGTCATCCATCTGGTGGCCCAGTCAGATGGGTCCCCCGCCTGTCCCTGTTGCCAAGGTCAGGAACCTCGGAGTTATCTTCGACAATAGGCTGTCGTTCAACCTCCACGTAAATAAGGTTGTATCATCTGCCTTTTTCATCCTAAAGAAAATCAGGAAACTCCTGCCCTATCTCCCGACCTCCGCAGGAAAAACTCTTATCACCACCCTGGTATTTTCCAAGATGGATTATGGGAACGCCCTTTTCCTTAACACTCAGAAACAAATCCTGAATAAACTTCAGTCTATACAGAATGCGGCAGCGAGAATTCTTCTCGGCATTCCCCGACGCCATCCTACTACTCCAGCCATTCGTTATCTTCACTGGCTGAGAGTGGAAAGCCGCATTACATTTAAGGCTCTTTGCATTGCCTACAAGGCTATTCATGACATAGGCCCCAAATTCTTGATCGAGGCCTTTCAGCTGTACAGTCCTAAAAGACAGCTGAGATCCGCAAACATCTGCCTGCTCCCAGTTCCTCGAACTAGAATTGTGACCTGGGGGGAGAGGCGCTTCCTGGTAGCAACGCCTAAGCTATGGAATACCCTCCCTTTGACCATTAAAACAGCCCCCAATCTGGTCAACTTTCGCAAGCTCCTAAAAACCTGGGTATTTAACCAGTAAGGCTTTCGGTTAGGGGTCCTTCTGAGTAGTCGCATGCACTGAGACACCTCCGGGTAATTGCCGCGCAATAACAATCTCAAAATTAAATTAAAATAAATTAAATTATTCGAATGGCAACACATCCATCTTGAGGGACCTCAAAGTCGTCAGACATCACACCATCCTCAGCGGGTGCATCCTGAGGTGTACTGACCTCACACTATCATCAGGGAATGCAGCCTGAGGTGTACTGACCTCACACTATCATCAGGGGTGCAGCCTGAGGTCTACTGACCTCACACTATCATCAGGGAATGCAGTCTGCAGGTGTACTGACCTCACACCATCATCAGGGGGTGTAGCCTGAGGTGTACTTATTTATTTTAGAGGTTTTATATAGCGCTGGCTGGACCCAGGGGCATAAGAGCGCTTTACATTTTTGAGACAAAAAGGTCAATAAGAAAGGGGACATACATAGCATCAATGTATATAAACAACATATAAGTCTCCGCCAGACAGATTTCAAAATGATAAATATGGGAAATAAGCACACCCAAATGTGGAAGAAGTGATAATCAAAAATATCATAAGGCACAAATTGAAAAAAAAGAGGCGGGAAATTGCAGAGTCAGGATAGAGAGGTTAGTGGTCAGTTAGGTTGGTAACGAAGAGAGAGGGAGGGGCAGAAGGGGGGGGTTGGAGGGGATGAGGGCTGAGGGTGGACAAGAGAAGGGGGGGTGCAAGGAAACGTGAAGGTGGTAAACAGGGAGGGGGAATTGACGAGGAGGAAGGGTGAGTAAGGCTGATAAAGAAAGGACGGATGCATCTAGGGTCGGACAGATGTGGCCAGTGGAAGAGAACAGATAGGGATTAGGGTCCCCAGTATTTATTGAGGAGATGTAGTTTGAGTTCTTTTTTGAAGCTAGAGTAGGAAGGGTTGCAGCGAAGGTCAGTTGGAAGGGCATTCCAAATGCAAGGAGCGTTGCCGGAAAAGGATCGTGACTGGGTGGTTTTCTTTTTTAGAAGGGGGGGATAAGAAGGAGGGTGTTAGTACTTCTCAAGGCACGGGAGCAACCGGCTTTAGTGAGTTTGTTAGCGAGGTAGGTCGGTGTGTTCTGATGGATAATTTTGTGTGTAATGCAGGCTGTTTTGTAAGTGGACCTACCTTCAATGGGGAGCCATTTAAGGGTTTTAAGGGCACAGGAGATGTGGTCGAATCACTTGCAGTCTGAGGTAAGCCTAGCTGCAAGGTAAAGCACAGATGTAAGAGGTGCTAGGTGGATCTTGGGAGTTCCGTTGAGAGTGGCATTGCCATAGTCGATGCGAGAAAGAGCAAGGGATTGGACTGCTAGTTTGAAATCATCGATAGGGATGAAGGGCTTCATTTTCTTAAGGTGGCGGAGAGTGAAGAGGGCTCTTTTGGCAGAATTGTTGATGTGTACCTTTTTTTTTTTTTGAAGACCTTTATTAAAAGTACAAGTAGAGTACACAGCATGAGTGCCTACAACCTGCGGGCAGGCCGGCAGCAATGACAAATTGTATGGCAGCGGCATGGCAATATCAGATATGGGCGGAGTAGATTAACACAGCATGTCGCCTACAACCCAGTAAGGGCCGGCCGCGTTGTAAGATGACGAGAGCTGTAGAAAAGAAAACATGGCATCATAGGAGTCCAACATGGAAAGGAGAGGAAGCAGTTAGCCTTGAGGTCTCATTCTGTATTTTTTTTAAAAATTCAGTAACCTAACTTAACTAAACTGGTAGGAGGTATGATCAATCCCTCCCCACTGCGTGCCCACCATACAAAGTATGTGGTGAAGAGGATTAGTCAGCGCAGGGCCAGAATGAAGTGTTCCCCGTGATGGGTATCAAATCAAAAGAGGAGGGGCGACACCCTGCCGCTGATCAAAGGCTGTAGTATTGTTGGGGGGGGGAGGGGGGGGGGTTGGTTGGTACTGGCTGTGATTCTGATTTCAATATACAGAGGAGCTGCGGAGTTGCTGCCTATCTGAGGGCCATGTAGTGCGTGGATTGCATCGGAATTCGGGGGGGGGGGTGAGTATGTCCCCTCGCTAATGAGAATCCATACGCTGAGCAGCATTAGAACGACATACTGGTATCTTGTGCCCACAACCCGGGGTTCGCTCATAAGCTAAAAATCCCAAATGCGCGGTCGGCAACGGGAAAGCGATCAAAAAAGGGAAGGAAGTGTCGCTGGCATGGACGGATGGGCGGGGGGAGGAACGGTGTGCATTTTCACGCCACGGGTCTCGCAGCATCAGCGGCTTCCGACGGGGAGACAGCCGAGGGGTCATCATCCGCCTGGATCCTGAGTAGGTACGCGGTGAGCGGGCCCCAAAGGTCTTTAGGCCGAAGTTTGTGCGGCAAGAGGTCCGCATAATTATGCAGTTGGTCCTGCCAGGTAGCCATGGACGTCAGCCAGTCATTGAATTTGGGAGCGCGGCCGCGTCCCTATTTGCATGCAATTTGACGTTTCGCGAGTAGAAATCCCAATGCAAAGAATTTCCTACTTTTTTAGGTCTCGCCTTCTGATGCGCATGCGCATCGAGCTGGCGAGGATATAGGGGCTTAACCAGAGTTTAACGAAAAAGCCGATTTGATGATGTGCACGCGCTTTAGGCCACGCCCATCAAATCAGCTTTTTGGTTAAACATCTTAGTTGCACAGCCGCTAGGCCGTGTCTCCTTTAACTCTCCTCCCCCTTCTCTCCTCCCCCTGCCTCTCACTTGCACGGCCGTGCCTCCTTTTTTTTTTTTTCTTTCACTTGCATGGCCGCTAGGCCGTGCCTCCCCCAGCTCCGCCCCCTCCCTTCACGGCCACCACATCAAAGGCAGCCCAGCCTCCCTCCCCCAAGCTTCTCAGCGCGCGCACAAAGGTATGCAGAAATATATATTTTTTAAAAGGTCTGCTTCGATGCCCTTTATTTAATCGCATTCCAGAAAATGCCAACAGAGGAGCCGCGCTGCAGCTTCCCAAGGCTGGCCTCCGACCCGGAAGCACAGCCCCAGACACCATGAGCCAGCAACACCGTCATCTGACTCATCCCGATCAAAGTAACGCTGCAATGGAGTGCACCGCGACAGCCAGACACCGCTCACTAAGCCCCCACTCCCGCCACTATAAACTGCAAAGTAGGCAGGACTCACAGTACCACAGCAGATCACTCCGTGCAACCCGCTTCTCCTTCAGTTTGAACACCTGCTCCCCAAGAAATTTCCAACAATGAAGCCTGACTGCCCACCACAACTTCCCCAAAGCCCTCCATGATACCTCCATGATACCAGGCCGTGCCTCCCCCAGCTCCGCCCCCTGCTCTACGCCCCCTCCCTTCATGGCCACCACATCAAAGGCAGCCCAGCCTCCCTCCCACAAGCTTCTGCACGGCCGCTAGGCCGTGCCTCCCCCAGCTCCGCCCCCTGCGCCACCACATCAAAGGCAGCCCAGCCTCCCTCCCACAAGCTTCTGCACGGCCGCTAGGCCATGCCTCCCCCAGCTCCGCCCCCTGCTCTACGCCCCCTCCCTTCACGGCCACCACATCAAAGGCAGCCTAGCCTCCCTCCCACAAGCTTAAACATGCCCCCTGCCTCTCACTTGTTTTTGTATGCGCCCATGTCCCTGTTGTCTTTCATCGTTCCGTCCGTTTGCTTTCTCACCTCGTCGCACACTGGCTTCACTTCCTCTTGCCCGCCCACCCCTCCCCTTCTCTTCCACCTCTGTGGTCTTTGTTTTAGCGCAACCAACATAAGCGTCTTCCATGTACCAATCAACCAGTTTCATTCAAATAGTAAAGAAGCCAAGGACCTAATTATGCATTACGGTCGGCATTATGTTAAGAGTATAGTTATTTAAAATAACTCAACATAGATTAAATACATTTTAAATTAAATAAAATGCAGGTTTGGTGTAACCGTTAGAGTTGCGCCCATGTCCCTGTTGTCTTTCATCGTTCCGTCCGTTTGCTTTCTCGCCTCGTCGCACACTTGCTCCACTTCCTCTTGCCCGCCGACCCCTCCCCTTCTCTTCCACCTCTGTGGTCTTTGTTTTAGCGCAACCAACATAAGCGTGCATGGGGGCATGTAGTAACTGTAAGGATATACATTACGGCAGTATTTTATTTGCCAGTTGAAACAGGAAACAAAAATGCTAAAGAATTAAAAAAAAAACCATATACATTTCTAAAAGCTCTAACTCTAATGGTGCGAGACCTATTGCATTTCCAATGCTTGTTTAATCTTTGGGGAAGAGTGACCTAGCAGAGCTATCCTAGGGCAGGGTTCGATCTCGACCCCCATCATGTCAGACATGGCTTCGAATACCGCCACCCAGAATACTGCCACCTTTCTGCATGACCATGCCAGATGCATGAAGTTAGCGGCAGGGCGTTGGCATCGGAGACAACGGTCATCGTCCCGTAAGCCAAATCTGTGCAGTTTGGCAGGGGTATGGTAGAGACGGTGCAGGAATTTAAAATGGAGTAGCCGGAGGCGTGTGTTGCCAGTAACTGAGTTTGTGTGGGAGCAGCTTTCCTCCCATTGGTCGTCAGTAAGTGGAGAATCCAGATCTTCATCCCAGTCCCGTCGTGCTCGAAATGTAGGTGGTGTGGAGGCCAAATATGCATGTTTGTATAGCATGGAAACAACGTGTTTTGGGGTTTCTGATTGGAGAAGAGCATGCAGAGGTGCCACGGTTTCTGGCTCGTCTGGGAAATTGGGGGTGACCGCTTTGATTTTCTGACGTAACCTAGTATAGAGGAACATGTCCATAATGGAGGGTGTGTGCTCCCCAAACAATTGAGTGGAAGAACGGAACGTGCCCTGCAAATAAAGATCTCCCTAGGTGTGGAGGGCCAGTTTGATGAGCATTTTACGACCTAATTCCTCCTGAGAAACACTGAGTCTGTGGATCGTGTGCCAGGGGCATGCGCGGGGAGTAGAGGAAAGTAATGTCCATACGAGCCGCTATTCTGCGCCAGGCAAGGACTGTACAGTCCACCGTGGAAGGGTCCCGGTCGGACACCTGGGTGTCTGTGTAAAGGTAGCCCGATGGTCTGGTCGGTCTCGTGTAGCCGTCTTCAACTGCTAGGTGCGCCATGAACGGGGGAGGGCGAAGCCAATACGCCGCGAAGTGACCTTGCGCACAGTCATAATATAGCCGAAAGTTCGGCACGTCGAATCCGCCCTGATGGTAGGGTAGCATAAGCGTGTTCAACCCAATCCTGGCCTGTTTCCCCCCATATGAGTCTCGATAATTGGGAATCCAGGGCTCGGAAGAAGTGCGGTCCCGGGTTATATGGAATGTTCGTGAACAAGTACAGCAACTTGGGGATAATCACCATTTTTATCGAGGAGATGCGGCCTGCCATCGAGAGCGGGAGGTGTATCCATTTAGCAACGTGGTCGGTCAGTTTATCTAGAACAGTGCCATAATTTGCCCTGATAATGGCTTCACGATCTCTAGTTATTTTAACCCCCACGTATTTGATCTCATCACTCTCCCACTGTAGCGGGAAGTCGAGAGGGAAGCGTTTGGTCTGTCGGTGAGCGGAAACAAGGCAGATTTCGACCAATTAATTTGGACCCCAGCGATCGCACCGAATTTGGTAATTTCGCGAAGGAGGGGATTTAAATTTTCTTGCGGGTTATGGACATACAGTGTTATATCGTCCGCGTATACGGAGACAAGCAGTTGCCTCTCCGGATAATTTAAGCCACGATGGTTGTGATGCTGACGAAGTTTGGCTGCAAGAGGTTCGATGGCAATTGCAAATAGGACCGGGGACAGCGGGCAACCCTGCCGAGTTCCTCTGTGGATCTCAAAAGTGTCAGACCTGTATCTGTTTAAAAGAACAGCAGCATGTGGTTTGCGATATAAAAGTTTGATCCAATCCAAGAAGTTGTAAGGAATACCCATGCGTTCTAATAGCGACAGCAAGTAGTCCCATTCCAGGGAGTCGAACGCTTTAGTAGCGTCGAGAAAGACGGCCGCTGCCTCACACCTAGGGGTTATGTCCTGCAGAACGGTTTGTAATGTGCGGAGGTTGTGTGACGTCGCACGGTTCGGGACAAAACCCGCCTGGTCAGGGAGAACAAGACGCTCCATAAGGAGGTTGAGATGTGTAGCAAGGACTTTCGCCAAAATCTTGACGTCAACATTCAGCAGCAAAAGGGGGCGATATGAATCGCATTGGTCCGGTGGTTTATCCGGTTTTAATAGGGAGGTTATTAGGGCCTCTCGCATGCTGTAGGGCAAGATTGCCTCCTCCAGAGCAGTGTAATACACCTGTTTTAAAATAGGGGCAAGAATGTGTATGAAGGTTTTATAGAAGTCGATCGGCAGGCCATCGGAGCCGGGAGCTTTACCTGACTTCATTGACATGATGGGGTCTTTTATTTCATCTAGTTCAAGTTCGTGATGTAAAAATTTCTGCTGGGACGGACCTAGCCAAGCTATTGCTGTGTCTTCAAGGTATGGGCGTAAGTCCAGTGTAGACTGCCTGTGGGAGGTATATAGTGTTTTGTAATGGTTAGTGAGGACGCCTAGCTGTCCTGGCAGGTCCCTATGTGGAACTTGCTGGTCATCCAACAGGGTGGTGACATAGTTATAGTGTCTGGGAGGTCTGATCGCAGAGGCCAAGGCTCTGCCAGGTCTGTCGCCCTCCCCGTAGATGCGTGCTGTGTATGGTTTCCCCAAGAATTTCCATTCTTTTTCAGCTGCGTCAGTGTATTCGTTAAGCTTCTCCCTGAGTTGAGCTGTGGCCTTGGGTCCCTGAGTGCCTTGCGAGACATCCCGCTCCAGCTGGCGTATCTCAGCTTCCAGCTTCCGTAAATGACTGCGGAGGGCCTTGAGGACCCCACCACCTTTCGAAATGCACCAGCCCGCACCGTTACTTCAAAGGCTTCCCAGACTGTAGTGAAGCTGGAGACAGAGTTAACATTACTATCAAAAAATTGAGTGATGTCTTGCTCGAGTTCCGCCCTAAAGGCTGAATCAGAGAGGTGTGCAGGGTTGAGTCACCAATTTAGGTAAGGGGAGACATCTAAGGGGATGCGCAATGATAGGAGTACCGGGGAGTGATCTGAGAACGTGGGCGCCAGGTGTAGGGAGTTGACCACCCAAGGTGCAATGCCAGCCGACAGAAATATGTAATCTATGCGGGCCCAAGTGGAATGGACCGCAGAGTAGTGTGTACCTTGTCTCAGGGAGGGGTGCAAGTGTCTCCAAGAGTTTAATAGGTGGTGATCTTCAATTATGCCCTGCAGTGTGCGTTGGGTGCGTGTGTAATGTAGCGCCTGCGGGTGTGATCTGTCCATAGCAGGCTTCAGGGCGGTATTGAAGTCGGCCCCCAGGATCACGTGAGAAATACCCAGAGTTTGGATTTTGCCCCACATATTGAGGAGTGTGGTCAGGTCATCTATGTTGGGGCCATAGTAACCAGCAAGGAGAATGGTGTGCGAGTGTAGTTTCCTCCAGACCATGCAGTATCTCCCTCCTGAGTCTACTTCCGTGCCAGCCGGGGTGAACCCAACACCTTTCTTAACAAGGATCGTGACTCCATGTGAGTAAGTGGAGTATGACGCAAACACCCTGCAGGAAGCCCATTTAGATGCAAAGAGAGGAGACCCATTTGGCCGTAAGTGTGTCTCTTGTAACAGTGCTATGGACACTCCCTGTCTGTCTAGATAACCCAGTACCTGTTGTTTCTTTCTAGGATTATTCAATCCCCGAACATTCCATGATGCAATCTGAAGTTTGAGAGCTGGTTGCGTATCTGTCACGTCACCCATGGCCATCTTAACAACAACCAGCAGCTATCACATGTAGCAATTCCTAGTAATCTGACAACAGTAGAATCACAGTTATGATTGAAACCCATGACTACCCCCTTGACTCTTGCCGTATCAAGAATTAGACCAGTAATCACATTAGGAGAACAAGAGCAGATCAAACCCTCCCCAACATCGGCTACCCCAACTTGCCAAAAAGAACAGTGACCTATAATAGAGGCATCAATAAAATCACAGTTTCGTATGATCCCCGAGTCCACCTCCCTGAGTCCACCCACCCTCTGTGCTGTAACATTGTCCACATATGAAGAGAACGGGCAGGCCACATCTATCTCAGCATCCGCCAATTCAACTTGCCGAAGAGTACAATGCCGAGGAGTAGTGGACAGACAGCTTGAAGTACTAACAGTTAACGCTGTAGGTCGGACCTCACTTGAACAATCAACACTCCCTCCCACACCGGCTACCCCAACTTGCCGGGAAGTAATCCCAACAAGCACTCAACATGGCCGGCCACGCATACCTGAATACCTCCCCATACCTCCCCCATACCTGAATACCCTCAAACATAAAACCAATGTAGTCAGTACTCTTACCCTTATGAGGGAAGAGGAATTACGGGGTTTGCCCATTGGGGACCGAATCCAGGGGCACCAGACCTGCCCTCCACCTCCCTACTTGCACCCGCTGGCAACCAGGCAAAGGCCTAGCCTGCAGCGCGGGACGGAGGTGGGTGATCAAACACACATATGCATCTATGACCACCTAGCAATAACACAGTACATATACCTCACCAGAGTTCATGCGGAGTGGGCACCGTCAGTGTCTCTTCTCTGGTGCGCGGGAGGCATGGCTCCATGGCGGGATGCTGTGGAACTGAGCATAGGACAATCAAAAAATGCGTGGCCGGCCATGTTGAGTGCAGGAAGATAGATCAATGGTTGGGTCAAGCGCTCACTCAAGAGTATCAGTCTTGTTGGGACATCGGAGAGAGCGACCGAGAGCGCCTTCTGTCAGAGTCTTCTTTTGCCTGCTCTTTACCAAGGTGTTTTAGAAAGTCTTCCACCTGTTGCGGGTTTTGGAACAAGTATTGTTTGCCTTGGAGGGTTATTTTCAATTTCGCTGGATAAAGCATAGCGTAAGGAATTTCCTGAGTTTGTAGTTTCTTCTTCACTCCAGCAAATTTTCGCCGAGCTTCTTGAACAGAGGGAGTGAAGTCTGGGAAGAAGGACAAATTAGCTTTGCCGTATTTCACCGCTCCAAGTTCGCGGGCTCGCCTAAGCACCGCATCTCGGTCTCTGTAGTTGAGGAAGCGCGCTATTATGGGCCTTGGTTGGGCCCCAGGAGGGGGACGTGCTGTGAGGGACCTGTGGGCACGCTCTACAATGAGGTGGGATGAAAACGCTTCCTTCCCGAACAGTTCAGTAACAAGTTTCTCGACGAAGACCTCCATCTTCCCTGTGTTGGTGGGCTCAGCAAGGCCCAAAATGCGGACGTTGTTGCGGTGTGAACGCGCTTCCAAATCCTCATTTTTCTCGGCTATTATACGGAGAAGCCTGTCCATCTGAGTCACTTGCCTGGCGCTGGAGGTGGCCCCATCCTCTAGTGTAGAAATCCTCTTCTCCGCTTCTTTAATACGCGAATCATGGTCTTCCAGTTTGCCCACGACACTGTCCATTCAAGTGTTCATGTTATCTATCTTGGCATCAATGGACGTGAGGCTCCGCTGCATGTTCAAGAGGAGAGCTTTCCAGTCTTCCTCCTGAGGTTCTGGAGGGGGAGGACTCCCATCCGTAGTCGGCGCTGATTTGGAGGCTTTTTTGGTCTCGAAAGGAATTTTGGATTGCCTGGCATCGTTGCGGCCAATGTCTCTTTTGGGCGTCCGTGCAGCGGTGAAAGGAATGGCCGCCAGCTCGCGGGGAGGGTGAGCCAGCAGATACACCCAATCTAGCTGTGCCAGTAGCCTCTGGACAGTGTGTGGGTCCGATCATACGTCCTCTTTAACAGATCCGGACAAGAGGTTAGTGAGCGTGGTGGGTCAGAGAGTACCCACGCGCCTTGGTCGTGGCGGGAGATAGTAAGGCGAGAGCGTCCAGCAGTCCCTCTGTTGTGCAAACGGCGCCAAGTGAAAGTTATGGTAGGCCGCGTCCGGGCCCTCCCGTGCCTCCAGGCCAGAAAGTATTGCGGTACCTTCCACGTGGGAGCCAAAAGTGCGGAGCAGCGTTGCAGGTGTAGCGGGGAGGAGGCGTTGGTCAGGAAGGCCGCAGATCAGTCCACAGGCCTCAGTTCAGCGCTGCGCCGGCAAGGTGGGAGAGCAGGCCCACGGTGACAGTGAGGCGAGTGTAGCGTGCAGACTTTGGGCAAGATGCTTCCACCCCGGGGGATCGTGGGCTCCTGTGTCAGTTAAAACAGCGAGGGGGGGGGCAGAAGGAAAAGGGGGCCCCAGCTCTAAGAGCGCCGGGCCCAGCGCAGCTCACCTCCGACTCCGGGGAATGCAACTCGTCCAGGGGGGGCCAGGTGCAGGCGTATTCCGGTCGTTCACCCGGTCCGGAGCGAGTGTTTCGCGCGATTTTCCGTCCAGGCCGCAAAGCCCCGACCTTTCCCAGCCAGGGAGGCCGAGCAACAGCGACCCGCGGACCGGCGGCGCACTCCGCTCTGAACCTCTCTGCAATCTCGGCAGTCCAGTGGCCGGTCTCGTCCGGAAGGGCACCGATCAGCTCCTAGCAGGTTCACGGAGCTATTGGTGTGGCAGTTGCGAGAGCCTCACAACAGTGCGGCCATCTTGGTCTGGCGCCACCTAGCGCCCCCTCGTTGATGTGTACCTTGAGGGTTAGGAGGTTGTCAAAGGAGATCCCTATTGATTTGACTGAGGAGGACAAAGATAAGGAGCAGTTGAGGGCTTTAAGGTCAGAGATCCAATTCTGAATGGGGAGCTTGTTATTTTTAGGGGAAAAAATAATAATTTCAGTTTTTTTACGGTTGAGTTTGAGGTGGTTAATGTGGAACCAGGCTTGAATCTTGATGAGAGTGTTGTTGAGGTGAAGGATGTCAGCATGAGTTTTAATCTTATAATAGAGTTGGGTGTCGTCGGCGTAGAGATGGTAGTTGATCCCGGCTTGTTTAAGAATGAGTGTGAGGGGTTCCATGAAAAGGTTAAAGAGAGAGGGAGAGAGGATGGATCCTTGCGGAACTCTTAAGGAGATGGAGGTAGGGTTAGATAGGCAATTTTGGATTTTGATTTGTTGAGGACGGTGTTGTAGGTATGAGACGAACCATTTGTGTGTCATACCATTCAGGCCGAATCGATCTCTAAGAACATTGAGTAGAGCAGAGGGGTTAACAGTATCAAACGCTGCAGAGAGATCAAGGAGGATCAAAAGGCTAGATTCACCATTGTCAAGTGGGAGGTTGAGTAACCAATGGGAGAGAAGGGGTGAACAAACTTAAAGAGTAAGCTAAGATGAGAGTTACGCAAGATACGTGAAGAACATTTCATGCAGGGTTATACAACAGGGTGCAGGGAGCAGGTGTACTGCCCTCACATCATCATCAGGGGGTGCAGCCTGCAGGTGTACTGACCTCCTACCATCATTAGGGGGGTTCAGGGGGCAGGTGTACTGACCTCACACCATCATCAGGGGGTGTAGCCTGAGGGATACTGGCCTCAAACCATCATCAGGGGTACAGGGGGCAGGTGTACTGACCTCACACCATCATCAGGCGGTGCAGGGAGCATGTGTACTGACCTCAAACCATCATCAGGAGGTGCTGCCTGAGAGTGTACTGGCCTCACACCATCATCAGGGGGGTGCAGGGGGCAGGTTTACTGACCTCACACCATCATCGGGGGTGCAGGGGGCAGGTGAACTGACCTCACACCATCATCAGAGGGGCAGGGGGCAGGTGTACAGACCTCACACCATCATCAGGGGATGCAGGGGGCAGGTCTACTGACCTCACACCATCATCAGGGGGGGTGCAGGGGGCAGGTGTACTGACACACACCATCATCAGGGGGCCGACGGGGCAGGTGTACAGACCTCACACCATCATCAGGGGATGCAGGGGGCAGGTCTACTGACCTCACAGCATCATCGGGGGGCAGGTGTACTGACCTCCCACCATCATCAGGGGGGGTTGCAGGGGGCAGGTGTACTGACCTCACACTATCATCAGGGGATGCAGCCTGCACGTGTAGGCCCAGATCTCTGTACTGGGGTGAATGTATGACATTGTTCTGCATTCTTTTGTTTTGCATTTGTCACCCCGAGTGGGATGGGTATGCTCAGACGTGAGTCCCATGCTCTCCACACCCCTGGAGTCAAGCTATCCTGGCTGAAGAGGGGTGAAACCCCGAAACCGGCCCTAGGATGCTTGATTCCGGACCAGGAAAGACATGGCTTGGCAGTTTGGGCTGGACTGTGCCCATGAGGCACAGGGTCAAGGCTGATTTGCATATGGCCATGTCTGAACTGGGGTGGTGTGGAGTGCAAAGAAACGATGGATTTAGGCCCAGATCTCTGTACTGGGGTGAATGTATGACATTATTCTGCATTCTGTCCATCAACTGTTATTTTGCAGGTGTATTGACCTCGGCATGATCAGGGGGTGCAGGGAGCAGGTGTCCTGACCTCACACCATCATCAGGGGGTGCAGGGGCAGGTGTACTGAGGAACCTGACCTTAGGGGCCAAGTGGCGCAGAGTACGCCTGAAATCCTCTAGTTCTCCTGCCTTGCAATACAGAGACACTGAACACTCCGTCTGGCGTAAAAGGTCGAATTTATTAGCTGCAGCTAGTACAGTTGTCCGTGAAGTCACACCGGGATGGATTCACAAGAGACTGCCACTTCAATCCGTGGCGCACAGTCTTAAATACAGTAACGATGCACAATGAACAATCACAATACACACATAGCTAACTAATGAAAAAGGATAAAGAACAAGGTTTCAAGTAATTCAGACAAGCCTGTTTGTTGGCTCTATTTGCTACCCGACCCCTTAAGTTGATTGCAAACAGACCCACATAATCCCACTTGCAGGTGGAGAAACACATTTGTATATTCGGGGAAAACAGTCGTGAAACAAGAGAATGCATGCAGGGATTTGGTGGAGGTCAGCAGATAAGATAGTATCAGGAAAGAATGGTGTGAATCAACAGTTAGGTGGGACAAGGATTTGCACAGCTCAGACGAAGATTAGTGTACTCGGCCAGACCCAGACATCAGTCAGACAAACAGAGGCTGAAGTTACTTGACACGCACGGCCAGGGACGACAAAAACATCTCGTTTACCAGCTGCCTGAGTAAAGGCAACCTAAGATGGCGGAGAACACAAAATGAAATGGAGTCTGGGTACGATCGAGAAACGACAAATTTCACAACCTCAGACCCTCCTTTTGCCATTACTCAGGCAAAAAATCCACTAACTAGACTCATGTTAGTCTGAGTCAGAGTCAACATAAGATCGTTCAGCTGTTGCTGGACCATCATCTTGATATTCTCAGTCTGTGGCGTTACAGGCTGTGATACACATAAAGTGGCGAGCAGACCACAAATAGTAGGACCACAGTGTATGTAGAGGCAACAGGAAAATATGATGGCTAGTATTGCTCCAAGGAATGTTAGTATCTTCCATCCCAGGTAGACAATAATCCCCAAAACCATCCCATGAGGGACCAATCTCCTTCATCCTGATGGATCGATGTGGAGATGGTATGAAATTTTGAGATGGCCTGATATACAGTTGGGGCGTCATCGGGAATGTATATACAGCAGCTTGATCCGATTAATTTACAGACTCCTCCTCGGTCTGCTAGGATCACATCTAGTGCAATTCTGTTTTGTAACGTCATAAGACGGTCCGCTCTGAGTTCTGCAGTAAGGTTACTTAATGCACCTGCAGTAACATCGATGGTTGTCTCAACCATGCAAACTAATTGCCTAATGTTCCTGCTGTTAATCATTGGACCCCAAAAGGGAATGAATCCTTTAAAGAAATCTCCCCCTTCTTGTCCTGCTGTGTCTTTGGCATCAAATACGCCTCTACCATATCTGTGTCTGTGATGGTCTGAAGGTGCAGTATACATAGGGGGGAGCAAGAATGCTATGTAACATGTTCCCGAAAAGTCAGAAGGGAGCCATGTATAAGCTTTGTCATAGCAGACAAAATAGGTTCCTTGTGATGGGATCAATGGAGGGTTATTCCGAGACGTGAATACATATGTGTGGGAACAATTTTGCTGATTGTCATTCTCCTTGCTATTAATTCGGAGACAAAAGTTGCCCTGGTGAAGTACAGTCCATGCTGTGGAAGGCTGTTCCTGTTTTGTTTTGTTATTGAGACTGGAAATGTAATGTGTTACATTCCCTCCTTCGTAGGCTTTCTTTTCATCTAAAGGAATTTTATTTTTCCCCACGATTTTAGCCATGGCCACTATACCCTTTATCAAAGTGCTGTGGCTAAAATCCATTCCATTCTCGAAGGTACCTTTAGGATATCGGAGTTTGTTGTGGTAGCCAGCTGAAAACATAGCTAAGTAATCCCATGCTGAACCTTCATATGAGAAAGGTAGTACTAGATAGGGCATCCCTTTATGGGCAGTGTGAGGCATGAGTCCACACACCTAGCAATCAGTTATGTTGACAACTAACTGATGTTGGTGTAGCAACTGGATAAATGAATTATTCTGATATTCTGTATTTCTTATTAGCTCATGTGTGGAAAGGGCATTCATCTTGTGTTGAAAATTAGGGGGACGAGAAGGCACAGGAGTAGATAGGGGAATAGTTTTTAGTTGCAACAAATGGACAACCCAACTTATTCAGCTGCCTGAGTAAAGGCAACCTAAGATGGCGTAGAACACAAAATGGAGTCTGGGTACGATCGAGAAACGACAAATTTCAGAACCTCAGGGACGAGAAGGCACAGGAGTAGATAGGGGAACAGTTTTTAGTTGCAACAAATGGACAACCCAACTTATTCAGCTGCCTGAGTAAAGGCAACCTAAGATGGCGTAGAACACAAAATGGAGTCTGGGTACGATAGAGAAACAACAAAGTCAGAATGGTGTGAGGTCAGTACACCTGCCCCCTGCACCCCCATCATCGGGGGTGCAGGGGGCAGGTGTACTGACCTCACACCATCATCAGGGGGTGCAGGGGGCAGGTGTACTGACCTCACACCATCATAAGGGGTGCAGGAGGCAGGTGTACCGACCTCACACCATCATCAAGGGGTGCAGGGAGCAGGTGTACTGACCTCACACCATCATCAGGGGTGCAAGGGTCAGGTGTACTACTGACCTCACACCATCATCAGGGCGTGCAGGAAGCAGGTGTACTGATCTCACACCATCATCAAGGGGGCAGGTGTACTGACGTCACACATTCATCAGGGGGTGCAGCCTGAGGTGTACTGGCCTGACACCATCATCGGGGGGCACAAAGGGCAGGTGTACTGACCTCACACCATCATCAGGGGGGGTGCAGGGGACAGGTGTACTGACCTCACCGTCATCAGGGGGTGCAGGGGTAGGTGTACTGGCCTCACACCATCATCAGGTGGGTGCAGGTATACTGGCCTCACACCATCATCGGGGGATGCAGGGTGCAGGTGTACTGGCCTCACACCATCATCTGGGGGTGCAGGTGTACTGACCTCACACCATCATCAGGGGGATGGGGGGCAGGTGTACTGGCCTCACACCATCATCTGGGGGTGCAGGTGTACTGACCTCACACCATCATCAGGGGGAGGGGGGGCAGGTGTACTGCCTCACACCATCATCTGGGGGTGCAGGTGTACTGACCTCACACCATCATCAGGGAGTGCTGCCTGAGGGTGTACTGGCCTCACAGCATCATCGGGCGTTGCAGGGGGCAGGTGTACTGACCTCATACCATGATCAGGAGGGTGCAAGGGGCAGGTGTACTGACCTCACCCCATCATCAGGGGTTGCAGCCTGAGGGGTACTGGCCTCACACCATCATCAGGGGGCACAAAGGGCAGGTGTACTGACCTCACACCACCATCAGGGGGGGTGCAGGGGACAGGTGTACTGACCTCACCGTCATCAGGGGGTGCAGGGGTAGGTGTACTGGCCTCACACCATCATCAGGTGGGTGCAGGTATACTGGCCTCACACCATCATCGGGGGATGCAGGGTGCAGGTGTACTGGCCTCACACCATCATCTGGGGGTGCAGGTGTACTGACCTCACACCATCATCAGGGGGATGGGGGGCAGGTGTACTGGCCTCACACCATCATCTGGGGGTGCAGGTGTACTGACCTCACACCATCATCAGGGGGAGGGGGGCAGGTGTACTGGCCTCACACCATCATCTGGGGGTGCAGGTGTACTGACCTCACACCATCATCAGGGAGTGCTGCCTGAGGGTGTACTGGCCTCACACCATCATCGGGCGTTGCAGGGGGCAGGTGTACTGACCTCATACCATGATCAGGAGGGTGCAAGGGGCAGGTGTACTGACCTCACCCCATCATCAGGGGTTGCAGCCTGAGGGGTACTGGCCTCACACCATCATCAGGGGGTGCAGCCTGCAGGTGTAATGACCTCACACCATCAGGGGGTGCAGGGAGCAGGTGTACTGACCTCACATCATCATCGGGGGTGCAGGGGGCAGGTGTACTGACCTCACACCATCAGGGGGTGCAGGGAGCAGGTGTACTGACCTCACCGTCATCAGGGGGTGCAGGGCTAGGTGTACTGGCCTCACACCATCATCAGGTGGGTGCAAGTATACTGGCCTCACACCATCATCGGGGGATGCAGGGTGCAGGTGTACTGGCCTCACACCATCATCTGGGGTGCAGGTGTACTGACCTCACACCATTATCAGGGAGTGCTGCCTGAGGGTATACTGGCCTCACACCATCATCGGGCGTTGCAGGGGGCAGGTGTACTGACCTCAAACCATGATCAGGGGGGTGCAAGGGGCAGGTGTACTGACCTCACCCCATCATCAGGGGGTGCAGCCTGAGGGGTACTGGCCTCACACCATCATCAGGGGGTGCAGCCTGCAGGTGTACTGACCTCACACCATCATGGGGTGCAGGGAGCAGGTGTACTGACCTCACATCATCATTGGGGGTGCAGGGGGCAGGTGTACTGACCTCACACCATCATCAGAGCGTGCAGGGGGCAGGTGAACTGATATCACACCATCATCAAGAGGGGTCAGGGGCCAGGTGTCTTGACCTCACACCATCATCAGGGGGTGCAGCTTGAGGGGTACTGACCTCACACCATCACCAGGGGGTGCAGCCTGTAGGTGTACTGGCCTCCCACCATCACCAGGGGGTGCAGCTTGCAGGTGTACTGGCCTCCCACCATCATCAGGGGTGCAGGGGGCAGGTGTACTGACCTCATACAATCATCAAGGCGTGCAGGAAGCAGGTGTACTGATCTCACACCATCATCAAGGGGGTTAGGTGTATTGACCTCACGCCATCATCGGGGGTGCAGCCTGCGGTGTAATGACCTCTCGCCTTCATCGGGGGGTGCAGCCTGAGGTGTACTGACCTCAGAGTGACCCTTGACCCTGTTTTCAGGCCAGGTCGCTCCCCTGACGCGTTAGCTTGCCGTGCTAGTGCTGTGTCTGACCTGTGCCCCGCTGCTGCCGCCGGTTCGATCCCTGGTGGTCCAGTGGGCGTAAGCTTGCTCTCTATTCTGCTCTTTATTGCATTTATTCTGCTGCCGGTTGTACTGTCTCCACTGTGTTACCCTTTTCTTTTTAATTCACGTTCTGTGCCCCATTGACTGTACAGTGTTGCCTGTGCTCCCTTAGCGTTTTTTCTTTTGTGCCCCTTTGCGTTCAGGTGTACTGACCTCACACCATCATCAGGGGGTGCAAGGAGCAGGTGTACTGACCTCACACCATCATCAGGGGTGCAGGTGTACTGACCTCACACCATCATCAGGGGATGCAGGGAGCAGGTGTACTGACCTCACACCATCATCAGGGGTGCAGGTGTACTGACCTCACACCATCATCAGGGGTGCAGGTGTACTGACCTCACACCATCATCAGGGGGTGCAGGGAGCTGCACTCTCTGATGATGGCGAAGTCAGCCTTCCTCTAAGAAAAACGGGCTGCATTTAATTAAAGAAAGAGAAAAAAAAGCTGCTTCATTAAAAAGAACTCCCAGACATGGTGGTCTGCTGAGCCCAGCAGGCCACTATCCCTGGTAGGGCTGGCAAATTGCGAGAGCCTCATTAATATTAATGAGCCTTGCAATTTGAGACCCCGATCTAGTGTTGGTAGACAGCGGCAACCATCGCTCGCTGCAGTGGTGGAACCCTCAAAACTTAGCAAAAGGGCAGCCTTTCATAGACCCGATTCCACAGTAACCGGTTGGGGTGCCCATCTTCAACATTACAAAGTCCATGGGCTGCGGTCGGACAAACACAAACGTCTCCACATCAACTACCTGGAACTTCTAGCAGTGTTCCTAGCACTCAGCTTTTCTCACCCAACTTGTAGGCAAGACTGTCTTAGTTTGCACGGACAACATGACAGCAATGTACAACCTACAGAAACAGGGAGGGACTCCCTCTCTCCAGCTGTAGCACCTTGCACAAAGCATTTGGGATTCGGCGATTCACCAAAAAATCTATCTCCTAGCAGAACACCTCCCAGGAGTAGACCATCAGTTGCAGACCTGCTCAGCAGACACAGGTAGCAAGTCCACGCGTGGGAACTTAATCTCAAGTTCTTCTTCCCTACGTTCAAAACTGAGGGTTTCCACAGATAGATCTGTTTGCCACAGTGCAATGCCCTATGGATGATTTGATCAGGGATATTTGCTTAAGCTTTTCCGCCTTTCCTGCTAATTCCATTACTAGTTCGGAAGCTCAGACAAACGTCCCGGTTAAAAAAGGCGTGTTGGATGTTGGAGGCAGGTTACGACCTCTCACATACCGGTATGCGAAGGAGGCACTACAGGTCCCAGGCAGGCTCTGCCCAGAAGTGCTGGTCATCCCCTAGCCACTTCACATCCTTGAAGTGATTGACAGCTAAAACAAGCGTGTTACTGAGAAGGGAATCCCCCGTCTCACACATAGAGAAACACCTTAGTGCGTGTAAACACATAGTCTGGTTTACACATTCACTAAATCTTAGTTTGCACTCACATAATTTTATATAGGTCCTGAGGAAAGCCAGCATATTCATAAGGCACTGGCTGAAACATGTCGACTCACCATTGGATGTGAGAGGTCGTAACCTGCCTCCAACATCCAACAAGCCGTTTTTAACCGCTGACGGAGGCCCAGTTATTAAAGTTTAATTTACCCTCGGGTACTGGGACCCCCGCCAAGCCGTTTTAATATCACAATACTTTCCACCTCACACTGCACACTCAGCAATATACCTGCTCTGCTGTAATCAGGCGTTGAAGCACACCCGGGACACGCTAGGTATTACTGGGTGGGCCCGATGATGAAGCATGCCACCAACTAGGTTGGTGGGTGAGGGCTTCATGAACACACCTACAAGGTGTTCCCAACCCCTGACAAAACATATCAGAGTCCTTTAATACTTAGTCATGAATGAGCTAGTCTCCTTTTGATTTAACATATATAACCCACGGGGATTCGGACTAGCTACCTGGTCCTCTCTCTCTCTTTTGATACGCACATATATCACTATTAATTGAACCATCAGAATTCTTGTATAGAATTTATGTGCTGCAATGATAATAGAGCAAAAGACACACAATTGATGGACGGAATGCAGAACAAATCAAAACATTCACCCCCAGTCAGAGATCTGGGTAAATCCATCATTATTTTGCTCACCCTGCCACCCCAGTTCAGACATGGCCATATGCAAATGAGTCTTGACCCTGTGCCTCATGGGAACAGTCCAGCCCGAACTGCAATGATAATAGAAGCAGATAAAAGTCATTAGCAAAATAAGCACTTTGAACAGAATAAATAGTTCCACCATCTTTTAAAACAATGTACATATGCAAGCATATGATAACTGTACATAGCGCTTTCCTACTATGCTTTCCCGTGTGTGGGTGTGTCTGTTGGTCTCTGTGTGTCTGTCTCTCATTCCCTGTAGGGAAAGTATGTAGCTCCCCGTTCTAGAAGAGTCGGTCAAGAAGGAGCACACTGCATTGAATAATTTCTTGGTATGCACTTTTTATTAGTATTACAGGAAATCCCAATGATTGATAGTCTCTGTTATATTCTTCTTTCCCACAGGGTCATCCACTTCAGTCCCTTAGGTGAGCCTCGGCCGCCGTCATCCCTAGGACAGAAGGAAAAGACTCAGGTAAGTGTTTTTGCTTCATGGTTTAGTCAAGGGAGGATGTGAGGGATAAATAATAGCTATGCATAAATGTGAAGGGAGGGTGTAGAGGTTGGAGCAACCAAAGGAAAAGAGTAGCTGATGATTTCTGCTCTTGTCTTTGTTTCCGTCTCACTTATTTCCTTTTCTCTGGGTCCCTTTCACCCCTCAGCCTCCCCTCCCGTCCCTCTCTTACTCAGACCCTTTCCAAAAGCCCGTAGACGCCCACGCACCTGGAAGAGCCACGTCCCTCCGGGGCAGTGGCGTGGTGACTCTGAGTCCTTCAGTGAGGTCTGGTCTTCTGTTTCGGCTTTTCCTCCTCCACCAGGTTCGGGTGTTCTGCTCGGTGACAAGCTGTGACCTCCCCTGGGTTCCGGTTCACTCTCTCGGAAGGTTGTTAGTCCTTCTCTGTCTTTCCGGTCTTCCCCCGCTGGTTTGTCCGCCTCGCGTTCCCATGCCGCGTGTAGCTGGACCAACTACTGACCAACCTGACGCGCTCTCCACCCCGCCTTCTTCAAGCATGTATCCTCTGATGTCCGTCCACAGCTCCGGTTTAAAGGGGCCGCCTGCCAATTCTCCTCTCTCCACTTCTTGATGACAGCAAAGCGGACATCTGGTAAAAGGGGACTATGAATATAAGAGGGGAGAAATATTTGAAGGGATGGCATGGCACTCCTTATCCTCTATCCCATCGTCTACCACACGGGCTACCTGACACACCCCACCCCCAGACGTTTCCCGTTCAGGGAAATGAGGGATGTGTGAAAGAAAGTCAGCAACTTGGTATGCATAGTATAAAAGATGACAATGCTAAAACTAGTGCCCATCCTGGAATAAAAGAAGACACACCCAAAAATAGCTTATCCTAAAAACCCACCTTCCAAAAACAAGATACCAAACAAAAGGAAAATCTTAGGAGCTTCAGGTGATGTTCCTGGTGTCTGATTTACTAGTGCTTGTTTAGGTTTACAGGAGTCCAGAGGTTACATAGCAAACCTTGACTATGCATGCCGCGTATTTTTCATTCATTATTGTCGTATTTATGAAATCCACTCATCGCGTGCCAGAAGGTAGATGTATTTGGCTACAGTTGTTTATATAGCGCCAGACTAGATCAGGTCTGTGTCTCCTGCTCCACAGCTTGTACCTGTAAAAGTGCCTCAATGTTTCCTTCCCTTGGAAGCAAATCCACTTGTATTCCAGTTTAAGCATATTTATTCTCATAGAATCACTTTCAAAATTCACTGTTCCGCAAGTAAATTCAAATTCAGTCTGTCCCAATTCATTTTGGGGGTTCTCCCTTCATCAGGGGATGCATGTGAGGAATCTATGTTGTATGTTGTGTGCGGAAAATAGTGACATAAGAATTAACTTGCAATGCAATCTAATCCTACAGCTACATAAATGAATAGTTTAGTACATGTCCTGGTAGAGCCTAACCGCATGTCTGCGTTTGTGTTATAACAGGGTCTTCACCTTTTCGATAGTGAGAGCTACTTCTGATCGAGGAGAATCATCCTGATCTACTGCCTTTATCACGTAGCTAAGGGTAGATAAATGCCAAGCAACGTAATTGCTACCCTAGAGCGTCCAGTCCTGCTGCAGTGAGTACATGGCATTTGTAGCACTGGGTTAGGAAAGGTTTACCTGTAGGGCCCCTCAGCCTTTGTAGCACTGTTAGGTTTACCTGTGGGACCCCAGGCATTTATGGTACTGGTAGGAACGGTGTATCTGTGGGGTCCCCAGGGACCCGTTTTGTTCATTTTATTCTTATTAACGAATCCCATCTGAGAGGTGAGTGTTTCGCTGAGGGTTGTGGTCTCATGTCATGCCATACATGGGACGGCATTGTTCTCTCTGAGTGAGTGTGAAGACAGAAGACTTCTATTATCTGGTGAGTTGCCCTCCTGTTCATTGGCTCCTGTCCAGATCCTGGCCCTGCTTTAAAACTTCAAGATTAATGTTCAGTAGTGGCAGGTACAGTATAAGGACTGTGAGCAAGACCTGCTGTAGAGTTTTCGCTGTCCTAGAAAATATGTCTCAAAGTAGGAAAGGGCCTGTTTTGGACATGGTTAGCCTTCACTTTTTACTTGGAAAATGATATAGTTTTTTTCTGGAAGTGCACAGGGTCCCTGCCAACCAGGTCCCCTGAGCCCGATCTCCTTCATTAAGTGTACCAGTCGTTTCCACGATTGTCAACGCTTTCGCTCACATATAAGTCCCTTGTAAAAGATACCTCTGGTACCAAGGGCCTTGTTGTTAAAGAGGGTCCCTAAAGGCTGCAGCATAAATTATGCCACCCTAAGGGACCCCTCACCAAGCACATACATACATACATACATACATACATACATACATACATACATACATACATACATACTGCCACTGCAGCTGTGTGTCTTGGTGCAGACAAAACTGAAGAGTTGACATGGCACACATCCCTGTATGCGATGCCCATAGGGACTGTCTGAGATATTGGTAAGACACCCCTCTAGCAGGCCTTATAGTGGACGCTGCTTTAGGAATATCTCCTGCAATGTCCTTGTTGATTCCTGGATATTGCAAGTGACCAGGCAAGCTCTATAGTAAGCACATTGGCTGGACACTTGTCATTACGAGTTCCCCAGCCTCATGAAGGTTTCTCTGAAATATGGGATATTTGATACCAAACATCTCAGCATATTAAACCTGCATTGATTGCAGTGTCCGATTTGTTAAAAGTTGCACACAGGGTGCCTCTTAGAGGGGTCCCCTAAGATCTACCAATCCTTAGTGTGGTCACCGACTGGCCTGAGCCAGCCTGCTACCACCAGACAGTGTTCTGTCCTCATGGAGAGAGTGCCTGCGCACTCTGAGGTCGATAACAACGCCTTTCCTGGGTGGAGGTGTTCACACCTCCCACTTGTCAGGCAGAGCCATCTGTGGCAGGGATTTTCAAAGGCCTTGCCGCCTTGGTAATGCGACCCCAGCCTCTTCTGTTAGAGGGAGCAAGCGATCATCTTGGCCTCACCCCCTTTTAGGCGTTTGGCCGGAACAGCCTTAAATGCAACTCCGACAAATCGGAAGTTCTTTTCTTCGGCTGTCCAGCAGACCCCAGATGGAAGGAATGGTGGCCCTCCGCCATGTTTCCGCCGGCCCATGATTCTGAAGCTGCAAACAATCTGGGCATCTTGGTTGACAACACCCTCTCCTTTAAGGCTCAGGTGTCAGGACTAGCAGGGAAGTGCTTTCCAATATTGAGGATGTTGAGGAAGTTCTTGCGTCTCCTATCATTTGTACATAGAAAGATCACAGTGCAGGCTTTGATAGGGTCGCGCTTGGACTATGCCAACATCCTCTACCTCGGGCTGGACTGTTCCCATGAGGCACAGGGTCAAGGCTGATTTGCAGATAGCCAGTGTCTGACCAAGGGTGGTGTGGAGAGCAAAACAATGATTGATTTAGGCCCAGATCTTTGGACTGGGATGAATGTAAGACATTGTTCTGCATTCTGTCCATCAACTGTGTTTTTTGCAACATCCTCTACCTCGGCCTCCCTGACTACCTCCTGAATCGCCTGCAGGTTGTCCAGCCTGCCGCTTTCTACATGCAAATGCAGGGGGGTACCATAGGTACCCCCCATGTGCACCCCCCACCCCCCCTTCACCTAGGGGGCCCGTAACGGGCCCCTGCAGTGAAGTTCCGTATGCTTTTCCACGGCGGAAACCCGCCGCGGAAAAGCATAATTTAGAGGCCATCCTAATATGGTGGACGGTGTCTGGAAGATACCGTCACCATATTAGAGCTTTTCCGCCGCGGTTGTAATTCGACCGCGGCGGAAAAGCTGCGGACGGAAACCAGGACCCACCAGCCATCCTAATGTGGGTCTTTGGTCAGTCCGCTGCGGTTTTTCCGCATCCTCTGGGCCGGCGGTGTCTTCCGCCGGCCCCGAGGATGCGGAAAAACCGCAATCATAATGACCCCCAAAGTGTGGCAGGGTATGCTCAGACGTGAGTCCCTTGCTCACTTTGCCACTGGATTCAAGCAAGCCGGGCCGAAGACGGCTGAAATGCCAGAAACCGGTCCCCGGAAGCTTGTTTCCGGTCCAGGGAAGGCATGGCTTGGCAGTTCGGGCTGGGCTGTTCCCATGAGGCACAGGGGCAGACTGATTTGCATATGGCCATGTCTGAACTGGGGTGGCAGAGTGGGCTAAAGAATGGTGATGGATTAAACCCAGATCTGTGGACTGGGTGTGAGTGTTTGATTGGTTCAGATCCTCCGTCCATCACCACCCCCCTTTGTACCACTATCTCTCATACAAGCTTTGAACGTCTTGTCTTTTAAATATCACGGATCAACCCTTGGGGGTAGGATGAAGTCCACAACCGGACCATCGAGTTGCACCTCCACCAGCGAATGGTCTGAGATTCCCCCTGCTATGTGTGTAGCGGCCCTAAAATCATCTTCATGGACAGTCCGGGTGAAAAGATAGTGCAGGCATGCCAGACTACCATGTGCTGCAGACAGGTGCGTCCAGTTCTGATACCCTCTTCCCCTCTAGGGGCATTTAGGAGTATCATGAATATAGTATAGGTTCAGTTCTGTCACTCCAGTCACCCCAATGCGTATATGCTCTGTCGTAAGCGTCTTATCCTTCCACTGGATGAGTCAGTCTAGTCTGGGTCTCTTTCCTGTTTCCCGGCACTTGAATGGCAATCCCGAACACTCGAGAGAGCAGTGACCCACCAGCAGGCTGTTGTGGAGAGCTTTTGTCCTGGATGTAAGGCTGCATTCAGTAGGGCACCCACTCTGTCTTTTCTTTGCCTTTGCCTGAAGATCAGCAGTCCCAAGGTAGCAGTCACACCTGGCCTGTCTGTAAGTGCAGCTGCCTCTGGAGGCCTGACCGTCAGCAATTAAGCCCACATTGTGGCCGGCTGGACCACAGGCGTAAGCTCAGACAGGGTGTTCGACACTGGAGTAGTTGTAGTCCTTCATGGGCCTCTGACACAGAGTAGCCAGAAATTCAGCTGCTAAAAGACCAACACAGGCTCTCCAGGAAGCCAGTAGATTTAGACCCTGTTGTGTTAGGAATTTGGCAAATGCAACCTTGAACGGGCAGTTGGCAGCACACAATCGTCCAACTGGGCCTCAACAATCACGTTGTCGGAAGTTTTATTTTCTGCCTTGAACTGTTGGGAGCGTCTTGGTGGGGCGGGGGGGAAGTCCCTCAGATTAGCTGGTCCTGCTGGATGGCTTTCCGGCCAGCCCTACAAATAACGAGGATGTGTCGGACCTTGCTTCTTCCAGGACAGCCTTGTCCTCTTGCTGGATAGTCAAACTCCCTTCCCTTTCTTACCAGACAGGCAGGCTTCTAGGCAGACTTCTAGGCTCTTCAGTACAGGTACACAGCTTCTCCATTAAGTAATTCAGCCTGCAGGTGATGTCCCCTCAACTTAGATAGACTGTCAGGCTGACACCATCCCTGGTGGCACAGCAGACACCTAAGTACTTTGTAGAGCACATTATGAAATGAAATGATGAAATGAAATGAATGAAGCTTATATAGCGCATGACTTACCCTGGGGCATCTCCGCGCTTGCTTAGGGAACCCGTCCTGGTATTCCCCTGTGAGATAACCCCGGCAGGGTATCCACAAGGTGAAAGCCAGGCATCCCGCCGCGAGGGGCCGTTGTGGAGATTAAGCAAGCTATTGCCCAGAGTCGCAGAGTGTGAACCCGTGAGTCGAGAAGGCACCGGAGCGAGAATTAACGAGTCCGTGGAATTTTGAGCCCAAGACCCGCCGAGGCGGGGAATTGAACCCTGGTCCAGGGCCGAACTCAAGCTCCAGGTCTGCCGCCTCTAACCCCTGAGCCACACTTCTCCACTTCCTAGGTAACAGAGGACTTTGTACTGTTTACAATCTACCAGTTTGATCTTTCCTTGCAATTGAAGGCGGCAACTTTTACATCTAAATTTCAGGTTATTAATTTGATGAGCCTGTCGACTGACATGCTTTACAGAGGTTTCTTTTTAAAAGGCACCGAGTCAGTTTATAATGCACAATTGCATTAATTTTTTCTGCATTTAATTTAATTAAATTAGATCACCAAGAAAACAGTTTGTGTCTCAATGTTTTCAGCTCCTTACAGAAGGATTCATTTGAACCTTGGAGATTATTATTCCCGGTCACCAAAGGATGGGAATGGATGAGGCTGACCAAGAACAGAGGAAAGCGTGCACTTGAAAAGAGAGTAGGTGGGAACAGAGACGACAAAGGGGGCCCCCCTTGAGTTCTTGAAGAATAACATCAATGTCATTGAAGAGCCACTGAAAAAGGCATGGTCTTGAGATAGAATTTGCAAAGCCAATCTTAACAGGCAGTTATTTTTACCTATTTATACCTCATTCAGGAAGTCCTTTAAACACTCTGCGACTCTGGGCAATAGCTTGCTTAATCTCCACAACGGCCCCTCGCGGCGGGATGCCTGGCTTTCACCTTGTGGATACCCTGCCGGGGTTATCTCACAGGGGAATACCAGGACGGGTTCCCTAAGCAAGCGCCGGGAAACCCTTTGTGGGTAGCTGTGCGCTATATAAGCTCAAAATACATTTACAACACCGTAATATTGAAATATAGTGCTCATATGCAGAGCTGCCCTTTTCAGAATCAGCCTACCTATTATTCTACGCTAGTTTCTCTTTTCAAAATCCTCACACTTCTTTAGGGTTATTTAGCACACTGACGAGACCACCATTTTTCTCCTCAGAAGAGGACCATTTCTTGAAACCTTTTGGGCCCAGAAAATATTGGAGCACGATTATTCAAATCTGTTTTCCCAGCATCCTTTGTTGGCCCATCCAAATACGGAGATTTCTCTTACGTGCGACTTTTGCAGGAAAAGCTACATGCAGATCCTCGTTCTTTATTTTTGACTTGTAATCCACACACTGTAAGCCTTCTTGTTCCTCGCTATATGAGCAGGTATAAAATGCAACCATCAGAGTCATCAAACTTGTACTTTACAACAAAAGGTGTTTTTTAAAGTTGCATTAAATGATAACATTAAATACATCTGATGAGATGAAATAGAAAACTACACTTTAGACAAAGGCCTACACCAAAAGCATATATGGTCAGGGATGCCCGCCACCCCTTCCACCGAAATCCCAATGGTTGGAGACAGACACATTTGAACTTTTGGAAGGCAGGGGGGCCTTGCGACCCCCCCGGCCGTATTTATTAAAATATGAAACAAAATTAAAACTTTAAATAAAACGTTTCATTTCAACATGTACAAAATTCACTTTCCATTACACTTGATGTTGACAGATCTTCGAGGCTAACCTTAACAAATCTCTAATACAAAAGGTTTCCTAACCGAGTCTAACATCAGGCATTGCATACGAATTTTGTACATCCTAAAGTTAAGGGCCAACGGCAAGGTCTTAACCGGTGTCAGATCCCTATCACCAACTAGCGCCCACACGTAGTGACGCATGCGCAGAGGACTTTACCCTCGTAGCCAACCAATAGCGCCCACACGTAGTGACGCATGCGCAGAGGGCTTTACCCTCGTAGCCAACCATAGCTTCCCTTGTCATTGGGGGCCCCCTTCACTCGACGCCATCTTAAGGCCGTCTGAGTTCCCGTGCGGGGTGACTGTAAGAAGGACAGCGTGAACTCCCCCCCCCCTCTCCCCGCATTAGCTCCGCCATGCGGATATCCGGCCCCCGGGAAGTGCAACTCTCGGGAGGGGCTTATAGCCCAATACTCCCCTAGGGTGTGGCCGATGGCCCAACCCTCCCCTGGGTGTGGCCGATGGCCCAACTCCCCCTCTGGGTGGGCCAATGGCCGTCTCCCCCGGGCGCCCCATCCGTAATGGGTGCTGCCCCACCAAATGGGAGGGGCCAATGGCCCTCCCCTCGAGCGATCCCATCCGTAATCGGTGCCGCCCCCCTGGGGACCTTGAAATCTCTGCTCACCGATCATGACCTTACCGCCACAGGCTGGATTGTTGACCGACTATCCGGCCCCCCCAAAAGCTCCTATAGGTCGTGTCTCTCCAAGCCCACTAGCCATGCTATTATGTCTCCAATCCAAATATCATTCCCCTCCCTGGACAAGTGCACCCCATCCTGTGAATAACAGCGATCCCCCCATATGCACCCATGAGGAATACTCTGGAGGTGTTTAGACCGAAACAGTTTATCCATCTTGTTGTTGACCCTCTTAACTGAGTTATTCAATGCTGTAATTGACAAACCCCCCCTCCATACCTTCCTGGGGACTATGTGTGACCATGCTATCGTTGAACCTGGGAGCGTTTTCGCCAGCCAACTAACTGTGTGTAGGATGCGCTCTATCAATGCCCGCCTACCCAATTTTACCAAATCATTGCCCCCTACATGTATTACCACAATGGATGGCGGTGACCTGTGCCGCTAACAGATCTTCGACAAAATCTTGCAACTGGTTGATACCCAGACCTCCTTTCCTTTATTTTATTTTTTTATTTTTTATTTTTATTTTTTTACTATTGAGCCCCGCTACATTCCAAGCTAGACATTTTATTACATGCATTTATAAGGTAGCAAAAAATTCAGACCCAACTTCAAATAGTCAAATAATAAGTCTTGGGCCCTCAAACAACTAGCACAGCCAATAAACCATTCAATAATCAGTGTTTTGATGTCTTTATCAGATTCTTCGTCTTGTTCTCCCCTGTCAGCCTGCAAACAAATTTTAAGTGATTCCCCCCCCCACCCCCCCACCACCCTGAGCCTCCAACCTGCGGAGACGGGGGCCCACCCCCTCCCACCCCCCTGGCTCTCACCCCAGCCGGGGAAGAACCACCCTCCAGCTACAGCTGCCGTTGGAGAGGCAGCTCATGTGGTGGATCACCCTGAGAGGCTCCTGCCCCCCCCCGCCCTTGTCAAATATCATTGTGCATAATAAGTAAGAGATCATTAAGGATGGAACTAAGTGAACATTTATCATATACTGAGGGGTAGCCCTCTATTAAACCCTCTAAGCTAAGTCCTGTAACTTAGAAAAATTATGTGTGTGTATTCTTTTTTTGATAGATTAATCACCACCCTTTGGGCCAATTGTAATTATTTTAGGTCTGGCTCTGGCTAGAGCTGATACTAGAGAGGTAAGCTTCTGCCTCCTTAGCATCATTAAAGAAATGTGTCCGCCCGCTCTAATAACCTTAAGGCGGGCGGGTTCTTGAAGGAACACCTGCCCTCCGTGAGACTTAATGGGGTCCATCAATTTACGGAGCTGCCACCTCCTATCCATGGTGTCCTTGCTTAGGTCTGATCGTGCAAAAAATGAGAACTCCCCTACAGCTACTGGAGAGTTAGGGCGAGCTCTCTGCCAGACCGCCTGGCGCAAAAGAAAGTTGCCAAAATAGATTAAAAAGGGGCGTGAAAACTGATTCTCTCTGTTTCTTTGAAACAAGGGAAGACGGTGGGCCCGCTGGATTTGCGAGTCCCAGTCCCAATCTGCCAGATCAGGGAAAGCTTTCTGGAGTACTCCTACAATGTACGCCCTCGGGTCTGAGCCCTCGGATCTCTCCGGTATGCCAAATAGTCTTAGATTAGATCGTCTCTGCCTGTTTTCCAAATCCTCGACTTTTAACTGTAGTGCAGTCAGCTGGTCATCATGCTTTTCAACCGCAACTGTCATTTTAGTGGTAGACTCCTCCACCTCAACCACCCGTTGCTGTAGTTCCCTGGTTTCCTGCGAGATCCCCCCAATTTTAGAGGTAAGCTCGCATAGAGAGGATTGCATCCTATTATTATCCTCCCTAAGTTGGAGATAGTACTCCTGTGCTTCTGCACGTTGGTTACTCAGCTGCTTGCTCAGTATCTTTAGTATTTCGTCCAGAGGGGAAGAGTTGACTGTTTCCGGTCTTGAGTCTTGTCTCAACGATCCCTCATCTGATGGGTTGCCCCTGTTTTTAACCATAACAGGTGAAGAAGAGGCTAGAGCAAGACCGGAGGTTGATCCCCGTGGAAAGGGGAAGCTGGTATTGCCTGTTGTTTGGGCAGCTAAATTGATGTTAGAATGCAAAGCGTCGCATGCGTGGGCCAGTGCTGGTTCCAGAACATCAGGTGAAACAGGCAGATTCCCCTGCACCTGAGGCTGTTCTTCCTCTGTCAAGTCCTCAGGAGGCAGATTAACAGGGTCGATTAAGATGCTTTTTTCCGGAGTGACCAGTACAAGTATAGAGTCTGTGGGGCTTGCTCCTGAGAGCCTTAGCGCCATGGTTTTGACCAAGCCCTTCGCTTCAATCCATTTTCTAAGTGGGGTTTTTTCCGGCAAGTTCTTCCTTAAAGCTTGGTTATTACTAGGTTTTGACCGTTTGGAGATAGCACCAGCCAAGCTACCTCTCCTTGCTTTTTGTTTGCCCTTAGCCTTAATCTTAGAGACACACCCCCCCACAAGAGGGTTAGCCCTGTTATCAATAAAGTCATCCTCAGTCTCAGTCTCTACCTCATAGTCCTCATAAGAGTCCAACTCAATATCCACTGTAGGCACTGTATGCTCATTTTGAGCCCCGCATTCATCTTCCTCCCTGTGGGCTTCTGATGGTATTCCCACACAGCCGGAGTTAGGTCCTTCCATACTGGTTGGCCGCGGATCACAGGGTGCTGACTGAGTGGCACTTATGGGATCGGGCTGTGGCGCGGGAGCTAGAATGGCAGGGTCACCTCCCTTGAGTAGCGGCTGTTCAGTGTCACCAATACTGTCACCATTGCTGAGCCCCATTATCGATGGCTGTACAACCGAGGAATTAATAAAGAGTCCTTCAGAATCGATATCAGCGTTAGTGTCAGGCATTGCTACTTGGCCCCCCTCCTGAGTTGCGTTGGGGTTTATAACAGCTTTTATTAGAGGGTGTGAAACTGTTTCTCCAGCAGGCCCCCCCGTTTTGACAGTCAATTTAGGCCCCGTTTTAGCTGTTTTAGGAGTAGAGTCCTTAGAGCCCTTAGAGCCTTTAGTTTGTGTCCCTACTAGCGGGGTAAGCGATCTCAGTACCTGTTTGTCTTTGGCCAAATCTTCCACCGGATTCTGCTTCTTAGTGGTGACAGCCGGCTCTGGCTCTGCAAGTGATGCGGCAGCTGCAGCTTTCTTTCCGCCGAGCAAAGCGGGACCCCTGCTGTCTTCTGGTGAGGCGCCCTCGGTCACAGCCTCCGCAATGGGCGGAGGTGGCGCTGCCGCTGCTGCCGCTGCTGCTGCAGTGATTCCTGGGGCGGCAGTAGCGGAGGGAGCCGCTGCCGCCTGCTTGCTGTTCCTCGTCGAACGCGACGGATTCGGGTTCTTGGGAGACATTCCCTTGAACCGCAAAACGCCGGCAGTCACTCGCTGGCTAAGACTGAGACCAATCCAACCTATCCCGGAGCTGCTGAGCAAGTCACGGAGCAACCGCCGGAGCAGCCAGGCCGGGTCAGGGAACCGGAACATCAGCGTGCTATGATAAAGGAGAACCACCAGCACAGGTTTGTGTTTAAAAGATTGAAGGTTGAAAAATTGTTGGTTTAGCGCTTATGTGCTCTAGCCGCGACCATTAAGTGCCCAATTCGATTCAATTCAATTCTATTCCGTTTCGGTTCCATTCAATGCCATTACGTTAGATTACAGTCCTTGCGAAGTTTGCAGGTAAATCAGGAGAGGAGCACGGAGCCTCCAGGTGAGCCGCCCAGACCTGGAGGTGTTTAGACCGAAACAGTTTATCCATCTTGTTGTTGACCCTCCTAACTGAGTTATTCAATGCTGTAATTGACAAACCCCCCCCTCCATACCTTCCTGGGGACTATGTGTGACCATGCTATCGTTGAACCCGGGAGTGTTTTCGCCAGCCAACTAACTGTGTGTAGGATGCGCTCTATCAATGCCCGCCTACCCAATTTTACCAAATCATTGCCCCCTACATGTATTACCACAATGGATGGCGGTGACCTGTGCCGCCCTAACAGATCTTCGACAAAATCTTGCAACTGGTTGATACCCAGACCTCCTTTCCCATGGAAAGATATGTTATACCATAAATTATCAGGTGTGTGAATCGCATCACCTGCCCTGAATATCTCTCCAGCCCGCCTCACGTATGAGTGGCCCACGACCCATACCGATCGACTTCTCATCGTAGCCCGCGAAGTGCTTGTTCGCTGATCCTGGGTCGACCCCAATTTCCGCCTCGCGTCACAGGCTTGTGAAACTGTAATCCAAACAAAAAGACAGGCAGCGTGAGTGTTTTTCTAACACAATCATAACATATGCAATCGCACATAACGCTTGAAACAGTCCGATGACCATCTCCCCAACTGTTTCACATTGTCTGCCTGCATACCCCTGGCCGTTGCCTCTGTAGCGGCCCCTATTCTGAACGAATGCGTTCCAAAATCACCCGGGTTCAACCCCGCCGCTACAATCGTGATTGTCAGCACTTTCTGAAACTGGAATTTCGTTAGCGGGGAGCCGTCCGCATGTCGTAGCAAGGCCCCCCCAGCCCCCCCACGTCGCCTCTCTCTGCTTCAAGTAAGCCTCGACGTGCTTCACTGGACAACAGTGACCACTCAGAGCGCGTTATAATACTATGCCAATACATTTATGCTGCTCCCCCTTGCCTCCTGATCTGTCTTCGACCTGGCAATCGTGATCAACACTGTATCCCCCTTCACTTGAATGTGATCCCGGCGCAAGCCCCCATTTACATCTTTCTTATTGGCAGCCACAAGCTCGCTTATTCGCAGCGCCCCATAGAATGCTAGTGTAAATGCAGCCCTGAACAAGATCACCTCGTTAGGCGAGGAACATGTCTCCCCCAACTTAACCAATAAGGCCGACAATCTTTCAAATCAAATCGGATGCCTGTTATCAAGCTTGCGCCCCTCCAAGCGACGCCAACCCCGCAGCGCTTTCCTGACTACAAAGGAATGTGTGGGGTCTCTGATCCCCTGGAGCTGTGCCATGAATGATATGGCGGCCTTATACCGATTAGCGGTCGCCGCCGACCGGCCTTCCTCGTGAAGTGCCACCAAAAATTGGGTAAAAGACTCCTCCTGACCCCATCTGCTCTCCCAATCTGGACCCAAAAAGGCACAGTAAGCGCGCAACGCCCCTTCGTACGCTTTCCTCGTCCTGGGCACTAGACTGGCTGCCACGAGGTTCTGTAGTCTGGGGCGCCGATTTGCCATAGCGCCTCGGGAAATGGTGCCGCCATTTGCTCCGCTGAAGGTAAACACTCCCTGAAGGCCGCATTTTGAAACGAGAGAGTGCATCAGCCGCAGTATTTAGTACACCCGGTACATCTTTCGCCCTGAATTGGACATTTAATCTCAAGCATGTCAGTACAATCTCCTTCAACAACCGGAGTATCCATTTGCAGCGCGCCGCCTGCTGATTAATGCATTCAACCACAGTCATGTTATCGGACCAAAATACAACTGATCGGTCCCGAAACTCACCTGCCCAAGCACACAATGTTACCCATATCGGGAATAGTTCCAAAAACCCAATGTTGCTTGTCAGCCCACTCGTCTCCCACCACGTGGGCCATTTCTGTGCCGACCAGCGGTTACCCAGGATTGCACCAAAACCTGTGCTGCCCTCAGAGTCTGTCCATAAACCCAACTCTGCTGACGTGGCCGGAAGCCTGCTCCAGACTACTCGGCCATTGAAGTCCGCCAAGAATGCCAGCCAAATGAGCATGTCCTGGCGAACCTTGGCCGACAGCCTAGTCCGATGGTGGTGTAGGAGAGTAGGGTCTGCAATCCTATGATCACCCAGATTTTTTGCTTTTGTTTCACTGGTTTACGACTTTCTCTGGCTGTGGGCCTGCCAATCAGACCCACAGCCTGGCTGTTCTCTCTCTAAATTACAACATGTACCCTAGGTGCATTTACCAATTGGTACTGGGCCACCTTATCAGACCCTGTAACTCAGGGCATAGGTGTACCCAGGGCCTACCAGGGGCTGAAGCATGTATTATGCCACCCCTGGCTGGCCTCCTAAATTTGACACAACTGGCTGCATGACAGCTGGGGCAAAGTCGTGTAATCACCCTTTGCTGTAGATATAGTATACCTATATCTAACCCTAAAATGGACACACAGATTCCTATCAGTCACTCCTATGGCAGGCCTTAACAATCCTGAAGGCAGAGTGCTTGGAATCGTGTGAGATGGTGCTCTGGCATGAGCTGAGCCTGTCTGCAGCTTGCGGAACCAAGTCCTAATAGCTGTTCCATGATATCGCATACCATATACTCTTAAGTGCATTATAATCCTCGCGGTTAAATGCTATCTTTGGTATTGCTTTATCAAAACATGTCGAGTAAGGTGTCATACGAATTGGAATACTAACCCCTCGCCAATTCTGGCGACGGGGTTAGCATTCCACCCTTCTAGAGGGACACGACATGGATGTAACTGTGAACCCCGGTTAAAGTTAAACGAAGCCTCAGCTCCACAAAATGGATGCTGCCACCACAGACACGAGTCTGACCCCCTGCAGCTGGGAGTCCTTCCAGCGAGGGGAGCCTGGACAAAGGGTTTCCTGTCGAGGGCGGTGCTAGCACCGTCCCAGACAGGGTTTTGTGTATCCTCGGTAGGCAGGGCTTTACAGGAAGGTGACTGCTGAGTGGCACCCCGGTGCTCACTACGCATAGGCCAGTCAGAACCAGTTCCAGGGGCACACCAGCCCCTGGCCTGGGGAAGTCCGGCATGGGAGAGGGGTGTAACCACCCCCCTCCTAGTCCCACCCATAGGCAGGACCTAGTCACCGGGTCAGCCCCCTTTTTTAGTATAAAGATAGGAGCGGGCCCCCTGTTAAAATTAGATCATCTTTGGAATCAAGACACGACTTTCTGCGAAAGGACATCAAGATTTCCTTCTTCAAGATTCTCCCTTGTGGCTAAGGAGTAGTCACCCTGCATCCGCAGGCACCATCCTAAGAACACTGCGGTCTGCTGCAAGTCCTTCCTCAGGAATCCGACGACACAGCTCGACGAGACCCGGCTTCCCTGGCACCTCTGACCTCTACTCACCTCTACAGCCAAGCTGAGAACTGTGAGTGCGACGAGACCTCGAGGGACCGACGATCGCCAAGACTGCACGACTTCTTTGCAACAAGCCCACCGTGTGCTCCACTGGTGAGTGCTTTGGGGTCCGAGAAGCCCCAACCCTGAGCAGCTCCAGCACCGAAGATCAGCCCTCCAGTATCTCCACGATCTGCGTGGGGCCCTTCTGCTTTTGCCTGCTCACCGCGCTGTGTGGCTACTAGCCGGCTGGCTTGTGGCCTTCTTCACGACGCCCGACGACATCACTGCTGCTGGTCTGGTTGCTCCAGACTGGCCCTTGCTTCCTTGCAACAGAGAAGCACCCCGGACCCTCCTGGTCCAATCCAGACGCCATTTTGAGTCCACCACGTGGGCTTGAATTTGCCAAGGCTTTGTTGCCCAATCCTGGGTCCAGCGACGCCGACAGCTTCATCCATCGTGGGACAGCTCGCTCCTCCATCCTGGTCGCCGACAATGCCAGCCAAATGAGCATGTCCTGGCGAACCTTGGCCGACAGCCTTGTCCGATGGTGGCCTTCCTTGAGGTCCACCATGGCCTGCGCGATGGACCGTGAGAAAGGGCGGGCCATCGGGATGACCCTCAAGGCGAAATTCAACTGGCCCACGGTCTGCTGAAGTTGGTGCAAAGATACTTTGTCGTTCTTAATACATTGAACCAAGGAAGCCCTAATTTGGCCATTTATTCCGCGGGCAAGCGAAAGCAACCCTCCACGGAGTCTATCTCAATACCCAAGAACTCCAAGGAGGTTGTTGGCCCCACCGTCTTACCTGGCGCTAACGGGACCCCAAAACGACGCATGAGCACGCAAAATTCCTGCAATGCCCGTGCACATTCCTGAGAGCCCGCCGGGCCCACAAATAGGAAATCGTCTAGATAGTGCATCACATGCCGGTGTCCCGATGCCTTCGAGAATGCCCATTCCAGGTATGAGCTGAACATTTCAAAATAAGCACAAGAGATTGAACAACCCATCGGCATGCACATATCCATATAGTACTTCCCCTGAAACGCAAACCCAAGCAAGTGCTGATCATCAGGGTGTACAGGCAATAGTCAAAATGCAGATTCAATGTCAGATTTTGCTAACAATGCCCCAGGTCCGAGGCGATTTAACATGACGACTGCGTCATCAAAAGATGCATATCGCACACTACAGATGTTCTCATCAATTGCCTCGTTTACAGATGCCCTCTTTGGGGACGACAAATTGTGAATCAGCCTGAATTCGCCCGGCTCTTTCTTGGGCACCACCCCCAAAGGGGAACAAACAAAATCCTCAGTCGGTATATCCCCAAAGTGCCCTGCAATCCGCCCCAGGCAAAGCTCTTTTGCAATTTTTTCAGCGGCCACGGCCGGGTTCTGCATTACAGACAATTGATTCTTACATACCGGGGCACCCCTAAAGTCGCCTACCGGGATCCTAAAACCATGAGAGAAACCGTCCCGCAGGGTCCCTGCGGACGCATGATCGGGGTACTTACTCAGCCAGGGGGTCAACGCCAGGATGTCCACGGGTGTCTGGTTAACCCGATGGGCCGCCGTGTCCATCCTGCTTCGCCCCTCCTCTGGTCCCCGCTCCGTTGCTCTTTGATCGGCACGTCGCCTCGGGGTGTGAGGTGTTACCACAGGCTGCGCATGCGTGTCTGAACCTGCAAGTGCCTTGCGGTTTAGGACACGACCCTCTGTTGTAACCCCAACACACCCCGCGCTTGTTGCCATTTCCTCCCGTTCTGGCCTGCTGGTCTCCCCCATACGGTGTCCGAAAGGGCTGGGCCCGCTTCTGGTGGTAAGGCCTTAAACCAGATGGCCCACCCCCGCACCTCCGATATCCGGGGTAAACTGAGCATGCCATGCAACGGTATCCAAACGATCCCACGTTAATGTATTGTTAAATTCCTTTTCCTTTCGGAATGTAGTATCGTAACCTCTCCATACATCCCCCCGTATTTTTCATGGAAACTCGTTATCCTGCTTTGATAACATGCCAAATCCGCCAACAATTCAGGAGATTTTTCCGCCACAATTGCGACAAACACCGAGAAAGCCCTGACCCAATTCAATATTGATTCCTCTACCCGGAATTCCGCCATTTTTGCTCTCCACTCACCGGGATGCATCCATTCTTTCTGACTCTTAGCGTATTCAAACTCACGGTTGTCCGTCAATAGAGAAAACATGTTTATACATTTGTCGCCCCAAATCAATTCCTTCGTTGCCATGGGCACATGTTGCGCCAAGCTTTGCCGCCTAGAAGGTAGCACGCCATCCCCCATGATCGGGAGAGATCTCTTACCCTGTTCAACCGCTCCTTCGCCGGCTGGAACCGCCGTCTTCTGGTTCTCCGGCGTCACTGCGGGTGTCTCCTGCAGAGGGGCAGAAAGTACATTTCCCGCCCGACACCCCTTGCCCGATTAAGCTGCTCAATTATTTGCCTAGCTTCCTCAGCGGGTTCTACTGCCGGCGCAGACCCTGCGGCCCCCTTTTTTAGCCATGGCAGGACTGCCGCCAGGTGCGCGGCCAACTCAGGGAGTATCTGCTCCTTCTCCAGTGGGGTTACAATCACTGGGATCGGCAGGCCCCCATCAGTCGGGACCACCACCGGAACTACAGGTGTAGTCGGTGCTACCGGGGCCCCATCGGGCACAGGTGCGGACGGTGCTACCGGGACCTCCTCGGGCAGCGGAGCATCCTTGGCCCCTTTCTTGCCTCTCTTGCTCTTCCCTCTGCCACCTGGTGTGACATTCGGCAGGGCAGGACCCCGAGTCTTCTTCGGCCCTCCTGAGGGCCCTGCCTGTGCCTCTACCTTTCTCTGTAGCTCGGCCAAGTTGCGACCCAGTTGGTCCACCTTACCAAACCTCCTATCCATCGATGAAACCTTGTTCACCAGTGTGTGTAGCAAGCGCTCCATCTCGACGCCCTTTGCGATCTTATTCCCCGGCATCTCCGCTCTTGTTTTGTTCCGCAAATCCGCTTAACCACAGCTCTCCGGACTCCAAAAACGCTTCTCAGGAACTGAAAGAGAAAGACACACGATTACCACGCTCAAAATCGCTACTTGCTCTCGTCGAGGGCTCACAGGCGTCGAGTGGTGCAGCCTCCAAAGCGCGAGAACAACAGGACGCCTGCTCAGACCTCCTCGCCTTTTAAGCTTCCAGCGGGGGGCGGGCGGCATCCTCCTTCCCGCCCGGAAATACACGGACTTCCGGGCCCGGAGTCATAGGACCTCCTTCTTAGGCGGCGGGGGCGTGCTCCGACCACGCCACTTTGGGCATACCAGTCGGGTCACGCCCCCCCGCCCACAAGGTTCCTCGGGTGGGCGGGGCACCCAGCCATACGTTCGGGGGGACCGAGTGGTCTCCCCTTTCCATGCCCCTTGTATAACAGTGTGTTTCTAGGATCTTTTGAAGGTGGTAACCATCGCCATCCATCTACAAAGATCACCCTGGATGCTACCAGTTGATCTTGTTCATTGTATAGAAATCAGTCTTGAGCATGAACACATTTTACATTAAAACTAAAAACTCGTTCCTAAATGTTATCCTGATCCTAACCTTCTTTTCTGTCCTACCCTATGAGCGTGTATTTGAATCCATAGACTGTTTATCTATCCAAGCAAAAATATTACCCTACCTTCAACAAGTTATCCTTGAGGAACCGGCCACCCTGTCCAAGAAAATTAAGAAGTTATTGCTCAAGACAGTATGGTTTGTCTTTCGTGCAAGTGGATTACATGTAACAATGTCTTTTTAGGTTTCGCCTGTCGAAAGCTGCGCAAGCAGCGTTTCACGCAGGCGAAATCTTATGTCAACAGTATGTTGGCCTAGTCCCGCCTCTTTCTTCCATTGGCTAGCTCCATAAATGGAGGCTTGCCATTGGAAGACAGATCTGTCCGTCAATGCCGGAGCAGATTCGTGGGCGTTCCGGCGATTTTTAGGCTTTCTGCCCACATCATGCGGCGGTGGGCGGGTTATTTTTTTTTGGGGTATTGGCATCCTTCGTCCAACCAGCCTGCTCGCTCTCCCTGTGAGGATGCAGACCCGAACCGCTCCCTACTCCGAGCTGGGGTGGGCTGCGCGATGTCACTTTCCTTGCAGGTAAGCGGAAGTGACGAACTGAACGGAAGTAAGAAAACGACCGTAAGGCTGCCCGAGGACGGAAAGCTACGGCTGCTTTCGGTGATTATTCGTGAGCATTGGATAACCCGGGCCGCGGTGAGTGTGGTGCTCTTTCTTTGCAGGCTTAATGTTGGCCACCGGCTACAGTGACGGGGTGCAGGGCGAGAGCCGTGTAGGTGGGACTGAGTAGTGAGACCTGGGAAGGGGTGCGGCGAGAGGCGCGGCCGCTGCTCTGCGGGGGTGGGTGGCAGGCCGTGCCTACTCCCCCACAAAATCAATCAATCGGGGTATACAGTCCTCGTATATCGGTCTCTTCTCAAACGAGGAGCATGCAATTCAGAAACGCATACTTCCGCTGGCCTGATGGCCTCTGGTGCCGGGATGGGGCTGGTGCATACCGCAGGGCCCCTGGGAGGGTCTGCCATTCACCCAAGCTGCGCGTTGGGTATTTTTGTATAGATCGAATGTTTTAGGTTATTTGTCTCCCCTTTAGAATTTCCCTTCCGCAAGAAGGTTTTGTGTGTCACTACATCTGCCTTCCGCCGGATCGCCACCACGCTACTCCGCCCCACCAGTGGCCCTTCCTGGTAGGTGTACCAGGAAATTCGGGGCATCCGGACCCTTTACATCGATAACCACTGCTCTGCATCCTCGCGCCAGACAAGAAGTTTGAGCTTTGCTGCCAGGTACTGCAAATTGGTTTTTGCTCTGCCCACTCCATCCGTAGTCCTAAAACGTTAGGGCCCTGGTGCTTTCCCTTTCTAATCTTTATTCCTCAATATTGCATCCGTACCTTCTCCATTGACATCTCCAACCCTTAAAAAAATAAAAAAAATAATCCTCCCACACATGGAGTCTGCATAAACGCTAGGCCATTACGCCCTGAGACCTCATCCCCACTCAGAAGCTCGGCAGCTTCCAAATCTCATTAGGGCGTCTGGACACCGCCCCACCACTCCACTGAGCCCTCCTCACCTGTCGGACGCGAGTAGCAGAGATGGAGGCAACAGGCATTCCGAGTCTGTTCCAGGAGTAATAGAGCCCCCCCACGGGCGGAACTCAGCAGGAAAACAAAACTCCTGCTCGAGTGGGCCTGGATGTGTATTTGAATTATACTGAGTTCATGGCCCAATCGGTTATTTCAAGTGACAATGGGCTAGCAAAGAACAAAGCGCAACGACACTGTGGGCTTCTAGGACACGACTGCCAGTCCTTGTTACATGCAAATTAAACTTTATTTTAGATTCCTCTATAACAAGTCCACTGTTTCTTAGCTGGCTGGTGCACAACTACCTGCAGAGAGGGAAAAAAGATGTTGACCTCATGTAAGGCCCCACAAAGTACCCCCTCGGCCTGCCCCTTCCCTGCCCTCTTCGACAAGGTCGTCTACCAACTCTCCGCTCTTTAACTGTGCTATGGTGACCACTGTCCGCACGAAGCAAAAAAGTGTTCCTTCTGAAATAAAAATAGAAAGTTATTCGTATAAATTGTAGCACCTACGATCTTTAATTGCCAAAGCATCTTTATGTACAAGGACATGAGGGACATACAGGGGTGACATTCTTATGATGCATAACTGTTATTTCATTCAAAAACACATATAGTTTTCATGATGGTGTTTACCAACAATTTGTTTTTCTAAAGTACAATTTTACTAAATTGGACCCCGCCCTGGGTAACATTGCTGTCCCAGCCGGGCAGTTGTCACTCACGTGTTTAAAGATTTAAATAAGGTACATTGGAGGTAATGTCACCCGTTACACAGAGCGTTTAGGTTTAGTTCTGAAATCAGTAGAGCTTCATGAAAAACGTACTGAAAGGTGGCTGCCGAAAGTACCATCAACTGTGCAGAACACGCATCGAATTCACTGGCACATGGTGTACAAATACGTCACGTTTTTAAGTTCTCAGAAGTTAGGAAGTGAGAAATGTAGGTCGACACCTATCTCCAGAAAGGGCATCTATAGAATCCACCCCACTTGACTCACTCGAACCAGTTCTGTCTGCTCTCCATATCCCGTGACAATTACTTAACCTCGCCAGTAATAAACAAATCCCACCTAAGCCTTGTTGTGATTGGGCTCAGCAGCTGTATTGACAGGCCGGGCTCTCGGGGTGGACAGGACCCTCCCATGTGGATTTAGCTGCAGGACAACACTGCCTGTCCAGAAGGCCCAGACACCTGGAGGACACCTTTAAGCCGCCTCCCGGCCGATTTGTACTTCAGAGGTGCCCTGGTGAGCCCCCCGTTGTAAGACGCAGACGCTAATTGGCTCAAGCAGCTTGTAAATCACTTTCTACAGGCGATGGGCGGCAGTGAGCTGACGCCTGCAGTGAACTGGGGATCGGCGGCCCCAACAGAGCTCAGAGCGGTAGAAAAACAACTCTTACATTTTACCCAGAATCAAAGCAGTAGAGACAAGTAAAAAAAAAGGAAACCTCAATTTCTGATAAACTTAACTGTTGCCTGTCGCGGATTACCAGATGCGCTTTCTTATTTGACAGCATTCATTTTCTGGTTTCATCCTTTCGCTCACAACCTTCTCTGTATTGCCAGATCTATGTGTATCTCGTGATCCTGTAGTCTCACATCCCTGGCCTTGTTGCTAAGTGCAGGTGCTTGTACACTTCTTGCTTCGTGTTCAAGGTCCATCTTAGCTCATAACACATTGGAAGGCATCTTGAGCACAAGGAAAGGAGTAACTTTAGTGTCACCTTCCATACCCAAAACACAGTGCCGGACAGTCTGGATTAATGAAAACAAATGCACACCTAGTATCATTAATTGCTAGGCTGACAAACCATTTGTGATTAAACACTTGTTTTTTATGAAAAAGATTTTTTGAAGAAATTTCTTGGCATCAAGGGATACACACCACATTTACAGAAGTTCACAAGTGCTTTAAAAAAACCAAATACAATACATTAAATCAAAACATACACATATAACAATTGTGATTACAAAAAACAACTTTGTCTATAACAACAATCCGTATGGAGCACACATTGGGCAGTGGCTCAGGTATATAGATGATGTGTGGTGCATCTGGAATGGCACACCAGAGTCCCTTGAGGATTTCCACCAGTGGCTGAATAACCGCAGTCCAGACATAAAATTCAGTCTGGCGTATGACTGCAGATCCATGCCGTTCCTGGACGTGGAGATCAAATCCACACCAGAAGGCCTGAAGTCCACACTCTTTCAGAAAAAAACTGATAGGAATAATGCGTTACACTACGCAAGTTTCCATCCCAAAAGCCTGAAGAACAACCTCCCATATGGCCAATACCTACGGGTAAGACGGAACTGCTCGAGAACAGAAGACTTTACCATCCAGGGAGACGCTCTGACCAACAAGTTGAGGGCACGAGGCTACCCAGCCAAACTTCTAAAACAATCCATGAAGAGGGCAAGATGGACACCTCGGGAACATCTTCTGCAAAAACGAGAAAAATCCAATGTTGAGAGAATGGTCTGTGTCTCTACCTTCGGTCCCCACACCAACCCAGTGCAGAAAATAATTCGCAGTAACTGGCATCTGATTGAAGAAATCTTACCTCACATTGGCAAACCTCTGTTCGCTCTTAAAAAAAACAGAAGCATCGGACAACAGATCTCGTCCACAAGAGGTGTCGCAAAAAAAGAAATACAAGGAACCCTTTTCAATATGGGCCCTATAACGGGCCATCGCAAATGTGGGACATGTTCAGTGTGCAATCTGACGACAGAAGGCACCCTCTTCACAGATGGTCAAAAATTCTGGCGCCATAATAACTTCACAAACTGCAAGACCAAGTACGCAGTATATGCCATCACATGCCCCTGTGGAAAGGTCTACATTGGCAAAACAACACAAGAGGTGCGCCAACGCATTATCCAGCATAGATCGAGGATAAACAATAAAGTCTTGACAGAGCCCTTGGTATCCCACTTTTTGCGAAAGGAACATTCATCTAATGATCTGAAATGGACAATCCTAGCGAACATCAAGAACACCCCAGGAGCAGGCGGGGACCCAGATGCTCGCCTTGCTCAGAAAGAGGCTTACCTCATTTTGAGGTTCAACACCGCCATGGTGGGACTGAATGACCTTAATGAACTGAGTAATCTCTAGATAGCCTGTCTGCAGCGATTGCCTGCTCTTGCTGCCTGCCGCTCATGTGTCTAATAAAAAGAACACCCTTATCACCCTATGTACCCATGTACTCATCATATCCCTTTGCAAGGGTCTCCTGGCTTGTCTCCGCCAATATGATCATATATGCACTAGATTGCCATAGTTCATGACATCACGATGTGATATTTAACTCCACATACACCGCTCTAGCTGCCCCTTTTTTCCACAACCATTTTCACAGAGTTTTCCAACCGTTTCTGTGGGCGCGTGTACACTAGCGGACTACATGTTCCATCATACCGCTGCTAACGCATCACGCGTTAAAAAGACTCGGACACGCCCCCTACTCACTCGCGTTGCCAGTTTCTCGCCGCTCGGGTGTCCGATGTCCAGCTGGATTGAATCGCTCAAAGCGTAAGTCCTCTCTTAACAATGTTTGTGAGGAGCGAGCGAACGTTTTCCCGGTCCTTTTCTAAATATTGCTCCCCTTTGATCCCACAGTTGCCGAACTGCCGCGGAGGCTGCCGCTCGGGTTCGTGCATAATCACGAAATTCTGCCGAACGAGGTAGGAGTCAATTTCACCCTTTTGCTTGATATAAGCTACGTGTGTAGAAGCAAACTGGGGCGTTAGAAGTGGGGATTGTGACGTACAGTGTTGTTTACTTTTCCCAGGTACATCTTCACAACTATTGATTTTATACGCATCGGCACCCCTATACTCTTTAGTGTTTTAAACATCAAGGTACGTGCCCATAAACTTTTCTTTGATCATATGGAGGCCCACATTGTCTTATAAGCAACAGAGACTAATTAGGGTTTATATCATCTCACCCACAGGGAGTATCCTGACATTTCAAGCATAAGGTACTCGCATGTTTCTTTACAGTGTCTTAGTTTTGGTGAGGTGTTAGTCAGTACTCCATTGACACCATTTTTTTAAATTCACAGCAACAACGACCCCCCAATCCTTGTCCTGAGGAGAACCCCCAACCTATTTAACGGGTTCGAAACGCGTCGGCGTCCTGCTCCACCCAGATACTGAAATACCAGGGCATAATAGGAATCTAACTTGCACAAATTCTACACAACTGCATAGTTTTTTGTGTTCCTATGTTTTGCACCATATGTAAAATTATAATACGTATCTAGTGGTGGTGGAAACGAGTAGGCTAGTGTTTTATTCTGCTTGTCCACTTGTTCATTTTCATCCAGGATTGGTGCCTCAGTAAAAACGTAATTCCTTGAGGCATTGCACAGTTGTTTTTTGTAATCACAATTGTTATATGTGTATGTTTTGATTTAATGTATTGTATTTGGTTTTTTTAAAGCACTTGTGAACTTCTGTAAATGTGGTGTGTATCCCTTGATGCCAAGAAATTTCTTCAAAAAATCTTTTTCATAAAAAACAAGTGTTTAATCACAAATGGTTTGTCAGCCTAGCAATTAATGATACTAGGTGTGCATTTGTTTTCATTAATCCAGACTGTCCGGCACTGTGTTTTGTTTGTTCTATAAGAGTGGTCCAAGCCGGTCAGAGACAGGACCCAGCCTTTCCCTCTTTTCTCTGTGACCTTCCATACCCAAGCAGAACCAACTTCCAACCATCTCACCATTCTTCTGTTTCCAACTGTTTCCGCTTGTGTCCAACTTGACCTTTACATGCAGCCCCTCCTTGTAAACAGCAGCAGTGTGTGGGACTCGCAGTGTGTGGGGCTTGCAGTGTGTGTGTGGGGGGCTTGCAGTGTGTGTGTGGGGGGCCTCGCAGTGTGTGGGGGGGCTCGCAGTGTGTGGGGGGGCTCGCAGTGTGTGGGGGGCTCTGTGTGGGTGTGTGGGGGGGCTTGCAGTGTGTGGGGGGCTCTGTGTGGGTGTGTGGGGGGCTCTGTGTGGGTGTGTGGGGAGGCTCTGTGTGGGGGGGCTCTGTGTGGGTGTGTGGGGGGCTCTGTGTGGGTGTGTGGGGGGGCTCGGTGTGGGTGGCTCTGTGTGGGTGTGTGTGTGGGGGGCTCTGTGGGTGTGGCTCTCTGTGGGTGTGACTCTCTGTGGGTGTGTGTGGGTGGCATTTGCGAGAGATTAAGCTATTGGAATTGTAAATGACAATGCCATTTATGTATGTTTTCAAAACCAACACATAAATAAAAATGTTGTCATTTACAATGCCAATAGCTCTAACTTTTGCAAAGGCGAAACCGTTGCATTGTAAATGCTTGTTTAAATATCTGTTTGGTGCCAGTGCATATGACTTTAATTTCTGCCTTTGGGATTCTATGTTACAAGTCCATAGGTTGCATGTATCCTTTGTGAGCTTAATAAAATGTTGAAAATTCTATAAATCCTCACTCCTACATCCAAGTTCTCTCAGGCTACAATTCTACACTCTGCTCTGTATGAAAAACAGCTCAACATTTTCAAAATTCTGCAACTCTGCATTGATTTGGCTTGTAAATTATATTTTGGGAAATTTTCATGTATTAAGTATTTAATTTTAATACTATAGGTGATTGAAATTACTGACGAAGAAAGGAAGATTTAGCACCAGGCAACTGAAGTCAGTGCCATAAGAAGGATTATTTTGAAAAACTGAAGGACATCCAGCATTCTACGTTTAAACCATTTCCAAAATCTAGGTGTGGCGAGGAAGTGGGAGCCGAGGAAAGTACTATACTGTAAGTGAAGTCTCTAATTTAGCATTTCATTAACCCAGAGCAAAGCCAAATCTGTGCACAGAATAACCTTCATCTAAAACATAATGTAATTCCAGAGAGGAAGCACACACTGCAAAAAAGAAAGTTATAAGAAAAGGTTTCTTCTGCAGACCATCAAAGAAAAGACGCTGAGAGAAGACTCAGAAGCTGACACGTTAACAACCAAAAGATTGGAAAATTACTTTTGTTCAACAACCGTTTTTAACCAGTTACGCAAGTTTGAGACTATCTGACTCTGGGTAGAAAACCACGACCCACTCTGCTCACTCTTGTGAAAACCTTAAAAATTCACCACTTTATTGTGTTCATGACCATCTCAGATTGTTTATTTTTTATTGTGTACTGTTCTGTAATTCTATGTAAATTGCCTCAACAGTATCTGCTGTGAATGAGTGATATGTAAAACTGTTAAATATAAAAATGGATTAGATGAGCACAGTTGTGCTATAGATAATGTAAATAAATCCTCGTCTTCAGAACTACAACCCTTAACCTTACACCAAACATAGAAAGGGTAAAAGGAACTGATGTTCTGAGACTCGTGATCCCCAATCGTACTGTGCACGTTCTAACGCCCTCAGTTACTGTCATTACGTCAGTGCAAAAAGGTACTTATCAGTTTAATTAATAAATATCAGACTAACACCTTATCACTGCATTGCTAAGAACCTATACAAATAGATTTGAGAAAATCTTCAGTCACAAAATAAGTTGCTGCCGGATAGGCTATAACCTAAAGACTATTATCTGCTAGAAATATTTTGACAGGTGTTACAGGGCTGCTTTCAGACATATTTTTCTCAATTGAAGTGTAAAGAAAATTACACACAATTTTTTTTAGAGATAAATGCTGAACATTATCTAAACAAGCCCAACTCTAAAATCGGGTTCACTCTTACTGTGGCATATAAGCAAAAGAAAACTAAACGTAGAGATATTAACTCTAGGAATACACCTTATAAAAATACGGACTGTGAGAACAAATTCAGTGTTCAAAACCGCCTCAATCAAGGCAAAATAACCTAAGTTGGGGAAAAAAGTTACATGTGCCAAAAAAGATACAGCCATAAATCTTATCTCACAGAATTTGACACAATGCACACTGGGGCAAACCACTCTCAGTGCGAAGTATGCCAAAAAAGTTTCAGGCATAAATCTTCTCTCACTGTGCATATGAGAATCCACACTGGGGAAAAACCTTATCAGTGCTCTGAATGCCAGAAAAGGTTTAGTATCAAAGCGAGTCTATATCGACATGCATTAACCCACTCTGTGGAAAAACCTTACCAGTGCGCTGAATGCCCAAAAAGTTTCAGCCGTAAATCTTATCTCACTGTGCATATGAGAATCCACACTGGGGAAAAACCTTATCAGTGCTCTGAATGCCAGAAAAGGTTTAGTGTCAAAGCAAGTCTATATCGACATGCATTAACCCACTCTGTGGAAAAACCTTACCAGTGCGCTGAATGCCCAAAAAGTTTCAGTCGTAAATCTTATCTCACTGAGCATTTGAGAATCCACACTGGGGAAAAACCTTATCAGTGCTCTGAATGCCAGAAAAGGTTTAGTATCAAAGCGAGTCTATATCGACATGCATTAACCCACTCTGTGGAAAAGCCTTATCAGTGCGCTGAATGCCAGAAATGTTTCAGTGACAAAAGAGCACTTACTATACATACAAGGACCCACACTGGGGAAAAACCTTACCAGTGCTCTGAATGCCAGAAATGTTTCAGTTACCAAAGTATTCTCACTTGGCATAGAAGAACCCACACTGGGGAAAAATCTTTTCAGTGCTCTGAATGCCAGAAATGTTTTATTGACAAAAGCAGTCTCGCTTGGCATATAAGAACACACACTGGGTATAAACCTTTTCAGTGCTCTGAATGCCAGAAATGTTTCAGTATAAAAAGCAGTCTCACTCAGCATATAAGAACACACACTGGGTATAAACCTTTTAAGTGCTCTCAATGCCAGAAATGTTTCAGTGTAAAAAGCAGTCTCACTAAGCATATAAGAATCCACACTGGGGAAAAGCCTTATCAGTGCTCTGAATGCCAGATATGTTTCATTCAAAAAAGCAGCCTCACTCAGCATATAAGAACCCACACTGGGGAAAAACCTTATCAGTGCTCTGAATGCCACAGATGTTTCAGTGAAAAAATCAGTCTCACTCAGCATATAAGAACCCACACTGGGGAAAAGCCTTATCAATGCTCTGAATGCCACAGATGTTTCAGTGAAAAATTCAGTCTCACTCAGCATATAAGAACCCACACTGGGGAAAAGCCTTATCAGTGCTCTGAATGCCACAGATGTTTCAGTGAAAAAAGCAGTCTCACTTACCATATAAGAATCCACACTGGGGAAAAGCCTTATCAGTGCTCTGAATGCCAAAAATGTTTCAGCCAAAAATCTCAACTCAGTAAACATGTGAGAATCCACACTGGTGAATAAAATTATCAGTGCTCTTAATGTCAGAAAAGATTCAGAGGTAGAGATGGTTTCAAGCACCATAAGAAAACACACCATTAAAATAATTCAGTGCTCCGAATGCCAGAAAAGCATTAATTTTAAACGCAATCTCCCTCTACATGAGCAGACGCACACAGGGAAAAAACATTACCAATACTGTGAATGCCAGAAATTCCTATTTGATAGGCACAGCCTCACTAACCATAAGCGACTCCATACTGACGAAAAACCTTATGAGTGCTTTCAGTGGCGTCACTAGGGGGGTGCGGGGGTGCGGACCGCACCGGGTGTTACCCCATCATGGGGTGACACCAATATGGTTAGTTAGCCTCAGCCTCGCCCTCACTGTACCTCTCTGCTGCGGCTGCCTGCCAGTGCTTCACTGCTTTTTATTTATAGTGCATCAGCATCTGTGCAAGCCTTGATTGAAGCCGCCGCCCACCGCAACTTTGTCTTAGCGCACCGAGTTTCGCACCTGCTTACAAAATAAAAATATTATACTACTCTGCAGTCAGTACAGTGATTGTGCACTGCAGCACGTCGCCACTGGCCACACACGCACGCACGCACGCACACTACGCACCGGTGGGGTCGGTGATGATTCGGATGCGTGGTGTACCCACCCAGTTTGGGTCCCAGGGCCGTCAATCTTTAGCGCTACCAATGACGGCCCTGGGACAGCCCCCGCGCGCTGTGCTCCTCTGACGAGACTCGGAGACGGCAGCGCAGGGGAGTGCGTGTAGTGCTTCGCGCTGCTGCTAGAAATAAAGAATTCATGTGTGTGCAAGCAGCCTGAGCCATCTTCTTTGATATCCCGAGCGGAGGAGCGCCGTCGTCTCCCCTTCAAATTTGGGACAGTGGCCTGGGACTGGGACTGACTTGGGTTCGGAGGCAGTCGGTCACGGACGGTGAGAGAGAGAATAGAGAAATATCATTTTTAGAATGAAGTTTTGAACTCAATGAAGTGAGAAATGTGGCAGGGCAGGCACACAGTTCACTAGATTCAGATCGCAATAATCGCATTACCAGAGTGAGAGTCCCAGACAATCGAGGCCGGCCCCGGGCCCAGGATTAACGAACATGTGTGTGAGTCATGTTTCAACTATGAATAAAGCTGTACAGGGCACCTGAAGGCCGTTTTTTTCACCTGGAGGCCGGTAGCGCACCCAGGAGTTGTGATGCACCTGTTATGTGATCCCGGCGGCCTCTGTGAGATTCTCAGGCGGCAGGCCCGTTTAAAATACTAATGTATCCATGAATTAGGAGAAAGCGTCTCAGAACTCTACCATCTTTTTCTCGTCAAGAACAGTATTCCTACATAGGTGCTTGCATGATTAGAAACTGTAGAAATAGCGCTACTGTGCTAAATAAACTCTTATGTACTTGAATATTTAATTAAAAAAATCCCCTTCTGAACAACCAGTAAAACTAGCGTATATAATTGAAACCTTTCAACAGGCACTTTTCAGTTAGATTTTTCCAAAATTATCCTGGGAAAATTATACTGAGCAAAGTGCCGGGGTCACTCACTCGGTGCAAATGGGAGCTGAATTAATAATTTGTTGCCAGGGCTGTTTTAAATTTGATAGTCTGCGCAGTGGGTGCTGGGTGAGGGCAGCTTGTGGGTGGGGTGGTGGAGCCTTTCTTAAGGTACAGCAGATACAGGTGTGCCTACTTACCGCCATTCTCTACATCAAACTTTACTTGTCTAATCCAGATTTAAACGCTTGTTCTGAAACCATGTGACCCTGGGCAGACCTATTTATCTCTGCGTTCATTTTATGGTATATGTGCAGCGTTACAGAGCTGTCTGCATTGCAGTATAATGCAGATGAGTTTTATTGACCTCTACGGCATCCTACCGCCTCCTCCACAATACCCACGAGGGCTTCTGTAATTCTGCCTCAAACTGGTTCCTTTAGAGAAATACTCACTGAATCGAGGTGATCTGTGTACCGCGTCTCATGTTTGAAAAGCTGCTCCTGCTACAGTGTGCATTTTGTAAAATGCCCGGATTGGCCATACTGCCACGTTAGCATTCCCCTGATGGGCTGCAGGTGATAGGGCTACTTTCAGAACAGAATGGGCTTCCTGGGTGGCCAAGCCATGCCCCCATAGCTTCAGCCCACTCTCAGCCTCTTGAAGTGCAGGGCGGGTTTGAATATATTCGCCAGAGCAGGATTTAGCTTCCAGTCTGGCCCTGTTAATGGTATAACTTGCATGGATACCAGTTTCAAAATCTAGATATTCACTAACAGAGCAATGAAGAATGGAAGTCGTTTTCATTGCTGTGGCATAGCTTGAGAATCCATCCCTTCCCTGAACTTGTCACATCTCACCTGGGCCCTCAACGACTGACAGGTCCACTATCAATAATAAGCCATGTAGGTAAATGACTTGATACGGATAATTTTGAATATAGTAACAATACAAAATGGCCAAGAAGTGTTTTTCAAACTGTCTATGATGCATGGCTGATATGATAGAAGATTAACTAGATTATGTGTGTTACCTGCTTTTAACAAAAGTAAGCAACTCACAATGCCAACATATAACACAACATTAAAATATATATATATTTTAATATAATTAACACATATGTACATTAAATACATTCCTTCAGAAAGGCAATATTTCTCTCCATGTGGTCTCATACCTGGTGTGTCACACAGTTTGGTGCTTACTTTCCATCCATGTTAAAGAACAGTAGATGTTTCAGCACCCAGGCGAATGTGCTGTATAGCTAAATACATAGAATGTCCCAAAGGCGAGACCGATTGCATTGCAAATGCTTGTTAATCTTGGTGATGATGTCTTGGTACACTACTTGTGGCGTCTTCTCTCACATTGCAGGTGGTGTCTTTTCTCACAGTAATGGTGCGCCTTTCTCACAGAAGTGGTGTCTTTTCTTACACTGGTAGTGTCGTTGTATACTAGTCATACCATCATTTCTCACAGTAGTAGTAGTGTCTTTCTTCGCTGGCATTGGGGTTTCCTTCATCCTGGTGGCACTGTCTCTTCTCACACTAGTTCTGTGGCTTTTCTTACACTGATTTTGGTGTCTTTGCACACTAGTAGTGGTGTCTTTCTACACTTACGGTGATGTATTTTCTCACACTGGTGGTGGTAGCGTTCTTTCCCTCACTAGCTGTGTGGTTTTGTTTCGTGCTGGTGCTGTTGTATCTAACATTATACACTAGGGATGGTGTCTTTTCTAACATTGGTGGTTGTGCCTTTTTATGTACACTAGTCGTAGTGTCTTCTTTCACAGTGGTGTCTTTCTCACACTAGTTGTGCGTCTTTTCTCATGCTGGCTGGTGTGTCTTTTCTCACACTTGTGGCAGTGTCTGTACAGCAGCAGTGGTGTCTGTTCTCATTATAGTGACAGTGTCTTTGTTGACTGGCCTCTTCCTGGATCCTCATGTTCAAATCCCACCCCGCCATTGCTCCTTGCAAGGGTCAGGCTCGCTCGCTATGCACCATATGGAGGCTGGTCAAATAACCTTTGCCAGGGCTGCTTTGAGCTCCCAGTCCGGTCCTGAAGCTGTAGCAATCTGGCTCATTTCTATTCTGTGAGTGTGAGTCAGGACTCAGGCCTCGGAAGCATCGCTTCTGAACTGCCCACACCTTGGTGATTAAAAGCACAGCACTAGGAGCTGGCAGCCATTGAGAACAGAGATCGGCTGCCTGCCTTATTTCCAACTCCGACACACACAAAAACAGAAATTACCAATTCAACGGGTGAATTATCTTTTTTTGTGCACTCTTAGTCTTCACAGACAGTCAGTGCTATAAATTAGGAGAGCTTCAGCAGTCAGCTTTGAAGAGACGTGTCAAGAAGCGATCTCTGATCATAATTTATTTCAGAGCTGGTCGTGTTTGCTACATTATTTATGTGTGACTGCACGAAATGTTCCAAAAACACAAGCTCTCTTGCTTTGGCTCTTTCTTAGAAAGTTTCCCACTGATCTGTTAAATGTGTACTGGTACAAAAAAAAGGGAAGTCATGAGGGGGTGACACCATGATTTACCCGCACCGGGTGACACCAACCCTAGTGACGCCACTGAGTGCTTTGAATGCCAGATAAGCTGCATGAGAAACTCCACACTGGAGAAAATCCTTATGCCATAAAAGCTTGAATCTGAAAGACAAGAGTTATGCTTCACGAGAGATCCCACTCTGGGGAAAAACCTTATGAGTGCTCGAAATGCAAGCAAAGTCTTGAATACAATGTCATTTCACATAAGAGAATTCACACTGGACTAAAGCCATATACAGGTGGGGAAAGCCAGAAACGTTATACTCAGAAAGGAGATCTCACTAAACATGAGAAATGCATCCACATGAGGTGAAAAGTAAGGCATATCTTGAGTTGCAGGAAATCTTCTAACAACCTGACTTTACATGAGAGAGCACATATTGTAGTTGCAATAGGATTCATCAAGAAACACTTGAAGGATAACTTAGGCTGGCCGCATGCAACCTCCAAAGAAATTTCAGGCTTGGAAATATCTTTAATTGCAACAGAATCCACAATTTGAGTATCTGAAAGTTACAAAACTCTCAAGGTCTTTACTTTACACAGAGAAGTGTTAGTGCTTGCAAAAATCAACTAATTGCCAAAGAAATCACAATAATAATGTCTTAAATATCCACCCAAAAGGTTTCTACTCGCCCTTGTTTCTTAACATATGACTGATATCTATTTTTCCATGATAAGATTAAGCCTATGAGGAGTTCCTCGGTGAGGAACTCCGCAAAGTGACAAAAAAACTTGGCGGTCTATACGGAGTTCCGCGAGCAGTGGAGTGCGTAAGGGTCATGCTGTTTGTGGTGATCTCATCCCATGTCGGAGGATCATTTGCCCTTCTCTTCCAGGAAGTTATGGATCTCTTTGCCAAGGGAGCTATCAAACGCATCCCTGTGCCAGAAGTAGGTCAGGGTTGCTACTCCCACTACTTCTTGGTACCCAAAAAGACATAGGCCTGCATCCTATCTTAGTCCTCAGGGACATCAACCGCTTCCTCCGAAAGGAGAAGTTCAAGATGTTAACCTTGGCTCAGGTCTTGTCTGCCTTCGACCCTGGAGATTTGATGGTAGCGATGGACTTGCAGGATACTTACTTTCACATCCCCGTCTTGCCTGCCCAACGGTTCACGGTAGGCCACACTCATTTTCAGTTTACCATGCTCTCCTTTGGCCTTATCCACCCCCGCCCCCATCCCCCCCCCCCGGGTGTTCACAAAAGTGATGGCGGTGATCGCAGCTCATCTGCGCAGATCAGGGGTTTCAGTCTTCCCCTATCTCGACGACTGGCTGTTGAAGGCGAGCTCACCCAGGTCGTCTCCCACCTCAAGACTACAACGGACTTCCTGTATTTGCTGGGGTTCACAGTTAGCATGCTGAAGTTGCACCTGATTCCCTCCCATAAGCTCCTTTCCATCAGGGCGGTTCGGGACACAGCACAGTTTTGGGTCTATCCTCCCTAGCAGCAAGTCCAGGATATTCGGGCTATGATACCGATGTTTCAGCCTCCATCCCGGTGTTCGGTGAGAATGACCCTGAGGCTGCTGGGCCTCAGGGCCTCCTGCATCCTGCTGGTGCATCATGCCAGATGGCATATACGTGCTCTGCAGTGGGACCTGAAGTTCCAGTGGGTGCAGCACCAGGGGAATATTTCCGGTGACATTCAGATTTCGGAGGGGACTGCAAGTCAGTTGCAGTGGTGGTTCACGAACCAGGATTGGGCCAACAGCAGATCCCTCTCCCTTCCCCAACCTGAGTTCACAGTAGTGACAGATGCGTCACTCCTGGGATGGGGCAGCCATATGGGAATGGCGGAGAACAAAGGCCTCTGGTCTCTGGCGAAGTCTAGGCACCACATCAACCTTCTGGAGCTCCGGGCGATTTGTCTTGCACTGAAGGCAAGGAAGAGTGGTGCAGGTGTTCACGGACAACACCACCGCCATGTGGTACTGCAACAAACAGGGCAGGGTAGGGTCGTGAGCCCTATGTCAAGAGGCTCTTCTCCTTGGAATTGGCTGGAACATCAGGGCATACCTCTGGCGGTTCAACACCTAGCGGTTCCCTGAACGCCAGGGCGGAGAAATTCCGCCGCCGGTACATGATGGATCACGAATGGCGTCTTCACTCGAAAGTGGTGCAAGGTCTCTTTTAACAGTGTGGAGAGCCTTGGTTAGATCTATTCGCCACCGAAGAGAACATGCAATGTCAGCAGTTCTGAGTGTTGGAGTTTTCAAGACGGCTCTCGCTTGGCAACGCTTTTCATCACTAGTGGAGTTGCGGCCTCCTGTAGGCCTTTCTGCCTGTACCACTTCTGCTAAAATTGCTGAAGAAGATCAAACGCGACCGGTCCCAAGTCATTCTTGTGGCTCCGGACTGGGCACGAAGAGTCTGGTACCCTGAGCTCTTGAGCATGGCCATCGATCCTATTGTTAACAGATTTCTGAAGTGCATTACTCATCTCTTTCCACCTTCTCCTTTCGTAATGCCCCAGTGGGACTTGAATCTTGTCCTCACTTATCTTATGTGTCCTTCTGTAGTAGGGGATCTCTGTGTATAGTCATAATCTTGTGAATAGTCCCTCCCATGTGCGTGGTCCCCGGAGCAATCAAAATAGTCTCTTAAGTTGTCTTCTACTGCAGTCCTGCATAGACACTTTAGAGAAAATCAAGACAAATAATGCAGCCTAAAACTACAAGGCTACATTGGCCAGCACTTCATCTTGAAGTGAAAAGGATAGCCAAATAATATTAAATTCTACACATTTTGTAAAGTTTCACATCTAGAGAATCTCCCCTTCACAAAAATCCTTTGTCATGATAGAGAGGAAGGGTTGGACAGACAAGCCCCATATGCTGCCATTATGTGTCTGGAAAAGGGATACCGCGCCTTTAAGTAACTCTCCAAAGACCCTCGGTATCCCAGGATGCACAGCCAAAGGCCTTTTACTTTCAGTTCTTTTTTCCGGCTCCTGCTAGCAGGACCCTGGAGCATTGAGCTCTACCTTTTTGGGTATATCTTCAATTAGTGAAGCTTTTCTAGTGACTTGAGTGTTTCACTCGACATCTGGGGTCTTCCTCTTCCAGTTGCTGTGTTTTTTTCCCAGTTTTGCCACCTCTTTATTGTCGAAATGCCAGCTTCATTTGACAAGTGCCCTGATTGTGGTAGGAAGAAGGCTAAATCTGACCCCCACAGAGTATGCATACTCTGTCTCCCTTCCACCCATGTCCCTGACTCCTGTGATATTTGTCACTCAGGGAGAAGATTCGTCTCCAAGGCCTAGAACAGAGGAGACATCACGAACCAGGTGGGACTTCTGGGCAGGGAGGGACTCTGTCATCATCCTCTGTCCGTGCCTTGGTCTCTGGGGGGTCCCCAGTCAAGAAAAGGCCCAGAAACTGCACCGGTCCCAGTCGACATCGACATTGATGTCTTTGACTTCGGCGTCGAGAGGTATGACTACCATCTGTTCCCCGTCGACCCAGGGCTCTGGGTCGAAGCGACGTCGTCGCTCGGCGTCGAGGGGCAGGATCTAGAGACCTCGGACGAGGTTGACGTCGAGGACTTCACCGGCGTCGACACACCATCGACGTCGTGATGAGTCCCGAAGAAGCAGGCGACACCGCCGTTCGCCATTAAGGTTGACGAGACGTTCGACGTCGAGGAGAGGAAAATCGACGTCAAGGCGAGGACGTTCGATGTCGAGGAGTTCATCGACGTCAAGAAGGTCATCGACGTCAAGAAGGTCATCGACGTCAAGAAGATCGACGTCGAGAAGAGCGACTTCAAAGAAGTCGACGTCGAGGAAGGATCAGTCAAGGCCCAGGACTGTGTCTAGTGCCTCTGTCATGAGCGTCTCATCATCATCATCGGCCAGTCCCCGGTCGTGGCGGCACTGGCGCTCGCCCTCAGAGATATCTGCCTCCAGTGCTTCCTCCCCGGGGTCTACTCATAAGAAGAGGAGAGTTGTTAGGTCACCAGACTCTGATTATTCCCGGACCTATTCGCGCTCAAGGCCCAGGACGCCTACACCTCCTGCTCTTCCGCAGCAGATTCCTCCACCACCACCGCCTCCTCCTCCACCGCCTCCTCCTCCAACACCGCCTCGGCCTCCACAGCCTTTGGTTCCGGCTCAGCCTCTTCTGCCTCCGCACCCTCAAAGGCCCAGAAAACCGAGGTCAAGGTCCAGAGGGAGGCATTGCTCTTGCAGTGAGCGTAGGTCTTCGACGAGGTCACGTCATCGTCGTAGTCAGGAAAGGTCACAGTCCAGGTACACGGACTCATTCAGTGACAGGAGATATTCTCCCACTTTGTCGGACTCTCTTCCTACGAGAGTGGCACCCGTGGATGACATTGTGACATTCCAGGATGTGCTGCTGAGGGGGGCAGCGAAGTTGGGGATCACATTGACGGTGCCCACTCCTTCTACCTCTGTGATCTTTGAAACATTGAAACATTGCAGTGCAGACACCTCTCTCGTCCTTTGCTGTCTTTGGTGCCAGGGCTGGAGGAACCGGCCATGGAGCTGTTTCTGACACCGGCCTCGGTGAAGTCAGCGCCATCTCGGCTTCAAAAGAAGTACAGGCCCCAAGATTTTGAGGTCAGATCCTGTCCCGGATTCTGTCATTGTGACAGCGGCCAAGAAGCAGCATTCTACTGCTCCTTCGTCTACAGTTCCTCCGGACAAGGAGAGCCGTCAAATGGACTCAGCAGGAAGGAAAGTCTGCAGTACTGCTGCCACCTCTATGAAAGTGGCGAGGACCTCAGCGCTGTTGGGTCGCTATGACTGCCCTTGTGGGAGTCCCTGCAGCAGTTCATTGAGCCCCTCCCGAGGGATAGGAGAGAAGACTTTCAAGAGATATTGAATGAGGGCATGATGGTCTCAAATCAGGTCATCAGTTCGGCAGCAGACACCTCTCTCCTGGCTGCTCATGGGTACTGTCGCAGCATCAATTTGAGACGCCATTCATGGTTGTGCCTTACCTCTCTTACGTCGGAGGCACAATAGAGGATCACTAACTTGCCCTTCTCAGGATCTACCCTTTTCGAGACTCATGCGGATGAAGAAATGGCCTGCATGAGCGCAGAAGTAGAGACACTGAAGGCTGTAGGTTTGGAAAAACCAAAGGAACAGCGGAAGTCCTTCTGCCCTTTCCAGAGGCGTTGCTCTTCCCAGAGGCGAGGGCAAGGTCGCCAAGCTGGCCAGCAGCAACAACAATAGCAGCAATACCAGCAACAGCCCTTCGAGAAGCGTCAGAGGGGCAGAGGCGGACACAGCCCTCCTCGCCCTCAAGGGCCCGGCCGGGCCTAAGCCCTGGGGAGTTACTTCCCCCTTGTCCATTATCCGCTCCGGTGGGGGGAAGCATACAAAATTACTTGGCAGAGTGGAGAAAAATTACTCAGGACAAGTGGGTGCTGAATATTGTTTGCAATGGATACAGTCTTCATTTTGTCAGCCCTCCTCCAGCAATTCCACCGGTTCGTTCAAACTACCAGCTGTGTGAACTTCAAGCGAAGGCCGATACCCTGTTAGGAAAAAGGGCGATAGAAGACGTCCCTCTGTCTCAGAGGGGAAAGGGTCTATACTCAAGGTTCTTTCTGGTACGCAAAAAGGACAAGAACGAGTTCAGGCCCATTTTGGATTTGCGACAAGCAAACAAATGGATTCGTAGGGAGAAATTTTGCATTCTGTCTTTGCACTGGATTTATCCTCAGCTGCAACGAGGAGACTGGCTTTGCGCAATAGATCTGCAGGATGCGTACTTCCATGTGCCCATTGCACTGAAACACCGGAAGTTCCTGCGCTTCCTAGTCGGCACCAATCACTATCAGTACACCGTACTACCGTTTGGACTGAAGGCTGCACCTAGGACTTTTTTTAAATGTATGGCAGTGGTGACAGCGCACCTGAGAAAGGACAAGGTGTTTGTCTACCCGTATCTGGATGACTGGTTGATCAAAGCCTCCACCTTCCAGGAAGCGCAATTGCATTTCAACAGGACGGCCGTTCTGTTGAACCAGCTGGGTTTGCACATCAACATGTCCAAGTCTGTTCTGACTCCTGTTCAGTGCCTGCATTACTTGGGAGCCTCCATCAATACTCTCTCAGCAAGCGTGTCTCCTTCGGAGGAATGACGCTTATCGATCCTTTGGAAGGCTCAGGCTCTCATGTCCGCTCCATCAACGACAGTGAGGACGGTGTCTTCTCTTCTGGGGTCGATGGCCTCTTGCATCTTCCTCACACCACATGCACGTCTCCATATGAGACCGCTGCAGGAATGTCTGGAGGATCAGTGGGACCAGAAACGAGGGAGCTGGGATGACAGGATCCAACTGTCTCTACAAGATCAACAGTCCCTGAGATGATGGTGTTCAGCAGAGAATCTCCGTTCCACAAGGACATTCCCATACAGACTATCGTGACGGATGTTTCTCTCCACGGCTGGGTAGCGCATTCAGACCATCCACAGATCCAAGGAACGTGGTCCCAGGAGGAATCCACGTATCATATCAATTTTCTGGAACTCAGAGCTGTTCACTTTGAGCTGAAAGCCTTTCATCCGTCCTTCCAGACCAACTCCTTGCTTGTACAGACGGACAATATAACCACAATGTATTACCTTAACAAGCAGGGGGGCTCGAGATCGTGCACACTGTCACAGGAGGCCAGAGGACTGATGATAACAGCTACCCATCTGCCAGGTGTGCAGAATGCTCAGACGTACACACTCAGCAGGCTGGTCCAGGAGAACCACGAGTGGGTTCTAAACGATGAGGTGCTAGGAAGCATCTTCGAAAGATGGGGAACTCCAGAAACAGATCTGTTCGCCACCGGCAAAAACCGAAAATGCAGAGAGTTCGCCTCCAGGTTTTTCCAACCGGGGACTCTGGGGAATGCGCTATGGATCAGCTGGTCGAACAGCTTTCTGTACGCTTTTCCACCCATTCCTATGATTCTGGCAGTACTCATCAAGCTGTCTCAATCCAAAGCACGAATGATCCTCATTGCTCCATAGTGGATTCGACAGTGGTGGTTCACGGACCTGCTCTACAGGTCTTTCCAACCCCACCTGCGGCTGCCATGTCGGCTGGACCTTCTCACGAAGTTCGGGGGGCTGATGGTGAACCCCAACCTCTCATCGTTGAGTTTGGCAGCATGGCTCCTGAGATAGTGCTATATGGACACTTGAACTTGCCTGACAATTGCATGGAAATACTCAAGGAGGCAAAGAGACCTTCCACAAGGACTTCCTACGTCTGCAAGTTTAAGAGGTTCTGCATCTGGTGCACGTCCAAAAACTATGATCCTACCTCCTGCCAGGAAGATGTCATCCTTCCATACCTTTTGCACTTGGCTCAATCTGGTCTGTTTTTCCATTCTATTAAGGTTCACCTCGCAGCATTAACTGTGTATAGGAAATGCCCTTCACAAACATCCTTCTTCTAGATTCCTGTAATTAAAGATTTTTTGGAAGGATTGAAGAAAGTATTTCCCCCCTGTTCGGTGTCCGTCGCCTTCATTGGAGCTGAATGTGGTGCTGTCTTGCTTGATAAAGGAACCTTTTGAACCTATTCATAAGGCTTCACTACAGCATTTATACTGGAAGGCGGCCTTCCTTGTGGCTATTGCATCGGCCCGCAGGATGAGTGAAATCCAGGCCATGTGCTGCCAAGAACCTTATACTGTATTTCGTGCTTCTAAGGTCGTGATGCGAACTCACCCTAAGTTCCTTCCTAAAGTGATTTCTGATTTCCATGTCAATCAGACGATAACTTTGCCTACGTTTTTTCAACATCCTTGCACTCCAGCGGAGAGGTCTCTTCATTCCCTGGATGTAAGAAGAGTTTTGAAATTCTACTTGGATAAGACCAAGGACATTCGTAGGTCAGACCAATTGTTTTTCAATTATGGATCGGTCAGGACTGGTCTTGCCACCTCAAAACAGTCCATCTCTAGGTGGATTGTGTCCTGTATCCAGTTATGTTACCAAAAGGCTAACAAAACATTAGGGGAAAGCCTATGGCTCATTCCACCAGGGGCAAAGCAGCTACAACAGCTTTGCTACATAATGTTCCCATTGCAGATATCTGCAGGGCGGCCACTTGGAAGTCAGTCCATACCTTTGCTAAACACTACTGTTGGGACTCGGATGCCAGAGCAGATGCTGAGGTCGGGCAGGCTTCGTTGAGAAATCTGTTTGCACAGTAGTGGTGTTGTCTGTTTCCTCCACCGCTGGTTTGCTCTTTTGGGATGGGCTTGCCATTCTATTGACAAGATTATGACTATACACAGAGATCCCCCACTACAGAAGGAGTAGTTTCTTACCTGTAACTCCAGTTCTGTAGTAGGGGTATCTCTGTTATAGTCATAAGCGCCTGCCCTCCTCCCCGGTGGATGAAACAATACTGTACAGAATGCTACAGGCCTAGCTTTATACACCTTCAAAAAGAACTGAAAGTAAAAGGCCTTTGGCTGTGCATCCTGGGATACCGAGGGTCCCTGGAGAGTTCTTTAAAGGCACAGTATCCCTTTTCCAGACACATAATGGCAGCCTATGGGGCTTGTCTGTCCAACACTTCCTCTCTGTCATGGCAAAGGATTTTTGTGAAGGGGAGTTTCTCTAGATGTGAAACTTTACAAAATGTGTAGAATTTAATATTATTTAGCAATCCTTTTCACTTCAAGATTAAGTGCTGGCCAATGTAGCATTGTAGTTTTAGGTTGCATTATTTGTCTTTGATTATCTCTTAAGTGTCTAGGCAGGACTGCAGTAGAAGACAACTTAAGAGACTATTTTGATTGCTCTGGGGTCAACGCACATGGACGGGACTATTCACAAGATTATGACTATAACAGAGATACCCCTACTACAGCACTGGAGTTACAGGTAAGAAACTACTCCTTCCTTTGAGCCCCTACATAATTATCCTCTTGGCCTCCTTTGAAGACTGCTTTTTTGCTTGCCATCACCTCTGCTCGCAGGGTGAGTGAGCTTCAGGCTTATCTTCCGGACCTCCCTTTCTTGCTGTCCATCCAGACAAAGTAGCCCTCCGTACTAAGCCCTCTTTTCTGCCCAAAGTGTTTACCTCTTTACACATAGGTCAGACCATCACATTGTCCACCTTCTTCCCGCCTCTGCACACTTCCAAAGAGGAGGGTAGATTCCACTGTCTGGACCCAAAACGTGCGCTGTCTTTCTACCTTTTTCTAGAACAAAGATCCTTGAGGATTTATTCTCATAAACAATTCTTAATTATAATCTCGTCAGGTTAGTGATCGAATACTTGATATAACACAAAAGGCAAACTGATTTTTTTAATTATTTAATTTCATCAGAGATTGCATTTAAATTCATTTAAATTCTACAGTATTCATCATACATCAATATACACATCTTAATATATATACACATTTCATACATGGCAACCATAGAAAATGCTGTTATCTTTTCTTATATCCACAGCATTAACAGCCACCCTTTGTACATGGGTATGGACCAAACCCAACAGTATTGCCATACAGCAACAACAGTTCAAACAATGTTCGAAGGTGTCAGATGTAGAAATAAATTCATCAGTACAAACAAGGGGTTTCTACCTTGACTGCACTAAAGACTTCCGGGTGGATGATCAACTCTTTGCGGATTATGTGGGCAACAAGAAAGGTCGGGCAATGCACAAAGGTACCACCTCTCGATGGGTCGTCCTATACATTAAGATCTGTTATTCTTTGGCTAAAAAGGAACCTTCAGTAGGACTGTGCACCCACTCTACCAGGGGGATGGCAGCCACTACTGCTTTGGGACGTGGAGTTCCGCTGCTTGACATCTGTCACACAGCAACGTGGGCATCCCTGCACACGTTAACTAAGCATTACTGCCCGGACAGCCAAGTCCAGAGAGATGTTTTTTTTCGGCTGTTCTGTTCTCCAGGACTTCCTGGTGTGAACTTAGTTCGCAGACCCTCCTCCGGGGTTGGTATAGCTGGGTTATCTATTCTAAGGTAAGGAATCTATAACGTATAGTCTATTTCAGATGAACAATTTACTTACCTTCGGTAACGATGTATCTGTAAGAGACATATATTAGTTATAGATTCCCTATCGCCCCACCCATCCTCCCCATTCTGCACACTGACTTCTAGGGATAGGGACTCCCTTACAGGGCCCTAGTTTTGTGCACCAGGAGTCAGTGTCTTGCATGGCTCTGCGCTTCTGTCATGGAACGTCGTATCAGAACTGACATTAGTGTGCAGGAGCGGAGTCTAAATAGACACCACTGTGTCATCCCAGCGACCACGATGCCCATGACAGACGTGGAGTTGACCGATGCCACCTACAGACACGTAGGGGTACTGCTAAGTAAAAATTTCTTCGGATCCAGTCTAACGCCTGGGGGTAATTCTAAGCTAAGGAATCTATAACTTATATATGTCGATACCGAAGGTAAGTAACTTGTTCGTTTTGTGCCTACCAGGGCATTAATTGAGAAGGAGGGCAGATAATGAACAACATTAATATAGAAAGAAAACTGGGTGGATGCCTGTGCACAGCCTTGGTGAACACCTTAATTGATAGTTAATCGTTCAGTCACCTGGCCCTGCGTTCTCCAGCGAACCTGTGCATAATTACCCTCATGTAGACTGATCAATAGGCTCAAGAGCCTCCTGGGATGGCCCATATCACCCCAAACCTTCCATAGCCTGCTTTGTGGAACCAGGACAAAAGCAGATTTAAGGTCGATGAAGGCAACATACAAGTTTCCCTGCCGACCACAACGATCTTCCAATAGAGTAGAAGGTAGCGTAAACCTGATGAATCATGGATATCTTCTTCCTAAAGCCTGTCTGAAAGGGGGATACGATGGCTTTAGCTGCAGTCCATTCCTCAATCTTGCTCAAAACCAATTGGGCAGAAATGTTCTTCGCACAGTTGATCAAGCTGATCAGCCTGTAATTGGCAGGATGGAATCTATCCCCCTTCTTATATATTGGGATGACGTCCGCTCCCTTCCAAGATTCAGGTACTGGGGCACCACTGATAATGGCATAAGTTAAGAAAAGGTTATACCAAGACAATTTATCTCCTTCTAGCAGAAGGATATAAGCTGGAATGCAGTCTAACCCTGAAGCTCGACCTCTGGTTATTGCATCCAGAGCTGAGGATGTCAGCCAGGTCAAGGAAAGGGCCAGGTACAGTTATAGAGTTGTCTGTTTATACAGTGCCCAACACAGTGGCTGGCTCATTAAAAGGAGTGACTGAATAAAGATTGGAGAAATGATCAACCCAGGTCTGGGGAGAAATGTTATTTTGTAGAGGTGAAGCAGAGACCTCTCCCCTCCACTTTACAAGTGCCCAAAACCTGGTGGAGTTCTTAAGAGAGCAAGCCAGTTTGAGTTCCTTCCATCTTCCTCCCATTCGTTCTTAGCCCGAGCCTGGGCCCTTTTATACCTCTCTCCATCCAGACTGATTTCTGAGATATCCTTTGTGAAGGATTTCTACGTGAAAGTCTGAATTCCTTATTAAACCAATTATTTACTTTATGAAAATTCTGTTTATAGCCGTTAATAGGGACTATAAGGTGGTACAATATTTTCTTGAAGTTTTTGTGGAAGCAGTCATTGGCATGCCACACTCTTAGGGGCCAGATGTAAGTAGGCTAGGACCGGTCGGTAACAGCCGAATTTGTCCGTTACCGACCGGTATTAGACTTTTCCTATGTAGGAGGCTTTTTTACCAATTTGGTAAATAACGAATCGTTATTTACCGATTCGGTATTTACCGAATCATCATTTACCGATTCAGTATTTACTGAATCGGTAAATGAGATGTAGGAAGCACTGTAAACAGTGCTTCTGGGTTTTGTATATTAAACCCCTCCTTTATACTTATATTGGTTCATACACCATTTTTAGGTCTCGCCTGAGCCAGGCCGCATGCGTTGCTCTGCGAGGCTCTGAACACATTGCGCATGTGCTTATTTATCCTTGCTGTCTCTCTTTATCACCTTCCCCTCTCTTGCTTTGGGACCTTTTCAATGTTTAACAAAAAGCTGTAAAACCTGCTGACCGATCTTTGTTCTTTTAATAAAGCGTTTTTTTTATCACCCTGTGCCTGGAAGGGGTGGCAGATTGGAGTACGAAAAACCCCTGAAAAATGGACATGGTCTGCCGGTTTCTAAGCATTAACCAAGGAGAAATGTATTCTGTGATAGCTTGGAGAGATGAACTGACCAGTCAGAGATCCCATAGCAGCTCTGTGGAGACTCAAATTCACGAGCTCCTTCTTGCAAGGAGTTATGGGAACCAAATCATGCATGTCATGCCCTCTGACCTTTTGCAGGGGACATAGTTAATTTTAAATCCCTCCTTGCACAAAAAATGTCAGAATTCCTAAGAATCCATTCTTTTGAGGTCTAGAGCGTGGGGTCTGTCTTCTATATCTAGGCGTTTTAATACCAAATAATGAAAGAGCCTAGATTTTCGCACCATATAGGTCAAGGTAGTTTACGAGAACGATGTGTGCCGCTTGCATCTGTTCCCTGCGGCGTGTGCATCATTACAGGAATCCGACCCAGAGCTGAAGGCTCCCGCCTCATTCCTGTGCCTTGGTAGCCTGGTTCATCCAATTGTTGCCTTCTCAAATATTTAACCCCGGTTTGTCCAAAATGCCTTCAGTATTGATACAGTGCCGATTTATTCCTTTACATTTACTTTCTAGTTTGCCCAGTAACATTTTCTTTTTTGGAGGAGGTATGTTTTTGATAATTCAAATGTAACTCCTGTAAAGGCACACATTTCCACAGAAGATATTGCATTCGCAGTGTATCCTTCCTGGTATATGGGAGATGGGTGGGGGCCGGAACGTTTTTCAAACACATCCAAATTTCTCTTGTATATTTAGAAAGCTTTTTTTCTATCCTTGTGCTTGCAAACATGAATTGTATTAAAAATAGAAGCCTTGACTGAGCCAATAGACTCTTCGATAAATTTTGTATGCTATGTTTTTCTCTGCCAGGCGCACACCATATAGACTGTTCACACACTTTCTGTAGTATGCTTCATTCTGGGCAGATAAACTCTAAGCCCCACCCTACTTTTATCCTCGTGTTAGTGCAGCCCGATGTAAACAGTAATTGTAATGTATTTAGATTTATATAACGCTTACTACCCCTGACTAATTATGAAGTGCTTTTTCGGCGAGTTGCACGCTACTCCAGGATCCAAAAATGATTAGTGGTGAATTAGTATAGGGAAATATAAAATGTATTAGAGAGCTGGAAATGTTGGTCTGTTAGTTGGGTTAAAAAAGATAGTGAGGGGATAGAAGAGGGAAGGTTTTGCATTTATATAGAGCTTGCTACACCTGATGAAGTGTTGAAGTACTTTTCGGCAAGTAGCATGCTACTCCAGATCCCAAAAAGATGAATAGACTGATCATTTATGGTGGGTAGGTTGCTTTACTGTATACACACAACTGTACAAAAATTAATACAATTCCGTTGTAAAGTTGTATCCAAGAGGCAAGTATAGTCTCTGATAATAATGTATACAAAACTGATAAGTTTTAAGTTGGTTTGCCATCAAGACTGATGCTCCGTAATGTTGATGCAAAGTCATCTGTGCTGGAGTATCTTAGACTCTTGTTGAATTGTACCATCCACCTTGTAGGTACTGCTATTTTTATCAGGTCCTACGTTGTAGGCAGACACAAACGCCTAAATTGTGCACTATTTATATTAAGCATAATGTATGTGAGCAGAGGCCAGTAACCACTGTACAAGCTGTATTAGGTGCTTAGAAGTAGAGTGACATAGAGGGCAATAAACACTCCACTAAATCTTTTTTTATTATTAACAGTGCTCATAAGACCATACAATTCAATACCATGTACAAATAGCCCATTGGGGAACAGTTCAGGCATCATCTGGGGATTATATATCCGAGAAACACAAGTGTCATTCATGAATACAAATTGACTACTCCTCTAAGGACTGCCCTGTATTATTGACACGGGCAAAAAGGCAAACAAGCAGTCAGGAGGTGCACTGATTGTATACCCCCCCACCTGACAGGATGGTGACAGACCCCAACCACCTGCAGGGGAAACGTGCCACCTCATTGGGGAACAACTTTTACAATGCACTACCTTTACAGCAAAACCTTTACAACGCAACATCCATTACAACGCATGCCATTACAACACAATCATTACAACGCATGTCACTACAACGCACACCACTACAACATATGTCATTACAACGCATACACATAGTACCCTTACACTATCCAACACTTACCCTACTGTTGCACCCACTGGAGTTAGAATAGTACTTTTTACCCCTACACTATCCAACACTTGCCCTACTGTTGCACCCCCTGGAGTTAGAATAGTAAATTTTAACCCTACACTATCCAATACTTACCATACATGCAATGTAATGGTATGCGTTGTAATGGTATGCCTTGTAAAGGTAGTATGCGTTTTAGTGGAATGCGTTGTAAAGGTAGTTTTTAAAGATGCGTTGTAATGGCATGCGTTGTAATGGAATGCCTTGTAATGGATGTTGCGTTGTAAAAAATGTGTTGTAAAAGTATGTATTGTAAAAGTATGTGTTCTAGTGACATACATCCACCTCATTTAATAGCTGCCAGACGCTTTACTATGTAAGCAGACTGGTGGTTTACAACTGCGCCTACATTGGGGCACCACATATTTTTTCCAGCATAATCTGGGGTACTCCCCCTGTGTGGGATGATAGCACCCACTGAAAACTGCACCGTTGTGTAGTCTGGGACAGTGCACCTTCCATGTTATTCTATTTTGTATGCCTATTTAATTCAGGTATACAAAGAATGTGGTACTACTAGTATACTAGGGTAGGACAAGGAAGATTGAATTTTTATGGTGGCAGAATTGTTTTTGTCAGCGTGCTTTATGTCCTAAACACTCCCCCGTACCCTGAACATAATGAGATTACATAGAATACACCTCTGCGTGCCTAATGCTGCCATTTGTATTTCAAGACCAGTGATTAATATGGCTTTATCAAGTTCAAAGCCATTAGGCGTTTCCGGCCTGTCTGATACTTGCATATGGAAAAGATGGGTCATTTGAACCTAAAGATAGATAAACATATTCATAGTTCACGATTTATGTCTGCATCTAATATAAAACTGTAAATTAGGAGAGGTGATAAGTGAGAAGTTAAAGGCTGCCGCTAATCGAGCTGCATTTGTACATAGGCCTTCCTATATTATGATATCTATTCCTGCTTCAGTCTTTAATTGTAATAAATACTTTAATACCCAGGCATGAAGTCATCGTCGAGCTGTTTAGATAATCTACCTGTCTCGCCACCTCTTCCCCACTGCATCCTTAACCAGTGGCCTAGCCAGTGTGCCCTGGGCCCCAAGGCAAGAAAGGAAATGTGACCTCTGCCGTTTATTTGGACTGTGGAAAACAACAATAATCATTGTTCTGTGGGTCCCTCAGGCCTCTGTTTGAACTGTGACAAACCGCAGTTATCAGGGTTCAGTGGGCCTTTAAGGCATCTGGGACCTGGTGCCACTGCACCTGCTGCTCCAATGGTAAGCTAAGCCCCTGCCCTTAAAAGCTTCTATTCTAGCCCCACTGGAGAACCGAAACAGCCAAGTACTGCTCTGGCCATATATGCAGGCATGTAGACGCCTCTTCCACTGAAGGGATTTAAGTCGCATGAAAGCAGCATGCGGGAAACAACCATTTTCCGAGGCAAAGTTAACCAACACCTTGTCTGTTCCAACCTGAATCCATTTAAAACCAGGGACAAAAAAACGGTTCATCGTCATCCCTAGCTTATCAGAAGGGTAAAACAGATTAATCTAACATTACAGTGTACCACATACAAAATTGTGATTCTGTTTACAAATTAAATCTCGCATGCATATAGAAAGGGCAGCCTTTGGCCAAAATAGCCATTTTCCCTACCCATACTTTTAACACATCTTATACAAAAAATGCTAATTACATTGTCATCCGGAAATAGTCATTAGCGCCTACTCATAACCAAATGCCACCTAGAATTGTCTTTCACTTTAAGCTTTCAAAGGTAAATTGATATAAAAGCAGTATTGAATTTTTTGACGTTGTGTACTCTTACCAAAATTTAGAGCATCAATTTTTTATGACACACCATAAAAAAAAGGAGTTGTTTATCTATACTAAACCTCCCGAAATGTTTGATTAAACAGTTATAAAGTCACATCTAGCTTAGTTAGTTTATAGTCTTCTTTTTTTTAATAGTAATTATTTCATATTGTTACTGTCATGGCTAAACACTTATAAGGTCCCAAAGGCGAGACCTATTGGCTATGACAATGCTTGTTATTGATTGAGTACATTGAGCAGCAGAACCTTTGATTAAGTCCTGAAGAATGCCGCAAACACCTCTTTGGAAGGTTAATAGGCTGAAACATGTTGACCTCTTATTGACTCTAATAGTGCATATATATTTCTCCCACAGTGTCCTGTTTTTAATCCTGGCCCAGGGGCGTACAAATAATGGAAACCACATACCCTTTAGCAAGTTTTAACTTTCACTCTGCTGCCCCCACTACCCTGAGCTCATTATTGTGATATTTAGTATACCTTTCTCTATAACAAAATATGCCTGAACTCCTCCCTCTCAGTGAGTGGGTTGTTTCATGGTGCAAGGAGATTCCCAATAAGGAAGCATGCCAACTATGGTGGGTGAGGGAAATCGTCCTTTTAAAGGCATATTTCATCTTAGCTAGGTCTTCATTTGCAACAGTAATCCTCATTGACCCAAGGGTTTCTTGATTGTGGTAGAAATGCATTTTTACCCCTTCATTGTATGTTCAAGCACAGACCATTGCATGAAATGTTTTGATCTATGTAGGGAAAATACTCTGTGCACTGACAAAATGTGTTAAAATAACAGAAAGTTGATAACCGCATTTAATAACTTCTCATACCTGGATTTATCTAGAAGAGAAGTCTGTTAATTCTATCATATTCATGATACCACAAGGTATAAGAAATTAGGGGATCATTATCTGATATCTTTATCAGTAAATGATCTGAAATTATTGAACATAAACTTTTCCAAGGATTATTTCTAAAGATTAAGGAATTGGTCTTTTCTAAACTAACCCCAGTGCATATAACTACAACAACCACCTCTCTCAAATCAATATTGTGCTTGTTTTAGTGAGAAAGCTAAATGATCTAGGAGAAACCAGGAACTGGCTTCAGTTTTTTTCTTAGGAAGCTTCAAGCTTGAGAGTGAAAACACTTTTTAGAATGCCCCAAAAATTGTGATAAAGATATTTCAATTTGTTTGACAAAAAGAATAGGTACATTTCATGACAATATTGAAAGGGGAACTAACAGGAACAAATATTTACACAACATTACAAAAATATTAGAGACTACATTTCAGCAATATAGGAAAAACTGAGGTTCATGTACTAATAATCCATTTGGTAAAAAGTGGTTGCTTGTAGAGTCAGCACACTACTTTGTCTGTGATAGCTTTTAAATAAAGGCATTTTTTAATGCACCCCATTTTACTTTCAGATTCACAAATGTCCCCTTGGGTTACTACCTCCTGTTACTGTTTTTCAGCCCACATATGGTTTCAAAGCTCAACACATACCTTAACAACGTATTAAATATTCAGAAGGGAAACTATTAACATTCCCCTTCCAAATTCTGAATTGTTAAATGAGCTTAGTACATTTCAAAAAGGGGTTTAGCATTTGCAAACTCTGTGAATTACTGAACCAGTGGATTTTTTTAACAATAAAATATGAGGCAATTTTTTCCAATTCCCTCCAAATTAAGTTTGCTAATAATGTTAGTTGAATGATAACCGGTGCATGTACCTATTTAGTGTTAGTGTTGCTTCAGATCAAATAAAAACCATCACACATAACTTTTTTTTTGATTTCAAATCATATTTTATTTATTAATCATAACAGAGATGATAGCGGCAAGAAAACATCAAAAGAATTACAATCATGTTGCCAAAGTACCGCAACCAGACATGGGTTATTACACAAAACAATACGTATACAGTAAAGAAAAATAAAGTACCATCCTTGCATTCACATTTTTGTACATAGTTCCGTAGAGCCCTCTGTCCAAGCCAAGTCATATCACACCATGTATGTTGCACCATTCCTGCTTCATGGTTCTAAGGTTGTCAAACTTAAAGACAGAATTTCTGACATCCAGCGTTAATGTTTTGTTAAATATAATTGCAAATGTCACTTAAACAGGAAAGCAGCTAAAGCAGTCTCTGGACATAAAATAGGATGTAATCATAATTTTAGATATATTTTCTGAGTTTCGGGAACAATGTGTGTCTTCTGGGTTTACTCTAAACCACTATAATAAACATATTCAATGATTTTAGATTTGATCTGTTTGTACTGGTTTCTATTGCAGACAATATTCTAGATTTAAACCAAGGATCAATTCCACCCATGTTTTTTTAAATCTATTTATCAATGTTCTCTATTAGTGTTATCGCAACTAAAACTGTACTAGAACTGATCAAGTATTATGCTCAGTCAATTTATTGAATAAACTATGGAGTTAAAATCTGAATAGATTAGATCCACAAGCATTGCCTGACCACTGTATTTTACATCAATAGATTACTTATCAGCACATTTTCTCTAAGTACAATTCAGTCATCTTCTATTTTTCAGTGAGCTCGTGCTGGGTCTGTTAGAACTCTTTCCAAAATATGACATTTAAATGTCGAAAAAATCAGGAATTCTAGTTTCAAGCCTGGTCAAACCTTAATGAATGCTACACCAAAATATGCCCTTCTGTTCCTACATTTTATTGTGCACCATGATTCAGAAATGGCATGTTTTTGCTTTCGTAAATAAAATTCTAAACATATTTATTGTTGTTGCCAGCCGAAACATTTTCACTAATTGGGAAGATAACAACAAGTGGTCTTGTGATGCTTGCTGGCATGGAAAGTGTTTAATCAAAAAGTGGATGGAATTCAAGTTTAGGAGACAATTTTACAAAAGTGTATGGATGTTGTATATATTTCAAATTGTTGATCTCAAAAATGGCCTAAATCAATAAATTGAATTGAAATTCAAGTTTATCATTTGAATCTTATTGTTGGAAAAGATGTGATTTTGAACCCCATGAGGTGGTTCCTTTCCAGAAAGCATTCAGGTTGTAATCATGAGTCAAATAATGCTTAGGAGGATAAAATATTCAAATTGAATTCTAATTACATATGAAATGTTCACTGTTCAATATATTTCTCCTATTATTTTAATGTGGGGACTTTCTTGCTTAAGCAAAATAATTAGTATTTGTTTTTCTATATGTAGGAAGCATTACATTAATGAAATCACTGTATCCTACCTTCTTTGTTTCCTTTCCTGTTCTCTATGAACGTTTCTATTGTTGAACTCTAAAGATTGCCCGAAATTAGGAATTGTGCTCTACATAACTTTGCTGTGTTATAGTATGTTGATTTTTATGTACTACTTTTGTCTCTTATGTGTATGACAACTGATGTTTTGCTTTAATAATCAGCTTATGTTTAGTAGGTTTTATTATTCAATAAAATGTTTCAAACACAACAAATGGTAGTTGATATGTATTTACAACTGCAGCATTTTTATTGTATGGGCAGTTTCAAAGGGGCCAAAAATATGGTCTGCGGGATGACGGAGGACCACATTGGCATCAGCAGGGAGAGGTTTGGGCAGGTGATTGGGGTATATGTAAGTTTGGAAGTAGGAGGAACAAAGCATGTACATTGTGTGGACTGTGACTCCTGGAGTTATTTTGAGTGATACCATGCTACCCTGTAAATGAATCCCCTAGTGATTATTATCAACAAACCTTATTCGGTTTTATAAAAGAAAAACATCTTCCAAGTTACAGATTGTTAAATATATTATGTCCAAGTTAATCAGAACACAAGATAAAAATTCATGAATTACAGTAGTAGCATTTTGCGTCTGTGAGATCTCAATGAATGCCGTTATCAAAATCGGTAGCCGCTGAGGACAACACAGTGCATGGGCTGTTACTGGTTTAAGCAAAGTATAACCATCCATTGGCATGACTGATGGGAGTGTGAAACATGTGTCTAACACGCATTCTTCTCCGCTTAGCAGGCAGCGTAGAACAGGTAGGATGCAATCTTGCCAAATTGGTCGGAATGACAGAAACCATGTGGTATTTAATTCTCTTAGGCGAGGTAGTCCCAACATTTGGAAGATGCGCTCACGACACTTCATTGCTAGTAGAGTTGTCTCTATGGAGAACTAGGTGTCGTTTGTGAAATGACTTGCCATATCGCAGCACAGGAGCAAAAATAGTATTCCTGCAGCGAGTCCCAAAATGAGAGGCAATCCGCCAAACACAGAGTGCACAAAGTTTGGAAATATTACTAGGACTGCTTCCAAAGGTGCTAACAGTCCAGAAAATACAGTCTTAAATACATGTACAATACCACTCGTATCAGACATGTTTAAGATACGACTTAACATTTCTGAGAAATGTACAGGGCAATTTGTAGTTACGAGGGCATGTAACTCTGCAGAAGTCCTTGCGACTTGGCAGATCATAGGTTTCTTTGGCCGAGGTCAGTGGCACATTTTTTTGCAAAAGAATGGATTTCATTCTGCTTAAAGTATCAATTCGCATAGAAGAGATGTTCAGTGAAGGCCAAAGTGCCGACTCTTGGCTGTCTTGGTTTTAGGAAACAATACTTGCATACAGCAAGTGACCCTGGCTTACACAGTTACTAGATATGGTAATCCTGGCAACATGCCACAGCAGCTGCGATCATTCAACGTAAGGTAACTCCCATTCGAGAGTTGTCCAAAAATTGGATCAATCACTGCGGCTGGTGTACCTTGCAGGTGCAGGATAGGTTTTTAGAAGAACTATCGCAGGCCCCATGTAAGTTTATACCCTGACATAGGAGAGAACCGCTTAGTGCGTTTTCACAATTTTCCCCGCTAAGAAACACTTCACTACCTCCACTCCAATATCTGTATGTGTACGTGTAATGGTCGGGTTTTCTGATTAGATGGGATCAGCCCCTAGGGGCCCCTCCAACCCAGCCAGAACGTAACCACATCCCTCCTCAGGACCATCTATCCATGCACCTGGGTACCTACCTGAGGATAGGGAACTCGCAATATACAAGCTCATATTATTAGAAACACCACTAAATCTATAGGGATACTAAGAATACTCACTGATTACCTTATAGTCTCGCGGCCACTCAGACCCAGACTAATCTACCCCAGGGCAGACATGACACACAATCCGGCGTGTCTACACATGGGCCTGCAGAACCCAATGCTCTCTTTTCCAAATGATCTACAATCCGGCAGATCTCCACGTTGGTAATCCCCCCCAACGCTCTCATTTACACACGGGCCGCAATCCGGCAGCCCTCCACGCTGGTAATCCTCCCCAGCGCTCTCATTAACGCCGTATATCAACAACGACCACATTCCTATGAACACCTTCAGCTCTCTGTCTATTCACTAAGGGTCTGCTACTACAATAATATTATGGGATGGCCGAATTACTTAGTGTCAACAATTCCCTAGCTCAAGGGCTCCCTGTTCTCCCTATTCATTCAGACTTACCGGATCAGGGGCAGCATCTGTTCTGGCTATAACATCTGACTAGGAGAAAAAGGTTACCTATGCTTTGGAACAGAAGACGCTGTTTACAGGATTATGGGAGGGTGTACTAACTTGGTCCCTTAGTTGCAGGTCTCCTCTCTCCCTCACTATTACTTACCTGATCAGGGGTAGCATCTGTTCAAACAGTAATACTACTAGGAAAGGGGATTACCCTCACTGTATGGGGACAAAGATATACACACTATGTAATTGAGTTATTCCTTGATTTAAGCGCTCCTACTCCCTTCTGATCCATCAGTGGCTCAACGGCAACTGGCTAGAAGCTAAGATAGCTTTATCATAAAAGAACTCATGCACACTAATTCACTAATTAATGGGGAAGTTTATTGTAACAATAATAAAGTACACATATACAAAACTATGGGGTCTCTATAACTAGCAGTAACTTTAACACACCGCTGAAAGAAAAGGATTAGACATACAATTTATTTGCGGGGTAGCAGGATCTTTTAACACACCGCTGAAAGGGAAAAGATTAGACATACAATAGCCTAGGGAATAAGAACAAGATTAAGGTGTACATGTAAAGGGGACTTGGTTCAGACTACCTCACCTATTAGAAGGAAGATTTCTCTCTCTCTGACTCTGGTGGGATCAGGGCTCTCTCTGCCTCTGGTGGGATTAGGGCTCTCTCTGTCTCTCCCTCCTTCACCACATCACCACGCCTCTGGTTCAGTTGCTCCAGCTGACAGCCTTCTTTGATGCTCTCTGCACTGCTCTCTCTCTCCTCATCTTCAGCAATCGTCTGCCTTCTTTCTCCATTCAAGAACTGCACTCTATTCTGCAGCTCCAGCAGACATCCTCTCTCTCTCTCCAAGCTGAACTGAGCTCCAAGCTGAACTGAGCTCCCAGCTGTTCTGAGCTCCAAGCTGTTCTTAGCTCCAGGCTGAACTGCACACAAGCTGGAATGAACACTCCTCCTTTCCTGCAGCTCGCTAATATGGATTCCCCTCCCCTCATGGAAATTTCCAACAGAGGGCTGTCTCCTACCGAATTCCTGTGCCAGCTCCCAGGCTTCCACGCAACCGCAGTGCGCATCTGCATGTTACGTCGGGGCCCAAGAGAAAAACACATTCCTCGGATAAGAAGCAGTCCTAACTGGATTTTCCTCTAGCACACAACAGCCTTAACTATAAACTTTACCTTTACCCTGAAAAGCCTCTCAGCTCCATCAAGATGGAGTCCCTCTAGTTCTAGGCCTGTAGGCCTGAAAGGGATGAAATGCCCCTTAGCTCTGCCAGAATACCTACATAAACCATACCAATGTGTCAAGTATGTCAAAGCCAATAGGCAATAGACAGGTTAGAGTCAAGAATAAAGGATCTATCATCATATTAAGCAGCTATCCTCTTCTAGGTCTGGAAGAAAGGGCTTAAAAGGGCCAACACAAGCTAAGAATACCTATCCTAGATGTGAGCAAGACTAAGATCTATATCACTGCTAAATAGAGCCAAAAACTCTGCCATTACAGTACGGTAATTCCCAGGATGTCTTGATGTATTCTTTACCCAACCTTTTATATGTGCCTGCTGGTATATGTTGTAGGCAATATTGAAAATAGAAAATTGTAACAGGCAGAGTGATTGTTCCATTTATAATCCATTCCATAACTGGCTTTTCTGTGGCAGTAAATGGCAATCTTTCCAGTTTTTCAATGCTCAGCACCGTATTGTCTGCTCCCCTTTGTGCCAATTTGATCTGTTTATCAGTGATATTGAATTCTGAAAACAGTGAAGTAGTATTGATTAAACGTCACAGCACATAGCCTGAATGAAGGTTTTGCAACGTCAAGCCTATTAACATGATAGAACGTAATTGCGACTTACCATGTTGCAACATGACCAAGTAAATGTAAAAAGCTCTTATATAGCGCAGCCTTATCTCCAGGGAGCATCTTGGCGCTTTAGAAGGGAATGGCAGAAAATGACGAGCCTTGCTGATGGTAGAAGAATGGTCTGCGTTTTCAAATTAGGTTTTTGCATAGGGTATCAGATAGATTGTATATCCATGTTTTGAGGGTCTTTCTGAAGATTGTTTCTGATGCAATTTGATGTAGGGACGGTGGGAGTATGTTCCACGCTTTGGAACCCAAAACTGCCAGGGCCTTTCCTCCTCTCGTGTTCAGTCTGAAATTAGGGATGGTGAGGAGGTTAGCCTTTTGGGAGCTCAAACTAAGTGTGGGAGCGTAGTGTCTGAACATGCTCTGAATGTAGTTAGGTCCTTTTCCATAGAAGGCCCTATAGGTAATTAGGAGAACTTTGAAAAGAACCTGTTTATGAATCGGCAGCCGATGTAAAATATCCATTGCTGCTGTGGCTGACGTCCTCCTATTCCATCCCAGCACCAGTCTTGCCGCTGCATGTTGCACCATTTGCAGCTTATGGCAGACCATCCTATTTGTCCCTGCATATAGGCTGTTGCAGTAGTCGAGGCTTGATGTTATAAGTGCTACTGCACCCATTTTTCGTCCTGGGAGTGGTATTAGATCAAGTAATTTTCTGAGCCCCTTTATGATGCCGAAACATGTTTCTGGCATGGCCACTGCTTGTTCTTTAAAAGTCAGAGAGGAATCAAATCTGATCCCTAAATTTCAGACTGATAGAGCAGTGTTTGGGGGGACGGTGGCGTCCTCCGGCCACCATAACATGGGGTTAAACAGATTATCTTTTCCATACGGCAAGATCTCCGTATTTCCTGAATTGCATTTGAGATGGTTCACGCTCATCCATTGGAACGTGGCTTTTAGGCAGTTTTTGAGCTTTATTTCAGCCTCACCGGTGTCATCCTCCATCACCAGGATGAGCTGCGTATCATCCGCATACGAGATGGTATTGATATTAAAGGATGATATGAGAGCAATCAGGGGGGCCATATATACATTGAAAAGTGTCGGGCTCAAGCAGGAGCCCTGAGGCACTTCTGAACTGAGCCATTTTTCTTCTGACCTAAATTGACCTAAGGTGACCACTTGTCACCTATTTGCTAAAAAGCTTTTTAGCCAGCCCAACACATTTCCAGCTATCCCTACCGCGGCTAGACGGTCCACCAAGATGGCAAGTCCTGTTCCATGATGCCTATGGCAGAAGACACTATGCTACATAAAGAATATATCCCGGACCACAGAGTCGTTAACCCATTGTCAACCACAGAGATTTTTCAAAATTAATACGATCAACTTCTCGTACTCATTCTGCAGTCTCTGCTTGCGTAATTTTCCACGTTTTATTATAAGCAGCAAAGATACCGGCATATATAAAACGTTTATGACGCAGTATTCTTGGTCCTAGCAACAATTCCCTAAGATCAGCGCCATCTTTAAGCAAAGATAAGTGTTGCTTTACATCCTTAACTGTAGATCTATGTATCCAATCAAGGCAAAGTTTCCCTACACTGTATGTTGTTACTATTCCTGGATGCTGTTTTTCAACATATCTTGGTTCTGGCTTTCCAAGATTCGAAACCTAGTGAAGACAGTTGAGCATAAAAGGATGTAGAATAAATTTGCTTGGTATTTGTTAACATACTTTTCATTCCTGTTTTTGTTTAGATTTTTAAAGTAAAATAATTCCGGATTGGATACATTGAACCCTGAAAAGTACGGACATTTTCTAAAAAAAACTTTTTGGAGCTACCCTTTGGTTATATATTAATACATTTCTAGGATTTGCAGATTTGTGCAAGAAATGATGACCATGGTGAATAAATCTGATGAACCTTCTAAGTATTCATGATTTGTAAAGTCTGACATCATATTATTAACAGTCTCAAAGTCCCAATCATCAGAAAAGGTACTAGATGAAACAAAGTCATTCAAGGAAATCTTGAACTGGTGTGGAATCTTCAACAGCTCTGATTGGCCAAACATGTCATAATTAGTTCTGTCCCAAGCTATACTCCCTGGTATAGGAACGACTGTGATGTTCACTGATGACAAGTCTCTTTGTTCACGATGGGATGATTTGTGTGGCTTGAGAAGTAAGTTGATGTTCTTATTTGCTGTGTCCATTGTGACACATCTTCCATTTATCAGCATTCCCAAAGTTATTACCAGAGTCAACCAAAGTAGAAGAAAAAGCACACCCAACACAATCCAAAGTTCAATCCATGGTGAAACCAAATAAGTCTTTTCCAGGTGATGAAAAGGGTCTGTTGCTTGTTCTTTCAAAGATCTTTTCACTGGCGCAGTTTTAGGCTCGCTTGGATCCTCGGAAAATGTATCAAAGTTAATAAAATAGCCAGAGGCAGTTCTGTCAATTGTTGAGATTGCATCGGGATTCGTTGAAATCGCTGGAACCTCAGGATTACTTGTAACATTTGTGTAGTCAGATGCTACTTTATTGTAGACAGGCGTTTCTTGACGAACTGTTGTTTGGTTTCAAGAGGTACAAGTTTCATAGCTCTGTTGCTTAGTCCTTCATTTCGCACGGCAGATTCTTCAAAGGTGATGAGTCTCTCAGTTTGAACCTCTTGGATAATAGCCAGAGCTGAGCGTCTGCTACATTGGAGGAGTCCACTTGGCCTACTGCTTATGATCGGCCACATGAGGTTGTATGACCAGGTTGATAGACACAAACCTGTTCTCCTTTTTTCCAGCAAAGGGCGGCAGTAATACTGGTCTTGATCCGTGGATTGCTAGGACAGGTACTGGTTGTCAGTAAGAATGCCCAAATTCCTTCTTGTCCACAATCTTTTCTCTACCAGATCACCGAGCATTGGGATCCAGACAGGCCTTGTTGGGACGGTCAGTTTCTCTTCAGTGGTGGTTGGCTTCAGGAACACGTTACTTGGTTTCCTTCTTATTTCATTTAAGTCCTGTAAGACAGCCAAACTATCTTTGATATCAAAGAGTGTTTGGTCTACCATTGAAGTCTGACAATCGAGGTCCGCTACTAACATTCTGGTCCCAAAAAGGACTTCATATGGAGTGATACCCTGTAGAGAACTTCTTGGCAGATTGTTAAGACTACGTTGGACACTTATTAGATGTTTGACCTACCCGTCACCCAATCCTAATACCCTAGCTGTTATAGATTGCTTTATGTCCCGTTTTTTTCTCTCCACTACTGAATTTCTCTCAGGATGGGATGGACTAGAGTACCGCAATGCAACGCCCAGATTGGCCATGGCCTCCTTGTAAGCTTGAGAGCTAAACTCAGGATTCTGGTCAGAATGTAGCGTGCCGACTGCGTATTGGCCGATAAAGACTCGCAAATCTTTTATAACAGTTGGAGCGTCAGCTGATGCGCCGAGGCCACATCCAAATGAATCTTGAACACAAATCCACTGCGATCATGATATATTTATAGTTGCCATCCCTCTGTAAGGAACCGCAGTGGTCCAGGTAAACGCAATCTAATGGTTTATCTGAAATTTTTATTTTTTTATTTATTTTTTGTGTTTTCTATAGCGCGAACATGACCCAGCAAAGGGTGTCAGAGCTCTTTACAATAGCATTTAAACAACAATCCTAACTTTACATATTACTAGACATAGGTGTTTGCAGTAATTGCCATTCCAAGGGGCTAAAAAGTTCACTGATAGATTACCATAAAGTCTTAGACATTTTTTTTAAAAACAATGAGATAAAAACGGGTATAAAAGACCAACATTGTACAGTGAAGCTGGTAGTATGAAAATTGTGCCCCCCAGGCAGGATGAAATAAATAAAGAACAGTTTTAAGGAATTAAGGGAGAAATTTCCTCATATAGAACGATGTTACTTCTTTTTTTAATTTTGCGATGGTTGGAATTCTTCTCAAGTCGGGGGAGGGCATTCCAAATTCTCGGTGCGGCCCCTGAGAATGTTTGGTCATATGTTCTTTTCTTATGGAAGCGTGCAGGTTTCAGTAGTAGATAAGCCTTGCTCCCGGAGGAACGTGACCCTCCCGACAGCGTAAGTTTCTGGGCGAGGTAGACTGGAGTCTTGTTGTGTATTGCTTTGTGGGTAATGCATGCCAGCTTGAACTGAATTTGTGCTTCGAAAGGAAGCCAGTTGAGAGCTTTCAAGTGGGGGGAAATATGGTCGACTTTTTTGGATCCCGTTATGAGTCTTGTGGCTGCATTAAGACATGCTTTCAACGGGGCTGTTGAGATCTTAGGGAGTCCAGCTAAGGTTGTGCAACCATATTCAATCCTTGAGATGACCAATGATTGAATTGCTGTCTTGAGGTCTGCTTTATTTAAAAAAGGTTTTAGTTTTCGTAAGTAACTCAAGTAGAATATGTTTTTTTTTTGCCATTGTGTTGATATGTGCAGACATATTAAGGTTTTTGTCCAGCATGATATCCAGAGATTTAGTTGACTCCACAATCTTCGGAGTGCACTTTAGAGCACTGACGAGGTTGGACCATCCTGCCATCGATGTTTTGCTTTTTTTAGGGGTAATCAGAAGGAATTCAGTTTTTTGAGCATTTAGTTTTAGGTGGTTCTTGGTTAGCCATTGAAGTGTTCTTATTAGAGCTAGGTTCATTGTCTTTATATCATCAGTCGAGGCAATCTTAATGTATAGCTGAGTGTCATCAGCATACATATGGAAAGCAATGTTATCTTTTCGAAGTATTTCCGTAAGAGGTTCTACGTATAGATTAAAGAGTGATGGAGATAGCGTTGAACCTTGTGGGACTCCTATAGTATTGTCGGTTGCGCTTGAAAGGGTCTGGTTGACAGTGAATTTTTGTGATCTATTCTCCGGAAAGGAGCGGAACCAGGATAGCACTGTACCCTCAAATCCCATCCTGTTTTTCAGTCGATCGAGTATATAGGCATGGTTCACCGTGTCGAAAGCTGATGACAAGTCCAGTAAGATAAGTAGGCATGTTTCATTATGATCAAGAGCCAGTAAAGCGTCATCTACTATGTGCAAAATTGCAGTTTCTGTACTGTGGTTTGGACGGAAACCGGATTGGCAATCGTTTAGAAGCTTGAAGTCAGAGATGTGTAGGCTCAATTGTTGTTGGACAAATTTTTTCATAATTTTGGCCAACATGGGAATATTTGTTACCGGTCTAAAATTGTTTGCATCTAAGGGGTTCTCAGACGTTTTTTTTAGTAGCGGGATGACTTGTCCTGTTTTTAAGCAGGCCGGTATTTGACCTTGTGACAACAATGCATTAATCTTTGCCCAAGCCAGGATTAGCAGGTGATTTATGGAGGACCAGCATTTCGCCAGTAGGGGATCATTGTAATGATTGTTAGGTTTCGAGGTCGCCATGATCTTTGAAATGTCTAAATCACTAACCTGTGTAAAATCTGACCATCTGGCATTGTTTTTGAGTTCAGCTGATTCTAGATCATCCAGCACCTTACCTCCCTGGCGCTTCTTCATTTCCATGTCATCCGCAGCCTTTTTTAGTTCCCTCTCCAAAGAGTTGGCTTTGTTTGTAAATAAGATCGACAAGTCTTCGCTGTTTAAGTTAGTTTTGGAAATGACTGTAGCCATTTTGGCCGTCTTGTTTGATTGATCTTTAAGTAGAGACTTTCATCTTTTGGCATATTTCACATTCCAAAACATAGTGTTCGAGTCATATGAGCTGCAGATACTACACTGTGCATTAGATCGCCACCTGGTGTTGGGCTCTGATGATTGCATGTAGTTGCCGTCTTGGAAGAAGTCTTTTGTAGTCACGAGATAGGTGACTCCTCCCTTGGACGATAGTGCGCATGGGCATCGGCTCCATCCTTAGATTGTTTTTTTCGGCCACTGGGTTCAGATGAATTTTTCCGGCCCGGCTCGACATCTACTTTTCAAGTACTTCAAAGAGCAAAAACTTATTTAAACGTCACCTAACTACCTTTGATATCGACTAACATCGTTTTTGACTCCATCAGCTTGATTCCGGTCATCGACGCGGGCCGTTGGGCCTATCCACGCTGTGAGGCCTACACCTCATGGAAAGGACGGCATTCAAGAAATGCCCCGTGTGTGGAGCAAAGTTTCCATGCAGTGACCACCACGTGATCTGTAACCTGTGCTTATCGCCAGAACACGACGAACCCAGCAGTGCAGCCTGCCCGTCCTTTCGATCCAAGAAAACCATCCGAGATCGGAGGGCCCATCGACACGACATGCAGAGACCAGCTCCATAACCGGTGGATATCTTCGACGAGGAGGTTCCTCTCGTTCTTGAAGAAGATTCTGATGATCTCCAAATCGTCGTATCGGAGGCAGACGACTCAGATGACTCCATACCATCGGGTCAGCGCGTGAGTACTACTGCTCCTGCACCACACAAAGCACCCATACCGAAAGCGAAGGTCAACACTCCGACTCCTGGGCCCAGTCAAGACCGAAAAATCACTTCGAAAGCCCCGCCATCGAGCCCGGCTCCGAAGAAAAGAAGTAAGCCTTCCTGCAGCTCCTTACCGAGCAAGCCGCACATGCCGATCCCACCAGCTCCATCGGCACCGAAACCAAAAGAAGTCTCTACTCCGTTGACTTCTAAAGACAAAGGTGCAAAGCCAGCATCCGACGCCTCGAAGCCGACGAGACCAGCTTCCACTCCGAAGCCATCACTTTCGGTATCGAAACCGAGAAGGTCTTATTCCGATGCACCCAAGCGCTCGAAACAGCCTACCATACCAAAAACAACACCTTCTACGCCAAAGGACACTGTAACACCTCCTGAGGCTAAAGACAAGCAGCAACCTCATTTGGATCTGAAAATATTGGCGTCGACAAAGGTTACACAAGGAGAAGAACTTTTCCAACCTGATCCTATGCAAAAGAAGATCTACATTGACCCAAAGACAGGTGCTGTATCCACTATACCACACAAGAAGAGGAAGGCAGATAGAACACCCACAACAGTAGTACCTGCCAATAAGAAGGACTCTGCCACATCTCCTATGCACCCTTCTTCTCCTATACATCCTTCTCCTTCATCCCATGTTCCTCAATTCACCACAGATTTCCCCTTCATATTCTCCTCTTCTGTCTTCACACTCACCTCAAAATGATGATGAGTATAGTTTAGGAAGAGGGATAGACCCAGATGAGCCTTTCCCATACCCTATAGATCAGGGGTACTCATAGTACGGCCCGCGGGCCGCCAGCGGCCCGACAAGCCTTCCTTGGCGGCCCACGGACCTTGCCGACAATCGTACCTGGGCTTTAAAAAAATATGTATTAGTGTTAGAAAACGCCGCCGCAGCAGCTCTTGACTGAGAGAACTCGGAGACTGATAATCACTTCTCCCCCTGCCCCCACAGAGCAGAGGGGACATGCAGGGGCGCTAAGAGGTGAAATACGACAAAGCCTCTGCTCTGTGGGGCCGGGCGACCCCTAGAAGTGCATTACTGCTGAGATGTGTGAAAGCGTAGTGTTGACACAGAGGACACACTCATTCTTGCACAGAGCCGCCCTCCCCCTTAGTGTACTGCTGGCTGTGATTGTGTCTCACTTTGCATCATTCCGTTCTGCACTGGGTGTTGCGTGGGCAGAGACGCCCACACCAGAGAGACCCGCCACGTCATCGGAAATTCGAAGTGCGCCTTGATTTCTACGTCCAGGAGAGACAGCTAGCAGGAGAAAGCTGCGAGTTCTGCCTAGTCTGCAGCCGAGGCGACAGAATGCCAGTCCTGACTCCTGAAGAGAGGCCATTGAGAACTATTCAAATGCAGAGCCTGCCATTGTCGCGCCGCGTGCACCCCGCCTCCTCGCCATTGGCTCCCAGGGTTATTAATGTGCCCAGGCACACCCTCCTTCAGGCTCTGTCCTCTTTGTCTCAATTGTCACGGAGCTGTGTGCAATAAACATCAGCTGGTACCTTGGGGTAGTGACGTGTGCTGTGAGCCTGCCCCACCCTGGCCACTCCTCTGACCCCCCACCCCTGGGAATGATAACATCGGGGCTTCTTCCGAATTAAGACTGCACCTCCTGTAACTTAAGTGTGCTGAGGGAGGGACCCACGTAAACAATGGAAGATTCAGAGGATGCTAAAGAGCTCTTAAACTGCACGTGTGATTAGGCGCTCACACTTATTCACTGACTTACACGAGTGTCTACAACTTTCACTTTTTAGTGGTGCATAGACATATGTGCAGAATACACTGTGGCTAATGGCACGGGTCTGTGACGTCCTCTGCAAACATTCCCAAAGGCGCTGGAAGTTTTATGCTTCGCGGCGGTACCTTGCTCTCCGCTGATATCTGGGTAACTGCTCTGGGTTCAAGGGCTGCAAAGCGAAGAATAAACCCATGTTTGTCTGCACCCCTCTGTGCTGGGGCATGTTTATTTATATATATTTTTTGTAGCGCACAGCCTCCTGCCGTCCGGGCTTCAGGGCGCTGTAGACGGAAAGAGGGGCTAGGCGAGGAGTAAAAGAAGTATGTTTAAGTCCCAGGGAACAGTCACTGCTTGCATGGGGGTACATGTACACAGGCATGTACAGAGGGTCAGCAATTTAAAGCAAGCATTGGCATAGCTAATAGGTCTTGTTGGTTTTACTATTGGTCCTATAATTATAATATGCTTTACAAGTTGGTCTGATTATCAGAAAATCAGATCCATTCTCTAAGTTAGAGAGATCGAGAGGGAGGGCAGGAGGGAGAGAGAGAGATCGAGATGGAGGGCAGAAGGGAGAGAGAGATGGAGAGGGAGAGAGAGGGCAGGAGGGAGAGGGAGGGCAGGAGGGAGAGAGAGAGATCGAGAGGGAGGGCAGGAGGGAGAGAGAGATGGAGAGGGAGAGAGAGGGCAGGAGGGAGAGGGAGGCAGGAGGGAGAGGGAGGGCAGGAGGGAGAGGGAGATGGAGAGGGAGGGCAGGAGGGAGAGAGAGGGCAGGATGGAGAGGGAGGGCAGGAGGGAGAGAGAGGGCAGGAGGGAGAGAGAGATGGAGAGGGAGCGAGAGGGCAGGAGGGAGAGGGAGGCAGGAGGGAGAGGGAGTGCAGGAGGGAGAGGGAGATGGAGAGGGAGGGCAGGAGGGAGAGAGAGATGGAGAGGGAGAGAGAGATGGAGAGGGAGAGAGAGGGCAGGACGGAGAGGGAGGGAAGGAGGGAGAGGGAGGGCAGGAGGGAGAGAGAGATGGAGAGGGAGAGAGAGGGCAGGAGGGAGAGGGAGGGAAGGAGGGAGAGGGAGGGCAGGAGGGAGAGAGAGATGGAGAGAGAGGGCAGGAGGGAGAGAGAGATGAAGAGGGAGAGAGAGGGCAGGAGGGAGAGGGAGGGAAGGAGGGAGAGGGAGGGCAGGAGGGATAGAGAGATGGAGAGGGAGGGCAGGAGGGAGAGAGAGATCGAGAGAGAGGGCAGGAGGGAGAGGGAGGGAAGGAGGGAGAGGGAGGGCAGGAGGGAGATGGAGAGGGAGGGCAGGAGGGAGAGAGAGGGCAGGATGGAGAGGGAGGGCAGGAGGGAGAGAGGGAGAGAGGGGGCAGGAGGGAGAGAGAGATGGAGAGGGAGAGAGAGATGGAGAGGGAGAGAGAGGGCAGGAGGGAGAGAGATCAAAAGAGGGCAGGAGGGAGAGGGAGGTCAGGAGGGGGAGGGAGGGCAGGAGGGAGAGGGAGGCAGGAGGGAGAGGGAGGGCAGGAGGGAGAGGGAGATGGAGAGGGAGGGCAGGTGGGAGAGAGAGGGCAGGATGGAGAGGGAGGGCAGGAGGGAGAGAGAGGGCAGGAGGGAGGGAGAGAGAGAGGGAGAGAGCGGGCAGGAGGGAGAGGGAGGCAGGAGGGAGAGGGAGGCAGGAGGGAGAGAGATGGCAGGCTGGAGAGGGAGGGCAGGAGGGCGAGAGAGGGCAGGAGGGAGAGAGGGCAGGAGGGAGAGGGAGGGCAGGAGAGAGAGGGAGGGCAGGAGAGAGAGGGTGGGCAGGAGGGAGAGAGATCTAGAGAGGGAGGGCAGGAGGGAGAGAGATGTATGTATGCTGGGTCTGGTAGCTCAGTGGATGAAGGCATCTGCTGCAGGGACCTGTGTGCAACCTCATGGTCACAAGTTTTCGTTTTGCTTCAGCCCCGCCCCCTCCCCCTCTGACCCCGCCCCCACCAGTGCAGCCCTCGGCCACAAACCACACTGTAAATTTGGCCCCCGAGAGAACGTTTGTGAGTACCCATGCTATAGATGATACAGACTGGGAGTACCCGAACCCACAGGATGCACCAGACATTCCTGACCCACAGTCATACCCATCAAAACCTTCTCCCCCAGAAGATAATATTAGTTTTGGACACCTGCTGAACAGAGCTGCCATTTACCAGGGAGTCACTATGCACTGTGATGAGGCAGAGGAAGATTTTCGTTTAGACACATTTGAACAATCGCAAAGGTCTGTTCAAATTCTTCCTATGATTAAAGGGGTCATCAAACACGCTCCAGAGATATTTAAAGACCCTGTACGTACTAGCATCCTAAACCCTAGAATTGAGAAAAAATATAGGCCTGCACCTGCAGATCCAGCCTACATTAAAGAACAACTACCATTAGAGTCACTAGTTGTATCAAATGCTAGGAAAAGGGCAAATTCACAAATGTCAGGGGAGACACCCCCACCTGACAAAGAATCTAAAGTAATAGATGCTTCAGGCAAAAGAATAGCTGTGCAAGCTTCGAACATATGGCGTATAGCTAACACACAAGCCCTCCTTTCAAGATATGATAGGGCTCATTATGATCAGTTAGAGAAACTACTGGAACATCTACCACACCAATATAAGGTGCAGGCAAATGACCTTATACAAGAAGGCAAGCTAATTTCCAACGCCTCAATCAAGTGTGCAATTGATGTGGCAGACACTGCATCCAGAGCTGTCAACACTAGTGTCATACTTAGAAGACATGCGTGGCTACGCATTTCAGGATTTAAATAGGAAGTGCAAACTACCATTTTAAATCAACCATTAAATCAAAAACAATTGTTCGGACCAGAGGTAGACACAGCACTTGAAAAGATGAAGAAGGATACATACACTGCCAAATCTATGGGAGCTTTACAGTCCACACAAAGCTAAAAGTTCCTTTTGTCGCTCCTTCTACAGAGGAGGCTCCAAACAGTCTGGAGCAGACCATAGAACATCCTTCAATACAAACACACAAACATCCTCTAACAAAGGATATTTTAGAGGAGGGTATGGAGGAAACAACAACAAAGGAAGAGGTCGGGGTAACAACAATAACCGAACCTCCACAAACACAAAACAGTGACTTTCCTCTGCTCCCCAACAGCATTCAACTCCTGTGGGGGGCAGATTAACACAGCTCCTACCTGTCTGGAATTCCATCACAACAGACAAGTGGGTAAGACAAATTATCCAGTCTGGCTACTGCCTGGAACTTACAGCAACCCCTCCACACATACCACCCAGACAGCGTCCAATGTCGGCAGAACACCTTACTGTGCTCAAACAAGAATTCCTGTCACTTCTTCAAAAGGACGCAATAGAAATAGTTCCTTTACAACACCAAGGAACAGGGGTTTACTCACTGTATTTTCTAATACCCAAGAAAGATGGGACTCTAAGACCAATTCTAGACATCAAGCCCCTCAATAATTACATACAATCAGATCATTTTCACATGATCACTTTACAAAAAGTGCTCCCACTGCTGCAACAAGGCGATTTCCTTACAACACTAGATCTAAACGATCACATTCCTATGCATCCTGCTCACAGGAAGTATCTAAGGTTTGTACTTGAAGGACAACATTATCAATTCAAAGTCCTTCCATTCGGAGTTACAACAGCACCAATAGTATTTACAAAGTGCCTAGCAGTAGTAGCAGCACATCTAAGGAGACAACAAATACATGTCTTCCCTTATCTAGGCGATTGGCTCATAAAAGCCAAGTCATTCAATCAGTGTGTTCAACATACACATCAAACAATTCAAACATTGCACGACTTAGGGTTCACAATCAACTACACCAAGCCACACCCTCTCATACACATCAGTATCTAGGGGCTACAATAAACACGTCAACAGCTCTAGCGTATCCCAGTCCAGCAATGATACAGAGCATTCAGTCCTTAGTCGCAGTCTTCCAACATCAACAATCTCTGCAAGCCAGAGTGTTCATGAGACTGATAGGCATGATAGCATCTTGCATTTCCATAGTACCATATGCAAGACTGCAGATGCGTCCGTTACAGGAATGTCTAGCACAACAATGGAACTAGGCTCAAGGGCAACTAACAGACCTAGTGTTGTTAGACAACCGCACACATCGCTCTCTGCAGTGGTGGAACACCAAAAACTTGGCAAGGGGGCGGCCGTTCCTCGAACCAGTTCCAGAAATAGTACTCACAGCAGACGCATCTCTCACAGGATGGGGAGCTCATCTCCTACATCATACAACTCAAGGGCAATGGACCACTCAACAAAGACTGCTCCATATCAACCATCTAGAGCTGCTAGCAATATTCCTAGCACTCAAAACATTCCAACTACAAGTACAAAACAAAGCTGTCTTAATCCGGACGGACAACATGACAGCCATGTATTATATACAAAAACAGGGGGGGGGGACGCTGTCTACAACTGTCCCAGCTCGCACAGAACATTTGGAGATGGGCCATCCCACAAAACATATATCTGATGGCAGAGCACCTTCCAGGAGTTCACAATCAGATAGCCGATCTGTTGAGACGGCAGACACAACAAATTCACGAATGGGAACTACATCCGCAAGTTCTTCAACCATTCTTTCACAAGTGGGGGCAATCAAACATAGATGTGTTTGCCACACATGAAAATGCAAAATGCCCACTCTTCGCCGCCAGGTTTCCACACCCGCTGTCCAAGGTCTATGCGATATGGATGAACTGGTCAGGCAGATTTGCGTACGCTTTTCCGCCAATACCACTAATACCACTAGTAGTACGCAAGCTCAGACAACAGTCTCTCAAATTAATCCTGGTAGCTCCCACATGGGCATGCCAACCATGGTTCACCACACTGTTAGAACTCTCTCTAGTTCCACACCAAAAGCTACGTCTCACACCATCTCTGCTAACGCAGAACCATGGAGACATCAGACATCCAGACCCAAATCATTTGAATCTGGCGATCTGGCTCCTGAAGTCTTATAGTTTGGTTATCTTAACCTACCACCAGACTATATGAACATCATTAAAGAGGCCAGGAGACCTACTACTAGAACTATGCTGCTAAATGGAAAAGATTTGCCATTTATTGCACCAATAACCACATTGATCCTTTGGATGCTTCTATCCAAAATATTATTTGTTACCTTCTACATTTACAAAGATGTAACTTGTCACATTCATCTATACGCCTGCACCTATCAGCAATTGCAGTATATTTACAAAACAGACAACATCTGTCTCTTTTTAGAGTACCTGCTATTAAAGCATGGATGGAAGGATTAAAGAGAATCATTCCCCACAGGTTACCACCTTCTCCAGTGTGGAACCTAAACGTTGTTCTTACAAGGCTCATGGGACCACCTCATGGGGCCACCTTGTGAACAAATGTGAACTGCAATTCCTCACATGGAAAACAGCTTTCCTTATTGCTATTACCTCTCTTAGAAGAATTAGTGAGATTCAAGCTTTCACAATACAAGAACCATTTTTACAACTACATCGTAACAAAGTGGTTCTAAGAACTAATCCCAAATTCCTTCCAAAAGTCATTACTCCTTTTCATTTAAACCAATCTGTAGAGTTACCTGTGTTTTTCCAAAACCCTGACTCTGTAGCAAAAAGAGCTCTACAAACACAAGATGTTAAACGAGCTCTTCTCACCTATATAGATAGGACTAAATCTTTTTGAAAAACAAAACAATTGTTTGTATCTTTCTCTCCACCGCATAAAGGCAACCCCATCTCAAAGGGTGGAATTGCAAGGTGGATTGTAAAATGTACACAAATATGCTATCAAAAAGCAAAATGTACATTAACAGTTTCTCCTAGAGTGCACTCCACACGCAAACTAGGAGCCTCTATGGCTTTCTTAGGGAACATCCCCCTAGAAGACATATGCAAGGCAGCAACATGGTCTACAACACACACCTTCACTAAACACTACTGTGTTGATGTGCATGCCAAGCAGCAAGCTGCAGTAGGCCAAGCTGTCCTAAAAACTCTCTTTCTAACTACTGCAACAGATACAGGTGACCACCGCTAGGGTAGACACTGCTGCACAATCGATGCAAAGTGTAGTATCTGCAGCTCATATGCCTGGAACGGACAATGCTACTTACCAGTAGGCATCTGTTCTTGGCATGTAGAGCCTCAGATTACTGCACGCCCTCCCGCTTCCCCGGGACCTGTATCTGTTCCAGTTTTATCTTATTTAGATGGACATCCTTTTCTTTACTTCTGCTAACTCCATCATTTCCCATGGCGAAAAACAATCTAAGGATGGAGCCGATGCCCATGCGCACTATGCCCAAGGGAGGAGTTACCTATCTCCTGACTACAAAAGACTTCTTCCAAGACGACGACAACATGCAATCATCTGAGCCCAACACCAGGTGGCGATCTAATGCAAAGTGTAGTAATCTGCAGCTCTACATGCCAAGAACAGATGCATACCGGTAAGTAGCATTTTCCTTCTCCCACATTGCCCCGATTTTAATCCTGGTCCAGGGGCGTACAAATAATGGAAACCACATACCCTTTAGCAAGTTCTAACTTTCACTCTGCTGCCCCCACTACCCTGAGCTCATTATTGTGGTATTTTGTATACCTTTCTCTATAACAATACATGCCTGAACTCCTCCCTCTCAGTGAGGGGGTTGTATCACGGTGCAAGGAGATTCCGAATGAGGAAGCATGCCAACTATGGTGAGTGAGGGAAATCGTCCTTTTAAAGGAATATTTCATCTTAGCTAGGTCTTCATTTGCAACAGAAATCCTCAGAGACCCAAGAGTTTTTTGATTGTGGTAGAAATACATTTTTACCCTTCATTGTACGTTCAAGCACAGACCATTGCTTGAAATGTTGTGATCAATGTAGGAAAAATACTCTGTGCACTGAGAAAATGTGTTAAAATAACAGAAAGTTGATACTCTCATTTAATACCTTCTCATACCTGGATTTATCTAGAAGAGAAGTCTGTTAATTCTAGCAGATTTATGATACCACAAGGTATAAGAAATTAGGGGATCTTTATTTGATATCTTTGTCAGTAAATTATCTGAAATTATTGAACATAAACTTTATTTCTAAAGATTAAGCTCTCAAATAAATATTGTGCTTGTTTTATTAAGAAAGGTAAATGAACTAGGAGAAACCAGTAACTGCGCGTCAGTATTTTCCTCAGGAAGTTTCAAGTTATAGAGTGAAAACACTTTTTAGAATGCCCCAAAAATTGTGATAAAAATATTTCAATATGTTGGACAAAAATAATAGGTACATTGCATGACAATATTGAAATAGGAAATAAAATAACAAGAACAAATATTTACGCTACATGACAAAAATATTAGAGACTAAATTTCAGCAATATAGGAAATAATGAGGTTCATGTACTAATAATCTATTTGGTAAAATCGGTTGCTTGTGGAGTCAGCAAACTACTGTGTCTGTGATTTAAATATAGGCATTTTTTAATGCACCCCATTTTTTGGGGGGAAAACAGATTTTATTAGTCAAGTAGCACATATCAAGCAGCACCCTGTAAGCCAGAGGCAACTGCACAATCATTACAACAAAGTCACAATTGCCCTTGACTGTTCGGTTCAAAGTCTTTCAGCCCCCCAGGAATTTCTGTCCCCAAAACAATAGCGTACAGAAACCCCCCCTCCCATACTCCCAACTCCCCCTCAAACATCCCCCCCAGGTCACTCAAGTTCACAGTTCCATAATCATAGTTATACAGAATAACCATATACCACAAGGCACTCACAGTCCACCCCACCACTCCTTCGGCACATTCCTTTGTATTCGCCTGCAATCTCCCCCTAACCCGGCAGTAACTGCTCATCAGGAGGGTCCAGCCACAGTCCCCGATATTCTGCCCACCTGTTCCAGATTTTATAATGCTTGTGTGGACACCCCCTCGCCACAAAAATAGGCTGCTCCAGCCCCATGCAAAAATCTAGATAATTTTTCCAGACTGCTACTGATGGGGCCCTTGTCGGTTTCCACGCCTGTGCAATGTCTCGTTTTGCTAAGGTGAGTCCTAACAATAAGAGGTGCCGTTTGTATCTGTTACCTCCCACCCCCTCCATATGCACCCCATTTTACTTTCAGATTTACAAATGTCCCCTTGGGTTACTACCTCCAGTTAATGATTTCAGCCCACATTTGGTTACAAAGCTTAATACAAACCTTAAGGATTTACTACAGTATCCTGAAGGGACCCTATTAACATTCCCCTTCCAAAGTCTGAATTGTGAAGTGGGCTTAGTACATTTCAAAAAGGGGTTTAGCATTTGCGAACTCTCTGAATTACCGAACCGGTGAATTTTTGAACAATAAGACCCTTGGTACATGAGGCCATTTTTCTCAATTCCCTCCATATTAAGTTTACTAATAATGTTAGTTGAATGATAACCTGTGCACGTACCTGTTTTGTGTTAGTGTTGCTTCAGATCAAATAAAATCATCACACATAACTCTTACACACTACTTAAAGACAGCATTTCTGACATCCAGCTTTAATGTTTTGTTAAATATATTTGCAAATGTTGTGACTTAAACAGGAAAGCAACTAAGGCGGTCTCTGGACATGAAATAGGATTTAATCATAATCGTTAGATACATTTTCTGAGTTTTAGGACCAATGTGTGTCTTCTGGGTTTACTCTAAACCACTATAATAAACATATTCAATGCTTTTAGATTTGATCTGTTTGTACTGGTTTCTATCGCAGACAATAATCTAGATTTAGACCAAGGATCAATTCCAACCATGGCTTTTAAAATCTATTTATCATTGATCTCTTTTAGTGTTATCGCAACTAAAACTGTAATAGAACTGATCTGAGAGATGGACCTTCAAGTATTAGGCTCAGTCAATTTATTGAACAAACTATGGAGTTAAAATCTGAATAGATTAGATCCACAAGCATGTATTTTACATCAATAAATTACTTATCAGCACGTTTTCACTCATCTTCTATTTTTCGTGGAGCTCGTGCTGGGTCTGTTTGAACTCTTTTAAAATATGACATTTAAATGTCCAAAACTTCAGGAATTCTAGTTTCAAGCCTGGTCAAACCTTAATGAATGCTACACAAAAAGATGCCCTTCTCTTCCTGCATTTTATTGTGCACCATGATTCAGAAATGGTATGTTTTTCCTTTCGGTGGTAAAATACTAAACATATTTATTGTAGTTGCCATCTGAAACTTTATCACTAATTGGGAAGATAACAACAAGTGGTCCTGTGATGCTTGCTCGAATGGGAAGTGTTTGATTAGAAGGTGGATTGAATTAAAGTTTAGCTGACAATTTTACAAAAGTGTGTGGAATTTGTATTTATTTAAAATTGTTGATCTCCAAAAAGGCTTAAATCAATAAATTGAATTGAAATTCAAGTTTATCATTTGAATCCTGTTGGAAAATATGTGATTAGGAACCCCATGAGGCGGTTCCTTTCCAGAAAGCATTCAGGTTGTATTCATGAGCCAAATAATGCTCAGGAGGTTGAAATATTCAAATTGAATTCTAATTACCCATGAAATGTTCATTGTTCAATATATTTCTCTTAGTATTTTAATGTGAGGACTTTATTGCTCAAGGAAAATAATTAGTATTTGTTTTTCTATATGTAGGAAGCATTACATTAATGAAATCACTGTATCCCCACCTTCTTTGTTTCCTTTCCTGTTCTTTATGAACGTTTCTATTGTTGAACTCTAAAGATTGCCCGAAATTAGGAATTGTGCTCTACATAACTTTGCTGTGTTACAGTATGTTGATTTTTATGTACAACTTTTGTCTCTTATGTGTATGGCAACTGATGTTTTGGTTTGCTTTAATAATCAGCTTATGTTTATTAGGTTTTATTATTCAATAAAATGTTTCAAACCCAACAAATGGTAGTTGATATGTATTTACAACTGCAGCATTTTTATTGTATGGGCACTTTCAAAGGGGCCAAAAAGATGGTCTGCGGGATGACGGAGGACCACATTGGCATCAGCAGGGAGAGGTTTGAGCAGGTGATTGGGGGTACATGTAAGGTTGGAAGTAGGGGAAACAAAGCATGTACATTGTGTGGACTGTGACTCCTGGAGTTATTGTGAGGGATACCACGCTACCCTGTAAATGAATCCCCTAGTGATTATTATCAACAAACTTTATTTGGTTTTATAAAAGAAAACCATAAAAGTCATATATAAAATGATAAAACATTTTCCAAGTTACAGATTGAAAAAATATAATATGTCCAAGTTAGTCAGAACACAAGATAAAAATGTATTAATTACAGTACAGAAGTTAATCGCAGCTTGACCTGAGTCTAACAGCGACCCGTAAAAAGTTAAGCGTATGCAAAACAGTGTCATCAGAGCAGTTATTAAAAGATAAGAGCTGGTCTCACCCTCCTAAAGAGGGAATGGGAATAATAAATAACTTTCTAGGGACAGCATAAAAACTACAAAACCTTAAAAAGTGCATCATGTCCTGAGGAGACTCCCCGTTGCAGCCACAGGGCATGAGGCACAGGCCTCTGTGGGAGCCACGAGGGTGTGCCAAGAGGTAATGGAAGAGGTTGAGCCGAAACAGGGTCAATAGAAAACGATCACGGATGCTTTTAAGCCCTAGAAGATAAGGTTCGGTGGTTGGTACAGTTTTTAACACAATGTACTTACTCACACTAGACTTACACAGCTCATTTCCCTCTCTTTCACAGCAGCTCATTCTTAAAAAACACTCTTTGACCAGAGAAAGGTCCCTCTTACGTATGCACTCGGTTTAGCAAATAGTTTCTACCTACCCTGGAGAGACCAACTCTTATAACTGGAGCCATCGGATGCTTGAGACATGATCAAGTGAAAGTCATTCCGTAGGACATCTTTGCAAGTGTATTTTCTTAAACCCTTGGCTGCAGGGCATATTCCCCTGCTGTGCCGGGGGAGGGGAGGGGCGCGCACAGTGTTCCAGTGCTCATGACGAGCTCAGCTCGTCATAAGCCACGGTTCTTGTGTGCTCATGACGAGCTGAGCTTGTCACAGACACGCCCGTTTCAATAGAACGCTCAGCACAGCAGGGGAATAATCCCCGGGTGTGAGCATTCTAACGGCCGTGACGAGTTCAGCTCGTCATGAGCACACGGGAACCGTGGCTCATGACGAGCTGAGCTTGTCATGAGCATGGGAGGGGTTCATAAGCCCAAATATTAAGCCACAAAGACAGGGGACGGAAAGCCAGTACATCTGAGAGGAAAGAAATCCCCAACTCTTCGTGCATGACATAAAATGGGTTGCTTTGTGGGCAAGTCGCTGGAAAGAGTTTTCAACACTTTGCACTGACCCTACCCCAATGTGACCGCATATCTCACTCCCATAACTAACCTTTGAGATATATTTGGCTTCATATATCTTCAAAAGAGCCCCTATTGGCTTCCCTTCCACTCTGCTGGCAAAGTTAAGAACAGCTGCAAAAGCTTTCACTAGATCCCCTTTCTTGCAAGTCAGCAAAGGGCACCAACTCAAGGAATCGTTACACAACTCCTAAATAGGAGAAAAAATTGGTCTTCGGTATTGACAAAAGGTGAACTGCTTAGCTCTACGAGGTCCCACCTGCAAAAATGAACAAATTGGAATGATTAAACGAAATGTTCAAGTCCTTCATAAAAAGGGCAAAAGAATTAAGAAGAAGTTGTTGGCCCCTAGTTGTCCTCGCCCAAGGACTGCGTCGTCCGCGTAAAGGAAGACTGGCAGGCTACGCTTGCCTACCTGGGGACAATCAGCATTTGTGCTTTGCAACATCTACATGAAGTCATTACCGGTACTGATCATTCAATTTCACCTCACGTGCTATAACTATGCAGACGACACACAAATACTCCAACTGGAACACCCCAAAGACATTGGAAAATCCCCAATTTTCTGTTGTCTCAGAGCTGTGGATCAGTGGATGACTTGGAGCCATCTCAAATTGAATGCTTCCAAAATGGAAATACGCAAATGTGGCGATTGGAATCATTATGATCGCTTGCCGCCTGGCCTGATGAACTGGGATCACCGCTTAAAGTATCGAAGGAAGTTAGAAACCTCGGAATGACCATAGACTCCAAGCTATCAAAGAATACCCAAGTGGACAAACTAGCAAGATCAAGCTTTGTCACTATAACAACACTGCAACAAATTTTCCCTCATTTGGGATTTCCACACAAGGTCCAAGCTATGATCTCCCTTGTTCTGTCCAAACTCGATTACTCCAATAGCCTCTACCGCGGATCACATTTAATGACCATGAAAAAACTACAACGGATCCAGAACTCGGTTGCCAGACTACTCTTGCATATCAAACCAGGAGACCACATCTCATCTGCCTTGAAAGCCCTGCATTGGTAACCGGTTGCCAGAAGATTCACATTCAAGCTACTTTGTATCACCCACAAAGCACTACATGGAATGGGACCGCTCTTCATTAGGAATAAAATCACCAAACATATTCAACAAAGGAACCTCTGCTCTAAAGGGGGTTCTTGCCTCAAAATCTTAAGATACCAGAAAAAAACATGGGTGGCACATCCTTCTCTGTTCAAGCAGCCAAACTATGGAACTCTTTACCACCCTGAAGGAGGTAGACTTGAATGTGAACTCTATACCAAACCAATGGCGAGGAACTCTCTACTTGTTTTCAATAGTCACCACCCACGGGCCCTTACGTGAAAACCTCCCCGTCGGCCAATTCCTGCGGGTAAGAAGAAATTGCTCCTCCAAAGCATTGTTTGATAAACATGCAAAAACTCTATCCATGCAACTAAAAGAGCGACAATATCCTAAACATCTGGTCAAAAAGGCTTGGAAACGGGCATCCAATAATAACCGAGAGGCCCTTCTGGATAAGCGGCCTGAGAAGGCTCCACTAGACAGGCTCACTTTTGTAAGCACATTTAGTGCCCTCTCAAATAAAATACAAAAAGCAGTACGTAGGCACTGGGGCATCCTCAATGTAGCAGACACTAGCATACCTCTTCCTTTGTTCTCCTTTAAGAGAGCACCGAGCTTACGTGACAGCCTGGTCTATACGAGACCTAGAGTACAAACAATGGACAGCACCAATACACTTTGGAACCTCCCACCAGTCCAGGGTCACTATCCGTGTGGCTCTTGCAGCGTTTGTCCACAGACCTACAAAACAGATAAAGTAGACCTCTGAATGGGAGAACCTTGGCTACTCAAAAAACATACGAATTGTAACTCAGAGAGAGTTATTTATATGATAACTTGTCCCTGTTCACTTGGGTACATTGGTCATACAACCCGTAAAATTAAGCTTAGGATTAGTGAACACAAAAGCACTATCCGGTGTCACAAACAATCCACTCGCCTAACGAATCACTTCCTGTCCATGAAACATACACCTGAAGACATGAGGTGGGTGGAAATTTTTAATAACAGAATTTGTGGCTCCTGAAGAAGGCGTCCCTTGAAACGCCGAAACTCGCGTTGAGAAAGCATTGATTGCCACTCCTTGGTTCTTTTAAATATTATGTGATTATATTGCTGTAAAATTGTATAATCTGTTTTTTCTGGTCTTTGTCTAATTCTATGTAATGTTGATGTATGTGATATTTGGTTTTAACATGAACACTTATTAAATGAAATAGAGTTTTTTGTATCTAATTGAATTTGTGGTTCTTTTTTGCAATTACCCTTCCCTTCTGCTTGCCATGATTATGCTGTGATATACGCATTGTTTATAAACAGACACAACATTGGTGGGCAACTTGCAAGATCAAAAGATGCCTTAAAGATAAGCAGCAAAATTTGATTTATTCACCGTTTCAGTACAATTCGGTGATTGAGTTCACCACCTATCAGTATAAACATGTATATTGTAGAGGTATCATTGTAAGCCGCCAAAAACAAAGGCACTGGATGTAACCACTTGGTAGCAGGGCTCGGAGAACAGAGTAGCACAGCCCTGCCACTGCTGCTTTGTCTAAAAATAAAGAAAATGTCTTTACAACCAATTGATCTTCAATAGCCCAGTACGTCAATACAGATACATGGCCTAGAATACTCAAGTCGTTCTAATCTTACTGGCACTAGTCCTTTGGTGTAAGCTGTAAGACCGTTGTGCATTATAAGCAAACATCCAATTCATACATATGCCAACAGTCAGTTTGGGCTCCCACAGGGACTGAACAACCATATATCTGCAGTGGGGCACTCAACCTTTGAGTGAAAGACAGGAAGGGGGCCAGAAATGCTGCCCAATTTCCCATTCAGGAATACCCACCCTACACCATCAACCAGGTACTGGGCTGTGCCATCTGTGCCCCCTCTGTTTGCACCTGTGGCCCCTGCGCTGTACTGCCTTCACTGCCTACTCAGCTCTCCCCTACTGTGCCCCCTTGAGAAGCACTGAGGTCCTGGAAGCTATTGTGCCGTGAAGCGCTGTACCTGAGAAGCGCTATTACTTAGACTGCCTGTCCTGCTAGAACTGCTGTGACTGCCCCCATAGCGCGTGTCACCCAAGCGCTGGGCCCCCAGGAGAAGCGCTGCGTAGCCTTGCTAGCTCTGTGCTTTGAAGCGCTGAGGAGAAGCGCTGGTGGCCCCACTCACCGCCGTGGCCCTTGCCGCCCCGCCAGAGCCTCAGGCGCCGTTCGCGGCCTGTGCAGGCCCAGAAGCGCCGACCTCATCACCCCCACGGTGGCTCCCGGGGGCCAGGAGAGGACTGCCGAAAATCTTAGTCAGGCCGCGATCTGAGGAGAGGGCCGCGCTAGGCCCTGACGCCTGCCTCCACCATCACGTCACAGGGGCATCGTCCTGGATCCTGCCCCCGTCAAACGCCACACAGCCAATGGTCCCCCACACCGTTGACATCACGACAGGCCCGGGAACCAGCAGCTTCACCATCGGAGGGCTCCGGAAGAGCCTGAGAGCCCCTCCGAGTTGTGACGCCCTCTGGGCCGGCCCTACCATCAGCGCGGGGCCCGTGCCGCCCTGCTGTGTCTGCAGCCGGTCCCTCTCACCCAGAGGCCTGCTGACATCGCCGCAAGGGGCCGAGGAGGCCTGAAGAGACCAGGTAACACCCAGGGAGGAGGGAGGAAGGCTATTGGAGGCCCCTAGTTCACCCCTCCCCTGGGGAATACTGTTGTTGGGCCCCGTTGGCCCTGTGAAATCCTTCCAAAGTACTGGAACTGGGCCGGAGCCCCAAGAGACACCTTTGGGGCCTAAGTTGGTCCAAGTTAACCCCTGGTTGGGCAAAGTAGTTGGTTACAGGTGACTGTTAGACCCTACTACCAGGAGTGTGGTGATTGCCTTACATAATGTTACTCCTGAGTAAGGAAATGTTTATACCTGCCGAAAGAGGAGGTTCACGCTGATTTAAGGATGTTGCCTAGTTTTCAATGGAAATGTCTATCCTGGCCTGATGTAATGTTCATACTGCTTATTTATTGAGAAGCTGATTGTGACCTCATGCACCAGATCTGCCCCTGCTAAATGCAATATTGAAGGAGGTTCCCACTAGTGAATTCCTTGAAGGGGGTGATACGATCTAATTTTGAAAAATAAGTTATTACCGTGTATTTTCTTACAGGTACTGACTAGGAGCAAGGCTGATGCCAGGCCTACAGTTATTTACTATTTATTATTTATTTATTTATCTGTTTATGGCTGAGAAATGAAAAGTATACTCTTTCAAGGAAATGTGAATTGAGTTAATGCTATTGTTATAATTCCTAAGTTTTTATGTACATATTACACGTTGCTACAATTGCTACAATTGCTACAATCCACAATGTATTTATATACATGTTATAGGTCGCAAATAATCCTTTTATTAAGGTTGGCTATGCGCTAGCCCTACACAGGTTAAGGTATGTATTTTAGGTATGATGTTATTAATTACTTGGTATCTTCCTCCACCCCTCCCTCTCATTCCCCGTTGGAATGTTCCTTAGCCCTGGAGGCTGCTTTACAATGTTGACAGCCAGGAGTTGGATCTTGAGGAGAGCGATGTACTGAAGGGTCCTGTTATACTGGTGGCACTGTGGAGGCCGTGATTAAAGAAGAAGTTTAATCAGCTACCTGTCTGGTTTACTTTTTAACACTGGCGACATCTGGTCTGCATGAGGAAGCAGAGCGGCCATCCTTCCCTTTTTTATCATCCACCAGCTAACCTTGTGGCCCGCAAGGTTAAGATATTTTTATATTTCAATGCCATTGGACATTTCCTCTCCTTCATCAAGATATTAAGCAGTAGCAGCAGTATCAGCGCTGTAAATTATATTTTTCCTGAAGTAAAGCTGCCTTTGGAATAAACTGTCTTAGAGGTTAATTGAGACTTTGACATTTCCCTGCATTTAAAACGCTCGAGAATTAAAGGCTTGTTGTTTCTGGCTATTGTCATTAATAGATCCAGTCTTTTTTTTTTTCTTTTTTCTTTTTTTTTGTGTCCTCATATATGCCACCAGAAAGTATCAACTCTAGATGGGATCTCTCAGGGCCACTGGACAAACCAATTTTGATTCCGCCCCTGGATTGAGTGCTAGGCCTACAGAGGTCACCCAGAGTTAGGCTGTCTCCTTGTCCAACTCCCAATGCTCCCTCAGAGGACCGGACCACAAACCTCTGGCATAATCATATTTTTCGGACCATGCTTTCAACGCAGACCAGACCTTAATAGCACCCTCTTCCCTACATAACATATCAGACTGACTAATAGCCATGATGTTTCTTAGGCAATCGGCAAATCTTGGGGGGGGGCTCAGATTTCCACTCTCAGCATATCTCCCTCCTTGCAATGACAAAAACATAGAATAGAAACTGTGAGGTGCTGTCTCTGATGTTATATCCATGTGGCAGGCCGAAGAGGATCAATCTTGAACTGCAAGTAACTGGTGTTAATAATACCTCCTCTAAAAACCCACACACCTGCCGCAAGTAACTAGTAATTTCTGGGCAGTCCACAAACATATGTATATCGTCGGCTGTAGGGAATTTACATCTTGGACAATAATATGAGTTCGCTGAAATCTTTGAAAGATTTCCGGGAGTCCAGTATACCCTACATGCAGTGAACAGGTGGTTCCTTCTGAGATTAGCAGGTTTTATGATCTATTGTGAGATTATAAATGAGTCTGTCCAGACCTTCAACATCTCATCAATATTGTCTATTAACAAGTTATCCCAAAGTTTCGTAATTTCAGACTATACTATCCTTTGCACCCACTAATGAGTTGTACCAAAATGAGACTTCCCCTTTCCATCCTATCCCTCTATTGACTGAGTCTAAGATCTGGATCTCCTCCTCTTTCCCCCAGCACTGCCTCCCCCACCAAGAAGACAATTGATAGTATTTAAATCTTGTGAGGGACCCCCCGTTAAGTTTGATAAAGATTCCCAGTCCATTAGTTGAAAATAATCGCTGAGGTCACCCCATTTCACAAAGCCTGCCTCCCTCAGTGGGAGAGCCAATCAACATTCTGGGGTGCCTGGGGAATCCCATATTGGGGCTTGGACATTATAGTACGGGATCCCCATAATCTTGCACTTAGACTGCCAGTTCTTAAGTGCCGCCTGTAAAAGCTTCAAGCGGACCTTTTTGTAGTATTTTTGGTCTCCAAATTGTAGAGGAAAAATTCAATGCCTTGTGGCTTGTCTGATAACATTGCTCGAAAGAGACGGCCATGCGAGGAAGGGTCCAAGTTATTGGCGAGGAGTCTGAAATTTTTAAATTGAAAAGCATAACAATAAAAGAGCAAATCAGGGAGAGCCAGACCCCCCAATTTTAACCTCCTTCTTAATTTCCTCCACGCTATCCTACGGGATTTAGTGGCCCAAATAAAGGACCCGATCTTCCCTTGAAGATTACTGATGTCTTTATGATTAAAGATCAGGGGAATATTGTTGAATAAGAAGGTGATTTTAGGGAGGATGATCATTTTGATCAAATTAATTCTACCATAAATATTCAAGGATAAACTGCCCCATCTGATTAACAGCTTGCTTATCTCCTTTACCACTGTCTGCCAACTAGTTTTTGAAACGTCCACTAATTTCTGGGTGAGGTATATGCCCAATTATCTGATTTTTTGTTTGGCACCTGGTATCGGGGTCGGAATATTCCAACTCATTATGTCAGTTTTTTCTTTGTTTATTTTATATCCTGACACTGTGCCAAATTCTTCTGCTAGCTTAAATAATCTGGGAATAGCCTCAGCGGGGTTGGCAGTGTAGAGTAGAAGATCATCAGCATATAATTCAGTCTTTAATTCTAATTCTCCCAATTTAAATGGTATGATTACAGGATCTCGTCTCAAGGAGCAGACAAAGGGCTCAATATATATATCAAAAAGAAGCGGGGACAGGGGGCAGCCCTGCCTCGTTCCTCTGGAGATATTAAACCAGTTGGTTAAGCCGCCATTGATCAAAACCTTGGCACAGGGGCTCCTATATAGTGATTTTACTCCTTCAATAAAGGAAGATGGGAACCCAAACTTTGCCATAGTCTCCCATAGAAAGACCCAGTTGACTTGATCGAATGCTTTTGCAGCATCAATCGCTACAATGGCAAGTGGCAGTCCTCTCTCCTCAGCTACGTCTATTGCTCCAATCACCTGAAATGTAAGCTCGTTTAGCTGCCGGCCAGGTATGAATCCCCTCTGGTCTGAGTGAATTATGGTCTTGATCACTTTAGCCAGTCTAGTTGCTAATAATCCAGAAAATATCTTAAGATCAGAATTAAGGAGGGAGATAGGTCTAGAGGATTCGATCTTTTTAGGGTCTTTGTTTGGTTTTACCATCAAGGCGATGGTGGCTTCTGACCATGAAGGTGGAATATCACCTCCCTGTCGAAGAATTCTATTAAAGAGTGACAATAATACAGGTAGAATTTCCTCGAGATTGTCTTTATAAACCTCAGTCGGAAACCCAACCGGGCCTGCAGCCTTACTTCTACTCATCTTATTCACTTGTGCTCTCATCTCCCCCTCAGTGAAATCACTGGCTAAAACAATTTTATCAGACTCGCTCAGTTGGGGCAGTTCCCTCGAGTTCCACCACTGCTCCAAATCCTCAACTCCCAGACAACTATTTTCTTGATATAGTTCCTTCATAAAACCTCTTGCTTCTTCCCTGATCTCTTCATCATTCGTTAGCAACACGCCGGTGTCTCGCTGGATTAAAGAGTTGATGTTATTCCTACTCCTCTCAGATCTTGCTTTCCAGGTGAGAAGAGCACTGCATTTCCATACTCAAAGTTCCTAAGGTTACTGATCTCCCATCTGTCCTTGATTAATTTTTCCGCTCTTGCTTTGAATCGTGACTGTAAATCTAAAAGTTCCTTTTCTAATTTCGGGATTTTTTCTCTATTCTCCAGGACAGCCAGCTGTAACTGTTGTTCCTTCTTTTTAATAGAATCAAGGTCGTTAGAGTCCCTTTCCTTGATAGATCTTCTTTTATAGGCCATCTGAGAACTCAAGATTCCTCTCAAATAAGTCTTGAATGATTCCCAGACTATTTGTTCTGTAGCTGTGCCTATATTAAATAAAAAGAACTCAGTTGCACTATCCTTGACCCTGACTATGATTTCCTCATCTAGAAGGAGTGTTCTATCCAGAGTCCATCTGCAATCTAGAGGTCTGGCCTTAGAAGTACCCTTTAATTCTACCACTGAGTGGTCAGGGAGACCTACTGGGATATATGCGATTGATAACTATGTCTGGTATAAGCACACGGTCTACCAAAAAATAATCAATTCTGGAATATTGCCTGTACTTTTTGCTGTAAAAGGAATATTCCCTTAAAGCTCCATGTTTAGCTCTCCATACATCTTTCAAGTTAAACTCCTTCATGATATTATTAAGAGCCAGAAAAGAGTTTCTTGGAGCATTATGCTTAGCTTTAGAGGTACGATCCAACTGACTGTCAAAAACTAAATTAAAATCGCCTCCAAATATTAGTGGCGCTGTGTGCTGTATCAAAATTGTAACTTCAGAAGGAAGCTGGAATTATCGTCATTAGGGCCGTAATATACTGCACACGTATAGGATAGACTGCCAAAAAAAGGACTGCCACCAACCATCTTCCAGACTGGTCAGTATCCCAACTCTGGACCCTAATCCCCTTGTTTGCTCGAACAATTAAGGCTACCCCCCTTTTTATTCTTTTTTTGCCTGGAACATAACACATCCTGAACCCAACTGAGTTTCGCGAAAACTTGATTACATAACTCGGCTTCTAGATGTGTTTCCTGTAATAAATGGACGTGGGCTTGAGTATTTTTTAGAAATTCACAGACCATTATTTGTTTTTTACAGCTCCCCATACCATTTAAGTTCCAGGAGAGAAATGTATTATTTATTAGTATGCTAACAGCCATTATCTAGTTTAATCCAACAGGTGGCCCCTCTCTGTAGTTTAAACTGCTGGCAGAACAAGTTTTTTCAAGTTTCAAGGCTTTATTCAACAGCATTGTCATAAAAGCATTTTTGCCCTACTCTATACATAATAAATACTTTTCTAATTTGCAACAATTAAAATACACATTAAACAAAAAGTGCTGTCGCAAACATATTAAAAGGTGTACAACCGATTTAAAAGTAGAAACCTGATACACAAAATGGATAAAAAAAGTCATCTACAGACGTTCTACTAGTTTTAAACACAATTCATTAAGATAAAGTGCGGGTGCGTAAGATCCATGCCCAGCCCAAATATTTGGCTAGTGCAATGGCGAGACAAGGAGAGCAATTTGTTCTTAAAATTCTAAGCGCTTCTTGATATGTTCTAGTCCCTAAGTTTCTACATACAGGTTTTAACCATCTTTGCCTTGGAGCCGCATAAAGAGGACAGGCGAACAAAAAATGTGGAATGTCCTCAACAAAATCCTTGCAACGAGCACAGATGTTAACGTTACCAGGGGACCATTTTAATGTAAATGCATTAAGTGGTAGACAACCCACCCTGAACTGAAAATACAGCTTTCTGTCCAACGGTTTTGTAATCAAGTCCCAGTAATGGTCTCAAGTTGGGACTAATTTATGTTCCAAATACTGGGTTGTTAACACCGAAGGCTGGTTAGATGACAGAACCGAGCTGAGTATCATGTCCCAGTACATTTTCTTTAACAAATCCTTGGAGGGAAAAGCTGCAGGGTCAGTAATGGTCCATAAGTGGTCAAGATGCAACTTGTTTAATAATTTCCTGATTTCTTTTAACCACGTGATTGTATGGAACGGTCAGAGTTGACAATGTCCATGAGTGCAGCAGCGTAGTGGCCCAGTTCAGGCGTGGTCTTTATGCGCCTCCAAAATAATAATGGGCGCAGCCGAGCCTGGTCCTCGGTTTTTTTCCTCCCTAGATCATAGAGGAGAGGATGGATGGAGTGCTCTGCCGAACGCCAATCAGCCTACGTAGAAATGTATTCTCTGCAACTGTCAACTCATTGATATTGGCAAACCTCTATAATTCTGCTCCATAAAGACATGCACCAAGAACTTTCATGCTATAAATCTCCATAACCGGTTGGATAGGTTTTGTCAATGAAGATTTATGTTTCAGCGCTATAGCCCCTGACAGCTGATTGAACTTTAAAACCGCGGAGACAATATGCAATTTCCACTGCATGTTCCCTTGCAGATTAATACCCAAGTATGTAAAGGCATCCACCTCTTCTAGAACGGCCCCATTAAAATACATAGCTCCCTTAAACGACTTGGCAGGGTTCATGTTCATGAACTTGGTTTTTGCAGTATTTAGTTCCAAACCCCGAATCCTACAAAAGTCCCCAAAAGCGTTAATTGTCTTTTGTAGCCCACTAGGCGTTCGCGATATCAGCAGGGTATCATCCGCGAACATGAGTACCGGGACCCGCACCCCATCTAAAATAGGGGCATCAGTTGGTGATTTTCTAAGATGGTCCACTACTCCATTGATATAAAGAGAGAATAAGGTGGGGGCCAGGACACATCCCTGTCTCACCCCACGTTCTATGGGGAAGGGATCAGTGACTTCGCCCTGTGTCCCCCATCTAATCTTGGCGTAGTTACCCTCACGCATACGCACTAGTAATGACAATAGTTCAGGGCTAATTCCAAGTTCACCTAGCACATTCCATAGTTTTTGCCGCGGAACTAGGTCAAATGCCTGTTTTAAGTCTACAAAGACAGCAAACAATGGGCCATCTGCAATAGTGACATTTTTCCAATACAGGGTTAGGAAGTGGAAAACCTGGTCAATTGAGCTGGTTAGGGGGCGAAAACCAGCTTGGTATGGCGAGAGAACTCTGTTTTCATCTATCCAGTCTTGTATTTTATTTTGAATCATTCTACCCATCAATTTTTGCGCTGAATCGATAAGGCTGATGGGTCTATAATTAGATGGTAGGGCCTTATCTCCTTTTTTAAAGACTGGAATGAACTCTGCGCCTTTCCACGAGGCCGGTATTGCTGCTCCTTGTGCTATAGAGTTTGCAAGCCAGGAAAAGTACAGGCACCAATTATCCCGGTCCGATAAAAATACGTCGGCCGGTATGCCATCAATGCCCGGTGCCCTCCCTCTTGTCACCCTGTCCAGTGCTACACTTACATCGTTTTTTGTAAATACTTCCTCTTTGTAGAATACTGTGGGCGGGGTAATTTGACACTCAGGGGCATTGTACAGGAATATTGCGGCTTAAAGAAGTCAACCCAACATTCATTTGCCACATTGTTTTTTGGGCATTCAGCTATTCCACCCCTATCCCATTTTATAATTGACCAAAATTCTTTTTGTTGTTTAGCTGCACAAGCATTCTTTAAATCCTGCCACTGGCTTTCATCCCACAATCATTTTGCCCTGTTCTGGGCTTTTCTGTACTCGTCCCTAGCCTTCAGGACTTCTCCTCTATTTTTACTTCTTAATACCACGCTTAGATTCTGTCTCGCCCTTCTGCAGGCTTGATCATACCATCCTACCATTTTTAAAGGATACACACCCTTTTTCTGCTTGGCTTCCTTTAAAAAGAACCCCTGTATCTTTAAGATTGTGCCTCTTCAATTAATTTATAAAAATCGGTGTCATTGCATCGGTCCTGCAAACCACTCACTTCGTTTGCCACCACCGCTTTTAAATCTTGCAGTTTTTCAGGCCTATCTAACAGTGCAGCCCACTTTATATGGCGTAGATTGTTAGTGGAGATTAGATCCAGGGGCAGGAAGCCCTTACCCAAACCTGGCACTGATACCCCGTGATTTAATTGGAAGAGCAAGCACAACGGGTTATGGTCACTCTCCACTCTAGGGGTGACCCTAATGTCCCTGACCCTGTTCCAGACTCTGACATCTACAAGGATGTAATCAATCCTGCTACTTGCCCTGAGGTTATCAAAAGTAGAAGCACCATGTTGGTCTGAAGGAGTGCGTCCGTTTGCAGCCCTCAACCCCCTGGCTAAGCACATGCTCTTCAATTGAACGGCTGCCTCAGACCACTTCTTTATCGGAGTAAGTCTAGCTGCGGTATTCCCCATTTGGCATCCTCTTCTTGGGAAAGTTCACTATCTTCAGGACCCAAGGGTTCAAATGTGGTATTCACATCACCCCCCACCATGATTGTAGTATGCTGTGGCAGGACTTCCATGTTGTTATCTAGTGCTGTTACCACATCTGAACCTTTCCCCCCAGGAACTCCCCTGGCATAAATGTTAAAAAGGGCCATCTCAGAACCATTCCCCCAAGTAATCACAACTGATATTATGTCACAGTTATTCACTGGCCTTACTTTTATGGTACATTGTAAAGATTGCCGTACCCATATGATTAGCCCGCTGATGGACACCCCTTGGGGTTCTTTTTTGCAGGAATAAAAAAATGTAGAAACCCTTGCCGATGGACAGGGAGCACTGCCCAGGTTTCCTGTAACATGATTATATCATGGAGCTGGATGAACTCCCCCATTCTGAAGACTCTATTTTGCTCAGGATTCCCGCCAAGTTCCATGATAGAATTTGGAGGCCCTCTTTAGCTAAGCCAACCCTCTCTTCTGGTGACAACAAATTGTGACTACAAAGAGGATATTGTAAATTAAGTGGAGGGCTACACGCCCTACGGTCATTGGGACCGCTGGCAGCAGAGGCTAAGTACCTAGCTGGGCCATGCACCACCTTACCCCGAGAGTGTTTACTCCCTTCTACTGATTTGATGGTAGGTAGGGGGATGAATTTAGGTACACTCCTCTCTACAATGACAGCCTCTCCAGATGGAATGTTGGCTGTGCGATCCATCAAGTCACTCTCCCTCTCATGCAGTCAAGCACACTCGTTTAGGCCTGATAGGGCTGAGAATCTGTTCTCCAAGGGCATACCCCAGCTACTTTTTGCGTCAGAAGGCTTTCCTCTCCGTACCACCGTGTTCCATTTCGTTCTCAGCACAGAGGGATTAAATTTATTACCTCTCCTTGCATAAAAGAAGTCCAAAGTTAGGGGGACTATCTCTGTAGATCTACGCTGTGGGGGATATATATTAGCCAGGACATTTGGCAACACCTCTGGATCGGAGAAGTGTAATACCACACAGTCCCCTCTGTATTTTTTGTTACTTCCCCCGATCCACTCTACTCTTCTAGCCTTTACCACCTCTTGGGCCAGTTGATCCATACCCCCCAGGGAAAAGGCCATATTTCGCGAAAGCCAGTGCAGTGATTTATTTATCAGAGAAGATGGATTCTCTATGTGCCCAGGTTCCAGATGAGGGACATTGGCAAGGACAAATACTAGTGGCGAGGCGTCGACGATCAATTCTACTGGGCCCTTTTCTATATTACACTCTTCGGATCTATCCCTTCTCCCCAACTCTTCAAAAGCCCCGCTTTCACCCAGTCCTCCCGGATCCTCCCCTCCAAGAGCATTACCCAGCGTGGACATAAGGGGGATGTTAACCAAGGGTTCTAGCCTGTGGGGTGTCTGGGTTTCTTTCGTCTCCACTCTCAGGATCTCCTGTCTAGGGGGATTTTCCTTTTCCTGAGTTGCTTTATCCAGGAGCCCCCCTAGTCTAATTACCTCTTCGGTTAGGTAGTCATTTTTGGTCAGGAGGGGTTTAGTTATGTTCTTAATTTTAATTTCTAGGGCACGCTTACCAGCCTCTTGAATTGATCATCGTCCAGCGTTGCCTTCCTTTCAGTAATATCTCTTTCATCTTCTCTACTCTTTTTACCTGGGGAGATGTCAGGACGTTTTTTGCCTGATCGGAGCCCGCCCCTCTTTGGCAGATTTTTGTCCCCCCCCTTAGTACCTCTAGGGGCTGGAACCGGTACTGGGGGCTCATCTTCTAGTAGAATGATTTCTTCATCTGGTATAGCATCAGCATCTACCTCAGCTAGGACCGCTACTAGCTGTGTCAGAGAGTTATTCTCCTGGGATGGCTGATGGAGTACCGTGCTACTAGTGTTAGGATCAGATGTAACAAGAGGCAAAGTTTCTAATGATGGAGTTTGGGGTGTTAAACTCAGGCCCAGGGAAGATCACCTATCGTTATTTATCTTAGCGACAACTTGGACGAGATAATTGTCAAGTGTATTAACAGTTTGGGGTGTTTTGGGTTTTGACATTTTCAATAGATATTTCACTATGTTACCACAGTTATAACCCTTAAATGTAACAGAAAGGAAAACGCTATGTCCAAAGTCGAACAGATATTACGAAATGTGATTAATAGAGGTGGAGACTCACAGATGAAGAGTTGGGCAGAGTCCCTGGCCCAGTCCAGTACCGGCTGGTCCGGGACTGTCATAGACTGTCCCGCCCTTGTCCCGGGCTTAGCCCGGGCGCTCCCGCGCTCGTCTCGCGGGGTGAGAGGGCGGACTGTCCTTAAATGGCGCCTCCGGGCGCCCTCTGCGCGTCACGAGCGCGCCGCCCCAGAGGCTGCTGGGGGATGTGGTCCTGCGGGGCTGGGAATCTCCCGGCGCTCCCTCTCTGCCAAGGGTAGATGCAACCTGGTTCAGCCGCCGCCGTTTACCTCACGGCTCCGCCGACCCCAGAAGTCAGGTCAATCAGGGCTGGGACCTCCGAGCTGCTTGCAGGCGAAGACAAGTAAGTGGTTCGCACCCAGGGGCTCCTGGGCGGACTGTCCTTAAATGGCGCCTCCGGGCGTTCTCTGCGCGTCACGAGCGCGCCGCCCCAGAGGCTGCTGGGGGATGTGGTCCTGCGGGGCTGGGAATCTCCCGGCGCTCCCGCTCTGCTAACGGTAGATGCAACCTGGTGCAGCCGCCGCCGTTTACCTCACGGCTCCGCCGACCCCAGAAGTCAGGTCAATCGGGGCTGAGACCTCCGAGCTGCTTGCAGGCGAAGAGGCGGAGACAAGTAAGTGGTTTGCACCCAGGGGCTCCTGGGCGGACTGTCCTTACATGGCGCCACCGGGCACTATCTGCGCTTCACGAGCGCGCCACCCCAGAGGCTGCTGGGGGATGTGGTCCTGCGGGGCTGGGAATCTCCCGGCGCTCCCGCTCTGCCAAGGGTAGATGCAACCTGGTGCAGCCGCCGCTGTTTACCTCACGGCTCCGCCGACCCCAGAAGTCAGGTCAATCAGGGCTGGGACCTCCGAGCTGCTTGCAGGCGAAGGCAAGTAAGTGGTTCGCACATTTATACAATGTTATAATTTGAATGTTAAATGTGGGTTGTATAAAGCTTGGGGAAATGAAATTAAGGGGAGGGAACATAGAATCACGAATTTAAAGGAATGACTACATTAGTATGGTGTGGTGACCTCACCTCATCTTCTTGTCCAATCAGAATGGGGGAATACACGAATATTGAAACATTGAGGGGTGGTACATACACTAGAAAAGGGTATAACTAAGGTAAGGTTAGTTAGTTAGATGTCCGACTTCTCACAGACCTGTCACTGACCCAACTTGCTGTAGAAAAAGTGGATGTCGCTGAGGTTAGAGGGCTAATCGAGCACTCTGGAAGAAGAATCGAGTGAGGTAGAGGGAGAAGAATCATTGAATGCAGATGAGGAATCGATCCACTTAGAAGGGGAATCGTGAGAGTAGCATCAGAGAGGGGTGTAACGCTGGTGTTGCACTTAGAAGAGGGAACCTGTCCTATCCTGTACCTGTCCTGATCTCGGCTCCTTCAGCTGAGGAGTCTTACTTTGCAACCCTTGGACAGGGGTTGATCACCGCATTATTCTAGGTAAATATAAATCTGTGTGGTATGTCCTTGTACTGTTTCCTTTTCTCACCCATCCCAGGTGCCACTGTCATGAGAGTTTACTAAGTCATATTTTTGCTTTTGAAGTAATATGTCCTCTTAAATCTTGGTGTTTTGACATGTATTGGTATTTGACTCACAAAATATTTTGCATAGATAAAGGTTTTAAAAATCTCCTGCGTCTGTGATTATTTAGAGAAATATGATAAATGTTTTTTTATGCCTATTATTCTAACTACTTGATCCATTGACCAGAGGAAATCGAGACTAAGGATTGATAAGAAACAGGTATAAATAAATCCTTCAAATTGAGGAAAATTTGTTTTCTGATCATAGCGTGGTATGGCCAGCTTATGTATGAATGTTTATGGGCCCAGGTGAGTATGGTGTATTAAATAACCCAAGCTGGCATCAGGTGCCCTGTCTCTTCACTCAGACCTTGGTCAGCCTGTGGGTTCACTGTATGTTCACTCAGACCTTGTTCAGCCTGTGGGTTCACTGTATGTTCACTCAGACCTTGTTCAGCCTGTGGGATGTTGTATGTTCACTCAGACCTTGTTCAGCCTGTGGTCACGCTGTATGTTGACGCAGACCTTGTTCAGCCTGTGGGTGCGCTGTATGTTCACTCAGACCTTGTTCAGCCTGTAGTCGCGCTGTATGTTGACTCAGACCTTGTTCAGCCTGTAGTCGCGCTGTATGTTGACTCAGACCTTGTTCAGCCTGTAGTCGCGCTGTATGTTGACTCAGACCTTGTTCAGCCTGTGGTGGCGCTGTATGTTGACTCAGACCATGTTCGGCCTGTAGGTGTGCTCTATGTTCACTCAGACCTTGTTCAGCCTGTGGGATGTTGTATGTTCACTCAGACCTTGTTCAGCCTTTGGTCGCTCTGTATGTTGACTCAGACCTTGTTCAGCCTGTGGTCACGCTGTATGTTGATTCAGACCTTTTTCGGCCTGTTGGTGCGCTGTATGTTCACTCAGACCTTGTTCAGCCTTTGGTCGCTCTGTATGTTGACTCAGACCTTGTTCAGCCTGTGGTCACGCTATATGTTGATTCAGACCTTTTTCGGCCTGTTGGTGCGCTGTATGTTCACTCAGACCTTGTTCAGCCTGTGGTCGCTCTGTATGTTGACTCAGACCTTGTTCAGCCTGTGGTGGCGCTGTATGTTCACTCAGACCTTGTTCAGCCTGTGGTCACACATTATGTTGACTCAGACCTTGTCAGCCTGCGGGCGCGTTGTATGTTCATGCAGACCTTTTTCAGCCTGTGGGCGCGTTGTACATTCACTAAGACCTTGTTCACAAGGGATCATGGTTCATGCTGTGTTCATTGTAGTGCAAGGTTTGGATTTGGAGGAAGTTGTGTGTTTCGTCGTAAATACCAGGAGAATAAAATAAAAGGTTTTTAAAACAATTCTATTTAGCTGTAGACCAAAGGCGCTTTACACTGGTTTTGCTGATAAAAAGTGTTCCTTTAGCTTTGTAAGTTAAGGACGGTTGTTTGAAAGACAGGATGGAGTGTGATTCATGTTTGATGCAAAAAAGCTCTGGTTGAAGCGTCTCTACTTCCTTTCAAGGTATTCTGGGACAGACCAGGCGGTGCGGTTGCCTCCCTCAGGGGGGGGAATCAAAAACAAAACAACCGTCAGGTAAGCTTTCCTTTTACCTTCTGTTTCCTTTTCTCCTATTTCTTCTCTAATCTGTCTCTCTCTCTCATTTTTAGGTCTCGCCTACGCAGCGCTGCTTAAGAGCAGTCCTTTAGCCATTGGTCCCCTTTTTAAGCCACAACTGTGCACGCGTTCCATTGCCTTCAATGGCAACGCGTGCACGTGTGGCTATTCCCTTGCGGGCTTGAGCGCTGACACCATATGTTTGTAATTAAATTGCAAACATATGGTGTCAGTGCTCGTTCCCGTAAGGAAAGCAGGCGCAAGCCCCCTCCCCTCTCCCTCCCCCTGCTGCCAGCGCGAGGCGCAGCGCGCTTGTTTTTTTATGTCAGTCCCCCCGAGGCACAAGCAGGCATCCGCTTCTGTCCTTTTGTCTGCGATCAGCTGTAATGACAAAAGTGGATGCCTGCTTGTGCGCCCGGGGAACTGCAGGACTTCAGACACAGCTGCACATGCACAAACAACAAAAGTGCGTGCATGCCTGTCATCTGTATTCTTGTGTAGTTCATATAGCATGCGCGGACTCACCTCCATGCACAATCTTCTGTTCAGATTTCTTTCATGCCTTCCCCAGGGACCGCCCCCAAGCCCTCCGATGGCCCGTGTACCGAGCCCAGCGCCGTGCTAGATCTAGCAGGGCCCCGCCACGCGCAGACTGTGCGCCACGCACCACACCGAGTGCAGCCGGGCACTACCTCCATATTTAATATTCTGATTATCGCACCCTCTTTATTGTAGACTCTCCGTGGCATTTATCACAGTTTAGATGGTGATCTAAGGGGGGTTGGACGTGTGCACTTAAATACACAAATTAATTCGTTTTTCAGTATATTTTATACTTTACTTTACTCAAAATTATATTTTTGCATTAATGAATGTGTATATCCATGTGTGCCTTGGTATGTTTGTATGTGTGTGTGCATACACATATATATGTGTGCGTGTTGTAGTGCGTACACGCACAAGTGCCAACTGAATTATACGTTTCCAATTATGTATATTCAACCATTGGTTATATTCTGTAATACACAATATAATTTCTATTTAAAAACAAACACATGCCCATACATTTTCGCGTATACAGATTTATGTGAATGTAGGCGTATGCACGTTATGTTATGTTAATAACAACTTCTAAAGCGCACGGTCACCTGTAGGTTTCATGGCGCTAATCATAAGGAATGTCGCAGCGGAGCGACTTTGCATAGGCCTGCTCGAACAGCCAGGTCTTCAAGGCTTTCCTAAAGCCCAGGAGGTTGTCACAACTCCTAAGTGCTAGGGGAAGAGAGTTCCAGAATTTTGGGGCGAGGTAAGCGTAACAGCAACCTTCTTGCCGTTTCCGTTTAAAAGAGGGGGTGGTGAGCAAGTGGAGGTGGGCCGATCGGAGACTTTGTAAGGGTACATGCTTTAAGATCATACTATTAATAAATCTGGGGCTTTTACCGTGTAGGGCTTTGAAGGCTAAGCAGCCAGTCTTAAAGGCAACCCGCTGGGCCATCGGTAGCCAATGGAGTTTCAACAGCAAGGGTCTGGCAGAGAGCCACTTTGGCTGTTTGTGAATAAGTCTTGCTGCCTGATTTTGAACTATTTGCAGGCGTTTTAATAGAAAAGCTGGCAGGACGAGGTAGATTGAATTCGAGAAGTGAAGCCGCGAAATGACCAAAGCTATCACCACCTGCATAAGGGCGAGTGAGTCAACAAATGGGCAATTTTCTTGATTTTATGTAATTGATGGAAGCTTGAGGAGATCATCGCTCCCACCTGTCCTCTGAGAGAAAGATCTGCATTGATGGTAACCCCTAGACTTTTCAACGAGGGGGAGGGAATAGGAGGAGGCCCCAGTTCCACCGGCCAATAATGCGGATCCATTCAGCGCTGGATGTGAAGCATGGTGGCCTGGAACTCAGCAGCGGAGTCAGCGGAGTCCAATGGGAATACAAGCTGAAGTTTGTCAGCATAGTTGAAAATGGTGAACTTTATATTTTTTAAAGCGTGGATCAGGGGCCTGAGATAAAGATTGAACAGCAGCGGGGAAAGCGAGGAGCCTTGTGGGACTCCACACGTGGAGGTGAGCTTGGGGGCAGTGAAAGCCTTACTGATTGAGCACGATCAGCGAGGAAGGATTTGATCCAGCTAAGTGGGGGTCCTCGCAGGCCTGCCTTCTCAACGCGGTTCAGCCGGATGTTATGGTCGAATGTGTCGAATGCGGCCGACAGATCCAGGAGCACCAGAGCCTGGTGGATACCCCCGTCTGCATTTGCTCTGATAGTGTCCATGACTGCCAGAATCACAGCCTCGTTGAGTGCGCTGGACGCAAGCTTGCTTGATTTGGCTCTAAGTATTCTGGTAATTCAATGAAGCTGGACAGGCAACTGGCCACATAGGCTTCCAGTATTTTGGCCAAGAAGAGGAAGAGAGAAATAGGACGGTAGTTCGAGGGATTTGCAGGGTCGGCACCTGATTTTTAATAAGGGGAACAACCGTAGCATTCTTAAAGGAGGAAAGGGAGTACACTGTGAGGCATAACGGAAAAGATGTCTTTTAAGACATGAGGGGGGCAGCTGTCGTTAGGTGACCCAGATCTAACACGGGTCATAAGCTCTGATAGTATTTCGGGGTCAATAGGTGGAAAAAAGTCTAATGTGGATTGGTTACTGGACATATCTTCCAGAGGTTCCAAGCTGGCGGTATCAGGCATGCTGACTTTGATGGCGGAGATTTTGTCCAGAAAGAAGTTGTTCAGGGAGTTGCATAGCTCTTGAGTAGGTGCCTGTGTGGGCAAGGTTCTCTCGTCATTGCACAAATCATTAACTATCTTAAAGATTTCCTTAGATTTATTGTGAGGGTTAAGTATTCTAGTACAGAAGTAGGCCACTTTAGTGTCCAAAATAGCTTTTTTATACTCTCTACGAGCTTTCGAGTACTGCTCCATGTCTTCAGTGGAGTATCTTAATCTCCATTTCCTCTCTATTTGGCGCAACCCGAGTTTTTGTTTTTTGAGGACGGAAGTGAACCATTTGTGGGCTTCTGAGTGGCGGGTGCGGGAGAATTTAGCAAGTGGGACGTGTACATTACATGCTGACAGTAGCCATTCAGAGATCTCCTCTTCCATAGATTGACACCAGAGCTGAATGTGAGTAGAGAGCTGGCTAGGGTGTTGATAAATTCAGCTTATTAAAGGACTTCCACTTCCTTGTCACACCACCCGCCGAAGTAAAGGGCTTGTTCTGACCACCGATAGTGATTGTGAACTGTATTAAGTGGTGATCCGACCAAATGCAAGGGGTGACTGTGGGCATTGAAAGTGAGAGATTGTGGGACCAAATTTTATCCAAAATGTGTCCCTCTACGTGTGTAGGAGTGTGTAGATGCTGGGCCAGGTTCAAGTTGGAGAGGAGCTCGGAAAGTTCTGCAGCGGGGGGGCCTGCCCGAGGCATCATTGAACCAGTAGTTCAAGTCTCTAACGAGTAGAACCTTGTCATGATTTACAACTAGGGTGGCCATTTGCTCACTTAAGGAGATAGGGAAGGTGGGCATTGCCAGAGGTGGTCGATAAATAAGTACTAGCGCTAATGACCCTGTGACAACAATATTCTCAACCTCCGGAAGGATAAGGGAGGTAATGGTGGTAAATTTGTGGTCTTTGTGGATTATGGTGGCAACACCGCCACCCCACTTCCCTGGGGGCCGGTTAGCCGACAGGATGTAGTAATCCGAGGTGAGCGCTGCTAGGATGTTGGGCAAGGAATCCTTGGTTAACCAGGTTTTGGTAATTAGGAGAACATCAGGTTTGTCCGAGGTAAACAGCAAGAAGATGTCGAGTTGGTGCTTTACCAGGGAGCGTGTGTTGTGGTAAAGAAAGCGGAGGATGGTTTGACTCATTGTTGTGAGATCAATAATTGATGGGGGATGAGGGCTGGGAGTTGGAGGAAAGACAAGCTCCGGCTGAATTTGAAGGATGCCGTTAGCCAGTATACGACTGTATGAAGCAGGGTCCTAGGGAGGGCAAGATTGCGTGAATGATCTTAGCTTCCTGGAGGAGTAGTTGGTGATTTCACCATAATCCGTGGCCCCTGGGCCCGGCCGGTGGCGGACTGGCGCAGATGGGCTGGCCTTTGGCGTGACATCGGTGCACCCACTGCGCGCGTCCGCTGCGCTGCCCCAACATGACAGCGTTTTATACCTAGCCCCGCTTCTAGCTCCTCCTCCTTACAGCCGATTGGCTAAGGCCTAGGGGATGGAGAACGGGCAAGGGACGCCAGGGCTTAGCAGTAAATTATTGCAGTTTTAGTTTCAATTCTATGTTTTAATTCTATGCACAGGTAATTTTAAAACAAAGCAAATTACGAAGAGATTAATGCGATTTTAAAAACAAACGCTGGCAGACAAAGGAACTCGCAGCAACATTCAATTCAATTGCCCGTTTCCCGCGCTGCAGCCGCTTTTATACCTAGCCCTACTTCTAGCTCCCCCTCCTTACGGCCGGTTGGCTAAGGCCTAGGGGATAGAGAATTGGCAAGGGACGTCAGGGTTTAGCTGTGAATTATTGTAGTTTTAGTTTCAATTCTATGTTTCAATTCTAAGCACAGGTAATTTTAACACAAAGCAAATTGCAAAGAGACTAATGCGATTTTAAAAACAGACGCTGGCAGACAAAGGAACGCGCGGCAACATTCAATTCAATTGCCCGCTTCCCGCGCTGCAGCCGCTTTTATACCTAGCCCCGCCTCCAGCTCCTCCTCCTTACAGCCGATTGGCTAAGGCCTAGGGGATGGAGAATGGGCAAGGGATGTCATGGCTTAGCGGTGAATTATTGCAGTTTTAGTTTCAATTCTATGTTTCAATTCTATGCACAGGTAATTTTAAAACAAAGAGACTACTGCATTTTTAAAAACAGACGCTGGCAGACAAAGGAACGTGCGGCAACATACAATTTGATTGCCCGCTTCCCTCGCTGCAGATGCTTTTATACCTAGCCCCACCTCTAGCTCCTCCTCCTTACGGCCGATTGGCTAAGGCCTAGGGGATGGTGCATGGGCAAGGGACGTCAGGGCTTAGCGGTGAATTATTGCATTTTTAGTTTCAATTCTATGTTTTTATTCTATGCACAGGTAATTTTAAAACAAAGCAAATTACAAAGAGACTAATGCGATTTTAAAAGCAGACGCTGGCAGACAAAGGAACGTGCAGCAACATTCAATTCAATTGCCCACTTCCCGCGCTGCAGCCGCTTTTATACCTAGCCCCACCTCTATCTCCTCCTCCTTACGGCTGGTTGGCTAAGGCCTAGTGGATGGAGAACGGGCAAGGGACGTCTGGGCTTAACAGTGAATTATTGCAGTTTTAGCTTCAATTCTATGTTTGAATTCTATGCACAGGTAATATTAAAACAAAGCAAATTACAAAGAGACTAATGCGATTTTAAAAACAGACACTGGCAGACAAAGGAACGCACGGCAACATTCAATTCATTTCCCCGCTTCCCGTCTGTTTCTTGTTTTTGTCTGTCAGATTCCTTCTGACTGTGGTGAGTTTTTGGATAGCGAGGCAGTAGCCTCATTACTCCATATTCATTTTGAATTTTTTTAGTCGCTGTTTAGGTTGTCCTATTGATGTGTGACGCTTTGTCACAGTTTAGGTTGTATCACAAGGTCAGCTCAGTGATGGCCCGCGCTGCAGCCGCTTTTATACCTTGCCCCGCCGCTAGCTCATCTTCCTAACGGCCGATTGGCTAAGGCCTAGGGGATGGAGAATGGGCAAGGGACGTCAGGGCTTAGCGGTGAATTATTGCCGTTTTAGTTCCAATTCTATGTTTGAATTCTATGCACAGGTAATTTTAAAACAAAGCAAATTACAAATAGACTACAGCGATTTTAAAAACAGACGCTGGCAGACAAAGGAACGCGCAGAAACATTCAATTCAATGAGGAGCAGCAGCTGTCGTCTCACGCACTCGGGGCACACACCATGCCCGGGGTTCTTTTGCAGCTCACTCGGGGCGCACGTGCACTTGTGGCGGCCGATTGTTCTGCAAGCAGGCGCGGTTCCTCCATTGGGGCATGGGGGCGAAGCCCCCTCTGCCGCCCGCAGCTCCCTCTGCATTTTTGAGTTAAGACTGACAATCATGTCAATAAATCAACATGACGTCAGACCGCCCTGCCCCTTCAGAGTCTGAAGGGGTGGGCGGTCTGGCGTCATGTTGATTGATTGACATGATTGTACAGTCACCAGGCAGGCAGCAACACAAGTGCGCATGAGTGGGGACAGAGGGTGAATTTTTACTCGTGCCCACTCATGCGCACTTGTGTTTCTGGTTCGTTACGCATGCCCATTAGTAGCCCTAATGGGCGTGCTGCGGGCGAGAAGGTACCTGTGCCCCTGGCGCGAGGATTGGCCGAGAGGGGCTGTGAGTCACAGGCTCAACCCCTCTCGACCAATCCTGGCAACAGGGGCGCTGTGAGCCTGTGACGTGAGGGGAGCAGAGCCCAGAGGTGGCGCGGACTGGGACCGGCTGTAAGATAAGAGTGTGGGTTTTTCTTTTATTTTAAAGTGTTTGGTGCGAGCGTGCGTGTATGCATGAATGTTTGGTGGAGAGTGTTGAGAATGGATGTGTTTGTGTGTATGCGTGTGTGAATACATTTCTTTGAGTGTTGTGTATGTGTGTGGGCCCTGTGGGGGATGTATATGGGGGCTATTCTGATACGTGTCCAAACGGGCCCTAACAGTCAGTACTGGGGTCGAGCGAGACAGCCGGAAGTTAGAGAGTATAAAGGGGATGACGCCCTACTTAATCTCTAGGAGGCAGGATAGATTTTTTTGGGGGGTGGGGGCTGACTATTGATCACTGACTCGGAGTTCTTGAAGTGTATTTGACATCCGACCAAACAAACATATCAGGCGCCCACTCACCTGTCTACAGGCACCTGGAACACTCAGCAGGAAACGGGATTTACAGCTGACAGATGAATACATGGGTACAATTAAATCGCTGTTTTCTCACAGAGTGTGAAGGGACCCGGAAAGCCCCATAGCTCTATCCATACAGAGCACACGAGGTTTCGGGATGTTTACCATTAGTGCGTATTGATCTTTGAAGGGCAGCGAATCCTTTTTGACAGCTTAGATAAATGTGCCTGCGCAGTGTTTTCAAAATACAAGTCGAATATGTTTATGATGATGTATCTATCTTATCCAGAGGTCTGCATTTGTGCACGTTTTTGCAAATTGCATTTTGAACATGAGCATTTCAAACCAGACAGCAGGACTTGTCATTAAGTGCATTTCTGTCAGAGTGTCGTGGCCGTGGGCCCTGAGGCAAACCCAAAACATTGACGGAATGGACAGTATTCATTGCATGCAGGCTTGCTTATCCGTTGGGTCCTCTTTAGTGAGGGAAGCAAACAGGCCATAAAGCAGAGGTGATCGGAGGGGCTTGTCATTTCTGCTTTTTTAACTTTTAACTTTTAACTTTTGTTAAATGGTGATATTGGAATAAGGCTTAATGTCGATTAAAACGCATGTTTAACGGTGCAAGTTTGCCACTATCCATGTGTGCTATCTTCAAAGACATTGCACCGGCTCCAACCGCTAGCTTTATTGGAAATTGGAAATGCAAATGTCACTGGAACGAAAAGTTGAATAGTAAACATAAAGAGAATACTAATTGAAGAAAGACTGTTCTTTTATTTTTCAAGGGAAATACTTCCTGACAATCTTAAACAGTGATTTGTAGAGCTGCTTATCAAGTATGGTGATTTTTAGGTTTGGCCTTCGAGAGGACCTTTTATTTTAAAGAAAACTATATATACTATGCATGCTTACTTATGGGGCTGTCAGTCAGCTCTCTTCATCCACTGGCCTGCTGTATTGTTACTCACATTTTGCTTCCACCCACCACAGCATACCGCATGGGTTACAGCATCAGCATGGGTTACAGCATCAGCATGGGTTACAGCATACCGCATGGGTTACAGCATTAGCACGGGTTACAGCATCAGCATGGGTTACAGCATACCGCATGGGTTACAGCATCAGCATGGGTTACAGCATCAGCATGGGTTACAGCATTAGCACGGGTTACAGCATCAGCACGGGTTACAGCATCAGCATGGGTTACAGCATACCGCATGGGTTACAGCATCAGCATGGGTTACAGCATCAGCACGGGTTACAGCATCAGCACGGGTTACAGCATCAGCACGGGTTACAGCATCAGCACACTTGCACCATTGGCTTACCTGACTGTGAGTGACCGCATCCATTTCTTGCACAAAGTGCACATCTACATCTAGCCTGTGCGTGTGTGTGTGTGTGTGTGTGTGTGTCTGCATATATATATATATCTATATCCAATGCTGGTTTTACTTAAGCAGTGGACAATAGCTCCCCCCATCACGGATACCGGGACTCTTGTGTGAAAATATATGAACTAAATAAGCAAAGCCCAAAGGTCGGCAGCTAATGCCAATCCAGCTGGCTTTGCCAATGTTTGTTTTAGTTTTACACATACTTAAATGCATTGAGGTTGCTGTCTGCTTGTGTAGCCAAATGATATCTAATTCGTGCAAGACAGTTTGTTGATACATAGGAAAATGCAACCCATTACCTTTACTTGAATGAGCGTTCATAGGGCATCTTATTAGTTCAAAAAGCAGAGGCACATTTTTCCTTGTGTTTTTTTCTAAAAGCATTCCTCTTCCCTGTTATTGTTGGCTATGAACGGTGTGCACATTTTGTTTTCCATGCATGCGGTGTTACTGTTGGTCAATGGATGTCTCATGAATGGTTTAAATGCTACATTTCTGTAGATTGGTATAACTAAGACTCCGAGGGGCATATTATCAAGGGGGTTTATCTCCGCTTTTTTGGCTTTAAAAGCCAAGAAAGCGGAGATAAAATTATCTCCCTATTACCAAGCTGTCGCTAACACCAGTTAGTGACAGCTAATAGGAGATAGCGACCATCTTGGGCCCCGCTTTGCATGTCAGTGATATTTATCACTAATGACATGCAAAGTGGGTGTGCCAAGATGTTAGCTACTGGAAACAGTCCCTAACATCGCTATCTCCTATTACCAACTTTTGGAGATATTCGTGCTAAGCGCGAATATCTCCAAAAGCTAACACCTGCCCTGAGCAGTTCTTAGCCATGTTATCCAATGGGAGGTGGATAACATGGCTAAGAGCATTTGCTCGATAATGCATGAATATCGCTGACTTTTCAGCGATATTCATGCATTGCGGCCGTTTTTTATCGCATTTGCGATAAACCTTGCTAATAGCAAGGTTTATCTGCGATAAAAATCGCCAATGTGCGGCGATAATTTTTGTCTCTAAACAAGTTAGAGACAAAAATTATCGCTAGTTGTTGGTTATATGCCCCTTAGTCTTTTGGCCACACACTTATAATAGTGTGAGTGTGCCCCGTCTGCCCCAGTGGAACAGGGGGCAGAAAGGCAAACAAGACGTTATTTGCAATGGCGGGTTTTAGAACGGGTTATGGGGTTTCCTGTCCTCTTATGTAGAGGGTCCAATCACCGACACTACAGGCCACATCAGCGCTGGATAATGTCACCATCATTCCAAGCTATTCGCTTAACAGAAAAGGCCCCTCAGTGCTCATTAGTCGATGAGAGGGCCATCTTCCCTGCATCTCAGCAGCACAATTAGTCTGACACCTGCATCTATTGATGTGAAGGGAAAATACTGCCATTCTAGCCTACCAGGGTATATACGTCTCGCATTCCAATGTACAATTCATATAGCGCTTCATGCCCCTGAGCTTGCCAAGCTCTCCAGTTTGTATCGGGTCCCTTGTTTATTTTATCACAGCAGTCGGTGCTGCAATCATGGCGCTTCTCGGTGCTGTGAGTCGCAATGTTGCCTCAGGAGGGTGGCTGAATCTAGCCTATGGTCTTCAGGTTTCACACCGATCTCTGCAGCAGGGGTATTATCCCACTGAGCTATAAGAGCACAGCCAGAGCCACTGGAGGACAGGCAAGGTCTTCCTGCAGTACCAGTCATACGGGGAAGCAACTTGTCTGTATATAGGGTTTGCTGTGAAAGTCCCGTAGGTTCGCAGCACCATAAAAATGCTACAACACACTAACAAAAGCATGCACCCTAATATGACAATTCTCCTTGCATTTTGAATATACTAGTGTATTTGTTTTTTGAAAGAAGTAATTCTAATGCTTGAGAAAAGGTCAATGCAAGGAGAATTGGCATATTAGGGTGCATGCTTTTCTTCTTAAAAATGTATTACTACCCAGAAGGCCGGAAATATCATATTATGTAAATTATTTGTTTTTTATTACAGCGTCTTTACTTAAGTTACCATGTATTTTTGGGTATGCATTTGCAATTTGTTATTATCTAGACCGTTAGATCAAACTAGTTTCCTAAATTTCTTTCAGTTTGTCTGCGCAGGCTTTAGCAACTCTGCTGATTGCAGCTCATACTTAATGACTTTTCATTCAAGCGCCACCAGGTATTGCTTGGTGCTATGCTCATTTTCTCATCGTTTATGAAGGAGCAAATCTTCTTTCTTTCTGTCATTTCCTGAATACATTGTTGTTGTGTGTCTTTTCTCGGCCTCTTTAGCTTAGCTGGGAGCAGGTTTTTGCGCAGGTCACAAAGTAGAAATAGAGCAGGATTTTTATACGAATCCTTGCTCAAACCAGATACATTACTGGCATCCGTTTCTAGCACTTACATCCCTGTAAGAACAGAGAAGCACCAATTTTGCATTTTTTACATCCATGGTATGGATCAGAACTCCCTCATGAGGTCAGAGCACTGCCAAAGCCAGCAACCGCCCTGCCATCCTCAGGCACACCTTCTTCAACTTGCCACGGTCCACCCAAAGATGCACAGAGTACCCTTACAGCCAGGAACTGGCTCCAGATAGCAAAGCACAACCACCTTGTCACCGGTCAACCTATCTGATAACCAGGCACACCCCATTCCTGTCAAGGAAGCCAATTTGACTTGGAGAGAGCACTTAAAAATGCTCTCTAATGGAAGTGATCAGGGTGTTTGAAATTCTAGAATTGTCACTTTTCAGTGGTAGCAGGACCACAAGAGTATATTACCTTAACATCGAGTATTTGAACAGCTAAACTCTGATGACAAGATGGACCCAATGAATGTCTTTTCTGTTAGGGCTATGTATGTGCTCACTCTCCAGGCCCTCAAGCAGTGTCTGTTTCAGTGCCTCCAGCAACCTCTATGGCACAGTATTTGTGAGAAGTTGGCCTGATATGTAGTGTTTCCAATTCTGGAACCACTTGGTATCAGTCCAAACAAACCCCAAAGATGTCTGGTTGTAAGTCAACCTTGTTAGACAAACTATCCTAGTGGTAGCATGGACTAAGCAGCCTTAAAGGCTTAACTTAAGAGGTCGTGTTAAGCGAGCTGTTTTACCACATACAATCCTGTAATCAAATGAAAGGACACCACACAAGTATATATTATAAAAATATATGTGTTTATTTCTAAAATAATCCCTAGTACTCTTTATGAGGAAAGGGGCACAAGCGTTAAATCAAAAGCACAGTATAACATACAAAGTTGCACAATTTTGGATGAGGGCCGGTTGCCACTCAAACCATATACTAAAAAAATGGTATAAGAGATACCAATCGAACAGTGGTTAGGTCTAGGGAATCGCTGGGAGCAGTCAAGACTAGCAATGCTGAAATCGGGAGTAGCCCACGGAATTCGGGTGCAGCACGGAAAGTGCGGCTTGCACCAATGCAATGTCAATGGTGCGTAAAAGTTACACAAAGTGAGTTTAAAGATACTTCCGCTGAACCTAGAGGAACAAAACCTAAGACACAGACCCTAGAGGTGTGTACCAATGTGGGAACACCGACGTTGCAATGTTACCTCACCCACAGGAAGTGGGTGCACAGGGTCGAAGTGGCGTCGGGTTTTGACACGCAGGCTCTTGGTGCTTGGAGCTGAAGAAGCTGCAGGCGATGTGAAGCAGAAGTGTCCGGTGTGATCCAAGGGTGGATCGAAGTCGAAAAGTACCTGAAAGCAGAGGGGACAGAGTCTGGGTCACTCAGCAGTGACCAGGGTGGAACCAGGACGGAACCAGGCAATGTCGGGCGCAATCAGGTGGTTGTCGAGAGGCTTCTCTCCGCTGTCACGTGGGCTCTGGGGCATCTGCGACGTCCAGTAGCAGGTCACGATCTGTCCCACATAGGCTCTCGCCGTCAGCACCGTCGGCTTCAAGATTGCAGCAAACAGCACTTGGCAAAAGCAATCCACGCGGAACCGGGAGATTGCTTCTCACTCAAACCAGGAGGGTCAGAGTGGGGGCTCCTTTTCACAGGAGCTGGTGCAGATCTGGAGCAACCAGAAAAGCAAGTCGTATTCAAGGTTTCGTCGGCACAGGGGCCACAAGCCAGCTGGCAAGTGACCGGGCCAACACGTCGAGCCAACACAAGCAGAAGGGCCCCACGCAGCCCTCGTCGAGTGTGGAGGGGGTAGCTTTGGTGCAAGTGTAGCTCGGGGTCGGGGCTTCTCAAACCCCGGTGCACAGCTTCGAGGGTCACTCGTGGGCTGCACGGTCAGCGTCTCGTGGCCTTTTCAAGATGGCGTGCCCCACGCTTCCGGTCGCCTCCACTGGTCTCAGCTCTGCAGGGACTGTGGATCGGGCTGGGAGAAGGCAGGCAAGCTTGATCTCGTCGATCTCTGTCGCTCAAGTTCCGGCGGGAACTGCAACAAAGCAAGGGTCGAGGGCTGGATGGTGCCTGTTTGCACAGGGTGGTCACTCCTTGACCACAAGGGAGATTCTTCCGTCTTCTATGTTGAATAGAATGTCGAAGGGTCCAGAATTCGTTTCTTATGTTTCTTCAGGATGATCTGAGTTGCATTGGCACTGCTCCCACTCTTATTCGAATCTGGTGGGCTGGACATCCTGCTAGGTCCCCTCCTATGGGTGGGACCCAGGAAGGGGGTGGTTACACCCCTTTCCTTTGATCCAGGCCGCGCTGGGACTGGGGCTGGAAGGCCCCAGAACCGGTTTGGCCGGATTATGCAAGGGGCAGCCTTGTGCTCCCCAGGCAGTGTCTGGTTTCTTTGAAACCTCCCTGCTGCAATCCACTATCTCCTGTCTGGGGTGGTTTGACACCGCCCTGCGACAGGAAACCCTTTGTCCAGGCCACCATTTGCTGAGTTTCAGTCAGCAGCAGGAGGCCAGACCCGTGTCTGTGGCAGGGGCATCCATTTTGTGGATCTGAGGCTCATTTTAAATCAACCGCGTTTCAGTAAAGTAACATGTCTTATCCCTCTAGAAGGGTGGAATGCTACCCCCGTTGCCAGAACTGGCGAGGGGGTAGTATTCCAATTCGTGTGACACCTTACACGACATGTTTTGATAAAGCCAAACCAAAGTTGCTATATAACCGCGAGGATTATAAGGCGCTTAAGAGTATATGGTATGGCATTATCCCGGATCAGCTTAGGGAGTTGTTCCCGACAGCTGCAGACAGGCTCAGCTCATGCCAGAGCTCCATCTCACATAAAACCACGCACTCTGCCTCCAGGATTGATGAGGCCTTCCATAGGAGTGGCTCACAGGCTTATATGTGTCCAGATATAGGTTTAGATATAGGTATACTATATCTAAGCAGGGGTGATTACACCCACTTGCCCCCAGCTGAGTGATCAGCCAGTTGTGTCAATTTAAGAACCAGCCAGGGGTGGCGAAAGCTATGCTTCAGCCCCTGGTAGGCCTTGGTGGCACCTATGCCCTGAGCACCTATAGTGCATGGTACAGGGGCTGACAAGGAGTCCATTTCCAATTGTGGTATGTACATATAGCACATGTATTATAAATTTAGAGAGAGAACAGCAGGCTGGGGGTCTGATTAGCAGGCTCACAGCCTCAGTAAGTCGAAAACCAGTGATGCAAAAAGCAAAAATTGGGGTGACCATAGGATAGCAGACCCTACTCTCCTACACAACCCCCCCCCCCCCAAACGCAGGGACATTAAACTTAACCTTGACCAGATAAGTCTTCATGTTCTAAGTGGAAGTACCTGGAGAGACCATCTGCATTACCATGGTCAGTCCCTGGGTGGTGCTCCACTGTAAAGTCCATCCCCTGTAGGGAAATGGACCACCTGAGCAGTTTGGGGTTTTCACCCTTCATCTGATTTAGCCACAATAGGGGCTTATGGTCTGTCTGAATTAGGAAGTGAGTACCAAACAAGTATGGCCTCAACTTCTTCAGGCCCAAACCACAGCAAAGGCCTCCCTCTCAATAGCTGACCAACATTTCTCCCTGGGGGTCAGCCTTCTGCTAATAAAAGCAATGGGCTGGTCTTGACCATCTTGATTAAGTTGTGAAAGCACAGCTCCCACCCCCAACTCAGAAGCATCTGTCTGTACAATGAACTGTTTGGAGTAGTCAGGACTCTTCAGGATAGGTGCAGAGCACATGGCCTTCTTCAGGTCATCAAATGCCTTTTGACAGCTAACTGTCCACTGAACCTTTTTGGGCATCTTCTTGGATGTCAAGTCATTCAATGGTGTCACAATGGACCCATAGTTCTTTACAAATTTTCTGTAATACCCAGTCAGGCCCAAGAAGGCTCTGACTTGTGTCTGGGTAGTTGGAGGAGCCCAGTCCTGTATGGCCTGGATCTTGCTCTCCAGTGGTTGAACTTGACCCCCACCTACTAGGTGGCCCAAGTACACAACCTTGCTCTGCCCTATCTGGCACTTGGTAGCCTTGATAGTCAGGCCTGCCTTTTGCAGGGCCTCCAGAACCTTCTTCAGGTGGATCAGGTGATCTTCCCAGGTGGAGCTAAAGACAGCAATATCATCTAGATATGCTGCACAAAAGTCATCCAACCCAGCAAGGACTTGATTCACCAACCTTTGGAAGGTGGCAGGTGCATTCTTCAAACCAAAGGGCATTACCACAAACTGATAATGCCCACTAGGGGTAGAGAATGCTGTTTTGGCTTTTGACACTTCAGCTAGTCTGATTTGCCAGTAGCCAGCTGTCAAATCAAATGTGCTCAGAACCTTGGCAGAAGCCAATTTATCAATGAGCTCATCTGCTCTTGGAATGGGATGTGCATCTGTCCTAGTGACAGCATTGAGACCTCTGTAGTCCACACAAAACCTCATTTCTCTCTTCCCATCTTTGGTATGAGGTTTTGGCACAAGGACCACTGGGCTAGCCCATGGGCTCTCTGATGGCTCAATCACTCCAAGCTCCAACATCTTTTGCACCTCAGCCTTTATACAATCCCTGACATGGTCAGGTTGCCTGTAGATCTTATTCTTCACAGGCAGACTGTCACCAGTGTCCACCTCATGGGTGCACCAATTTTTCTGGCTGGGTGTGAGTGAAAACATATGTCTGTGGGCCTGCAACACTTGTCTGCAGTCCACCTGTTGCTGATCAGTGAGGTTGCCTGCCAAGGCTACTCCATCAACTGAACCATCATCAGGGTTCTGAGAAAGCAGGTCTGGGAGAGGGTCACTCTCTTCCTCCTGATCCCCATCTGTGGCCATGAGGAGACTCATGTCCTCCCTGTCAACAAATGCTTTCAAACGATTTACATGGAGCACCCTGTGGGGGCTCCTAGGGGTGCCAAAGTCAACCACATAGGTGACTTCTCCCTTTTTCTCAATGATAGGGTAGGGTCCAGTCCATTTGTCCTGGAGAGCTGCTGGGCCCACTGGGTCCAACACCCACACCTTCTGCCCTGGCTGGAACTCAACCAGAACAGCCTTTTGGTCATGCCAAGCTTTCTGTAATTCTTGACTGGCCTCAAGGTTTTTGGATGCTCTCTCCATGTATTCAGCCATCCTGGAGCGGAGACCAAGTACATAGTCCACAATGTCTAGTTTAGGCTTTTTGAGAGGTAACTCCCATCCTTCCTTCACCAAACTCAATGGACCCCTCACAGGGTGGCCAAACAAAAGTTCAAAAGGGCTGTAGCCAACCCCCTTCTGTGGGACCTCTCTGTAAGCAAAGAGCAAGCAGGGTAAAAGGATGTCCCATTTCCGCCTAAGCTTCTCTGGTAAACCTTTTATCATTCACTTTAGGGTCTTGTTGAACCTTTCAACAAGCCCATTGCACTGTGGATGGTAGGGTGTGGTAAACTTATAGTTTACTCCACACTCTTTCCACATTGCTTTTAAGTATCCAGACATAAAGTTGGTACCTCTGTCTGAAAGAACCTCCTTTGGAAAGCCCACTCTTGAGAAAACTGCAATGAGGGCTTTTGCCACCACAGGTGCTGTGGTGGTCCTCAGGGGAATTGCCTCTGGGTACCTGGTGGCATGATCCACTGCCACCAGTATAAATCTGTGCCCAGATGCTGTTTGAGGATCCATGGGACCCACAATGTCTATTCCAACTCTTTCAAAGGGTACCCCCACCACAGGTAGTAGTATCAGGGGGGCCTTTGTTGTGCCACCTGACTTACCACTGGCTTGGCAAGTGACACAGGAGCGACAAAACTCCTTGACATTTTCTGACATGTGAGGCCAGTGAAAGTGTGGAACAAGCCTGTCCCAAGTCTTATTCTGGCCTAAGTGTCCTGCAAGGGGAATATCATGGGCCAAGGTAAGAAGGAAACCCCTAAACTTCAAAGGTATAACTAACCTCCTGGTTGTGCCAGGCTTGGGGTCTCTAGCCTCTGAATAAAGGAGTCCTTCATCCCAATAAACTCTATGGGTACCTTGAGCATTCCCTGCAGCGTCAGCAGCAGCTTGCTGTCTGAGGGGTTCAAGTGAAGGGCAATCTAATTGGGCCTGCCCCAGGTCTGCCCTTGAGGGTCCCCCTGTCCCCAGAAACTCAACCTGGTCAGGTTCAAGCTCCTCTGAGACAGTCTCCTCTTGGACTGCAGAATCAGTTTCCTGTGAAACTTGATCCTCAACCTGGGGCAAGTGGGAAGGCACAGCTTTAACCCTCTTGCTCCTTCTCTTGGGTTGTGGTTGGTCTATTGTTTCAAGATCCACCACTGGTTCAGGAAGGCACTTCTTAGCCTGAGACCTTGTCACTGCAAGGACATGAGCTGAAATCCCTAGCATTTCTGCATGAGTCCTGTACTCCACTTCTGACCAAACTGAGCTTTCAAGATCATTGCCTAACAGACAGTCTACTGGGAGGTCTGCACTCACAACAACTTTCTTTAGGCCATCTACCCCTCCCCAGGAGAAGTTCACAACAGCCACACTATGTGAAGTAGTGGAGTTGCTTGCATTGGTCACTAGGTAACTTTCACCTAGTACAATCTGACCAGGGTCCACAAAGTCTGGTGTCACCATAGTGACACTGGCACAAGTGTCCCTGTAGGCCTGAGCCAGTTTCTCATTGATTAAGGGAGTCTGCCTATATTTGCCCAGGTTACTGGGGCTTACTGCAGTGGTCAAAGATAAGTCCACATCATATAGGAGAACTGCCTGTGTGGGGATTCTGACTAGGCCAGATTCCACCTCAGTGCCCAAGGTTAACCCTACTATCCCCTTAGGTTGTGTACTACCACTACTGACTGTACTAGGGGGTGCAGTTGCTTTAGGAGCTGCAGTGGTAGGAACTGAATTTTTCTTAGTGCATTCACTGCCCCAGTGTGAAACTGATTTGCAGGTATTACACCAAGGTTTCTTTGGGCCATCATTCTTCTTTTTCTTGTTTCCATTTTGGGAACCCCCCTCCTTATTGCTAGTTTGGGGGCCTGAAGACTTCTGGTCCTTTTCTTTGTCTTTCTGATTCCCACCCTTCTGGTCTGTTTTCTTCTGGTCACCCTGGTTCTGGTTTTTCTGCTTAATCCTTGTTCTGACCCATTTGTCTGCCTTCTTTCCCAATTCTTGGGGAGAGGTCAAATCAGAGTCAACAAGGTATTGATGCAACAGCTGGTTCTGACAGTTATTAAGGAGCTGCTCTCTCATTATAAGATTGTACAATCCTGTATAGTCTGAGACTTTACTTCCCTGCAGCCAACCCTCCAGAGCCTTAGTGGCACAATCAACAAAATCAGTCCAGTCCTGAGTCTGTGCTTGTTGGGTGTCTCTGAACAACAACCTGTATTGCTCAGTGGTTAGGCCAAACCCTTCAATAAGAGCACTCTTCAGGACAGAGTAGTTTTTGGCATCCTCAGGTCTAACAGTGAGGAGCCTATCCCTCCCTTTCTCAGAAAAGGAGTACCATAAAATTGCTGCCCACTGGTCCCCAGGGACCTGCTGTACCATGCAGGCCCTCTCAAGAGCAGTCATCCATTTGTGGATGTCATCCCCTTCCTTGTAGGGGGGCACAATTTTTGTCAGGTTTCTATTGTCCTAGGCCCTGTCTTTTTCTTTAGGAACTTTGCTGCCACCAGTGGCATCTAAGCCACACAATTTTCTTTCTCTTGCTAAAGCAAGTTTAGCTTGAGCCAAGGCTACCTCTTCCCTTTCTATTTGGAGTTGGACAGCCCTCATTCTGGCCCTATGCTCTTTTCTCTGGGAGGGAGTCATCCCTCTTTGAGATTCTCTTGAGGTACTAGAAACATGAGAGTCCCTTGATTGAGATCTCACCCTCCTGTTGCCTGGGAGAATTAGGTTATGAGATCTGGGGAGGTGCTGGCCCTCTCCATTCCCATGTAGGTCTAGGTTGGCCTGGTTAAGCCTGGCAACCTGTACCTGGGTCACCCTCTGATCCTGATCTTCAGGCTCTTCTACATCTGAGCCTTCCTCTTCCTCTTCCTCCTCCTCTTCTTCTTCATCTGGAAGATCCTCATTCTCAGGGGAGTTTATCCCCTCACCTGAATCTAAGGGAGCCTGACTCACCTTATCTAAGTCATCCTTTTCCAGTATAGCTATCAGGGAAGGAATGGTAGGGCCTCTGCCCTTTTTTAGCCCCCTTGCTGTGCACAAGGCACTCAAGTATTTGTGGCTAAGGATGTCATATCTGGAAGTTGCCTTGGTAGGGTCAACTGCTACAGGAGCAGAGCCTGAGTCTCCACATGTATCAGACATGACTGCTAGTGAGGTGTAAGTGGTGCACTTACCTACACTAAGTGTTTTCCTACTGTACCTTGCTAGTGAGTTGTAGTCAGGGTGTGCTAATCCCTTTTATCTACAACTACTAAGTTCAGTAGACCTTAATATGCTAAGCTTTTGATTTTATATGTACCTAAGGTACTTGATGTGATCTTTCAATTTGATGTAAAGATTGCAATGGTAAAACAACAGCAAGCTCAAATCCGCACCGCTGCACACCAATGTGAGAAGTTGGCCTGATATGTAGTGTTTCCAATTCTGGAACCACTTGGTATCAGTCCAAACAAACCCCAAAGATGTCTGGTTGTAAGTCAACCTTGTTAGACAAGCTATCCTAGTGGTAGCATGGACTAAGCAGCCTTAAAGGCTTAACTTAAGAGGTCGTGTTAAGCGAGCTGTTTTACCACATACAATCCTGTAATCAAATGAAAGGACACCACACAAGTATATATTATAAAACTATATGTGTTTATTTCTAAAATAATCCCCAGTACTGTTTATGAGGAAAGGGGCACAAGCGTTAAATCAAAAGCACAGTATAACATACAAAGATGCACAATTTTGGATGAGGGCCTGTGGCCACTCAAACCATATACTAAGAAAGTGGTATAAGAGATACCAATCGAACAGTGGTTAGGCCTAGGGCCTAGAGAATCGCTGGGAGCAGTCAGGACTAGCAATGCTGAAATCGGGAGACGCCCACGGAATTCGGGTGCAGCACGGAAAGTGCGGCTTGCACCAATGCAATGTCAATGGTGCGTAAAAGTTACACAAAGTGAGTTTAAAGATACTTCCGCTGAACCTAGAGGAACAAAACTTAAGACACAGACCCTAGAGGTGTGTACCAATGTGGGAGCACCGGCGTTGCAATGTTACCTCACCCACAGGAAGTGGGTGCACAGGGTCGAAGTGGCGTTGGGTTTTGACACGCAGGCTCTTGGTGCTTGGAGCTGAAGAAGCTGCAGGCGATGTGAAGCAGAAGTGTCCGGTGTGATCCAAGGGTGGATCGAAGTCGAAAAGTACCTGAAAGCAGAGGGGACAGAGTCTGGGTCACTCAGCAGTGACCAGGGTGGAACCAGGACGGAACCAGGCAATGTCGGGCGCAATCAGGTGGTTGTCGAGAGGCTTCTCTCCGCTGTCACGTGGGCTCTGGGGCATCTGCGACGTCCAGTAGCAGGTCACGATCTGTCCCACATAGGCTCTCGCCGTCAGCACCGTCGGCTTCAAGATTGCAGCAAACAGCACTTGGCAAAAGCAATCCACGCGGAACCGGGAGATTGCTTCTCACTCAAACCAGGAGGGTCAGAGTGGGGGCTCCTTTTCACAGGAGCTGGTGCAGATCTGGAGCAACCAGAAAAGCAAGTCGTATTCAAGGTTTCGTTGGCACAGGGGCCACAAGCCAGCTGGCAAGTGACCGGGCCAACGCGTCGAGCCAACACAAGCAGAAGGGCCCCACGCAGCACTCGTCGAGTGTGGAGGGGGTAGCTTTGGTGCAAGTGTAGCTCGGGGTGGGGGCTTCTCAAACCCCGGTGCACAGCTTCGAGGGTCACTCGTGGGCTGCACGGTCAGCGTCTCGTGGCCTTTTCAAGATGCCGTGCCCCACGCTTCCGGTCGCCTCCACTGGTCTCAGCTCTGCAGGGACTGTGGATCGGGCTGGGAGAAGGCAGGCAAGCTTGATCTCGTCGATCTCTGTCGCTCGAGTTCCGGCGGGAACTGCAACAAAGCAAGGGTCGAGGGCTGGATGGTGCCTGTTTGCACAGGGTGGTCACTCCTTGACCACAAGGGAGAGTCTTCCGTCTTCTATGTTGAATAGAATGTCGAAGGGTCCAGAATTCGTTTCTTATGTTTCTTCAGGATGATCTGAGTTGCATTGGCACTGCTCCCACTCTTTTTCGAATCTGGTGGGCTGGACATCCTGCTAGGCCCCCTCCTATGGGTGGGACCCAGGAAGGGGGTGGTTACACCCCTTTCCTTTGATCCAGGCCACGCTGGGACTGGGGCTGGAAGGCCCCAGAACCGGTTTGGCCGGATTATGCAAGGGGCAGCCTTGTGCTCCCCAGGCAGTGTCTGGTTTCTTTGAAACCTCCCTGCTGCAATCCACTATCTCCTGTCTGGGGTGGTTTGACACCGCCCTGCGACAGGAAACCCTTTGTCCAGGCCACCATTTGCTGAGTTTCGGTCAGCAGCAGGAGGCCAGACCCGTGTCTGTGGCAGGGGCATCCATTTTTGTGGATCTGAGGCTCTTTTTAAATCAACCGCGTTTCAGTAAAGTAACATATCTTATCCCTCTAGAAGGGTGGAATGCTACCCCCGTCGCCAGAACTGGCGAGGGGGTAGTATTCCAATTCGTGTGACACCTTACACGACATGTTTTGATAAAGCCAAACCAAAGTTGCTATATAACCGCGAGGATTATAAGGCGCTTAAGAGTATATGGTATGGCATTATCCCGGATCAGCTTAGGGAGTTGTTCCCGACAGCTGCAGACAGGCTCAGCTCATGCCAGAGCTCCATCTCACATAAAACCACGCACTCTGCTTCCAGGATTGATGAGGCCTTCCATAGGAGTGGCTCACAGGCTTATATGTGTCCAGATATAGGTTTAGATATAGGTATACTATATCTAAGCAAGGGGTGATTACACCCACTTGCCCCCAGCTGAGTGATCAGCCAGTTGTGCCAATTTAAGAACCAGCCAGGGGTGGCGAAAGCTATGCTTCAGCCCCTGGTAGGCCTTGGTGGCACCTATGCCCTGAGCACCTATAGTGCATGGTACAAGGGCTGACAAGGAGTCCATTTCCAATTGTGGTATGTACCTATAGCACATGTATTATAAATTTAGAGAGAGAACAGCAGGCTGGGGGTCTGATTAGCAGGCCCACAGCCTCAGTAAGTCGAAAACCAGTGAAGCAAAAAGCAAAAATTGGGGTGACCATAGGATAGCAGACCCTACTCTCCTACAGTATTGGACAAGGATGTAATGGGATTCTATGTGCCATTTGCACCCGAGAGTCCGTATCCCAGTCAGCAAGGTCTTAGAGCTGAGATTTTCATGAAAGTCTTATAGTCTGAATTCAGCACCTGAGCGTAATAGGACGGAATGTATGAAGCTCTGTGGTTATACTGAATAAGCAGCTACCTATGTTATGTCATCTATTAATGTAATAACTGCACTTTTCACAATTGCTTTATTAACCTTCCTGGTATCTCAAATTTGCTTGAAAATTCATGATTTTTTCCCCCCCAAACCCCCCTTATGGGGTTCGGGCTCGCTCGCTACTGTGCAGTATGCACATCAGGTTGCGTCTCACCACTTTAAAATGTCACCAGCCGCCCCTGTTCACATGCAACAATGTCTAGTGAGTCAGTGGTGAGTCAGTGGAATCAATCACAGGTGACCAGATATATGACGTGATTTTGCATGCGCAAACGGGTTTGCGAAACCATTTGCACAAGCAAAATCACTGTTGGCCATGTACAATTCCAAAATAGCGAGTCGCAGTTTATTTGCGACTCGCTATTTAGGAATTGCGAGTCGCAATTAGGAAGGGTCATTTCCTCCCTAATTGCGTCCGCAATGCTATTTGTACATGTTTTGTGACCACAATTGCGGTCGCAAAACACTTGCAAATGACCACCCTCTTCAAGAGGGTGGCATTGCAGTCGCAATTTCGAAGGGGTCCCCAGGGTACCCCTTCCACTTTGTGACTGTGTCTAAAAATATTTTTTAAGGGCAGGCAGTGGTGCCTGCCCTTAAAGAATGAAACAAGAACGTTTAATTTTTTTAAATGCATCCCATTTTCCTTTAAGAAAAACGAGCTGCATTTAAAAAAAAGAAAGAAAAAAAAGCTGCTTCATTAAAAAGCAGTCCCAGACATGGTGGTCTGCTGAGCCCAGCAGGCCACCATCCCTGATAGGGCTGGCATTCCCTATGGGCTCGCAAATTGCGGGATGCTCATTAATATTAATGAGCCTCGCAATTTGCGACCCCGACCTAGTGTTGGTAGACAGCGGCAACCATCGCTCGCTGCAGTGGTGGAACCCTCAAAACTTAGCAAAAGGGCGGCCTTTCGTAGACCCGATTCCACAGTAACCGGTTGGGGTGCCCACCTTCAACATTACAAAGTCCAGGGGCTGCGGTCGGACAAACACAAACGTCTCCACATCAACTACCTGGAACTTCAAGCAGTGTTTCTAGCACTCAGCCTTTCTCACCCAACTTGTAGGCAAGACTGTCTTAGTTCACACGTACAACATGACAGCAATGTACTACCTACAGAAATAGGGAGGGACTCACTCTCTCCAGCTGTCGCACCTTGCACAAAGCATTTGGGATTGGGCGATTTGCCAGAAAATCTATCTCCTAGCCGAACACCTCCCAGGAGTAGACCATCAGATTGCAGACGCAGGTAGCAAATACACAAGTGGGAACTTCATCCCCAAGTTCTTCTCCCTAGGTTCAAAACTGAGGTTTTCCAGGGATAGATCTGTTTGCCACAGTACACAGCGCAAAATGCCCAAACTCTGCATCCAGGTTCCCACACCCAGCATCCGAAGGCAATGCCCTATGGATGATTTGGTCAGGGATATTTGCTTACACTTTTCCGCCTCTCCTGCTAATTCCATTTATAGTTCGGAAGCTCAGACAAATGTCCCTCACTGATCTTAATAGCCCCCACATGTTCTCGTCAACCTTGGTACTCTCATCCTTAGAACTCTCAGTGGTTCCACATCAAAAGCTACATCTCACATCTTGTCTCCTCACTTAGAGCCATTGAGAAAGCAGACATCCAATTCCCAGAGAACTCAACCTAGCGATTTGGCTCCTAAAGTCATAGAGTTTGGTTATTTACAACTACAACCAGACTGTATGAATATTCTCAAGGAAGCTAGAAAGCCTACTACTAGAGCATGTTATGCAGCAAATGGAAACGTTTTGTTGCCTATTGTAAGAACAACAATATCAATCATCTTGATGCGTTTGTGCAGAACATCATTTGTTAACTGTTGCATTTACAGCAATGTGGATTCACTTACACATCCATTTGTTTACACCTGGGAGTCGTAGCTGCATACTTGCAAAATAGACAACACCTACCTCTCTTCAGAGTACCAGTGATTAAAGTCTTCATGGAAGGATTAGAAAGGGTTATACCGTCCAGTATTCCCCCTGCTGCAGAGTGGAACTTAAACATAGTTCTTCCAAGGCTAATGGGCCCGCCTTCTGAACCAATGCACAAATGTCAGTTACAATTCCTATCATGGAAAGTTGCTTTCCTCATAACGATGAACTCACTAAGGAGAGTTGATGAACTTCAGGCATTAACTATACAAGAGCCTTTCTTTCAACTTCACAAAGATTGAGTGGTTCTACGTTCCAATTGTAAATTTCTCCTTAAAGTAGTTTCTGCTTAGGGGTACTTCATGTGCGATATCAAATTAAAATAACATAACATTAGCGTTTTCATTATTAATTGAACCATCGTAATTCTTGTATAGAATTTATGTACTGCAATGATAATAGAGCAAAAGCACACAATTGATGGACGGAATGCAGAACAAATCAAAACATTCACCCCCAGTCAAGAGATCTGGGTAAATCCATCATTAGTTTGATCACCAAGCCACCCCAGTTCAGACATGGCCATATGCAAATCAGTCTTGACCCTGTACCTAATGGGAACAGTCCAACCCGAACTGCAATGATAATAGAAGCAGATAAAAATAATTAGCAAAATAAGCACATTGAACAGAATAAATAGTTCCACCATCTTTCTAAAACAATGTACATATGCAAGCATATAAAAACTGTATAGAGCGTTTTCCTACTATGCTTTCCCGTGTGTGTGTGTCTGTTGATCTCTGTGTTTCTGTCTCCCATTTCCTGTAGGGAAAGTATGTAGCTCCCCGTTGTAGAAGAGTCGGTCAAGAAGGAGCACACTGCATTGAATAATTTCTTTGTATGCATTTTTTATTAGTATTACAGGAAGTCACAATGATTGATTGTCTCTGTTATATTCTTCTTTCCCACAGGGTCTTCCTCTTCAGTCCCTTAGGTGTGCCTCGGCCGCCGTCGTCCCTCGGACAGAAGGAAAAGACTCAGGTAAGTGTTTTTGCTTTATGGTTTAGTCAAGGGAGGATGTGAGGGATAAATAATAGCTATGCATAAATGTGAAGGGAGGGTGTAGAGGTTGGAGCAACCAAAAGAAAAAGAGTAGCTGATGATTTCTGCTCTTGTCTTTGTTTCCGTCTCACTTATTTCCTTTTCCCTTGGTCCCTTTCACCCCTCAGCCTCCCCTCCCGTCCCTCTCTTACTCAGCCCCTTTCCAAAAGCCCCGTAGACGCCCACGCACCTGGAAGAGCCACATCACCCCGGGGCCGTGGCGTGGTAACTCCGCGTCCTTCAGTGAGGTCTGGTGTTCTGCTTAGGCTTTCCCTCCTCTTCCAGGTTCGGGTGTTCTGCTCGCCGACAAGCTGTGACCTCCCCTGGGCGCCGGTTCTCTCTCTCGGAAGGCTGTTAGGCCTTCTCTGTCTTTCCCGTCTTCCCCCGCTGGTTTCTTCGCCTCGCGTTCCTGTGCTGCGTGCAGCTGGATCAACTACTGACCAACCTGACGCGCTTTCCACCCCTCCTTCTTTAAGCGTGTATCCTCTGATGTCCGTACTCTGCTTTGGCTTAAAGGGGCTGCCTGCCGATTCCCCTCTCTCCACTTCTTGATGACAGCAAAGTGGGCAACTGGTAAAAGGGGACTGTGTATATAGGAGGGGAGAAATATATGAAGGGATGCCATGGCACTCCTTATCCTCTATCCCATCGTCTACCACAGGGGCTACCTGACACACCCCAACCCCAGACACACCCAAAAATAGCTTATCCTAAAAACCCACCTTCCAAAGACAAGATACCAAACAAAAGGAAAAGCTGAGCATTACCGGTGTTTGTTTAGGTTTACAGGAGTCCAGAGGTTACATAGCAAACCTTGTCTATGCATGCCGTGTATTTTTCATTCATTATTGTCGTATTTATGTAATCCACTCATCGCGTGCCAGAAGGGAGATGTGTGTGGCTACAGTTGTTTATATAGCGCCAGACTAGATCTGGTCTGTGTCTCCTGCTCCACAGCTTGTACCCGTAAAAGTGCATCAATGTCTCCTTCCCTTGGAAGCAAATCCACTTGTATTCCAGTTTAAGCATATTTATTTTCATAGAATCACTTTCAAAATCCACTGTTCCGCAAGTAAATTCAAATTCAGTCTGCCCAATTCATTTTGGGGGTTCTCCCTTCATCAGGGGGCGCACGTGAGGAATCTATGTTGTATGTTGTGTGTGGAAAATAGTGCCATAAGAATTAACCTGCAATGCAATCTAATCCTACAGATACATAAATTAATAGTTTACTACATGTCCTGGTAGAGACTAACCGCAAGTCTGCGTTTGTGTTATACCAGGGTCTTCGCCTTTTCAATAGTGAGAGCTACTTCTGATCGAAGAGAATCATCCTGATCTACTGCCTTTATCATGTGGCTTAGCTAAGGGTAGATAAATGCCAAGCAACTCCATTGTTCTCTCTTTGTGAGTGTGAAGACAGAAGACTTCTATTATCTGGTGAGCTGCCCTCCTGTTCATTGGCTCCTGTACAGATCCTGGCCCTGCTTTAACAGTTCAAGATTAATGTTCAGTAGTGGCAGTCACAGTATAAGGTCTGTGAGCAAGACCTGCTGTAGAGTTTTCCCTGTCCTAGGAAAAATGTCTCAATGTAGGAAAGGGTCTGTTTTGGACATGGTTAGCCTTCACTTTTTACCGGGAAAATCATATAGTTTTGACTGTAAGTGCACAGGGTCCCTGCCAACCAGGTTCCATGAGCCCGATCTCCTTCCCTTAAGTGTACCTGTCGTTTCCACCATTGTCACCCCATTAGCTCACTTATAAGTCCCTTGTAAAAGATGCCTCTGGTACCAAGGGCCTTGTTGTTAAAGAGGGTCTCTAAAGGCTGCAGCACAAATTATGCCACCCTAAGGGACCCCTCACCAATCACATTACATACATACATACATACACACATACATACTGCCACTGCAGCTGTGTGTCTTGGTGCAGACAAAACTGAAGAGTCGACATGGCACACATCCCTGCATGCGATGCCCATAGGGACTGTCTGAGATATCGGTAAGACACCCCTCTAGCAGGCCTTATAGTGCCCGCTGCTTTATGGATATCTCCTGTGAGGGCATATCTGCATGAGCAGATATGCCCCTGCAATATCCTTGTCAATTCCGGGATATTGCAAGTGACCAGGCAAGCTCTATAGTAAGTACATTGGCTGGACACTTGTCATTACGAGTTCCCCAGCCTCATGAAGGTTTCTCTGAAATATGGGATATTTGATACCAAACATCTCAGCATATTAAACCTGCATTGATTGCAGTGTCCGATTTATTAAAAATTGCGCACAGAGTGCCCCTTAGAGGGGTCCCCTAAGATCTACCAATCCTTAGTGTGATCATCGACTGGCCTGAGCCAGCCTGCTACCACCAGACAGTGTCCTGTCCTCATGGGTAGAGTGCCTGTGCATTCTGAGGTTGATAACAATGCCTTTCCTGAGTGGCGGTATTCACACCTCCCCCTGGTCAGGCAGAGCCATCTGTGGCAGGGATTTTCAAAGGCCTTGCCGCCTTGGTAATGCGACCCCAGCCTCTTCTGTTAGAGGGAGCAAGCGATCTTTCTGTCCTCACCCCCTTTTAGGTGCAATGACAGGTGGGAAACCTTAGATAGAACAGGAGGTGTGCCCCCCGCCGCCTCTGTTAACTCCATCCCTCAGGTGCTGGAGGCGAGGTGAAGTACACTTTGTAGTGCCCACTATCCTGAAGATGATGGGACTTATCCAATCAGGGCTAGGACTGTGCCCCCTTCCCACAGGAGGTGGGCATGATAGAGGGTATAGACACCCCAGGAAAGGGGCCCATTACCTGTCACTGCCTTGTAACACCCTTAAATCAAGATTTAAGGTGGCATCCCCAGACCCTGAATTTCAGTTCTTGGCGACCTAAGGGCACTGCAGCCTTCTCTGCTGGTGTGGATCTGCAGGGAACTATTGTCTTGGTCCCAGTCATACTGGCCTGTCTGCATCCCTGGATGATCCTGAACCAAAAGTTAAGTCGTCTTGCAGCCCAGCGACCTCCAGAACCTTGGGAGGACTACCTGCCTTCGATAAAGGGCAATCTAGTTTTATGTAGTGGGATTTGGCCAGGGAGTGTCAGGACAAGCCAAGCTATGCTACTCACTCTATATTTGCAGACTTTGTGTTTTTGGTCTAATCACTCTCACTAATGTGCACCGTATTTTCGGTGTCAACACCATCGATTGAGCACTAGTTCAATAAAAAGAGATTTACAAAGTACCTGTGTCTTGGCAAGATAAGCAGCGTGCAGGTCATTTATTCAATCGAGTCTGTTGTTGAGCTCTGAGTTCAATCTGCCCTTTAATGTAAACAGGGTCATTGATTTGGCTGTATCAGTATCTGCAGTTAAATTAGACAAAAATGAGTTCTAAATGCCTCCTCCCTAGCATCCTGAATGGCCTCCACCCAATCGCCATCGCCAAGCGTGCCTAGATCCCTCTCCCACACAGCTCTCTGCGTCCCCACGGCATCCAGAGAATTGTAGATCAACTTCCTATAGATGGTTGAGATTGCTTTTTCGGTTGGGGATTAGTTAGCAGATGGTCCTCCAGTAGGGATGCATCAAGCAACTGCCCCCCTTCCCGGATGTGACTTTGCAGAGCGTGGCCACCTGCAAATGTCAGAACTGTTTTTAGTCACCTAATTTATACTTTTGTTGTAGGATCGTGAAGGACACAAGTGCCTGTCTCCTCCACACATCGCCCGGCCGTTATAAGCTAATCAATCCCCATTTTGTGAAGCCCTGCAATCCTCCCACTGCACTTATGAGATCACCACCATACAGTGGAGTAATTTCAGTCAGCTTACCTTCTCAGCCTAAATACTTGGTAGCCTCTCTCCACACCCTTACCAATGTTTGGGTATGAGTAGGTAGGGTGCACTCATACTTTCTTTGATACAACACCGGGGTGGGGTAACCTCTCTTGCCCATGGCCAAACTATCTACCCGGTAAGCAAGATCCTCATGGTCCGCAAAAAACCAGTTGTTGACTGCCACCAGCTGCGAGGCCCAGTAATACTTGTGAATACTCCGGACCGCCGGTCCACCTTAATCAACTCCCCTCTGCACCTTACTCAGCGTGACACGCCGCCATCCCACAACAGGAGCCGAAGTTCTCAGAATACCTTTTGAAAAAAAATGTCTGGTGGGATCTTAAAGGACATTTTTTGCCCAATGTACAGGAGACCCTGGAGGGTCATCACTTTAAATAGGGCCACCCGGCCCAGTAAGGAGAGTGGGAGCGCCCGCAAGTGTGGGGCATCCCAGCGAAGACGGTCTAATTTCGGGAGTATGTTCCTGCCTGTGTTCTCTTGTAATAAACACAACCAAATATTTAAAGCCATGTAGTGCCACCCTAACTGTGCACCTAGAGTGCAGCCGCAGGGTCCCTGCCACCAGCAGGAATATTAAGGACTTCTTCCAGTTGATCTTATATCATGAATAATCTCCAGGTATGTGAAAAATGTGTAGGATTCGTTCACTCGAGAAGGCTGGTTGCGTGTCATATAACAAAACGTCAGAGTAGACGGAGATTCTCACATCCCACTCCTGATCAAGTGGAATATCCCATATGAGAGGTCCTGGTGAACCCAAACATGTGTAAAGAGCATAGGAGACAAGGAACATCCCTGTCGGACGGCAAAGACTCAGTAGACTGTATTATTGACGCACATGCTCGCTAGAGGGGCCTCATACAAGAGCTTAACAGCAGCGCCACTGGTTCAGCAAAGGAATCCCATATTGCATATGGTATTCCATTAAGGTGTCAGAGATTTAAGCGTGTTCCCTGGTGTGGCATGAAGCCCGATTGATCATGGTGAACCACTGTTGCAATTACTGTCCGCAGGCAGATCGCCAGGGCATTCGCAAGGACCTTAGTTTCAATATTAAGCGGGGAGATAAGTCTATTAGACCCACACTCAGTTGCCGGTTCGTCCTTTTTGGGATGACCGCCACCTCAGACGTTCTTTGGTCCTCCGGGAGACACCCTTATTTTCATATACTCTGGAGGTACTCCCTGATTTTATCCATCATGCTTTTATATGATTCTAACGGGAGCTCATCAGGTCCAGTCGCTTGCCCTGTTTGCAAGGTTCCTATTGTGTAATTTAGTCTACTGTCAGGTCTTGGTCTAGTGCGTCTAGGTCCTTATTTGTTAGCATTGCAGGGTCGGGTCTTTCAGGAAGTCTCTCCCAGTATTTCCGTCCCCTTGTTGTCGGTGTCCTCAAGGATCCAGTTCCGTCCTTTGTCTTGTCTCTCTAACCATGTAAGCAACTCATTGGCTTTATCACCCACATCATAGAAACAGCTGGGTAGCCAGCGCTTGAGTGCCCGCTATTTTCCATTAGTGCTCTTAATGTGTGCTGCTTCAGTTGATGGTGTAATGGGAGAGAATCTGATTCCCCACTTGCCAGGCGTGCCTCCAGGAAAGCACATTCCGTGTCCTGAGCCTTGCACTTCAATTTACGTTCCTTCGACATTCTCCCAATCAAGGCTTGTGTCTGGCCTCGAATCCCTGCCTTGAATTCACTCTATAGCACACAAGCTGATTCAACAGGCCGCCCATTCTCCTTAAAATAGAATTCTGCTCTATCTCTTATACGAGCTTTGAACGTCTTGCCTTTTAAATATCACAAATCAACCCTTGGGGGTAGGATGAAGTCCACAACCGGACCATTGAGTTGCACCTCCACCAGCGAATGGTCTGAGATTCCCCCTGCTATGTGTGCAGAGACTCTAAAATCACCTTTATGGACAGTCTGGCTGAAAGGATGGTGCAGGCATGCCAGACTACCATGTGCTGCAGACAAGTGCGTCTGGTTCTGATACCCTCTTCTCCTCTAGGGGCATTTAGGAGTATCATGAATATATTATAGGTGCAGTTCTGTCTCTCAAGTCACCCCAATGCGTATATGCTCTGTTGTAAGCGTCTTATCCTTCCACAGGATGAGTCAGTCTTGTCTGGGTCTCTTTCCTGTTTCCCGGCACTTGAATGGCACGCCCAAACACTCGAGAGAGCCGTGACCCACCAGTAGGCTTTTGTGGTGCGCTTTTGTCCTGAATGTAGGGCTGCATACAGTAGGGCACCCACTCTGCCTTTTCCTTGCCTTTTATAGTGCTGCATTCAGTAGGGCACCCACTCTCTCTTTTCTTTGCCTTTGCCTTAAGATCAGCAGTCCCAAGGTAGCAGTCACACCTGGCCTGTTGGTAAGTGCAGCCCCTCTGGAGGCCTGACCGTCAGCAATTGAGCCCACACTGTGGTCGGCTGGACCACTGGCGTAAGCTCAGACAGGGTGTTCGACACTGGAGTAGTTGTAGTCCCTCATGGGCCTCTGACACAGAGTAGTCAGAAATTCAGCAGCTAAAAGCCCAACACAGGCTCCAGTAAGCCAGTAGAATCAGACCCTGTTGTGTTAGGAATTTGGCAAATGCAACCTTGAATGGGGCGTTGCCAGCACACAATCGTCCAACTGGGCCTCAACAATCACGTTGTCGTAGAGTTTTATTTTCTGCCTTGAACAGCTCGGAGAGTCTTGGCGGGGGAGGAGGGGGTCCCTCAGACTAACTGGTCCTGCTGAATGGCTTTCCGGCCCGCCCTACAGATAACGAGGATGTGTCGGACCTTGCTTCTTCCAGGACAGCCTTGTCCTCCTGCTGGATAGTCAAACTCCCTTCCCTTTCTCACCAGACAGGCAGGCTTCTAGGCAGAGTTCTAGGCTCTTCAGGACAGGTACACAGCTTCTCCATTAAGTAATTCAGCCTGCAGGTGATGTCCCTTCAACTTAGAAAAACTGTCAGGCTGACACAATCCCTAGTGGCACAGCAGGCACCAGAGTACTTTGTAGAGCACATTATTCCTTGGTAACAGAGGACTTTGAACTGGGGTATAAAAGAGGGATAGATGGTCCCACTTGCATACACAACTGGCAGGCAGGAGATGCGGTTTACTCTGTCGCACTCTCACATTGCATTTATCCTACGCACACCAACACCCTAAACACGCACTTGATGTTAGCGCAAAGTCTGGGCACAGGCATAGAAATGGAGCATTACATGGGTGTGTCAGTAGGAAGCGACTCCACTGACCATGATGCAAAGATCTCATCAGGCTATTGATCCTTACAACAGGGTGCATTGCCACCTCCGCTCTAGCTGTTAAACCCATGACAGTCATCTGCCTTAAATAAGGGCACACTTGGTGTGACCCTCCAGGTCAAAGGACCGGTCCAAGATCTTTCATAGTCCCTTGTTAGAAGTTGCACAATACTGGGGTGGCAGAAAAATCTCATGTAATTGTTTTGTGGTAGATTTATCCCAGTAACGTGCAGTTACTCGTTTGACGCCATGGACAGGGGAGTTGCCACGAGGAACACATTCTTCTGCCTGTCAAACCACATGCCATTCACTATTTCATAGTGTTTTACTGCTTTTATTTACCACTAGTTTTAAGCAGGTGGTAGATAAAAGCATGTGGTTGGTTGGGGAGAGAGGGGTGAAGCGGGGGAGGGAAGGGTAAAGAAATGTCTAACAAAGGGAAGATTTGTGTGTTTCCCCCAGTTTGTAAAAAAACAGCATATGTCTTGGCTGCTTCTGCTGCACCCAGAGTCTTGTGCGTCTTTTCAGTCTAATTTTCCTGTCTGGAAAAAATTGGTGTCCTGTTTTTCTGCACCCGGTACATCCAGGTGCAGAAAAACCTAACAACTGATAATCAGGTGGAATAAAATGAACACATGAAAGTACGCCTTAATTTCATTGCCCTTGATTCATACTCTGGACCATAGTTGAGGGATAGGTCTAGGCATAGTCCTCGCAGCACAGAATAGATTTGCGCGTGGCAGAGGCCAGAGCTCAAAAGTCAGGATACCAGATACAGGTAGGTGGTAACTCAGGGCAGGGGAAAAATGCCTGTTGTCCATGGAGGGGAAATTCCCGTCCCAGAAATCTAGATTAAAAATTAATTAATAGTATCCTTTTTTAAATATCTGTTTGGAGCCAGTCCGTATGACTTTAATGTCTGCCTTTGGGGTTCTATGTTACAAGTCCATAGGGTGCATGTATCCTTTGTGAGCTTAATAACATATTGAAAATTCTATAAATCCTCACTCCTACATCCAAGTACTCTCAGGCTACAATTCTACACTATGCTCTGTATGAAAAACAGCTCAACATTTTCAAAATTCTGCAACTCTGCATTGATTTGGCTTGCAAATTATATTTTTGGAAATTTTCATGTATTAACTATTTAATTTTAATACTTTAGGTGATTGAAATTACTGACGAAGAAAGCAAGATTTAGCACCAGGCAACTGAAGTCAGTGCCATAAGAAGGATTACTTTGAAAAACTGGAGGACATCCAGCATTCTACGTTTAAACAATTTCCAAAATCTAGGTGTGGCGAGGAAGTGGGAGCTGAGGAAAGTACTATACTGTAAGTGAAGTCTCTAATTTAGCATTTCATTAACCCAGAGCAAAGCCATATCTGTGCACAGAATAACCTCTGTTGCTGGTTGCGTGTCATATAACAAAACGTCAGAGTAGACGGAGATTCTCACATCCCACTCCTGATCAAGTGGAATATCCCATATGAGAGGTCCTGGTGAACCCAAACATGTGTAAAGAGCATAGGAGACAAGGAACATCCCTGTCGGACGGCAAAGACTCGGTAGACTGTATTATTGAGGCGCATGCTCGCTAGAGGGGCCACATACAAGAGCTTAACAGTAGCGCCACTGGTTCAGCAAAGGAATCCCATATTGCCTCTGGTACTCCATTAAGGTGTCAGAGATTTAAGCGTGTTCCCTGGTGTGGCATAAAGCCCGATTGATCATGGTGAACCACTGTTGCAATTACTGTCCGCAGGCAGATCGCCAGGGCGTTCGCAAGGACCTTAGTCTCAATATTAAGCGGGGAGATAAGTCTATTAGACCCACATTCAGTTTCCGGTTCATCCTTTTTGGGATGACCGCCACCTTAGACGTTTTTTGGTCCTCTGGGAGACACCCTTATTTTCATATACTCTGGAGGTACTCCCTGATTTTATCCATCATGCTTTTATATAATTCTAACGGGAGCTCATCAGGTCCAGTCGCTTGCCCTGTTTGCAAGGTTCCTATTGTCTAATTTATTTAGTCTACTTTCAGGTCTTGGTCTAGTGCGTCTAGGTCCTTATTTGTTAGCATTGGCAGGGTCAGGTCTTTCAGGAAGTCTCTCCCAGTATTTCCGTCCCCTTGTTGTCAGTGTGTATATGCTCTGTTGTAATCGTCTTATCCTTCCACAGGATGAGTCAGTCTTGTCTGGGTCTCTTTCCTGTTTCCCGGCACTTGAATGGCACGCCCAAACACTCGAGAGAGCCGTGACCCACCAGTAGGCTTTTGTGGTGCGCTTTTGTCCTGAATGTAGGGCTGCATACAGTAGGGCACCCACTCTGCCTTTTCTTTGCCTTTTATAGTGCTGCATTCAATAGGGCACCCACTCTGTCTTTTCTTTGCCTTTGCTTGAAGATCAGCAGTCCCAAGGTAGCAGTCACACCTGGCCTGTCATTACGTGCAGCTCCTCTGGAGGCCCGACCGTCAGCAATTGAGCCCACACTGTGGCCGGCTAGACCACAGGTGTAATCTCAGACAGGGTGTTCGACACTGGAGTAGTTGTAGTCCCTCATGGGCCTCTGACACAGAGTAGTCAGAAATTCAGCAGCTAAAAGCCCAACACAGGCTCCAGTAAGCCAGTAGAATCAGACCCTGTTGTGTTAGGAATTCGGCAAATGCAACCATGAACGGGGCATTGCCAGCACACAATCGTCCAACTGGGCCTCAACAATCACGTTGTCGTAGAGTTTTATTTTCTGCCTTGAACAGCTGGGAGAGTCTTGGCGGGGGACGAGGGGGTCCCTCAGACTAACTGGTCCTGCTGGATGGCTTTCCGGCCCGCCCTACAAATAACGAGGATGTGTCGGACCTTGCTTCTTCCAGGACAGCCTTGTCCTCCTGCTGGATAGTCAAACTCCCTTCCCTTTCTCACCAGACAGGCAGGCTTCTAGGCAGACTTCTAGGCTCTTCAGGACAGATACACAGCTTCTCCATTAAGTAATTCAGCCTGCAGGTGATGTCCCTTCAACTTAGAAAAACTGTCAGGCTGACACCATCCCTGGTGGCACAGCAGGCACCTGAGTACTTTGTAGAGCACATTATTACTAGGTAACAGAGGACTTTGAACTGGGGTATAAAAGAGGGATAGATGGTCCCACTTGTATACACAACTGGCAGGCAGGAGATGCAGTTTACACTGTCGCACTCTCACATTGCATTTATGCTACGCGCACCAACACCCTAAACATGCACTTGATGTTATTGCAAAGTCTGGGCACAGGTATAGAAATGGAGCATTACATGGGTGTGTCAGTAGAAAGCCACTCCACTGACCATGATGCAAAGATCTCATCAGGCTATTGATCCTTACAACAGGGTGCATTGCCACCACCGCTCTAGCTGTTAAACCCATGACAGTCCTCTGCCTTAAATGAGGGCACACTTGGTGTGACCCACCAGGTCAAAGGACCGGTCCAAGATCTCTCATAGTCCCTTGTTAGAGGTTGCACAGTACTGGGGTGGCAGAAAAATCTCATGTAATTGTTTTGTGGTAGATTAATCCCAGTAACATGCAGTTACAAGTTTGACGCCATGGACTGGGGAGTTTCCACGAGGAACACATTCTTCTGCCTGTCAAACCACATGCCATTCACTATTTCATAGTGTTTTACTGCTTTTATTTACCACTAGTTTTAAGCAGGTGGTAGATAAAAGCATGTGGTTGGTTGGGGAGAGAGGGGTGAAGCGGGGGAGGGAAGGGTAAAGAAATGTCCAACAAAGGGAAGAATTGTGTGTTTCCCCCAGTTTGTAAAAAAACAGCATATGTCTTGGCTGCTTCTGCTGCACCCAGAGTCTTGTGCGTCTTTTCAGTCTAATTTTCCTGTCTGGAAAAAAAGGGTGTCCTGTTTTTCTGCACCCGGTACATCCAGGTGCAGAAAAACCTAACAACTGATAATCAGGTGGAATAAAATGAACACATGAAAGTACTCCTTAATTTCATTGCCCTTGATTCACACTCTGGACCATAGTTGAGGGATAGGTCTAGGCATAGTCCTCGCAGCACACAATAGATTTGCTTGAGGCGGAGGCCAAAACTCAAAAGTCAGGATACCAGATACAAGTAGGTGGTAACTCAGGGCAGGTGGAAAAATGCCTGTTGTCCGTGGAGGGGTCATTCCCGTCCCAGAAATCTAGATTAAAAATTAATTAATAGTATCCTTTTTTAAATATCTGTTTGGAGCCAGTCCATATGACTTTAATGTCTGCCTTTGGGGTTCTATGTTACAAGTCCATAGGGTGCATGTATCCTTTGTGAGCTTAATAAAATGTTGAAAATTCTATAAATCCTCACTCCTACATCCAAGTACTCTCAGGCTACAATTCTACACTCTGCTCTGTATGAAAAACAGCTCAACATTTTCAAAATTCTGCAACTCTGCATTGATTTGGCTTGCAAATTATATTTTTGGAAATTTTCATGTATTAACTATTTAATCTTAATACTATAGGTGATTGAAATTACTGACGAAGAAAGCAAGATTTAGCACCAGGAAACTGAAGTCAGTGCCATAAGAAGGATTATTTTGAAAAACTGAAGGACATCCAGCATTCTACGTTTAAACAATTTCCAAAATCTAGGGGTGGCGAGGAAGTGGGAGCTGAGGAAAGTACTATAATGTAAGTGAAGTCTCTAATTTAGCATTTCATTAACCCAGAGCAAAGCCATATCTGTGCACAGAATAACCTTCATCTAAAACATCATGTAATCCCAGAGAGGAAGCACACACTGCATAAAAGAGAGTTATAACAAAAGGTTTCTTCTGCAGACCATCAAAGAAAAGACGCTGAGAGAAGACTCTGAAGCTGACACGTTAACAACCAAAAGATTGGAAAATCACCTTTGTTCAACAACCGTTTTTAGCCAGTTATGCAAGTTTGAGACTGTCTGCCTCGGGATAGAACACCTCGACCCACTCTGCTCACTCTTGCAAAAACCTTAAAAATTCACCACTTTATTGTGTTCATGACCATCTCAGAGTGTTTCCTTTTTATTGTGTACTGTTCTGTAATTCTATGTAAATCGCCTCAACATTATCTGCTGTGCATGAGGGATATGTAAAACTTTTAAAGATAAAAATGGATTAAATGAGCACTGTTGCGCTATAGCTAATGTAAATAAATCCTCGTCTTCTGAACTACAAATCTTAACCTTACTTCAAACATAGAAAGGGTAGAAGGAACTGATGTTCTGCGTCTAATGATCCACAATAGTACTGTGCACGTTCTAACGCCTTCAGTTACTGCCATTACCTCAGTGCAAAAAGGTACTTATCAGTTTAATCATTACATATCAGACTAACACCTTATCACTGCATTGCTAAGAACCTATACAAATAGATTTGAGAAAATATTCAGTCACAAAATAAGTTGCTGCCGGATAGGCTATAACCTAAAGACTATTATCTGCTAGAAACATTTAGACATGTGTTACAGGGCTGCTTCCAGACATATTTTGCTCAATTCAAGTGTTAAGAAGATTACACACAATGTCTTTTAGAGATAAATGCTGAACATTATCTAAACAAGCCCAACTATAAAATCAGGTTCACTCTTACCGTGGCATATAAGCAAGAGAAAACTAAACATAGAGATATTAACTCTAGGAATGCACCTTATAAAAACACGGACTGTGAGAACAAATTCAGTGTTCAAAACCGCCTCAATCAAGGTAAAATAACCTAAGTTGGGAAAAAAAGTTACATGTGCCAAAAAAGATACATAAATCTTATCTCACAGAATTTGACAGAATGCACACTGGGGGAAACAACTTTCAGTGCAATGTATGCCAAAAAAGTTTCACGCGTAAATCTTATCTCACTGAACATATGAGAATCCACACTGGGGAAAACCACTCTCCGTGCAAAGTATGCCAAAAAAGTTTGGGGAAAAACCTTATCAGTGCGCTGAATGCCAGAAATGTTTCAGTGACAAAAGAGGACTTACTATACATACAAGGACCCACACTGGGGAAAAATCTTTTCAGTGCTCTGAATGCCAAAAAAGTTTCAGCCGTAAATCTTATCTCAATGAACATGTGAGATTCCACACTGGGGAAAAACCTTATCAGTGCTCTGAATGCCAGAAATGTTTCAGTTACAAAATCAGACTCACTGAGCATATAAGAATCCACACTGGGGAAAACCCTTATCAGTGCTCTGAATGCCCAAAACATTTCAAACTTAAATCATGTCTAACTGCTCATTTGAGATTCCACACTGGAGAAAAACCTTATCAGTGCTCTGAATGCCAGGAAAGGTTTTGTAACAAACAAAGCCTTTCTCGACATGCAATAACCCATTCTGTAGAACAACCTTATCAGTGCTCTGAATGCCAGAAATGTTTCAGTGTAAAAAGTAATCTCACTCAGCATATAAGAATCCACACTGGGGAAAAACCTTATCAGTGCTCTGAATGCCACAAATGTTTTCGTGAAAAAGGCATTCTCAGTCAGCATATAAGAACCCACACTGGGGAAAAACCTTATCAATGCACTGAATGCCACAAATGTTTCAGTGATAAACATAGTCTCAGTAAGCATATAAGAACCCACACTGGGGAAAAACCTTATCAGTGCTCTGAATGCCAGAAATGTTTCAGTGTAAAAAGTAGTCTCACTCAGCATATAAGAATCCACACTGGGGAAAAACCTTATCAGTGCTCTGAATGCCACAAATGTTTTAGTGACAAAAGCGTTCTCAGAAAGCATATAAGAACCCACACTGGGGATAAACCTTATCAGTGCACTGAATGCCACAAATGTTTCAGTGATAAATGTGGTCTCAGTCAGCATATAAGAACCCACACTGGGGATAAACCTTATCAGTGCACTGAATGCCACAAATGTTTCAGTGATAAATGTGGTCTCAGTCAGCATATAACAACCCACACTGGGGAAAAACCTTTTCAGTGCTCTGAATGCCGGAAAATGTTCCGAAACAAAGGAAGTCTTTCTCAACATACAATAACCCACACAGGGAAAAACCCTTATCCATGCTCTGAATGTGAGAAATGTTTCAGTTACAAAAGCAGTCTCATTCAGCATATAAGAATCCACACTGGGGAAAAACCTTATCAGTGCTCTGAATGCCACAAATGTTTCAGTGAAAAAAGCAATCTCACTCAGCATATAAGAATCCACACTGGGGAAAAGCCTTATCAGTGCTCTGAATGCCACAAATGTTTCAGTGAAAAAAGCAGTCTCACTCAGCATATAAGAATCCACACTGGGGAAAAACCTTATCAGTGCTCTGAATGCCAGAAATGTTTCAGTAAAAGAAGGACTCTCGCTCGCCATATAAGAATCCACACTGGGGAAAAACCTTATCAGTGTTCCGAATTCCAAAAGTGTTTCAGCCAAAAATCTAATCTCACTGAACATGTGAGAATCCAGACTGGTGAATAAAATTATCAGTGCTCTGAATGTCAGAAAAGATTCAGAGGTAGAGATGGATACAAGCTCCAACACACCATCAAAAACAATTCAGTGCTCAGAACGCCAGAAAAACATCAATTTTAAACTCAATATCACTCTACATGAGCAGACGCACCCACGGGAAAAACATTACCAACGTTGTGAATGCCCGAAATTCCTATTTGATTGGCACATCCTCACTAACCAAAAGCGACTCCATACTGATGAAAACCTTATGAGTGCTCTGAATGCCAGAAAAGCTGCAGAGAAAAACGCTATCTCACCATGAGAAACTCCACACTGGAGAAAATCCTTATGCCATAAAAGGTTGAATCTGAAAGACCGTGTTATGCTTCATGAGAGATCCCACTCGGGGGAAAAACCTTATGAGTGCTCGAAATGCAAGCAAAGTTTTGGTTACAAATTACTTCTCACTTGTCATGAGCGAACTCACATGGGAGAAAAAAACCTTATGTGTGTTCTGAATGTCAGATAAGGTTTAGTCTTGAATACAATGTCATTTCACTTGAGAGAATTCACACTGGACTAAAGCCTTATACAGGAGGGGAAAGCCAGAAACGTTTTACTCAGAAAGGAGACCTCACTAAACATGAGAAATGCATCCACACCAGGTGAAAAGTAAGGCGTATCTTGAGTTGCAGAAAAGCTTCTAACAACCTGACTTTACATGAGAGAGCACATATTGTAGTTGCAATAGGATTCATCAAGAAACTCTTGCAGGATAACTTAGGCTGCCCGCATGCAACCTCCAAAGAAATTTCAGGCCTGGATTTTTATTAATGTTTTCTTAAATATATTTGCAAATTTCGTCACTTAAACAGGAAAGGAGCTAAAGCAGTCTCTGGACATAAAATAGGATGTAATCATAATCTTTAGATACATTTTCTGAGTTTCAGGAACAATGTGTGTCTTCTGGGTTTAATCCAAACCACTATAATAAACATTTTGATTTGATCTGTTTGTACTGGTTTCTATTGCAGACAATAATCTAGATTTAGACCAAGGATCAATCCCACCCATGGCTTTTAAAATCTATTTATCAATGATCTCAATTAGTGTTATCGCAACTAAAACTGTAATAGAACTGATCTGAGAGATGGACCTTCAAGTATTATGCTCAGTCAATTTATTGAACAAACTATGGAGTTAAAATCTGAATAGATTAGATCCACAAGCATCGCCTGACCACTGTATTTTACATCCATAGATTACTTATCAGCACATTTTCTCTAAGTACAATTCAGTCATCTTCTATTTTTGCAGAGTTCGTGCTGGGTCTGTTTGAACTCTTTTAAAATATGGCATTTAAATCCAAAAGTTCAGGAATTCTAGTTTCAAGACTGGTCAAACCTTAATGAATGGTATACCTAAAGATGCCCTTCTGTTCCTACATTTTACAGTCATGGGGGAATCTTAAAGGTGTGACTTCTGGTCTTTATAAAACTTTTTTGCATCCTTTATTTTCACAGCCTCTCTCGCAAGCTCTCCAGTTAAAATGGCAATCTCGCCTATCGGTTACATATTCCAATATTCAATGGGACCAAATCTTGGAAGGGTTGCATAAGGGAGTCCGTGAAGCCCATCTTAAATTTTGCATTTTCAAAATTTTACATGAATGGCATTGGTCTCCAGTCAAATTGCATCATGCTAAATTGTTATCACATACTTTGTGTTGGAGGTGTTCAGCTTCTGGCTGTGATATTACGCATATTATTTGTGAATGTCCTCGTACGACACCTTTTTGGCGTTTTGTATGCAAGACATTGGACAATGCCATGTCACTCCCTCAGCCCCTTACTCCTCTGAATATTATTTTGCATGATTTTCGTAGCCTTCCGAAGTTTTCTAAGCCGCAAACTCGTCTTCTCCACACGGCTCTGGCCACGGCAAAAATTTGTATACTGCGGCACTGGAAATCGCCTCTGCCTCCTTCGCAGGAAGAGTGGTTGGTAGCAATGATGCAAACAGCTATACATGAACGTACAATTTATAATTTGCAGGATCAAACTTCCATTTTTCTCCAGGTGTGGTCTCCTTTTTTGGAAGCCACTGTGCATAGTGACTCTGTTTCCACTTCTCCTTCTCTTTTGACTGTTCCACCTTCTTAATTCTCTTCTTTTAGGTTTTTACTGCTCAGCTTTACATTTTTTCTCCTTTACCTCTTTTGTGCTTACTCGTGTTGCTCTGGGATTCTTGCTTACTCTTTTTCTTTTCTTTTTCTCTTCCTTTTCCTTTTATTCATTTTCTTCCTTTTCCTCCTGTTTCCTTTTCTTTATTCTTCTTCTGTAATGTATTTATTTTGATACTTTCTCATTATTATTGTATTTAAGATTATGGAATATACGATATTTTTATGTCCTCATATTTATCATACTTCGTGTAATGCCTTTCCTCATTTGTATTATTTTACTTGTCAAAGATATTACCCTGCTTTATCTTTTGTATCTGTACTTTTATCTGAAAAATCTCCAATAAAAAATTTCAACACAAAAACCTTAATGAATGCTATACCTAAAGATGTCTTTGTGTTCCTACATTTTAATGCGCACCATGATTCAGAAATGGCATGTTTTTGCTTTCGGAGGTAACATTCTAAACATATTTATTATTGTTGCCATCCGAAACATTATCACTAATTAGGAAGATAACATCAAGTGGTCCTGTGATGCTTGCTGGAATGGGAAGTGTTTAATCAAAAGGTGGATTGAATTCAAGGTAGGTGACAATTTAGCAAAAGCGTGTGGATTTTGTATACATTTAAAATTGTTGATCTCTAAAAAGGCCTAAATCAGTAAATTGAATTTAAATTCAAGTTTATCATTGTAATCCTATTGTTGCAAAAGATGTGATTGTGAACCCCATGAGGCGGTTCCTTTCCAGAAAGCATTCAGGTGGTAATCATGAGTCAAATAATGCCGAGGAGGTTAAAATATTCAAATTGAATTCTAATTATGCATGAAATGTTCATTGTTCAATATATTTCTTAGTATTTTAATGTGCAGACTTTATTGCTTAAGGAAAATAATTAGAATTTGTTTTTTTTCTATATGTAGGAAGCATTACATTAATGAAATTACTGTATCCCACCTTCTTTCCTTTCTTGTTCTTAATGAACGTTTCTATTGTTGAACTTTAAAGATTGCCCAAAATTAAGAATTGTGCTCTACATAACTTTGCTGTGTTACAGTATGTTGATTTTTATGTACAACATTTGTCTCATGTATATAGCAACTGATTGTTTTGCTTTAATAATCAGCTTATGTTTATTAGGTCTTATTATTCAATAAAATGTTTCAAACACAACAAATGGTAGTTCATATGTATTTACAACTGCAACATTTTTATTGTGTGGGCACTTTCAAAGGGGCCAAAATAAGGTCTGTGGGATGACGGTGGACCACATTGGCATCAGCAGGGAGAGGTTTGGGCAGGTGATTGGGGGTATATGTAAGGGTATAAGTAGGGGGAACAAAGCATGTACATTGTGGAGACTGTGACTCCAGGAGATATTGTGAGGGATACCATGCTACCCTGTAAATGAATCCCCTAGTGATTATTATCAACAAACTTTATTCGGTTTTATAAAAGAAAAAAAGAAAAGTCATACATAAAATGATGAAACATCTTCCAAGTTACAGATTGACAAATATAATATGTCCAAGTTAATCAAAACACAAGATAAAAATTCATGAATTACAGTACAGAAGTTAATCGCAGCTTGACCGGAGTCTAACAGCAACCCGTAAAAAGTTAAGCGTATGCAAAACAGTGTCTTTAGAGAGGAGTTGTAAAAAGATAAGAGCTGGTCTCACCCGCCTAAAACCCACTTTTTTGAGAATTGGAATAATAAATAACTGTCTAGGGACTGCATAAAAACTACAAAACATTATAAAGTGCATCATGTCCGGAGGAGAGGTTAGCAAATAGTTCCTACCTACCCTGGAGAGGCCAACTCTTATATACTGGAGCCATCGGATACTTGAGACATGGTCAAGTGCAAGGCATTCCCGTAGGACGTCTTTGCTACATGTATTTTCTTGCTTAGCCCAAATATTAAGCCACAAATCCAGGGAACGGAAAGCCAGTAAATCTGAGAGAAAAGGCATCCCCAATTCTTCGTGTACAACATAAAACGGGGTGCTTTGTGGAACAGAAAGGGCCATCGCAGGAAAGAGTTTTCAGCACTGTGCACTGCCCCTACCCCAATGTGGCCCAATATCTCACACCCAAAACTAACCTTTGAGATATTTTTGGCTTCATATATCTTCAAAAGAGCCCCTATTGGCTTCCCTCTGACTCTGTTGGCAAAGTTAAAAATAGCTGGAAAAGCTTTCCCTAGATCCCCTTTCTTCCAAGTAAGCAATGGGCACTAACTGGTGGAATCGTCAAACACAACTCCCAAATAGGAGAAAACATTGGTCTTCGGCATTGATGAAAGTCCGAGTATAAAAGTGAACTGCTTAGCTTTACGATCTCCCACCTGCATAATGAACGACTTGGCCTGATGAAACAACAGGTCCAAGTCCTCCATTAAAAGGGCAAAAAATTCAGAAGAAGTTGTAGGCCCCTAGCTGTCCTCGCCAAGAGGACTGCGTCGTCTGCGTAGAGAAGGACTGGTAGGCTATGCTCGGCTACGTGGGGACAATCAGCATTTGTGGCCAAAAGGGCCTTCTCTAAGGAATTAAAATATAGGTAAAAAAGAAAGGGTGCTAAAATGCACCCCTGACACACCCCTCTCTTGAAGTCAAACTGACAGGACACGTTCAGGTCCTTTGAATAGCGGACAACCGATGTTGAATCACGGTGAAGATCCCTCAGAATTAAAACAATATTACTGTCAATGCCAATGGAGGACATCAACTGCCACAGCTTGAACCTATTGATACAGTCGAATACTGAGAACTGGTCCATGAAGGCTAGATATATGGGGCTGGAACGAGCCACAGTGTAATTGTTCTACACTGTTCCACAGTGGAACGACCTGATCAAAAGCTGTTTTGGATATCGGATAAAAAGTTGTTTTCATCAACCCATGATACAAGTGTGTCAAATACCATGCAGCCCACCACCTTCACCACAGAGTCCAGAAGAGAAATTGGCCTATAACAGTAGGCCCTGTCCCGATCTCCCTTTTTAAATACTGGGACTATAATCGATAAAGCCCAAGAATCTGGGCGGCCAACCTGGACTGCAGAATTGCTAACAGCTGTGAGGACAGGCTCCCAGGTTTCTACGTGGGAGATGTAGAGATCTGTCGGGATCCCATCTGGCACGGGGCCTTGTTTTTAGACAGACCCAGAATACCGCCTCTCACCTCTTGCATGGTGAAAATAAGTTCTGACTTGCATTCCACCCTTTCCTGCCCCTCAGTTGGCGGGGTTTCCGACTGGAAGATACCCTTGAAATTATGTACCCAATCATCCTCTGTTATATGGGCATCCAGTAAATTAGCATTATTTCCAGATAGAAATGGGCTTGTAATAATGCCCCAGAACTTTGAGCTATTACGCATTGTACTAGCCTCCACTAAATCGATCCAGGCCTCCTCCCTCAGGACAGACTTGCGAGTTGCTAGAGCAGCCTTATATGCTCTTTGTAGGCCTTTGACCGCCACCCGGTCTCGGGGCTTAACACCCAAGGCCTGTCTCATGTTCCTGGAAGCCTGGGAGCACGCCGAGTCAAACCATTGTGAACCTGGTTGCTAACGGCATTTACCCGGGTCCCGTAGTAACCTCCTTATGACAGTAGACATGGATCCAAATGCACCCATGATGTCCAGAGCACTTGCCTCATCGTCGAGACAGGTGGCAAACTCGCTGCAACACTGAGTTAAAAGGGACTTGTGGAGTAGCTCTGGGACAGTACACCCCCACTTTACGCTCCTTCCCGCTTCCACTGCTTTAAAGGGGACACCAGCCCCCTCGCCCACTTTGGTGTGTCCGAGTGTTCGGGTCCAGCCTGTTAAGACACAAATGGGGTTGTGGTCACAACATTCACTCGCATGCACAGAAAATTCGGTAACCAGGATAGATACAAAGGTGAAATCAATAAAGGGGTCACACCCTCTCCCAATAACGGTGAGAGTAATGTCTGTTATCCCCGGAGGCAGCTTATTCATTACAGATGTTACATCAAATTCAAGCAAGATGGAGTTAAGCTCAATGCCCTTGGGAGTATGTTCCATGTGTAAGCCTGCTTGTCGTGCACAGCCCATAGCTTCCACTCCTCCTTGCCTGATGTCCCCACACATTTGAGTGTTAAAATCCCCTGTAAAAAAATGTAGTGATAACTCTGACCTTTCAAGATGCTATCCTGAAGGACAGACCCCAGCAGAGTTATATTTCCCTCATCCGGGTGTGTCTACTGGACAACAACATCACATGTAAATTGGGAGAGACATATAGTGAGGTAGTGTAAGAAACTGGCTCTGTATATACTCCACCAAAATGAGGTACAGTGCATATGGCCATGTCTGAACTGGGGTGGCAGAGTGGGCTAAAGAATGGTGATGGATTAAACCCAGATCAGTTGACTGGAGGTGAGTGTTTGATTTGCTCAAGCGCTCCGTCCATCACCCCCTTTTGTATCGTAGAGTCCAAGGGTCTCCAGAGGTCGGCAGAGGTTAAAGTTAGATAGAACCTTACTCTGTAAAGTGGTAGCTTGGTCGAACAGTGAGGCAGTATCAGAGGACAGTGTTAAGCATTTGATGTACACACTCAGTCAGCAAATTAATTCACACACTCAAGAACTGAACTCTAGGCCAATTGTTTTTGTATAAATAAATATACTGTTGTTTTATTTCTAGAACTAAGCAAGCCTGGCACAGGTAAGCATACAAATACTTTGCAGTAATAATTTACTTGTATGAACACAGTTCAAGTAGGCAGTAGAAATTGTACTTTGTTGGATTTACAGGGGAGCAGTAGTATGCAACACTTAGCAAATACAGTACATTGAAATGAATAGGCTTTTTCAGTAAATTGCAGATAAGTAACTTTTTACGTTCCTTTTCTAACTCAGTGCTGGATACCTAGATTCAGCACTGGTACATTTCCTAGAAACAGGTAAGTAATTAAGTTTTGGGTATTCGCATGATTTCTAAAGAATATTTTCAGTTTTCAAAACTCCGCACTTGGAAACATTTTGGAGCAGTACATTGAAATTAATGGGCTTCTACAATAAATTGCAGGTAAGTTACTTTTCGCGTTACTTTTCTAACTCCGTGCTGGATACCTAGATTCAGCACTGGGACATTCCCTAGAAACAGGTAAGTAAACACGTTTTGGCTTTTTGTGCGATTACAATTTTTTTTTTATGTTTCAAAACTCCTCACTTTGGAGAAAAGGTGTCCATGTTATCCTATGGAGGGAAAACATATTAACGATTCTCAGGTAAGTAATCAACTGTGGGAGTTAAGGTTCTGGGGTTAGAATCAGGGGTCCCCCAGGGTCAGTGATGCATTGTTGTTGCACCCTCAGCGGTACTAGGACGGCCGGGTGCAGAGTGTTGAGGCGCAATGTTATACTACGGAGGACAGGGGGGCTACGGTTGGCGGGGGCTGCAAACAGGCCATGGGATTGTGGGAGCAAAGCTCCTATGGTTTCGCTCAGGGCAAGTTGGGGACCAAAGATGCACCCTCAGCGGCACTATGGGCGGACGGGCGCAGGGGGCTGTTTTGAGGTCGGGTGCCCTGTTGATTTCAATGGAGATTCTCCTGACAAAGAAAAACTGCAGGCTTGTGGACGAGGATCTTCCAGGAGCGACCACCACTTCGAGTGGTAAGTTGGGATGTCAAGGGTTGGTTAGGCACTGCTGGGTTGGGCACACAAGGCTGTGGGGCGTCGGGTGTAGGGGTGCCTTTGGACGTTGGATTTTCTTACCCGTGTGGAGTGGGCTGGATTCTCGGTTTCTGGCTGGCACTAGAAGCTGCAGTTTAAACACGTTCGGTGTTCACAGGAGAAACAGAATAGAAAGTGAAGGCAGGCAGGTCCTCTGGGGTTTGTAAGGTTGCTGGCTGCTGGTACGCCAGGGTTTCCCAGGAGTAGGTTCGAGGGGAGACGGGCATGTAGGGCTGGGGCCAAGTCAGTGGGTGGCATCCTCTTGTTAGCTCTGCGCGGTTTCTCGTCCTTCTCTTTTTTTCTTGTTGTTGCTGGATCTGAGGAAAGAAGGTTCAGGCTGCCCCTGAATACTAAATTTAGGGGTGTTACAGGTAGGTAAAGGTCAGGGACCAATGGGTCCCTTCCCTGGTGTGGGTACACCCTCTATTCTGCCACTCTCCAGTGGGAGGGAGGCTGGCGCCTGTCCCTGGTTGGCTGGGTCCCCCAATCCTCAAGATGGCAGGGACTCAAAGTTGTGCTTCTCCTCGCCTCCCCCACCTTAGGGGTGGAGTTGCCCAATCTGGGGGAGGAGGCTTGGCACCTCTTCCCAGGATGTGTATTGCTTCAGGCCCCCGAGAGCAGCTAGCTCTTGATGCAGGGGTCCAGAAACATGTTTGGTGGTGGCAGCGTAGCAGCCACTCATTCAGATCACTAGGAGTTGGTCGAGTTTCAGGGGCAGCACTAAGATGCCCTCTGTTGTGCATTTTACATTAAATCCCACACTGGCATCAGTGTGGGCTTAATCTGCGGAGAAGTTTGATACCAAACTTCCCAGTCTTCAGTGTAGCCATTATGGTTCTGTGGAGTTAGTAATGACAAACTCACAGCACCATATAATCTTAATGGCAGCACTACACTTACAGTGCCCAGGAATAGACTTAAGCACTGTAGGGATACAGGGCTCATGCACCTGTACCCTCACCACGGGCATACGGCACCCAGCTAGAGGAGTGACTGATGTATGCCAGGGCAGTTGTTTGTGGGCATGGCACACAAGGAAGTGCCATGTCGACTCTTCACTTTGTTCGGCACCAAGATATGCAGCCTGCAAAGGCAGTGTGTGAGTGTCAGGATACAGGGCCTCTAAGGGTGGCACAATAAGTGCTGCAGCCCTTAGAGGCATTCTCTGTCACAGTGCCTGGGTACCTGTGGTAACATTTACCACGGACTGACATGTGGCCAGAGATGTCAATTGGGTTAGTTTTGGGGAATGAACACAGGCCCTGAAAACCTGATTGGCAGAGACCCAGGGCACACCAAAAAAAATGTGCATCAGTAGTCTGGCAAAAAGTGGGGGGTTACTACAACAGAATCCCACTGTTCGAGGCATATGAGCTGCAGAATTCACACTCTGTGCATAGATCACCATCTGGTGTTGGGTTTGGATGCTTCCACCTTGTTGTTGTCTTGGAAGAAGTATTTTGTAGTCACACGATAGGTGATTCCTCCCTTGGACAATAGTGCGCATTAGCATCGACTCCATCCTCAGATTGTTTTTTTCCGTCATCGGGTTTGGATGTAACTTCTGCGCTCCGGTTCGGCACCATATCTCCAAACCTTTTCGACGCGCCAACCATCATAAAACTCAACGGTGTTGTTTCTTGATAGTGTGATCTTTGACGCGCTCCTCACTTATCCCATTCCGGTCGTCAAATGGTCCTTTCCATTCGGGCTTACGGCTCATGGAAAGGACTCTGTTTAAAAAATGCCCCCAGTGTGGAGCTAAATTCCCACACAGTGACCACCTCAAGGTCTGTAACCTGATTCTCTCGACAGGGCACGACAAGAATTGCCAGACCTGCGCCTCCTTTTGATCCAAAATGACCATCCGTGATCGCCCAGGTTGTGTGGGGGGGTGGGCTTCCGATGGCGGGGGGCCTCCAGGTGTCGTTCCAGGCATCTGTGCCCATGATGAGTACTCCTGTTGTGTTTGTGTTTAGTTGTAGCCTGCTGTTTTTCATCCACTTGGCGATGCTTCCATGCCTTCTCGAAAGTTGTGTCTGGCGGTATCGGGTTCGTTGGATAGGGAGAGGATGAGTTGGGTGTCGTCTGCGTATGACACAATGTTGAGTCCGTAGGTTCTGACGATGGGGGCGTGCGGACTGTATTAAGAAAGTTAGAAGGTACCCTGCCAGTTATTTATAGAGGTCCCAACTGGGGGATCCTACTGTGATAAAGTGAGGGGGTGATTAGCTCAGGGGCTGAGGCTGCACAGGACAAAACTATGTCATTCCAACCAAAATAGACAACATGTTTGTGAAAAAATACATATTTTTTTTATTATTTTCTTTCTTCTTAAATATGTTCAAAAGACATACATATATAAATTTAAATAATCAGTGATATTTCATAAAATACACAGGCAAAATTCTTTTCAGGATTAGGGTCTGCCCACACTTCAATCAATCTACCACACTCATTCACACAGGGAGTTTCCTAGCTACAATAGGGACATTCGACTCTCATTCATTCATTCTTATAGTCCTGGCGCAGGCAACAATAGGTATTAAATAAGTTGCCTAAAACGGGGGGTTAAACCAGGAGGGTGGTATTAATACGGGTCCTGATGTTTTCTTGGAACGGTTGCCGTATTCCTGGGACAACGTGACTGACGATGGGGGCGTGCGGAGCCATGTAGACGTTGAAGAGCGTAGGGCTGAGGGAGGACCCCTGGAGGACTCCGCAGCTGGTAGGTGTAGGGTGTGAGAAGAAAGGGGGGAGTCTGACCCACTGCGTTCTGCTGGAGAGCAAGGAGCATATCAAGTCGAGGGCCTTGTCTTGGATCCCTGCGTCGTGGAGTCTGCGTATTAGGTCGGGGTGAGAGACTGTGTCGAACACCGCTGAGAGGTCGAGAAGGATGAGGGCTGCTGTTTCTCCTTTGTCCAGTAAGGTACGGATGTCATCAGTTGCGGCAAGGAGGGCTGCTGTTTCTCCTTTGTCCAGTAAGGTATGGATGTCATCAGTTTCGGTTTCCGTACTGTGGTTTTTTCTGAAGCCGGATTGTGAGTAGTCGAGGATGTTTGTTCTCTTCGATGAATGTGGAGAGTTGGCTGTTGATGGCTTTCTCAATGACTTTAGCTGGGAACGGGAGCAGTTAGATGGGTCTGTAGTTTTTGAGGTCGGTGGGGTCCGCTGAGGATTTCTTCAGGAGGGGGTTGATGTGTGTGTGTTGTTGATCTTAGCGTGTTTCCAGTCGCCTGGGAACGAGGCTTTTGCTAGGGAGCGGTTGATGGTGTGGCAGAGCGTGGGTCCGATGGTGTCGGCGGCTCTGTTGAAAATGTGGTGGGTACAGGGGTCAGTGGAAACCCCGGAGTGGATTGACTTAATCGTCTCTATCTCAACCACAACTCGTTTGGCTTGGTCTCTGCGGTCTAGCCAGGCCAGGAGTTTTCTAGCCTTGTCTCCTACATCGTAAATGCTGCTAAGTGTGGCTCTATGTTGAGTCCTGGCTGCGTCAGTGGCTAAGTCTGTATATTCCTTGATTTTAAGGCGGAGTTTTGCACCCAAAGTTTCCCCTCTAACTGCAATATCTCACCTATCCACCTTCTCCTTTCATGATCCCATAATTTGAGCCAGGGCTTCCCCCCGAATTACCGCCTTTTAGGCCTCCCAAAGTGTCCTACAGATCCCTCATTCTCTTAGTAATACAAATCGGAGTTGTTAGATTTGAGGGTCTCTAGTTGGCACAGGTATGTACTTGTGATAAGTAGGGACCCTCTCCTCTAGTCAGGATAAGGGGATTACACTTCTAAAATAACCCCTGCTCACCCCCTTGGCAGCTTGGCACGAGCAGTTGAGGCTTATTTCAGAGGTGTTGTAAGATAAGCAGTTGTGACCACATACAGTAACTCAGTGACAACACTTAAAATGGACACCACACAGGTTTTATTTAAAAAATAGGTAGGCTTTATGAGTTACCACAAGACCAAAACCACAGAAATACACACTATGATTACTTTAAAATGGTAGATTTAAGCTTAGCTCAGTTCAGTTCTTAGATGCGACACTCTGCTTCAATGTACCATAAGTTGCATTGCACTTCCACGACAAGCAATGTCGCAGCGATGGGAATATGGCAAAGTACAGATACAAAGAAATAAAGACGTGAAGATCTTCCAGATGCGGCACGCTTCTCGGGGATGCGAGAAGTTCTCAGTTTGATGCTCGGGCTACAGCGGCGACATCCAAAATGCGACGGCAGCAGTTCCAGCGGCGACTCTCTTCTCCCTCGATGCGGAAGCTTTTGCTCGATGCGACAACTTCCCGGGCGACATCCAAGATGCGACGGCAGCAGCTCCGATGGTGACGCGCTTCTCGGGGATGCGAGGTGCTCTTGATCGATGCCGTGCAATGCGACAGATCCAGCAGTGACACCCTCTTTCGGAGTGGTGACGGCAGGCATAGCGACGGCGACACGCTCCGACCTCGTTGCGAGATTCTTCTCCTGATGCGGTGCAGTGCGACAACTACAGCGGCGACACCCTCCTTCGGAGTTGCAACGGCAGGCACAGCGACGGTGACGCGCTTCTTCTCGTTGAGTCACGCTTCCAGCTCCTTGTCTCACACAGTTCCTCAGAAGGCCCAAAACAGCAGCAGGCACTTCCACAAGAACTCTGGGGAGCTGGGGGGTGAAGTCTGTTGTCCCTGAAACTTCAGCAGGGGGCAAGCTCTTTTCCAAGCCCTTGGAGATCCTTCACAAGTTTAAAGCAAAGTACACAAAGTTCCTTTCTCCTTCCTTAGGCAGTAAGGCAACCACTGCAGGCCAATCCCCCAAGCAGGACTTCAGCTTGGGAATAGTCTCTCCTCAGTTTCTTCAGGTTCCTCTCTTCAGTAAAGGTTTCTTCTTGTAGTCCAAAGTGATCTAATTTCATGGGATCAGGGTCCCAATATTTATACCCCAAAATCCTTTGTTCTCTTAGGGGAGTGGGGCATTTGCCCAGTCCAAACCAGTTCTGAAGTACTCTGTTTACCAGACTCCTCCTTTCCTTTCACAGTGCAGGGCAGAGACATCAGACGCCCCACAGAAGGGCAACTCCTCCCTCCCATCTAGATGCAGATCTCTCTATTCACCACTGGGTGACTCAGCCTGTCTCTTGGAATTCCCCAGCCCTGTCACTCACAAAACCAGACAAAGGAATACACAACCTAGCAGAGGCAGGTTTGAATGGTTGGACAAACAAATACTTACTTCCTAAAAGTGGTATTTGCAAACACAGAATATTACAATAAACTTCACTAAAAGATGTATTTTATTATTCTGAGTTCAGGCATAGTAAACTTGAATTTCTACCATGTTCTCTGAGCCTGTTAGGATTATAAAATGTAACAATTCTAACAGCCCATTCTGGCCTATGGAGAAAAGGTAGCCTTGCAATAGTGAAAAACGAAAATGCCTGTAATTCACTATTAGGACATGCCACACACATCAGGGCTTGTCCTACCTTATACTTACAATGCACCCTGCGCTTGGGCCTACCATAGGGGTGACTGATATAAAGAAAAGGGAAGGTTTAGGGCGTGGGAAGTGGGTGCACTTACCCAGTCAGCATGACAGTACCAGACTGCACGCAGGCCAAGCAATGGCAGACCGTAGACACATTTTACAAGGCTGCTTCTGTGGGTGGCACAACCAATGCTGCAAGCCCACCAGCAGTATTTGGATGTACACGCCCTGGGCACACTCAATGCACTAGACTAGGGTCTGACAAGTAAACCAAATATCCAAACATGGAATCACTGATTAATGCATCAATTTACAATAGGGAGCACTTGCACTGTGGCACTGGACAGCAGTGGCACAGTGCCCAAAGCATCTAACACCAGCACAAATACATGAGGCAACAGCAAAAATGGAAGGGAGACCCACGCCAATGGTGCCAGGTCTAACAGGAGTCACTCGTGATATTGTCCCTTATTCGGGGAACCTTAAGATACCAAGGGTTAATCAGGGCCTTTCTGCCGGTAGTGGGATTTCCCACCTCCAGTCGGCACCATATGGGCGAGAGATCTGAAATACACCTGGCTAAATTATGTATTTCATTAATACATTAATACTATCCATCTGGTGTGCCATCGTTAATATATAGTCAATCTGGGACATGCTATGTTGTGCCCCTGAGTAGAAAGTGTACTGCTGTCCAGAGGATGTAGTCTCCTCCAAACGTCCACCAGGCCCAGTGCCCCCAGGAAGCTATGGATCTGCATTCGGGAGAGAGGCAGGACCTTTTGGGGCCAGCGATCAGGGAGTCAGAGACAATGGAGTTAAAGTCGCCTCCGATCAGTAGTCTGCCCTCCGGCAACTCCAGAAGGAGACTCCCAAGGTCTGCAAATGCTTGGACGTGCAAACCCTGAGGCACATAGACAGAAACCAGGTTAATATTTCGCCCCTCTCATGTCCCTGAGGTCGCTACAAACCTGCCTAGGCTATCTGTCCGAATATGAACAATCGTCATGGGAAAGGATTTCCGCAACATTATTCCCACTCCCCTAGAGCCAGACCCAAATACGGAATACCACCAGCTTAAATCCCCACCTCAGCATTGCTTTGCAGGCATTTCCGAGCAAGTGCGTTTCCTGTAATAAAATCACGTCGTAGAATGGCTCTTTAAAAATGTGTCCCCTTGCTTACTGTGCCACTGGATTCAAGCTAGCCTGGCTGAAGAAGGGTGACATACCCTGAAACTGCTCCCAGGATGCTTGTTTCCGGTCCAGTGAGGACCTGGCCTGGCAGTTCAGTCTCAACTGTTCCCATGGGGCACAGGGTCAAGACTGATTTGCATATGCCTGGGTCCAAACTGGGGTGGCCTAATGGGCAAAAGAACGATGGAGTTTACCCAGATCTTTTGACTGGGGAAGAATATTTGCATTGTCAGCATTCCGTCCATCATTTGTTTGCTGTAACGCTTTAAAAATTGGAGAATTACTCCCCTCTTGATCTTGTCCCCCAGTCCGTTCACATTCCAAGACAGCAATTTGAGCCCTTGCTTGACAGTAACCGTCATTGTCTGGGGTGTAATTCTGTGGACGCGAGAGGAGCTCCCCGTCTGCCTCACCGGTATACACTGTGCCCACTACACAACCCACCCTGTTGTACATCAGTGCATCGTTGCTAAGCATGCCAAGTAAAATGTCACTGGTATCACCTATTTTATCGTCCCTGTCTATAACATAACTGAACTGAATTAAACTTCCCTTCCCCCCCTCCCGGCACGAGAATGTGGTTATCTCTTGTTAGCCCTCAGGTTATGTCTTGCGACGGAGAGTCTATGTGCACAAGATCCCACCCCCTTTAACATGTACAACGTATGGCGGATCTGGAACCTCCCTATACCCCAAACTTGCAGAGTGTCTATCGCCACCCCCCCATGAACTTTGAGGTGCATGTGGCCAACCGGTCACCCATTCAGGACACCAAAGGCAAGTGTTGGAGCTATGAATCAATATACCCATAATTACATTTAGTGTTGTGCGTGGTTCAGTTGAAGTATTTATTTCTGCCCCTGTATCCAGGTAAGTATATTGGTACCGGAGGGTGTGCAGGTGCAGGATTCCCGGCGGGGTTGTAGGCGTTCTCCTAAATCTCTGGCAAGCACCCCAGCCGCAGGACAGGTTAGTCCGGTGTCTATGCCCATCTCTCCCTGCCCCTCACAGATCAAATAGGCCCAATCTCCCTATCTCCCTCACTGTGCTGTCTTCAAAGGGCTTATGTCTGCAGTTGCCTTTGGCGGGCAGTAGTGGCGAGGCCAGGCAGCAAGAGACTCTCACCTTTGCAACTGCCTCTACGACTAACCGGTGTCCGGATCCCCTTGCTGCGTCAGGATCATCACCGCTCCTCAGTGCACAGAGTTTCGGTGGATGCAGGGCTTTTGGATAGGTCCGAATCTGCAATGGCCACCTTCCGTACCTCCTGGGATGGCCTCAGCTGCAGTCTGAAGAATCACGCCACCTCTGCTACAGAAGAAGCCCACAGGGTGCACCGGCCTCGCACTATTTTCCGATATGCCGGCCCGGGAGTTTAAGCCAGATCCAGGATTACGCGTCCCCCACTCTCCAGCAGGCAGGCCTCAACAATGGCGTACTCCACCCTTCGCCTCCACTTTTGGGCTGAGCAGTCTCGGGGCCACTCACGTTCTTGGCGACCCGCCAGGCGATGTCGCGGCTTCTCTAATGTCTCACCGGAGCCTGTAGACGCTCCGCTCCGATCCTCCACAGGCTGCACACATCATCGAGTCTATCTTGGCCAATTCGCACATAAACTGGCAATGCCGTGAATCAAAAGACTCATGCTGGGTTCATGTGCACGAATCTGTGACTTATCCCTCTTCATGCACAGATAATTGAGCGGATCGTCACCAGAACGGGTACGCTCGGACGGAGCCATCTCAAGGTGCGGCCATGCTTCTCGGTGGTAGGCCACGCCCCGGGTTATAGGTTTTAAGTATAGTGACCTCAGAAATAAGAAAATGTATATCTGTCGGAAGTGGTGCTAGCACCAGCTTACACAGTCTGTAGTCACAGTTTGAGTGGGCTGTCAAGGTTGTCATAGTACATACTTAAGTTCATGGGAGACCTGTGGTGTACCTACGCCCTGGGTGTCTTAGTACTGTATGCTAGGGAAAAATAGGGGTACACCAGTAGCCAATTGTGGCAGTACAGAAGTACTTGCCTTGATCGAATTAGGGAAGAGGCACAGTGACTGGGGTCCTGATTAGCAGGATCCAAGTCTGACTAGGCAAAAACTCACTGACATCAGGCAAAAATTGGGCATAACATGCCAGAAGGATTGTTCTTTCCTACACTGATGCACTGTGCTTTGCATTGCTTTACCACCATTTACTTCCTGTATAACATGTCTGGTCAGAGGGCTGTCTTTTCCCTGAAGCCGGTCGCCAATTCTTGCAAAGTGAATGCTCTGACAGGTTTTTCTTGAAGGGAAATCTTTATTGCAGCATTGCTGTGGGCAAGCCACTGAAAGCTCGAGCCACGCTCGAGCTTGAAGCCTGTCTCTGGTTCAGGTCCAGGTCCTGTTATAACCTCGAGCCTATAACAAGTCGAGCTTTCAAGTGGCTTCTGCCTGCCACCCTCGTACTACCCAGGGTGAGACGTAACATCAGACATGCTGACTGTGGATGTGGGGGAACCAGATTTGAGTCTCCGCATCGGCTTAACAGCCTGTGATTCTGGCCAATCACTTTTCCTCCCTGTGAAATGAAATTAAATGATTACGCTCTAGTATAGCGCACGACTACCCGTAGGCATCTCGGCGCTTGCTTAGGGAACCCGTCCTGGTATTCCCCTGTGAGATAACCCCAACAGGGCATCCACAAGGTGAAAGCCAGGCATCCCGCCGTGAGGGGCCGTCGTGGAGATTAAGCAAGCTATTGCCCAGTGTTGCAGAGTGTGAACTCGTGATTCAAGTAGGCACGAAGCGAGAATTATCGAGTCCATGGACATATGGACTCAAGACCCTGCCAAGTCGGGAATTGAACCCTGGTCCCGGGCTGACCACTGCTTCAGGGTCTGCCTCCTCTAACCAGTGAGCCACACTTCTCCGCATGGCAACAAACCATGCGTAAGTAAGAAATCCTTGCTGAAGCTCAGCATAGTTTCAGATTGAACCATAGTACTGAAATGGCTCTGGAGGTCGCATCAGAAGAGTGATCGGAACTATCTTGGATAATGATGGAAAGAAGGTTATGGTTCTCCGCGGTCCGTCTGCAGCCTTCAATACAGTGAGTCATTCATGGTGTCCTCATCGATTGTTTAGTCCATATTGGGATTCACGGACCAGCTCTGGACCTTTGTCTCTTTTCTTTCCAACAGGGAATAGTTTGTTTGTCTTGGGTATTTCAGGTCAATCTTTCTCGTTACTAGAAGCAAGGGAAAAAGCAGGCCGGGAATTTAAAGCTGCATCACTGCCGGAACTAGTCACTTCAATACATTCAGAAAGGGGTGTTGTCCACCTCAGGGTGCTGCCCACCTCAATGGACAGCTGCCTATTGACCATCCAATAAAAGATAGGTGTACACACGATTGTTGAGAAGCAACACATATATCTAATTTAAAACAGTCATTAATACATATTCCACATTTAGATAGTACTCGTAGTTCTTCATTGCTGAAATAAATCTTGAGCTTTATTTTATGTTTGTTCAGAAGCGTTTCTCCTAACAAGGCTTCATCAGGGCAAATAAATATAATATATGTCAAAGGAACGTGGTAAGAGTAATTCTTAAGAATAGGTAGTAGTAGTCGGGAGTATCCTCCTCAATTATTCTTGGAAAAAGTACTTCCACTTTGTGTCTTCCCTAAGCCCAAAGACAAATATTATCAATCCTGGCACAGTTATCACATGAGTACGAGTGCACCACACATCTTAAACATGTGATCCCCTCCTGATATTTCAAAGAGAGTATGTGCCAAGTACACCATGCCGTTATAGAGGGGTTATCTAGGTGCGGCGCCTGCCATTTCTGTTCGTTACTCTCGACCAAATTGATGAGGATACTGTTGACTACTTCTACCTACTCTGAAGAATTACTCTTCTTACCACGTTGTAGTAATCAGGGTTCCCAAGGCCTACATGCTCCGTAGATAACCCACTTACATTCAAGAACTGTTGGCACGGAAACTGTAAAATTCAAAGAACAAGTTTATTAAGACCCCATGGGGTGGTGGTACATTCCTACAGCACCCTTCGGTAATGCAAGAAGTATCACACCGAACATCGGTGTGACTCGTTCTTTTATACAGTTTACAGGTAATAAAAGATAGGCGGCACAAAGTTACAAAGCGTTATGTACATATAAGGTCATCTTTTGGAACACAGCAAGCTCATTGGAGGGTTACAACCCCGCTGGTCAGTTTGGAGGCACATTCCTGAGGGACGACTGGTCAGTGGGGACTGCGCATGTACGGGTTGACCAGTACTAAAAATAGCCTGTTGTTGGGCAAACTCGAGTGGTCAGTGGCACGGACAACGGACTAAAGGGCACGCTAGCCACGAGGCCGCTTATGATCTAAGATGGCCGCCGTAACATACAAAATGGCGTTTTTCGTGTATAGCCAATTTAAGCGGGAAAGCGTGTAGCACAGCTAAGCGCTAACTCGGCCATTGTCAAATTACGACAGACGGCCCTTTTAGCGTTTAGCTGAAGCTACCTCATAGTGAACATAGTCAGGGTGTTCATCTTCGATATCTATCAACATTATTTGAGTTACTTCTTTATGAAGCATCATTTTGTCATGGGCAAGAGCTCGTCTCGATGGTACACAAGCTGATAAACACATAGAGCATAAAGCTGGGCCACATTGGATACATAAGCATACAAAGAACAGTATTCCAACAATGATACATAGAATCGTTAACAGTTTCCAACCCCAAGTGGTGAGCATTGACCAGAACCATCCTGAAAGTGTCCAAGTTCCATTGTCCGGATGAATTTCGGCAGCGATTTTATGTAACTTAGAAATGGCATCATAAACAGATGGTGAATTGTCGGGTATATAAACACAGCAGCTACTTCCGATAATTCTGCATGCCCCCCACGGTCAGCTAAAACTACATCTAACACCATCCTATTTTGGAGCGTAACGATCCTAGAAATCTGAAGTTCTTCAGTAATATTCCCAAGTGCAATGGCAGTGTCATTTGCTACAGCCTCAACAACAAGTGTCAATCGTCTTATTTTCCGACTGTTCAACGCAGCCCCCACAAAAGAAAACAGTCCCTAATTGAAGTCCACATATTGCTGCAAGGCAGTATCAGTCTGGTCGATGTCGTCCAGAACAACAGTCCGTTTAACCCGATTCAAAACAAAATCATGGTATAAGACATAATCATTATGATACATTGGTGGGGCAATGAATACAGGGGGTAGTACAAAAGATACATAGCACGTGGCTAACCATCCCAACGGAAGTTGATGATAACCTTTCGTTCCACAAATGAAATACGTATTTCGAGACGCTACAAACGATATGCCATTCGGGCTATCAAAAGTAAGTGTGGTGTTGCATTCACTTTTCCCCACCGGAATAGACCCTTTATTTCTTATACACAAATCAGCTTTAGTAGCAATAACATTAATGATGTGCGAGCTGGATACATTGATGTTTCGCTGATTACTGTACACACGAGGGGCAGATATATTATCGGGCCGGTACTCCTCCCACTCAAATCGAGTACCCTCAGCTCGTGGATACCCATCCTTGTCGTGGTAACATATTTTATTCAAACGAAAAAGCACCCCCCCTTTTGTTGGCCATCTCAGAGTAAAGAGGAGAGTGTACCAGGCATTACAGGATCCATTATGCGAAAACGGGAGTGGGATGAGTGGTGTACCCCCTTTCTTCTGATGCCCCGGCAACATCCCACACACCCAACAATTGGACGTATTTGTCATGTTATGCGTATGATGTAGGATCTGAATAAAGCTATTGTTCAAATAAGTCTGCCGGTGCCGTTCTTCATGGTAGGTCAAAGTGAAGTGAAAATGTTCAGATGGAGCCGGGGTAGTCGGCAGCAAATGTTCACGTGCAGGTACCACAAGTTCAACTACCCAAGCTATCACCGCTATTACCACAATGGTCAAGACGAAAAGGATGGCACCAAGTATTCTTTTATCTCGTGCTGCAGACGACGCCATAGTTCAAAAAGTTCTCAAATAGTTCACAAAGTCTCAATGCACGTATGCATATACCTAAAAAAAGAAAAATACGGTGCTGAGCTCCGAGGTAGCCGTTGTTTTCTTCTCCGGGCCAAGACGGGTGTCGCTACACTTGGCAGAACTGATCCCCCCCCCTTGGAATTCCCGGTTTCCGTTTCACAAACCCCAGAGCGGTAACCAACCAGTCTCGAAAAAACCCAAAAATCTTCTTTATTGTGGCGCAGATTGTAACGCTCTCGTCCAGAAACAGTATGGTCCGGGAAGGCTCCCTCAACTTCGGCCGATGTCACAGCTGGGCTCTTTTCTTTATCCGGAATCTCCTTGTAGTCAGTCAGCACAGCAGGATTCACCAGATCAGGAGAGACACGCCGGCAGTGAGTTGAGTGCACCCACCGCTTCCTATTGGTCACTCGTACTGCTGTCCGGGTCGCCAGAAGGACCTGTTCAGGGCCCGCCACCTCGGTTCCAAGCTGCTCGCCCTCTCAAACGATCGAATCATTACATGATCACCAGGGCGAAGGTCATGGCCCTCTCCAGTAGAGTTGTCAGGAAGCGCTTCTCGAACCTGTTGGTGAATAGAAAGCAAATCATTTGTTAATCGTGCCAAATAATCATTCATCATTATACAAGGCACATCATGTATCAATCGCGGCTTGGGCACTCCCCAAATGTTCATCGGCCTTCCGAACACCACTTCATATGGTGTGAGGCCAGTTCGGGAGTGGGGTACTGATCTAAGAGAGAGTAATGCTAGCGGTAAGGCATCCGGCCACTTCAATGACGTGGATGCCACAATCTTAGCCAGTTTGAGTTTCAACGTAGCATTGAAACCAGACCTGCCGACTGAGGGTGGAACACAGCATGAAACTTCTGCTGAATCCCTAACCCTTTTAGTACATACTCCACAATTTTCCCAACAAAATGAGGCCCATTATCGCTCCACAGAAATTTGCAAACTCCAAAGCGAGGAAAAAACTCCTTGAGCAACACCTTCGCTGTTGTCAGAGCTGTATTGTCTTTCGTAGGGAAAGCCTCAACCCATTTGCTAAAGGCACACACCACCACTAGGACGTACTTCAGATTGTTGCGACGCTCAAGCTGGATATAATCCATTTGGAGTACCTCGAATGGTGCAGAAGGTGGAACGAACCCTCCTTTCGGAGTATGGGTCCCCTTTCCAGGATTGTGTTGCAAACATACTAGGCAGGTCTGCACTACTCTCTTGGCAGTATTAGCAATCTCGGGATGTTCCCAGACTCGTGTTAACAGTCGAGTGATTGCAAGAGCTCCCACATGCGCCATCCCATGTGTCATCTGGACCATCGCCTGCAAGTAAGCTGCAGGCAATTTCCATTTTTCCATATCCTTGCTTCTCCAACAACCTTCATCATCTAGCACCCCATCTGCTGCCCATGCCGCAAGTTCTGATTCAGTAGCTGATTTCTGAATATCTAAGATTTCTGCTCTAGCATCGCTCCATCGCTCAGCCTGTGATTGTGTCACATACATGGGGGAGTCAGTCCGAGACATAGCCGTTTGTCTCGCTATGCTATCTGCGAAGGCATTTCCCTGACCCACTTTATCAGTGATCTTTTTGTGGGCGCTACATTTTATTATCGCCACTTTCTTTGGACAAAGCAACGCGTTTAAGAGATCACGCACTAGTTCTCCGTGCATAATATGAACTCATGAGAAGTCAAAAACCCACGTTGTTTCCAGAGTAGCCCGAAGTCATGCGCTACTCCGAAGGCGTACCGGCTGTCTGTGTAGATGTTCACACATAGGCCAGCACTCAATTCGCAGGCTCGTGTTAACGCTATCAGCTCTGCTGCCTGAGCCGATTTCTGTGGTATTCTAGCTGTTTCTACCACTGTCTTAAGTGTCGTGATCGCGTATGCTGCGGAAGTCGTACCATCTGGCAGCCTCAAACACGATCCATCAACCCACAGTTCCCCATCCACATCTGGAAGTGGCATATCCTGTAAGTCGACACGACCCTTTGTCTGTTCCTCAGTCAGGAAAACACAATCATGATGTTTTTCTTCCTGACCCTCCTCGACCGGATAGGGCAATAAAGTGGCAGGGTTCAGGGTAGCGCATCTTTTCAGGGTGATATGTGGCGCCAAAAGTGTAAGCTCATATCCTGTCAAACGTGCACTCGTGAGATATTGGGTCTTTGTTTGATTTAACAGGGCATCTACTGCATGGGGGACTAGCACCAACAATTTGTGCGATAACACTATTCCCTCACTCTGCCGTATAGCTACTGCTGTTGCTGCCACTGCTCGAAAACACCCAGGTAACCCTCGTGCTACAGGATCAAGAATGGCTGAGAAGTACGCGCATGGCCTCTGCTTATCCCCGTGTGTCTGCACTAACACTGACAACGCGCACCCATCTTTCTCGTGCACGTACAATGTGAAAATTTTCGTGTAATCTGGTGTGCCTAGTACAGGGGCGGAACAAAGGGCCTGTCTCAATTGTTCAAAAGCATTCTGACATTCATCTGTCCATTCAAGGGGCATTGGTGTAGATTTGGACAGTAATGCTAACAAAGGTTTTATAATGTGTGAAAACCCCATGATCCACTGTCTACAAAAGGACGTTAACCCTATGAAGGCGTGTACATCTCTCTGTGTGCGGGGGACTGGTGTATCTAAAATTGCTTGAATTCGATCAGATGTTAATGCACGCCCCTCCTTAGACAAAAGATGACCGAGGTAGGTCACCTTGGGTCTACAGTATTGGAGCTTTTCTTAGAAACCTTGTGATTGTTCTGTGCCAGAAAAGAAGGCAACGCAATCGTACTCTCCTCACATTGTGCATAAGAGTCAGCAGCGAGCAAAAGGTCATCCACATACTGGATAAGGACAACCCCAGATTGTAACTCAAAGGAATCAAGCTGTCTTTTCAGAGCCTGGCTGTAGATACTCGGGCTCTCAGTGTAACCTTGGGGAACACGACAAAATCTATACGATTTATTATTTAACGTGAAGCCAAACAAATATCTGCTATCAGGATGGACAGGGATAGAAAAGAATGCGTTTTTCAAATCAATTACACTAAAGGTCGTGGCCGTTGGTGGCACCAGTGTAAGCAAGGTCGTTGTCAGAAGCAGTACCTGAAATATCCAGATTTCCGTGGGAGCGAGCGGCAATCTTCACTGATGCTAATTTCCGAATTCCCAAACACCCCTGCACCCGGATTGCTCCAAGCCCAGGAATGGAAGGGAAAGGGGAAGTGGATAACAAACAACAAAGAGAGTCTTCCACACTGGTGCCTCGTACTACCTCTGGAAGGAGTGGCTGGGGGACACCTGCAACAGGGAGCAGAACATTACTAACGTTCTAATAAAATCATGGATTACGCACTCACTCACTCTCGACTCTCCTCACTCGTACCTGGTTATAGTGTGGAGTTAGCTTCTCTCTAATGAGTCCCAAAGGTGAGGTGAGGGTTGGTACTCTTGTTGTTTGTGTAGAGATGTGGCAAGACGATGAGAAGATTAGAGGTGGTAGACAACAGTATTACCATATGCATATAATAGATACTCTCATTTACTAAACGAATTTCACAATCCAGAAGGAACTCTCAAAGGCTGGTCACAACTGCTGTGTTCAGAACAGTTCTGGCAAATATCACTGAAGGAACTGAATAGATGACGGGCAAGCACTGGGCTGACGACTGAACCGGCAAGGATGAAGAAGGAAAGTTCTTACCGAGGTTCTGAGACAATGCGGATGGTACTTGCCCACAGGAACGAAACTCCGACGAGGAATGCTTGATTGACTGAGTCCGCACGGCCAGACACTGGCCGCGGCAAGTCGGGGGCACAAACCCGGAAAAGCAGGAAAAACTCCGGAATGAAGCAAGAAAACGCTTCCAGGGATAGCGGGACAAAGTCTCTGTGAAAGCTGACTGGAAAATTGCGGAAACGATGACAGAACGCAGTGAATTGACAGGAGTCGAACTCAGGGCGTCTAACTGCTGGAAAGGGACAGTTGAAGTGCGCCACATAGAACGTGCGGCGTTAGGAAATGGCCGACTGCAGGAAAAGACTAGAACGCTAACTGCATCGAAATGGCGGCACAGCCGGGGAGGGCTACTCCTCCGACCAACCGTGATTGTGAGCCAATTTCTGCAAGGAACCCCAAAGCGGGAACAGCCTCCCAACAGGAAATCTTCCCCTGGTTGCCGGGACCGACAGGGGTCTCTTGCTGGGGGTCGGCACAGTCCTGACAGTACCCCCCACCAAAGCCCCCTCCCTGGGTTTTTGGGGGTGAACCTTGTGGAATTCGCTGACCAACCTTGGGGCATGAACGTTGCTGCTGGGCTCCCATGACCTCTCCTCGGGACCATACCCTTCCAGTCTACGAGGTAAAAGATTTTCCCTTTCTTGAGTTTGGAGTCTAAAATCCTCTTCACCTCGAATTCCTCTGAACTCTGAATTTGAACTGGAGCTGGGGGCTGGACACGTCTGAAGTTCGGTGGACTTCTTTTAACCAAAGACACGTGAAACGTAGGATGGATCTTCAATGACTTGGGGAGAGCCACTCTCACACTCACTGGGTTGATCATTCGCACCACAGGGTAGGGGCCCACAAATCTAGGTTGGAACTTTCGATTTCCTCTCAACCTCATGTGCCTAGTGGAAATCCACACCTTCTCTCCTGATCTATACACTGGACTCTCCTTTCTCTTCTTGTCTGCCTGAACCTTGTAAGCATCTTTGGCTTTCTGGAGATTGGAAGTGGCTAACTGGTAGGATTTCTCTAGCTCATGGATAACCTCTTCGGCTGCTGGGACCTCCACATCTACCCGACCCACTAGCATGTTGGGATGCCGACCCGAGTTCAGATAAAATGGGGAAAATCCTGTAGACGAATGGACGGCATTGTTGTACGCGAACTCTGCAGTACTCAACAATGAGGGCCATTCCCCCTCCTGATCCATCAAATACAAGCGCAGATACTGTTCCAAATCCTGGTTCACTCGCTCCGTCTGTCCATCCGTTTCCGGGTGAAAACTGGTGGACAAACGGGAGTCCACTCCTAGACCCTTGAGGAAAGCCTTCCAAAATCGAGAGACAAACTGTGGGCCTCGATCGGAGATGACCACCTTGGGAACCCCATGTAGTTTCACAATGTGATCCACAAACAGAGTAGCTAACTGAGAGGCTGTGGGGAGGGACCTCAACGGGACAAAATGGCTCATTTTGGAGAACATATCCACCACCACCCAAATGACAGAATACCCTTGGCTAGATGGCAGGTCTACTATGAAGTCCATGGAGACTGAATGCCACGGAGACGGGGCAATGGGCAACGGCATTAACAGACCCTGCGGGGACTGTCTCATACTTTTTCCCTTAACACAGGGCTCACAAGTGGCGATGTACTGTCTCACCTGAGCATCCATGCCGGGCCAACTGAAGGTTCTCTTGATTAATTCCAGAGTCTTCTTCGCTCCTCTATGGCCTGCTAGCGGGTGGTCGTGAAAATGTCGAATGACTTCTCCTTGCAAGGTCTCACTGGGGACAAACATTTTTTCTTGCCAAAAGGGACTTTGGTTTCTCACACTGCGGTCTGGGCCACCTGATTCCCAATCGGAATATTCGGCCTTGGAAAACTCTTCCTTTATTCGGGCCTCCAAATCATCCTCGACAGCTATGGCCACTATCTTCTCCTCCGGAATAATGAATCCTTCCATCTTGGTGTTGATTTCCTCTCCCATACTCAGACGGGACAGAGCATCCGCCTTTCCATTGGAGGAGCCAGGCTTGTACGTGAGGACAAAATCGTAATCTGCAAAGAAGAGCGACCAACGCAACTGCCTGGGGGTGAGCGTGCGCGCTGACTTGAGGAACTGTAGATTCCTATGATCTGTGAAGACCGTGACTACATGCTTCGCTCCCAACAGATAATGCCTCCACACTTTGAATGCTTCTTTGACGGCCAAGAGCTCCTTGTCTGCAATGGAATAGTTTATCTCCGCTGGGGTGAGCTTGCGGGAATGGTACGCCACTGGATGAAGTTGCCCGGTGTTCTTCTGGCGCTGCGACAGAATCCCTCCGATGGCCAAATTGGAGGCGTCGGCCTCAATGAAAAAGGGCTCACTCGAACAGGGGTGTTGCAGGACTGGGGCTGTCACAAATGCCTTCTTTAATTGTTGAAACGCCTCCTCCGATTCTCGTTCCCAGACGAATCGCACATTTTTCTTTAGCAGCCTAGTGATGGGGCTCACCTTCTCGGAGAAGTTCAAGATGAAGCGTCTATAGAAGTTGGCGAAGCCCAGGAAACTTTGGATCTCCTTCACTGATCTGGGCGCCGGCCAAGACTTGATCGCTTGCAACTTAGAGTCGTCCATTGCAACTCCTTCCGGAGACAAAACAAAGCCCAAAAACTCCACTCGGGAAGAGTGAAAGACACACTTCTCCAGTTTGACAAATAAATGATTCTCCAGTAGGCGTGTCAAGATGGCTCGCACATGATGAACGTGTTCCTCTAAACTGTTGGAGTAAATAAGGATGTCATCGATGTAGACCACTGCGAACCGGTCCAGACACTCCCGAAGCACATCGTTGACAAAATGCTGGAACGCTGCGGGGGCATTGCAGAGCCCGAAGGGCATTACTTGATATTCATACAAACCAAACCTGGTTCGAAAGGCCGTCTTCCACTCCTCTCCTTCGGCCATGCGCACCAAATGATAGGCCCCCGTAAGTCCAATTTAGTATACACACTGGCATCTTTGACTTGATCCAAGAGTTCGGAAATCAGGGGCAGAGGATAACGGTTCTTCTTGGTGGCCAGGTTCAAAGCCCGATAATCAATGCAAGTCCTCAAGGTCCCATCCTTCTTCGGAATGAAGAAGAGGGGCGAAGACACCGGGGACTGAGAGGGGCGGATGAATCCATTGGCTAAATTTTGTTCGATATAGTCCTTCAAATGGAGATTCTCTGGTTCCGACAATGCATAGATTCTACTGCATGGCAAGGACACCCCTGGTTCCAACTCGATTCGACAATCATATTCTCGATGGGGTGGCAACTTCTTAGCCTCCTTCTCATTGAACACCTCTTTCAGATCCTGGTATTCCTCGGGGATTTCTGGGGCCTCCAGAGCACACACCATTTGAACCTGATTGGCCAGGTTTTGGGACAACGTGGAACTTGGCCTCTCCGAAGCCATCTGGAAACAATGCTCAGAGCAAAACTCGGAACTCATCTTCACAGAACGCTGTGACCAATCAATCTGCGGGTTATGCTCGGTGAGCCAGGGTAACCCCAGTATGAGTTGGAACTGGGGGGCATCTATGAGATTAAATCGAATGAAGCTTCGGTGCTCTCCGGGGCCCACCACTGTCATCAACTCAGTATCGTAAGCGATGGGTCCCGACGACAACTGGGTGCCATCAACTGCTCGCACTGGCTCCGGTCTGGGCTTCTTCTCAAACTGTATTCCCCAGGTTTTGGCAAACTGGATGTCGCAGAAGTTCCCAGTAGCCCCCGAATCTACCATCACCGAAACCTCCTCCTTCTGAGCTTTTCCAAACTCGATCCTGCACAGTAAATTCAGATGCGGGGCGGCGGATTGCAAGGTGTTGGCTAATTGTTGTGGCTTGGGAGTTGGCTCGTCACTCGCTCCCACCAGTGCAACTCCGTCTACTGGTGGAGCCGATCTTTTACCCACGAGCTCGCCTTTGATCTCTTCGGACATTCCTTGACAAAATGGCCCGATTGCCCACAATACATGCATAACCGACCTTGGCGCCTCTTTTCTCGTTCCTCCTGCGTCAGAGGGCCTCGAATGGTTCCCACCTGCATCGGCTCTTCCTGACTTTGGCCTTCTGGGTTTTTTACAACCTCCGATCGAGACCGATCGAATCGTGGCGGGAGAGTACGGATATCCTTTCGTCGTTCACTTCGCCTTTCTGCAAGCCTCTGATCAATCTGTAATACAAGGTCGATGAGCTCTGACACATCTGTGGGTCGTTTGGGAATCTGCGCCAAACCGTCCTTCAACTCATCCTTGAGGCCTCGGTAGAAAATGGCCGCCCGCTTAGCCTCTGGCCAACTCGTTTCGACAATCAATTTATTAAAGTGCGCCAGGTAAGCCACCAAATCACGATTCCCTTGTTTTAATTCCAATAGTTCATTGTCGGTGGTCTGTGACACATTTCTTCGATCAAAAATACGCAAAAACTCAGCTTTGAAGTCTTCAAATTTGTACAACACTGGATCGTTGCTTGCCACCAACGGCAAAGACCAAGCGGCGGCATCTCCGCTCAGATAAGACAGGACAAAAGCCACTTTCGACTGATCCTCTTTAAACAGAATGGGCTTACACAAGAAGTGCAAGGAGCACTGGGTCAGAAAAATTTGGGCCTTGTGGGGATCTCCCTGAAATCTCTCAGGCGGGGCCAACGGAATGGTAGGGGACATAGCATGCACCACCTGTGTGGTGAACTCCGTAGCAGAGGATGAGGAGGGAGCGGAACCAAAGGCAGACGATTTTATACCTCCGAAGTTGGGGCGCGGGCTCTCTGCAAGTTCATCTAATCTCTGTCTAAAATAACTAGCCTCCTGGTTGGATTTCCTAACTTCCTCCCTCGTCTCACTCAACTGTTTCTGAAGTCCCTCTAACACTGAAGCCAAGGCCTTAACATCCAAACCCTCGGCCATCTCGCTCAGACGGATGATAATCGAGGCACTTCAATCTGTCAGAAGCAGTACCTGAAATATCCAGATTTCCGTGGGAGCGAGCGGCAATCTTCACTGATGCTAATTTCCGAATTCCCAAACACCCCTGCACCCGGATTGCTCCAAGCCCAGGAATGGAAGGGAAAGGGGAAGTGGATAACAAACAACAAAGAGAGTCTTCCACACTGGTGCCTCGTACTACCTCTGGAAGGAGTGGCTGGGGGACACCTGCAACAGGGAGCAGAACATTACTAACGTTCTAATAAAATCATGGATTACGCACTCACTCACTCTCGACTCTCCTCACTCGTACCTGGTTATAGTGTGGAGTTAGCTTCTCTCTAATGAGTCCCAAAGGTGAGGTGAGGGTTGGTACTCTTGTTGTTTGTGTAGAGATGTGGCAAGACGATGAGAAGATTAGAGGTGGTAGACAACAGTATTACCATATGCATATAATAGATACTCTCATTTACTAAACGAATTTCACAATCCAGAAGGAACTCTCAAAGGCTGGTCACAACTGCTGTGTTCAGAACAGTTCTGGCAAATATCACTGAAGGAACTGAATAGATGACGGGCAAGCACTGGGCTGACGACTGAACCGGCAAGGATGAAGAAGGAAAGTTCTTACCGAGGTTCTGAGACAATGCGGATGGTACTTGCCCACAGGAACGAAACTCCGACGAGGAATGCTTGATTGACTGAGTCCGCACGGCCAGACACTGGCCGCGGCAAGTCGGGGGCACAAACCCGGAAAAGCAGGAAAAACTCCGGAATGAAGCGAGAAAACGCTTCCAGGGATAGCGGGACAAAGTCTCTGTGAAAGCTGACTGGAAAATTGCGGAAACGATGACAGAACGCAGTGAATTGACAGGAGTCGAACTCAGGGCGTCTAACTGCTGGAAAGGGACAGTTGAAGTGCGCCACATAGAACGTGCGGCGTTAGGAAATGGCCGACTGCAGGAAAAGACTAGAACGCTAACTGCATCGAAATGGCGGCACAGCCGGGGAGGGCTACTCCTCCGACCAACCGTGATTGTGAGCCAATTTCTGCAAGGAACCCCAAAGCGGGAACAGCCTCCCAACAGGAAATCTTCCCCTGGTTGCCGGGACCGACAGGGGTCTCTTGCTGGGGGTCGGCACAGTCCTGACAGTCGTAATATCGGACACCACCGGGTATTGGGGAATGACAATTTTGTTAATCTCTCTCAAGTCAATAATAAACCGATAGACTTTGTCGTCAGTATCTCTCTTAAGGATCGGGAGAATAGGGCTGTTACAAACATTATAAGGAACCTCTTCCACCACCCCTGCAGTGATCAAATCCTGAACAATGTGTGTCAAGGCAATTTCACCTTCTCTCGAAATCTTATACTGTGGCACTCGTGGTAGAGAGGCCCCCTCCTTAACAGTAATGTGAATTGGTGGAATACGCATCTCTCCCACATCCGTATCTGAGGTCGCCCATAACGTGTGCGGTAGAGAGGCCAAAGCTGGAATGTCTAATATAGTGCAAAACCTATCTGAGTCAGGATAATTGTCATTCAGGATAACCCGCACTCCCTCAGGAGCGCACCGTATCGTTGCTCGAAAATATTTAAGCAAGTCAATGCCCAGGATATTATCTGGTGTATGGGGCGATAACAAAAATTGACCAAAACTGAAAAATTTGTCAAGACAAAGTGCAAGGGGTTTTGACAATGGGCTAGGGGAGGGTGTGCCATCGAACCCTACACATGTTATCATTTCGCCAGACAGGGGAGCCCTCGGAACCAAGTTTTTTGACAAAGCGCTACGAGTAGCCCCTGTGTCGACTAGAAATTGATCAGTAGAACCCAGAATACCCGCTGTTACATATGGACCCTTCTGATCTACCGACACTTCAATTGATTCCGTACCCCATCCTGCGCAGTCCTATGCATGCACATAATCCTGGTGCTCCACATTCTCACCCTCCGATATCTGATATTGGTTTCGTCTATCAAAAGTGTTTCGTTCGTCCTGGCCACGGCCCCTTTCCTCAACCCTTCCACGATCACCTCCACCACCTCTCGCCCCCGTATAACTGCCTCTCAACCTACCGCCTCCTCGACCACGCTGGCTACGCTGCTCACGAAGTACCGGACAATCGTCAGCCCTATGCCCAAACTCTTTACAGTAGGCACATTGATCCTCCGCTATATCCGTACGACCATACGACGTATTTCCTCCACCACGTCTACCTCTATCATTCCCTCTACCCTGTGTTCCCCGAACCTGCGCCAACATCACCTTCGTTTTCAATTCTTTCGCCTTTTTATCAACACTTTCTTTAGCCTCCAACTCCTGCTGCTCGTAATACTGAACCATAGTTAACAAAGATGTAGGGGTCGCCGTGGCCCAGGAACTTTCACTCGATTTCAATCGCTTTGCAATCTCCGGTAGGAGATTAGCCACATACTTATCTACGAACAAATGCCGGCCCGTATCGTCTGTTAAAGATTGACCACTGTAATCATGAAACGCCTCTTCAAAGCGCGTAAAGAAATCTGAAACCGTTTCATCAGGCTTTTGTTTGCACGAAGCTAACATGGTCCAATCGATCTTTTTAGAAGGTACAAGCGTTTTCAATTTATTTAAAATTGCCGCCGGGAGGTCTAAAATCAACTGGCAAGGCTTACACGCCGGTTCCCTATCTAAATCGGCAGCATTTATTTCTTTCCATGTCCCCCCGAGTATTGTTTCATCATTGTTTTTACGAATTTGTCTCCACATATCAGGTGGAAGGATTAACCCAAAAAACAGATCTATATCGACAAGAGTCATCACACAAGACGAAATGGCCCCTTCCACCCCTTCATAAAATGCCGCCGGATTTTTCCGAAGGTCAGGTAAAGAATTTTTCAATGCCATAACATCTGCTCTATTCCAAGGAGTATACACCCAGTTATATACAAAATATCCCTTCGCATCCTTTGACAATTTATCATCATCTGTACCTTCCCCTTTTGGTGGAACATACAAAGGTGCGGCTTCACGCATAGGCATAACATGCAGTGCAGAACTCTTATCTGAACCCCGGAGAGAACACTCCTTAGACTGCCCGTTAGACTCCAGCTCGGACTCCTTTTTCTTTTTCCGCTCCTCCCGCAATCTGGTGCTCTCATCTCGCAGCTGGATCAGTTGCTTGTAAAAGGCATCAACATCTGCAAGATCAAATAAACCTTTATCCAGATTCTCACGACGAACTGACACAGCTTTAGATTCTAACGTATCTGAAAGTTGACGATATGCGGTAACAACTTCATCCGCCAAATTAGCCAGAAAATACAGTAATTCATGATCCGTCCATCTACCCCTTTCCGTAACAACCTCAGACTGAGAAACATAGTTCGTATTCACTTTACGAGCCCAACTACGTAAATGTGCGGACCTCTCCGCAGAAAACCTGAGAGCAGATACACCCTTCTTTTCCGGCTTATCCTGTCCTTCGTCATCCGATTCTGTAGCTGGAGCCGTTGGCGAAATGTACGGAGGCGGTGACCGATCTAGCAATGAAAAATCATCAATTTCATTATTAAGGACAGGATAAAGCGGTCGGCGAATAGGGAATTGACCAGTCGTTTGCAATTTACGTTCCCGTTCCTCCCTCTCTTTCTTCTCCTGAGCCTCTTTTTCCTCAAGCTGTAAAGCCTTATCCCGAGCAGCCTTGCGCTGCTCTTTGTCCGCCAAGGCAACTTCACGTTTCATTCGCTCATGCACCGCTTTCTCCCACATTCGCACACAATCAAACATGTTTTGTCTAGACCTGCGTTGAAACAAACATTGTTCCACAAACTGTACTTTTCGTAAATCGAACGACCCATGTAGCGGCCATTGCAATTCAGGATCAAACTTTGTATACTTATGCCATAATTTACTGTGCATTATAGGGGGAAGGCCAAATTTTATGTACATATCACGGTTTGGTGTTCCTTCTGGGGGAGCCGGCTGTGCTTCTGCTAACCTAATTGTGGTACCATTTCCAAGACAGCACATCCCTCGGAGTGTGCTTAAAACAGGCATGTTCAAAAAGTATCACGAAAGCGTGACACCGTATAAAATGGCACTTACAGTACTTCACATAAATGTGCCGCTCAGAGGAAAAAAACAAAGTTAGAGAAACATCTCTACATGCCTGCCTATGTGAAGTGCACTACACATATAAATTCAAAAGTCACAAATTCACAAACGTTAGCTAACTCAAGTCAAAATCATAGGTCATAGGACTCCGGCAAGCGTCCGAAGACTACCTTACCGATCACAAATCATAGAACTTCAGTAAGCGTCCGAAGACTCCCTTACCGAACACAAATCATAGAACTTCAGAAAGCGTCCGAAGACTACCTTACCGAACACAAATCTTACCCAAAATCTCAAATGTCCAGATTCCAACTGCCAAGGTCTTGTAATCGAATCAGCCAAACGGCACTTTCCCAGCAACGCAGACGATCGAAAACTCAGTCGGAGACCGGCGCCACCTGGAAGGTCAGATCGGAAGGAAAGGAAGAAACACCGCGGGTGCCAAGACTCGGGTCACTCGGTGGCAGCGTACGCGTCCGTGGCGAGTTTCCAAACCTTCGTCACGACCTCTCCTTCGGGCATCCGAGTCGCCGATGAGTCCCTTCGTGGTCGCCAATTTGTAGTAATCAGGGTTCCCAAGGCCTAAATGCTCCGTAGATAACCCACTTACATTCAAGAACTGTTGGCACGGAAACTGTAAAATTCAAAGAACAAGTTTATTAAGACCCCATGGGGTGGTGGTACATTCCTACAGCACCCTTCGGTAATGCAAGAAGTATCACACCGAACATCGGTGTGACTCGTTCTTTTATACAGTTTACAGGTAATAAAAGATAGGCGGCACAAAGTTACAAAGCGTTATGTACATATAAGGTCATCTTTTGGAACACAGCCAGCTCATTGGAGGGTTGCAACCCCGCTGGTCAGTTTGGAGGCACATTCCTGAGGGATGACTGGTCAGTGGGGACTGCGCATGTACTGGTTGACCAGTACTAAAAATAGCCTGTTGCTGGGCAAACTCGAGTGGTCAGTGGCACGGACAACGGACTAAAGGGCACGCTAGCCACAAGGCCGCTTATGATCTAAGATGGCCGCCGTAACATACAAAATGGCGTTTTTCGTGTATAGCCAATTTAAGCGGGAAAGCGTGTAGCACAGCTAAGCGCTAACTCGGCCATTGTCAAATTACGACAACGTGGGGTCCCCATGCCTGCTTTCCATTGCTGCTGTGACTTCACCCTTGTATGGTATATTGGAACTCGTGCTCTTTTATTTTCCTCATCACTTTTGTAACTTTTGATGTTTTACTTTTCTCATTACTATTTGTTTTCCTCTGTTGTTGTTATTTCCTGTATTTATTCAGCCACTCTGCCCACTCGCCTTCCCACCATTTTGCTTTCCCTCTCGCTTCCCGCCTCTAGCAGAGCCCAGCCCACTGCCTAGGACCTTCATATGGAGGCCGTAGCATTCCACAGGCAAGCACGTCCGTGCTCGTCCATGCCTGGACTGCGCCCAGCACCAGGAACTCTGCCCCTTCCACCCCGTACTGCTACAATGCCGCAGACCTCTGATCCATGGATCCCGGACTCGTCGACAACAGCCACTGCTGCAGGAAAGGACTGGTTGTTCGAATAATGAGATCACCACACAGCACTCTAGTGCCATTGGAGTCTCACCGACCAACTCAGACCCACACCAACTGACCACACACGCAACCTAGGCATCGCCCTAAACAGCGAACTGACCATGAAACAACAAATCAAAGCAGTCTCCTCCTCCTGCTTCCACACCCTTCACATGCTCCGCAGAATTGGCAGATGGATTCCAGTCAACACTAGCCGTGAGCGGAGTGGGCGTAGTGCCACTACGCGGAGTTCCTCGGAGTTATGAAAAAAATCTGTGGAAGAGGATCCCACATCCTATGGCCAGCAGAGGGCTCCGTGTGCCCGGGACGGGGGTCCCTCGTGCCCGTGCAGGCTCCCAGATCCCCCCGGTATGGCTGGGTTGAAAAGCAGGCACCGGGGCCTGGGCCTGGATTTCAGGCAGGGTCTGGGGTGTGTGAGCCTCTGTCCTGTAGCCTGCCAAGGGTCTGTCTGCCCTGGACAGGGGTCCCTGGTGCCCGGGAAGGCGCCCCCTCACCCCCAACCTGGCTGCGTTCAGAAGCGGGGACCGGTTCCTGGGCCTGGGCTCCGGCAGACTGTGGGGTGCGGGAGTCCATGTCCTGTGGCCAGCCGAGGGTCCGGGTATCCGTCACAGGGGACCATCGGGCCAGGGCAGGCCTCTTCCTCTTCGCCTGCATGTCAAGGTGATCGCGGGCCCCAGATCAAAGTTCCCTCAGGGAGGCCCCTCCTTGTAGCTCATGCCCGAGACCGAGTCCATGAGCCCTTCAAAGGGCAAGCATGAACCCATCTGGTCGCGCCTTTCTCCTCGGTCATCTGGTCGCACACAATGATTTCCAATGGGGCGACCAGATGGCCGGGCCGGCCTGGAAGTCCTGATGAGGGCTCATCCCTGATCCCAGCCAGGGCTCCAGGAGGTCGGGCGCCTCCGTTCCCTGGGTCCCGTCCGTCACATGCTGCGCCCGGGTTCCAGAAAGAAGGGTAGTTTTCCTCCCGATTACTAGAGACAGGGTACTCTGAAACCCCTCTCGGCCAGGTGGTCCTCAGCTGGTGACGAGATGAGCTAGGGCCAGGTGAAAACCTCCCCCCCACCCTAGGCTTCATCCTCTGTTCCACATTGGGCCCGGGGCCCATCGGGCCTTCCCCAGCTCGGGTGGGTTCAGGAGCCCTGGCCGGGGCCCTTGGTGGCCCTGGGAAAGAGGGTGCCCTCTCCACCCTGGGGTCTATCCTCGGGCCTGCCGCGTGGCAAGGTGCCCAGGACGCAGGCCAGTGGAGGCCTCCCTTGCTCGGGCCGGCCCGGGACCTCCAGCCAGGCCCAAGGGACCAGGCTCCGTCCCCCTGCTCTGCCATAGTCCCAGGACTGGGTTCCATAGGGCCCAGGCAGGCCTCCCTCCTTCTTTGCCTGCCTGTCAAGGTGCCTGGGGTACCCCCAGGTTGGAGGTCCTTCGGGGACCCCCATCCGCAGCCCCGGGCACCAGGCCAAGTCTGGGTCTCTGAGCCCCCGGGATGCAGAGGTCCTCAGCCTGCCAATGGGCAGGTGAGAGCCCTCCTGTGAAGGCTCAGGGTGGGCAGATCGGCATCCTTTGGGCCCAGCCATCTGGTCGCGTTTTTTCCCCTCGGCCATCTGGTCGCGAACAATGCTTTCCAATGTGGCGACTAGATGGCCGGGCTGCCCAGTTCTGATGAGGGCTCATTTGCCTCCCCAATCCCAGCGAGGGCTCCAGGAGGTCGGGCACATCTGTGCCTTGGGTCCCCTCAGTCTTGCGGTGCATACGGGTTACCAGAAAGGGGGGTACCCTTCCTCCGGATTACTAGGGTCAGGGTACTCCAGACCCACCTCGGTCAGGCGGTCCTCAGCCGGCAACCGGATGGGCTAGGACCGGGCAAAACCCCCCTCCTGCCCGGGGTGCCGTCCTCCAGGTCCACAGCGTGGCAAAGTGCCCGGGACAGGCTCCATCGGGGGGTCCTCCCATGGGTGTCCAGGCCTGAGAGCAAAGACCTGGGTGCCCTCCCCCAGCTCCAACCTCCCCTCCGCCCTGGGCATGGGCTCGTTCGGCCTTCCTCAGCTCAGCTAGGCTCAGGAGCCCTCACCAGGACCCTTGGTGGCCCTGGGGTGGAGGGGCCTGTGGAAGCCTCCCCTCCGCGTGCCGGCCCGGAACCTCAGGCCAGGCCCAGGGGACTGGGCTCCACCCCCCTGCTCCGCCGTGGTCCCAGGACGGGGTCCGTCGGGCCTGGGCAGGCCTCCCTCCTGCTTTGCCTGCCTGTCAAGGTCCCTGGGAGGCCCCGGGTTGGAGGTCCGCTGGGGACTCCCATCCGCAGCCCTGGATCCAAGGCCCAGCTGGGGTCTCCGAGCCCCCGGGACGCAGAGCCCACAAGCCCTACACAGGGCAGACGGGAGCCTTCCTGCGATGGCTCGGGCAGGCAGATTGTCGTCCTTCGGGCCCGGCCATCTGGTCGTGCTTTTCCCCTCAGCCATCTGGTTGCCCGCAATGCTTTCCAATGGGGCGACCAGATGGCCGGGCTGCAGTGGAAGTCCCGATGAGGGCTCATTTACCTCCCCGATCCCAGCAGGGCTCCAGGAAGTCGGGCACATCCGTGCCTTCAGTCCCCACAGTCTTGCGGTGCTTACAAGTTACCAGACAGGGGGGTACCCTTCCTCCGGATTATTAGGGACAGGGTACTCCGGAATCCCTCTCAGCCAGGTGGTCCTCAGCCGGCGTCTGGATGGGCCAGGACGTCACCCAGGCTGGGGCTCCATCCCTTGGACCAACGTGTGGTATGGTGCTCAGGATGGGGCCCCGTGAACCCAAGGAGGCATCCCCTGGGCGCAGGAGCCCTGATGAGGTGCAGGGGCCCTGGGCTCAGTCTCTCAGCCAGCCACTCCATCAGGGGGCATGAAACGGTATTCCGCTGGGCCCAGGGAGCCCCCCTCGCTTGGCTGGGTTCAGGAGCTCAAGGGCCCCCGACACCGGGCTTCGTCCTCAGACTTGCTGCGTGGCACGGCACCCGGGACGGTGTCCCACGGGCCCGGGTAGGCCTCCCCTGTGGCTCTGGGAACGGGAGCCCCGGCAGGGCCTCTGGACCCAGCCGGCTCCCCCAGGTCGGTGCTCCAGCTCTGGGCCCTGTCCCCCAGCCTGCTCTATGCCGAAGGCCCAAGACGGGGTTCCTTCGTGTCTGGGGAGCCCCCCTTGCTGGCTGGTTTCAGGTGCTCCATCTGGGGCTTGTGAGGGCCCCGGTGAGGGTGGCCTCCACACCCCGGTCTCTGTCCTCGGGCCTGCCATGTGGGAGGCTGCCCTGGACTTGTCCCGCAGCCCAGGAAGGCTTCCCCTGTGTGTCCGGACCCAGGAGCCCCAGCTGGGTCCAGGGCCCAGCCGGGCCCCGGGTCAGGTGCTCCAGCCTTGGACCCCGTCCCCCGGCCTGTCACTATGCCAAAGGCCCAAGACTGGGTTCTTTCTTGTCCGGGGAACCCCCTTCGCTTCATTGGGTTCAGGAGGTCTGTCCGGGGTTTTGGGAGTGTGGCCACCCCACCCTGGGCTCCGTACTCAGGTTGCCCCAGACGGTGTCCCACGGACCTGGGTAAGCTTACCCTGCGCCTCGGGCCCGGGCGCCCTGGCTGTGTCCAGGGGCCCCTCTAGGCCCTGGGTCGGGTACTCCAGCCCTGGGCTGCGTCCCCCGGCCTGCCGCTATGCCAAAGGTACCAGATGGGGTTCTGTCGTGCCAGGGGAGCCTCCCTCACTTGGCTGGGTTCAGGAGCTCCGTCCGAGGCCCCTGAGGGCCGTGGGGAGGGCAGCCTCCCCACACAGGGCTCCGTCCTCGGTCCTGCCATGTGGCAGGGTGCCCGGAATGGGGTCCTGCGAGCCCGGGAAGGCTTCCCTTGCTTCACTGGGTCCGGGAGCCCTTGGCTGGTTGGGTGCTCCAGCCCTGGGTCCCATCCCCTGGCCTGCCACTATGCCAAAGACCCGAGTCCAGGTTCTGTAGTTCCCGGGGAGCCCCCCTCGCGTGGCTGGGTTCAGGTGCTCTGTCTGGGCCCATGAGGGACCCAGGGAGGGTGGCCTCCCTACTCCGGGCTCCGTCCTTGGGCCATCCTTGTGGCAGGGTGCCTGGGACTGGGTCCTGCGCCCAGGGAGGCGTTCCCGGCGCCTCTGGGCCCGGGAGCCCCAGCTGGGTCCAGGGTCCCTGCCGGGTCCTGGGTCAGGTGCTCAAGTCCCTTGGCCTACCGCTATGGCAAGGGCCCGGGGGTCCGTCGGTCCCATGCAGACCTCCTCCTCTTCTCCTGCTTGTCAAAGTGTCTGAGGGCCCAGGGTCAGAGGGCCCGTCTGCTCCCCCCTTGTATCCCCATGGCTTAGGCCTAGCAGGGCCCTGGGCCTCCGGGCCTCCGGGCCTCCGGGCCTCCGGGCCTCCGGGCCTCCGGGCCCACATGCCTCTGCGCTCTTTAGTAAGGGCACAGAGCGACCAGATGGCCGCCCTTTGCGCCCGCCTATCTGGTCGCGCCTTTCCCCTCAGCCATCTGGTCGCGCCTTTCCCCTCTGCCATCTGGTCGCGCCTTTCTCCTCTGCCATCGGGTCATGCTTTCCCCCTCGGCCATCTGGTCACGCCTTTACCCTCTGCCATCTGGTTGCGCCTTCCCTCTCGGCCATCTGGCTGCGTGCGATGGTTTCCAATGGGGCGACCAGATGGCCGGGCTTCCCTTGACGTCCCGATGATGGCTTATTTGCCTCCCCGATCCCGGTGAGGGCTCTAGGAGGTCGTGCACATTTGCGCCTTGGGTCCCCCCTGTCACCTAGAGCACATGGATTACTAGAAAGGGGGCAATTTTTCCTCTGGATTACTAAGGAGAGGGCCAGGCATACCTCTGTGAGGTCTTGTGATTCTGAGACAGGAGAAGGCAGGACCCGGGCCCACCCGCCGGGGCCCGGGTCCACGCCTGCCTCTTCCCGATGGGCATTTTTTCTCCGAGACTGCTTGCCCCAGGAACAGATAGGGCCGGCGATTCCGAGACAGTGGAAGGCAGGACCTGGACCCTCCCGCCAGGGCCCGGGTCCACGCCTGCCTCTCCGCCTCTTCCCAATGGGCCTATACTCCAAGCCTGCTGGCCCCGGGAGCAGGCAGGGCAGCGAAGCTGGCATCCTCTGCACAGGGCGGCCTGCCAGGGGAGGCCACAGCAGTATTCTGATTGATTGGGCACTCTCGTCTGTTTAGGGATGGGCTGCTTGGTCAGCCTCGGCTGCTGTTTTTTAAGCACAGAGCTTCCACCCTGCATATACCGGTGACTTGAGGGCCTGCCGCCTGGTGGGAGGCCCTTCAACATACCCAGCAGAGTGAAGGCCGAGCGGCCCCGGTAGCTCGTGCCGCCCAGTGGTCTGACCCGAGCGGAAGGGGTCGTGTGGCACCAGGCACTTTGACGCTGCCACCCAGCAGGTAAGTATGCCCTGCGTGCCAGGCTGTCACCCTTCTCCGCCCAGCACATTTTGGCAGCAGTTCGGAACGACTGTTCAGAGGGGTGCCGCCACCGCCAGGCTTCAGCACCCCTGTGTCTCGCTCAGGCTGCTCCTCAGCCTTCCACTCCTTTCCGGGGTAGATGGCTGGGCCCGCCGATGCCTGTACGACCGCACCTCTGCACTCCTCCAGCGAGCTCTCCACTCAGGTGGGCGGGCTCTTTCCCCCAGCAGGCTCTCGAGAGGGAGGGGTGTGCGAAGATTGTCATTCGGGGAGATGGGCACGCAGCTCTCGAATCCACCATATCAACAGGTGCGGCTACCTGGTTGATCCTGCCAGAACTTATGCTTGTCTCAAGGATTAAGCCATACACGTGTAAGTACACATGGCCGGTACAGTGAAACTGCAAATGGCTCATTAAAACAGTTATGGATCCTTTTATCACTCCAACTGTTACCTGTATAACTGTGGTAATTCTAGAGCTAATAAATGCCGACGAGCGCCGACCTCCCGGGATATGTGCATTTATCAGACCAAGACCAATCCGGGCTCTCCCGGCCGCTTGGTACTCTAGATAACCTTGAGTAGATCGCACTGGCCCATGATGACGACGATACAGTCGGATGTCTGCCCTATCAACTTTCAATGGTACTTTCTATGCCTACCATGGTGACCCCGGGAAATAGGGAATCAGGGTTCGATTCCGGAGAGGGAGCCGGGAAGGCAGCAGGCGTACAAATTACTCACTCCCAACTCGGGGAGATCGTGACAAAAATAACAATTCAAGACTCTTATGAGGCCCTGTAATTGGAAAGAGTACACTTTAAATCCTTTAACGAGGATCTATTGGAGGGCAAGTCTGGTGCCAGCAGCCGCGGTAATTCCAGCTCCAATAGCGTATATTAAAGTTGCTGCAGTTAAAAAGCTGGTAGTTGGATCTTGGGTTCGAGCTGGCGGTCCGCCGCGAGGCGAGCTACCTCCTGTCCAGCCCCTGCCTATCGACACCCCCTTGATGCTCTTGACTGAGTGTCCTAGGGGTCTGAAGCATTTACTTTGAAAACATTTGAGTGTTCAAAGCAGGCAAGTCACCTGAATACTTCAGCTAGGAATAATGGAATAGGACTCCGGTTCTATTTTGTTTTATTTTTGGAACTGGGGCCATGATTAAGAGGGACGGCCGGGGCATTCGTATTGTGCCACTAGAGGTGAAATTCTTGGACCAGCGCAAGACAAACTAAAGGGAAAGCATTTGCCAGGAATGTTTTCATTAATCAAGAACGAAAGTCAGAGGTTCGAAAACTATCAGATACCGTTATAGTTCCGACCATAAACTATGCTGACTAGCGATCCGGGTACGTTATTTCCATGACCCGCCAAGCAGCTTCCGGGAAACCAAAGTCTTTGGGTTATGGGAGGGGAGTATGGTTGCAAAGCTGAAACTTAAAGGAATTGAAGGAAGGGCACCACCAGGAGTGGAGCCTGAGCCCTAATTTGACTCAACACAGGACACCTCACCCATCCCAGACACAGAGAGACTTGACAGATTGATAGCTCTTTCTCGATTCTGTGCGTGATGGTGCATGGCTGTTCTTAGTTGGTGGAACCGATTTGTCTGGTTGATTCCGATAACGAATGAGACTCCTCCATGCTAACGAGTTACGCGACCCCAGCAGTTGGCGTCCAACTTCTTAGAGGGACAAGGGTGTTCAGCTACACAAGATTGAGCAATAACAGATCTATGATGAGCTAAGATGTCCGGGGCTGCACGCGCGCTACACTGAGTGGATTAGTGTGTGTCTACCCTTTGCCGACAGGTGCGGGTAACTCACTGAACCTTTTTTCGGGACAGGGATTGGGGATTGCAATTATTTCCCATGAACATGGAATTCCCAGTAAATGCGGGTCCTAAGCTCGCGTCGATTAAGTCCCTGCCCTTTGTACACACTGCTCGTCGCTACTACCGATATATGGAATAAATAAATGAACTAATCTAAATGAGTGTGGAAATGTTTACTAAAAGTATACCTTACACCCAGTCTGCGGGAGGGAGGGCCTGCAGCTAAAGTTGTGCCATTAATTCCTCATCGGATTTCAATCCCTGAAATATTCTGTTGTTATGTTATGTTATGTTATTTTTACTTATACCGCGCACAGCTGCCCCAGCAAAGGGGGGTCCTGGCGCTTTGATAAGGTAGACACAACACAACACCGCTAAAGAGACAAGAGGCCACAGAAACAGCGTAAAGGCTAGACAAAAAGGAAGGTCTTAATGGCGCGCCTGAACTGAAGAAGGTCATCCATAGCCCGGATCTGAGGCGGGAGGGAGTTCCACCAATTCGCCGTAAGCACTCGAAAAGAGCGGCCGCCAGCTCTACACAGCCTGAAACGCGGGACCACCGCCAGATTCTGACCTAAAGATCTAAGGGTACACGGGGGTACATACAATGTAAGAAGATTCTCCAGAATTTGAGGAGACGCACCCTTGAGGTTTTTAAACGCAAGGCAAAGAGCCTTGAATTTATTCCTCTGACTTACAGGGAGCCAATGAAGGGAATGCAGAGATTTAGAGACCGAGCACCGCCTAGGCAGACCTATCACCACTCTGGCTGCAGCATTTTGAACTCGCTGCAGCCGGATAAGTTCTGCCGATTAATTCCAGCTAAAAGTGAGCTGGCATAATCCAGCCGAGACAGCACTGATGCTTGAACCACCAGTTGTCTGGTGGAGGCATGAAAGAATTTAAGGATTGGTCTAAGTCCTCTAATGATGCCATAACAGGAGGCTGCCACCTTCTTAGTATGACAAATAAAACTGAGGGTTGGGTCAAGCCAGACCCCAAGATTTTTTATCTCCGATGCTTGAGGAGGGGTCAACCCCAGTTCAGGAGGCCACCACTTGTCACCCCACAACCCCACCTGCTTGCCGACCACCATGACCTCAGTCTTCTTGGTGTTTAACTGGAGACAGTTGGAATTCATCCAGTTGGCCACTGCCCGTAAACCATCACGGAACCTGGGAGCTTCCATATCTGAGTCCCCACTCAGCGTGACCGCCAGCTGCGTGTCGTCTGCATATGAGACCATCGTCAAGCCCCATTGCTTGACGATCGCAGCTAGGTACATTAATATGTACCTTGATTCCAATCTCCTTAATTGGAGCTGTCTGTTTCCTCCCCTTTAGCTTTTGGGGACAGCATCAATGGCAGAATATACGAAATCCTTTGCGTTACCTTGATGACATTGATTAATATGTCCTGCTACTGGGTAGCTTTGGTCATCATTTTCAAATGCTCTAAGATGTTTTAGTATTCTGTTGTGAACTATGTGTATAGTGCTGCCCACATATCGTTCCTGGCAAGTACCTTCCAGCACATACACCGCAAAATCACTTTTGCAGTTATATGTACCTCTGATCTCAATCGATGTTACTCTGAGGTACTCCCCTGCATCGTTTTTACACATAGCATGGTACTGCCCCGCGTTCAAGTACTATTGGTCTAAGATCTTGACCTTGGTGAATCAGATTGTAGGGAGGTCGGCCACCCCATCCCCTGAACTGGGTATTTTGGGTTATGTTAAGGATACGCCGCCCAAATCAAGAAAATTGCATGCACTACTCTTCCTTTTTGCTAAAAGACAGGTGGCAATACACTGGGGCAGACGATAAGCGCCATCAATAAAGGGCTGGCTTGCCGATGTCTCTTATGGACACAAACAGTTGGAAACATTTTGGGAACCCATGCCAACAACTTCTCGACCTCGCGACATTTGGGAGCTGTACATGCAATGGGTACAGAGGCAACAAAATGAGGATGGGGCTGACAATGTGGCATATATGTGACTACTGGGGTAGAGAAAATAGATATAGGATAACTAAGCATAATAATGGAATAAGCCGCTACTGCTATAACCCTGGTGTAAGACAGAGAAAACGGAATGGATATATACAAGATTGCATGCCGATGTAGCAACCCCAAAGGTGTTTATGCTACTGAAATTGTGTATAAATATACTGCCATTGTGGGCCCCTCGAACATGAATAGCTGACTAAATGTGTCTACCTTTATTGTTGAGATGACATGATCATATGTGGAATACTTGTACTCTTATATGACACATGTTTGCACCATGACTCATGACAGATGTGACAAATAACTGGCTTGTTATGTTGTTAATATGCTTGGTATTTTATCAAAATGCTAATAAAAAGAATATTTAAAAAAGGTATGTGAATCTATGAGCAGTAGGGCACAAATGTGCATTGTGTTGTACATTGATGAGTATTATGAAGTTCTTACTATTGGCTTTGACATGGCCGGATGTCATCCTGTTTTCTGACTCTGCTTGGCTTCAGCTTTTCTTCGTGAACAGCAACGCTTGCAAGTTGTTTGGGTTAATCACATTCAAGGATTGTTTTGTGAGAGATTGTTTTAGGCTTTTGTGAGCTTCGTCAAGATAAAGGCTGGAACATGCAAGATTTGAGAGGGAACGTGAGAACATTGGAATGCTTGCTAGGAACCTGGCCAGTTCTGGTAAGATTCCTCTGGCGCGGGGGCAGGTTTCTCTTGAACCTTCTAGTGTGTTTTGAGAGTATAAAGCTGAGGGTTGTTGACTTAGAGACCGGGATTTTGAAATCTAAACTTGGACGGATGCTTCTACTTCAAGACAGAAGCCTGGCTGCTGAGCTCTTAAACCCGGGTGTGTGAATCCCCCGGTCAGGAGTGGGCTAAGATGCAGATACAGTGTTTGCACCAGGTGAAGTGTTGAGTTTTGATTATTGCCTTTGTGGTGCTTGGCCAGTGGCTTTGATCATTTGAGGTGTTTTCTTTGTGATGTGTGAGTTGAGGTGCACATCCAAAGTAATCATTTGATGTATCTAGTGTATATATATCTTTCATCAGAAAGGACGTTCAGTATATTTGCTTGAGACGTATCTCATTTTATTTGCTGCTTGTTTAGTCATCAGTATTATTCATGCATTTAACTGCTGCATTTACCGAGTGTGTTATTATTGCTTGCCTATAAAAATATATATCTCTATATACATTTGCATTTGGCTTCTGGGAAAGCCTTTCTGTTAGAGAGCATTGTATAACATCAAACCCCAAGCCTTATTCTAAAGAGAGAGAGTCTTTGCATTTTGTAAAATAAAACCCTTTTCCAAAGGTGTTTGTATTGTGTTATGTCTCCTGCTTCGCTCTGTGTGTTTGAGCTACCGTGTGGAAGATTCTGTATTATCTGAGAGGCGAAAGCAAGACACTCTATACGCTCCAAAGGAAGCGATTAGTGCCTCCCAGATTGAGCAATTCTTTAATGACATACCCCTAAGGACCATATTGGGGGAGGACCGAGAGTCTTAGGAAGCCCCTCTGACGCTGGAAGAACTAATAACGGCATTGTCAGCACTAAAGCCCAGGAAAGCACCGGGTCCCAAACGGTTTCCAAGTGAGTTTTACAGAGTTGTTCTGGCGGTCCGTGAGGCTTGCCTGCCTCGAGATTGGCAACTTACCAAAATCGCTGTCTTGTTTAAACTGGGAAGTCTCCCAGAATGCTAAACTTGATACCGTGCTATCTCCTTTCTAAATGTAGAAGCAAAGCTGCTGACGAAGACCCTGGCTAATTAGCTCCAGCCTTATCTGTCTGCCTTGGTGCACCCAGATAAGGTGGGCTTCATGCCCCATCGGGTAACATGCCACGACATTCAACAGGCCCACAATGCAATAGATGCTTTTGATCAGTAAAAAAAGGCTGTCGCCGTGCTGTTAGCTGACACTGATAAGGCTTTTGATTCGGTTAGCAGTACATACCTCTTCATACTCCTAAGACGTCTGAATTTTGGCCCACGCTTTCTGACATACATACTGATTTAATGGCTACAGTGTGCGTGGCTGGTGGTGTCTCTTCACCATTTCTTATTGGCCATGGCACTCGGCAGGGGTGTCCCCCATCTCCCCTTTAGCTTGCGCTGGTTCAAATGGATGCCTTGGTCTACGGAGATCTCTGACCTCATTTCCCTATATGCCAATGGTGTCTTATTCTTTATAGATCCCCATAGATTGGGCCCAAAGATCCTACAGATTATGCGGATCTCTGGGGAAACGTCGGCCTTTACATGAACATGGGTAAATCTCTTATATGGCTGCTATGGGGGACGCTGGGTGATGGTCGGTGGGCCATGGACATACTGGGAACTGAGGTGGGTCTAAGATATCTGGAAGTTTTCTTGTCTGATACATAGGGGATGAGCACAATTTCACCCCAAAAGTATTACGGCATAATCTAGACCATAATTATTAAGAAACAGCTGGCTCGGGCTGCAAAATTAGTGAGAAGATCAGGATGTCCGTATGCCCAACCGTCAGGTAGCAGAAGTCACAGTCGGAGTGAATAATTCAATTACTGCAAAAAATTCAAAGGAGAAATTCTCAAAAATAAATTAACTCCCAGTGGATTAAATAGAAGACCCACTAGATGTTCATATCTAGTCACTACTATCGCCTCATAACCCTCTGCACTTCATTCTCTGGCGCTTTGTTTTCCATCTCTCACTTGCATAGCTGAAAAGTATGTTTGCGTTTACCAAATGTGATGGCTTTGAAATTCTACTGCATGGTAGCGCAGTTATGAGCTATGAGGCACACATGAAAATGCAGCATTCTCAAAAATATGCAGTGGCTAATTTATAGTAAGTGAGGTGACCTGCTTTATTTTCTGCTCTCACCATATCTGTCCTCTTAGTCTCGGATAGTATTCCTGTAGTGCTAATTGCTTAAGAAACAAAGATTTCCTGAAAACGTAAGCTGGTTAATGGATAGATCTTGGCTAATATGTCTTTTTGGTGCTAACCATCTGATTTTATTCACTGTTACGCATACTCTAGAGATTTCAGATCACCATCCACAACTACTGCTTTTAGTTTTCTATAGTATGTATGCATAATGACTTGTATCATGATAATACTAGGTATTGCTATATACAAACTGATCTGCAGCTCCAGCTGAAGGATTCTAATGGGCCTCCTGAGCACCAAAGGCCCCAGTCCTGCAGAGAATATTGCACCAGGATCAAGTAGTAACGACCATTCGGCTGCAAGGTATTGCATTGTTTGCATAACAATAGTAATAAGCATAATATTATTTGTTAGCCTTAAAACTGCTTGGCATATGTTATCCCCGAACAATATTCCATCGTTGCTGTTTTTGTTTTCTCTCCGCGCTCTTCCAACCACTTGTTTCCAAAGGATCAAGTCTTTCCTGGTCTCATGAAAAGGACTCAAACCATAAAACTGTGTTAGAATTAACTCCAGTGATGGGGCACTGTTCCCTGTTTCATATCAGACTGTGTATTAATGCTGTATGAAGGCTTCTATGTGCCATATGAAACTGGGCGCCAGAGCTGGTTCTTAACTTTATTTTCATGCATGATGCAAGCACAGTACTTCAAACTGTCCTCAGTGCCCTCTTGAAGACGCCATATCTTGAGATTGTAACTGTTTGTCCTCTATTTACACAGGTCACATCTGTTGACAGCAATTGCTGGTATTGGGAAAGCATTCTATTTGGTTTCACGGTTCCACATCAGTACTTGAGCCTGTCTCTCTTCCTTCCTGCCAAGATATCTGCATTTCAAACTCCAAAAAGACTGCTTCTAAAGATACTACCATGTAAAACTAGGACGTCCCATTGGCCGAGCCAAGATCCTCCACTTTCCTCTTCACTTGAAAAACACAACAAAAATGAAAGAGCACATTCACTGATGGACATTTTTAGGGTGCAGCCTACCAATACATATGATGATGGCATTTCCACATTCCACTCCACTCTACTCCATTCCAAACCAATACACTCTACGCCACTGCACTCTACGCCACTGCACTCTACGCCACTGCACCCTACGCCACTGCACTCTGCTCCACTGCACTCTGCGCCACTCCACTCTACGCCACTGCACTCTACGCCACTGTACGCCTCTCCATTCTACTCAAAACCGATGCACCCTAAAACACTGAACCTATACCACCTATGTTTCGACACTCCACTTTACGTCACTATACTCTACTTCACTGCCCATTATTCTACTCTGCATCACTGTCCTCTAAATGACTACACTCTATGCCAGTGCAGTCTACTCTATGCCACTGCAGTCTACGCTACTGCACTCTACGCCACTACACTCTACTGCACTCTACGCCACTGCACTATACGCCACTCCACTCTACGCCACTGCACTCTACGCCACTGCACTCTACGACACTGCACTCTACACTACTGCACTCTACGCCACTCCACTCTACGCCACTCCACTCTACGCCACTGCACTCTTTGCCACTGCACTCTGCGCCACTGTTCGCCTCTCCACTCTACTCAAAACCGATGCACCCTAAAACACTGAACCTATACCACCTATGTTTTAACACTCCACTTTACGTCACTATACTCTACAACATTCTACTCTGCCACTGCACTCTACTTCACTGCCCGTTATTCTACTCTGCATCACTGTCCTCTAAATGACTACACTCTATGCCAGTGCAGTCTACTCTATGCCACTGCAGTCTACGCTACTGCACTCTACGCCACTACACTCTACGCTACTGCACTCTACACCACTGCACTCTACGCCACTCCACTCTACGCCACTGCACTCTACGCCACTGCACTCTACGCCACTGCACTCTACACTACTGCACTCTACGCCACTGCACTCTACGCCACTCCACTCTATGCCACTGCACTCTTTCCCACTGCACTCTGCGCCACTGCACTCTGCGCCACTCCACTCTGCGCCACTCCACTCTACGCCACTTCACTATACGCCACTGTACGCCTCTCCACTCTACTCAAAACCGATGCACCCTAAAACACTGAACCTATACCACCTATGTTTTAACACTCCACTTTACGTCACTATACTCTACAACATTCTACTCTGCCACTGCACTCTACTTCACTGCCCGTTATTCTACTCTGCATCACTGTCCTCTAAATGACTACACTCTATGCCAGTGCAGTCTATTCTATGCCACTGCATTCTATGCCACTGCATTCTACGCCACTACACTCTACGCTACTGCACTCTACGCCACTGCAGTCTTCTCTGCTCGACGCCACTGCACTCTGCGCTACTGTACGCCACTGCACTGTACCATGCACCACTTCACTCTGCACCACTCTGCATCACTCCACTCGACACCATTCCACTTCCCACCTCTGCAATCTAATCTGCACCGCTCTACTCTATGCCACTGCACTCCACGCTACTGTAAGTCACTGCAGTCTACCCCAATGCACTCTACACCACATCACTCAAAGCCAATGCACTCTACACCAATCTACTCTGCACCACTGCACTTTCCACCACTTCACTCTAGGCCACTCTACTATCTCCACTCTACGACACTACACTCTATGATGCTCTATCCCATTAAACTCTGCTCCACTCACATCACACTGTACTCCACTCTATGCCTCTCCACTCCACAGCACTCAACTCTACTCTGTGCTATTCTGAGACATTTCTCCACTCTACGACACTCCCTCTATGCCACTTTACTTCATTCTATTCTATGACACGCTTCTTCACTCCTCTATGACAATCTACTCCGCTGTACGCTACTATACTCTACAACACTCTACTCAGCTCCCTCTAGGCCACGCCACACCTCTTCACAACACTCTATGCTACCCCACTCTGACACTGTGCTCCACTCAACTCTATTCTAATCCCTCCACCACACTGTACGCTTCTTCACTTCACTCCTGTCCGCGACACTCAACTCTACTGTACCCCACTTCATAACACTGCACTCTACTCCACTTCACGACACTCCATGCCACTCTCCTTTATCCTACTAACATTTTTCCATGCCAAACAACACCCACTCTGGGGTCCAACATTGCTAAAACACATTTACACAGCCAATAGGTCTTGCATAGGAGGGACCTATTGCCTTTGCCAATGCTTGTTTAGGAACATCCACATTCTGGCACATCACTCGTCTAGTTCAGAGAGATTTTCTTTTTGTTACCTACAATCCTATAAATGACTTAATTGTGCATGTGCTCCTTTTTGCACCTATGACACACGCACTCCCAAAGTGAAGTACACATATGAAGAAACTCAAAATCTTCATTCTCAGGGGTCTCACTAATAGAACAAAGAACTTGGCACAGAAGCTGAAATAAGAAATGACATCTTAATTAAACTTAAATAGGTGAGGCTACGTCACTCAGAAGCCTCAGCAACTGAATGAGGCAGTCTGAGGAGTACAGAAAACAGAGGCTTTATATATGCTTAGGGTTACAAACTCAGCATAAAAGAAAGGGGCAGTCATAGCTTTTGCAAGCATGCACAAATGCCTAACATGGACATGCAAGATCTGCCAAACATTAGCCAATAGGAAAACATTCAAAACAAGGTATCATGTAACCAGAACATCCCCCCTGAGTCGTGTCTTTGCCCGATCCCATAAGTCAATCAATGACCGCACCTATAGGTCAATCAGTAATGGCAGGACATGTTTGCGTGCTTCAAAGGGATGGTTTGTGTAATAGGAAAACACATGGAGAGAATAGCGAAGGCCAAAAGATAAGATACAGCACGAAAAGAATACTAAAGGCTAACAGATAGTTAGTACAGGGATTAGGTGGTCCAGACAAGAATTAGTTTAGGCCGGTTGGTATCTGAGATGAGTTTCAAGACAAGGACAGAGAGGGTTTTCAACACATTGCAGTCCAAAAGGGCAGAGACACTTCGTGAATCATGCAGCCTGTGTAAAGGCAACACAAAATGGAGTTTGAATGTAAAATGGAGTCGAAATTAAAGAACCTCACATACTGTTAACTTATGAACCCCTATACCCCTAACATCTTATCATGCTGGCTGTAAATATATTTGCGGATATTTTTAAAGGCAGGCCAGTCTAATAGAAGCTAGGTGCTAAACCATGAATGAAATGAAAAGAAAAGAGCATTTATATAGCGCGATAGCTACCCTCAGGCGTCCTAGCGCTGCCGACATCATGCTTAGTGCACAACAGTTCAGGCTATTCTGGTTTGTTAAAAAGCAGGGTTTTTAGGAGTTTACGGAAGGTGGCTGAGTAGTTTAGGCTCTGATCTGAGTTAAATGGGGAGGGAATTCCAGAGTCTAGTCGAGTTGAGGGAGAACAAGCGGCCTCCACATCTTGTTCTCTTGAACCTCGGTGTTACGGCCAGAAAAGAGGATCCAGATCTGAGCTGTCTGTTTAGGTGATAGGCTGTTATCAAAGTTTGGTTAATGGTGGCACCTGTTCTCCAGAAAGCTTGGGGAGCGATGCATATTGCTTTAAATTCAACCCTTTCCCTCACTGGTAGCCAGTGGAGGTCCTTCAGTCTGGGTTTGACGGGGACTCGGCGGGGGATCTGGAGAAGGATTCTGGCTGCGCAGTTTTGAATGATCTGCAACTTGTTAAAGTTCATCTGGTGTGCACCTAGGTAAAGCGCGTTCCCGAAGTCCAGACGAGATACGATCAGACCCTGGACCATTATCTGTCTAGCATGAAAAGGCAGCAGAGGAAGGATTTTTCGCAAAAGCCTTAGCAGCCCAAAGCAAATGGCTGAGAGTTTAGCTGCGTGGTAGTTGAAATTAAGGCATTTGTCCAGCCAGATGCCCAGGCTTTTGATCGTGTCTTTATGCACAGAGGCAGGTCCGAGGCAGGGGGGCCAGAATGGATTGATAGTGTTATAAATGGGACTGCCAAAGAGCATGAGCTCCGTTTTGTTCCCATTCATTTTGAGGCAGGAAGATGTCATCCACTCAGTGACTGCTTCCAGGCAGTTATTCAGACAGTCGGGTGTGGCTTGCGGGGGGTAGAGAGCCACCACCAGTTGGGTGTGGCTTGCGGGGGGTTGAGAGCCACCACTAGCTGAGTGTCCTCCGCATAAGTGACAATTTTCACTCCAAAAGTGCGGACGATCTCAGCTAGGGGGCTCATATATAGATTAAATAATGTAGGGCTCAGCAAGGAGCCCTGCGCAACCCCGCAGTCAAGGGGCTTGCTAGGGGAGGTAAAGTCACCCTCAAAAACCTGGAAGGAGCGATTGGAGAGGAAGGACCTAAGCCAGGTGATTGCCGTCCCTGATATTCCCTTATTGCTAAGTCGGTGCAGTAGGATGTTATGGCTCACAGTGTCGAAGGCGGCACTTAGGTCGAGGAGGATGATGGCTGCAGAGCCTCCCCGATCTAAAATTCTCCTGGCCTCCTCCGTCACTGCGATCAAGGCGGTTTCAGTCCCATGTTGGGGGCGGAACCCCGTCTGAGTGGAGTCTAAGAGATTGTTGGCTTCCAGGAACTCTGTTAATACTGTGTTGGCATGTTTTTCCAGGATTTCACTAAGCCACAGCAGCAGGGAAATGGGTCGATAGTTGGTGGGGTTGTTTGGTTCCAGATTAGGTTTTTTGAGGAGGGCTTTGACCATGGATCGTTTCCATGGGGGTGGAACGATGCCAGAGGATAAAGAGGCATTAAGTAGTAGTCCATCTTTTTACTCAAAGAAAAAGCTTTGGTCGGTCTAAAAACTGGTTATTTTTTAAATAGCTGTATTGTACAAAGAAGGAACATTTGTTACACCCAACCACAATTGCAATTTTTAAAAGGAGCTGGTGCTTCTCCAAGTTATTACTTAGAAGTTAATTTTCAAAAATTCTTCCTGATGGACCCCAGATGGTCAAAGTGTCAAACGGAGAATGAACTCCGGTCTCAGAAATCTCAAGGTGATCCAACCCTCACTAAGGGGCTTATTTACAAGCCATTGATGGACCCTGGATGGTCAAAGTGTCAAACGGAGAATGAACTCCGGTCTCAGAAATCTCAAGGTGATCCAACCCTCACTAAGGGGCTCATTTACGAGCCATTGATGGACCCTGGATGGTCAAAGTGTCAAACGGAGAATGTACTCCGGTCTCTGAACTCTCAAGGTGATCCAGCCCTCACTAAGGGGCTTATTTACGAGCCATTGATGGACCCTGGATGGTCAAAGTGTCAAACGGAGAATGAACTCCGGTCACAGAACTCTCAAGGTGATCCAGCCCTCACTAAGGGGCTTATTTACGAGCCATTGATGGACCCTGGATGGTCAAAGTGTCAAACGGAGAATGAACTCAGGTCTCAGAACTCTCAAGGTGATCCAGCCCTCACTAAGGGGCTTATTTACGAGCCATTGATGGACCCCAGATGGTCAAAGTGTCAAACGGAGAATGAACTCCTGTCTCAGAACTCTCAACGTGATCCAACCCTCACTAAGGGGCTTATTTACGAGCCATTGATGGACCCCGGATGGTCAAAGTGTCAAACGAAGAATGTACTCCGGTCTCAGAACTCTCAAGGTGATCCAGCCCTCACTAAGGGGCTTATTTACGAGCCATTGATGGACCCCGGATGGTCAAAGTGTCAAACGGAGAATGAACTCCTGTCTCAGAACTCTCAAGGTGATCCAACCCTCACTAAGGGGCTTATTTACAAGCCATTGATGGACCCTGGATGGTCAAAGTGTCAAACGGAGAATGAACTCCTGTCTCTGAACTCTCAAGGTGATCCAGCCCTCACTAAGGGGCTTATTTACGAGCCATTGATGGACCCCGGATGGTCAAAGTGTCAAACGGAGAATGAACTCCTGTCTCTGAACTCTCAAGGTGATCCAGCCCTCACTAAGGGGCTTATTTACGAGCCATTGATGGACCCTGGATGGTCAAAGTGTCAAACGGAGAATGAACTCCTGTCTCTGAACTCTCAAGGTGATCCAGCCCTCACTAAGGGGCTTATTTACGAGCCATTGATGGACCCTGGATGGTCAAAGTGTCAAACAGAGAATGTACTCCGGTCTCTGAACTCTCAAGGTGATCCAGCCCTCACTAAGGGGCTTATTTACGAGCCATTGATGGACCCTGGATGGTCAAAGTGTCAAACGGAGAATGCACTCCTGTCACAGAACTCTCAAGGTGATCCAACCCTCACTAAGGGGCTTATTTACGAGCCATTGATGGACCCCGGATGGTCAAAGTGTCAAACGGAGAATGAATTCCGGTCTCAGAACTCTCAAGGTGATCCAACCCTCACTAAGGGGCTTATTTACGAGCCATTGATGGACCCCGGATGGTCAAAGTGTCAAACGTAGAATGTACTCCTGTCTCAGAACTCTCAAGGTGATCCAGCCCTCAATAAGGGGCTTATTTACGAGCCATTGATGGACCTCGGATGGTCAAAGTGTCAAACGGAGAATGTACTCCTGTCTCAGAACTCTCAAGGTGATCCAGCCCTCACTAAGGGGCTTATTTACGAGCCATTGATGGACCCCAGATGGTCAAAGTGTCAAACGGAGAATGTACTCCTGTCTCCGAACTCTCAAGGTGATCCAGCCCTCACTAAGGGGCTCATTTATGAGCCATTGATGGACCCCGGATGGTCAAAGTGTCAAACGGAGAATGAACTCCTGTCTCAGAACTCTCAAGGTGATCCAGCCCTCACTAAGGGGCTTATTTACGAGCCATTGATGGACCCTGGATGGTCAAAGTGTCAAACGGAGAATGTACTCCGGTCTCTGTGTCAAACGGAGAATGCACTCCTGTCACAGAACTCTCAAGGTGATCCAACCCTCACTAAGGGGCTTATTTACGAGCCATTGATGGACCCCGGATGGTCAAAGTGTCAAACTGAGAATGAACTCCGGTCTCAGAACTCTCAAGGTGATCCAACCCTCACTAAGGGGCTTATTTACGAGCCATTGATGGACCCCGGATGGTCAAAGTGTCAAACGGAGAATGTACTCCTCTCTCAGAACTCTCAAGGTGATCCAGCCCTCAATAAGGGGCTTATTTACGAGTCATTGATGGACCCCGGATGGTCAAAGTGTCAAACGGAGAATGTACTCCTGTCTCAGAACTCTCAAGGTGATCCAGCCCTCACTAAGGGACTTATTTACGAGCCATTGATGGACCCCGGATGGTCAAAGTGTCAAACGGAGAATGTACTCCTGTCTCCGAACTCTCAAGGTGATCCAGCCCTTACTAAGGGGCTCATTTATGTGCCATTGATGGACCCTGGATGGTCAAAGTGTCAAACGGAGAAGGAACTCCTGTCTCAGAACTCTCAAGGTGATCCAGCCCTCACTAAGGGGCTTATTTACGAGCCATTGATGGACCCTGGATGGTCAAAGTGTCAAACGGAGAATGAACTCCGGTCACAGAACACTCAAGGTGATCCAACCCTCACGAAGGGGCTTATTTACGACCATTGATGGACCCCGGATGGTCAAAGTGTCAAACGGAGAATGTACTCCGGTCTCAGAACTCTCAAGGTGATCCAGCCCTCACTAAGGGGCTTATTTACGAGCCATTGATGGACCCCGGATGGTCAAAGTGTCAAACGGAGAATGCACTCCGGTCTCAGAACTCTCAAGGTGATCCAACCCTAACTAAGGGGCTTATTTACGAGCCATTGATGGACCCGGATGGTCAAAGTGTCAAACGGAGAATGTACTCCTGTCTCCGAACTCTCAAGGTGATCCAGCCCTCACTAAGGGGCTTATTTACGAACCATTGATGGACCCCAGATGGTCAAAGTGTCAAACGGAGAATGAACTCCGGTCTCAGAACTCTCAAGGTGATCCAACCCTCACTAAGGGGCTTATTTACGAGCCATTGATGGACCCCGGATGGTCAAAGTGTCAAACGGAGAATGCACTCCGGTCTCAGAACTCTCAAGGTGATCCAACCCTCACTAAGGGGCTTATTTACGAGCCATTGATGGACCCTGGATGGTCAAAGTGTCAAACGGAGAATGAACTTCGGTCACAGAACTCTCAAAGTGATCCAGCCCTCACTAAGGGGCTTATTTACGAGCCATTGATGGACCCTGGATGGTCAAAGTGTCAAACGGAGAATGAACTCCGGTCACAGAACTCTGAAGGTGATCCAGCCCTCACTAAGGGGCTTATTTACGAGCCATTGATGGACCCTGGATGGTCAAAGTGTCAAACGGAGAATGAACTCCGGTCTCAGAACTCTCAAGGTGATCCAGCCCTCACTAAGGGGCTTATTTACGAGCCATTGATGGACCCTGGATGGTCAAAGTGTCAAACGGAGAATGCACTCCGGTCACAGAACTCTCAAGGTGATCCAGCCCTCACTAATGGGCTTATTTACGAGCCATTGATGGACCCCGGATGGTCAAAGTGTTAAACGGAGAATGTATTCCTGTCTCAGAACTCTCACGGTGATCCAGCCCTCACTAAGGGGCTTATTTACGAGCCATTGATGGACCCCGGATGGTCAAAGTGTCAAATGAAGAATGTACTCCGGTCTCAGAACTCTCAAGGTGATCCAGCCCTCACTAAGGGGCTTATTTACGAGCCATTGATGGACCCCGGATGGTCGAAGTGTCAAACGGAGAATGAACTCCTGTCTCAGAACTCTCAAGGTGATCCAACCCCTCACTAAGGGGCTTATTTACAAGCCATTGATGGACCCTGGATGGTCAAAGTGTCAAACGGAGAATGAACTCCTGTCTCTGAACTCTCAAGGTGATCCAGCCCTCACTAAGGGGCTTATTTACGAGCCATTGATGGACCCCGGATGGTCAAAGTGTCAAACGGAGAATGAACTCCTGTCTCTGAACTCTCAAGGTGATCCAGCCCTCACTAAGGGGCTTATTTACGAGCCATTGATGGACCCTGGATGGTCAAAGTGTCAAACAGAGAATGTACTCCGGTCTCTGAACTCTCAAGGTGATCCAGCCCTCACTAAGGGGCTTATTTACGAGCCATTGATGGACCCTGGATGGTCAAAGTGTCAAACGGAGAATGCACTCCTGTCACAGAACTCTCAAGGTGATCCAACCCTCACTAAGGGGCTTATTTACGAGCCATTGATGGACCCCGGATGGTCAAAGTGTCAAACGGAGAATGTACTCCTGTCTCAGAACTCTCAAGGTGATCCAGCCCTCAATAAGGGGCTTATTTACGAGCCATTGATGGACCCCGGATGGTCAAAGTGTCAAACGGAGAATGTACTCCTGTCTTTGAACTCTCAAGGTGATCCAGCCCTCACTAAGGGGCTTATTTACGAGCCATTGATGGACCCCGGATGGTCAAAGTGTCAAACGGAGAATGTACTCCTGTCTCCGAACTCTCAAGGTGATCCAGCCCTCACTAAGGGGCTCATTTATGAGCCATTGATGGACCCCGGATGGTCAAAGTGTCAAACGGAGAATGAACTCCTGTCTCAGAACTCTCAAGGAGATCCAGCCCTCACTAAGGGGCTTATTTACGAGCCATTGATGGACCCTGGATGGTCAAAGTGTCAAACGGAGAATGTACTCCGGTCTCTGAACTCTCAAGGTGATCCAGCCCTCACTAAGGGGCTTATTTACGAGCCATTGATGGACCCTGGATGGTCAAAGTGTCAAACGGAGAATGCACTCCTGTCACAGAACTCTCAAGGTGATCCAACCCTCACTAAGGGGCTTATTTACGAGCCATTGATGGACCCCGGATGGTCAAAGTGTCAAACTGAGAATGAACTCCGGTCTCAGAACTCTCAAGGTGATCCAACCCTCACTAAGGGGCTTATTTACGAGCCATTGATGGACCCCGGATGGTCAAAGTGTCAAACGGAGAATGTACTCCTGTCTCAGAACTCTCAAGGTGATCCAGCCCTCAATAAGGGGCTTATTTACGAGTCATTGATGGACCCCGGATGGTCAAAGTGTCAAACGGAGAATGTACTCCTGTCTCAGAACTCTCAAGGTGATCCAGCCCTCACTAAGGGGCTTATTTACGAGCCATTGATGGACCCCGGATGGTCAAAGTGTCAAACGGAGAATGTACTCCTGTCTCCGAACTCTCAAGGTGATCCAGCCCTCACTAAGGGGCTCATTTATGTGCCATTGATGGAACCTGGATGGTCAAAGTGTCAAACGGAGAATGAACTCCTGTCTCAGAACTCTCAAGGTGATCCAGCCCTCACTAAGGGGCTTATTTACGAGCCATTGATGGACCCTGGATGGTCAAAGTGTCAAACGGAGAATGAACTCCGGTCACAGAACACTCAAGGTGATCCAACCCTCACGAAGGGGCTTATTTACGACCATTGATGGACCCCGGATGGTCAAAGTGTCAAACGGAGAATGTACTCCGGTCTCAGAACTCTCAAGGTGATCCAGCCCTCACTAAGGGGCTTATTTACGAGCCATTGATGGACCCCGGATGGTCAAAGTGTCAAACGGAGAATGCACTCCGGTCTCAGAACTCTCAAGGTGATCCAACCCTAACTAAGGGGCTTATTTACGAGCCATTGATGGACCCTGGATGGTCAAAGTGTCAAACGGAGAATGAACTCCGGTCACAGAACACTCAAGGTGATCCAACCCTCACGAAGGGGCTTATTTACGACCATTGATGGACCCCGGATGGTCAAAGTGTCAAACGGAGAATGTACTCCGGTCTCAGAACTCTCAAGGTGATCCAACCCTAACTAAGGGGCTTATTTACGAGCCATTGATGGACCCGGATGGTCAAAGTGTCAAACGGAGAATGTACTCCTGTCTCCGAACTCTCAAGGTGATCCAGCCCTCACTAAGGGGCTTATTTACGAGCCATTGATGGACCCCGGATGGTCAAAGTGTCAAATGAAGAATGTACTCCGGTCTCAGAACTCTCAAGGTGATCCAGCCCTCACTAAGGGGCTTATTTACGAGCCATTGATGGACCCCGGATGGTCGAAGTGTCAAACGGAGAATGAACTCCTGTCTCAGAACTCTCAAGGTGATCCAACCCCTCACTAAGGGGCTTATTTACGAGCCATTGATGGACCCTGGATGGTCAAAGTGTCAAACGGAGAATGCACTCCTGTCACAGAACTCTCAAGGTGATCCAACCCTCACTAAGGGGCTTATTTACGAGCCATTGATGGACCCCGGATGGTCAAAGTGTCAAACGGAGAATGAATTCCGGTCTCAGAACTCTCAAGGTGATCCAACCCTCACTAAGGGGCTTATTTACGAGCCATTGATGGACCCCGGATGGTCAAAGTGTCAAACGGAGAATGTACTCCTGTCTCAGAACTCTCAAGGTGATCCAGCCCTCAATAAGGGGCTTATTTACGAGCCATTGATGGACCCCGGATGGTCAAAGTGTCAAACGGAGAATGTACTCCTGTCTCAGAACTCTCAAGGTGATCCAGCCCTCACTAAGGGGCTTATTTACGAGCCATTGATGGACCCCGGATGGTCAAAGTGTCAAACGGAGAATGTACTCCTGTCTCCGAACTCTCAAGGTGATCCAGCCCTCACTAAGGGGCTCATTTATGAGCCATTGATGGACCCCGGATGGTCAAAGTGTCAAACGGAGAATGTACTCCTGTCTCAGAACTCTCAAGGTGATCCAGCCCTCACTAAGGGGCTTATTTACGAGCCATTGATGGACCCCGGATGGTCAAAGTGTCAAACGGAGAATGTACTCCTGTCTCCGAACTCTCAAGGTGATCCAGCCCTCACTAAGGGGCTCATTTATGTGCCATTGATGGAACCTGGATGGTCAAAGTGTCAAACGGAGAATGAACTCCTGTCTCAGAACTCTCAAGGTGATCCAGCCCTCACTAAGGGGCTTATTTACGAGCCATTGATGGACCCTGGATGGTCAAAGTGTCAAACGGAGAATGAACTCCGGTCACAGAACACTCAAGGTGATCCAACCCTCACGAAGGGGCTTATTTACGACCATTGATGGACCCCGGATGGTCAAAGTGTCAAACGGAGAATGTACTCCGGTCTCAGAACTCTCAAGGTGATCCAGCCCTCACTAAGGGGCTTATTTACGAGCCATTGATGGACCCCGGATGGTCAAAGTGTCAAACGGAGAATGCACTCCGGTCTCAGAACTCTCAAGGTGATCCAACCCTAACTAAGGGGCTTATTTACGAGCCATTGATGGACCCGGATGGTCAAAGTGTCAAACGGAGAATGTACTCCTGTCTCCGAACTCTCAAGGTGATCCAGCCCTCACTAAGGGGCTTATTTACGAGCCATTGATGGACCCCGGATGGTCGAAGTGTCAAACGGAGAATGAACTCCTGTCTCAGAACTCTCAAGGTGATCCAACCCCTCACTAAGGGGCTTATTTACGAGCCATTGATGGACCCTGGATGGTCAAAGTGTCAAACGGAGAATGCACTCCTGTCACAGAACTCTCAAGGTGATCCAACCCTCACTAAGGGGCTTATTTACGAGCCATTGATGGACCCCGGATGGTCAAAGTGTCAAACGGAGAATGAATTCCGGTCTCAGAACTCTCAAGGTGATCCAACCCTCACTAAGGGGCTTATTTACGAGCCATTGATGGACCCTGGATGGTCAAAGTGTCAAACGGAGAATGCACTCCTGTCACAGAACTCTCAAGGTGATCCAACCCTCACTAAGGGGCTTATTTACGAGCCATTGATGGACCCCGGATGGTCAAAGTGTCAAACGGAGAATGAATTCCGGTCTCAGAACTCTCAAGGTGATCCAACCCTCACTAAGGGGCTTATTTACGAGCCATTGATGGACCCCGGATGGTCAAAGTGTCAAACGGAGAATGTACTCCTGTCTCAGAACTCTCAAGGTGATCCAGCCCTCAATAAGGGGCTTATTTACGAGCCATTGATGGACCCCGGATGGTCAAAGTGTCAAACGGAGAATGTACTCCTGTCTCAGAACTCTCAAGGTGATCCAGCCCTCACTAAGGGGCTTATTTACGAGCCATTGATGGACCCCGGATGGTCAAAGTGTCAAACGGAGAATGTACTCCTGTCTCCGAACTCTCAAGGTGATCCAGCCCTCACTAAGGGGCTCATTTATGAGCCATTGATGGACCCCGGATGGTCAAAGTGTCAAACGGAGAATGAACTCCTGTCTCAGAACTCTCAAGGTGATCCAGCCCTCACTAAGGGGCTTATTTACGAGCCATTGATGGACCCTGGATGGTCAAAGTGTCAAACGGAGAATGTACTCCGGTCTCTGAACTCTCAAGGTGATCCAGCCCTCACTAAGGGGCTTATTTACGAGCCATTGATGGACCCTGGATGGTCAAAGTGTCAAACGGAGAATGCACTCCTGTCACAGAACTCTCAAGGTGATCCAACCCTCACTAAGGGGCTTATTTACGAGCCATTGATGGACCCCGGATGGTCAAAGTGTCAAACTGAGAATGAACTCCGGTCTCAGAACTCTCAAGGTGATCCAACCCTCACTAAGGGGCTTATTTACGAGCCATTGATGGACCCCGGATGGTCAAAGTGTCAAACGGAGAATGTACTCCTGTCTCAGAACTCTCAAGGTGATCCAGCCCTCAATAAGGGGCTTATTTACGAGTCATTGATGGACCCCGGATGGTCAAAGTGTCAAACGGAGAATGTACTCCTGTCTCAGAACTCTCAAGGTGATCCAGCCCTCACTAAGGGGCTTATTTACGAGCCATTGATGGACCCCGGATGGTCAAAGTGTCAAACGGAGAATGTACTCCTGTCTCCGAACTCTCAAGGTGATCCAGCCCTCACTAAGGGGCTCATTTATGTGCCATTGATGGACCCTGGATGGTCAAAGTGTCAAACGGAGAATGAACTCCTGTCTCAGAACTCTCAAGGTGATCCAGCCCTCACTAAGGGGCTTATTTACGAGCCATTGATGGACCCTGGATGGTCAAAGTGTCAAACGGAGAATGAACTCCGGTCACAGAACACTCAAGGTGATCCAACCCTCACTAAGGGGCTTATTTACGAGCCATTGATGGACCCCGGATGGTCAAAGTGTCAAACGGAGAATGTACTCCTGTCTCCGAACTCTCAAGGTGATCCAGCCCTTACTAAGGGGCTCATTTATGTGCCATTGATGGACCCTGGATGGTCAAAGTGTCAAACGGAGAAGGAACTCCTGTCTCAGAACTCTCAAGGTGATCCAGCCCTCACTAAGGGGCTTATTTACGAGCCATTGATGGACCCTGGATGGTCAAAGTGTCAAACGGAGAATGAACTCCGGTCACAGAACACTCAAGGTGATCCAACCCTCACGAAGGGGCTTATTTACGACCATTGATGGACCCCGGATGGTCAAAGTGTCAAACGGAGAATGTACTCCGGTCTCAGAACTCTCAAGGTGATCCAGCCCTCACTAAGGGGCTTATTTACGAGCCATTGATGGACCCCGGATGGTCAAAGTGTCAAACGGAGAATGCACTCCGGTCTCAGAACTCTCAAGGTGATCCAACCCTAACTAAGGGGCTTATTTACGAGCCATTGATGGACCCGGATGGTCAAAGTGTCAAACGGAGAATGTACTCCTGTCTCCGAACTCTCAAGGTGATCCAGCCCTCACTAAGGGGCTTATTTACGAACCATTGATGGACCCCAGATGGTCAAAGTGTCAAACGGAGAATGAACTCCGGTCTCAGAACTCTCAAGGTGATCCAACCCTCACTAAGGGGCTTATTTACGAGCCATTGATGGACCCCGGATGGTCAAAGTGTCAAACGGAGAATGCACTCCGGTCTCAGAACTCTCAAGGTGATCCAACCCTCACTAAGGGGCTTATTTACGAGCCATTGATGGACCCTGGATGGTCAAAGTGTCAAACGGAGAATTAACTTCGGTCACAGAACTCTCAAGGTGATCCAGCCCTCACTAAGGGGCTTATTTACGAGCCATTGATGGACCCTGGATGGTCAAAGTGTCAAACGGAGAATGAACTCCGGTCACAGAACTCTGAAGGTGATCCAGCCCTCACTAAGGGCCTTATTTACGAGCCATTGATGGACCCTGGATGGTCAAAGTGTCAAACGGAGAATGAACTCCGGTCTCAGAACTCTCAAGGTGATCCAGCCCTCACTAAGGGGCTTATTTACGAGCCATTGATGGACCCTGGATGGTCAAAGTGTCAAACGGAGAATGCACTCCGGTCACAGAACTCTCAAGGTGATCCAGCCCTCACTAATGGGCTTATTTACGAGCCATTGATGGACCCCGGATGGTCAAAGTGTTAAACGGAGAATGTATTCCTGTCTCAGAACTCTCACGGTGATCCAGCCCTCACTAAGGGGCTTATTTACGAGCCATTGATTGACCCCGGATGGTCAAAGTGTCAAATGAAGAATGTACTCCGGTCTCAGAACTCTCAAGGTGATCCAGCCCTCACTAAGGGGCTTATTTACGAGCCATTGATGGACCCCGGATGGTCGAAGTGTCAAACGGAGAATGAACTCCTGTCTCAGAACTCTCAAGGTGATCCAACCCCTCACTAAGGGGCTTATTTACAAGCCATTGATGGACCCTGGATGGTCAAAGTGTCAAACGGAGAATGAACTCCTGTCTCTGAACTCTCAAGGTGATCCAGCCCTCACTAAGGGGCTTATTTACGAGCCATTGATGGACCCCGGATGGTCAAAGTGTCAAACGGAGAATGAACTCCTGTCTCTGAACTCTCAAGGTGATCCAGCCCTCACTAAGGGGCTTATTTACGAGCCATTGATGGACCCTGGATGGTCAAAGTGTCAAACAGAGAATGTACTCCGGTCTCTGAACTCTCAAGGTGATCCAGCCCTCACTAAGGGGCTTATTTACGAGCCATTGATGGACCCTGGATGGTCAAAGTGTCAAACGGAGAATGCACTCCTGTCACAGAACTCTCAAGGTGATCCAACCCTCACTAAGGGGCTTATTTACGAGCCATTGATGGACCCCGGATGGTCAAAGTGTCAAACGGAGAATGTACTCCTGTCTCAGAACTCTCAAGGTGATCCAGCCCTCAATAAGGGGCTTATTTACGAGCCATTGATGGACCCCGGATGGTCAAAGTGTCAAACGGAGAATGTACTCCTGTCTTTGAACTCTCAAGGTGATCCAGCCCTCACTAAGGGGCTTATTTACGAGCCATTGATGGACCCTGGATGGTCAAAGTGTCAAACGGAGAATGTACTCCTGTCTCCGAACTCTCAAGGTGATCCAGCCCTCACTAAGGGGCTCATTTATGAGCCATTGATGGACCCCGGATGGTCAAAGTGTCAAACGGAGAATGAACTCCTGTCTCAGAACTCTCAAGGAGATCCAGCCCTCACTAAGGGGCTTATTTACGAGCCATTGATGGACCCTGGATGGTCAAAGTGTCAAACGGAGAATGTACTCCGGTCTCTGAACTCTCAAGGTGATCCAGCCCTCACTAAGGGGCTTATTTACGAGCCATTGATGGACCCTGGATGGTCAAAGTGTCAAACGGAGAATGCACTCCTGTCACAGAACTCTCAAGGTGATCCAACCCTCACTAAGGGGCTTATTTACGAGCCATTGATGGACCCCGGATGGTCAAAGTGTCAAACTGAGAATGAACTCCGGTCTCAGAACTCTCAAGGTGATCCAACCCTCACTAAGGGGCTTATTTACGAGCCATTGATGGACCCCGGATGGTCAAAGTGTCAAACGGAGAATGTACTCCTGTCTCAGAACTCTCAAGGTGATCCAGCCCTCAATAAGGGGCTTATTTACGAGTCATTGATGGACCCCGGATGGTCAAAGTGTCAAACGGAGAATGTACTCCTGTCTCAGAACTCTCAAGGTGATCCAGCCCTCACTAAGGGGCTTATTTACGAGCCATTGATGGACCCCGGATGGTCAAAGTGTCAAACGGAGAATGTACTCCTGTCTCCGAACTCTCAAGGTGATCCAGCCCTCACTAAGGGGCTCATTTATGTGCCATTGATGGAACCTGGATGGTCAAAGTGTCAAACGGAGAATGAACTCCTGTCTCAGAACTCTCAAGGTGATCCAGCCCTCACTAAGGGGCTTATTTACGAGCCATTGATGGACCCTGGATGGTCAAAGTGTCAAACGGAGAATGAACTCCGGTCACAGAACACTCAAGGTGATCCAACCCTCACGAAGGGGCTTATTTACGACCATTGATGGACCCCGGATGGTCAAAGTGTCAAACGGAGAATGTACTCCGGTCTCAGAACTCTCAAGGTGATCCAGCCCTCACTAAGGGGCTTATTTACGAGCCATTGATGGACCCCGGATGGTCAAAGTGTCAAACGGAAAATGCACTCCGGTCTCAGAACTCTCAAGGTGATCCAACCCTAACTAAGGGGCTTATTTACGAGCCATTGATGGACCCGGATGGTCAAAGTGTCAAACGGAGAATGTACTCCTGTCTCCGAACTCTCAAGGTGATCCAGCCCTCACTAAGGGGCTTATTTACGAGCCATTGATGGACCCCGGATGGTCAAAGTGTCAAATGAAGAATGTACTCCGGTCTCAGAACTCTCAAGGTGATCCAGCCCTCACTAAGGGGCTTATTTACGAGCCATTGATGGACCCCGGATGGTCGAAGTGTCAAACGGAGAATGAACTCCTGTCTCAGAACTCTCAAGGTGATCCAACCCCTCACTAAGGGGCTTATTTACGAGCCATTGATGGACCCTGGATGGTCAAAGTGTCAAACGGAGAATGCACTCCTGTCACAGAACTCTCAAGGTGATCCAACCCTCACTAAGGGGCTTATTTACGAGCCATTGATGGACCCCGGATGGTCAAAGTGTCAAACGGAGAATGAATTCCGGTCTCAGAACTCTCAAGGTGATCCAACCCTCACTAAGGGGCTTATTTACGAGCCATTGATGGACCCCGGATGGTCAAAGTGTCAAACGGAGAATGTACTCCTGTCTCAGAACTCTCAAGGTGATCCAGCCCTCAATAAGGGGCTTATTTACGAGCCATTGATGGACCCCGGATGGTCAAAGTGTCAAACGGAGAATGTACTCCTGTCTCAGAACTCTCAAGGTGATCCAGCCCTCACTAAGGGGCTTATTTACGAGCCATTGATGGACCCCGGATGGTCAAAGTGTCAAACGGAGAATGTACTCCTGTCTCCGAACTCTCAAGGTGATCCAGCCCTCACTAAGGGGCTCATTTATGAGCCATTGATGGACCCCGGATGGTCAAAGTGTCAAACGGAGAATGTACTCCTGTCTCAGAACTCTCAAGGTGATCCAGCCCTCACTAAGGGGCTTATTTACGAGCCATTGATGGACCCCGGATGGTCAAAGTGTCAAACGGAGAATGTACTCCTGTCTCCGAACTCTCAAGGTGATCCAGCCCTCACTAAGGGGCTCATTTATGTGCCATTGATGGAACCTGGATGGTCAAAGTGTCAAACGGAGAATGAACTCCTGTCTCAGAACTCTCAAGGTGATCCAGCCCTCACTAAGGGGCTTATTTACGAGCCATTGATGGACCCTGGATGGTCAAAGTGTCAAACGGAGAATGAACTCCGGTCACAGAACACTCAAGGTGATCCAACCCTCACGAAGGGGCTTATTTACGACCATTGATGGACCCCGGATGGTCAAAGTGTCAAACGGAGAATGTACTCCGGTCTCAGAACTCTCAAGGTGATCCAGCCCTCACTAAGGGGCTTATTTACGAGCCATTGATGGACCCCGGATGGTCAAAGTGTCAAACGGAGAATGCACTCCGGTCTCAGAACTCTCAAGGTGATCCAACCCTAACTAAGGGGCTTATTTACGAGCCATTGATGGACCCGGATGGTCAAAGTGTCAAACGGAGAATGTACTCCTGTCTCCGAACTCTCAAGGTGATCCAGCCCTCACTAAGGGGCTTATTTACGAGCCATTGATGGACCCCGGATGGTCGAAGTGTCAAACGGAGAATGAACTCCTGTCTCAGAACTCTCAAGGTGATCCAACCCCTCACTAAGGGGCTTATTTACGAGCCATTGATGGACCCTGGATGGTCAAAGTGTCAAACGGAGAATGCACTCCTGTCACAGAACTCTCAAGGTGATCCAACCCTCACTAAGGGGCTTATTTACGAGCCATTGATGGACCCCGGATGGTCAAAGTGTCAAACGGAGAATGAATTCCGGTCTCAGAACTCTCAAGGTGATCCAACCCTCACTAAGGGGCTTATTTACGAGCCATTGATGGACCCTGGATGGTCAAAGTGTCAAACGGAGAATGCACTCCTGTCACAGAACTCTCAAGGTGATCCAACCCTCACTAAGGGGCTTATTTACGAGCCATTGATGGACCCCGGATGGTCAAAGTGTCAAACGGAGAATGAATTCCGGTCTCAGAACTCTCAAGGTGATCCAACCCTCACTAAGGGGCTTATTTACGAGCCATTGATGGACCCCGGATGGTCAAAGTGTCAAACGGAGAATGTACTCCTGTCTCAGAACTCTCAAGGTGATCCAGCCCTCAATAAGGGGCTTATTTACGAGCCATTGATGGACCCCGGATGGTCAAAGTGTCAAACGGAGAATGTACTCCTGTCTCAGAACTCTCAAGGTGATCCAGCCCTCACTAAGGGGCTTATTTACGAGCCATTGATGGACCCCGGATGGTCAAAGTGTCAAACGGAGAATGTACTCCTGTCTCCGAACTCTCAAGGTGATCCAGCCCTCACTAAGGGGCTCATTTATGAGCCATTGATGGACCCCGGATGGTCAAAGTGTCAAACGGAGAATGAACTCCTGTCTCAGAACTCTCAAGGAGATCCAGCCCTCACTAAGGGGCTTATTTACGAGCCATTGATGGACCCTGGATGGTCAAAGTGTCAAACGGAGAATGTACTCCGGTCTCTGAACTCTCAAGGTGATCCAGCCCTCACTAAGGGGCTTATTTACGAGCCATTGATGGACCCTGGATGGTCAAAGTGTCAAACAGAGAATGCACTCCTGTCACAGAACTCTCAAGGTGATCCAACCCTCACTAAGGGGCTTATTTACGAGCCATTGATGGACCCCGGATGGTCAAAGTGTCAAACTGAGAATGAACTCCGGTCTCAGAACTCTCAAGGTGATCCAACCCTCACTAAGGGGCTTATTTACGAGCCATTGATGGACCCCGGATGGTCAAAGTGTCAAACGGAGAATGTACTCCTGTCTCAGAACTCTCAAGGTGATCCAGCCCTCAATAAGGGGCTTATTTACGAGTCATTGATGGACCCCGGATGGTCAAAGTGTCAAACGGAGAATGTACTCCTGTCTCAGAACTCTCAAGGTGATCCAGCCCTCACTAAGGGGCTTATTTACGAGCCATTGATGGACCCCGGATGGTCAAAGTGTCAAACGGAGAATGTACTCCTGTCTCCGAACTCTCAAGGTGATCCAGCCCTCACTAAGGGGCTCATTTATGTGCCATTGATGGACCCTGGATGGTCAAAGTGTCAAACGGAGAATGAACTCCTGTCTCAGAACTCTCAAGGTGATCCAGCCCTCACTAAGGGGCTTATTTACGAGCCATTGATGGACCCTGGATGGTCAAAGTGTCAAACGGAGAATGAACTCCGGTCACAGAACACTCAAGGTGATCCAACCCTCACTAAGGGGCTTATTTACGAGCCATTGATGGACCCCGGATGGTCAAAGTGTCAAACGGAGAATGTACTCCTGTCTCCGAACTCTCAAGGTGATCCAGCCCTTACTAAGGGGCTCATTTATGTGCCATTGATGGACCCTGGATGGTCAAAGTGTCAAACGGAGAAGGAACTCCTGTCTCAGAACTCTCAAGGTGATCCAGCCCTCACTAAGGGGCTTATTTACGAGCCATTGATGGACCCTGGATGGTCAAAGTGTCAAACGGAGAATGAACTCCGGTCACAGAACACTCAAGGTGATCCAACCCTCACGAAGGGGCTTATTTACGACCATTGATGGACCCCGGATGGTCAAAGTGTCAAACGGAGAATGTACTCCGGTCTCAGAACTCTCAAGGTGATCCAGCCCTCACTAAGGGGCTTATTTACGAGCCATTGATGGACCCCGGATGGTCAAAGTGTCAAACGGAGAATGCACTCCGGTCTCAGAACTCTCAAGGTGATCCAACCCTAACTAAGGGGCTTATTTACGAGCCATTGATGGACCCGGATGGTCAAAGTGTCAAACGGAGAATGTACTCCTGTCTCCGAACTCTCAAGGTGATCCAGCCCTCACTAAGGGGCTTATTTACGAACCATTGATGGACCCCAGATGGTCAAAGTGTCAAACGGAGAATGAACTCCGGTCTCAGAACTCTCAAGGTGATCCAACCCTCACTAAGGGGCTTATTTACGAGCCATTGATGGACCCCGGATGGTCAAAGTGTCAAACGGAGAATGCACTCCGGTCTCAGAACTCTCAAGGTGATCCAACCCTCACTAAGGGGCTTATTTACGAGCCATTGATGGACCCTGGATGGTCAAAGTGTCAAACGGAGAATGAACTTCGGTCACAGAACTCTCAAGGTGATCCAGCCCTCACTAAGGGGCTTATTTACGAGCCATTGATGGACCCTGGATGGTCAAAGTGTCAAACGGAGAATGAACTCCGGTCACAGAACTCTGAAGGTGATCCAGCCCTCACTAAGGGGCTTATTTACGAGCCATTGATGGACCCTGGATGGTCAAAGTGTCAAACGGAGAATGAACTCCGGTCTCAGAACTCTCAAGGTGATCCAGCCCTCACTAAGGGGCTTATTTACGAGCCATTGATGGACCCTGGATGGTCAAAGTGTCAAACGGAGAATGCACTCCGGTCACAGAACTCTCAAGGTGATCCAGCCCTCACTAATGGGCTTATTTACGAGCCATTGATGGACCCCGGATGGTCAAAGTGTTAAACGGAGAATGTATTCCTGTCTCAGAACTCTCACGGTGATCCAGCCCTCACTAAGGGGCTTATTTACGAGCCATTGATTGACCCCGGATGGTCAAAGTGTCAAATGAAGAATGTACTCCGGTCTCAGAACTCTCAAGGTGATCCAGCCCTCACTAAGGGGCTTATTTACGAGCCATTGATGGACCCCGGATGGTCGAAGTGTCAAACGGAGAATGAACTCCTGTCTCAGAACTCTCAAGGTGATCCAACCCCTCACTAAGGGGCTTATTTACAAGCCATTGATGGACCCTGGATGGTCAAAGTGTCAAACGGAGAATGAACTCCTGTCTCTGAACTCTCAAGGTGATCCAGCCCTCACTAAGGGGCTTATTTACGAGCCATTGATGGACCCCGGATGGTCAAAGTGTCAAACGGAGAATGAACTCCTGTCTCTGAACTCTCAAGGTGATCCAGCCCTCACTAAGGGGCTTATTTACGAGCCATTGATGGACCCTGGATGGTCAAAGTGTCAAACAGAGAATGTACTCCGGTCTCTGAACTCTCAAGGTGATCCAGCCCTCACTAAGGGGCTTATTTACGAGCCATTGATGGACCCTGGATGGTCAAAGTGTCAAACGGAGAATGCACTCCTGTCACAGAACTCTCAAGGTGATCCAACCCTCACTAAGGGGCTTATTTACGAGCCATTGATGGACCCCGGATGGTCAAAGTGTCAAACGGAGAATGTACTCCTGTCTCAGAACTCTCAAGGTGATCCAGCCCTCAATAAGGGGCTTATTTACGAGCCATTGATGGACCCCGGATGGTCAAAGTGTCAAACGGAGAATGTACTCCTGTCTTTGAACTCTCAAGGTGATCCAGCCCTCACTAAGGGGCTTATTTACGAGCCATTGATGGACCCTGGATGGTCAAAGTGTCAAACGGAGAATGTACTCCTGTCTCCGAACTCTCAAGGTGATCCAGCCCTCACTAAGGGGCTCATTTATGAGCCATTGATGGACCCCGGATGGTCAAAGTGTCAAACGGAGAATGAACTCCTGTCTCAGAACTCTCAAGGAGATCCAGCCCTCACTAAGGGGCTTATTTACGAGCCATTGATGGACCCTGGATGGTCAAAGTGTCAAACGGAGAATGTACTCCGGTCTCTGAACTCTCAAGGTGATCCAGCCCTCACTAAGGGGCTTATTTACGAGCCATTGATGGACCCTGGATGGTCAAAGTGTCAAACGGAGAATGCACTCCTGTCACAGAACTCTCAAGGTGATCCAACCCTCACTAAGGGGCTTATTTACGAGCCATTGATGGACCCCGGATGGTCAAAGTGTCAAACTGAGAATGAACTCCGGTCTCAGAACTCTCAAGGTGATCCAACCCTCACTAAGGGGCTTATTTACGAGCCATTGATGGACCCCGGATGGTCAAAGTGTCAAACGGAGAATGTACTCCTGTCTCAGAACTCTCAAGGTGATCCAGCCCTCAATAAGGGGCTTATTTACGAGTCATTGATGGACCCCGGATGGTCAAAGTGTCAAACGGAGAATGTACTCCTGTCTCAGAACTCTCAAGGTGATCCAGCCCTCACTAAGGGGCTTATTTACGAGCCATTGATGGACCCCGGATGGTCAAAGTGTCAAACGGAGAATGTACTCCTGTCTCCGAACTCTCAAGGTGATCCAGCCCTCACTAAGGGGCTCATTTATGTGCCATTGATGGAACCTGGATGGTCAAAGTGTCAAACGGAGAATGAACTCCTGTCTCAGAACTCTCAAGGTGATCCAGCCCTCACTAAGGGGCTTATTTACGAGCCATTGATGGACCCTGGATGGTCAAAGTGTCAAACGGAGAATGAACTCCGGTCACAGAACACTCAAGGTGATCCAACCCTCACGAAGGGGCTTATTTACGACCATTGATGGACCCCGGATGGTCAAAGTGTCAAACGGAGAATGTACTCCGGTCTCAGAACTCTCAAGGTGATCCAGCCCTCACTAAGGGGCTTATTTACGAGCCATTGATGGACCCCGGATGGTCAAAGTGTCAAACGGAGAATGCACTCCGGTCTCAGAACTCTCAAGGTGATCCAACCCTAACTAAGGGGCTTATTTACGAGCCATTGATGGACCCGGATGGTCAAAGTGTCAAACGGAGAATGTACTCCTGTCTCCGAACTCTCAAGGTGATCCAGCCCTCACTAAGGGGCTTATTTACGAGCCATTGATGGACCCCGGATGGTCAAAGTGTCAAATGAAGAATGTACTCCGGTCTCAGAACTCTCAAGGTGATCCAGCCCTCACTAAGGGGCTTATTTACGAGCCATTGATGGACCCCGGATGGTCGAAGTGTCAAACGGAGAATGAACTCCTGTCTCAGAACTCTCAAGGTGATCCAACCCCTCACTAAGGGGCTTATTTACGAGCCATTGATGGACCCTGGATGGTCAAAGTGTCAAACGGAGAATGCACTCCTGTCACAGAACTCTCAAGGTGATCCAACCCTCACTAAGGGGCTTATTTACGAGCCATTGATGGACCCCGGATGGTCAAAGTGTCAAACGGAGAATGAATTCCGGTCTCAGAACTCTCAAGGTGATCCAACCCTCACTAAGGGGCTTATTTACGAGCCATTGATGGACCCCGGATGGTCAAAGTGTCAAACGGAGAATGTACTCCTGTCTCAGAACTCTCAAGGTGATCCAGCCCTCAATAAGGGGCTTATTTACGAGCCATTGATGGACCCCGGATGGTCAAAGTGTCAAACGGAGAATGTACTCCTGTCTCAGAACTCTCAAGGTGATCCAGCCCTCACTAAGGGGCTTATTTACGAGCCATTGATGGACCCCGGATGGTCAAAGTGTCAAACGGAGAATGTACTCCTGTCTCCGAACTCTCAAGGTGATCCAGCCCTCACTAAGGGGCTCATTTATGAGCCATTGATGGACCCCGGATGGTCAAAGTGTCAAACGGAGAATGAACTCCTGTCTCAGAACTCTCAAGGTGATCCAGCCCTCACTAAGGGGCTTATTTACGAGCCATTGATGGACCCTGGATGGTCAAAGTGTCAAACGGAGAATGTACTCCGGTCTCTGAACTCTCAAGGTGATCCAGCCCTCACTAAGGGGCTTATTTACGAGCCATTGATGGACCCTGGATGGTCAAAGTGTCAAACGGAGAATGCACTCCTGTCACAGAACTCTCAAGGTGATCCAACCCTCACTAAGGGGCTTATTTACGAGCCATTGATGGACCCCGGATGGTCAAAGTGTCAAACTGAGAATGAACTCCGGTCTCAGAACTCTCAAGGTGATCCAACCCTCACTAAGGGGCTTATTTACGAGCCATTGATGGACCCCGGATGGTCAAAGTGTCAAACGGAGAATGTACTCCTGTCTCAGAACTCTCAAGGTGATCCAGCCCTCAATAAGGGGCTTATTTACGAGTCATTGATGGACCCCGGATGGTCAAAGTGTCAAACGGAGAATGTACTCCTGTCTCAGAACTCTCAAGGTGATCCAGCCCTCACTAAGGGGCTTATTTACGAGCCATTGATGGACCCCGGATGGTCAAAGTGTCAAACGGAGAATGTACTCCTGTCTCCGAACTCTCAAGGTGATCCAGCCCTCACTAAGGGGCTCATTTATGTGCCATTGATGGACCCTGGATGGTCAAAGTGTCAAACGGAGAATGAACTCCTGTCTCAGAACTCTCAAGGTGATCCAGCCCTCACTAAGTGGCTTATTTACGAGCCATTGATGGACCCTGGATGGTCAAAGTGTCAAACGGAGAATGAACTCCGGTCACAGAACACTCAAGGTGATCCAACCCTCACGAAGGGGCTTATTTACGACCATTGATGGACCCCGGATGGTCAAAGTGTCAAACGGAGAATGTACTCCGGTCTCAGAACTCTCAAGGTGATCCAGCCCTCACTAAGGGGCTTATTTACGAGCCATTGATGGACCCCGGATGGTCAAAGTGTCAAACGGAGAATGCACTCCGGTCTCAGAACTCTCAAGGTGATCCAACCCTACCTAAGGGGCTTATTTACGAGCCATTGATGGACCCGGATGGTCAAAGTGTCAAACGGAGAATGTACTCCTGTCTCCGAACTCTCAAGGTGATCCAGCCCTCACTAAGGGGCTTATTTACGAACCATTGATGGACCCCAGATGGTCAAAGTGTCAAACGGAGAATGAACTCCGGTCTCAGAACTCTCAAGGTGATCCAACCCTCACTAAGGGGCTTATTTACGAGCCATTGATGGACCCCGGATGGTCAAAGTGTCAAATGGAGAATGCACTCCGGTCTCAGAACTCTCAAGGTGATCCAACCCTCACTAAGGGGCTTATTTACGAGCCATTGATGGACCCTGGATGGTCAAAGTGTCAAACGGAGAATGAACTTCGGTCACAGAACTCTCAAGGTGATCCAGCCCTCACTAAGGGGCTTATTTACGAGCCATTGATGGACCCTGGATGGTCAAAGTGTCAAACGGAGAATGAACTCCGGTCACAGAACTCTCAAGGTGATCCAGCCCTCACTAAGGGGCTTATTTACGAGCCATTGATGGACCCTGGATGGTCAAAGTGTCAAACGGAGAATGAACTCCGGTCTCAGAACTCTCAAGGTGATCCAGCCCTCACTAAGGGGCTTATTTACGAGCCAGTGATGGACCCTGGATGGTCAAAGTGTCAAACGGAGAATGCACTCCGGTCACAGAACTCTCAAGGTGATCCAGCCCTCACTAATGAGCTTATTTACGAGCCATTGATGGACCCCGGATGGTCAAAGTGTTAAACGGAGAATGTATTCCTGTCTCAGAACTCTCAAGGTGATCCAGCCCTCACTAAGGGGCTTATTTACGAGCCATTGATGGACCCCGGATGGTCAAAGTGTCAAATGAAGAATGTACTCCGGTCTCAGAACTCTCAAGGTGATCCAGCCCTCACTAAGGGGCTTATTTACGAGCCATTGATGGACCCCGGATGGTCGAAGTGTCAAACGGAGAATGAACTCCTGTCTCAGAACTCTCAAGGTGATCCAACCCCTCACTAAGGGGCTTATTTACGAGCCATTGCGTCCGTTTTGCGCCTCTGGTGCGTCACTTTTTGTGACGCACAAGCGGCGTAAAAAATGCACCATGTTGCGTCATATTTACAAAGTGGCGCATCTAGGTAGATGTGTCACTTTGTAAACCCCTGCGCCACATTAGACCTGCGCCAGGTATAATGTATGCAGGGTGTGCGATCTGATCCAAGTAAGCCTCGTAGAAGTGACGCAGTGAAATCTATGAGATTTCACTGCGTCACTTCTAGGATGCAAATGCGTCAAAATCTTACGCCTGCCTCACAGCAGGCGTAAGACTGACGTAGTCACATTTAAAATGGGACTTGCCCATAGGTGGGTAGGGAGGGTGTTCCAGGTCTTGGTGGCGAGGTAGGAGAAGGATCTGCCGCTGGAGGTTATTCGTTGGATGTAGGGGACATTGTCGAGGGCGAGGCTGGCGGAGCGGAGCTGGCGGGTCGGGGTGTAGAAGTTGAGTCTGCTGTTCAGTTAGGCTGGTCCGGCGTTGTGGAGTGCTTTTTGTGTGTGGTTGAGGAGCTTGAAGGTGATCCTCTTGTCGACAGGGAGCCAGTGTAGGTCTCTCAGGTGGGGGAGAGATGTGGCTGCTGCTGGGGACGTTGACGACCAGTCGAGGGGAGGCATTTTGGATGCGTTGTAGTTGTTGTAGGTGTTTGGCTGGGATTCCTGCATAGAGTATGTTGCCGTAGTCCAGTCTGCTGCTGACGAGGGCCTGTGTCACCGTTCTTCTTGTTTTGGTCGGGATACACTTGTAGATCCTGCGGAGCATGTGGAGGGTATTGTCGCAGGAGGAGGAGATGGCGTGGACCTGTTTAGACATGGAGAGGGAGGAGTGGAGGACAAATCCCAGGTTGCGTGCATGGTTGGTGGGTGTTGGTGAAGTTCCCAGTGTGGTCGGCCACCAGGAGTCGTCCCAGGCTGAGCGGGTGGGTCGGAGGATGAGTACCTCTGTCTTGTCCGAGTTCAGCTTCAGACGGCTGTTCTGCATCCAGTCGGCGACTGCCTTCATTCCCTCGTGGAGCTTGGTTTTGGCGGTGTGTGGGTCCTTGGTGAGGGAAAGGATGAGCTGGGCGGCATAGGAGATGATGTTGAGGTCGTGTTGGCGGGCCACTTGTGCGAGGGGGCCATGTAGACGTTGAACAGCGTCGGGCTGAGGGATGAGCCCTGGGGGATGCTGCAGATGATGTCGGTGGCCTCGGACGGAAAGGCCGGGAGGCGGACGCTCTTGGTTCTCCCAGAGAGGAAGGACGTGGTCCAGTCAAGGGCCTTCTCTTGGATTCCGGCTTCTAGGAGGCTTGTCTTTAGAGTGCGATGGCAGACCGCGTCGAAGGCGGCTGACAGGTCCAGGAGGATAACGGCTGATGTTTCGCCGTGGTCTAGTTGGCGCCTGATGTCGTCTGTAGCAGCGATTTTGTCTGAACCCGGACTGGGACGGGTCTAAGATGTTGTTGTCTTTCAGGTGGCCTGATAGTTGCATGTTGACGATTTTCTCGATGACATTCGCCGGGAACGGGAGCAGGGAGATGGGCCGGAAGTTCTTGAGGTCCTTGGGGTCCGCCTTGGGCTTCTTGAGGAGGGCGTTGATTTCCGCGTGTTTCCAGCTTTCCAGGAATGTTGCTGTTTCGAAGGAGATGTTGATGACCTTCCGTAGTTGGGGTGCGATGGCAGCGTCTGCTTTGTTGAATACGTGGTGTGGGCACAGGTCTGACAGAGATCCTGAGTGGATGGAGTTCATGACCATGCGTGTCTCGTCGTTGTTGAAATTGGACCAGGAGGTCAGGCGGTTTGAGCTGGTGGTGTTCACAGGGGGGTGTCGTAGTCGGGGCGGTCATGGTGTTGAAGCTGTCTTGGATGTCAGCGATCTTGCAGTGGAAGAAGATGGCTAGTGAGTTGCTCAGTTCTTGTGAGGGCGGTATGTCGTTGGCGTTGGCGCTGGGGTTGGAGAGTTGTTTTACGATGCTGAAGAGCTCTTTGCTGTCGTGTGCGTTGTTATCCAGGCGGTCTTTGAAGGAGGATCTCTTGGCTAATCTGATGAGGTGGTGATCTCTGCGAGTGGCGTCCTTGTGGGCTTCGCGGTTGTCCGCAGTACGTTTGTGGAGCCATATCTTCTCAAGTTTCCGGCAGGTGCGTTTAGAGGTCTGCAGCTTGTCGGTGAACCAGGTGGCTCTCTTGCTGGCGTGGTTGTTGCACGGTTTCTTGAGTGGAGCGAGGGTGTTGGCGCAGCCGTCGATCCACTGTCTGAGGTTGCGGGCTGCGGCGTCTGGGTTGGTGGGGTCGGTGGGTGGGTTCTGGGCGAGGGTGGTGATCAGCTGGTCTACGGTGACTTTGCTCCAGCAGCAGCGAGGCAGCTATTGGGTGCAGTTGTGCGTGGTTGGTTTGTTGAAGGTGAAATGGATGCAGCAGTGGTCGGTCCAGTGGAGTTCGGTGGTGTGGTCGAAGGCGACCTGGGTGCCTGTGGAGAAGAGGGGGTCCAGTGTGTGGCCAGCGGTGTGGGTGGGTGCGGTGACGAGTTGTCTGAGGCAGAGGTTGGGGAGGTCGGTGATCAGGGTGGCGGAGTTGGCATTGTTGTTTTCTCGAGGTGGAAATTCAGGTCGCCGAGGAGGATGTCGTCTGTGGAGGCGAGTGCGTGGGTGCTGGCGAGGTCGGCGATGGAGTCGCTGAATTGTGCTCGGGGTCCGGGTGGTCTGTAGATGAGTGTTCCTCTGAGGGTGGTGGTGGGGTCGGTGTTGATCCGGAAGTGCAGGTGTTCGGTGGTGTTAAGGGCGTTGTCTGCATGGGTGGCGATCTTGAGGGTGGACTTGTGGACAATGGCTAATCCTCCTCCGATTCCGTTGGCGCGATCCCTGCGGATGATCTTGTAGCCGTCCGGGACGGCTATGGCGATGTCGGGCTCCATGGAGTTGTTCCACCAGGTCTCGGTCAGGAAGGCCACGTCTGGGGCGGAGGTGTCGAGCAGGTCCCAGAGCTCAACGGTGTGTTTGCGTGCGGAGCGGGTGTTGAGGAGTATGAATCGGAGGTGTTTGGGTCCGGTCCTTGGAGGTATGGTGGTTCTGTCGCAGGTGAAGCTGCAATCAATCAATCAATCAGTGACACTTATAGAGCGCGCTACATACCCGTAGGGTCTCAAGGCGCTGGGGGGGGGGGTGCCGCTACTGCTCGAACAGCCAGGTCTTCAGCTTCTTCCTGAAGGAGAGGTGGTCTTGGGTCAGGCGCAGGTCGGTCGGGAGGGAGTTCCAGGTCTTGGCGGCCAGGTAGGAGAAGGACCTTCCTCCTGTAGTCGCTCTTCGGATGCGGGTGACGGCGGCGAGGGCGTGGTTGGCTGATCGGAGGTGGCGTTTGGGAGCGTAGAAGTTGACTCGGCTGTTGAGGTAGCTCGGGCCTTGGTCGTGTAGGGCTTTGTGTGCGTGGGTGAGGAGGCGGAAGGTGATTCTCTTGTTGACGGGGAGCCAGTGAAGGTCTCTCAGATGTCCGGAGATGTGGCTGGTTCGTGGGATGTCGAGGATGAGTCTGGCTGAGGCGTTCTGGATCCGCTGGAGTCTCTTCTGGAGCTTGGCGGTGGTACCGGCGTAGAGGGCGTTGCCGTAGTCCAGTCGGCTGGTGACGAGGGCCTGGGTGACGGTCTTCCTGGTCTCGGTGGGGATCCACCAGAAGATCTTCCGCAGCATGCGTAGGATGTTGAAGCACGCCGAGGAGACGTTGTTGACTTGCCTGGTCATGGAGAGGGAGGAGTCCAGGATGAAGCCCAGGTTGCGTGCATGGTCTGTCGGTTTGGGTGCGGTGCCCAGGGCGGGAGGCCACCAGGAGTCGTCCCAGGCGGAGGGTGAGGAGCCCAGGATGAGGACCTCCGTCTTGTCCGAGTTCAGTTTCAGGCGGCTGGTCGTCATCCACTCGGCTACCTCTTTCATCCCTTCGTGCAGGTTGGCTCTGGCGGCGGCGGGGTCGTTGGTCAGGGAGAGGATCAGCTGGGTGTCGTCGGCGTAGGAGATTATGCTGAGGTTGTGTTTGCGTACGATGGCCGCGAGGGGGCTCATGTAGACGTTGAAGAGGGTGGGGCTCAGAGATGATCCTTGGGGGACGCCGCAGATGACTTCGGAGGCCTCTGACTTGTACGGTGGTAGGCGGACCCTCTGTGTTCTTCCGTCGAGGAAGGAGATGATCCATTCCAGCGCCTTGTCCTGGATTCCGATGTTGCTGAGGCGCCGTACTAGGGTGCGGTGGCAGACCGTGTCGAATGCCGCGGAGAGGTCTAGGAGGATGAGGGCCGCTGTTTCTCCATTGTCCATCAGGGCTCGGATGTCATCGGTGGCGGCGATGAGGGCGGTCTCGGTGCTGTGATTGGCTCGGAAGCCGGACTGTGAGGGGTCGAGGGATCCGTTCGTCTCGAGGAAGGCGGCCATCTGCTTGTTGACGGTCTTCTCGATGACTTTGGCTGGAAACGGGAGGAGCGAGATGGGGCGGTAATTCTTGAGGTCGGTGGGGTCCGCTGTTGGTTTCTTGAGTAGAGCGCTGAGTTCGGCGTGTTTCCAGCTCTCAGGGAAGATGGTGGTGTCGAAGGATGTGTTGATGATGTCTCGCAGGTGGGGTGCGATGACAGCGTCGGCCTTGTTGAAGATGTGGTGAGGGCAGGGGTCGGTCGGTGATCCGGAGTGGATGGAGTTCATCGTGCGGATGGTGTCTTCGGTGCTGATCGGGGTCCAGGCGTGGAGGGTGGTGGTGGGGGGTGGTTGTTCGGTCATGGTGTGCGTTGGTTGGTTGTTGAAGCTGTTGTGTATGTCCGCGATCTTGTTGTGGAAGTATGAAGCGAGGGAGTTGCAGAGGTCTTGCGATGGGGTGATGTCGTTGTTTCCTGCGCTGGGGTTGGAAAGCTCTTTCACGATGTTGAAGAGTTCCTTGCAGTTGTGTGCGTTGTTGTCCAACCGGTCCTTGAATGCTGTTTTCTTGGCGGCGCGGATCAGCTGGTGGTGTTTCCGGGTGGCAAGTTTGAAGGAGGTCCTGTTGTCCGGTGTCGGTTCCCTTCTCCAGACTTTCTCGAGGGCTCGGCAGTTCTTCTTGGAGCTCTTGAGTTCGTCGGTGAACCAAGGGGCCTTCTTGCTGCCGGGTCTGCTAGGCGGGGTCCTCAGTGGGGCGAGTTCGTCCGCGCAGTTGCTGATCCACTTTGTGAGGTTGTCGGCGGCCTGGCTGGGGTTCGCTGAGCTGGCAGGAGGGTGCTGGCTCAGGGAGGTGGCGAGCTGGTCTGCTGTGATCTTGTTCCAGCTTCTGCGGGCGGCCTGTTGCTGGTGTTGGTGGGTCGTCGTTCTCTTGAAGGTGAAGTGGACGCAGCTGTGGTCCGTCCATTGAAGCTCTGTGGCGTGGCTGAAGTCGATGTCTGTGCTGGAAGAGAAGACTGCGTCGAGTGTGTGTCCGGCGAGGTGGGTGGGGGTGGACACCAGTTGCTTGAGTCCCAGGTTGGCGAGGTTGGCGAGCAGGGTGCTGGTGTTGCGGTCGTTGTTGTTCTCCAGATGGTAGTTGAGGTCTCCCAGGAGGATGTAGTCAGCGGAGGGGAGGGCATGCGGGCTGACGAAGTCGGCGATGTCCTCGCTGAATTGTGTGCGTGGTCCCGGGGGTCGGTAGATCAGGGTGCCTCTGAGGGTGGTGTTCGGGTTGGTGTGGATCTGGAAATGCAGGTGTTCGGCGCTGGTCAGGGTGTTGTCGGTGCTGGTCGTGAGACGGATGGTGTTCCTGTGGTGTGACAGGTGAAAGGTCCATGAGTCCATTTTGGTGTAGTTTCGAAGCAGGTGTGGTTTCAGCCAGATTGGGGCCATAAGTAGGAGAGGGGGGAGAAAACGAGCAGCTGGGGGCGGTACCAGCGGTAAAAACAGTGACAAGGGCACAGTGAGGGAGGCTGAGAGGGTAAATGGGCCCAGGCGGCGAGGAGGGAAAAACACAATAAGGTACAAAAATGAACAAAAAGAACAATAAAACCACCTAGGGCAAGGTTACAATAAAATACAGAGCAAAAAGGCAGGGCAGAGAAACACGATCACAGAAGTGTCAGACAGCAGTATCGAACCCTATCAGAGTGAGTCTTGAGGCGCAGCGGTGTACAGCGGAGCTGTGGGGGAGAGAGCAGACCTCGGACCGAGGGTCTGGGCTCTAGCTCGCGCTCCCCACTGCAGTGGCCATAAGTAGGGGAGGGGGGAGGAAATGAGCAGCTGGGGGCGGTACCAGCGGTAAAAACAGTGACAAGGGCACAGTGAGGGAGTGCTGAGAGGGGAGATGGGCATGGGCGGCGAGGAAGGAAAACCACAATAAATTACAAAAATGAATAAAAAGCAACATAAAACCACCTGGGGCAAGGTTACAATAAAATACAGAGCAGAAAGGCAGGGCAGAGCAACACGATCACAGAAGTGGCAGAGAGCAGTATCGAACCCTACCAGAGTGCAGCTCGAGGCGCACCAGTGTACAGCGGAGCTGTGGGGGAGAGAGCAGGCCTCGGACCGAGTTTTCCTGAATACTGGAACTCAATATTTCTGACTTTGCTTTTGCAGATTTACAGTATTATCTTCATTATTCTTAAGCATTTTGTACAATCAAGGATTGCTTTCTGTCGGATGTAAAGAGATTTAAATTACTTAAATGGAAAATACCGGAATGTGCATATTCAATTTTTAGTTGATTGTAAAAGCATCTCATTTATTACTATTGTTGAAACTTATGAAGACATATTTAAGACACATTTAACAATACATAGATCTTTGCATAAAAGTTCCTTTGAATACGCCACATCCTATTTATTTTAGCAAAGGTGTTCATAGAGTAACTTAACAAAAAAAGGGCGTTTGCACTGCACACATATACTAGTTACAGGTTTAGGTAGATTCATATGGTCACGGTTTTGTTAAAACAAGAACAGCTCTTGGAGTAAGAGTTGGATCAGGAAGACTCAAGACAGCCAGGTGGACATCAGGATGTTGTGCCATACATCAAATCTTATTGTTCATGGAGGTGCCTGGTTTCAATCCCTACTAACTCTTTTTTCAGGAGAATTATCTTTGCTGTAGTCTCAAAGCCTGATTACGGGGACCTTTTGTGCGCTGATTTTGGGTGGGGCCCTTGTGGCATTAAAGGGCTCTATCTGGACCATGTAGGCCCTGCATCATGTATCGATCCTCTCCCCATATAAGGTCCCTGTCCAATCTAAAATGGTGGTGCTTCTAAGACTCTAGGAATCTAGATATTGACATAGGACTTGGCATGTCCTTCTTATGGACATGAAAGAAGGACTATCATGTTCTATAGCTTCTAAGTATTTCCAAGATGGTGGCCATCTTAGAATTATTTTGTTTACTAATTATGCTTAGATTTCCAGACTGGCTCGATCTATCGAATTTCCAAGTGCATCCTAGGTCACTGTTCATCCCTCTAATCTGGATTCTATCTTCCTAATTGCATAATCAAGTTTCACCTAATGTATTTCAACTTCCCTTTTTTATATTTGCAGCTGGGCCCTCTCTTCGGGATTTGCTGATTTCGTCCTCGTAATCGCATGCATATTGGCCTCTTTGGCTTAACGCTACGCTCTCCACTTCTGAAATGCAGAGCTACAACGTGTTTACAAGAATACGGTGCAGCCCTGCATTTCTCCCTGTGCTGGGGCTAAATTTAGCTGCCTAGCACCAATGCAGGCAGCCTTGTATCATAGTGCAAGGGTGCCTGCGTTGAGGGGAACAGGCCTGACAAGTACCATGCATCAGGGGTTAGACTAACACATTTCAATGTGGTGGTCCGCATCACCATACTGAAGTGCAAAGTCACAAATTTTTATGGCTTTCTGAGCTGTCAAGTTCTGGAGCGCTGCTATAATAATTAGAAGTCAAACTGAGCAAAGCTGGCAGCGCACATTTAGGGGTTCTGGTTTAGCTACATTCAGGCATGGCACTTCGATCCATCACGTACCATGGACATCCGGTGATTCTGGGCAAATCATTCAATATCCCAGTGCCTAACAAAAATGAATGTGTTCATCTGTAGCGCAACTGGTGCTCATATAAAGCACTATGATCCCCGATAACTTCGGGTCGAGTGCGAGCTTAATGAAACTCCGAAAAAATTGTAGGGGACAATCCTATTCCAACTCTAATGCTAACCCTATGAAGCACGCTCCAACTTTAGGGCTACTTACACAAAGACGGACTGTAATCCAAGTCACAGAGTTTCAAACCCACAACTTCCTGAATTAAGCCTAAAGGAGGTTCTGGCGGTGCCCGACCAAAAGAACCAGTGGAGGCAAAGTTGCGTGAAGTTGGGGGTGGTTTCCTAGGGTCAGCTCAAACTGCAGCTGTTTAACCCCTTCGATGCTGATGACGGAACGGTTCCGTCATCAGCGTCGGTTGAGCTGTGCTGATGACGGAACCGTTCTGTCATGACTCCGCCCGCGCAAGACGGAGTCAGCATGGGCGGGGAATTCGCGCCGCACGGATGCGGTTAAGGAACGCAACTCTTCCCCCTTCAAGAGATTGACATCAGCCGCTTCCTAGTGGTTTATGTACTGTCTAATTATTTTAAGGGGCTGAGCAACCCCTGGTCATAAGCACTGAATGCCCATGCTCTTCCAGAACAAGGGCTGTCTGTCCCCTGTCAACACTCAGCATTTCTGTAAGGAACCGGTTACGTTTCAGCCCCACACGGGACCACACTGGTCCTCGTGGATCTCTAGGACCAAACACTCTGGTCCTGTGATCGGGGTCGATCAGCAGCCCTAGTTTTGTTGTTTTTGCCTGAAGTGTTCACCCCCATGTCTGCTAAAGGTGGGTTTATGAGAGAGAGTTTAGTGTTCACTGGCCAGACGCCTACAGGTGCTGCTGGAGAGGGTGTAGAATAGGGTGGGTTTAACAGGCATGATGAGGAACGGCTGACCTTCTCCATGGAGCGGCGCTGTTAGCAGATAAATGTAGATACTCTTACTAGCAGTACGAACAGTGGCACATAAGGCTTGGCATCACCATCATCGTTCCTTTGTAAAGCGTACATGTTTCTATTACTTTCATGTTTTACATCTTAAACCTTGATTTCCAAACTTGTGCTGAATATACTCAGCCAAAAGCCCATCTAGACATGGTTGGAGGGGACCTGATCCAGTCACTTATTGCAATTGTGAGGATGATTAAGTGATAATAAACAGGTTTGACATTAAAATCCATCGGCTTTGAGTCTCTGTGCCCTTCCCTTTAAGATTTGACTAATCAACAGTGTTACATCAGGCCCCTCACAACTCTCCGATGAGGAACACCCTAGACCAGGGGTCTTAAAACCTTTTAATGCCATGCCCCCAACTCCACAGCGATCGTCAGGTGCCCCTCAGAATGTTTCACAATTATTCTATCCAATTGACAATGTTTAAATATGTCTAGATTCATTTAAACATTACAGTTAAGTACTGTTTTAAGAATGCAATCAAATACATGATTGGCAAACATACTGTTCTGGTCAGGCAGGCTTTAATATAGCCTTATGACATGCTGACGAAGGCCTGCGTCTCGGGCCTGTAACAGGTTCAGGGCCTTTAACGACCGGTATATCGAGAGGCAGAAGGGCTATAAGGCAATTAGAAGATTCCACCCACTAAGGCAGAGGTCTTCAAACTTTTTGATGCCGAGACCCCCTTGTCAAAAGTTTTTAGGTGTAAGGACCCCCTCCTGACAAAAAAGTCTAGAACCTGTTACTCATCATCAATAACCATAAACGCCCGCAATTCCCCTGGCAAATCATTTTTACGGTGGAGAAATAATATTAAACACTTTCTTTTGTAAATGTTTTCCACCTCTAGGTAGCTACGTATAAAATAACGGGTAGCTTAAATGAAAAATAAATGTAAAAAGTTGTTACTCAGTGGAAAATGCACAATAGTACAATGTGAAACTATTTAAGATGAATGTATACGAACAATGTTTTTCGAAATAATATTGAATAAGTTTACAGACTGAACATATGAGACTGTAAATAAACATTAATGAAGCCTGAGGAAGTAGTGGGTAGTGGTGTTCAGTGTCTCAATCACGCCTGTAATTTTCACTCTATAATGGGCACCTACGCTCTTTCTCGCTCCATCTTTCATCGGAATATCTGACACCTATTCTGTTTCTACTTCAGCACTGTTTTTTCAGTCACTCTGGAATGCACTTTTTCATATCTCCTTCACGTCGTAACTCATCACAAAAACACTAAGAACTCACTCGCCTGTAAGCACTGTGTAGGAGAGTAGGGTCTGCTATCCTATGGTCACCCCAAATTTTTGCTTTTTGCTTCACTGGTTTATGACTTAATGTGGCTGTGGGCCTGCTAATCAGACCCACAGCCTGCTGTTCTCTCTCTAAATTACTGCCAATGCACTCTAGGTGCATTACGAATTGGAACTGGTTCACCTTATTGGCCCCTGTAACAGTGTACCCTAGGTACCCAGGGCATAGGTGTTTCCAAGGCCTACCAGGGGCTGCAGCATGTATTGTGCCACCCCTGGCCTGGCCTCCATATTTGACACAACTGGCTTATCACTCAGCTGGGGTAAGTTGGTGTGATCACCTCTTGCTTAGGTGTAGTATTCCTATACCTAACCTAAACTGGACACATATGTTCCTATCAGCCACTCCTATGGAAGGCCTCATCAATCCTGGAGGCAGAGTGCTTGGAAATATGTGAGATGGTGCTCTAGCATGAGCTGAGCCTGTCTGCAGCTGTTGGGAACAACTCCCTTAGCTGTTCCGGGATATTGCCATACCATATACTCTTAAGTGCATTATAATCCTCGCGGTTATATGCTAACTTTAGTTTGGCTTTATCAAAACATGTCGAGTAAGGTGTCATACGATTTGGAATACTATCCCCTCGACAGTTCTGTCGACGGGGATAGCATTCCACCCTTCTAGAGGGACACGACATGTACGAAGCCTTAACCCCGGTTAAAGTTAACCAGAGCGTCAGCATCACAAAATGGATGCTGCCACCACAGACACAAGTCTGACCTCCTGCTGCTGGGAGTCCTTCCAGCGAGGGAGGCTTGGACAAAGGGTTTCCGGCCTTGGGAGGTGCGAGCACCACCCCAGACAGGATTTTGTGTATTGGGTAGGATTGGGCTGAATAGATTGAGACATGCCCGGGGCACACAAGGTGTTCCCGTGTATAAGCCAGTCCAAACCGGTCCTGGGACTTTCCAGACCCAGGCCTGGCGAGGAGCTGGACAAAGGAAAGGGGGTGTAACCGCCCCCTTCCTGGTCCCACCCAGAGGAGGGACCTAGCAGGTGATCCACCCCTCAGATTGGGAATAAGAGTGGGAGCAGTGCCATAGCACCTGAGATCATCCTGAAATCAACTTGAAACTAAGAAGACGACTGGACTTTGACATTCTGCTGCTCAGAAGACTGAAGAGTATCTCCCTTGTGGCCTAGGAGTGGCCACCCTGTGAACACAGGTACCAACCAGCAACTCGATGTCTGCTTTGCCGCTGCCTCCCGCCGGAGCCCGAGCCCAGAGCCTGACAAGACCCAGACTCCCAGACTTCTCACAGCCCGATCCACAGTCCCTGCAAAGAAGGGACCCGTGGAGGCACCGAGAGACGTGGGACCGGACCTCTTGGAAGACCCCCGAAAAGCTGACTGCCCAGCATCCGAGGCACCCTCGACGTTGTGCTTTGGGGACTGAGAAGCCCCACCACCGAGCAGCCCTTGCACAGAAGATCATGCCCCCAGCATCTCCACGATCTGTGTGGGGCCCTTTTGCATCGTGCCATTCGACGCGCCATCCCGGCCACTAGCCACGTGGTCAGCGGCCATCTTGGCGACGAAACCTACAAACTACACTGCGGGTCTGGTTGCTCCAGACTTGCCCTCGCTCCTGTAAAAGGGAGCACCCGCTCTGACCTTGCTGGTCTGAGTGATAAACCTTTTTTGATTCCTGCGTGGCTTGCATTAGCCAAGGCCTGTTTGCTCCAATCAAGTTACCGACACCGCCAACAGCGAGAAGCCTACGTGGGACAGCTCGTGATCGACTCCTGGATGTCCTTGACCTCCTCGTGCCACGTGGCTGCAGAGAGAAGCTACACCTCAACGCCTGTTTACACCCGACATCTCCTGGTTCCAATCTGGTTCCGCGGTAGTCACTGGTTAGTGACTTTGAACATTGTCCCCTCTGCTTTCAAGTATTCACGACATCAGATCCACCCTTGGATCCACCGGAACTCTTCACATCGAGCCGCCTGCAGCATCTTCAGCCCCAAGCACCATCGACCAGCGTGACGAAACCCGACACTACTTCGACCCTATGCACCCGCGTCCTGTGGGTGAGGTAACTCAGCAACGGCGGTGTTCTCACACTGGTACACACCTCTAGTGTCTGTGTCTTAAGTTTCACTCCTCTAGGTCACTCGGAAGGTTCCTATCTAACTAACTTTATAACTTTTACGCACCATAGACATTGCATTGGTGAGTGCGTGCACTTTAAACACTGCACCTGAGTCCCGCAGGCCTTTCCTGACTTAGTCACTGCTAGTCCCGATCAGCTCCAGCGATTCCCAAGGCCCTAGGCCTATTTCCTTTTCGATTGGTATCTCTTATACCACTTTCTTAGTATATGGTTTAGGTGGCCACTAGGGCTCATCCATATTGTGCAACTTTTGTATATTTCAATTGTGTTTTGTTTAACGCTTGTGCTTCTGTGCTCATAAAGAGTTCAGGGGATATTTGTAGTTAATAAATATATATATATATTTTCAATATATATCTGTGTGGTGTCCTTTCATTTGGTATTCAAGGGGGTTGTATATGGTAAAACAGCTTGCTTCACCTGCCTTTCAGAGTTTAGCCTAAGACTGCTTTGTCCACGTTACCACTAGGATAACTGGTCTATAAGGTTGACTTACAGCCGATCATCATAAGGGTTGCTTGGCATGGTACAAGGTGATCACTAGAACTAGTGAGCATCATATACCAGGCCAACTTCTCACATTGGTGATCAGCGGATTGGGATCTGAGCTTGCTGTTTGTTTTACCATTACAATCTTTGAGATTATCATTTGAAAGATCATACAGGTACCTGCTAGGTACATATAAAAACAAGACTAGTATACTTAAGTTCTACTGAACTTAGTTGTTGTAGAGGATAGGGAGTAGCACACCCTGACTACAACTACTAGATAGGTTTAGTCGGTAAACACCAGTGTAGGTAGATTGCAACATATCCACCCACACTAGACCAATGTCTGGGGCAGAGGGTTCCACTGGGAATGTCTCTGTTAAGAGTGACCCTCCAAAGGCACCATCCAGATTTGCTATATTTTCCTTTAAGGAACTAAGGCAGCTTTGTTCCTTAAGAGGTCTGAAGACAGGGCCATCCCCTACTACAGACCACCTTAGAGAGCTCTTAGACCAGTCTGAGGCTCTAAAGACCTCTAAAGCAGACCCCATAGGGACTGCTGATGAAGGCTCTCCTTCTGAAGATGACACTACTGATGCCCCTGTCCCCATTGTCCAGGTAGATGAGGGTGACCAAGTCACTGGAGCTCCTCAGGTAGATGAGGAGGAGGAAGAAGAAGAGGAGACAGAAGGGGGGAGCAGTGATTCTGATGATGGCAGAAATAGTCAGGTGTTAGTCAGCAGGCTTAACCAGGCTAACTTAAGTGTGTTTGGGACTGAAGCAAGGATGACCTTGCCCAGGCACCCAGGTGGACTTAACCAGGAGCATAGGAGGAGGAAGAATCACTCAGGTGACTCCAATACCTCCCAGGCTTCTAGAGGTTCTCATGGTCACTCCAGAAGGGAGATGACTAGCCCTCAGAGAAGGGAACATGAGGCCAAAATGAGAGAGGCTGAGCTTAGGATCCAGAGACAAGAATAAGAAGTTGCCCTGGCCCAAGAGAAACTTGCTAGAGCAAGACAGCCTAGAGAGAGTGGGGTAATAGAACCCACTGGTGGCAGCATTATCCACAAGGATAAAGACAGGTCTTTTGATAACAGAAACCTGAGTAAGACTGTGCCCCCCTACAAAGCTGGGGATGATGTCCACAAATGGATGACTGCACTCGAGAGAGCCTGCAAGGTACAGCAGATCCCTCAGGAGCAGTGGGCAGCAATCTTGTGGCTCTCCTTTGAAGGTAGAGGCCGAGACAGACTCCTCACGGTTAGTGATGGGGATTCTAGAAACTACCTGGTCCTGAAGAGTGCTCTGATTGATGGGTTAGGCTTAACCACTGAACAGTACAGGTTAATGTTCAGAGACACCCAGAAGACACAGACTCAGGACTGGTCTGAATTTGTTGAGTGTGCCACTAAGGCTCTGGAGGGATGGTTGCTGGGAAGCAAGGTTACAGACTATGAAGGATTGTACAATTTGCTGATGAGAGAACACATTTTAAATAGTTGTCAGAACCAGCAGTTGCATCAACATTTGGTTGACTCAGATTTGACCTCTCCCCAAGAATTGGGAAAGAGGGCAGATAAATGGGTTAGAACCAGAGTTATGCAAAAGAACCAGAACCAGGACCAGGGTGGTGACCAGAAGAAAACAGAACAGAAGGGTGGGGAGCAGAAAGCTAAAGACCAGAAGTCTTCAACAGGGCCCCAAACTAATACAGAGGGTGGGTCCCAAACTTCCAAGAAGAAGAAGAAAGAAGGTCAAAGAAAACCCTGGTGTAGTACTTGTAAAAACACCTCTCACTGGACAAGTGAGTGTAAAAAGGGTGGACCCCCCAACACTGCAGCCCCTAAGGCACCTGCACCCACTAGTACAGCTAGCAGTGTTGGTCCACAAACTAAGGGGGTAGTGGGTATCACCTTGGGAACTGAAGGAGATTCTGACCTAGTCAGAACCCTTACACAGGCTGTTCTGGTTTGTGAGGGGGACATAGATTTGGCCCCTACCATCAATCCCAGTAATCTGGGCAAATAGAGACAGACGCCTTTGATTAATGACAAAGTGGCTCAAGCATACAGGGACACATGTGCCAGTGTCACTATGGTGACACCTAGCTTTGTGGACCCTGGACAATACGTGCCAGGTGATAATTACCTGGTGACCAATGCCAGCAATGTCACCACTACCCATAGTGTGGCAATTGTTAACTTTTCCTGGGGAGGGGTAACTGGCCTACAAAGAGTTGTGGTTAGTGCTGATCTCCCAGTTGAATGTTTGTTGGGCAATGGCCTGGAGAGCTCTCTATGGTCAGAAGTTGAGTACAGGACTCATGCAGAGATGTTAGGGATATCATCACATGTCCTTGCTGTGACCAGGTCACAGGCCAAAAAGTGCCTCTCTGAACCTCAGGTCTTGGATCCTGGAACAATGGACCAAGCACCTTCCAAGAAGAAAGACAGGAGGGTAAAGGCTGTGCCTTCCCAACTGCCTACAAGTGAGGATCAGCCTTCACAGGAAGCTGGTCTTGAGACCCCTGAAGGAACTGTCTCTGAAGAACTTGAACCTGACCAGGTTGAGTTTCTGGGTACAGGGGGACCTTCTAGGGCAGACTTGGGGCAGGCTCAGTTAACCTGTCCTTCTCTTGAACCCCTCAGACAGCAGGCTTCTGCTGAGGCTGCTGGGAATGCACAAGGTGCCCATAAAGTTTATTGGGATGATGGACTCCTTTATACAGAGGCTAGAGACCCCAAGCCTGGTGCGACCAGGAGGCTGGTTATACCTCTGCAATTTAGGGGTTTCCTTCTCACCTTGGCCCATGATAGTACTTTAGCAGGACACGTAGGCCAGAATAAGACTTGGGACAGGCTTGTCCCTCACTTTCACTGGCCTCACATGTCTGAAGACACCAAGGAGTTTTGTCGCTCCTGTGTAACCTGCCAAGCCAGTGGTAAAGTAGGTAGCACCACAAAGGCCCCCCTGATACCACTACCTGTGGTGGGGGTTCCCTTTGAAAGAGCGGGGATTGATATTGTAGGTCCAATGGATCCCCCTACAGCATCTGGGAACAGATTCATACTGGTGGTGGTGGACCATGCCACCAGGTACCCAGAGGCAATTCCACTTAGGACCACAACAGCTCCTGTTGTGGCCAGGGCCTTACTTGGAGTTTTCTCCAGAGTGGGGTTTCCTAAGGAGGTAGTATCTGATAGAGGTGCCAACTTCATGTCAGGATACTTGACAGCTATGTGGAAGGAATGTGGTGTCAACTACAAGTTCACCACTCCTTATCATCCACAATGTAATGGGCTTGTTGAAAGGTTTAACAAGACCCTAAAGGGTATGATCAAAGGATTACCAGAAAAGCTCAGGCGGAGATGGGACATCCTTCTACCCTGCCTTTTGTTTGCTTACAGAGAGGTCCCTCAAAAGGGGGTTGGCTTCAGCCCCTTTGAATTGTTGTTTGGGCACCCTGTAAGAGGACCTCTATGTCTGGTGAGGGAAGGATGGGAGTTATCTCTCAAAAAGCCTAAGCAAGACATAGTGGACTATGTACTTGGTCTCCGCTCCAGGATGGCTGAGTATATGGAAATGGCATCCAAAAACCTTGAGGCTAGCCAAGAATTACAAAAAGCTTGGCATGACCAAAAGGCTGTCTTGATTGAGTATCAGCCAGGAAGGAAGGTATGGGTGTTGGAGCCAGTGGCCCCAGCAGCACTCCAAGACAAATGGTCTGGACCCCATACAATTCTTGAGAAAAAGGGAGAGGTTACCTACTTGGTGGACCTAGGAACTCCCAGGAGCCCCCACAGGGTGCTCCATGTCAACAGGGAAGGCATATGTCAACAGGGAAGACATGGGCTTGCTCATGGCTACAGATGAGGGAAAGGAGGAAGAGAGTGACCCTCTCCCAGACCTGCTCACTCAGAACCCTGAGGATGGCTCAGTTGATGGTGTGGCCTTAGATGGCAGCCTCACTGAACATCAGCAACATGACTGTAGACAAGTTTTGCAGGCATACAGGCATATGTTCTCCTTGACACCCAGTCAGACTAACTGGTGTACCCATGTGGTGGACACTGGTGACAGTCTTCCTGTAAAAAGCAAGATTTACAGGCAACCTGACCACGTCAGGGACTGTATAAAGACTAAGGTGCAAAAGATGCTGGAATTAGGTGTTATTGAGCCTTCAGAGAGCCCCTGGGCTGGCCCAGTGGTTCTGGTCCCCAAACCTCACACCAAAGATGGCAAGAGAGAGATGAGGTTCTGTGTGGATTACAGAGGACTCAATGCTGTCACCAGGACAGATGCACACCCTATTCCAAGGGCAGATGAGCTCATTGACAAGTTGGCTTCTGCCAAATATTTGAGCACATTTGACTTGACAGCTGGCTACTGGCAAATCAGGTTAGCTGAGGAGTCTAAAGCCAAAACTGCATTTTCTACCCCAAGTGGGCATTATCAATTTGTGGTGATGCCCTTTGGTTTGAAAAATGCACCTGCCACCTTCCAAAGGTTGGTGAATCAAGTCCTTACTGGGTTGGATGAGTTTTGCGGAGCATATCTGGATGATATTGCTGTCTTCAGCTCCACCTGGGAGGATCACCTGGTCCACCTGAAGGAAGTGTTTGAGGCTCTGCAGAAGGCAGGCCTCAATATCAAGGCAACAAAGTGCCAGATAGGGCAGAGTAAGGTTGTATACCTGGGCCACCTTGTAGGTGGAGGCCAAGTTCAACCACTGGAGAGTAAGATCCAGACCATCAAGAACTGGTCCCCTCCAACTACCCAGACTCAGGTCAGAGCTTTCTTGGGCCTGACTGGGTACTACAGGAAGTTTGTTAAGAACTATGGGTCCATTGTGACTCCTCTTAATGATCTGACATCCAAGAAGATGCCCAAAAAGGTTCAGTGGACAGTAAACTGTCAAAAGGCATTTGATGACCTGAAGAAGGCCATGTGCTCTGCACCTATCCTGAAGAGTCCTGACTACTCAAGAGAGTTCATTGTCCAAACAGATGCTTCTGAGTTGGGACTGGGAGCAGTGCTTTCACAGCTTAATGTAGATGGTCAAGACCAGCCATTTACTTTTATTAGCAGAAGGCTGACCGCCAGAGAAAAACGTTGGTCAGCCATTGAGAGGGAGGCCTTTGCTGTGGTGTGGGCCCTGAAGAAAATGAGACCATACTTGTTTGGCACTCACTTCAAGATTCAGACCGACCATAAGCCCCTCTTATGGCTTAATCAGATGAAGGGTGAAAACCCCAAACTACTCAGGTGGTCCATTTCCCTACAGGGGATGGACTTTACAGTGGAGCACCACCCAGGGACTGACCATGGCAACGCAGATGGTCTCTCCAGGTACTTCCACTTATAACATGAAGACACAACTGGTCAAGGTTATTCTAATGTCCCTGCGTTTGGGGGGGGTTGTGTAGGAGAGTAGGCTCTGCTATCCTATGGTCACCCCAAATTTTTGCTTTTTGCTTCACTGGTTTATGGCTTAATGTGGCTGTGGGCCTGCTAATCAGACCCACAGCCTGCTGTTCTCTCTCTAAATTACTGCCAATGCACTCTAGGTGCATTACGAATTGGAACTGGTTCACCTTATTGGCCCCTGTAACAGTGTACCCTAGGTACCCAGGGCATAGGTGTTTCCAAGGCCTACCAGGGGCTTCAGCATGTATTGTGCCACCCCTGGCCTGGCCTCCATATTTGACACAACTGGCTGATCACTCAGCTGGGGTAAGTTGGTGTATTCACCTCTTGCTTAGGTGTAGTATTTCTATACCTAACCTAAACTGGACACATATGTTCCTATCAGCCACTCCTATGGAAGGCCTCATCAATCCTGGAGGCAGAGTGCTTGGAAATATGTGAGATGGTGCTCTAGCATGAGCTGAGCCTGTCTGCAGCTGTCCGGAACAACTCCCTTAGCTGTTCCGGGATATTGCCATGCCATATACTCTTAAGTGCATTAAAATCCTCGCTGTTATATGCTAACTTTGGTTTGGCTTTATCAAAACATGTCGAGTAAGCTGTCATACTATTTGGAATACTATCCCCTCGACAGTTCTTCTAGAGGGACACGACATGTACGTAGCCTTAACCCCGGTTAAAGTTAACCAGAGCCTCAGCATCACAAAATGGATGCTGCCACCACAGACACAAGTCTGACCTCCTGCTGCTGGGAGTCCTTCCAGCGAGGGAGGCTTGGACAAAGGGTTTCCTGCCTTGGGAGGTGCGAGCACCACCCCAGACAGGATTTTGTGTATTGGGTAGGACAGGGCTGAATAGATTGAGACATGCCTGGGGCACACAAGGTGTCCCCATGCATAAGCCAGTCCAAAGCGGTCCTGGGACTTTCCAGACCCAGGCCTGGCGAGGAGCTGGACAAAGGAAAGGGGGTGTAACCACCCCCCTTCCTGGTCCCACCCAGAGGAGGGACCTAGCAGGTGATCCACCCCTCAGATTGGGAATAAGAGTGGGAGCAGTGCCATAGCACCTGAGATCATCCTGAAATTAACTTGAAACTAAGAAGACGACTGGACTTCGACATTCTGCTGCTCAGAAGACTGAAGAGAATCTCCCTTGTGGCCTAGGAGTGGCTAGCCTGTGAACTTAGGTACCAACCAGCAACTCGACGTCTGCTTTGCCGCCAACCCCCGCCGGAGCCTGAGCCCAGAGCCTGACAAGACCCAGACTTCCAGACTTCTCACAGCCCGATCCACAGTCCCTGCAAAGAAGGGACCCGTGGAGGCACCGAGAGACGTGGGAGCAGACCTCTTGGAAGACCCCCGAAAAGCTGACTGCACAGCATCCGAGGCACCCTCGACATTGTGCTTTGGGGACTGAGAAGCCCCACCACCGAACAGCCCTTGCACCGAAGATCAGCCCCCCAGCATCTCCACGATCTGCATGGGGCCCTTTTGTATCGTGCCACTCGACGCGCCATCCCGGCCACTAGCCACGTGGTCAGCGGCCATCTTGGCAACGAAACCTACAAACTACAGTGCGGTCTGGTTGCTCCAGTCTTGCCCTCGCTCCTGTAAAAGGGAGCACCCGCTCTGACCTTGCTGGCCCGAGTGATAAGCCTTTTTCGATTCCTGCGTGACTTCCATTAGCCAAGGCCTGTTTGCTCCAATCAAGTTGCCGACACCGCCAACAGCGAGAAGCCTGCGTGGGACTGCTCGTGATCGACTCCTGGACGTCCTCGACCTCCTCGTGCCACGTGGCTGCAGAGAGAAGCTACACCTCAACGCCTGTTTGCACCCGACATCGCCTGGTTCCAATCTGGTTCCACGGTAGTCACTGGCTAGTGACTTTGAACATTGTCCCCTCTGCTTTCAGGTCTTCACGACATCAGATCCACCCTTGGATCCACCGGAACTCTTCACATCGAGCCGCCTGCAGCATCTTCAGCTCCAAGCACCATCGACCAGCGTGACGAAACCCGACACTACTTTGACCCTATGCACTCGCGTTCTGTGGGTGAGGTAACTCAGCAACGCCGGTGTTCCCACACTGGTACACACCTCTAGTGTCTGTGTCTTAAGTTTCAGTCCTCTAGGTCACTGGGAAGGTTCCTATCTAACTAACTTTATAACTTTTACGCATCATAGACATTGAATTGGTGAGTGCGTGCACTTTAAACACTGCACCCGAGTTCCGCGGGCCTTTCCCGACTTAGTCACTGCTAGTCCTAATCAGCTCCAGCGATTCCCAAGGCCCTATGCCTATTTCCTTTTCGATTGGTATCTCTTATACCACTTTCTTAGTATATGGTTTAGGTGGCCCCTAGGGCTCATCCATATTGTGCAACTTTTGTATATTTCAATTGTGTTTTGTTTAACGCTTGTGCTTCTGTGCTCATAAAGAGTTCAGGGGATATTTGTAGTTAATAAATATATATATATATTTTCAATATATATCTGTGTGGTGTCCTTTCATTTGGTATTCAAGGGGGTTGTATATGGTAAAACAGCTTGCTTCACATGCCTTTCAGAGTTTAGCCTAAGACTGCTTTGTCCACGTTACCACTAGGATAACTGGTCTATAAGGTTGACTTACAACCAATCATCATAAGGGTTGCTTGGCATGGTACAAGGTGATCACTAGAACTAGTGAGCATCATATACCAGGCCAACCTCTCACACAATGCATTTTCTTTGACCACGCTATGTCAATATTTAGGCAACTGTTTACCTCCTTCACACGCTCATTTGTACAGAATTACATTTGAAACTGGAATGCTATAACTTTTCTTCTTCAGAGAGGCCATGGACTGAATGGTCATGTATTCTGAACACCTACATGACACCACTGACGGCCACTGTGAGAAACTCACACTGCTTTGAACAAGGCACTCCAGGGCTCTCAGTTGTGGCCTGCAAACACTCTTACAGAAGGCATGATTAAGTAGTGAAATATACACAGGTAAATTGACAAATTTCAAGACAGCAGAACGTAAGGAAAGTTTGTAGTTGCGTGGTTCTGACCTCTGACTTCCATCCCATTTTCCCCTCGGTGAGACCGGCCCCCTATACCCATCCCCCCACCAGCCCAGCTCGCATTTTTCCTAGTGGACGCACTGCATGAACAGGCCTGCTGGGCTCAGTTAAGCTGGCACTTGCCTCCCGCAGAGCCTGACTGCTTCCTATATGTCGTGGTTGCCAAGACCCATCCTCCTTCATCAACTGGTGATGAGTATGCAGGATATGTTTGCTTCTGAGCAGCTCCCAGTGCGAGGCTTTTTCTGGTATTACCGCTCGGAGCTAATGCCATTAAGCAATCTTTGTTGTGTGTACCGACAAGAAGGCTGGTGAATGCGCGCCCCCCCCTCCCATGACCCCACGGCCCCTCTGGGGATCGCGCCCCACAGATTGAAGACCTCTGCACTAAGGGTAGAATGTTCTAAATTAAAAAGTGAAAAAACATGAAGACAAACATTGGAATATTGGAGCTCCGGACTTATACCAGCAATTTCAAGCCATTTAAGGGCTTTAATACAGTGAAAATGTATCTCAATACATAACTGTTGGCAAATTGCCGCTTTGCTATCATTTTATCCTCCCCTCCGGAGTCAGCAACAAGGTGATTCAGAAATGTTTGACCTTTTTATTCTGTACACTGCAGTAAAAGCTAGGGACAGCTGTCTTGTTCACAAACCAAACTACCTTTTAAATTAGTTTGAGCATCCCCAGTGCCCTCCGCCTAGTTTGAGAAACCAGTTCTCCGTGAACACCCACCACGTCATACAGGACAGGGAACCAAGTCGATAGTGAGTCATCTTTCTTTACTTGAATATCATTGGTTCACAAAGCCTTCCATTAAAAGACGTGAAGCACAGGTCTTTGTATCACAAGTAGCACTTCTCTCTCCATCAACACAGGAGAGCTAGTCCCATGTCAAAGAAACCTTGTCAGTCATGTGAACGCCAAAAGCAGAGCCATTCTGACAGCAGTCACACTGTCGAGAGAAGACTCCCCTCTAATGCCACCTGTGCCAGACTCCCTGCTGACAACAGTCACAGTGTCGAGACAGAACCCTCTTCTAATGCCACCTGTGCCATACTCCCTGCTGACAGCAGTCACGCTGTTGAGACAGGACCCCCTTCTAATGCCACCTGTGCCAGACACCTGCTGACAGCATTCACACTATCGAGACAGAGCCCCCTTCTAATGCCACCTGTCCCAGACTCCCTGCTGACAACAGTCACGGTGTCAAGACAGGACCCCCATCTAATGCCACCTGTGCCAGACTCCCTGCTGACAGCGGTCACACTGTCGAGACAGTACCCCCTTCTAATGCCACCTCCGCCAGACCACCTGCTGACAGCAGTCCCACTGTCGAGAGAGGACCCCCTTCTAATGCCACCTGTGCCATACTCCCTGCTGAGGGCAGTCACACTGTCGAGCGAGGACCCCCTTCTAATGCCACCTCTGCTAGACTCCCTGCTGGCAGCACAAATTATCTTGAGTTTAGGGGCGCAATATCATTTCTTTAAAATCAGCAGTAAAATGCCAAAATCCAAATCAATTTTTTATTCTATTACATATCTTAAAAACATGCCTTTCTTTTTAATATGTAAAACTTAGTCATTATTGTGTACATTTTATAGCAACGTGATTGTTTCTACCTTTATATTATTTTTGTGCAATCAATCTTTTTTTTTCATTTCTTTTGTGGAACAATCATGTCAAAATTCGGCTCCATTAGCCATCAAAAAATCGTCGTCCAAGAATGTAAAATGGTGATTTTGCTTAACTATCACACAACATGCGGCTCAGTGACTTTTATAAATGATTCCTCACTCTCCTGAAAAGAAGCCGCGTGCTCATCCTGTCTATCACACAGTATGCAGGTTGGAGACTTTCATTATTAATCTGCATCTGGTGAACAGACACTGTGTGATCAGCCTGGCTATCTCACAGCTGCAGGTCTGTGACCTTCATTATTGATCCTGCACTCTTCTGAAGTGTGCTCGGCCTGGCTATCACACAGCTGCAGCTCTGTGACCTTCATTATTGATGCTGCACTCTTCTGAAGTGTGCTCGGCCTGGCTATCACACAGCTGCAGCTCTGTGACCTTCATTATTAATCCTGCACTCTTCTGGAGTGAAGTACTCAGCCTGGCTATCTCACAGCTGGAGTTCTGCGACCGTCATTATTGATCCTGCACTCTTCTGAAGTATGGCCGGCCTGGCTATCACACAGCTGCAGCTCTTTGACCTTCATTACTGATCCTGCACTCTTCTGGAGTGAAGTACTCAGCCTGGCTATCTCACAGCTGGTGTTCTGCGACCTTCATTATTGATCCTGCACTCTTCTGAAGTGTGCTCGGCCTGGCTATCACACACCTGCAGCTCTTTGACCTTCATTATTGATCCTGCACAATATTCAAAGCCCTCTCCAATCTCGCGCCTGCCTTTATTTCTTGTAGCCTGAAGCGGTATATACTCACGAGAAACCTTCGATCTTCTGCCGATAACCTTCTGCTTATCCCTTAAATCCGTCGCAAAAAACATGGCGGCCTCCGTTTCTCTTTTTTAGCCCCCAAATTCTGAAACTCCCTTCCGTCCTCTTTTCGGCACTGCCCTACCTATGAGTGTTTTCGTAGGACACTGAAGACGTTTCTCTATCAGTTAGCATTTGAGTAAACCTCTGCCCTTGCCCTCCGCATCTGTTATGAGCGCCAAGAAACCGTTTCGGTGAATGTGCGCGGTATAAAATATTTTAACATAACATAACATAACTGCTCTCTTCTGGAGTGAAGTACTCAGCCTGGCTATCTCACAGCTGGTGTTCTGCGACCTTCATTATTTATCCTGCGCTCTTCTGAAGTGTGCTCGGCCTGGCTATCACACTGCTTCAGCTCTGCGACCTTCATTATTGATCCTGCACTCTTCTGAAGTGTGCTCGGCCTGGCTTTCACACAGCTGCAGGTCTGTGACCTTCATTATTGATCCTGCAATCTTCTGAAGTGAAGCCTTTTGCTCGGCCTGGATATCACACAGCTGCAGCTCTGTAACCTTCATTATTGATCCTGCACTCTTCTGAAGTGTGCTCGGCCTGGCTTTCACACAGCTGCAGCTCTGTGACCTTCATTATTGATCCTGCACTCTTTTGAAGTGTGCTTGGCCTGGCTATCACACAGCTGCAGCTCTGTGACCTTCATTATTGATCCTGCACTCTTCTGAAGTGTGCTCGGCCTGGCTATCACTCAGCTGCAGCTCTGTGACCTAAATTATTGATCCTACACTCTTCTGAAGTGTGCTCGGCCTGGCTTTCACACAGCTGCAGCTCTGTGACCTTGATTATTGATGCTACACTCTTCTGAAGTGTGCTCGGCCTGGCTATCACACAGCTGCAGCTCTGCGACCTTCATTATTGATCCTGCACTCTTCTGAAGTGTTCTCGGCGTGTTTGTCACACAGCTGCAGCTCTGTGACCTTCGTTACTGATCCTGCAGTCTTCTGAAGTGTACTCGGCCTGGCTGTCACACAGTTGTAGCTCTGTGACCTTCATTATTGATCCTGCACTCTTCTGAAATGTGCTTGGCCTGACTATCACACAGCTGGAGCTCTGCGACCGTTATTATTGATCCTGCACTCTTCTGAAGAGAGGCTGACGTCTTTGTAGCTTTGAAAGTTGACAAAAGATCCTCACACATTTACTGCAATGACATGGCTTTTATGTGTGTGTTCGCTGATCAGTACTTAATATTGAATATTCATAAAACCTACTTCAACATTCACTGCACTTGAATGATTCCTGTGCGTGTTTTCTGATGCCGTTTTAGACCTGATATATATATATATATATATATATATATATATATATATATATATATATATATATATATATATATATATATATCCATTGTCACATGCCTTGCACTTGAATAGTTTTCCAGTGTGTATTCACTGATATTTTCTTCATGTTGATGATTCACTATAACTATTTCTACATTCTCTGCAATGGTATGGTTTTTCCCCTATGTGTGTTCTCTGATGGTGCTTTCGGTCTGATAATCGACTAAAGCTCTTCATACATTCACTGCACTTGAATGTTTTTCCCCGATATGCGTTTGCGGATGAATCCTTAATGTTGAAGATTCACAAAAACTACTTCCAGATTTACTGAACTTGAATGATTTTTCCCTGTGTGTGTTCTCTGATGCCGTTGTATGTCTGATAATCGAACAAACCTCTTCCTACATTCACTGCACTGGTATGGTTTTTCCCTGGTGTGTGTTTTCTGATACTGTTTTAGGTGTGATGATTGACATAAGCTCTTCACAGATTCACTGCACTTAAATGGTTTTTCCCTTGTGTGTGTTCGCTGATGAATCCTTAATGTTGAAGATTCACTAAAACTACTTTCACATTCACTGCACTGGAAGGGTTTTTCCCCTGTGTGCGTTCTCTGATGCCGTTTTAGGGTTGATAAATATATAAAGCTCTTCCCACATTTATTGCAATTGAATGGTTTTTCCCCTGTGTGTGTTCGCAGATGTTCCCTTAATGTTGATGAATCACTAAAACTTCTTCCACATTCACTGCACTGGAATGGTTTTTCTCCTATGTGTGTTCTCTGATGACGTTTTAGGTTTGATAAATATATAAACCTCTTCCCACATCCATTGCACTTGAATGGGTTTTCCCCAGTGTGTGTTCTTTGATGCTGTTTTAGGTCTGATAATCGAATAAACCTCTTCTCACATTCACTGCACTGGCATGGTTTTTCCCCGTTATGCATTTTCTGATGCTGTTTTAGGTGCGATGATCGACAAAAGCTCTTCACACATTCACTGCACCTAAATGGTTTTTCCCCTGTGTGTGTCCGCAGATGATTCCTTAATTTTGACAAATCACTAAAACTACTTCCACATTCACTGCACTGGAATGGTTTTTCCCCTGTGTGTGTTCACTGATGAATCCTTAATGTTGAAGATCGACTAAAACTACTTTCACATTCACTGCACTTGAATGGTTTTTCCCCTGTGTGTGTGTTCGCTGATGAATCCTTAATGTTGAAGATTCACTAAAACTACTTTCACATTCACTGCACTGGAATGTTTTTCCCCCTGTGTGTGCTCTCTGATGCCATTTTAGGCTTGATAAATATATAAAGCTCTTCCCACATTCATTGCAATTGAATGGTTTTTCCCCTGTGTGTGTTCGCAGATGTTTCCTACAGTTGATGAATCACTAAAACTTCTTCCACATTCACTGCACTGGAATTGTTTTTCCCCAGTGTGAGTTCTCTGGTGCCGTTTTAGGCTTGATAAATATATAAAGCTCTTCCCACATCCATTGCACTTGAACAGGTTTTCCACTGTGTGTGTTCTCTGATGCTGTTTTAGGTCTGATAATTGAATAAACCTCTTCTCACATTCACTGCACTGGTATGGTTTTTCCCCGGTGTGTGTTTTCTGATGCTGTTTTAGGTGTGATGATTCCTTAATGATGACAAATCACTAAAGCTACTTCCACATTCACTGCACTGGAATGGTTTTTCCCCTGTGTGTGTTCGCTGATGAATCCTTAATGTTGAAGATTGCCTAAAACTACTTTCACATTCACTGCACTTGAGTGATTTTTCCCCTGTGTGTATTCGCTGATGAGTCCTTAATGTTGAAGATTGACTAAAACTACTTTCACATTCACTGCACTGGAATGGTTTATCCCCTGTGTGTGTTCTTTGATGAATGCTTAATGTTGATGAAACACTAAAACTTCTTCCACATTCACTGCACTGGAATAATTTTTCCACAGTGTGTGTTCGCTGTTGCTGTTTTAGGTGTGATAATTGATTAAACCTCTTCACACATTCAGTGCAATTATATGGTTTTTCTCCTGTGTGTGTTCTCAGATGGTATTTTAGGTCTGATAATCGACTAAAGCTCTTCAAACATTCACTGCACATGAATGGTTTTTCCCCTGTGTGTATTCGCTGATGAATCCGTAATGTTGAAGATTCCCTAAAACTACTTCCACTTTCACTGCAATGGTAAGATTTTCCTCCTGTGTGTGCTTGCTAATGTATCTGGAGACCTGATACCTGGCTACCTAAAACTACTTACACATTCAGTGCAATGATATGGTTTTTCCCCTGTTTGTGTTCGTTGATGTCTTTGTAGGCCTGATAACTGAATAAAGCTCTTTACACATTCAGTGCATTTAAATAGTTTTTTCCCTGTGTGTGTTTGCTGATGAGGTTTTAATATTGATGACAAACTAAAGCTCTCACTGCATGTGTCTGAGAATTCTCTCTTTGTTAGCGTCTCTGGGTCTGGTATATACTTGTTTACATCCCTTGACTGTACTTCCTGAAGGGCCAACATGACTGATAAAGCAATTGTGTTATTCTTGCATTCTCTGTATGTATCGTATTTTGTCATTAAAGAAAGAACACGCGTCCAGGTTCGTGGGACAGGATGTTGTCTCTTGGCGTGGAACCAGTGGGTGTCACAATTACAATATGGGGCGTTTTTTACCATGGGGAAGGCAAACTATGTACATACTTGTTTCAACATGTTAAATAAATATTGAGAAGAGTTCTATTGTGTGGAAACATTTCTGTTTGAAATAGTTTTAGGAAAGTTGCACGTAAGAAACACAGGTCTAGGACAGTGACAATGTCATGGGCTTTTCATTCAAATATATATAGTCAAAATAATACATTTACTTCGTCAAGTGCACACATATATGAGAAGCTCTTAGATTAAAAGCATATAAACACAATCGTTTGGTCACAATATTTAAATTTTATTATATATTTGCACAATATAAAAACATATTAAAAACATTTTTCCATAAATATGATCACCACAATGTTAAAAAGTCAAAGAATCAAGAGGTCGACGCGGCGTTTCGGCTTTTTTTCTAGTATGCCTTCATCAGGACTGATTCTAAACAATTAAAATCATAAAACACAAAGTTACCAAACGAGTAGAATACATGAAAAGACATTTTTTCGTGAGCACTCATATCCTAACCCCCTTAATCTAGGATAAACAGATTTTCTTGCTATACATGCACATTGTCAGTACATTCCCTTAAGCCTTTCTTTATTCTTGTGTTTTTCGAGCAGTGCAATTTTTTATATATCCTATTATCTCTGTTTTTGCCTTTCCCTTGGACCCTAGAGCCCCGTTATTGAGGACCCCCAGTGATGCCATTACCAAAAAAGAAGTACCTCCCATAAATCAGGTGCGTACCTTGTTTATCCAAATGGATATAGTTATCCATGTGGTTTGAACTGATAGTTCTAACAGAAGTCCTTTCTGGTGATGTGGACCTTGCTGCTTTGCCTCAGAATTATTCGCAAAGTTGCTCCATTTCATAAATAAACAACATACATATGCTTGGTAAATATTATGTTAATTCTTTTATGATACAATGTTTTAGTTATTTATAATGATAACCCTCTTTCATACCAAAGTTGTGGGTGAGTTGAATTTCCCCTCCTTCAACTTTTACTTGGATTCCCAGTAGTCAAAAATTTCATTTCCAATTTTAGTCCGCCTGAGGGTGTAAAGATAACAATGCATATCCCTGTTTTTTACCACCATACTTGTTCTTGTATAAACATTAGTCTTTAGGTAGACACATACCTCAATATGGCTATATTACTGCCGTGTATTTAACTGCCAGGAGGAGCCACCGTTCTGTGTTTTAAGTGCCGAGCTCCCTGTGGGGTGAGTATTTCTATTAATAAAAAATGTTTCTTTGTATTTTAATTATTCATTTTTTATATATTATGGTACATTTCTTTTTATGGCTGCTTACCGTTGGAACTGTCTGGTTGATTATGAACTTCAAGCCTCTTTAAATTAGGTGAAGGTAAGTTTCACTGACATCATCTTCTTTCAATCGCTGATATCTGTGGGGGTTATATTATCAGCATTATAATTTTATTTTCTATAGGGTTTTATTCTACAAGTTCTAAAATATTAAGCCTTTTGGTATACTTCCATTTTTACTCTTATACTTGTTTTTAATCTGCTCTATTGGGTTTTAAACTATAATTTTATGTCCCAGCGCTTAGTCTATTCCCAAAAATCTTTTTACAGTGCCATATTTTCTTCAGAGCGCTGAGCGGGGCCTCTTACCTGTGATATAGCAGTCGGCCTCCCTGCTCCTTCCTTCCTGGCAGTTCCTTCGTCTGATCTCCGCACGGCGTTCAGTTGGAAATGAGACGACCGTGGAAGGTGGTAGCTTAAATACTGCTTTCTTGATAATTTGGCGCCAAAAGGCCTTGACAGCCGTCTCGGTGAAAGCGTGATCGCGTTGCCGCGTTGTTATGGTTACCATTAATCTCTCGGCGTTTGGGTGGAAGCGTGCTCGCGTTACCGCGGCCGTCATGAATGCTTTGTTGCCGCGTTGCTATAGAAATGGAGGGTGCATCCCATCCACGTCTCTCGTGGCACTGATCTTTTTGTTGCAGATCGGTCTGCCCAATGCTGCTCAAAATATTCTTATAGGCGCAGACCTTGGGGTTTTACAATTTATTATTTATTCGCGGGGGACCTTGTTTTTTTGTGTTTGATTCTACTGGGGCCCTATTGGGTACATGGGGCCCCAGTAGAATCAAACACAAAAAAACAAGGTCTATAGCAACGCGGCAACAAAGCATTCATGACGGCCGTTTGCTATGCTATTTTAAACCAATAGCGGTAGGGCTTAGAATACACAGATGACCAATGGTGGGAGCGCTATTAAAACAACAATCCGCCGGCAACATAAATCAAACAGATAACAATAACACACCAGAGGCGCCTAAGTAATTACTGTTCTTTTTATGAAAAGGCTTTTGGGATAGAGTAAATCCGCTGCGTAAACCCACTTCGGCACAAGTTATACGCCGCTTATAGAAACACGCTACCACGGCAATGGAAATGCCGAGTGTTTATGGGTAACCATAACAACGCGGTAACGCGAGCACGCTTCCACCCAAACGCCGAGAGATTAATGGTAACCATAACAACGCGGCAACGCGATCACGCTTTCACCGAGACGGCTGTCAAGGCCTTTTGGCGCCAAATTATCAAGAAAGCAGTATTTAAGCTACCACCTTCCACGGTCGTCTCATTTCCAACTGAACGCCGTGCGGAGATCAGACGAAGGAACTGCCAGGAAGGAAGGAGCAGGGAGGCCGACTGCTATATCACAGGTAAGAGGCCCCGCTCAGCGCTCTGAAGAAAATATGGCACTGTAAAAAGATTTTTGGGAATAGACTAAGCGCTGGGACATAAAATTATAGTTTAAAACCCAATAGAGCAGATTAAAAACAAGTATAAGAGTAAAAATGGAAGTATACCAAAAGGCTTAATATTTTAGAACTTGTAGAATAAAACCCTATAGAAAATAAAATTATAATGCTGATAATATAACCCCCACAGATATCAGCGATTGAAAGAAGATGATGTCAGTGAAACTTACCTTCACCTAATTTAAAGAGGCTTGAAGTTCATAATCAACCAGACAGTTCCAACGGTAAGCAGCCATAAAAAGAAATGTACCATAATATATAAAAAATGAATAATTAAAATACAAAGAAACATTTTTTATTAATAGAAATACTCACCCCACAGGGAGCTCGGCACTTAAAACACAGAACGGTGGCTCCTCCTGGCAGTTAAATACACGGCAGTAATATAGCCATATTGAGGTATGTGTCTACCTAAAGACTAATGTTTATACAAGAACAAGTATGGTGGTAAAAAACAGGGATATGCATTGTTATCTTTACACCCTCAGGCGGACTAAAATTGGAAATGAAATTTTTGACTACTGGGAATCCAAGTAAAAGTTGAAGGAGGGGAAATTCAACTCACCCACAACTTTGGTATGAAAGAGGGTTATCATTATAAATAACTAAAACATTGTATCATAAAAGAATTAACATAATATTTACCAAGCATATGTATGTTGTTTATTTATGAAATAGAGCAACTTTGCGAATAATTCTGAGGCAAAGCAGCAAGGTCCACATCACCAGAAAGGACTTCTGTTAGAACTATCAGTTCAAACCACATGGATAACTATATCCATTTGGATAAACAAGGTACGCACCTGATTTATGGGAGGTACTTCTTTTTTGGTAATGGCATCACTGGGGGTCCTCAATAACGGGGCTCTAGGGTCCAAGGGAAAGGCAAAAACAGAGATAATAGGATATATAAAAAATTGCACTGCTCGAAAAACACAAGAATAAAGAAAGGCTTAAGGGAATGTACTGACAATGTGCATGTATAGCAAGAAAATCTGTTTATCCTAGATTAAGGGGGTTAGGATATGAGTGCTCACGAAAAAATGTCTTTTCATGTATTCTACTCGTTTGGTAACTTTGTGTTTTATGATTTTAATTGTTTAGAATCAGTCCTGATGAAGGCATACTAGAAAAAAAGCCGAAACGCCGCGTCGACCTCTTGATTCTTTGACTTTTTAACATTGTGGTGATCATATTTATGGAAAAATGTTTTTAATATGTTTTTATATTGTGTAAATATATAATAAAATTTAAATATTGTGACCAAACGATTGTGTTTATATGCTTTTAATCTAAGAGCTTCTCATATATGTGTGCACTTGACGAAGTAAATGTATTATTTTGACTATATATATTTGAATGAATAGCCCATGACATTGTCACTGTCCTAGACCTGTGTTTCTTACGTGCAACTTTCCTAAAACTATTTCAAACAGAAATGTTTCCACACAATAGAACTCTTCTCAATATTTATTTAACATGTTGAAACAAGTATGTACATAGTTTGCCTTCCCCATGGTAAAAAACGCCCCATATTGTAATTGTGACACCCACTGGTTCCACGCCAAGAGACAACATCCTGTCCCACGAACCTGGACGCGTGTTCTTTCTTTAATGACAATTTCCCCCCCGTCCTCTACGTAGTAGAGTGGGGTCCTCCTTATTGCTTTCACTGTATCGTATTTTGTACATTTGCTTTCCGATTAAAGAATAAAGTGCAATGGTCACCAACTACTTCCCAATCTCATAATGTGTGTAAGGCTTTTTCGTGGGCGATTGTGTCTTTAGACTGGATAATGGTTCTGCAAGCTTGCGGGAAAAAAGATCCGTCGTCCTTCTGGTCGGTACACACTGGGATAGTGATCTGGATTTTAGACAGCAGAACCCCTATTTCTTTTAACCTTCAGTTGTCTGACTCCACTCCGTTGCGCTTGTCAATGGTTGCTGTGGATTGGTCTGAAAATTTGCAATACACCTATAGCACAGGATGGTGGCCTGGTATTATTTTAGGAAGCAGAGCACTGCTGTAACCACCTCATACCTACCTCATGATCAAAGCTGTTATTAGACATGTTTACACAGGAGGAGATTTATCAATGTTGCCTTAATTTTCTAGAGGTTATTTCTTCTTTTTGAGGCATGGAGGTGCACAGCTACGACTCGTAGAAGCACTGGATTTCTCGTGTCCCTTCTTTCAGGATGTCTCAGTGTATGTTTGGATTCGGCTGGCTCTGGCGGCACTTATGTTTTCCTGAATACTGGAACTCAATATTTCAGACTTTGTCTTTGCAGATTTACAGTGTTATCTTCCTCATTTTGAAACATTTCGTACAATCAAAGATTGTTTTCTGTCGGAGGTAAAAAGATTTAAAATTACTTAAAGGGAAACATAACAGAATGTGCATACACAATTTTTTACTGATTGTATAAATATCTCTGGATTACCATTTTTGAAACTTATGAAGGCATATTTAACCATATACAGAAATTTACATAAAAGTTGCTTTGACTATGTCACATCTTACTTATTTCAGCAAAGGTGTTCATGAGTAAGTTAGTAATATAAAGGGCGCTCACATAGAACTCATACACTAGTTACAGTTTAGGTAGATACATATGATCAAGGTTTTGTTAAAACAAGAATAGCACTTAGAGTAAGAGATGGGAGATGGATCAGAAAGACTCGAGACAGAAGGGTGGACATCAGGATGTTGCGCCATAAATCAAATATTACTGTTCGCAGCGGTGCCTTGCTTCATCTATTACACCCACAATATGCATAGAGCAGCAGCTGTGGTGCATCAGCGTAGCAAGAGCACAGATGGTGCACCAAAGCCAAGCCTGTTATCGCCCTTTTACCCCTGGACCATGCCAAGTACCCCAAACACTCTTTTAAAAACATCTCTTAAGTCAAACTGCCTTGTCCATATACCCTACACCTCTGCTTCCCTCCATACAAGGTAGGGCCTCTTCTTAAATTCATTCACCTGCACCTCACATGCATAGACCTGCTTTCAACATTCCTTTTCCAGCACAAAACCTGCGAACAAGATTTTACAACCATGTAATTCCTATGACCTTTCATGGGTCTCTCCTCCTACTCAAGCTTTTCAACATCACCTGTACAATCCACTGTGGCCACATTTAATGGAACAATCTTGAGGTGCGCTCATTCTTTCCACAAGATGGAGAATGCACCAGAACAGCACACACTGTTTATTATTTATTTTTATTTATTCAGCTTATACAGCGCACTGTCACCTTGCAGGCATCCTGGCGATAAGCAACTCAGAGTACAGGTGTGTCGGACACATGGCCAGGCGACTAAGTCTTGGGGCACAGCCAGGTTTTCAAACTTCTTCTAAAAGGGAGGAGCTCCCTAATTTGTCTGATCTCCCACGGGAGCTCGTTCCACAGTTTGGCCGCTGCCACCCCAAAGGATCTACCCCCTGACCTGACTTTCCTAAACCTCAGTACCTTCATCAGTCTCTCTGATGAGGAGCGGAGCCTTCTTGCAGGGATATACCATTCAAATTTTTTCCGCATGAGCGCAAGACCCATCCCATGAAGGGCTTTAAAGACAAGGCAAAGAGATTTAAATTGAACTCTGTCTCAGAGGAAGCCAGTGCAGTTCTTCCAAGGTCGCAGATGTAGAGGACCTTCTAGGCAGCCTTAGGACTAGCTTGTCTGCTGCTGACTGGATCCGCTGTAGTCTGTCCAAAAGGAACTTCGGGGAGTCAAGCAATAGGGCATTACAGTAGTCTGAGGAGGTAGCAAAGGGAAGATTTTCCGCAGGGATCTAATGATCACAAAAAAGCAAGCTGTTGTTTTTGTAACCTGAGCTTCCATAGTAAGTTTGTTGTCAAACATAATGCCCAGGTTACGGACCGTTTTTACAGGCCAAACTGCGGTCTAAGTACCAGAGGGCCAAAAATTGCAAGGAAGGACATGAGGAAATGGAAATCACCTCAGTCTTCCCTGCATCAAATTGTAATGAGTTGTCCTTAAGCCAACGGGCTGTGTCCCACAGACAGTTGTGAAACACATCCATTGACGTCGAGTCCTCTCCCTCAAAGGAGAAAATCAGCTGCGTATCATCAGCATAGTTTATGATGTCAATATTGTATGCTTTGATGACCGCAATCAGGGGTTTCAAATAAATATTAAATAAAATAGGGCTAATTGCACACCATGCGACACGTTGGAGAAGGCAGATTGAAAAGGAGGGAGGGACACCACCTGCTGTCTGTCCTGTAGAAAAGACCGAAACCATCGTGAGGCACAGCCCCTCACCCCAACCTCGCTCAATCTTCTTAGCAGGATCTCATGGTTGACCGTATCAAAGGCTGCAGACAGGTTGATCAGGATCAGCACTGCTGCCTGACCCCTGTCTGCCCACCTCTGAAGGTCATCCATAACGGTCACCAAGGCAGTCTCGGTACCGTGAAATCTGAACTGCACCTCCTCCAGCAAGTTATGTTGCTCCAGGTGCCTAGAAAGAGTGTTACTGACAACACGTTCCACAATCTTGGCCGGGAACGGCAACAAGGAAATAGGCCTATAGTTCTTAGAACACTCTGGATCAAGAGAAGACGTCTTCAGCAGAGGTGTCACCAGAGCTTGCTTCCATTTGGGAGGGACCACACCACTGGCTAAAGACTGATTACAGATCAAGCGGAGAGTTGGAAACAGTTCTTCCTCAAACTCCTTCCAAATCTTCTGTGATACTAGGTCCAGGGGAGAACTGGAGGAAATACCCCGTGCCACCCTACTGAAATCCTCCACCGCCAGAAGCACAAACTCAGATAGATATTCAGCGGCCTGACAAGCGGTGCTAATATCCACACCTTCAGAGTCACTCACCAAAGGAGCGTCAACGCTCGTAGCCTCAGAGACTACACTCCCTGCTGCCTGATGGCCACCCTCTAGATCATCAATGATCAGTTGGATTTTCTCATGGAAGAACCTGGCCAGGTTCTCACAGAGTTCTTGAGAGGGGGTATCACATTCTTAGAATAGTAAGGGCTAGTAAGACGGTTCAGGATGTGAAAAATGTTTCTAGAGCGGTTAGAGGCATTGCAGATTAAGGAAGAGAAATAGTCAGCCTTAGACCTTCTGATCTCCTTCTTATAATCCATACTTTTGAGTTTCCACAGGAGCTTGTCCGTCTGCTTGTAGCCTCGCCTCAAACTCCTCTCAGTCTGTCTGCACGCTAATTTCAGGTCTTTCAAAGTATCGTTAAACCACGGGGCCGAGGCTCTGCCCCTACATCTATGTTTTTTCAGGGGGGCACAAGAGTCCAAGGCCGAGGTGATCTCAGACACAGAGAGGCATAATTCTCCTTAACTTGCTTGTCTAATGAGAAACAATCCCTGACCTTGAACACAACATCAGAACCCATCACTCGCGTGAGAGCTTTCCAATCTCTACTGATATATTCTGTTGTGGAGTCAGATACCTGAGTATTAAGGGTATTAAAGTTAACAAAGAATTTAATCAGAAAGTGATCCGTCCATTCCATAGGCAGAATTTCGCCAATATGCAGAAGATGGGTTTCTGAGAAAATGAAATCAAGAAGATGCCCAGCTTTCTGAGTGGCCTTGGAGACCTGCTGAAAGAGGCCAAGACCTTCACATGAGTGAAGTACAGTATAAAAACCAGAGTCGAAAGAGCCATTTAACCACAAATGAAAATCACCCAAAATTACTAATCTATGATGCGTGGCTGCCATATCAGTGAGGGTATCCAATAGTGATTGCTGCTGCTGTACACTAAAAGCCCGGGGGGTCTGTAACAGATAATCCCCGTCAAAATAAGACCAGAATCATTTTTAAGGTCATGCTGAATAGTTCCAGTCCAGTAACCACATCAATATCAATAGTCCCCATCTTCAAGGTATCTTTATAAATTACCCCAACCCCACCTCCCCTCCCGTTCAGCCTGCACATAAGATAAAGATAAAGTGCCCTCTGCGACTCTCACACATGCCCGGCAAGTACACAGCCCCTGCACAGCTTTTACAAAGGGCCAGATGCTTAGCACTGCTTTTCAAATACAGTGTGAAATGCACCGCCAAATGATCCAACGTGTGCAGCATGCCACCAAGGTTCTTTACTATCTCAACTGCGTTCTACAGCAGCAAAGTTTGCTGTCACCAAAGTGTTCTTCCTTTGAAAAAGGTGCTATGCATGTGGTATTTGTACAGCACAAATCTACCCAAAAAGCAGCTGAGCTCCCTATCAGTCCAAGGCAGGCACAGAGCCAACGAGTGATAGGTGAGGCAGCTGGATAGTGGATTGTTACCGCATTGTGATCGAAGAGCCTGAAACTAGCAGCATGTGTGCTAATTCCTCAGCAGCTTTCCCTCTATGACATGTAGAGCGGGTGCAGGCCATGCTCAGACAGAAATAAAACATGTATAGCTCAGTAATATTCAGAGATATAGAAGCGGAAAGTAGGATGCTGGCTTCCAATAACACAGCACTGAGCACTCCACCTCAGCCAATGTTTAACGATTGTTAGAAGAACAGAGCAACAGGAAGGTGTTTTAAATGCCAACCATCGACCTTTCACCAGCTGTACACAGGGGACGGCATTGGCTAGATGAACGCTGTGCTCCCGCAACCGCTCAAGTCATGCATACAGGCGCTACAACATGTTAGCCAAGTGTCCTGGAACCCTCGATTCCAATTCACTCGATTCGCAGATTATTTTTTCTCTCACCAATTCGGATCCTTCATCCCCCTCTGTGCTGAAACTAGGTCTTCATGAAGTCTTCAGCTGGATGTCAATGAACCAGCTGAAGCTCAATGGGGAGAAGACGGAGATCCTTCTCTTAGGTAAAAACAGAGACCTTTGGCAGGATACTCACTGGCCGCCATCCCTGGGCGCTTTTCCTATTCCAGCTACCCATGTCAGAAACTTAGGGGTGTACATCGATGACACACTATCGATGAAACAGCAGGTCAACAAAGTGGCTGGTACCTGCTTCACTATCCTCAAATGGCTGCGGAAGATTATCTGGATGTTGCCTGTTGATACCCAGAAGACCGTAGTCAATGCCCTTATTACATCACGGCTTGACTACGGTAACATCCTTTACCTGGGTTCCAACTTAGCCGTGATCAGGCGGCTTCAGCTTGTCCAGAACTCCGCAGCCAGGTTGCTGTGTAAAATCCCCAGGACAGCGAGGATTTCTAAGCACCTTAAGGACCTGCACTGGCTCAGGGTGGAGAACCGGGTTCGGTTCAAAGCCCTGAGTTATATGTTTAAAATAAAGGCAGGAACCGCACCAAAGTATTTGGAAAATTAGTTAGGCCCTACTCTCCTGCACGTAATCTCCGCTCTTCAAATGCAGCAAATTTTGTGGTACCCAGATTTAAACTGGCCAGAATGGGAGGGAGATCCTTTTCCTATCTGGGACCAGTCCTCTGGAACTCCCTTCCCCCAGCTTTACGAAAGGTGGAAAACTTTTCCAGCTTTAAGAAAAGCGTTAAAACCTGGCTTTTCAATAAATAATTGTGGTATCTGGCCGTTCTGCTTTCTGTGCTGTTGGGTTCTTAGTCCTGGCGCCGGGAAACCCTTTGTGGTTATCTGCACGCATTACAAATGCAATAAATAAATAAATAAATAAATTTAACTACACACATTACAGTTAACTCTCCCCCCACTGTATCAAGAGCGCGTTTCCTGATTCGACACCAGAGTGTCCGTGCTGTAAACTGGCTGATGCTGGTTTCTAACATATGGTGTGGGAGTGCCCACCACTACAGGTGTCATGGCTCGAGGTTACAACCACCATAGCAGAACTTGCAGATCATACACTGTCAACTACCCCTGAATGCTCCCTGCTAGGCTTCAACCTAAAGCAAAGAGGGGGCAAACACTTACACAGGTTCATAGACCTTGCATACGTACTTTTCAAGTGACAAATAGCAATGTCTTGGAAAGCGGCCTCTGTGCCGGACACTAAGAGGTGGCTGCATACTCCCGTGCACTGTGCACGAGCAGAGGCCAACACACTACACATGCTACTCTCTAGAGGAGTGGGGAGAAGGGGTGGGGGTGTGGGAAAGTTGGATCTGCTTTCATGGTTACCCCCACTTTTTGCTGGTGTGATACTGTTTTTCTGACGAGTCTGACTGAAATCCTGCTAATCAGGGCCCCAGTCACTGTGCTTCCTTCCTAAATTGGCTATGGTGAGTACCTTGGTACATTCCTAATTGGCTGCTGGTGTACCCTTGTATGTCCCTAGTATATGGTACTAGGTACCTAGGGCCTAGGTACTCCAGGGGACCCCCATAGGCTGCACCATGTGTTATGCCACTAATAAGGGTCCCTCCTAACTATGAATACAGGCATGCCATTGCAGCCTGTGTGAGTTGGTGCATGTACAATTGTACCTAAGTATGATGTACATCCTCCTGTTCATGTGATCTTTGTGGAGAAGTGTGGCTCAGGGGTTAGAGGCGGCAGACCCGGAAGCTGAGATCGGCCCTGGACCAGGGTTCAATTCCCCACCTCGGCGGGTCTTGGGCTAAAAATTCCACCGACTCGATAATTCTTGCTCCGGTGCCTTCTCGACTCACGGGTTCACACTCTGCGACTCTGGGCAATAGCTTGCTTAATCTCCACAACGGCCCCTCGCGGCGGGAGGCCTGGCTTTCACCTTGTGGATACCCTGCCGGGGTTATCTCACAGGGGAATACCAGGACGGGTTCCCTAAGCAAGCACCGGGAAACCCACTGCGGGTAGCTGTGCGCTATATAAGCTCAAATATATTTACATTTACATTTACATTTCCCTTGTGGACAGTGGGGCCGAGAGCCACGCTGGCGGATTGCATGGATTAGACATTATGTTGATCTACACTTATGTCTTCCCGGCAGCCTCCTCCTTACATTCTTCTTCCTTATAATGTATTGTTTTATTGACGCACTGTCTGCTATTAGGATAGGCATGTTTCATGGTCCTTGCCATCCTCCTTGCCCTGTGATCACCCTTTACCTTAGCCCCCTCGCTGCCAGGCCTTTTGTCCCCCTGTGCTACTCCCTTTTTTGGTTAAAATCACGATCTTCCCAGCTTTCGCGAACAGGCAAATATTTGTCAGAAAACCAAAATGTTCTGCAAGGTTTTGGCATTTTATTAGGAAATAAGCAATTTTCCTGTTTTTTGTGCTTTCAACCGCCTTCCAGTTAGTGGTAGAAATGGGTGTAAAACCAATAATGGATCCCAGAAAGCAATAGATTTATGAAAAAAGACATAATTCTGAATTTAGCAAGGGGTCAATTGTGTAGATCCTTCAAGGTTTTCCTATAGAAAGTAACAGTTGAAATAAAATATATTGAAAATTAGTTCAAAACATCAGTCATTTGTGCCTACATTTTCACCTGTAACTTCTAACTATGTTAGATTTTTTAAAGCAATATACCGTTATGTCTACAGGACCCTTCTGTTAGCGGGGATATATCAGGCTTGAAGGTCCACTAAGAACCCGAGATACCCAGAGCCAATAACTGAGCTGCGCCTTGCAATGGTTATTCATTGTGTACCGGGGAGACAGCAATTCATTTGGTTAAATATAAAGAGTGAAAAATGGGTATCAAAGAAACGTAGGTATTTCTCATATTGGGACCAAGATAAGGAGTTTTGAAGCAGCGGTTATTTGCACATCTCTGAATTTGTGGGTAGCAATGCCAGCATGTGAATTAGGGGGCATTTTTCAAAATGTCTCTTTTACCCACTGTGTTATATTTTCGAGGGCAGAAATGCCTAGAAAAACAGCTGCTAATAACACTTGTTCTACTATTCTGGGTTCCCCTAAGTCTACCGATAAAAACGGTACCTCACTTGTGTGAGTAGGCCTAAAGCCTGTGACAGGAAATGGGTCAAAATGCAACATGGATATTTTTTTTAAACTAGACACCCAGGGGAATCCAGGATGGGGTGACTTGTGAGGCTATCACCAGGTTCTGTTACCCAGAATCCCTTGCAAACCTCAAACTTTGTAAAACAAAAAAACATTTCCCTCACATTTCTGTGATGGAAAGTTCTGGAATCTGTGGGGAGCCACAAACTTCCAACCTCCCAGCATTCCACCGAGTGTCTCGATAAAATTGGTACCCCACTTATGTGGATAGGTTTAGAGCCCGCAACAGGAAACGGTCCAAAATAAAAGAAATGTGGTCACATAATTTTTTGCAAGGAAAACGGACCCTTCTTTCGCGACGTGCCTACCTGTGGATTTTAGACCCTAGTTCAGCCGGCACGAAGGGAAACATAGCAACAGGAAATTGCCCAAAACGTACTGTGGAGACTTCGAAATTATTGATCACAAAAAGATATGGTTTTGCGAGAGTTACCTGTGTTTTTGGTCACAGGCTTGGCAGCCATCTAAGAAAACCTACCAAACCCAGACTTTTCTAAAAAAAAAAACACCTGGGAGAGTCCAGGGAGGTGTGGCTTGTGTAAATCTCCCAATGTTTTCTTACCAAGAATCTCCTACAAACCTCAAATTTTGCTAATCAAAATTATATTATCTTCAAATTTCTGTTTGAGATCACCATGCCGGTACAGATTTCCTACCACCCAGAGTGCCCCCTAAAAAATAAAAATAATACCTCACTTGTTTGGGTGTCCAATGCAGAATCGCCTAAAAAAAATAGGGTGCTTAGAGCTTGCTGTGCTATTTCCTCAGTCTCTACGTTTTTGTCCTTTCCCAGTCGCAGACCCTTGGCTACCCAAACAAGTGAGGCATCATTTTTATTGGGAGACCGACAGGAATGCCGGTTGGTAGGAAATTTGTGCCAGCATGGTGAACCCACACAGAACTGTGAGAAAAATGTAATTGTTTAGCTACATTTGAGATTTTGCAGGGAATTCTGGGTAAGACAACTTTGTGGAACCATGCAAACCACACATCCTTGGACTCCCTAGGTGTCTAGTTTTCAGAAATGTCTGAGTTTGGAAGGTTTCCCTAGATAGCCACAGAGCCAGGGACCAAAAATGCAGATGCCCACATTGCAAAACAAGGTAATTTTGTGATAAATAATTTTGATGTCTTCACAATGTGTTTTGGGACCCTCCCTGTCGCAGGCCCTTAGCCTTCCGACACAAGTGAGGTAGCATTTTTATCAGGAGAGCTGGGAGAACTTTGGGTGGTAGGAAATGTGTGAGTGCTTGGTAACAAAATTCCCTTCGCAAAAATAGGTTGTTTTGTGATAGATTGGGAGCACCTGCGTTTTTGGGCCCTGGCTTGCATGCCATCAATGGAAACCTACTAAACATAGACATTTTTGAAAACTAGACACCTGGTGGAGTCCAGGGATGTATGGCTTGCATGGATCCCCCAAAGTTTTCTTATCCAGAATCCCCAGCAAAGCTCAAATTTAGCTAAAAGGTCACATTTTCCTCCAATTTCTGTGTGCCAAGTTTGTGAGATCACTGCCCGGCACACATTTCCCACCACCCAGCGTTCTTCTCAGTCTACTGATAAAAATGATACCTCACTTGTGTGGGTGCCCAAAGCAGAGTCAGCCTAATAACTTATATAAAAAAACTGCCCTTTTGGACCCTCTTCAGTCCCCCTCAGTGTTTCATTTTATAAGTTTTAGGTTCTCTGTTTTGGGCAACCACACAATTGAGGTATCATTTTTATCAAGAAACTGAGGAGTACGCTGGGTGGTGGGACATTTGTGCCGGCATGGTGATCCCACAACCTTTGCACACAGAAATGTGAGGAAAGTGTGACTTTTTATCTAAATTGACGTTTTGCAGGAGCTTCTGGGTAGCAAAACGCTGGAGGTTTCACGCAACCCACACCACCAGCCAAGCACCATCCATGCACACCACCAGCCATGCACCATCCATGCACACCACCAACCAAGCGCCATCCTTGCACACCACCAGCCAAGCACCATCCATGCACACCACCAGCCAAGCACCATCCATGCACACCACCAACCAAGGTCCATCCATACACACCACCAACCAAGTGCCATCCATGCACACCACCAGCCAAGCACCATCCATGCACACCACCAGCCAAGGATCATCCATGCACACCACCAACCAAGCGCCATCCATGCACACAACCAGCCAAGCACCATCCATGCACACCACCAGCCAAGCGCCATCCATGCACACCACCAACCATGCGCCATCCATGCACACCAGCAGCCAAGCACCATCCATGTACACCGCCAGCAACACAACATTCACGCACATCGCCAGCCAAGTGACAGCCCACACATACCACAATCAAAGCTGAAGTCCACACACACACCTCAAGACATGGTCCATCCATGCAGACCGATAGCCAAGCGACAATCCACGCACACTGCCAACCAAGCACTAGTCCACACACACTGCCAGCTAAGCGCAAGTCCACACACACCACCAGCAAAATGCAGGTTCACACACAGTCAGCCAATCGCCAGTAAACACCGACCATCAGCCGCACTCCAGTTCACACACAGAAGCTAGTGTCTAGAGGTTTTCAGCAGATTAGCCTAAAAATATTGCTGATCTGCCCCCAAGAGTGTGGAGGGGGACAGAAGCAGCAAAGATTTGTTCACAAAAAAAGGGGACCGGCCCAGCCTAAGCCTATAAACATTTCTCTGGTTCCTGGTGGGCTTTCTGCACCCCAGTCAGCTGATCAGGAGCTATTGCCCCTTTGGGGGAGGGTGCATTAGCATCGCACCCATCTTTTATTAAAACAAATCCTGGTATCTAATAGGCTTTCTGCCCCCGGGGGCAAATCAAGGGCAATTACCCCCATCTGCCCCCTGAAGGTGGGCAGAAAGACTATCCCATTTTTTGTTTGGAGGTGGGGGCATTGGCATACAAAAACTAGAAATCTCTGGGGCCTAGTGGGCTTTCTGCCCCCATGGGGGCATAGCGGGGGCTAGTACCCTCAATTAAACCTGAGAAGGGGCAGAAAGACTTCTATTTTTATAATTGTGAATGGGGGCATGGCTTTGCCCATTGTGGGTAGCCCCCCATCCCTCTTTTCTAATAAAAATGAAATCCCTGGTGTCTAGTGGGCTCCCCCCCCGGGGGCAGATCAGGGGTAATAACCCCATCTGCCCCAGGGAGGGACAGAAAGACTGTCCCTTTAGTTTTGGAGTGTAGAGACATTAGCATGCCCATTCTGGGAAGCCCCCACTCCTCTTTCAGAGAGGGGAAAAAAATCTTGGCGTCTAGTGGGCTTTCTGCCCCCTGGGGGGGCTGATCAGGGGTAATAATCCCTGTTAGATTTGTCTGTCTCTGGTTGGCAGAGGTAGTTACTTCTGACCAAGCAGGGACCCACCTCCTCTAGTTAGGGTAGATGGTTACCCCCTTAGTAGTGTTACCGAGCGGTTAGACTTATCTTCGAGGAAAGGCATGACGCATTTATGACCATGTACAGTAATATCTTGACACTCTACAAATGGACACCACACCAGTTGTATATGAAAATATAGTGTTCTTTATATAATCTTTATCATCAGGCCAATAACGGTAAAAAAGAATCCACAATAAGTTAGAAGAAAAAGATGATTGTGTGTGCGTTGCAACAAGACTCAGTTCAGTTTGGTTTCGAGTGGCTGGGGCGACTCGGATACTCACAGTCGACAGGGGTGTGATGTGGAATCATCTGGTACGATGTGTTCGATAGTACGAGTCGGTTCTGGGGAACCGGGTTGAGAAGCTGCTGGACTGTAGACGTTGGTACGAGGCGTACTTGATGTTCGGCTCAAGGCGTATGAGCCGCGCTGAAATACTGCTGGGCTGTAGATGTCGGAACGAGGCGTACGAGCCGTGCTGAAATACTGCTGGGCTGTAGATGTGCAATACGATGCGTACAGGAGGTACGGTTCGTAGGGTGTGAGCCCCGACAAAGTCAGCAGGGCTCGTCAGATGCGATGCAATGCGTACAGGAGTTACGGTTCGTAGGGTGTGAGCCGCGACGAAGTCAGCAGAGCTCGCAGATGCGTTGCAATGCTTACAGGAGGTACGGTTTGTAGGGTGTGAGCCACGACGAAGTCAGCAGCACTCGTCAGTTGCGTTGCAATGCATACTGGAGGTACGGTTCGTAGAGTGTGAGCCTCAAAGCAGTCAGCAGGGCTCGTCAGATGTGTTGCAATGCGTGCAGGAGGTATGGATCATAGGGTGTGAGCCGCGACAAAGTCAGCAGGGCTTGTCAGATGCGATGCAATGGATACAGGAGGTACGGTTTGTAGGGTGTGAGCCACGACAATGTCAGCAGGGCTCAACAGATAAGATGCGATGCGTACAGGAGGTACGGTTTGTAGGGTGTGAGCCGCGATGAATTCAGCAGAGCTCTTCTTAGTCCAAAGAAATCTAAACTACAGATAGGCTTTCCTGTTTTCAGTTTTTATTTTTGGTAAATTCTGGTGGGGTTTTTTCAGTGTTTTCAATATCTTAAAAAGCAGTTGTTATCAGTGGTTACATATTTTCGTGCCACTAAAAACAACAGAAAAAGTGTTTTTCCGGTGTTTATGGAATGTTTTGCTTTTATTATTGCTTGCTTTCTGCACCGAAAGAACATGGTATATAGACAGTGTACTTATACCGTATATGGCTGTAGTAAAAGGCCCCTAGATGTAGGGCAAAAGGGGTCTTTTGAAGTTGTTTGATCCGGCAGGGGGTTCCCCGGTACCCAGGTCCTTGTTGTGGGTTTTTCCTGCCAGATGACACCTCTTTCCTTTGAAGGAGGGAGGCAGGGTCCCCAGACGCTCAGCAGGAAGTGGGGCCGGCACTGTGGAAGGCAGGATGCTCAACAGAAACTACGCCACCCCTCCCATCTAAATGCAGCCAGCTAACACCAGGCTCTGGAGACGGCCCAGACCCTGTCACTTTTCCCAGACATCTGACTTCACATCTTCCGCAGCACACAGCAAGGTTTGGGTAAGAAAATAGTCACTTTCTAAAAGTGCTATTTCCAAGCTCCGAGTCTAAAAATCATTCCCCTAAAAGAATGCATTACGAACTCCTGAGTTCAGGGACACTCGTCTGGGATCTCTACCATTTTCACTGGGTCAGATACGAATATAAGATGTCATATTTATCAGAAGGAGCACTTGCACTGTGGCACTGATCAGCAGTGGCACAGTGCTCAGAGCATCTTGTCCAGCACAAAAATAGGTCATACACGTAGGAGGCATAATGAAAATGGAAAGGGAGACCCCCGCCAAGGATGCCAGGTCTAACAATCCCCATCTACCTCCCAGAGGGGCAAGCAGACTGTCGCTGTTGTGGTTGGGGTATGGGCATAGACATGCCCATTGTGGGCAGCCTCCACCTCTCTATTATTAAAAAAAGACAATAATCCCTGGTGCCTAGTTGGCTTTCTGTGACAGTTGGGGGCATTATAATGCCCATTTTGGGCAGCCCGCACCCCTAATTAAAAAAAAAGAAAAAGATTCCTTGGTGTATAGTGTGCCTTCCGCCCCACCTCCCCGGGGGAGGGGGGCAGAAAGACTGAATATGGCCAAATTGTTATGGGGGAGCAAAGGCTCTTGCCGAAGGAGCCAATCCCCCCTCTCTGGGGTCTAGTGGTGGATCCCTGCTAGGGGATCGCCCTCTTGCGGCGCCAAGAGCATATAGGCAGTGAAAATGAAATGAACCAATCAGCTAATTTCACTTTCACAATAAGGAAGTCAACACACCATGCACGCCGATTGTCAGTATACTGGAAAAAAGTGCATTGGGCAGCTAGATTTCAAAATAGTGGGCCTTGAACGTAATGGTTCAATCCTTGGCACCGGAGCACCACAACCTTGGACGTAACCGTTATGTCCAAGGCTTGGAAGGGGTTAGTAGATCTAGCTCTGACACTGATGTAACTGGAAATGCTTCCCAACCATGATGTGCTTTACATATGCCACATATATTATGTAATTGATACTCCCTGCAACCAATATTGGTCAAAGTTTTCTCTTGTTGATGTTTGACAAGAATAAAACATGCAATCAAATATTTATGAGATAATGAGATGCAAACATACCTCCATCCTGCACATCCTGGGACAAGACTGCTGGAAAGAGATCGATGGGAAATGAGAAAGGTTTGGAGGTGAGCAAAACCACTGAAACATTACCTGAAAGAACAAATTAAAAAATAATTGTAAGGAGGAGATAGATGGATATTAGAAATTACAATAGGGACAAGCAAGATAAGGAAATAAACTCACTTGCCCTGTGATTTTTTTATAGAGCAAAAAAAAAGTTAAAGTTTGAAACGTACTGAAAAAAACACAATTTAGAACCTATAGAAACTGAAAACAGAAAATGCATCTTGTTTTCAATGCCTATGATCAGAGAAGAGGACTTGCTGCTTGCATGGGAGGATTAACTAAGAGATGTAGTGTGCCATGACGGTGCACCAGTTGCAGTTTTCTGTAGTCATGAATTCCAATGGTCTCAGGTAAGTGTAGTCTTTTTATAACTGTGTTTAACGTGGATGCTGATAAAGCAAGGGATGAAATGCATAATACTCAAGACTGTCTGAATCTTTACACTTAGGAAAATCTCAATTCTGAGCATGCATACAACACATAATGTGAAGTGTGCACTTGGATTAAAACAAACAGATGGCAGGCAAGAAAAGAAGTGGAGAAGGGCAAAAGGGAGAGAAAGAAGCACATTGGTCGTGGCACTCTTCCTGATAGCCTTAGAGCCCCTCACATTCACCATATGCTGCACAGAAGACATTTGGGAAACTGAAATCATAGCCGGCGACCTGAAAATTAATCTGTATGCGGACGTCATACTCCTCACTTTACCCTCTCCAAAACGTTTTCTGTCAGCACCGACGTTCACCATATCAGACTTTACAGTATTTTCCAGGTGCAAAATGGACTAGACCAAAAGTGAAGTCTTACCCTTGATGGTCTATACCACGAGGGAAGCCCTCCGTGCACATCCATTTCGGTAAATCGACACAAAGATGAAATATTATAAGTATTGATTTCCAATGATGATCAAAGACAATATGACTGCACTGACTGATCAAATGCACAGGGATTTCACTAAATTGATCAAATGGCAATTGTCGCTGTGGGGATGAGTCTAAACTGGGAACATGGTGGTAGTCCAAGGTTTAACTGCATTTGCAGCATGCTTATTATACTGGTCTTGGCATCAGAACTATGCCTAATAGATGCAGCCCTTATAACATACTTCCGGCAAGGTGAGACACGCGGACTGGCCATGTCGAAACTCCAAGCCGCTACTTCAGGCGGACTGAGACTTTCAAAGATGGAAATATATCATATGGCGCATCAGGTCTCACATCAAGCATATCATTCTGCCACAGATCTGGAACGCATCAATTGGATACTCCTGAAACAACAACGGTGGGTGGTCACGGGGACCTCAGGTGGTATATCTGCATCATCCCTCACAGATACCTCAAACAGAACTGCTTTGTGGGCCGAGTGCTGCAGAAGCGATGAAGGGGGGTAATCTTTGCCACCATGTACTCCGCCTTTGCTAGGGGGTGCTGGTTTGTTTCCTTCTTTCCCTGTTTCTCTCACAGATCAAGATCATAGTCCCAGAAGGTCACTACGTAATATTAACAGGTAAACTGGATGGCAAAGATATAGCCTGTGTGAATATTTATGCCCCCAATGTGGGCCAAACTATCATTTCTTTTCTCCCTAATTTTCTGTTCACCCGAATACATCATTACCCTATGTTACTTGGAGGAGATTTTAACTGCATGGCTGGTGTCACTTTAGATAGATCACACCCCCACTGCTCACATCCCCACTACATAAAACTGCCCACGCATTTCGATGTTGGATTAACGGTTGAGGATTTGTTGATACCTGGAGAACCTTAACTTCGGAGTGCGGCTTTGATTCTTATTAATTGGGTACACACAAGCTATCAGTACACTTAAATGCTTTCTTATGCTCGGCAAGCGTACATGTAAGAGCTAGAAGGGTTGAATATCTGGTGAAAAATACTGCGACCACCATCCGTTTTTACTAATTCTGGCCTGGGCGCTGTCCAGACCCCGCACTGCAACATGGAAGCTCAATACTACGAAGCTGATGACATAGTCTTCAGATCTACCCTAGGGAACGTGATCAGTTATTACTTTAATGAAAATACGTGTACGACTTCCTCCCTACTAGCGGAGTGGGAGGCATTCAAAATAGCGGTACGTGGTCACAGCATCTCAGCAGTAGTAGGTCTCAGCTTCATACTGAGCTCAAACACTTGAAGCACCTCTTAATAAAACCGGATCTACCGACAGAGGGAGAACAGGTGCTGCATGACAGACTGAGAGCAGAAAGCGGAAAACTCATAAAACTGGTGGAGAGACTCACGGCATACGAATAGTGAGCATCTATAAAACTAGGGCACACATAGAATGTTATAAATCCAGCAGATTACTAGTGTGGATGCTCAATCCTGATAGACAGGGTCCCCAAATACTGCAGATACACAACAAGGGGAGGGTGACCAGCGTTATAGGTAAGCAGAGATTAATACGGCCTTTGCGGTCTATTATTCTGACATCTATGGGTGCTCTGATGTGGACCCAACCCAGTCAGTGCAGGATTATGTTCTATCGGCAAGTACGAAGCAAATGACACAGGTAGTGGCTGCATCCCTAGGAGGTTACATCACAATCCAGGAGGTGAGGGGGCGAGTAAAGCCCTGGGCAAGGTACAACGCTCATATGGCTTGACCCTGGAATTTTATGCATCTTGTGCAAACTCGCTTCCCCCAATCTTGACTACACTGTATAATGCAGCAAAAACAGTGGGGGAACTACCACCAATGAACACGCAAATGTGGATCACGCATTTAGAGCTTTGGATGATTTTAGCCAGACGTCAAGAGTCCAGGTGATAAGTCAAATGCATTCCCGATACATGCTCTGACACCAGCCACTATTCTGCCTGAAATGGGGGAGGATCTCTGCTCGGAACCAGTCACATTATGCTTCCTGGGCATTCATACGACATTCGAACTCTACTGGACAACGGAGAAACAGCTGCCCTCATCCTACTTGACCTCTCCGCAGCCTTCGACACAGTCTGTCATAGCACCCTTATACAACGCCTCAGCAACGTCGGAATACAAAGGAATAGCACTAGACTGGATCATCTCGTTCCTCACCGGAAGAACCCAGAGAGTCCGCCTCCCCCGCTTTCAGATCAGAGGCCACCGAAGTCATCTGCGGCGTACCGCAAGGATCATCACTCAGTCCCACCCTCTTATTATTATTATTATTATTATGTTTCTTATATAGCGCCTGAATCGACCCCCGAAGGGGTATCTCCGCGCTTGCCTTGGGAACCCGTCCTGGCTTTTCCCTGTGAGATAGCCCCTACAGGGCATCCCCAAGGTGAAAGCCAGGCATCCCGCCGCGGGGGGCCGTTGTGGAGATTAAGCAAGCTTAATGCCCAGAGTTGCAGAGTGTGAACCCATGATTAGGTCAGGCACCGAAGCGAGAATCATCGAGTCCATGGACATTTGAGCTCAAGACCCTGCCGCGTCGGGAATTGAACCCTGGTCCCGGGTCTGACCTCTGCTTCAGGGTCTGCCTGCTCTAACCAGTGAGCCACACTTCTCCACGTATACATGAGTTCCCTCGCATCCATCGTGCGCCAACACAACCTCAACATCATCTCCTACGCAGACGACACCCAGCTGATCCTCTCCCTCACCAAAGACCCAAACACCGCCAAAACCAACCTACACGAAGGGATGAAAGAAGTAGCCGAGTGGATGAAGAACAGCCGTTTAAAACTGAACTCGGACAAAACGGAAGCCCTCATCTTAGGATCATCCCCCTCCGCCTGGGATGACTCATGGTGGCCACCGGCCGTGGGAATTGCATCCAGACTAACGGACCACGCACGTAACCTGGGCTTCATCCTGGACTCCTCCCTCTCGATGACCAGGCAAGTCAACGCCGTCTCATCATCATGCTTCAACATCCTACGTATGCTCAAAAAAATCTTCCGGTGGATCCCCACCGAAACAAGAAAGACAGTCACCCATGCACTGGTCACAAGCCGACTGGACTACGGAAACACCCTTTACGCCGGAACCACAGCCAAACTACAGAAAAAACTCCAACGCATCCAAAACGCCTCAGCCAGACTCATCCTAGACATCCCCCGCCAAGCTCACATGGATATTCGATAAGTAATGTACCCCCCTCCCTCAAGCGCCTTGAGACCCTCTGGGTGAGTAGTACGCTATACAAATTTTAAACTTGAACTTGAACTTGAACAACTTAGCCGATCTTGAGCAATCTTCAACTGGCACTGATTTTTGCAGACATCCATAAATTTCTGGCTAATCCTTCCTCTATCAGTCGCAGGCAGGGTGATACTGTGAAGGTGGTTTTCCTTCCCAGTCTCTTTCATACTTTGCAGCTCGCCCAAATTGGCTCACAAAATCCATCTTTTGGGAGATAAACAGCCTATTGATATACCTCATATAAGGCACAGGACGTTGTAGACTGGCATTAATCAAACTACGGCTCCCCACTGATGGAGGTGGGTTAGCGGTCCCTGACTTGGAGCTTGATTGCCTGGCGGCGCACCTGAAATGGGCAGCTTACTGACGACATTGTCGATGGGGGAGAGGGGCGTGATAGAGACTGGCGTACATTTTCTCCACGCCAGTACCATGCTATGGGCCAGATTGATTAGCCCTAATGCTCAAACAAGCGTTAAATATCTGGTCTTTTGCTGGACATCCTGCAATTTCAATGGGCCTGGGTCTTGCAGCGAACACAAATGAGGGTTCCGTGTGCGAAGTACCTTACACTGTCGGCATTACTACATCTCTCGCATGAGGGATATTGGTCTAGGTTGTTGGAGAGAAAGGGTATGATAGTGCTATGGAGTGGGCAACAGGTGGAAAACTAAGGAACTTTGTGGAACTCGCAAACAAATATACTCTACCTTCCCACCACTATTTACTGTATGGGTCAGTGGCGGCAAACATGCGGAGACCATGGGGAGGACAGGCAAGAACCCCCGAAACAGAGGGGTAGAAACCATGGGGAAATAACGCCAATCCACAAGGTGGGGGGGCGGGGTGGGGGTAGAGATCTGAGAAGTTCCAGAAGAGCCAGTTGTTACACAGCTGTAGAAGGCCCAGCGGATCCTTGCATCTATAACACTATTCAAAGCATCACATAACAAAATTCCATAACAGAACACAACATAACCAATGTCCGTACACTGCCGTATTACATCATATAACAATAAGCAGTAAAGGCATCCTATCTGCAGAGGCTACACATCTTCGCCCCTTTTTAACACCACACACAGACATACACACACATACACACACACACAAACACACACACAGAACCACAGAGACACTACCACACACAAAACAGGACAATAAATCAACCCAGAGAACCAGAAAAAAGCAATACCCAAGGTAAATATGAAAAACTAACCAGATGCCACTCAACATTAAGCCTGGGCGTAGTTTGCGTAGCAGCACTACACCTTTGTGTAGAACAGCGTAGCTGAAGACACTGTGTACTTGTCTGTACTGTGCCAAATTTGCAAAATAATTGCAAAGAGCTTCCTGTACATGACCAGATATGATAAAATAAGCTATCTTTATATGCTATAATGCATATAGTACTTTCACATTGGTGAAGCTGGAAAATTAGCAAGCAGTGGGAGATGTGATGATTTTGGGATGCTCCCTAACCTAGGGAGATTACCAAACAGATGCCTTGAAAACAAAAAAGCACATCTTATTGAACAATTTGATTGTGGTCCCATACTCTTAGGACAAACCCAAACACAGTTATTGGCAAAAAAACATTCCCAACCAAAGGCCCTGCAAAGCATTATGGGATGAGATTAGCAGTGGCCAGTAAATGTTATATAGTATACAATATCAAAAGAATTCCACAAAGAGCTGCAGTTGAACTGGTGGTTACTAGATGTCCCTCACAAGTCAAATGCAAATGCTTGATGAAAGGGTTTCAATGGTTATGCATTTGACTCGAGAGGGACATCTATGGACGACCAGTGTAACTGCAGCTTGATGTAAGAATAATTTCAATGCTTTGCATTTGACTCGTGAGGGACATCTAGGGACGACCAGTGGAACTGCAGCTTGATGTAAGAATAATTGCAATGCTTTGCATTTGACTTGTGAGGGACATCTAGTAACAACTAGGTGAACTGCAGCTCTTTGTAGAATTATTTTGATATTGGATACTATAATATTCACTGCCACTGCTAATCTCGTCCCATAATGCTTTGCAGGGCCTTTGGTTGGGATTGTTTTTTTGCCAATAACTGTGCTAGGGGCGTCCTAAAATGATGGGATCACCACTGAAGTACAACAAAATGTGCTTTTTGTTTATGCTCTTTGTGTTCAAGGCATCTGCTTGGTGCTCTCCCTCGGTTAGGGGAGACCCCAAAATCATCAGCTCTCTCATTACCTAATGTTTTCATTGTAAAAGTTCATTTTTGAGAATTGGTTATATGCTGTTAAGCATGTAAAATTGCTTTTAGAAAGCATCTGAGAATATTGTTGATTTAGATACTACGCTACTTGGGGAGACCTGAGCACATTCGCCGCCACCGCCGAGAGTCAGTAACACTTACCTGAGCCTGAGAAAGTGTTAGAGGACGCTGCCCATATCGCCGCCACCGCCGCCAAGAGTCAGGAAACACCAGACTCCGCGCCGCCGCTCCGGGAGACTGCAAATCCCGGCAGGCACCGCGGCGGCGCGTCGGAGTGACGCGGCAGCGCCCTGAGAGCGCCAACGACCAGAGAATAAAGGCGGAGCACCCCGGCAGAGCGGGGGAGACCTGAGCACATTCGCCGCCACCGCCGAGAGTCAGTAACACTTACCTGAGCCTGAGAGAGTGTTAGAGGACGCTGCCCATATCGCCGCCACTGCCGCCAAGAGTCAGGAAACACCAGACTCCGCGCCGCCGCTCCGGGAGACTGCAAATCCCGGCAGGCACCGCGGCGGCGCGTCGGAGTGACGCGGCAGCGCCCTGAGAGCGCCAACGACCAGAGAATAAAGGCGGAGCACCCCCGCGTCGCGGGACGCGAGCGGGACGCCCGGGGCGAAGCCCGGGCAAAGGGCGGGCCCTCTACGGCCCTCATCGGCAGGAGGAGGCAGGGGCAGGGCCGTAAACCCTGTGAGAAGCGCACGAGGTAATCCACGGACCAAGTAAGACTGATCTGTTTGTTACAGCCCTTGTTTACCTGTAGTAGCTTAGGCTTTGTACTATATTGTCAATAATGTCTAAAAAGAACCCAGCACCACAAGCAAACAACATGAAGAACTACTTGGTGCAGACTGTGGAAAAAATTAATTCTCAAAGGAGAGAATCACTGGGTCTTAGCCAGTCACCTGACTTACGTTGCTTATCCCCCTCCTCAACTCCATCACCCGAGGATACAATGTCTTTACAGACCTTTCCTGATGCTAGCTTTTCGTGTCCTATAACACTGGAATCCGGCCCTATGTCCAGTAATGTACCATCTGCCTCTGGTTCTGAGGTTCTTATAGTGGACCTTGGGAATAAAGTGGACAGTGACGAGGACCAGGAAAACCTTGCATCCCCCACAGATGAAGACACCTCAACTACTGAACTACCTTCCCGTTCGGATTCCGGGAAAAAGAAAAACCCGCCTAGGCGGGGTGGACTGAGATCCGGGACTAGGAGGAAGAGGGTAAATACCCCAAAAGCTCCTCCTAAGGAAACTAGAGGGGGACGTGCTAAGCCTACTAATAGTTTTGATGAGGATTTATTCGAAAGACTCGCTGAGTTAATGGACACAAAAATTAAATCCATTGTCAAGCCTCTGCTCTCTAAAATTGACAAACTTCAAGCAGAGATAAAAAAGTTGGGAGGGCAGATGATAAAATTAACTGAGGGTGTTGACTGTGTCATGACAACTGTGGTAAATATGGGTAACAGTAGACAGGATGACGTCCAAGAGAGGGTGAATACAGCTGCAGCCCCAAGTAATCCACCACCCCAGCCTACTGACCAAACAATCAGCGGTTCTGGCACTAGTAGAGGGGAGGGCTCATTAATGGTTGAGATACCCCCTGCACAAGCTCAGCCAACTGACCCACTTCAATTCATAGTTGAAGCCTCCCCTGTCGTTCTAGTTTTGGCTAACGTTCCACCATTAGAAGCTGGTATTGAGGAATCTCCTTCCTCCCTGTCTAACAAAGCCCTACAGTGGCTTACAACAAACACGAGATTAGCTCCAGGGGGTGGCCAGCAGCTGGCCCAGGAAATCAAAACAGCCAGGAGGGTCTCATGGCTGGGCAATCGTCCTAAAAAATTCAAGGGGGATTGTGTAGCAGTAAGTTTTACACACACAGGGGTGCTACCTAACATCCTGATTAACCTACTCCCACCACAGCGTAGGCAGGGCTCTGTTGTACCATTGACATTGAAATTCTTTTATGGTGAACAACAGAATGTTACATACCCTAAAACACCAGCCTTTGGTTGGGATTCCAACTCTGACACACACCACAGATGGGGTTTTGATCACTCTCGCAATATAGCGATTCATTCAGCACCCCAAGGGTTTCAGAATCCCTTTGCTCAACCCCTCTTATTGTCCAACCGCTTTGCACCTCTATCCTTTTTGGACCAGAACAATTGACTTCAGCCTGAACACCCCGTAGAGTCTAGGACTAAGGTGCCTGTTTTTAGCATTCTTACCTGGAACATTGCTGGCATTAAGACAAAGGCAGATAACGCAACCTGGCTAAATTTTATATCCAAGTATGACATTATCGCCTTTCAGGAAACCTGGGACACTAACAACAGTTTTTCTCTTGATGGCTTTAGCTATTTTAGTATCCCTGCTGTGGCTAGCTCAGCAGGAAGAGCTAAGGGGGGCCTGATCAGCCTGTTTAAACTTGACATTAAGGGTTGCCTAAAGATACTAGCCTCAGGTTCCGAACATTGCCTTATTGTCGAATTGTCTCGTGCTGAGTCTCCTAATATTTTGTTTATTAATTTTTATAACTCCAATGCTGCCGATTGCACGTCATACAGTCTCGGTAGATTGGATGATTTTCTGTCAGTCTATAGTGAGGATGTTAATGGATTTGAAATCATATTCTTAGGCGATTTTAACATACATCCTTGCCTATTATCGTGTGTTTGTGATGACGAAGATTCCCCCCCGAATAGTGCAATGATCCATCTGGCGCATAACAAGCAGGGGGATTGTCTAGAAAATTTTCTTGCTAGATGGAACCTATATGAATCTAATTGTGGGGAGGGGGAGGTTAGGGCCCCAACTTTTAAGGGCTCAGACAATGGCTCTATCATTGATTACATTTTTATTTCTGCATGCTTTTTATCTAAAGTTTTAATGTATAGAACTGTGGTATCCGCCTTTAGTGACCATAACCCAGTTTCTCTGGACCTACTTGAGGGTGAATCATTAGGACGCATCCATGGCTCAATTTTTAGGGCTGGTCCACTCAAAGTTAAGGACCAAAGACGCAGACTTAAATGGGATAGTATAACACCAGAACCATTCATTCAGGAGGTTTTGTTAGAGGCTGAGGAAGAGGTCGGGGTGTGCCTATCGAACGATGCTAATGACGAGGATGTAATTCTCGCATTTAGTAATATTTGCTGTAAGATAAACGGTAGGCTCTTTGTGATCAGTAAGCCCAAAACAAAACCTCTTAAAAGATGGTTTGACCATAGTTGTTCCCTAGCACATTCTGTGCTGCTTGATGCTCTTAAATCTAATCCTAAGGATCGTGATCTTATTAGGACCAGTAGGGCAGAATATAAAAAAGCCATCGCAGCCAGAAAGAAAGAGCTTAAAGATGAAGCTTGGGCGCAACTTACAGACCCAGCCATATTAAAAAATAGCGGTGAGTTTTGGAGGATTGTTAACCAACCCCTTCTTACAGGCGAGGATAACTCTCCCCTAGAAACTAATATCCCAGACCAAGACTGGATCAAACATTTCAAAGATATATATTCAGGCCAGACTTTAGTTGAGAATAGCGCTTACGAAGAGTCTACTGCTATAGTGGGTAACCACTTGCACTTTGAAGCTGAGGAAGTTTTAGTCGCTATTAATTGCACCTTGACAAAAAAGGCTCCGGGACCGGATGGTGTTCCGGCTGACGCCTTTAAATGCTTCCCTAACTTCTGGTCAAGACTGCTTTGCAGGGTTTTTAACGCCTTGAAACGTAATAACATTCCTGATTCTTGGAAAACCTCAACTATCATCCCGGTTTTCAAAAAAGGCAATAGGCAGGACCCTGCTTGTTATAGGCCCATTTCATTGATAGACTCCTCAGTTAAGATTCTAGGGAGAGTCTTACTAGCGAAATTGAATGATTGGGCCTCTGAGAATAAAATCCTGAGCAATGTGCAATACGGGTTTAGACCCAAGAGAAGCACCCTGGACCAGTGTCTCAATCTCCATCTATTGATAGAGAAGTACACCAGAGCCAAGGATGGGTCCATGTACCTAGGGTTCATGGACCTCTCCTCTGCATTTGACATGGTCAATAGATCCAAGCTCTGGGGCAAACTGGTTGACATGGGCCTGGACAGATCTTTAGTTAACCTGCTGTCTGATCTCCACGCTGGTCTGTCTGCTAAGGTTAGAGTCTCCACTAATGGAAGGTGTACTGAAGAGTTTGCATCTGAAAGGGGAGTCCGCCAGGGATGCATTTTGGCACCATTACTGTTCACGCTGTATGTGAATGCACTAGAGCCCGCCCTAAGTGGGGTCACAAGCGACATTCCACGTGCAGGGGAACAGGGTATACCAGTCCTGCTGTACGCGGATGACGCGGTGCTACTGGCCCGAACAGGTGTGGGGCTTCAACGGCTTTTGGACGCTTTTGAATCCTTCATGGGTTCTTTAGACCTGAAAATAAATGCGAAAAAATCTCAGGTCATGCTTATGGGCCGGGCTTCAAGGAAATCCCTCCATAAAACTTTTTTCTGCGGCAGGGAAAAACTTGTTCGGGTCACTTCTTTCCCTTACCTGGGGATCACCTTTGATGAGAAAGGTAGCTGGGGTCCTCACGTAAAAAATAGAGCAGCCACACTGACCAGAACTTCCGCTGCCCTTCATGGGTTCTCAAAAAGACTGGGGGGTAGACCATTTGAAGCTATTAGCAAAATATATAAAGCCAAATGTATCTCTGTAGCCTCATATGGTGGCTCCCTGTGGGGGTACAAAAGCGTTGATCCCATTCAGACTGCGGAAAACAAATTCTTTAGATCCATCTTGGGCGTTCCGCAGTCAACCCCATCCTATACTGTCCACCAGGAGCTAGGAGAAGGCTTCATCGCCGATTTGGTTAGAATTGCACCGCTAATCGCTTGGCTTAAGATATGGCTCAACCCTGAAATTCCCTTAAACCATACCATAATTAGGGATTGTCTGACTCTAGACAATGTACATAGGATAGGATGGCTAAAGTACATTAAGGACAGTTTTTGTAGGTTGGGAAGGCCTGAACTATACGCAGTCACTGACTCCATAACAGCTAATGATGTTGTTTCTATTAAGGCCACTATGAAGGAGCTCCTCTCCCTGGAGAGGGAAGAATTAGAACTAAAGAAACCTTGTGTTAGGGCCAGCCTTTTGCTGGCTATACCTAGTGGTCCTGACAACTATCTCAACGTGGTCACTAAACCCTATCATAGGTTCATTTTAACCCGTTTTAGACTTAACCTGATTCACTTTAACTTGGGTTTTTATTCTGAGTGGAGTACCCCTGAAAAGGCCCCGCCCTGTCCTTGTGATCTTTTTTCAGAACAGAGCACAATGCACTTTATAATGTTCTGTAGCTACTATAACGAGGCACGGAGGTTGTTTCTCGTTCCTATACTTAAGGATGCAGGATTTATTTTTGTCCGACCTGCTCTCATGTACTTACAAATGTTGCAAACCCCCAGGATCATGTTCTTTGTGGCAAATTTCCTGGTGAGAGCAATTAGAAGCAGGAATACCAGACTTAAAAACACATCTACCTCCTCTTGAAGTCCAGATATGTTTATTAACTAGTCTGGCAGTTGGCAACTTTTGGCCAAGAACTCCAGTTCACAATGTAACAGGGCCGTAGTTACCTTTTTACAATATTTATGCAGGGATCCACCCCTGCACTGTATTACGCACTTTTAGCACTATTGCACTTTAATACCAGGTAATTACAATGTAGTAATGGATCATAACTTGGTATATTGATTTTTATCTAAAATGTTTTCCTTTAAATGTTTTTAACTGTTTTTTACTCATGCTATTTGCTTATTGCTTATTGTTTGTGATTTTATGCCATTGTCTTTGTATGATATTAAGTTATCGCAATAAAGAAATTTTGACTGACTACTTGAGTAGTTTTAAGCCCAGGGTTACTCAACATGTAATAGGAGCGTATCTTTTAGGCACTTGGAAAACACGAGAACTCCTTCTTAACCAAGAACTCTGAACCATTCCCTGCAACAGACACTTGTTTGTCACTTACATGTTTTTCACTTTCATTCTCACATTTTCCATTTCTAGCCACTCTTGCCATATTTCACCATTGCCCATTCGAACCACGAACAGCATTGCCTCTAACCTCGATGACTCTAACAGGATCTCTAGATTTCGAAGATGCATTTCTTAGCAAAATGGTGTCTTCCTGACACGTGCCAAATCAATCATTGCGATTTTGACCTCCTGGACATATTTTTCCTTACACCTCACGTCCCTTTGACACCGAGCAACACTGTTTGGCACTCAATTTCCCGGCATCATCACTTGCTGTAGACATTCATCACAGCCTCGACCCATCACCTTCATCTTCAAAAAGGACACAATGAGGACAACTCTTTCTTCCCCCTCATGAGTGTAAAAGGTGCTTTACCAGAGATCGAAAGAGGAACACAACGAGGACACCTCTTTTCTCCAAGTCATGAGTTTAAAAGTTGCTTTACCAGAGATCAAATGAGGGAAACACAGGGGACACCTCTTTTCTCCACGTCATGAGTTTAAAAGGTGCTTTACCAGAGATCAAATGAGGGACACAACAAGGACACATCTTTTCTCCCTCTCATGAGTGTAAAAGGTGCTTTACCAGAGATCAATTGAGGTGTACAGCTATAATCCCACCCTAAATATCTGGTAGTTACTTCACAGTCAACTCTGGATGTCACCGCGCTCCGGATACACTCCACTAGAAACCTGTTGAATCTCTCCACTTCTAGTTGGCCAGAGGGTGGTACAATGGTGTGCATAAATGTTTCACTCCACATTTGCCTAAAATCTCTGTCATGGTGGAAGAAGTCAATTGAACTCCATTGTCAGTGAGCAGCTCCTCGGGAGTCCGTTTTTTAGCAAACACTTCACAAACAAAAGGAATCACAGAGTTCGTGTAGGGTTCGTCTATACCACGTACTTCCACCCGCTTGGAAAGATGATTCATCATGACAATAAAGTGTCTCATATTGGAAGGTAATACATGAAAAGGGTCGGAAAAAAAAAATCAACCACAACTCTCTGCCACACCTTACCAGGACATGAAACAGGCACAGCAGTGCACACAGAGGTCACCAAATGTTTATAACTCAAACAGCATGGTGCACAATTTCTCACTAATCCTTCTACCTCCACATCCACTCCAGGGCACCAGAAATCATTTCTTATCCTACGCTTAGTGGCACTCATACCCAGATGGCCTACATGAGCTGTCTCCAAAATCTTTTGGTGGAAACATCCTGGGGGAATTAACTTATCACCTCTTACCAACAAATCTCCTTCCAAAGATAACTCATCCGCCACCTTGCAATAAGATTGCAAAGAATTCTCCAAAGTTTTTTCCCTCTGCCCCACAAATTTCCCAAAATTTGAATTTAAAATTATTTATAAAGCGCACGTTCACCAGCGGTTTCATGGCGCTGCAACTTGCAGATAACAGGACAGAAATGGCAGGAGCTAAAATAAAGGAATTCGAGCTGCAGGAGGGCTAATTGACGACTTTGGTGAACAAGTGAGCTTTGAGCTGTTTCCTAAATTGCGGATAAAGAGTTAAGGCTCTGAGCTCAGGAGGCAGGGAGTTCCAAAAGAGTGGAGCAAGGGTCGCAAACTTCGATCCTCCCCATTTCTTCCTCCGGAATCGCGGGACTGTGAGAAGGGATTGGGTGGATGAACGTAGTTCCCTGGTAGGGACATAGGGGATGATCTCAGAAGAGATAAAAGCCGGTGCCGTGCCCAGTCGAGCTTGGAAGGTGATAGAGGCCAGCTTGAACTGGACACGTTCGCGGACTGGGAGCCAATGCAGAGATTTGAGGAGGGGGGTGACATGGTGGGACTTTGGCAATTTAAACACCAGGCGCGCCGCCTGGTTCTGAATCTGCTGCAACCGCCTTAGACTATATGCAGGTATACTGGGATATAGGGCGTTGGTCAATACAGTATCCTCCCTCAACCGATCACACAATTCCATTAAATTGGAACAAATGACCAAATCTTCAACTTATGCAATGATACATGCCTCAATTTCTTCCTGTAAATCTACTGAACACAAATCTAATGGTAACCAAGACAGAAAGTCCACTCTAATGTTCTTTCCTCCTGTAATATGAAGCACACTAAAACTCCAATAATTTGATAGATACTCTGGCTGAGGATCTTAATTTGGATCCTAGACAAAACAGCAACGAGTGGTCTGTGATCGGTCCACAAGCTAAATTTTCTTTTCAAGAGATATGGCTTACACTTGCCGACACCCCAAACGCATTCCAACATATCACTTTCTATTACAGAATATTGTGTTTCCTAATCTTTCATGCTTCTAGAATCAAACCCCACAGAGACTTCCGCCCCATCCATTACTTGTAGCAAAAAAACTCAATGCCATATTGTAGGAAACTGGCTATATATATACTACACAAAAATGAGGTAGAGTGTGTATAGAGACCAAGTGAACCCAGAGGTAGGCAGAGGTTAAAGTTAGATAGAACCTTACTCTCTAAATTGGTAGCTTGGTCGAGCAGTAAGGCAGTATCAGAGGACAGTGTGAAGCATTTGATGTACACACTCAGCAGATGACAAATAAACATGGCACATGTATGCATTAAATATTTTTCAGCAATAAGTTACTGGATATAGAACAGTTTGAAAATGCAATAGAAATTGTACTTTGTTTGATTTACAGGGTATGCAGAAGGATGCAACAGTTAGCAAATACAGTACATTGAAATGAATATGCTTTTTCAGTAAATTACAGTTAAGTTACTTTCTACGTTACTTTTCTTACTCAAAGCTGGATACCTAGATTCAGCACTGGGATATTTCCTGGAAACAGGTACGTAAATACGTTTCGGTTATTCACATGATTTTTAAAGAAAATATTTAGGTTCCAAAACTCCACACTTGGAAAGTTTTTGGAGAAAAAGTGTCAATGCTATCCTATGGAGAGAAAACAGGTTAACAGTCCATAGGTAAGTAATCGACTGTGGGAGTTAAGATTCTGGGGTTAGACGCAGGGGTCCCCCAGGGTCAGTGTTGCACTGTTGTTACACCCTTAGCGGCACTGGGGCGGCGGGGTGCAGAGTGTTGAGGCCCACTGTTATCCAAAGGGGGACAGGGGGTCTCCGGATGGTGGCTGCTGGCAAGCAGGTCACTGGGTTGTGAGAGCAAAGCTCCTAGGGTTAAGGTCAGGGCAAATGGGGAAACAAAGTAGCACAAAAGGTGCACCCTCAGCGGCACTGGGGCGGCCGGGTGCAGAGTGCTGATTCGACGTTGGGCGCCCAGTTTTTTTCTATGGAGAACCTCAGGCAGGGAGACAAAGGACTTCTGGGTGCGACCACCACTGGGAGAGGTAAGTTGGGAAGTTAAGGATTGGTTAGGCACCGTCGGTTTGGGCACACAAGGCCGCGGGGCGTCGGGTGCAGGGGTGACTTCTGGGTCGGATCTTCTTACCAGCTCCTGGTCGCGTTTAAGGGGGCCTTCTGGATTTAGGCTGCATTCGTCAGCTGGAGGCTTGAGGCAGGTCAGGGGGTCACCTGATCTCGGGTCAGGCTCGCCATGGTGACCTCCATGTGGTATATTTCCACTCGAGTTCGGGCCTGGTTCGGCGGGTGCAGAGTGGGCTGTATTTACGGTCCCTGACTGCTGCCAGGGGTTGCTGTTTGAACAAGTCCAGTGTTCACAAGAGGTTCAGTCTTTAAAGTGAAGGCAGGCAGGTCTTCCATGGTTTTGAGGTTACTGGCTGCAGGACACACCGGGATTTTGCAGGAGCAGGTTCGAGGGGTGACAGGCCTGTAGGACTGGGGCAAGTTAGTGGGTGCTGTCCTCTTGTTAGCTCTGCACGGCTCTTCGGTCCTTCTTCTTATCTTCTTTTCTTGTCGTTTCTGGATCTGAGGAATCGAGGCTCAGGGTGATCCCTTAATACTAGATTTAGGGATATTACAGGTAGGTAAAGGGCATGGACCAATGGGTCCATTCCCTGGGGTGGGTACACCCCCTATTCTGCCACTCTCCAGCGGGAGGGCGGCTGGAGCCTGTCCCTTGTTGGATGGGTCTCCCCATCCTCAAGATGGCGGGGATTCAAGGCTGTGCTTCAACCCGCTTCCCCCACCTGAGAGGTGGAGTCGGCAACACCCCTCTTCCTCACTTGTTTTTCCCGCCCAAAGTGGGGGGTAGAACCACTAGGGACCAGTTGCTGAAAGCAGCAAATTGTCTGGAGAGGCTCACAAAGGCGGTATGCCTTTGAATCTTCTCCTTCGTGAACCCTGCCCATCCTGGGGGAGGAGGCTTGGCACCTCTTCCCAGGATGTGCATTGTTTCAGGTCCCCGAGAGCAGCAAGCTCTCGACCCAGGGGTCCTGAAACATGTCTGTTGGTGGCAGCCTAAGCAGCCACTCAGTCAGGTCACTAGGAGTTGGTTGAGTTTCAGGGGCATCTCTAGGATTCCCTCTTTGGTGCATTTTACATTAAATCCCACACTGGCATCAGTGTGGGTTTTATGTGCTGAGAAGTTTGGTAACAACCTCTCAGTCTTTAGTGTAGCCATTATGGTGTTGTGGATTTCGTGATGACAAACTCCTAGCACCATATACTCTTAATGGCAGCACTGCACTTACAGTGCCCTGGAATGGCCCTGGGTACTGTAAGGGCACAGGGCTCATGCACTTGTACCCTCACCACTGGCATAGGGCAGCCAGCTAGAGGGGTGACTGATCTATGCCAGGGCAGTGGTTTGTGAGCAGGGCACACAGAGATGTTTGCCATATCGACTCTTCACTTTGTTCTGTACCAAGACACACAGCCTGCAAGGGCAGTGTGTGAGTGTCAGGGTACAGGGCCTCTAAGGGTGGCACAATAAGTGGTGCCGCCCTTAGGGGTCTTTTCTGGTCACAGTGCCCTTGGTACATGTGGTACCATTTACTAGGGGCTGACATGTGGCCAGAGATGCCAATTGGGGTTAGGCTTCATAACAGTTTTAGGGAAGAAACATAGGCCCTGGGTACCTGATTAGCAGGAGCCCAGGGCACACTCAGTCAAAGAACATCAGCAATTCATCAAAAAGTGGGGGCATACCATGCAAGAAAGAGGGCACGTTCTCACACAACCCCCCCCAAACGAAAGAAGATTAGACTAACCTTTCCCTAGAGAGTCTTCATTGTGTAAGTGGAAGAACGTGGAAAGTCCATCTGCATTAGCATTGGCAGTCCCAGGTCTGTGTTCCACTTCAAAGTCCATTCCCTGTAGGGAGATGGACCACCTCAACATTTTAGGATTTTCTCCTTTTATTTGCATTAGTCATCTGAGAGGTCTGTGATCAGTTTGAACTAGGAAGTGAGTACCAAACAAGAATGGTCTCCCCTTCTTCAGGGACCAAACCACAGCAAAGGCCTCCCTCTCAATGGCACTCCAACGCTCCTCCGCGGTGAGACGCCTTCTGTTTATAAAAGCAACAGGTTGGTCTTGGCCTTCCTCATTGGTCTGGGATAGGACCGCTCCTATTCATAGCAGAGGAATCAGTCTGCACTATGAACTGCTTGGCATAATCTGGAGCCTTCAGAATTGGTGCTGAGCACATTGCTTCTTTCAGGGAGTCAAAAGCCTTTTGACAACTAACTGTCCAGTTTACCTTTATGGGCATTTTCTTGGAGGTGAGTTCTGTGAGGGGAGTCACAACGGACCCATATCCCTTCACAACCCTCCTGTGGTACCCAGTCAAGCCAAGGAATGCCCTGACTTGGGCCTGGGTTGTTGGAGATGCCCAGTCCAGGATAACCTGGCACTTGGGCTCTAAGGGTTGTACCTGGACTCCACCAACAAGGTGGCCCAACTACACCACATATGCCCTAGCTGGCATTCGGATGCCTTGATGGTTAGGTCTGCAGTTTTCAGGGCTTTTAAAACCTTCCCAAGGTGGATCAGGTGATCCTGCCAGGTGGAACTCAAGACAGCAATACCACCAAGATAAGCTGCACTAAAGGACTCCACCCCAGTCAGGACTTGATTCACCAACCTCTGGAAGGTGACAAGGGCATATTTTAAACCAAAGGGCATAACAGATTTCTCATGGTGCTAATAGTGCTCTAACAGTGTAGCAGAAAAGCAGTGAGTACGCACACATTACTAATTGATCAGAACAAATCTCAGTAGCGTTAAAAGATTTTTCAAATTGTATTAAACAGCAGTTCAGAATGCACAATCCATTGTGCACATATTATTCATACAGCAGCATAGTGTGTACAGATTCCAGAGTACAGTAAACATCACTGAAGTGTACACTGATTTCTCCTCGAGTAGTAAAAGGCTTTGCAGCGTCCCATTATTTCTCAAGGTGCAGCAAACAGTAGTGCAGTGTGCACATATATCTCATTGCTTGGTAAACTACTGCATGCAATGCGCTATCATACTCAATTACAAGTAATGAAGCGTAACACAGAGCATAGTAAAAAGCAGTGCAGTGCGCACAGATTCGTCAGTACAACAAAAAGCAGTGCAGCCCATATATAGTATTCACACTGAAAAAACAGTGTGGTGTGAACAGATTACTCAGTGTAGTAAAAGCAGTACAGTGTGCACAGATCCTTCATATTGTAGTAAGATGCAGTGCAGCGTGCACAGATTTCTTAAAGTGTAGTAAGATGCAGCACAGTGTGCACAGATCCCTCATATTGTCGTATGATGCAGTGCAGCATGCACAGATTTCTTAAAGTGTAGTAAGATGCAGTACAGTGTGCACAGATTTCTTAAAGAGTAGTAAGATGCAGAACAGTGTGCACAGATTCCTCACATTGCAGTATGATGTACCGCAGCGTGCTCATATTTCGTAAAGTGTAGTAAAAGCAGTGTGCACAGATTCCTCAATGCAATGAAAAGCAGTGCAGCCTGCACAGGTGTCTCCCAGTGCAGTAGGATGCGGTGTAAAATGCATGGATAGTGCAGTACAGATCAGTGCAGTGGCACTGATTCCTCACAGTGCAGTAGTATATAGAGCAGCATGCACAGATTCCTCACAGTGCAGTAAGATGCAGTACTGTGCACAGATTCCTCATAGTGCAGTAAAATGCAGTGCAACAGTGCAACAGTGCAAGGATCCCCTCTTTAACACAAATGATGCCCACAAACACCCCCAGGGCGGGAAGGAAAGCCCCCCAGGGCCCCCGGATAGAAGAGCCCAGCTCAGTCCCAGGGGCCCCGGATAGAAGAGCCCAGCTCAGCCCCAGGGGCCCCTGGATAGAAGAGCCCAGCTCAGCCCCAGGGGCCCCGGATAGAAGAGCCCAGCTCAGCCCCAGGAGCCCCGGATAGAAGAGCCCAGCTCAGCCCAAGGACCCCTGGAAAGACTAGCCCAGCTCAGCCCCAGGGGCCCCCGATAGAAGAGCCCAGCCCCAGAGGCCCCTGTATAGAAGAGCCCAGCTCAGCCCCAGGGCCCCCGGATAGAAGAGCCCAGCTCAGCCCTAGGGTTTCGGATAAAAGAGCCCAGCTCAGCCCTAGGGTTTCGGATAAAAGAGCCCAGCTCAGCCCCAGGGCCCCCGGATAGAAGAGCCCAGCTCAGCCCCAGGTCCCCGGATAGAAGAGCCCAGCTCAGCCCCAGGGCCCCCTGATAGAAGAGCCCAGCTTAGCCCCAGAGGCCCCCGTATAGAAGAGCCCAGCTCAGCCCCAGGGCCCCCGGATAGAAGAGCCCAGCTCAGCCCTAGGGTTTCGGATAAAAGAGCCCAGCTCAGCCCCAGGGCCCCCGGATAGAAGAGCCCAGCTCAGCCCCAGAGGCCCCCGGTTAGAAGAGCCCAGCTCAGCCTCAGGGCCCCTGGATAGAAGAGCCCAGCTCAGCCCCAGGTCCCCGGATAGAAGAACCCAGCTCAGCCCCAGGGCCCCCTGATAGAAGAGCCCAGCTTAGCCCCAGAGGCCCCCGTATAGAAGAGCCCAGCTCAGCCCCAGGGCCCCCGGATAGAAGAGCCCAGCTCAGCCCTAGGGTTTCGGATAAAAGAGCCCAGCTCAGCCTCAAGGCCCCCGGATAGAAGAGCCCAGCTCAGCCCCAGAGGCCCCCGGTTAGAAGAGCCCAGCTCAGCCTCAGGGCCCCTGGATAGAAGAGCCCAGCTCAGCCCCAGGTCCCCGGATAGAATAGCCCAGCTCAGCCGCCCAGGGGCCCCCGGATAGAAGAGCCCAGCTCAGCCCCAGGGGCCCCCGGATAAAAGAGCCCAGCTCAGCCCCAGGGCCCCCCGGATAGAAGAGCCCAGCTCAGCCCGGCTCCTGCAGAGATTCCCTCCAGGATTATTCAGTCTATTTCTTCAAACACAGCAGAAGGTGCTGACAATCTCCTACCTGAGCAGAGACCTGTGCAGACGTGTCCAGGCTCTATCCTCCTCCTGGGAGGATGATGGTGGGGGGGGGGGGGCAGATCTGGACTCTGAGGGGGACAGGGGCAGATCAGGGGTCTGATGGGGTGGTCTGAAGATGAAGGTAACTGCCCACCAGACAGACAGGGCTCCTTCATCCTCTGCAGCAGTCTGGATACAGAGCAGATGGAGGAAGTGATGTCAGCACCGCTGCTGGTGCTGTCTCTGCCACCGCTGACCCGGAAGAGAAAACTCTTCACCCTTTTATTCCATGTGTAGCTTTGTGGATTTCATCAGCAGGCGAGGAGCGCCCTCTGGTAGCCGCTGACGGAACCGCCGCCTCCAGGCTCCAGCAGTGAATACTTTTCACACAAACAAGCATGTATACCTGTAAAGACCTGGGATTTCAGATGTCACAGACGTGAATGTTTTTAAGGGTCAGACAGTTCAAGTACAGGGCCTCACACTTGGTTGCTGCTGTAGAAAAGTATTTGTAGCTTCCCTTCAGATGAGCATCTTCCAAACACCGATGTAAAGGACTTAAGAGTATTTACAGAAAGGTGGCAACTAGAAGTGACAGTCTGAATTTCAATGAATATATCTGTATTTCAATGAATATATCAATATTTCAATGAATATATAAGTATTTTGGTTAGTTTTGCAATCAAAATGGACAGTGTATTAATTTTTTTAAATTATCTATTTGTAGTTTTTTTCAAATCCACAGCGTGGTACGTAGGAAAGTAAACAGAGGAAAATACCATGGAGTTTTAACCCCTTGCATGCTGATGACGGCCCCCGTATGTCATGCACCGCGGTGCTCGTGTGCTGATGACGGCTGAGGGCCGTCATGAACCCGCCCACTTGCGATTTTGCCGCACAGGCGCAGAATCGCGGTCGCATGCAAGGGGTTAAACACCAGATCAGTGGCAATGCAGCATAGGTCATGTGTCAAAGCAATAATTAAAGAACATAGCTGCCAAGGTTTCATATTGCTATGTGTGACATTTTCATAATTTCAGTGTGATTATGAGTGACATTTCAATGACAATGAGTGACACTTTTTTGCGAGAATAAATCAAGCAATGAAGACGAGGGAAAGACATTTAATTAAATTAAATTTGAGCAACAAAAAAATCTTTAAACTGCTGCAAAGCACTTGAAACCCATTAAGCCTCAGGCTGAGGCACAGAGAAGTCTCAGGCATAGCCAACAGCCAGTGCGCTGCAGTGTTTATAATTTTATAAATGAGTCTCCCTCAACATTTACACAGTTGTTTCGAAGTATTTCAAGGAATGGCTCGTTCAACTCGAGGCAGCTCAGCACGAACTAGTAAATATACAAAATAAACTACCTGTTCTATTTTCCATCCACATGCTCCAATAATTGGTGTATTTTTGCTGCACTTTAGTTTAGCTAGCATTCATGTACCACACGTATACATCCGGGTACGAGCTGCCTCACAAACATGGGCACTACCTTCGAGAGACACCTACCAGCCTCTTGAGAGCGCTGAATTTAATTTCCTATCATCACCCAAGTAAAGCACAATTTTGCTGTTGGCTCGCCAGGATAAAGTCAAGTCAAAACTAAGGGGGGGACAGACTGGAGCAGTAGCACGCACCCCAGGCATTTTGGTGGCAGGAGATCGCCACCTCCGGGATGGTGGTGGCGATCCTTCCACCTTCAAATGTTGATTTACCCACCGCCAAATTAAGATGGCGGTGGGTACCGCAGTGGACGGAAAGTCCGTCCGCTGTATTTCTGCTGGTGGCAGTCATCACAATTGTCCGGCAGACGGAGCAGGGGCACTAATATGGTGGCAGTACCTACCAGGCACCGTCCGCCATACTAGGATGTGGGAAATAAAGGCCTTCCCATGGCGGCATTGGGGATAGGGTCTAGGGGCCCGTTGAGGGCCCCCCGTGTATCTGGGGGAGGTGGGGTGCACTTGCCGGTATCTATAGTACTCCCTACATTTCGCTGCACCTGGTGCCAGGCACCGTGTGGTGCCTGCAATGTGGTGCAGGGAAATGTTAGACATGTGATTTTAACATCGCGGTGGGTACTGCTGTCAGCAGCACTTACCACAATGTTAAATTGCGGAATGCAACCGCCATGGTGGCAATCGCATCCTAATTTGCGGTGCGGGACCGCCGCAGGTCTGGCGGCCGGTCCAAAAACCGCGGGGATGGCTGGCAGACTCAGGTCAGCACGCCATCCTAATGACCCCCTTAGTCACAGCCTCGTGGAGCCAGTGGGCAATTATATGGAAGATGATAGATCAAGTGTAGTGGCATTAGTAAACAGTGTCAAGTGAGCGTTCAGGTGAGAGAAATCATGTTAAATCAGCCGGCCTGAGAAAGGTGTTGTGCCGTACATGTTGTGTGTGCATGTCACTGACTGGCCGCTAGGTGCAAGTTTGTGTTTGACTGCAAGTGTGGGTGTGACTCGTGTGTGTGTGGCACATGGAGGTCAGAAGGCAAGTCAAGCACAGGTTTGGAAATTGGTTACTGGCAGCAATTGTTATTTTATGGCCCTCACTGACTCCTAGCAGGGTTAAGCAAACACTTACCTGAAATTAATTCAGTGGTGGCCAGCTCAAGAGCAGCTGCATTTCACTTGATGCCTGCCACATGGCTTCCGTCTCTCGGGCAGTGGACTCAACTTCACAGTCATGGGTCCCAGTGATCTGGGACCTCGAACTAACCACTCCATCAACTGCAGTCAGTCCGAATGTTCTAAGTGACTCCGCCGCCGCCCAGGGATGTGGTGAGACCGGGTGAGAGTTGGTCAATCGCAATGCAGCGAGCCGCCGAGTTTCATTACCGCACCAGCAGCAGAGAGCACGTGTCATGGGAGGCAGCCCATGACAGGTGAAAGTAAGCTGCGTTACTGCGCAGTGATTCAAACCAGTCTGTACATTGTAGCAAGCAGGCAGCTCAGAGCGTAGCTCCCAAGCAGTCTTCTGAATAGCGCGGGCTGCCTGTCTGGCCCACTAACACTAGTATTATTATAAGACCAGCCCCCACTAGGTCCAGGGCGCTTGACTGGCACAGGCGCTTTATGCGTGACTTCACATTTAGGTGCGGTGATGCGGACCACCACACTGAAATGCGTTAGTCTAGCACCTGATGCATGGTACTTGGCAGGACTGAAAGGAACAGCTTATTTCTAATTTTCTGTGAATGTGGCTTATTCCTTATTTTTGATACGGTTTTATATCCTCGCACAAGACTGAAATTTAGGCACTAATTAGGTTTTGAGTTTCTGATTTAAGAGTACAACTGTCTCCTAAATTATCAAGATAGCGGCCTCTTCCAGGCTTTATTGTTTTGTTTACAGTAACCACCTCCCTCTCTCAACAAAGATTCACTGACACAAAATAAAGCAATTTATCTTTGAAACAATTAATTCCTAAGATAGAGATATCAAGTATGAACCAGAAATGTCTCACACAGTTTTCATTGTATCATAAAAATGAGTGGGTGTTACTGGTTTGAAGAACAGGGGAGGGGCATTTAATAAATAGAAAATATTGTACTCCTTTACATAGGCCCCTATATCATAGTACGCTCGTCATCAGTACACCGTTGATTAGTGAGTGTGTCAACTCTTTGTAGCATTGTCATGCAAGCAGTCTTGAATGCCTCGACATGCAACATTGGGAACAGGAAAATAAAATATCAGGGTGCCCGGCCCCATGGTCGCCCCCAAAAAGACAACTCCCACTACGAATGCCATAGACAGCTAACCTTTCCAATGGTGGGTTAAATACTGGAATATTTACATTTTGTGAAGCAAGGTCAGACGGTCCATGAATTGTGGTGCCACCCCTAGGTTGATAATTAAGGTATCCAAAATGGAACCCCAGTAGCACAAAGTACTGTACAGTCCGCAGGAAATGCAAAATGTCACAGGCTGTACACTACACCTTCAGCACCTCCAGCACTTGGGATCGTCTGCCGTATGTGCTTTATAGATCCACTCTGGCCTCCAGTGTAGGAACTTGATATAACTGAATTTCAACCTGACCTCCTGGAGGAAACTTCCATGGTCGTCCCAAAGGTTGTGCCCGTCCTGCTCAGACAGTGAGAGGCACAGCCTCTGCTCCCACAAACAGCATAAAGTGTGGGCAGTGGTGCTCGAAAAAAGGCTGTCCATAGTGGCAACATACAATCCCACCATAGTGTCCTTGAATCCTTTCCACATCACGATATAATGCAACATTGGGGCAGTCTCAAGATCATAAGGGGGAGCACCCAGCATGTGCCGCAGGCTCTGCAGGAGCTGTCGGTACTGTCAGTGATGCGATTGTGGCAGCCCATAATCACGCATAAGAGTAGCAAAGGGAGCCAACTCACCGTCCCCTACTATATCGTCAACAGAGCGTATCCCTCTGGTCTTCCACTGTGTAATCGGAGTTCAGATCATACTTGGCTCCCAGCAGCTCCTTGAGAAGAGCAGGGATCAGCAATGCGCTATACGTCTGAGCCAGGTGAAGCGGGAGGTCAGTCAACCACCACTGTTATGCCTCACAGTAGCAGCCAAATCGTTCATGAAATTACCTCTCAAGGACCTTCCTGCCCTCTCACAGCACCGGTGCATAGGAGATGGACCCAACGTTTTCCTCCAAGTTAGGGGAGAGGAGTTGGCCTAACGGCAAGGGCGGTCGACCTCGAACCTAGGGAAATGGGTTCGAGTCTCGGCAATGACGCTGAACATCCTGTGATTCTGGGTAAATCACTTAATCTCCCCGTGCCTAACAGAAATGAATGTGTCCTAATGTAACGCAACTGGTGCTATGTAATTCGCTCTGATACCCTATTCGGGTCAATTTCGCAGTATATAAAACTCTATTAAAAAAAAGTACTGGCTCAGATATTGATACCATCTGTGCTTGTCTTCAGGGGCTTTATTATTATTATTATTATTTTGAATTTGTATATCAGCTCACAGCTACCCAAGAGGGTTTCCTGGCGCTGTACAAGAACAGCAGAGAAGTAGAGCAGTCTATTGGCTGAAAAGCCATGTTTTCAAGGATCTGCGAAATGAAAGTAGATTAGATTGCAGACGGAGGGGCAATGGCAGGGTGTTCCATAGTGTGGGACCCAAGTAGGCAAAAGAGCGCCCACCCATGCGAGAAAGTTTGATTTTTGGGATTCAAAGTTTTTCTTGGGTGGAGGATCAAAGACTACGGGAGGGAACATAAGGGCAAACTAAAAGTTGCAAATAGCGGGGCGACTGTGAGTGCTTAATGCGGAACATGTAGGTTAGGGCCTTGAATTTGACCCGCTTTTCCACAGGCAGCCAGTGGAGGTCAACCAGCAGTCCGGCTGTGGGAGTAAATTTGGGAGCGCGGCAGAGTAGTCTAGCTGCAGAGTTTTGAACTTGCTGTAGTTTTCATATTACCTCTTTGTTAACGCCCAAGTAGAGTATGTTCCCATAGTCCAGCCTAGAGGTGACAATGGCCTGGACTATGGTACGCTGGGCGTGAGATGGGAGCATCCACACAATCCTACTCAACCATTTCAAGATGGTTAAACATGTGGCAGCAACCTTGGTGGCTTGCTGTCGCATGGAGAGAGAGTCATCCACAATGAAGCCAAGGTTACCTACATGGGTGGATGGCTGAGGGAGTGGACCCATCTCAGGTGGCCAATGTTGGGGGTCCCAGAGGTCTCGATCTTTACCCAGGAGCAGGACCTCAGTCTTATCGCCATTGAGCTTTAAAAAATTGGCATTCATCCAGGTCACAACTTTACAGAGGCCGGATCTAAGAGCAGAGGGCTGGGTGGTGTTACTTGGTGAAAGAGAGAAGAGAATCTGGGTATCGTCGGCGTAGAAAAAATGCGACAGACCGGACTCCTCTACCATAGTCGCCAGTGATTTAACATAAATGTTAAATAGTAGAGGGCTGAGAATCGATCCCTGGGGGACTCCGTGAGGCGAGGGACGAGGCTTTGATTTTGATGTGGTGGAAAAGACCTGGAATGTGCGGCCAGTGAGAAAAGAGCTAAGCCAGTTTAAGGCTGCCCCGGTGATACCTGACGATCGAAGGGCCTTAATGAGTACGGTATGAGAAACCGTATCAAAGGCTGCACTAAAGTCAATCTTATGATGCAGCATTTCTGTCACTCCAAGGAGAGTGGACTCTGTAGAATACTATTAATCAAAGAGGAATGGACACTAGTTTCTACAAAACCATTAGTTTTTTATCGAAAACCCTCATAGACTTCCTGGTATTATCGTTGCGGTATCTCTTTTTTCTGCCCCATCAGGAGTCCTGGCATAGTCATTGGGTCAGCGATTAACGTGCTGGATGCCTGCCTCACCTGAGGCTACTTCTGGTGCATGTAGAAGTGTCCAGAGATCAAAAAAGGAAAACTGAGCTAAAAAATAGTGTCTAGTCAAAAAGTAAATTTTAATGTAAAGAAACTAGTCACTACTATTAAGAACCATTGTGATATGTAGGTAGTTGAGTTATTGAACTACCATATCTTCTCAGAAAAGTGTCGACATGTTTCAGCTCACATGGCCCGCACGGGTCTGGGGAGCTTTCGTCAGGACAATGAACAGTAAACAAACATACAATACATAAAAAATGCATCGAAATACATTGGGAACTGACACAAGTACAGATGAAAAATGTTTTTCTTTGTATTAATTTGATATTCGCCACATGGAAATTGTATCAGCAGTGATAACCTATTGCTAAACAGTTTGAAATCTGTGTTTGTAAAGTAATGACATGTTTCTATTTAATTGAAGTAAAGAATAAGGAAAGAAAACATTTAAGTTGTGGTTTTGTGTATATTAACGACACTGGTAGAAAATGTTGTTTGAAAGATTAGCAGCGAAATGTTTAATAATTTACTAATGTTTGATTACCTATGAATAAGAGTCATACATAAGGGTTGCACCTGAGCAAAATTGAACAGTGCATTCCTGCACGTGACACAATTGTGTCAGTGTTTGCAGTTTGTTTTTAAAAAAAAACCTGGCAGGTGTCAGTCAGGGTAAGCAGGTTTGCACCAATTAGTTTAAGATTAAATCAAATTATGGTTTAGAGAATTAGATGGTGTGCAGGCTACACATGCAGCTCCGTTAAGAAGATGGCATCGGGTTGGAGATCCACCAAGAGATCAAAGATGTCTGCCTGATGTTTGGGGAGGGATCGACAATTAATGCTAAAAAAAAGAAAAATATTTGGGGGAGCTGGCTTTTATTTCTTGGCTAATTGGGTAGGCATGTAGGCAGAAGTGCTGGGTGTAGTGGTGTGACTGAAGTCAGTGGGGGAGGTTTAAAAAGAAATCTACAACCTGGACAGACTGAGGTGTTGGTGTTAGCATCCCAACAGACGCACATTGATCGGGGGTAAGTGCGAAGGTTGCGTAGCTGAGTGGAGGAAAACTTGATTTTGGTGTTGTTTTGAGGGTTACCAGGGGTAGGGATTTGGGCCCCAGGTCCCGGCCTGGTGCAGACGGGCGCAGACGGGCTGGCCTTTGGCGCGCCACTGGCACACCCGCTGCGCGCGTCCGCTACGCGCTAGTTCCATGGGCTGTTTTTAAAGAGCCCGCCAGGGCAGGGGACGCAAGCACTAGAGCGTCCCTTGCCTAAGATGATGGCAGCAAATGGCACAACCCGGAAGTGGGTAAAAAATGAGCGCGCAAAGTTTACCCTTGGCCTCCCTCCACTCAAACAGTCCGCTCTTGACTACGGTGGACCGGGGGGGCAGAGGAAAAAGTGCACATTTTATCGTTTTGGGAGATCTGAACTACCATCTGGAGAATTTGGAGTCCAGTGACACCTTCTCCCTGATCGATGCTATGTCCGCCTGTGGGCTGAACCAACTGGTGAGGGGTGCCACCCACCAGGCGGGACATACGCTTGACGGTATCTTTTCTAATGATGAAAGGCTGACAGTTAGTTCCCCTTTACCCCTCTCATGGTCCGACCACTATGCGGTGCCATTTGAACTGTCATGTACTACTCTGGACAGTCTGGAAAGGATCCCAAGTAAGAGGGTAGCTAGGCGAAATCTTAAGAACATCTCAAACAACCTGCTTGCCCCTATGATCTCCAGTATTACAATCTGCCAGGAGGTAGACGTAGGTCTTTCAGTCTCGCAGTTTGAGAAGGCTGTTACTGTGTGTTAGACCTGTCTGCTCTTGTGAGTCCCCTCACAATTATGATTTATTTTGTCCCCTTTGCCTCCTAGTGTTAGTAGTTTTTTTTTTATGTCCACCAGGATTCTTTTTAGTGTGGCAGGGGGCTAGGTGTTCCTTGACTAGGCCGGCCTTCTTTTCCTCTGAGGCCTAGTCCATATCCTGAAAATTTAGGGACGCCTGGAAACCTAAAATGGTGTCCAGCAACTGCCATAACTGCCACCTTAGGAGAACAGATCCATTGGGTTCTATGGAGAACGTTTTGGAACCTGCCAGCACCTTCCTACGGTCCAGGTCCAGGGCGGCCATTGGGTAGTACGCACTGACCAGAGTAGTGTGGTAGTAACTGACCAGGAGGGAGGCAATTCATAGGAGTAGGACAGCGCTCTGCAGGGATAGATCGTTCTGTGGGCCGGCTAAACCCTTGTACTGACGCTGCCCCTCTTGGACTGACCGAACCCTGACCAGGTAGCTCCGCTTCTAATATCGGAGCCCAACTCCGCACCTACTACCTCAGGACTGGTGACTGAGAAAGTGACCAAAGGTCTGCCAGTAACCCAGAACTTCCGAATTGCCAACACCGCGCTAAGTGTGGAAGCGGCACAGAACTTATTGTAAACAGGACAGGTGCGTCTGGGCAGCACTCACCGCCAGGAGAATTCAAGGCATCGCGGCATTCCAGCAAGAGTGTGGTTCCCAGCCGGAACGGAGTCCGACAGCTGTCACATCGGAGGCGCGGCCCAGCTGAGATTCCTGGAGCTGAAGAGGGAGGTCTGAAGTGACGTCGCGGAAGGCGGGGTGACAGAGGACGAGGCCGTGCAGAGATGACGCACTGAAGCAAGGAGCCTGCAGCGACGTTGGAAGTGGGTGAGCCAGAGCGACGGAGGCCGGGCGGAGGCGGAGCCAGCCTGGAAGCGATCGCGGTGAGGGGTTCATCTGCCGCCGCCGCTGCGCCTGTGGAGCACCGCGAGTGACAGGAGAAACGGCCCAAGCCAAGTGCTGTGGAGCGTCTCAACTCCGGTGGAGGAGTAAGGGAGCGACGCTCGTCAGGAGCTCCGGCAGTGAGAGACCGCAACAGCTGAAGTAAGCTGGGGGTTACCTGAGTGTGGAAGGTGGAACATTAAGAGAGCGAGAGTGAGATCGCCGGACTGTGGGACAGCATTCGAACAGTCTATTAGCGGAACAACGATCCTTCAGTGCTAATGTATCTCTGAGGAGAGTGAAGAGGGAGAAGGTGCCAACAACACTCCCTGATACATAGACCGTGTATTGAGTCACAGCTAGAGAGGGGCAAATCTAGAGGCCATTGAGCAGTAGCGGAAATAAACCCTCACTGTGTAAAGGTGGAATCTGGGGAGCAAGTACAATACTGTTCAGGGCAGAGCAAGTGTAAAGAAACCAGAATGTACCAATAATATGCTTGTCTTCTCATAAACATAGTGTTGACTGCGACTCTGGTCAAGATCACTGTGGGGGCAAACTGCTGTTCAACTGTATCCTCGAGCTATCTCTGAGTCCTAAGGGTGATGTGCATGACAGGTTACAAAGTGTAGTGCATAAATCTGGTACTGTGACCTATTCAAACTGCACTATTTATGCGGTCAAGTGACACCGGTGACATTGTTGGTGATTGATTCCAAATGAAATGTAACAACCATTAATCTTCATTGAAATAAGGAAGCTAATGAATATTGCTAATTGATTGTGTAAACTCCTATTGAACTGAATGTATACACTAACTTGATTCAAGGAGAGAGAAGAAGATACCTAGAGAATATTTTTATAAAAGGTACTGGTATTTTTCTAAACTGGTGTGGCGTCCTTTATTTTTAGTGGTAAGTCGCTGAGTTATTGTGAGTGGGTTCTGTAAGTACTACACAAAAGCCTTGGAGGTTAGCTGTTTCCCCTCTGTGCCAGGCTACCCTATGTAGTCTAGGATTCCCTAGGTCTAACACTGTGGCTCTAGACGAACATGCTCCGGTCCGTTTACGATACTCGGCCAGGAAAAAGCCGTCGGCCCCCTGGTTCTCAGAGTCTTTAAGACTTCTCAGGCAGGGAGTCAGGAGGCAGGGGCGTCTTTGGTTGGCCAGCTGGGACCTGAGGGAAAAAGAAGCCCACAAAACCTTATTGAGGGGCTATAAGGCGGAGATAATAAGAGCTAAGCAACAATACTTTACTGATTGTACCATCTCGCTCTACTCCCCTAAAGAGCTTTTTAAGATTGTGGACTCTCTGACTACCCTGCAGGTTCCCGATCCGGTTATTTGCTCTCAGCTGTTGTGTAACACCATTGCCTCTTTCTTTCAGGCGAGGATTGCTGATTTGTATTCGGCATTAGAGCTTCAGAAGGCCGGAACTGCGGACTCCTCTGGTTCTGCTGAGCTTGCTCTATCCACGGTGGAGGCTGCTCCTTTGGGACGCTTGGCATCCTTTCCTCCCCTTGTATCTCAGGAACTAGAGGACCTGCTTTCTAAGACTAGATCCGGCTCCCCCTTAGATCCCTGTCCTCTCACGCTTCTCAGGCAGTGTAAGGAGACCCTTTTACCTCCCCTCCTGGAGATCATGAATGGGGCAATGAGGTTTGGTACCTTCCCTCAGCAATGGAAAAGGGCGGTGGTGAAACCATTACTCAAAAAGGCAACACTTGACCCTGGGGTATTTAAAAACTTTCGCCCCATCTCGCTGCTCCCTGCTGCCGCAAAGATGCTTGAAACACATCTTAATAAGCACCTTGCGGCCTTTTTGGAGAACTCTGGCTTGTTAGATCACTCGCAGCACGGATTTAGGAGGGAGCATAGCACCGAGTCGGCCCTCACCATCGTGCTGGATAATATCTGCACTCGAGCTGATAGGGGCCAGACCACCCTCCTCATCCTGCTAGATCTCACTACTGCGTTTGATACCCTCTCTCCCTCGGTGTTAACATCTCGCCTGAGGGAGATTGGAGTGGAGGGGTCCGCTCTTGATTTGCTGACCTCCTTCCTAAACCAGAGGGAACAGAGAGTTATGCTGGGGGAGTTTCTATCTCCATCCCTGTCTGTGCAATGTGGGGTCCCCCAAGGGTCGGCATTAAGTCCAACCCTCTTTAACATCTATGTGACCCCAATTGCCAGGTTGATGAGATCTTTTGGAATGGAGGTAGTTTCCTACGCCGATGACACCCAGATCCTGGTCCCCCTCTCTCAGCCCGTCAATGAGGCTGCCTCCAATTTTAGATCCTGTTTAGAGGCAGTCGCAAAATGGATGGCTTACAATTCATTAAAATTGAACGGGGAGAAGACAGAGATTCTGGTGTTTGGGGGAAAAGAGGACATCTGGTCTGCTAATTGGTGGCCTGCCTCTTTGGGAGCGTGTCCGGTACCTACCGCTCTGGCAAAAAACCTAGGAGTTCTGATTGAGCCCTCCCTCAATATGCGTCAGCAGGTGAACAGAACAGTCTCTACCTGTTGGGGCATAATTCACATCTTGAGGAGAACCAAACACTACTTATCCCAGCAGGCCAGAAAGCAGGTCGTGGTTGCTCTTATTGGCTCCCAACTTGACTATTGTAATGCGCTGTATGCAGGTCTCAGCAAGGGGATGCTGCAGCGCCTTCAACTGGTCCAAAATGCGGCAGCTAAGTTTGTGTTGGATCTACCCAAACGTGCATCGGCCACCTCCGCTAGGAAGGCATTGCATTGGCTACCTGTTGAGGACAGGATCTCTTTTAAAATCCTATGCCTTACCTTTGGTGCCCTAGCGAGAAATAGGTCAGTGGGGATTGGGGCTCTTTTGACCCCCTATTGCCCCTCGAGGAATTTGCGCTCTGCTAACAAATCTTTGTTATCTGTACCATGCATTCACAGAGCCAAATGGGGTGGCAGAGCTTTTTCCACAGTGGCACCTAAAATGTGGAATGCTCTTCCCGTTGAAATCAAGGCCCTTCCCACTCTTCAGTCCTTTAGGAAAGCTTTGAAGTCACGACTATTTACCAAAGCATACCCGTAGTTTTGCCTCTGCCTTTTAAGATTTATTTTATAGGCGCCTTGATGCCTTCGGGTTTTAGTTGCGCGGTATAAATTTTCTTTCATTCATTCATTCATTCACAATGCCACACCAGTACGAGGCAGCAAAAATGAAAGTCCCACAAGTACACACAGGTAAAATATAAAAATTTCAAAGGCAATATTTCCCACAGTTTTTTAAAAGGTAACAAATCACAGAGGCATTAAAATTAAAAGGATGCAGAGTGCAAAATGGTAGTCAGCAACAGAAGCAACTCGCGATTCTAACTGTTCAAGTTATACCGTGCTGTATGCATACGCCAATGGGCCTGAGGGGTTTGCAACCGTCAAAGTTTATGGTTGAGTTCTAGAAGATCATGATCAGAGGTACTGTTTGGGAGGATCAAGGCATAAACGTTTACAATGGACGCAGGAGGTGAAAGTATATTCTGCGTCCCTCAGGTGCGCCAACCACCATGGATCCATCAAGGCATGATCATCAATAATGTGAGAGAGGATGAACCGGTCTCGGGGCTGCCTGGTCGTTTGGTTTCTGGACTTGTCAAGGTGCCATATTCCAGCACCCCCCTCATTATTACCCTGACTGTCCCAAAGGAGAGCAGGAGTTTGATCAGCCGCCGGGGCACAGATAGAGCCCACAAACAAAGACTCATTGAACATCTGAACCTTGGCAAAAATATATCTGCCCTGGGGGGTCCCAAACCTCCAGGGATTTGTAAAATAATATGTCCAACCCACTCTCCCCATGTTCCAAAGGAGTAGGTGGGTATGTAAGGGTAGTCTGGATCCTGCTGGCATGTAGTACCGTACTCATTCAATCCCTTCTGAGATTATCATGTTCAATAGGTGACAGGTGTATGTCCTGGAGCAATGATTCATCAAGAAGGTGTATCTTCTGAAATGAGAGGACTTTCTGCCTCTTGATAAAATTGGTCAGGTTGTTGACATTAAGGGGCATATTTACAATCAAGTGGCGGAGCACTGTGTTGGCCTCCTTGGCTTAACGCCACGCTCTCCACTTCCGAAATACAGGGCTGTACTGTATTTACAAGAATATGGTGCAGCCCTGCATTTCTCCCTGTGCTGATGCTACATTTAGCTGCCTAGTGTCAACGCAGGCAGCCTTGTACCATAGTGCAAGGATTCCTGCGTTGAGGGGAACAGGCCTGACAAGTACCACGCATCAGTGGTTAGACTAACGCATTTCAATGTGGTGGTCTGCATCACTGTAATGAAATGAAGTCACACATTTTTATAGCTTTCTGAGCTGTCAAATGCTGGAGCGGTGCTATAATAATTAGAAGTCAAACTGAGCAAAGCTGATCTCGTACATTTAAGGGTTGTGGTTTAGCTACATTCAGGCACAGTACTCCGACCCATCACATGAGACATCCTGTGATTCTGGGCAAATCATTCAATATCCCCGTGCCTAACAAAAATGAATGTGTCGATCTGTAATGCAACTGGGGCTCATATAAAGCACTATGATCCCGATACCTCTGGGTCAAGTGCGAGCTTAATGAAACTCCAAAATAAATACAGGGGACATTCCTATTCCAACTCTAATGCTAACCCTATGAAGCACCCTACAACTTTAGGGCTATTCACTCCATGAACAACCTGCTAGACAAAATGGCCTCATTGCAACTGGAAAGAACATCCGCAAAAGACTCAAAACCATGGTATGATGGGAGACTGAATGTTGACAGCCGCTCGCTTAGAGTAATTGAACGACGCTGGAGAGCTACACCCTCAGCCGACCTCCACAAACTTCTAAGAACTTCCGAAACGCCTATTTTAGAAAGATCAGAAAATCCAAAACCGATTTCTTCAGGTCTCAGCTAGACCCAGCCAAGAACCGCCCAAAAAAGCTATTCGATCTTATCAAAGCCCAAACTAAGAGCCTAGCTAATATCCTCAACGCCAGCCCACTCTCTCTTCCCAACTGTGATGAATTTGCCTCCTTCTTCGCCTCTAAGACAGTCTCCATTAAATCAGATCTACTCAAGGACCTAATAAACATCTCAGACTTGAAAAAGAGCCCATCACTTGGCCTTGGCCATGGAGCGGCGCAGTTAGCAGATACATGTACACACTCTTGCTAGCAGTACTAACAGTGGCGCATATGGCTTGGCATCACCATCATCGTTCCTTTGCAAAGTGTACATGTTTCTATTACTTTCATGTTTTACATCTCAAACCTTGATTTCCAAACCTGTGCTGAATATACTCAGCCAGCAGCCCATCTGGACATGATTGGAGGGGGCCTGATCCAGTCACTTATTGCGATTGTGAGGATGATTAAGTGGTGATGAACAGGTTTGACATTGAAATCCATCGGCTTTGAGTCTCTGTGCCCTCTCCTTTGAGATTTGACCAACCAACAGTGTTACATCAGGCCCCTCACACCTCTCCGATGAGGAACACCCTAGACCGGTGGTCTTAAAACCTTTTAATGCCACGCCCCCAACCCCACAGCGATCGCCGGGCTCCCCTCAGAATTTTTCACGATTATTCTATTCAATTGACAATGTTTAAGTATGTCTAGACTTATTTAAACATTGCAGTTAAGTACTGTTTTAAGAATGCAATCCAACACATGATTGGCAAACATACTATTCTGGTCAGGCAGGCTTTAATATAGCCTTATGGCCCGCTGCCGAGGGACTACGTCTCGGGTCTATAACGGTTTCAGGGCCTTTAACAAGCGGTATATCCAAAGGCAGAAGGGCTATAAGGCTATTGGAATATTCCACCCACTAAGGGTAGAATGTATTAAATTAAAAAGATAAAAACATGAAGACAAACATTGGAATGTTGGAGCTACGGACTTATACCAGCCATTACAAGCCCGGAGCTGCTTCCATGGAGCTCCCAACATTCCAATGTTCTAATAATGTAGTGTAGTTCCTATATTTCCAATAGGCTCTGCGCATTGGAATAATATATACTGTAGGTTAGACGTAGGACTGAGGTCTACTAGGTCTCTACCGAATATATTAAAGTTAATTGTGAGTGCCAGCTAGCTCAGAGGTCACTAGAAACTTTCTCAAATTCACAAGAAGGGATTAGTTTCTGACAACCGCATAAACATGACAACTTTGTTTCCCATGAAATAAGAAATCAATCTCTAGAGTCGCGGAAACAATAGATAACTATTTCACTCAGTCAATCGTGCATGCTTCGTTTCACCGGAGGTGCTGAGAAAATAGAGAGACAGGCGTTTTCTATAAAAAGTATTTATTGAACGGTCTTCTTTCTAAAGCATAAGAAATGAACTGCTCCAATAGCAATACTGGTTATAAAGTACAGGGCATATAATACGAACAGTATTATAAAGTATACTGTACTGTAAAAGCATGGTATGGTTTCTATGCCATAAATTGACTAAAATATATAAAATACATACAGTGATAAAAGAATGGCTAAAAGTACACAACTGGTGTTTCTAAAATACGCCTACCCCGGTGTACCTGACCTAAGCCTCGCACTAGGGAAGGAGTAAGTGAGGAGTACTTTAAGTTTAGTATTTCTTTGCCAAGAATCTAAGCAAGAATTCTCTTAGGGTCTAATCAGCTCTGTACCTTGGTTTAGAATGAAGGAGGTCTTGTATCTCTCTCTCAGGACTCGATTTCACAGATACCCGCAAGGGTAGTCCGGAAACACTGGAGCTGGATTTCTCAGCCAGAGAAAAGACAGCGTCTCTCAGTGCGTCTGCTGGAGGGTCGCTTCCTTCGGCACTTGCAGCTGCAGGGCGTCGGGCAAGTAGTTAGTCAATCTGCTCCAAAACCACTGTGTGTTTGTCTGGGCAAATATAGGCATATGTATACCTTGAAGGTGCTGAGTTTGACGTAACATTGGACTTAATAACGTCATTCGAAGACCCAATTCCTCGAAATCTCCAGGATTTCTTGGATAACTTAATATTCAAGCAGGGGGAAGTCCCTAGCTGCTGAAGGCTGGTTTTTCAAAGAAATCGTTGTTGATTCTCGGAACTTAGTGGAAGTAGCCGTTCCGTATTTGGGCTGTATGGTTCAGGCCTAAATATGGTAATGATTTCTATGCCTATATAAGGGTCTGATAAAGTATACCTATATAAGGGCATGAATCAGGACAATTACACTAGGGTCCTAGATTCGATTACAACAATAACAGGTACAAGTACCCACAGTGTGTTTATTTGAAGTGGGGGTGGGGGTTTTGAAGAACTTTTGGAGTTCCGTCCCTTTTGACATATACTCGTAGCTAGGATATAACGAACGAAACATGTTCATGATGGCCCATTGGAGAGCAGCTTACTGACGCTCATTATTTTCAGCTTAAAACAAAGCACCGTTATCAGCATAATGCTTCTTTTGATCAGAGCCTAGCGCCCCACCTGGAATCATCTCAGGCCCCTCTAGGAGGGCCCTCCCCCAGCCTGAGGCCCACTGCCCGAGACATACATTTCAAGTATTCTCAGTTCCTCAAAAAAAAATCACATAAGAGCTGACAGAATGTGAGTGAATGAATCAATCAAGATTTATTTAGGAATTAATTAATATTTCACGAAATTGATACAGCAATAGCACAGAAGTACAAGTAAACAACTGAAATGCATTTTAACACCAACTAATCAATTCATAAACACTGGTAGGAAACAGGAAACTGGTGGATCAAAAGGATAAGATACATCCAACTTCTAAAACAGATTACACGTTTGATTAAACATTCGAAGATACACAAACTGACTAAAAAGATTCTATGGTTAATCACGCCGCTAGTTAAATCAAACCTGTGGAAATATGTTACCAGCAGCGTCCTCCAACTTATGGGTAATAGGAATTATTACCCATAAGGATAATGAAGTCACTTTTTGACCTAAAACTCTATAGTTTGTTTGTGTCATACTGTTGGCCAATTACTACAGAACGTCCAAATCATCTAAGGTTAGGAGGAATGCTAGATTCTCACACTAGTGTTCTTAAAAAAATAATTTTCATTTAAAGGGCTTTAATACAGTGAAAATGTATCTCAATACATAACTGTTGCCAAATTGCCACTTTGTTATCATATTATCCATCCCCTCGGACTCAGCAACAAGGTGTTTCAGAAATGTATGACCTTTTTATTCTGTACACTGCAGTGAAAGCTAGGGACAGCTGTCTTGTTCATCAACCAAACTACCTTTTAAATTGGTCTTGGTCCCGAGTGCCCTCCACCTAGCTTGAGAAACCAATTCTCGGTGAACACCCACCATTTTCTACAGGACAGGTAGCCAAGTCGGTAGGGAGCCATCTTTCTTCACTTGAATATCATTGGTTCACAAAGCCTTCCATACCAAAAGTGCCATGGTGGACGGAAGTCTGGCGCTGTGGCTGTGCTATGCTCTTTCTAGCATTTAACAGTAACTAAAGGTTTCATTTCCAAATTCTGACAGTGACCATGTCCTAGTCTACCGGACATAGAACTAGTGTGCTAGGCTGTATCTCAAACCAGCTTTATAGGTATATCGGCTAGCACCTGCTTTAAAGAGAACCAGGGCAGAAAAAGGTTTACACAATCAAAAGAACCAAATACAATCAATTTCATATCAATTAGATATGGTGTACTGGCTTTAGAAGTACTGGTGTGAATATGTGCACAAAATGAGGACATTTTAACACAATTCCATACACAGATTTGAGCCGAATAAACTGTGTGATGACAGTGATCCTTGTGCCAATCATCTCCTCTCGAGCTCATTAGGCAAAAAAGACAATGATCAGTACAGACTACTTACTTATCCCTATCTTGGCTCAGTCCAGGAGGGCTTTCAGTTCCATTATAGTCAATTATACATTTAAAGTTAAGCTTTCATAGGACTATGGAATGATTATTCCCCAGAGGAAACCACAGAATTCTCTTTTACAAGTTACATACGACAACAGCTCTAGCAGGTGCTACTCAGTAACACCAGCGGAGGGCTCCATAGATTGCTTTTGCTCGAATTTTAGCGCTGTATGTTATTACAGGGGCTTTAAGGAACAGCCTTCCTTCCATACTAAGAAAAAGCTTAAAACACTCAGTTAGTCCTGGACTCAGGAAGACCGTCATTCTGGATATGATTGTGGCATAAAGATTTCGACAAAAAGCCAACACTTAAATAAGCTTAGCTTTATAACTGTTCACCCTTTGAAGGTGCTCACAACTCTTTGTACTCGACTCCCTTATTCCACGTCCATCACAGAGACGGTGGTCTAGATATAACACAATCTAGCACCCCGTATATAAAGTTGCACTAAATAAGACTCTTAAAAAAAGTCTTTTTGGAATATGACAAATCTATGTCTACATACCTCTTGTAGCAGAATACATACAAGTACTGAACATTTTGTGGAATTTTTATGAATTATTAACAAGGGGAGTGCCAAGCCACAGACATATTTTGAACTTTCCTTATAAATGATACATTGGTTGGACAAAAATTACTGAATTAAAAGAAGTGAAGTCCAGGTCTTTGTATCACAAGTAGCACTTCTCTTTCCATCAACTAGTCCCATCTCAAAGAAACCTTGTCAGTCATGTGGACGCCAAAAGCAGAGCCATTCTGAGAGCAGTCACACTGTTGAGACAGGACCCCTTTCTAATGGCACCTCTGCCAGACTCCCTGCTGACAGCAGTCACGCTGTCGAGACAGGACCCCTTCTAATGCCACCTGTGCCAGACACCTGCTGACAGCAGTCACACAATTGAGACGGGACCCCCTTCTAATGCCACCTCTGCCAGGCTCCCTGCTGACAGCAGTCACACTGTCGAGACAGGACCTCCTTCTAATGCCACCTCTGCCATACCACCTGCTGACAGCAGTCACACTGTCGATACAGGACCCCCTTCTAACGCCACCCCTGCCAGACTCCCTGCTTACAGCAGTCACGCTGTCAAGACAGGACCCCCTTCTAATGCCACCTGTGCCAGACACCTTCTGACAGCAATCACACTGTCGAGACAGCACCTCCTTCTAATGGCACCTCTGCCAGACTCCCTGCTGACAGCAGTCACGCTGTCGAGACAGGACTCCCTTCTAATGGCACCTCTGCCAGACTCCCTGCTGACAGCAGTCATGCTGTCGAGACAGGACTCCCTTCTAATGCCATCTGTGCCATACTCCCTGCTGAGGGCAGTCACACTTTCGAGAGAGGACCCCCTTCTATTGCCATCTCTGCTAGACTCCCTGCTGGCAGCACTCATTATCTTGAGTTTAGGGGCGCAATATAATTTCTTTACAAACAGCAGTCAAATGCCAAAATCCAAATAATTTTTTATTCCATTACATATCTTAAACACGTGCCTTTCTTTTTAATATGTAAAACTTAGTCATTATTGTGTACATTTTATAGCACCGTGATTGGTTCTACCTTTATATTATTTTTCTGCAATCAAGCTTTCTTTTCATTTCTTTTGTGGAACAATCATGTCAAAATTCGACTCCATTAGCCATCAAAGAATCGTCGTCCAAGAATGTAAAATGGTGATTTTGCCTAACTATCACACAACATGCGGCTCAGTGACTTTTATAAATGATTCCTCACTCTCCTGAAGAGAAGCCGCGTGCTCACCCTGTCTATCACACAGCATGCGGGTTGGAGACTTTCATTGATAATCTGTATCTGGTGAACAGCCACTGTGTGCTCAGCCTGGCTATCACACGGCTGCAGCTCTGAGACCTTCATTATTGATCCTGCACTCTTCTGAAGTGAAGTGCTCGGCCTGGCTATCACACAGCTGCAGCTCCGTGACCTTCGTTATTTATCCTGCACTCTTCTGAAGTGTGCTCGGCCTGGCTATCTCACAGCTGCAGCTCTGCAACCTTCATTATTTATCCTGCACTCTTCTGAAATGTGCTCGGCCTGGCTATCTCACAGCTGCAGCTCTGAGACCTTCATTATTGATCCTGCACTCTTCTAAAGTGAAGTACTCAGCCTGGCTATCACACGGCTGCAGCTCCGTGACCTTCATTATTGATCCTGCACTCTTCTGAAGTGAAGTGCTCGGCCTGGCTATCGCACAGCTGCAGCTCTGTGACCTTCATTATTGATCCTGCACTCTTCTGAAGTGTGCTCGGCCTGGCTATCTCACAGCTGCAGCTCTGCAACCTTCCTTATTTATCCTGCACTCTTCTGAAATGTGCTCGGCCTGGCTATCTCACAGCTGCAGCTCTGAGACCTTCATTATTGATCCTGCTCTCTTCTGAAGTGTGCTCGGCCTGGCTATCACACAGCTGCAGCTCTGCGACCTTCATTATTTATCCTGCACTCTTCTGAAATGTGCTCGGCCTGGCTATCACACAGCGGCAGCTCTGAGACCTTCATTATTGATCCTGCACTCTTCTAAAGTGAAGTGCTCGGCCTGGCTATCGCACAGCTGCAGCTCTGCGACCTTCATTATTGATCCTGCACTCTTCTGAAGTGTGCTCGGCCTGGCTATCACACAGCTGCAGCTCTGCAACCTTCATTATTGATCCTGCACTCTTCGGAAGTGAAGTACTCGGCATGGCTATCACACAGCTGCAGCTCTGTGACCTTCATTATTGATCCTGCACTCTTCTGAAGTGTGCTCGGCCTGGCTATCACACAGCTGCAGCTCTGCAACCTTCATTATTGATCCTGCACTCTTCGGAAGTGAAGTACTCGGCATGGCTATCACACAGCTGCAGCTCTGTGGCCTTCATTATTGATCCTGCACTCTTCTGAAGTGTGCTCGGCATGGCTATCACACAGCTGTAGCTCTGTCTCCTTTAATAATGATACTGCAGTCTTCAGAAGTGTACTCAGCCTGGCTATCACACAGTTGCAGCTCCGTGACCTTCATTATTGATCCTGCACCCTGGTTTTCTGATTGTCCGTTCCCGGCGGTGCTGTGCTGTGCTGCCAGAGAGGAAGCGTGAAAGCCGGAGGTTCCTTTCAGCATCTTCCAGCCTGTTGCAGCCCCCCGCTTCACCCCCTGCATTTCTCTATCTCCCAGCGGGGGCAGCGAAGGTCGTGAGCACCGCGGGCCATTAGTGCCGAGCGCCAGGAGCACTGTGAGCGCTGCGGGTGACTTTAAACGGCCCGCAGCAGCCTTGTCCTCGGTTCACGGTGAGGCGCGTCAGCGAGGAGCGTAGAGGGAGGAGCCTGGAGCGTGGAGCGCCATGAGGAGCGCCGCGGGTGGCCTCAACAAGTAGCCTGTAGCACCCGCCTGGCCGTACTTCGCCCTGCTTGGTCCTCTTTGGCCCCCTCTGGCCCCCGCTCTCAGTGTGGCACTTCAAGCGATCCGCGAAAGTGCATTGGGCTGTGGTCTTCTTCTCCTTGACCCGTGCGCCAGATGCTGGACTTGTTGCCTCAGAGCCAAAAAGCCCCAGAATCACATGAGGCGGGCAGCGTACCTGTGAAGGCATCGGCATCAGCAAGTACCAGTTCACATGCTGACTCTGTTCTCGAACTTGGATCCTGCCAGTGCTTGTTCCCGTGTCCGAGCCCGAGCCCGAGCCTCCCACTCGTCAACCACTCGCAGGACCGGGAGCAGCTGGGAGCAGCCGGCAGAGTGCAGAGAGCGGTGAGTGGAGGACGGCAACGGCGTGTGGTGGCTCGGGGGCCAGTTTTATCTTCTAGGTGAGCCTCCTGAGCCTTGGAGCCTTGGACAGAGCGGAGTTTGGAGGCTTTTGGGCTGTGGATCCCAGAGGCGGCTCGGCTCGGCTCCTCTTCAGGCTCCCCTCCGCATTCGCCGAGGCGGATAATTGCTACTGTCTTGCTTTGCCTGCGAGTAGCGAGTTGTCACCACTGTGTGACCCTTTTAGCCGCATTTTGCTAGGGTGCTGAAGGGGCACTGACGTACCTGTAGTGGGTATCAGCTGGCTGCAAGTACTCAAGACCTCCAGCCCTTAAAGCTGGGCATCTGGACCCCGCATTTAGCTCCATACAAGAGGAGAGCATTGGAGGGGTAAAAGGAGGGGAGAATCGTGTTAAACTACTTGTGGCATAAGGCTCCGCCCTCGGGGGCCATCAGCCGGATCTACGAAGGTAGCCAAATCAGAGAGATGAGATCAGGAAGAGTCAGACAGTCCCCAACTCAGAAAACCAAGAGTGATAAGTAGAACAAAAAAAAAACAAGGCGTAAAATCGGAAGGCTGCGTCACCAAGCAAAACAGTCCTCTGTTATCACCTATACTAACAATGTTTAGAAACATAGAGGAAGGTACCAAAGGAAAGCTATCTCCGAGCGACAGACTGCTATTGCTTAAAGACCCCGGAGCAGCTACTCTACAACAGCAGAGATCCCTGGTCTTATGTCTCCTCTAGCACCCCTGTCACTTGCTCCGCTACGGAAAGGAAAAATAAAGGAACAAAACGAAGCGGGGCAAAATTCAAACCGTTCGATTAAACAATGGCTATTGCAAAAACCCAGCAAGAACAAGGATAAGTCCGGTCTGATTCCGGCAGATACGGTGGAGTTGATTAATTGTACTAGTACAAGTACGACATATAAAGAGGATATATGCCTGAACTTGGACATTCCTCAAATGGACAGGTCAAAAAATGAGGGCTTCTCACACAACATCAATGACGGAAGTCGAGAACAAATGAACCAATTGAACCTAACAACAGGATCGCTAAACTTCGGCCAAAGGGCATTAATCTACAGGGAACAATCCTTTTCCCCAACAACAACCTTTAAATCATCCCAAGGGGACCATACATCTTCTACCCCAAAGCCAGCAACAAACAATGCAAGAACATCAAGACTTCAGATAGTTGCTCAGGTCCACCAGGTGAACCAAGATGACCAACAAGGCACAGATCACGTCTGGCCGACGGAAAAAACGTCATCAAAACCTAAAGACATCATGCAAACATCGGGTTCTGAAACGCTTGCTCAAAAAGGCAGAAAGCACTCCATCAATCCTCAAAACAATACGGCTTTACAGGGAATTAAAACTACTCAAAGAAATATTAACAACAACCACTGTAGGGAGTTTGATGACAATAGCTATCAGTTAAATCAAGATCAAAAATCGAACCAAGAATTAAAACCGCAGTACCATCAAGGAGAGACAGCTATCAATCAAAGTACTTTCTTGGAGATATCTAAATCACTATTGAATACATTACAGACAACAATATCAGCGTTTAACATGCAAAGCGATAAAATGGATATTCAAATAGATCTTATGAATATGGATGTATGACGTTACAACGCATACATTTACAACGCCTACCTTTACAACACGGTTTTTACATTGCAAACCTTTACAACGCATAGCGCTTAGAGGTGCTGGATAGTGAAAAGTTTAATTTTCTATTCCAACTCCAGTCCCCGGGGAAACTAGGGAAGGTGTTGGATAGAAAATTAAACTTATTCCCTATCCTAGAGCGCCCCCCCAGCGCAATGCGTTGTAGTGGTTTGCATTGTAATGCTCGCATTGTAATGGTAGTGCGTTGTAAAAATTTCGTTGTAAAGGTTGTTCACCAGTCAAAATACTCTGCCCAGTGTGCATGTTGCCCAATAATTGACAAACTAAGCCTTTTGCCTACACTCCTTGAACAAATAATATTAATTAATAAATCTACTTTGGGAGGGAAAGAAAAAAAAAAAAGAAGAAGAACCAACAAAAATTAAAATAGTAAACACCCAAGTTCACTTAAGCCCCGAATCTCATAAAGAGGAGGAAACAGACAATCAGGAGAGAACAAGCAATAAAGATCAAAAACTATCACGCAAACAAAAGAAACGCAACAGGAAAGCATGTAACAAAACGTCCCTGCCAACAGATCAGTTGACAACAAAGACCTACCCAATGTTCAGCCTACCAAAGACGGGCAACATAACTTCAGTCTCCATCATTTCAACAGACGACCTGTCGGCCAGTACCACGAACCTAGAACTGGCAGACAAGGATAATCAAGTGGAAAGAAAAGGAGATAACAAACATGGGCCAAAGAAAAAGGCCACCCGAGAAGGGAATTTAACCAGAAATCAACAAACAAGGAAGCTCAAGGTCTTCAAAGACCCACAGAACAAAAGCGGGCAATGCACTGATATCATCAAAGAAGACAGGAGAATCCAAGAGCAACTAGGTCCTATGACCAGCAGTTTAACACCTCACAATTGCTTCAAGGTAAAAAGGCAGGGAAATAATGTTGCAAATAATCAAGGTCAACCCAAAACAAAAATGGACCTTTGTACCAAGGAACACTGTGAAGAAGGATGGAAAGAATGAACAAAGGTAAATGATAAACATGAAATTATAACCACGGGGTTCCAAGAGTGCGGTGACTGCACGACAGAAGGCCTGAAAAGGACATCCCCAGAGGTCCAAGTGTTTGGCCCTGGAGAAACCTATACAATGGCGGAAAAGCGAAGGAATTCCCAACTGATACAGGAAGGAGAGTTAGCACGAAGGAAAATGGAACAGGAAGCAGAAACTGCCCATAGTTCGGGACGCTGGGCGGACGATCTCCAGGTCTTACGTCCCGCGGTGGGAGACAAGATCCAACATGTAAATATAAAAATTTAAATAAAAGACGACAAAAAGCAAATCATAGTGGAAAATAAGTCTGTCGAACCAATGCTTCAGTCAGGTCATTGTAACGATCCAACCAAACGGCAATTATTGCTAATCCCAGAATATGACTCAAAAGGGCATCATGATATATTGAACAGGGGAATATATTGAAACTAACAGCAAATATCCCAGTGTTAAAATATTTGACCTCAGCGAATTTACTGGCAGTAGAATTTATAGGAATGGATCACCTAAAAAATAAGGAGCAAACATTGACAACTTGGCTGACCAAAGAAGACGCCCAGCATATCATGAATGCTAAGGCTCAATTTGAAGCTTGGGGAATTAAACTGTTAAAGCCTGCAACACCACGCTATCCTGGCCCTTTAAATAAAATGTTTAATCCCTGCAATGGTAACGGTCAAAAGCGTAAAGACATCACGCTGAATAATCAAACATTCCTTAAAGGAGCAATTGGTAGCAGCATTTCGACAACATTGAAAAGGGAGCTGCAGAACGACAAGTACACAGATTGGATGTGGCCAAGGACAATTGGGGCTGGCGGCCAGGAGCGCAAAATTCGACCTCATGCCATTGACCTACGAAAAAGAAACTAGCAACCCAAGATTTGAACAACATACAAATGCTCTCATGGAACATCGCAGGGGCAAAAAAATGGCTGGAGAACGGGTCCCATCAAGAAAAATGGGTAAACTATGACATAATAGCTCTACAGGATACTTGGGCACTAGAAGTTCTCCCTTTGACAAACTACATCCATTACACAGTTCCAGCCAGCAAAACCAAAACCTTTGGTCGCCCAGGAGGGGGCCTGGCAGTCTACATATCCACAGAGCTAAAAATTGAAAGCGAACAGATGGCCTCTGTAGGACCTAACATCCAACTGATCAAATTATCAACTGGGTCAGCCAGCAGAACAAAAACCATCCTCCTCATAAACACATATGCGCATCCAACGGCCAGAAAAAAATTGGCCCATAACAAACAACTAATTGCAACCATTACAAAAATGAGGAGTACCTTTCCCTTATGGGACTTGATACTCACATGGGGATTTTAATTCAAACTTAATTCACACCCCGGATGAGGATGAATCTCTAACATCGGATAACATATTTTGGAACATCCCACATCAATATCAGCCAACGAGGCAAAAAACGGATCACGTAGGTCAGGGGTTGGTAAATGCCCTAGAGTTTCTAGGGCTAAGAGTAATAAATGGTAGAACTCAGCACGATTTCCCCCTAATCATACTTACCAAGGGGGAAAGACACGATCAAGATTGGACTACACAGCCATCTCAGTATCGCTGATGCCATTCCTTTCCCACTTCTCAATAGAGTTCACAACCAGGAGCGATCATTCATATCAGCGGATCCATTTTAGGTTAAAACTCATTAAACATCAGGTAAACGCAACAGCTGAAGGCTACATACACACAGTTAACTTAAACGACTTAAAACAACTAAAATGGTCAAATGACACAATTGAAATGCTGCAGTTAAAAATCAAAAAGAAGCTAACAGTAAGCATAGCTGGGGCCCAGAATAAAATTCAAGCATGGGAAAACCTCACAGAAGACTGAACTTCTTTAATGTCATCTGCACAAAAACAGACAAACAATCACGGCCATAAAAACGACTCGGGACGAACATTAACGGCAGGTCTGCGAGCCTTGAAATGAAAACTCAGAAAATATATAAGGAGGCTAAAAAGAACAGTCCCTAACGCAGTGGCCTGGGACAGTGTAGGGGAGCTAATGAAACGCTATAAAAGAGAGCTCTGGGAAAATAAAAGAAAGAGCAATGATAAATTCTGGGCCGAACTTCTCTGTAGCTCCAAGAAATCCAACTCAAAACAGTTCTGGTTAATCATAAATAAACTGCATAGACTAGTGAACGCATTATCGTCCAACATACAAGAATCAGAGTGGGTGGAATTTTTATCCACAAGGTTTACTGAAACATCTACCTAAGATACATCCGTGGGAAACACTCACCACCTAGCTGCTGGAAAAGGCAAATTCGAAGAGGCCACTGAAACGATTAGCCATGAAGACGTGATAACTCCTCATAAAAAAGAGCTACTAAACGTTGATACCATTCCAACGGAGGAAAATGCCTCTCTGATAGCGGCAATAAGTTACTCGCCACCTTCAAATGAAGGGGTTAGACGTATAATCAAGAAAGGCAGAAATGACGGTGCGCCAGGCCCCAATGGAATTCCCCAAGCAATCTTTAAACATGATATCTCGTTTTGGGGTAATTACCTTACTAACCTATATCAAGAAATAGAGCACCTAAACAACATACCAGTAAATTGGCAAGGTTCGATTCTGACCCCTATATTCAAAGGAGGAGAAAGAGCAAATCCAGCTCACTACAGGTTGATAGCTCTGCTGGATGTAGAGGCCAAATACTATGCCACCTTGGTGCTAGAAGAGCTCAAGGTATGGTCTGATAACCTTAACCTCATCCCGGCCAACCAGACAGGCTTTAAACAAGGTTTAGGGACGACAACGAATATTTTAGGTCTATCATTAATTGCAAACAAGTATAAGCAGAGGAAACTACATCTTTACCTCTGCTTTATAGACCTAACAGCAGCTTTTGATAGCGTTGATTGCCACCTCCTGTGGAAAAAGCTGCGAGCTTGGGACATCCCTAAAAAGCTATTAAAAGGCTTATTGCTATTTTATTCAAACACCTGGCTAAGGATCAAGATAGGTGATGGGTCCAGACTATCACGGAAGCTGACAACCACCAGCGGCCTCAAAGAAGGGTGTGTTCTGGCCCCTCACCTTTGTAATTTGTTTCTATACGACCTCGCTCAAAGGCTGGATTGTATTAACTCCCATCCCTTGAAACTTGGTAGATTGAGACTTTCTCACCTTGCATACGCCGACGATGTGGTGCTAATGAGCCAAACAAAGATCGGTCTCCAAAGAAGTCTTAATGAAATGTCAGCCTATACTTCAGAAAATAATCTTGAAATAAACATATCCAAGACTAAAACAATGGTGATTGGGGCCAAACAGAAAAGTAAACAGACAATCTGGCTTAACGGTAACAAACTTGAGGAGGTAAATAAGTACCTAGGTCTCTATATTGATAATTCAAGAAACATCACGGAGCAAAAAAGGTACATGCCTCAGAGAACAAGCGCGCTCATATTTGCTTTGAGCTTACTGGCTAAAAATCTGAAGGGCCCTTCATACAAAAACCCCTGCTAGCTGTAATGAAGGCAAAAATCCTGCCAACACTAACATATGCTAGTGTTGCCTTCCATGGCGAAGATGGAGAGGTCTTAAATAAACTAATAGTTTCCATCTATAAAAAAGTATTCCAGATTCAAAGATCTGCCTCTCCAGCCCAGGTTTGCCTTGAATTCGGCCTAATAAATGAAGACATAGGCAGAATGTACGCGATAGTGAAAACTTGGTATCGCCTGAAGCAAAATGTAGCTACATCAGAAATAAATGAAGCCCTGTGGTCAAAACCTCCCTTTTTAGTCAGTACCTATGCTAATCCCATTAACTACAGGTACAACGGAATTATGGAATAAAAATCTGCCGTACCAAACTTTCAAACAAGCTATAAACAAAGTTTCAAAAATCCATTCGTCAACATTGGATAAAAATATTTTTAGATCAAGGTCGCACGCTTGGATGGTGATAAACAACTATAAGTCCCTTGCACCGGCGGTATATCTGAGCGAAACATTTTCAATTAATGTAAAAAAACAACTTCTGGCATTACGCTTTGGGTCACTACCATCCTTGGCTGACCAGCCTGCTTGGGTGCATACAGGCTCTAAATCATGTCGGCTGTGCAACTTTCACAAAGAAGATTTTATCCATGTAATATGCATATGCAAGAATCTGTATAAAGAACGAGTTAGGATCCTAAAATCAAGCTTTAATGACAGAGGCATTAGATCCTGTAGAGCTGCAATAACGGCATGCCTAAATCCCTCAGATCCACCATTGAACGGTAGACTGATTACATTTCTCACAGCATTTAAAAAGCTGTGCTAAATACGGCAACAAGGAACAAAAAATGGACTACCACTCTGCACAGAACTTTTATTAACAATGATTTTTAGAAACATCATGAAGAGATGTAGAGATTGTATGTTTAATTCTTTTTTAATGTATTTTGCTATATTATTGGTCTTTCTCGCATTTGTTATTAGCCTTAAATTGTTATGGTTTTAATTAACTAAACAATAAACATTTTTTCTATTTTTTTTTCTGATCCTGCACTCTTCTGAAGTGTAGTACTCGGCCTGGCTATCACACAGCTGCAGCTCCGTGACCTTCATTATTGATCCTGCATTCTTCTGAAGTGTGCTCGGCCTGGGTATCACACAGCTGGAGCTCTTAGACCTTCATAATTGATCCTGCACTCTTCTGAAGTGTGCTCGGCCTGGCTATCACACAGCTGTAGCTCTGCGACCTTCATTATTGATCCTGCACTCTTCTGAAGTGTGCTCGGCCTGGCTATCACACAGCTGCAGCTCTTAGACCTTCATAATTGATCCTGCACTCTTCTGAAGTGTGCTCGGCCTGGCTATCACACAGCTGTAGCTCTGCGACCTTCATTATTGATCCTGCACTCTTCTGAAGTGAGCTCGGCCTGGGTATCACACAGCTGGAGCTCTTAGACCTTCATAATTGATCCTGCACTCTTCTGAAGTGTGCTCGGCCTGACTATCACACAGCAGCAGCTCTGTGACCTTCCTTATTGATCCTGCACTCTTCTGAAGTGTGCTCGGCCTGACTATCACACAGCAGCAGCTCTGTGACCTTCCTTATTGATCCTGCACTCTTCTGAAGTGTGCTCGGCCTGGCTATCACACAGCTGCGGCAGCTCTGTGACCTTCATTATTGATCCTGCTCTCTTCTGAAGTGTGCTCGGCCTGGCTATCACACAGATGCAGCTCCGTGACCTTCATAATTGATCTTGCACTCTTCTGAAGTGTGCTCGGCCTGGCTATCACACAGCTGCAGCTCTTAGACCTTCATTATTGATCCTGCACTCTTCTGAAGTGTGCTCGGCCTGGCTATCACACAGCTGCAGCTCTGTGACCTTCAGTGCTGATCCTGCACTCTTCTGGAGTGTGCTCGGCCTGGCTATCACACAGCTGCACCTATGTAGCCATCATTATTGATCCTCCACTCTTCTGAAGAGAGGCTGACGTCTTTGTAGCTTTGAAAGTTGACAAAAGATCTTCACACATTTACTGCAATGACATGGCTTTTCCCGTGTGTGTTCGCTGATCAGTACTTAATATTGAATATTCATAAAACCTACTTCAACATTCACTGCACTTGAATGATTCCTGTGCGTGTTTTCTGATGCCGTTTTGTATCTGATATATATATATATATATATATATTCAATGAAAAAACCATTGGTTTTAGGCCATATATAGTTAGGGATTTGCATTTACAAAACCTTATTTTACTCGCATAAAACCATTGAAATTCCATATATAGTTAGATGCGCTAACTATATATCGCGCACCCGCAATCCACTGCTGATGATGTCACATATGACATCATTCATGACATGGTCAGTGACATCACTGATGACATCACTGATGACATCATCCAGTGACTGTGTGTTTAAATATGTCTTACATATTGAAGAATGAGTGGATGTATAAGTGTCTGGATGAACAATTTAGTAGGTGCATGACTAACTGTATGAGAGAGTGATTAAATTTGTCTCACTGAGTGCATGGGTTAGTGACTAAACTGTCTTAATTTGTGCATCATTATGTCTGTTGTTCTGTAAACTGCTGAATGTGTTATTCAGTAGCTATATGAGTAACTATATGGGATATTCATTGGTTGCCCAAGTATTTGTATGGGAGACTGAGTATGTGTATGAGTGGCTGGGAGGTGTATGACTCTGTGCATAGATGTGTGAGCAGTTGATTCACTAGATGTATGGTGCATGTGGAAACAGCTGTATGGGCGGTTGACTGTGTGCATGAGTGTATTGGTGAGTGAATGGATATCTCAGTGCTCATGTCAAAGTAAGTACATATGTAAAACACAGTCCATGTGAGAGTTGACATATATAAATAACTGAGCATAAGAGCCAGTGAATGTGAGAGTGGCTTTATGAATCATTGTGAACTTGTATGAGAGATTGTATAAGAGAGTAAATATGTGTTAGAATATGTTTGAATAAGTAAGGTGTGTATAACTGTATAGTTGAGGAAATGGAGGTGTGATTGATTCTTTGCATGACTGACTAGGTGTGTGAGTAACTCCATGGATGACTGACAGTCTGTGAGTGTCTGTTTACACTGAGTGTATCTAAGGTTATATTAGAGTCTGAAGAGGTTCATCGTATTATCACATGAATGATGTCATCAGTGATGTTGTCAGTGATATCATTTGAGTTGTCATCAGTGATGTCATCAGTGATGTCACTGACCATGTCATGAATGATGTAATATGTGACATCATCAGCAGTGGATTGCGGGTGCGCGATATATAGTTAGCGCATCTAACTATATATGGAATTTCAATGGTTTTATGCGAGTAAAATAAGGTTTTGTAAATGCAAATCCCTAACTATATATGGCCTAAAACCAATGGTTTTTTCATTGAATTTTCAAGGTTTTGTAAATGCAAATTTCTAACTATATATCCACTATAACCTATGTTTTTTTCAGTGAATTTCAATGGTTTTTTAATAGCAAATATGAAAAGCTTTAAAATGTCAAGTACGTGATAGATAAAAACTTTTTCGTGTTTATGCACGCTGATGTGCTTTGAACGCTGCCCCCCTCCCCTCTTTTCTCTTAGTAGTACTCTCTTTTTGCAGATACTGAAGAGTAGTTAACGCAGGCCTTTACCCCCGTTGTAATCCGTCCTGCCTGCTTGTCTCTCCATTTGATTGATTATTATCCAAGCATTTACTGTTTTACAATTGATTCTCTTTGGTTCATTCTCTATTTACAAACAAGCACAAAGTCGCAATACTCTGTTTAGTCTTTGCAGATCGGGAAAAATCGTGTAAAAAAATAAAAGTAATCGAGCAAAATCAGTACGCCACTAATTGGATCTTTTTTTGACCTCGCTAAAATAGAAATATTATAAACAACCCTTCATGAGAAATACGAAAATAGTGAGATGAACTGAGCTCCACACCATGAGGGCTGCAAGACAGCTCAGCTCCATCACCCATCCCGCCCAAAATAACGACAAACCCTATGCAAATATTAAAAATATAGACAACACACCAGCAAAGAAACAGGGTAAAACATTTTATTAAAAAACTATTTACATAACGTTGGTTTATAAGATGATGTCAGTAGTGGACCGATGTGTGAATAGGTCAGAAGCAGCACAAGGCTCCAAGATCCGGATGGCAAGCTCCTGGATGTTGGGTGCCATAGTTCAGAGTTCTGAGTTTGAGCCTTTTTCAATGCCTGTGCTTTGTTGTTTCCCCTCCATCAAAAACAAAAAAAATATATAAAACTGTGCAAAAATACAAAAAAAACAAAAAATGTTTACAAAAGCAGTGCGTGTAAGACTGTCTGAAGCTTATTTCCACCTACTGCAGCTTCACTATTCTCAAAGTAAGTGAGGGTCGTTTGTGGACCTGACTGCATTTGAAAACAATGTTATATGGTACCTCCCTAAACCGCTTGACGGAGGCCCCCGAGGGACGGTGTGATGGCACGGACTCGGAGAAGACGCTTGGCTCCGACACCCTCCCCAAGTCTTATAGCACTGGTATAGCCTGAGATCGCCCCCGACATAGGCGGCCGGCTCCCGGGGTCCGGCGGAACTTTTTGCCTTTTGATGACTCTTCAATTCTGGACCTTGTCCCACAATCCGTTTGACCTGAAGACACGCTGTAGTGGGGCGCCCCTTTACCGTTTCAGTTGCCATTCCGCCCGCTTTTGCTACACTGTGCCTCTTCCGCCATTCAGCTGTTTACCACCCGCTCTTGCGACTACAGCGTCTCGCTCATCATGTAGTTGAGTTGCTCCCGCTCTTGCGGTGCAGCGATAGGCGGCTGCCACAGGACTCTCAAAATGGCGGCCGGCTCTTCGGTTTTCGGCCTGGTCCACTAAAATGGCCCTGGGACATCTTTGAACTCGGACGCTTCCCTGATAGGGCTTGGGTCCCATTCTCGAAAGCGTCCCCTCAGCCGTGAAGATTCTACAAAAGTCTTGGGGGCCTCCGACTCCCGCAGGCTTCTGGTGGGGAGCGGCTGCCATGTCTGCTCGTGGAATGGCCACGACGGAGCTACGAGATGGAAGTGCTCTCATGCTGACGCCAGCTTTAGTCTGAAACATCCAGAAACACTGTAGACTACCAATTCGATCAGTTCCGGTAGCGCCCCAACATGACCCGGAAGAGAAGAACTTGCCCTCCCCTCTTTGACTGATGGTTCTTGTTGCCTGTCCCCTCTGTTGTCATTTAACAGAACTTTTTGGACTGCTGAAAGGGGTTGTGTTCCGAACGCTGGTTGGTGGAGACATTTTGACTATAGTCTTGACCTACGTTGTCGCGTAATGCGTTATATGACACGCCGAGTTAGCGCACCCGGAAGTGATCCGAGGCGCGGCGCGCAGCGCGTAACGTAAGCATAACAGGTCATGTGACTTGTTAATAAAACTTTTCATTGGTTCATTTTACTTTTGTTATTTTAATGATGAAAAGCTTGGTCATATGACCTAAAAATTACGCTTTTTATTGTTTTCGAACATTATTTTTTTTAAAACATATGTTATAATATTCCAGGCTAATGTACTTTCCCGGAAAATGTACAACTGTCCTGCAAGTAAAATATATTCCTTTTTCGAGAAAAAGGGCGTTTCTTCGTTCCATGACGGAGCCGTTGAGTAAAAGATACTCGGCCTGCTGTCTTAGTCGCCGATACGCCTGATTATCAGATTCTTATCGATCACTTTATGTTGCAGGAGTGGAAAACACAACTGCCCTTGACCATTTATCTTTACTGCGTTCCTACATATTATACCTTTTATCCGTCATGTAATTGGACTGCTTTATTTCACTTGCCTTTTACTGATTCGAAAACAGTGACTAAAAGTAAAAACTTTACCAATGTAAATACTACTACCGTGTTTTGTTTTAAAAACCTTTATTGTGAAAATGTCAGTATACAAATACGGGCCTATAACCACGTGGGCCGGCCACGGAGCAAACTGAAATCGTATATGATGAGGAGACATTTACACTGTAGAGGAACGTAACGAGCGGGCCATTAGGTTGCAAGAACTAAGGTGTCTAACAGTTGCGGAATCGGTGGACGTACATTTTGTAATTAAAATAAGACAGGGCGACTTACAATAACATTTTCTAGATATACATTTGCGGGCAAGGAGTTACGAGTCCCATTTATACCGGCGCCATTTTGGGCGAGTCCGGGCAGGTCCAAGATATAGTCAAAATGTCTCCACCAACCATCGGCTAGACCAGAACCCCTTTCGGCCCTTTATGCTACAAGATGGTGTCTTCCATTCAGAAAATATTGTTGGCAGCATTTTGAAAGGAAACAGAAACAGCCGTTCTCCTAGTGAGTTTCACATTGTTACATTTAGGAAGAATGTTGAAGAGTAGTATGTGGAAAATCTGAAGCCATTTTTCTACAAACTCTCAATCAGACTTGGATGGAAAAAAAATCCTGAAGAATGTACAAACTGAAAACCAATTTTTGTCTGTATAGCATCAACAGCAACGCTTGAGTCAGCTTTGGGTCAAGCCGCCATTTTCATTCAATCAATAGCGTCCCCCTGCACACATTCAGGGACCTGGTCGTGTCTTCAGATGAAACGGATTGTAGGAAAAGAAGCAGAAAGGAAAAGGAAAAAAGTTCCGCCGGACCTCGGGAGCCGGCCGCCTATGTCATGTGCGACCTTTGGCCACACCAGGGCAATAGTGAAGCTGCAGCAGGTGCAAATAAGCTTCAGACAGTCTTACAAGCACTGCTCAGAACTCTCAACTATGGCACTCAACATCCAGGACTTGCCATTCGGATCTTGGCGCCTTGTGCTGGTTCCGACCTATTCACACATCGGTCCACTACTGACATCATCTCATAAGCCAACGGGGCACCCCACGCCGACTTTCGGCGCAGCATTGTAGGATGGCCACACCAGTGCGGCAACTTGCTGGACACCACCTCGGTGCCATCCGGATCTCGGCGCGTTCGAGTCACTGTACCGCAAGAGTGACCGCAACTCAGCTGGACACGCCGTCTTTCGGCGCAGCATTGTAGGATGGCCACACCAGTGCGGCAATTTGCTGGACACCACCTCGGTGCCATCCGGATCTCGACGCGTTGTGCTGCCTTCGGCCTATTCGCACATCGGTCCGCTACTGACGCCGCCTCACGTGCCAACGGATTTTCTACGCTTTTTGTAGCCCTATGCCGCATAACAGGTCATGTGACTTGTTTATAAAACTTTTCATTGGTTCATTTTACTTTTGGTTTCCTAAAGATGGAAGGCTTGGTCATATGACCTAAAAATAACACTTTTCATTGGTTTAGAACATTTTTTTTTCCCAAACGATGAAAGCCACACCTTGTTTCTGGATCATTCAGACTGAAGCTGGCGTCAGCATGAGAGCCCCACCATCTCGTGGCTCCGTCGTGGTCATTCCGCGAGCAATCATGGCAGCCGCTCCCCACCGGAAGCCTGCGGGAGTCGGGGGCCCCCAAGACTTTTGTAGAATCTTCACGGCTGAGGGGACGCTTTTCGAGAATGGAGCCCAAGCCCTAGCAGGCAAGCGTCCGAGTTCTAAGGTGTCCCAGGGCCATTTCAGTGGACCAGGCCCAAAACCGAAGAGCCGTCCGCCATTTTAAGAGTCATGTGGCAGCCGCCTATCGCTGCACTGCAAGAGTGGGAGCAACTCAACAACATGGTGAGCGAGACGCTGTAGCCGCAAGAGCGGGCGCAACTCAGCTGGATGGCCGCCACCTGGGGAGGCCCGTTCACGCCGCCTCCCCCACGCCCCCCGGGCCGCCGCACGCCAATTTTCGGAGCAGCATTGTAAGATACCAAAACCAGTGCGGCAGTTTACTGGACATCACCTGGGTGCCATCAACATCTCAGCGCGTTCTGCTGCCTTGGGACTATTCGCACAACAGACCGCTACTGACGAGGCCTCCCCCGGCACCACCCGGGATGCCCCACGCCAATTTTCGGAGCAGCATTGTAGGATCCCAAAACCAGTGCGGCACCCAGGCGACATCACCTGGGTGCCGTCCAGAACTCTGCACGTTGTGCTGCCTTGGGACTATTCGCACAAAAGACAGCTTCTGACCATTGTTGCTTTTTTGGGTGAAAAATGTTTAAATGTTTTTACAGTTTTTGTTCCGTTCATTATAGTTAAAAGTTAATAAAGTTTTATAATCTTACTTTGTTGGAGTGTTATCTATTTTTTTAAAAACGGGTGAATGGGGCCTTGAATCGGGTTATTGTCATGTGTGGGCTTTGGAAGTGTGCTGCTGCAGGATCGGACATTTCAAACTCAAATGCACGTTCTTTTTCTTACCTTTCCGAAGCATGGAGCGCAATAGCAGGCAGAGAAAGGATGATGCACGTGTTGAACACTACCTGACCTGGCACGTTGCTGGCAGTGCCCCCCGCCCGCTCCTGAAAGAGGGCACACACACACCGCCGCCCGAGTACTTCACAAATCTTTAAAAGACCATGCGCTTGTTCATGAGGCTTAAATGGTTTATCACCTCTTCTAGAACCCCTGCATCGACCCTCTGACGTTTCCTGGAAAAATTACCATGTAACACAATACCAAGCCCTGTCAGCTGAAACCCCCAAGGAATCGTGGGGCATATTATCAAGGGGGTTTATCTCCGCTTTTTTGGCTTTAAAAGCCATGAAAGCGGAGATAAAATTATCTCCCTATTACCAAGCTGTCGCTAACACCAGTTAGTGATAGCTAAAAGGAGATAGCGACCATCTTGGGCCCCGCTTTGCATGTCAGTGATACTTATCACTAATGACATGCAAAGTGGCGTGCTAAGATGTTAGCGACTGGAAACAGTCCCTAACATCGCTATCTCCTATTACCAACTTTTGGAGATATTCGCGCTAAGCGCGAATATCTCCAAAATCTAACACCTGCCCTGAGCAGTTCTTAGCCATGTTATCCAATGGGAGGTGGATAACATGGCTAAGAGCATTTGCTCGATAATACATGAATATCGCTGACTTTTCTGCGATAATAGCAAGGTTTATCTGCGATAAAAATCGCCGATGTGCGGCGATAATTTTTGTCTCTAAACAAGTTAGAGACAAAAATTATCGCTAGTTGTTCGTAATATGCCCCCGGGTTTTTGCTTGCAGAAATCGGGAGGCGGGAGACTAGCACTGAAATCAGTAGTCTCACGCCTGAATCGGGAGGGTTGGCATGTCTGAATTCTCTACAGCTGGGGCCATAAACTACATCCGCAGGGGTAGGTGATAGCCTGGGACCAGCCTGGCATCTAAAATGGCTGCCGTGCACGACAAAATTGTGGCATTGGAAAAAAGGCAAGATGGCGCAGCCGCTAGAAGAGATGTATCAACATATATGAGCCTCCTCAGCCACCCTCAGGAAACATAGGGGATTAGGATACGTCTCCCGCACCCCCTTATACCTAGTAATTTAATTAACGAAGCACAAAATGGCGAATTCCCATTTCGCTACCAGTTTGCGGCCCAGTTCGCGGCCCTTGAAGCGCTTCTACCGTGAAAAATCATTTTTTTTTTTTTTTCCCACGGGACCCTTTAATAACCCCAACAACATTCCTAGGGGGTCAAGAGGGGGATACCTTGCCCCCTTTCATTAAATTCCCCCTTCGTTTTTCACCTCTTCTTCTCTCTCGATCCTACCGAGAGACAAGAAGCTCTGTGACCTTCATTATTGATCCTGCACTCTTCTGAAGTGTGCTCGGCCTGGCTATCACACGGCTGCAGCTCTGTGACCTTCATTATTGATCCTGCACTCTCCTGAAGTGTGCTCGGCCTGGCTATCACACAGCAGCAGCTCTGTGACCTTCATTATTGATCCTGCACTCTTCTGAAGTGAAGTACTCGGCCTGGCTATCTCACAGCTGCGGCAGCTCTGTGACCTTCATTATTGATCCTGCACTCTTCTTAAGTGTTCTCAGCCTGGCTATCTCACAGCTGCAGCTCTGCGACCTTCATTATTGATCCTGCACTCTCCTGGAGTGTGCTGGGCCTGACTATCTCACAGCTGCAGATCTCAGACCTTCATTATTGATCCTGCACTCTGCTAAAGTGAAGTACTCAGCCTGGCTATCACACAGCTGCAGCTCTGTGACTTTCATTATTGATCCTGCACTCTTCTGAAGTGAAGTGCTCGGCCTGGCTATCGCACAGCTGCAGCTCTGCAACCTTCATTATTGATCCTGCTCTCTTCTGAAATGTGCTCGGCCTGGCTATCACACAGCTGCAGCTCCGTGACCTTCATTATTGATCCTGCACTCTTCTGAAGTGTGCTCGGCCTGGCTATCACACAGCTGCAGCTCTGTGACCTTCATTATTGATCCTGCACTCTTCTGAAGTGTGCTCGGCCTGGCTATCACACAGCTGCAGCTCTGTGACCTTCATTATTGATCCTGCACTCTTCTGAAGTGTGCTCGGCCTGGCTATCACACGGCTGCAGCTCTGTGACCTTCATTATTGATCCTGCACTCTCCTGAAGTGTGCTCGGCCTGGCTATCACACAGCAGCAGCTCTGTGACCTTCATTATTGATCCTGCACTCTTCTGAAGTGAAGTACTCGGCCTGGCTATCTCACAGCTGCGGCAGCTCTGTGACCTTCATTATTGATCCTGCACTCTTCTTAAGTGTTCTCAGCCTGGCTATCTCACAGCTGCAGCTCTGCGACCTTCATTATTGATCCTGCACTCTCCTGGAGTGTGCTGGGCCTGACTATCTCACAGCTGCAGATCTCAGACCTTCATTATTGATCCTGCACTCTGCTAAAGTGAAGTACTCAGCCTGGCTATCACACAGCTGCAGCTCTGTGACTTTCATTATTGATCCTGCACTCTTCTGAAGTGAAGTGCTCGGCCTGGCTATCGCACAGCTGCAGCTCTGCAACCTTCATTATTGATCCTGCTCTCTTCTGAAATGTGCTCGGCCTGGCTATCACACAGCTGCAGCTCCGTGACCTTCATTATTGATCCTGCTCTCTTCTGAAATGTGCTCGGCCTGGCTATCACACAGCTGCAGCTCTGTGACCTTCATTATTGATCCTGCTCTCTTCTGAAATGTGCTCGGCCTGGCTATCACACAGCTGCAGCTCTGCGACCTTCAGTATTGATCCTGCACTCTTCTGAAGTGTGCTCGGCCTGACTATCACACAGCTGCAGATCTCAGACCTTCATTATTGATCCTGCACTCTTCTAAAGTGTGCTCGGCCTGACTATCACACAGCTGTAGCTCTGTGACCTTCATTATTGATCCTCCACTCTTCTGAAGTGAAGTGCTCGGCCTGGCTATCACACAGCTGCAGCTCTGAGACCTTCATTATTGATCCTGCACTCTTCTGAAGTGAAGTACTCGGCCTGGCTATCACACAGCTGCAGCTCTGCAACCTTCATTATTGATCCTGCACTCTTCTGAAGTGTGCTCGGCCTGGCTATCACACAGCTGCAGCTCTGCGACCTTCATTATTGATCCCGCACTCTTCTGAAGTGAAGTACTCTGCATGGCTATCACACAGCTGTAGCTCTGTCTCCTTTATTAATGATACTGCACTCTTCTGAAGTGTACTCAGCCTGGCTATCACACAGCTGCAGCTCCGTGACCTTCATTATTGATCCTGCACCCTGGTTTTCTGATTGTCCGTTCCCGGCGGTGCTGTGCTGTGCTGCCAGAGAGGAAGCGTGAAAGCCGGAGGTTCCTTTCAGCATCTTCCAGCCTGTTGCAGCCCCCCGCTTCACCCCCTGCATTTCTCTATCTCCTGCCGGGGGCAGCGAAGGTCGTGAGCACCGCGGGCCATTAGTGCCGAGCGCCAGGAGCACTGTGAGCGCTGCGGGTGACTTTAAACGGCCCGCAGCAGCCTTGTCCTCGGTTCACGGTGAGGCGCGTCAGCGAGGAGCGTGGAGGGAGGAGCCGGGAGCGTGGAGCGCCATGAGGAGCGCCGCGGGTGGCCTCAACAACTAGCCTGTAGCTCCCGCCTGGCCGTACTTCGCCCTGCTTGGTCCTCTTTGGCCCCCTCTGGCCCCCGCTCTCAGTGTGGCACTTCAAGCGATCCGCGAAAGTGCATTGGGCTGTGGTCTTCTTCTCCTTGACCCGTGCGCCAGATGCTGGACTTGTTGCCTCAGAGCCAAAAAGCCCCAGAATCACATGAGGCGGGCAGCGTACCTGTGAAGGCATCGGCATCAGCAAGTACCAGTTCACATGCTGACTCTGTTCTCGAACTTGGATCCTGCCAGTGCTTGTGCCCGTGTCCGAGCCCGAGCCCGAGCCTCCCACCCGTCAACCACTCGCAGGACCGGGAGCAGCTGGGAGCAGCCGGCAGAGTGCAGAGAGCGGTGAGTGGAGGACGGCAACGGCGTGTGGTGGCTCGGGGGCCAGTTTTATCTTCTAGGTGAGCCTCCTGAGCCTTGGAGCCTTGGACAGAGCGGAGTTTGGAGGCTTTTGGGCTGTGGATCCCAGAGGCGGCTCGGCTCGGCTCCTCTTCAGGCTCCCCTCCGCATTCGCCGAGGCGGATAATTGCTACTGTCTTGCTTTGCCTGCGAGTAGCGAGTTGTCACCACTGTGTGACCCTTTTAGCCGCATTTTGCTAGGGGGCTGAAGGGGCACTGACGTACCTGTAGTGGGTATCAGCTGGCTGCAAGTACTCAAGACCTCCAGCCCTTAAAGCTGGGCATCTGGACCCCGCATTTAGCTCCATACAAGAGGAGAGCATTGGAGGGGTAAAAGGAGGGGAGAATCGTGTTAAACTACTTGTGGCATAAGGCTCCGCCCTCGGGGGCCATCAGCCGGATCTACGAAGGTAGCCAAATCAGAGAGATGAGATCAGGAAGAGTCAGACAGTCCCCAACTCAGAAAACCAAGAGTGATAAGTAGAACAAATAAAAAAAACAAGGCGTAAAATCGGAAGGCTGCGTCACCAAGCAAAACAGTCCTCTAATATCACCTATACTAACAATGTTTAGAAACATAGAGGAAGGTACCAAAGGAAAGCTATCTCCGAGCGACAGACTGCTATTGCTTAAAGACCCCGGAGCAGCTACTCTACAACAGCAGAGATCCCTGGTCTTATGTCTCCTCTAGCACCCCTGTCACTTGCTCCGCTACGGAAAGGAAAAATAAAGGAACAAAACGAAGCGGGGCAAAATTCAAACCGTTCGATTAAACAATGGCTATTGCAAAAACCCAGCAAGAACAAGGATAAGTCCGGTCCGATTCCGGCTGATACGGTGGAGTTGATTAATTGTACTAGTACAAGTACGACATATAAAGAGGATATATGCCTGAACTTGGACATTCCTCAAATGGACAGGTCAAAAAATGAGGGCTTCTCACACAACATCAATGACGGAAGTCGAGAACAAATGAACCAATTGAACCTAACAACAGGATCGCTAAACTTCGGCCAAAGGGCATTAATCTACAGGGAACAATCCTTTTCCCCAACAACAACCTTTAAATCATCCCAAGGTGACCATACATCTTCTACCCCAAAGCCAGCAACAAACAATGCAAGAACATCAAGACTTCAGATAGTTGCTCGGGTCCACCAGGTGAACCAAGATGACCAACAAGGCACAGATCACGTCTGGCCGACGGAAAAAACGTCATCAAAACCTAAAGACATTATGCAAACATCGGGTTCTGAAACGCTTGCTCAAAAAGGCAGAAAGCACTCCATCAATCCTCAAAACAATACGGCTTTACAGGGAATTAAAACTACTCAAAGAAATATTAACAACAACCACTGTAGGGAGTTTGATGACAATAGCTATCAGTTAAATCAAGATCAAAAATCGAACCAAGAATTAAAACCGCAGTACCATCAAGGAGAGACAGCTATCAATCAAAGTACTTTCTTGGAGATATCTAAATCACTATTGAATACATTACAGACAACAATATCAGCGTTTAACATGCGAAGCGATAAAATGGATATTCAAATAGATCTTATGAATATGGATGTATGACGTTACAACGCATACATTTACAACGCCTACCTTTACAACGCGGTTTTTACATTGCAAACCTTTACAACGCATAGCGCTTAGAGGTGCTGGATAGTGAAAAGTTTAATTTTCTATTCCAACTCCAGTCCCCGGGGAAACTAGGGAAGGTGTTGGATAGAAAATTAAACTTATTCCCTATCCTAGAGCGCCCCCCCAGCGCAATGCGTTGTAGTGGTTTGCATTGTAATGCTCGCGTTGTAATGGTAGTGCGTTGTAAAAGTTTCGTTGTAAAGGTTGTTCACCAGTCAAAATACTCTGCCCAGTGTGCATGTTGCCCAAATAATTGACAAACTAAGCCTTTTGCCTACACTCCTTGAACAAATAATATTAATTAATAAATCTACTTTGGGAGGGAAAGAAAAAAAAAAAAAGAAGAAGAACCAACAAAAATTAAAATAGTAAACACCCAAGTTCACTTAAGCCCCGAATCTCATAAAGAGGAGGAAACAGACAATCAGGAGAGAACAAGCAATAAAGATCAAAAACTATCACGCAAACAAAAGAAACGCAACAGGAAAGCATGTAACAAAACGTCCCTGCCAACAGATCAGTTGACAACAAAGACCTACCCAATGTTCAGCCTACCAAAGACGGGCAACATAACTTTAGTCTCCATCATTTCAACAGACGACCTGTCGGCCAGTACCACGAACCTAGAACTGGCAGACAAGGATAATCAAGTGGAAAGAAAAGGAGATAACAAACATGGGCCAAAGAAAAAGGCCACCCGAGAAGGGAATTTAACCAGAAATCAACAAACAAGGAAGCTCAAGGTCTTCAAAGACCCACAGAACAAAAGCGGGCAATGCACTGATATCATCAAAGAAGACAGGAGAATCCAAGAGCACCTAGGTCCTATGACCAGCAGTTTAACACCTCACAATTGCTTCAAGGTAAAAGGGCAGGGAAATAATGTTGCAAATAATCAAGGTCAACCCAAAACAAAAATGGACCTTTGTACCAAGGAACACTGTGAAGAAGGATGGAAAGAATGAACAAAGGTAAATGATAAACATGAAATTATAACCACGGGGTTCCAAGAGTGCGGTGACTGCACGACAGAAGGCCTGAAAAGGACATCCCCAGAGGTCCAAGTGTTTGGCCCTGGAGAAACCTATACAATGGCGGAAAAGCGAAGGAATTCCCAACTGATACAGGAAGGAGAGTTAGCACGAAGGAAAATGGAACAGGAAGCAGAAACTGCCCATAGTTCGGGACGCTGGGCGGACGATCTCCAGGTCCTACGTCCCGCGGTGGGAGACAAGATCCAACATGTAAATATAAAAATTTAAATAAAAGACGACAAAAAGCAAATCATAGTGGAAAATAAGTCTGTCGAACCAATGCTTCAGTCAGGTCATTGTAACGATCCAACCAAACGGCAATTATTGCTAATCCCGGAATATGACTCAAAAGGGCATCATGATATATTGAACAGGGGGAATATATTGAAACTAACAGCAAATATCCCAGTGTTAAAATATTTGACCTCAGCGAATTTACTGGCAGTAGAATTTATAGGAATGGATCACCTAAAAAATAAGGAGCAAACTTTGACAACTTGGCTGACCAAAGAAGACGCCCAGCATATGTTATGTTATGTTATGTTATGTTATTTTTATTTGTACCGCGTACAGCTGCCCCAGCAAAGGGGCGTCCTGGCGCTTTGAGGAGGTAAACACAACACAGCATTAATAGCGGGCAGCAAAAAGAGAAAAGACCCAAGATGAGCTAAACAAATAAAAAGGTCTTGATATGCATGAGTCATGAATGCTAAGGCTCAATTTGAAGTTTGGGGAATTAAACTGTTAAAGCCTGCAACACCATGCTATCCTGGCCCTTTAAATAACATTTTTAATCCCTGCAATGGTAACAGTCAAAAGCGTAAAGACATCACGCTGAATAATCAAACATTCCTTAAAGGCGCAATTGGTAGCAGCCTTTTGACAACATTGAAAAGGGAGCTGCAGAACGACCAAGTACACGGACTGGATGTGGCCAAGGACAATTGGGGCTGGCTGCCAGGAGCGCAAAATTCGACCTCATGCCATTGACCTACAAAAAAGAAACTAGCAACCCAAGATTTGAACAACATACAAATGCTCTCATGGAACATCGCAGGGGCAAAAAAATGGCTGGAGAACGGGTCCCATCCAGAAAAATGGGTAAACTATGACATAATAGCTCTACAGGAGACTTGGGCACTAGAAGTTCTCCCTTTGACAAACTACATCCATTACACAGTTCCAACCAGCAAACCCAAAACCTTTGGTTGCCCAAAAGGGGGACTGGCAGTCTACATATCCACAGAGTTAAAAATTGAAAGCGAACAGATGGCCTCTGTAGGACCTAACATCCAACTGATCAAATTATCAACTGGGTCAGCCAGCAGAACAAAAACCGTCCTCCTCATAAACACATATGCGCATCCAACGGCCAGAAAAAAATTGGCCCATAACAAACAACTAATTGCAACCATCACAAAAATCAGGAGTACCTTTCCCTTATGGGACTTGATACTCACATGGGGACTTTAATTCAAACTTAATTCACACCCCGGATGAGGATGAATCTCTAACATCGGATAACATATTTTGGAACATCCCACATCCATATCAGCCAACGAGGCAAAAAACGGATCACGTAGGTCAGGGGTTGGTAAATGCCCTAGAGTTTCTAGGGCTAAGAGTAATAAATGGTAGAACTCAGGACGATTTCCCCCCTAATCATACTTACCATGGGGGAAAGGCACGATCAAGATTGGACTACACAGCCATCTCAGTATCGCTGATGCCATTCCTTTCCCACTTCTCAATAGAGTTCACAACCAGGAGCGAGCATTCATATCAGCGGATCCATTTTAGGTTAAAACTCATTAAACATCAGGTAAACACAACAGTTGAAGGCTACATACACACGGTTGGCTTAAACGACTTAAAACGACTAAAATGGAAAAAATGACACAATTGAAATGCTGCAGTTAAAAATCAAAAAGAAGCTAACAGTAAGCATAGCTGGGGCCCAGAATAAAATTCAAGCATGGGAAACCTCACGGAAGACTGAACTTCTTTAATGTCATCTGCACAAAAACAGACAAACAATCACGGCCATAAAAATGACTCGGGACGAACATTAACGGCAGGGCTGCGAGCCTTGAAATGTAAACTCAGAAAATCTATAAGGAGGCTAAAAAGAACAGTCCCTGACGCAGTGGCCTGGGACAGTGTAAGGCAGCTAATGAAACGCTATAAAAGAGAGCTCTGGGAAAATAAAAGAAAGAGCAATGATAAATTCTGGGCCGAACTTCTCTGTAGCTCCAAGAAATCCAACTCAAAACAGTTCTGGTTAATCATAAATAAACTGCATAGACCAGTGAACGCATTATCGTCCAACATACAAGAATCAGAGTGGTGGAATTTTTATCCACAAGGTTTACTGAAACATCTACCCAAGATACATCCGTGGGAAACACTCACCACCTAGCTGCTGGAAAAGGCAAATTCGAAGAGGCCACTGAAACGATTAGCCATGAAGACGTGATAACTCCTCATAAAAAAGAGCTACTAGACATTGATACCATTCCAACGGAGGAAAATGCCTCTCTGATAGCGGCAATAAGTTACTCGCCACCTTCAAATGAAGGGGTTAGACGTATAATCAAGAAAGGCAGAAATGACGGTGCGCCAGGCCCCAACGGAATTCCCCAATCAATCTTTAAACATGATATCTCGTTTTGGGGTAATTACCTTACTAATCTATATCAAGAAATAGAGCACCTAAACAATATACCAGTAAATTGGCAAGGTTCGATTCTGACCCCTATATTCAAAGGAGGAGAAAGAGCAAATCCAGCTCACTACAGGTTGATAGCTCTGCTGGATGTAGAGGCCAAATACTATGCCACCTTGGTGCTAGAAGAGCTCAAGGTATGGTCTGATAACCTTAACCTCATCCCAGCCAACCAGACAGGCTTTAAACAAGGTTTAGGGACGACAACGAATATTTTAGGTCTATCATTAATTGCAAACAAGTATAAGCAGAGGAAACTACATCTTTACCTCTGCTTTATAGACCTAACAGCAGCTTTTGATAGCGTTGATTGCCACCTCCTGTGGAAAAAGCTGCGAGCTTGGGACACCCCTGAAAAGCTATTAAAAGGCTTATTGCTATTTTATTCAAACACCTGGCTACGGATCAAGATAGGTGATGGGTCCAGACTATCACGGAAGCTGACAACCACCAGGGGCCTCAAAGAAGGGTGTGTTCTGGCACCTCACCTTTTTAATTTGCTTCTATACGACCTCGCTCAAAGGCTGGATTGTAATAACTCCCATCCCTTGAAACTTGGTAGATTGAGACTTTCTCACCTTGCATACGCTGACGATGTGGTGCTAATGAGCCAAACAAAGATCGGTCTCCAAAGAAGTCTTAATGAAATGTCAGTCTATACTTCAGAAAATAATCTTGAAGTAAACATATCCAAGACGAAAACAATGGTGATTGGGGCCAAACAGAAAAGTAAACAGACAATCTGGCTTAACGGTAACAAACTTGAGGAGGTAAATAAGTACCTAGGTCTCTATATTGATAATTCAAGAAACATCACGGAGCAAAAAAGGTACATGCCTCAGAGAACAAGCGCGCTCATATTTGCTTTGAGCTTACTGGCTAAAAATCTGAAGGGCCCTTCATACAAAAACCCCTGCTAGCTGTAATGAAGGCAAAAATCCTGCCAACACTAACATATGCTAGTGTTGCCTTCCATGGCGAAGATGGAGAGGTCTTAAATAAACTAATAGTTTCCATCTATAAAAAAGTATTCCGGATTCAAAGAACTGCCTCTCCAGCCCAGGTTTGCCTTGAATTCGGCCTAATAAATGAAGACATAGGCAGAATGTACGCGATAGTGAAAACTTGGTATCGCCTAAAGCAAAATGTAGCTACATCAGAAATAAATGAAGCCCTGTGGTCAAAACCTCCCTTTTTAGTCAGTACCTATGCTAATCCCATTAACTACAGGTACAACGGAATTATGGAATAAAAATCTGCCGTACCAATCTTTCAAACAAGCTATAAACAAAGTTTCAAAAATCCATTCGTCAACATTGGATAAAAATATTTTTAGATCAAGGTCGCACGCTTGGATGGTGATAAACAACTATAAGTCCCTTGCACCGGCGGTATATCTGAGCGAAACATTTTCAATTAATGTAAAAAAACAACTTCTGGCATTACGCTTTGGGTCACTACCATCCTTGGCTGACCAGCCTGCTTGGGTGCATACAGGCTCTAAATCATGTCGGCTGTGCAACTTTCACAAAGAAGATTTTATCCATGTAATTTGCATATGCAAGAATCTGTATAAAGAACGAGTTAGGATCCTAAAATCAAGCTTTAATGACAGAGGCATTAGATCCTGTAGAGCTGCAATAATGGCATGCCTAAATCCCTCAGATCCACCATTGAACGGTAGACTGATTACATTTCTCACAGCATTTAAAAAGCTGTGCTAAATACGGCAACAAGGAACAAAAAATGGACTACCACTCTGCACAGAACTTTTATTAACAATGATTTTTAGAAACATCATGAAGAGATGTAGAGATTGTATGTTTAATTCTTTTTTAATGTATTTTGCTATATTATTGGTCTTTCTCGCATTTGTTATTAGCCTTAAATTGTTATGGTTTTAATTAACTAAACAATAAACATGTTTTCTATTTTTTTTTCCGATCCTGCACTCTTCTGAAGTGTAGTACTAGGCCTGGCTATCACACAGCTGCAGCTCCGTGACCTTCATTATTGATCCTGCATTCTTCTGAAGTGTGCTCGGCCTGGCTATCACACAGCTGCAGCTCTTAGACCTTCATAATTGATCCTGCACTCTTCTGAAGTGTGCTCGGCCTGGCTATCACACAGCTGGAGCTCTGCGACCGTCATTATTGATCCTCCACTCTTCTGAAGAGAGGCTGACGTCTTTGTAGCTTTGAAAGTTGACAAAAGATCTTCACACATTTACTGCAATGACATGGCTTTTCCCGTGTGTGTTCGCTGATCAGTACTTAATATTGAATATTCATAAAACCTACTTCAACATTCACTGCACTTGAATGATTCCTGTGCGTGTTTTCTGATGCCGTTTTGTATCTGATATATATATATATATATATATATATATATATATATATATATATATATATATATATATATATATATATATATATATATATATATATATATATATATATATATATATATATATATATATATATATATATATATATATATATATATATATATATATATCACGCTCTTGAGGTAGCCACACAAGCAGGAAAGCACACGAACAACAGGAAGGTTCACCTCAAAACCTTTAATCTTTGGTACAGGCGAGTGGGCATGCAGGTAAGTTAAAACAGTTCCAGCGCTTTGCCTGCAGCGGTGGACGCACCCCCATAGATATGCTTGCATCAGTATTGGTGCGTTATGGGAGATATAGTCCACCTCAAGAGCGTGATGTAAAAGCGGCAGCCCAGCCGCTGGGAGAGCACCACCCCGCCAAAACTGGGGGCCACTGTGGGTTTGGATACACCCTCCATGTCGTGGAGCAGCAGGCAAAGGATAAAGACGAGGAGGCAAGCGGGGGGGCTCGTGCTGAGCCTTCAATTACAGCAAATAGAAATGTGCCGAGATTCACGAGGGGATAACGGACTATATCTCCCATAACGCACCAATACTGATGCAAGCATATCTATGGGGGTGCGTCCACCGCTGCACATTTTCCACGCCAGGCCTCTGAGGAAGAGACATTCGAAACGCGTCAGGCAAAGCGCTGGAACTGTTTTAACTTACCTGCATGCCCACTCGCCTGTACCAAAGATTAAAGGTTTTGAGGTGAACCTTCCTGTTGTTCGTGTGCTTTCCTGCTTGTGTGGCTACCTCAAGAGTGTGATATATATATATATATATATATATATATATATATATATATATATATATATATATATATATATATATATATATATATATATATATATATATATATATATATATATATATGTGTGTCCTTGCACTTGAATGGTTTTTACAGTGTGTATTCGCTGATATTTTCTTAATGTTGATGATTCACTAAAACTACTTCTAGATTCATGGCAATGATATGGTTTTTCCCTAGTGTGTGTTCTCTGATGCTGTTTTAGTTGTGATAATCGACTAAACCTCTTCAAACATTCTCTGCAATTATATGGTTTTTCTCCTGTGTGTGTTCTTTGATGGTGCTTTCGGTCTGATAATCGACTAAAGCTCTTCAGACATTCACTGCACTTGGATGTTTTTTCCCGTGTGTGTTTGCTGATGAATCCTTAATGTTGAAGATTCACTAAAACTATTTTCACATTCACTGCACTTGATTGATTTTTCCCCTGTGTGAGTTCTCTGGTGCCGTTTTAGTCTTGATAAATATATAAAGCTCTTCCCACATCAATTGCGCTTGAATGAGTTTTCCCCAGTGTGTGTTCTCTGATGCTGTTTTAGGTGCGATAATCGACTAAAGCTCTTCACACATTCATTGCACTTGAATGGTTTTTCCCCAGTGTGTGTTCGCTGATGCTGTTTTAGGTTTGATAATAGACTAAAGCTTTTCACACATTCACTGCACTGGAATGGTTTTTCTCCAGTGTGTGTTCGCTGATGCTTCCTTAACCACTTGGACGCTAAGGGACTGAGGCCCCTATAATGAGATTTCCATTGAAATGAATGGGCAGTGCATGACAAGTTACCCTTGTCATTAGCATCCAAGTGGTTAATGTTGATGAATCACTAAAACTTCTTCCACATTCACTGCACTGGTATTGATTTTCCCCGGTGTGTCTTCGCTAATGAATTCTTAATGTTGAAGATCGACTAAAACTACTTTCACATTCACTGCACTTGAATGATTTCTCCCCTGTGTGTATTCGCTGATGAAACCTTAATGTTGCTGAATTACTAAAACTTCTTCCACATTCACTGCACTTAAATAGTTTTTCCCCTGTGTGTGTTCTCTGATGAATCCTTAATGTTGCTGAAATACTAAAACTTCTTCCACATTCACTGCACTTAAATGGTTTTTCCCCTGTGTGTGTTCGCAGATGTTTTCTTAATGTTGATGAGTCACTAAAACTTCTTACACATTCACTGCACTGGAATGGTTTTTCTCCAGTGTGTGTTCGCTGATGCTGTTTTAGGTGTGATGATTGATTAAACCTCTTCACACATTCAGTGCAATTATATGGTTTTTCTCCTGTGTGTGTTCTCAGATGGTATTTTAGTTCTGATAATCGACTAAAGCTCTTCAAACATTCACTGCACTTGAATGGTGTTTCCCCTGTGTGTATTCGCTGATGAATCCTTAATGTTGAAGATTCACTAAAACTACTTTCACATTCACTGCACTGGAATCGTTTTCTCCCTGTGTGTGTTCTCTGATGCCGTTTTAGTCCTAATAAATATATAAAGCTCTGACCACATTCATTGCAATTGAATGGTTTTTCCCCTGTGTGTGTTCGTATATGTCTCCTTAATGTTGATGAAGCACTAAAACTTATTCCACATTCACTGCACTGGAATGGTTTTTCCCCAGTGTGTGTTCGCTGATGCTCTTTTAGGTGTGATAAATGATTAAACCTCTTCACACATTCAGTGCAATTATATGGTTTTTCTCCTGTGTGTGTTCTCAGATGGTATTTTAGGTCTGGTAATCGACTAAAGCTCTTCCCACATTCATTGCACTTGAATGGTTTTTCTCCAGTGTGTATTCGCTGATGAATCTTTAATGTCGAAGATTCACTAAAACTACTTTCACATTCAATGCACCGGAATGGTTTTCCCCCTGTGTGTGTTCTCAGATGGTATTTTAGGTCTGGTAATCGACTAAAGCTCTTCCCACATTCATTGCACTTGAATGGTTTTTCTCCAGTGTGTATTCGCTGATGAATCTTTAAAGTCGAAGATTCACTAAAACTACTTTCACATTCAATGCACCGGAATGGTTTTCCCCCTGTGTGTGTTCTCTGATGCCGTTTTAGTCCTGATAAATATATAAAGCTCTTCCCACATTCAGTGCAACTATATGGTTTTTTCCCAGCATGTGTTTGCTGATGTGTCTGGAGTCCTGATACCTGGCTAAAGCTCTTCATACATTTAGTGCAATTATATGGTTTTTCCCCTGTGTGTGTTCGTTGATGTCTTTTTAGGCTTGATAACTGAATAAAGCTCTTTACACATTCAGTGCATTTGAATTGTGTTTTCCCTGTGTGTGTTTGCTGATGGGGTTTCAATTTTGATGACAAACTAAAGCTCTCACTGCATGTGTCTGAGACTTCTCTCTTGGTTAGTGTCTCTGGGTCTGGTATATACTTGTGTACATCCCTTGACTGTACTTCCTGAAGGGCCAACATGACTGATAAAGCACTTGTGTTATTCTTGCATTCCCTGTATGAGTCGTATTTTGCACGTTTGTTTTCCGATTAAAGAATAAAGTGCAATGGGCACCAACTACTTCCCAATCTCATAATGTGTGTAAGGCTTCTTCGTGGGCGATTATGTCTTTAGACTGGATAATGGTTCTGCACGCATGCGGGTAAAGATCCATCGTCCTTCTGGCCGGTGCACACTGGGACGGTGCTGTGTATTTTAGACAGCGGAACCCCTATTTCTTTGAACCTTCAGTTGTCTGACTCCACTCCGTTGCGCTTTTCAATGGTTGCTGTGGATTGTTCTGAAACAGTTTGCAATATACCTCTAGCACTGATTGGTAGCCTGGTATTATTTTAGGAAGTAGAGCACTGCTGTAACCACCTCATACCGACCTCATGATCAAAGCTGTTATTGGACATGTTTACACAAGATGAGGTTTATCAGTGTTGTCTTAATTTTCTGGAGGTTATTTCTTCCTTTTGAGGCATGGAGGTGCACAGCTGTGACTCGTGGAATCACGGAATTTCTCGTGTCCCTAGTCCCTTCTTTCAGGATGTCTCAGTTTATGTTCTTGTTCAGCTGGCTATCACAGCACTTATGTTTTCCTGAATACTGGAACTCAATATTTCGGACTTCGTCTTTGCAGATTTACAGTGTTATCTTCCTTATTTTGAAACATTTCGTACAATCAAAGATTGTTTTCTGTCAGAAGTAAAAAGATTTAAAATTACTTAAAGGGAAACATAACGGAATGTGTATACACAATTTTTAATTGATTGTATAAATATCTCTTGATTACCCTTTTTCAAACTTACGAAAGCATATTTAACCATACACAGAAATTTACATAAAAGTTGCTTTCAATATGTCACATCTTACTTATTTCAGCAAAGGTGTTCATGAGTAAGTTAGTAAAAAAAAAGGGGGCTCGCATAGCACTCATACACTAGTTACAGCTTTAGGTAGATGCATATGGTCAAGGTTTTGTTAAAACAAGAACAGCTCTTTCAGTAAGAGATGTGAGATGGATCAGGAAGACTCAAGATAGAAGGGTGGACATCAGGATGTTGCGCCATGAATCAAATATTGCTGCTCGCAGAGGTGCCTGGCTTCATCCACTACACTCACAATATGCAGTAGAGCAGCAGTTTAATGATTATAACTTACTTTGTGGTTTTACTTCTCTCAAATATTTGTCAGTATTATCCACTTGGGAGGGAGTTCCACGGATGGACTAGGAGATTGAGCTGGGCTGCTCTGTTGTTTAATTGTCTCACCTCTAACTTTAGAGCTCGAGATAGCACACTAGCCTGGCGGCCTACTAGTCGACAGCTGTGGTGCATCAGCGTAGCTAGAGCACATATGGTGCGCCAAAGCCAAACCTGTTATCGCCCTTTCACCACTGGATTATGTCAGGCACCCCAAACACTCTCTTAAAAATATCACTTAAGCCAAACTGCTCTGTCCATATACCCTGCACCTCTGCTGCCCTCCATACAAGGTAGGGCCTGTTCTTAAATGTATTCACCTGCCCCTGGAGTGGTGTGGCTCACTGGTTAGAGGCGGCAGACCCGGGAGCAGAGGACGGCCTGGGACCAGGGTTCAATTCCCGACGCGGCAGGGTCTTGGACCAGGGTCAGCGGACTCGATAATTCTTGTCTCTGTGCCTACTCTAACTAGGGATCACACTCGGCAACTCTGGGCATTAGCTTGCCTCATCTCCACAACGGCCCCCCACATACGCCGGGGATGTCTGGTTTCACCTTGGAGATACCCAGTAGGGACCATCTCACAGGGAAAGCCAGGACGGGTTCCCCAGCGGTCTACAGCGCAGAGATACTCCTTCAGGAGTCGATTCTAGCACTTTAGAAACCCACAATCAATCAATCAATCAATCTCACATGCATAGACCTGCTTTCAATATTCCTTTTCCAGCACAAAACCTGCGAACAAGATTTTACAACCATGTAATTCCCATGACCTTTCATGGGTCTCTCCTACTCAAGCTTTTCAACATCACCTGTACAAATCACTGTGGTCACATTTAATGGAACAATACTGAGGTGCGCTCATTCTTTCCACAAGATGGAGAATGCCCCCGAACAGCACACACTGTTTATTATTTATTTTTATTTATTCAGCTTATAAAGCGCACTGTCACCTTGCAGGCATCCTGGTGCTAAGCAACTCAGAGTACAGATGTGTCGGATACATGGCCAGACAACTAAGTCTTGGGGAACAGCCAGGTTTTCAAACTTCTTCTAAAAGGGAAGAGCTCCCTAATTTGTCTGATCTCCCACGGGAGCTCGTTCCACAGTTTGGCCGCTGTCACCCCAAAGGATCTACCCATGACCTGACTTTCCTAAACCTCGGAACCTTCATCAGTCTCGCTGATGAGGAGCGGAGCCTTCTTGTAGGGATATACCGATCACATTGTTTTGGGCATTAGCGCAGGACCCATCCTAATAAGGGCTTTAAAGACAAGGCAAAGAGATTGAAATAGAACTGGTTCAAGCTCTATGTCTCTCTCGGCTGGACTACGGACGTGTCTCGCTATGCGGTCTCCCCACAGCTACTAAAGCTCCCCTAAGAGCATCTGCTAATGCGGCAGCGAGACTCATCGCTGGCTTAAAAAGAAGGGCCCACATCTCCCCTGACCTTAAATCTCTAAACTGGCTACCATTTGAAGCCAGAATTCACCAACTCTAAAAATAAAATAAATAAACTCTCTGTCTCAGAGGAAGCCAGTGCAGTTCTTCCAAGACTGCAGATGTAGAGGACCTTCTAGGCAGCCCTAGGACTACCTTGGCTGCTGCTGACTGGATCCTCTGTAGTCTGTCCAAAAGGAACTTCGGGGAGTCAAGCAATAGGGCATTACAGTAGTCTAACCTACTGAGAATCGCACACCTTACCACTAGCGCACGCGCCTGAGGAGGTAGCAAAGGGAAGATTTTCCGCAGGGATCTAATGATCACAAAACAGCAAGCTTTCGTTTTTGTAACCTGAGCTTCCAAAGTAAGTTTGTTGTCAAACATAATGCCCAGGTTACGGACCGCTTTTACAGGCCGAACTGCGGTTGAATTACCAGAGGGCCAAAAATTGCAAGGAAGGACATGAGGAATCCTGCTCACTGAGCAGGAAATCACCTCAGTCTTCCCTGCATTAAATTGTAATGAGTTGTCCTTAAGCCAACGGGTTGTGTCCCGCAGACAGTTGTGAAACACATCAACTGATGTTGAGTCCTCTCCCTCAAAGGAGAGAATCAGCTGCGTGTCATCAGCATAGTTTACGATGTCAATATTGTATGCTTTGATGACCGCAATCAGGGGTTTCAAATAAATATTAAATAAAATAGGGCTTTTTGCCGAACCCTGTGGCACACCATGCGGCACGTTGGAGAAGGCAGATTGAAAAGGAGGGAGGGACACCACCTGCTGTCTGTCCTGCAGAAAAGACCGAAACCATCGTAAGGCACAGCCCCTCACCCCAACCTTGCTCAATCTTCTTAGCAGGATCTCATGGTTGACCGTATCAAAGGCTGCAGACAGGTTGAGCAGGATCAGCACTGCTGCCTGACCCCTGTCTGCCCACCTCTGAAAGTCATCCATAACGGTCACCAAGGCCGTCTCGGTACCGTGGGCTGGCCGAAATCCGAATTGCACCTCCTCCATCAAGTTATGTTGCTTCAGGTGCCTAGAAAAAGTGTTACTGACCACACGTTCCACAATCTTGTCCGGGAACGGCAACAAGGAAATAGGCCTATAGTTCTTACAACACTCTGGATCAAGAGAAGACTTCTTCAGCAGAGGTGTCACCAGAGCTTGCTTCCATTGGGGAGGGACCACACCACTGGCTAAAGACTGATTACAGATCAAGCGGAGAGTTGGAAACAGTTCTTCCTCAAACTCCTTCCAAATCTTGTGTGATACTGGGTCCAGGGGAGAACCGGAGGAAATATCCCGTGCCACCCTACTGAAATCCTCCGCCGCCAGAAGCACAAACTCAGATAGATATTCAGCGGCCTGACAAGCGGTGCTAATATCCACACCTTCAGAGTCACTCACCACAGGAGCGTCAACGCTCGTAGCCTCAGAGACTACACTCCCTGCTGCCTGATGGCCACCCTCCAGATCATCAATGATCAGTTGGATTTTCTCCTGGAAGAACCTGGCCAGGTTCTCACAGAGTTCTTGAGAGGGGGTATCACATTCTTAGAATAGTCAGGGCTAGTAAGACTGTCCAGGATGTGAAAAAATGTTCTAGAGCTGTTAGAGGCATTGCAGATTAAGGAAGAGAAATAGTCAGCCTTAGACCTTCTGATCTCCTTCTTATAATCCATAATTTTGAGTTTCCACAGGAGCTTGTCCATCTCCTTGTAGCCTCGCCTCCATCTCCTCTCAGCCTGTTTGCACGCTAATTTCAAGTCTTTCAAAGTATCGTTAAACCACGGGGCCCTGCCCCTACATCTATGTTTTTTCAGGGGGGCACAAGAGTCCAAGGCCGAGGTGATCTCAGACACAGAGAGGCATAATTCTCCTTAACTTGCTTGTTCTTACAACACTCTGGATCAAGAGAAGACTTCTTCAGCAGAGGTGTCACCAGAGCTTGCTTCCATTGGGGAGGGACCACACCACTGGCTAAAGACTGATTACAGATCAAGCGGAGAGTTGGAAACAGTTCTTCCTCATACTCCTTCCAAATCTTGTGTGATACTGGGTCCAGGGGAGAACCGGAGGAAATACCCCGTGCCACCCTACTGAAATCCTCCACCGCCAGAAGCACAAACTCAGATAGATATTCAGCGGCCTGACAAGCGGTGCTAATATCCACACCTTCAGAGTCACTCACCACAGGAGCGTCAACGCTCTTAGCCTCAGAGACTACACTCCCTGCTGCCTGATGGCCACCCTCCAGATCATCAATGATCAGTTGGATTTTCTCCTGGAAGAACCTGGCCAGGTTCTCACAGAGTTCTTGAGAGGGGGTATCACATTCTTAGAATAGTCAGGGCTAGTAAGACTGTCCAGGATGTGAAAAAATTTTCTAGAGCTGTTAGAGGCATTGCAGATTAAGGAAGAGAAATAGTCAGCCTTAGACCATCTGATCTCCTTCTTATAATCCATAATTTTGAGTTTCCACAGGAGCTTGTCCATCTCCTTGTAGCCTCGCCTCCATCTCCTCTCAGCCTGTTTGCACGCTAATTTCAAGTCTTTCAAAGTATCGTTAAACCACGGGGCCCTGCCCCTACATCTATGTTTTTTCAGGGGGGCACAAGAGTCCAAGGCCGAGGTGATCTCAGACACAGAGAGGCATAATTCTCCTTAACTTGCTTGTCTAATGAGAAACAATCTCTGACCTTGAACATAATATCAGAACCTCACCTCCCCTCCCGTTCAGCCTGCACATAAGATAAAGATAAAGTGCCCTCTGCGACTCTCACACATGCCCGGCAAGTACACAGCCCGTACACAGCTTTTACAAAGGGCCACAAGCTTAGCACTGCTTTTCAAATACACACACAATGCCATAGGTACAGCTCAACAATGTAAAATCAAAGTATTTCACAGTGTGAAATGCACCGCCAAATGATCCAAAGCGTGCAGCATTCCACCAAGGTTCTTTACTATCTCAACTGCGTTATGCAGCAGCAAAGTTTGCTGTCACCAAAGTGTTCTTCCTTTGAAAAAGGTGCTATGGATGTGGTATTTGTACAGCACAAACCTAACCAAAAAGCAGCTGAGCTCCCTATCGGTCCAAGGCAGGCACAGAGTCAACGAGTGATAGGTGACGTAGCTGGATAGTGGATTGTTACTGCGTTGTGATCGAAGAGCCTGAAACTAGCAGCATGTGTGCTAATTCCTCAGCAGCTTTCCCTATATGACATGTAGAGCGGGTGCAGGCCAAGATCTCTCAGAAATAAAACATGTATAGCTCAGTAATATTCAGAGATATAGTAGCGGAAAGTAGGATGCTGGCTTCCAATAATACAGCACTGAGCACTCCACCTCAGCCAATCTTTAACGATTGTTTGAATAACAGAGCAACAGGAAGGTGTTTTAAATGCAGACAATCAACCTTTCACCAGCTGCACACAGGGGACAGCATTGGCTAGATGAACGCTGTGCTCCCGCAACCGCTCAAGTCATGCATACAGGTGCTACAACATGTGTCCTGGAACCCTCGTTTCCAATTCACTCAATTTAACTACACACATTACAGTTAACTCTCCCCTCACCGTATCAAGAGCGCGTTTCCTGATTCGACACCAGAGTGTCCGTGCTGTAAACTGGCTGATGCTGGTTTCTAACATATGGTGTGGGAGTGCCCACCACTACAGGTGTCATGGCTCGAGGTTTCAGCCACCATAGCAGAACTTGCAGATCATACACTGTCAACTACCCCTGAATCCTGCCTGCTAGCAAAGAGGGAGCTAACACTTACACAGGTTCATAGACCTTGCATACGTACTTTTCAAGTGACAAATAGCAATGTCTTGGAAAGCGGCCTCTGTGCCGGACACTAAGAGGTGGCTGCATACTCCCCTGCACTGTGCACGAGCAGAGGACAACACACTACACATGCTGCTCTCTAGAGGAGTGGGGAGAAGGGGTGGGGGTGTGGGAAAGTAGGATCTGCTTTCATGGTTACCCCCACTTTTTGCTGGTGTCATACTGTTTTTCTGACGAGTCTGACCGAGATCCTGCTAATCAGGGCCACAGTCACTGTGCTTCCTTCCTAAATTGGCTATGGTGAGTACCTTGGTACATTCCTAATTGGCTGCTGGTGTACCCTTGTACGTCCCTAGTATATGGTACTAGGTACCTAGGGCCTAGGTACTCCAGGGGACCCCCATAGGCTGCACCATGTGTTATGCCACCCATAAGGGTACCTCCTAACTCAGACTAAAGGCATGTCATTGCAGCCTGTGTGAGTTGGTGCATGTACAATTGTACCCAAGTATGATGTATATCCTCCTGTTCATGCGATCTCTGTTCCCCTGTGGACAGTGGGGCTGGGAGCCGCACCGGCAGATTGCCTGGATTAGACATTATGTTGATCTACCCTTACGTGTTCCCGACAGCCTCCTCCTTACATCCTACTTCCTTACAATGTATTGTTTTATTGACACACTGTCTGCTATTAAGATTTGCATGTTTTACAGTCCTCACCATCCTCCTTGCCCCGTGATCACCCTTTACCTTAGCCCCCTCGCTGACAGGCCTTTTGTCCCCCTGTGCCACTCCCTTTTTGGTTAAAATCACGATCTTCCCAGCTTTCACGAACAGGCAAATATTTGTCAGAAAACCAAAATGTTCTACAAGGTTTTGGCATTTTAATGGGAAATAAGCTATTTTCCTATTTTTTGTGCTTTCAACCGCCTTCCAGTTAGTGGTAGAAATGGGTGTAAAACCAATAATGGATCCCGGAAAGAAATAGATTTATGAAAAAAGACATAATTCTGAATTTAGCAAAGGGGTCAATTGTGTAGATCCTTCAAGGTTTTCCTATAGAAATTAACAGTTGAAATAAAATATATTGAAAATTAGTTCAAAACAACAGTCATTTGTGCCTACATTTTCACCTGTAACTTCTAACTATGTTAGATTTTTTTAAGCAATATACCGTTATGTCTGCAGGACCCTTCTGTTAGCGGGGATATATCAGGCTTGAAGGTCCACTGGGAACCCGAGATACCCAGAGCCAATAACTGAGCAGCACCTTGCAATGGTTATTCATTGTGTACCGGGGAGACAGCAATTCATTTGGCAAAATATAAAGAGAGAAAAATAGGTATCAAAGAAACATAGCTATTTCTCATATTGGGACCAAGATAAGGAGTTTTGAAGCAGTGGTTATTTGCGCATCTCTGAATTTGTGGGTAGCAATGCCAGCATGTGAATTAGGGGGCATTTTTCAAAATGTCTTTTTTACCCACTGTGTTATATTTTCGAAGGCAGAAATGCCTAGAAAAACAGCTGCTAATAACACTTGTTCTACTATTCTGGGTTCCCCTAAGTCTACCGATAAAAACAGTACCTCATTTGTGTGAGTAGGCCTAAAGCCTGTGACAGGAAATGGGTCAAAATGCAACATGGATATTTTTTGAAAATTAGACACCCAGGGGAATCCAGCATGGAGTGACTTGTGAGGCTATCACCAGGTTCTGTTACCCAGAATCCCTTGCAAACCTCAAACTTTGTAAAACAAAAAACATTTCCCTCACATTTCTGTGATGGAAAGTTCTGGAATCTGTGGGGAGCCACAAACTTCCAACCTCCCAGCATTCCCCCAAGTGTCTCGATAAAATTGGTACCCCACTTATGTGGGTAGGTTTAGAGCCCGCAACAGGAAACGGTCCAAAATAAAAGAAATGTGGTCACATAATGTTTTGCAAGGAAAACAGACCCTTCTTTCGCAACGTGCCTACCTGTGGATTTTAGACCCTAGTTCAGCTGGCACGAAGGGAAACAGCAACAGGAAATTTCCCAAAACGTACTGTGGAGACTTCAAAAGTATTAATCACAAAAAGACATGGTTTTGCGAGGGAGTCACCTGCGCTTTTGGTCACAGGCTTGGCAGCCATCTAGGGAAACCTATCAAACCCAGACATTTCTAAAAAATAGACACCTGGGAGAGTCCAGGGAGGTGTGGCTTGCGTAGATCTCCCAATGTTTGCTTACCAAGAATCCCCTACAAAGCTCAAATTTTGCTAATCAAAATTATATTATCTTCAAATTTCTGTTTGAGATCACGATGCCGGTACAGATTTCCTACCACCCAGAGTGCCCCTTAAAAAATAAAAATGATACCTCACTTGTTTGGGTGTCCATTGCAGAATCGCCTAAAAAAAAAAAAAAAAGCATTTGCAATGCAACAGGTCTCGCATTTGCGCAAGTTTGAGCTATTGACATTGTAAATAACAACGCCTTTTATTTTTGTTTTTAAAACATAAATAAAAGGCATTGTCATTTACAATGCAAATGGCTAAAACTCGCATAAATGCGAGACCTATTGCAATGCAAATGCTTGTACGCTTGAGAGTGCTTTGTTACCAGGCCGGTGCCCACCCGGCATTAGCCCCGAGTGCCTCGAGTGCACTTTATCTAATTATTTACGGGACCCGTTTTTAGGTCCTTTGCGAGTGCCCACCTCGCATATATAATTATATTTTAATTCGAGGGTGCCTACCCCTCTTGCCCCCAAAAGAAATCACCGCTGCAGCCCTGCTCCGTTAAAACCGGAAGTCAGGCACTTTTGGCCGAGACGGGGGCGGGGCCTGCAATCCGGCAGGAAGTCCCGCCCGCCGCCGCCGAGGAAGAAGTGAAGCCGGCCGACTGATGGCCTCTCGGCAGCCCGGGGCTCCCATGAGTTGAGGAGAGTCCCGGGGCTGCCAACAGCAAAACAGCCAGAGTGTTGCGGGGCAGAGTGTTGCAGGGCTCCCAGGTGCTGGAGGGAGCCCCGGAAGTGAAGTCCTGCCCCCTGGTGCCGCGACGAGACGAGACTGCCGCAGAGAGGAGCCTGGTCCCCAGCAACAGCCCGGTGAGTGCCCGACCAGCGCTGCAGAGGAGACACGGAACACGCCGAAAGAGCCCGGTGAGTGGGAGGGGAGAGGGGTGTACGCGCGTGTGTCTGTGTGTGTTCGAATGTGTCTGTGTGTGTGCGCGTGGGTCTGCGTGTGTGTATGCAGTGTGTGTGTGTGCCTGTGTATGGCTGTGTATGTGCGCATGCGTGAGTGTGGAGTGTGTTTGCGCATGGGAATGAGGCACGAGAGGGGCACGGCGCCGTGCGCGGCCACTAGGTGAAATCGGCGCTGTGCGCTCATGCACCTTCTCATGTCCACATTCCCAAATACGGGTAACATTAGTTGTCTTGCTGACAACATTCAATGCTTTCGCATTGAATGCTAGGTCAGCTCGACCTAAAAATAGGGTGCTTAGAGCTTGCTGTGCTATTTTCTCAGTCTCTACGTTTTTGGCCTGTCCCAGTCGCAGACCCTTGGCCACCCAAACAAGTGAAGCATCATTTTTATTGGGAGACCAAGAGGAATGCTGGGTTGTAGGAAATTTGTGCCAGCATGGTGTACCCACACAGAACTGTGAGAAAAATGTAATTGTTTAGCTACATTTGAGATTTGCAGGGAATTCTGGGTAAGTCAACTTTGGGGAACCCATGCAAACCACACATCCTTGGACTCCCCGGGTGTCTAGTTTTCAGACATGTCTGAGTTTGGAAGGTTTCCCTAGATAGCCACAGAGCCAGGGACCAAAAATGCAGATGCCCACATTGCAAAACAAGGTAATTTTGTGATAAATAATTTTGATGTCTTCACATTGTGTTTTGGGACCCTCCCTCTCCAGGCCCTTAGCCTTCCCACACAAGTGAGGTAGCATTTTTATCAGGAGCGCTGGGAGAACTTTGGGTGGTAGGAAATGTGTGAGTGCTTGGTAAAAAACTCAATTCGCAAAAATAGGTTGTTTTGTGATAGATTGGGAGCACCTGCGTTTTTGGGCCCTTGCTTTCATGCCATCAATGGAAACCTACTAACCATAGATATTTCTGAAAACTAGACACCTGGTGGAGTCCAGGGATGTGTGTCTTGCATGGATCTCCCAAAGTTTTCTTATCCAGAATCCCCTGCAACGCTCAAATGTAGCTAAAAGGTCACATTTTCCTCTCATTTCTGTGTGCCAAGTTTGTGAGATCACTGCCCGGCACACATTTCCCACCACCCATTGTCTCCTCAGTCTCCTGATAAAAATGATACCTCACTTGTGTGGGTGCCCAAAGCAGAGTCAGCCTAATAACTTATATAATAAAACTGCCCTTTTGGACCCTCTTTGGTCCCCATCAGTGTTTCATTTTATAAGTTTTTAAGTTCTCTGTTTTGGGCAGCCACACAATTGAGGTATCATTTTTATCAGGAAACTGAGGAGTACGCTGGGTGGTGGGAAATTTGTGCCGGCATGGTGATCCCACAACTTTTCCACACAGAAATGTGAGGAAAGTGTGACTTTTTATCCAAATTGACGTTATGCAGGAGATTCTGGGTAGCAAAAGGCTGGAGGTTTCACGCAACCCACAGCACCAGTCAAGCACCATCCATGCACACCACCAGCCAAGCACCATCCATGCACACCACCAGCCAAGGACCATCCATACACACCACCAACCAAGTGCCATCCATGCACACCACCAGCCAAGCACCATCCATGCACACCAACAACCAAGCACCATCCTTGCACACCACCAGCCAAGCACCATCCATGCACACCACCAGGCAAGCACCATCCATGCACACCGCCAGCCAAGCACCATCCATGCACACCACTAGCCAAGGACCATCCATGCACACCACCAACCATGCACCATCCATGCACACCTGCAGCCAAGCACCATCCATGTACACCGCCAGCAACACAACATCCACGCACATCGCCAGCCAAGTGACAGCCCACACATACCACAAGCAAAGCTGAAGTCAACACACACACCTCAAGACATGGTCCATCCATGCAGACCGATAGCCAAGGAACAATCCACGCACACTGCCAACCAAGCACTAGTCCACACACACTGCAGCTAAGCGCAAGCCCACACACACCACCAGCAAAATGCATGTTCACACACAGGCAGCCAAACGCCAGTAAACACCGACCATCAGCCGCACTCCAGTTCACACACAGAAGCTAGTGTCTAGAGGTTTTCAGCAGATTAGCCTAAAAATATTGCTGATCTGCCCCCAAGAGTGTGGAGGGGGACAGAAGCAGCAAAGATTTGTTCACAAAAAAAGGAGACCGGCCCAGCCTAAGCCTATAAACATTTCTCTGGTTCCTGGTGGGCTTTCTGCACCCCAGGGAGCGGATCAGGGGCTATTGCCCCTTTGGGGGAGGGTGCATTAGCATCGCACCCATCTTTTATTAAAACAAATCCTGGTGTCTAATAGGCTTTCTGCCCCCGAGGGCAAATCAAGGGCAATTACCCCCATCTGCCCCCTGAAGGCGGGCAGAAAGACTATCCCATTTTTTGTTTGGAGTTGGGGGCATTGGCATACATATTAAAAACAAGAAATCCCTGGGGCCTAGTGGGCTTTCTGCCCCCATGGGGGCATAGCGGGGGCTAGTACCCTCAATTAAACCTGAGGAGGGGCAGAAAGACTTCTATTTTTATAATTGTGAATGGCGGCATGGCTTTGCCCATTGTGGGTAGCCCCCCCATCCCTCTTTTCTAATAAAAATGAAATCCCTGGTGTCTAGTGGGTTCCCCCCGGGGGGCAGAGATCAGGGGTAATAACCCCCATCTGCCCCAGGGAGGAACAGAAAGACTGTCCCTTTAGTTTTGGGGTGTAGAGACATTAGCATGCCCATTCTGGGAAGCCCCCACTCTTCTTTCAGAGAGGGAAAAAAAACCTTGGCGTCTAGTGGGCTTTCTGCCCCCACTGGGGGGCTGATCGGGGGTAATAATCCCTGTTAGATTTGGCTGTCTCTGGTAGGCAGAGCTAGTTACTTCTGGCCAAGCAGGGACCCACCTCCTCTAGTTAGGGTAGAAGGTTACCCCCTTAGTAGTGTTACCAAGCAGTTAGACTTATCTTTGAGGAAAGGTATGACGCATTTATGACCATGTACAGTAATATCTTGACACTCTACAAATGGACACCACACCAGTTGTATATGAAAAAATAGTGTTCTTTATATAATCTTTATCATCAGGCCAATAACGGTAAAAAATAATCCACAATAAGTTAGAAGAAAAAGATGATTGTAAGTGCGTTGCAACAAGACTCAGTTCAGTTCGGTTTCGAGTGGCTGGGGCGACTCGGATACTCACAGTCGACAGGGGTGTGATGTGGAATCATCTGGTACGATGTGTTCGATAGTACGAGATGGTTCTGGGGAACCGCGATGAGAAGCTGCTGGACTGTAGACGTTGGTATGAGGCGTACTTGATGTTCGGCTCGAGGCGTACGAGCCGCGCTGAAATACTGCTGGGCTGTAGATGTCGGTACGAGGCGTACGAGCCGCGCTAAAATACTGCCGGGCTGTAGATGTGCAATGCGATGCGCTCAGGAGGTACGGTTCATAGGGTGTGAGCCGGGTCTAAGTCAGCAGAGCTCGCAGAAGTGTTGCAATGCGTACAGGAGGTACGGTTTGCAGGGTGTGAGCCGCGACGAAGTCAGCAGGGCTCGTCAGTTGCGTTGCAATGCATACAGGAGGTACGGTTTGTAGGGTGTGAGCCGCGACGAAGTCAGCAGGGCTCGTCAGATGCGATGCAATGCGTACAGGAGTTACGGTTCATAGGGTGTGAGCCGCGACAAAGTCAGCAGGGCTCGCCAGATGCGATGCAATGCGTACAGGAGTTACGGTTCATAGGGTGTGAGCCGCGACAAAGTCAGCAGAGCTCGCAGATGCATTGCAATGCGTACAGGAGGTACGGTTTGTAGGGTGTGAGCCGCGACGAAGTCAGCAGGGCTCGTCAGTTGCGTTGCAATGCATACAGGAGGTACGGTTCGTAGAGTGTGAGCCGCAACGCAGTCAGCAGGGCTCGTCAGATGCGATGCAATGCGTACAGGGGGTACGGTTCGTAGGGTGTGAACTGCGACGAAGTCAGCAGGGCTCGTCAGATGCGTTGCAATGCGTGCAGGAGGTACGGTTCGTAGGGTGTGAGCCGCGACGAAGTCAGCAGGGCTTGTCAGATGCGATGCAATGCATACAGGAGGTACGGTTCGTAGGGTGTAGGCCACGACAATGTCAGCAGGGCTCAACAGATAAGATGCGATGCGTACAGAAGGTACGGTTCGTAGGGTGTGAGCCACGACGAATTCAGCAGGGCTCTTCTTAGTCCAAAGCAATCTAAACTACAGCCAAAAAGGCCCCTAGATGTAGGGCAAAAGGGCTTTTGAAGTTGTTTGATCCGGCAGGGGGCTCCCCGGTACCTAGGTCCTTGTTGTGGGTGTTTCCTGCCAGGTGACACCTCTTTCCTTTGAAGGAGGAAGGCAGGGTCGCCAGACGCTCAGCTGGAAGTGGGGCCGGCACTGCGGAAGGCAAGATGCTCAACAGAAACGACTCCACCCCTCCTATCTCAATGCAGCCAGCTAACACCAGGCTCTGGAGACGGCCCAGACCCTGTCACTTTTCCCAGACATCTGACTACACATCTACGGCAGCACACAGCAAGGTTTGGATAAGAAAATAGTCACTTTCTAAAAGTGCTATTTCCAAGCGTCTAAAAATCATTCCCCTAAAAGAATGCATTACGAACTTCTGAGTTCAGGGACACTCGTCTGGGATCTCTACCATTTTCACTGGGTCAGATATGAATATAAGATGTCATATTTATCAGAAGGAGCACTTGCACTGTGGCACTGATCAGCAGTGGCACAGTGCTCAGAGCATTTTGTCCAGCACAAAAATAGGTCATACACGTAGGAGGCATAATGAAAAATGGAAAGGGAGACCCACGCCAAGGATGCCAGGTCTAACAATCCCCATCTACCTCCCAGAGGGGTAAGCAGACTGTTGCTGTTGTGTTTGGGGTATGGGCATAGACATGCCCATTGTGGGCAGCCTCCACCTCTCTATTATTAAAAAAAGACAATAATCCCTGGTGCCTAGTTGGCTTTCTGTGACAGTTGGGGGCATTATAATGCCCACTTTGGGCAGCCCGCACCCGGGGGGAGGGGGGCGGAAAGACTGAATATGGCCAAATTATTATGGGGGAGCAAATACTCTTGCCCAAGGGGCCAATCCCCCCTCTCTGGTGTCTAGTGGTGGATCCCTGCTAGGCGATCACCCTCTTGCGGTGTCAAGAGCATATAGGCAGTGAAAATTAAATGAACCGATCAGCTAATTTTACTTTCACTATAAGGAAGTCAGCACACCATGCACGCCGATTGTCAGTATACTGGAAAAAAGTGCCTCGGGCAGCTAGATTTCAAAATAGTGGGCCTTGACGTAATGGTTCAATCCATGGCACCGGAGCACCACAAACCTGGACGTAACCGTTATGTCCAAGGCTTGGAAGGGGTTAGTAGATCTAGCTCTGACACTGATGTAACTGGAAATGCTTCCCAACCATGATGTGCTCTACATCTGCCAAATATATTATGTAATTGATGCTCCCTGCAACCAATTTTGCTCAAAGAGTTTTCTCTTGTTGATGTTTGACAAGAATAAAACATGCAATCAAATATTTATGAGATAATGAGATGCAAACATACCTCCACCCTGCACATCCTGGGACAAGACTGCTGGAAAGAGATCGATGGGAAATGAGAAAGATTTGGAGGTGAGCAAAACACTGAAACATTACCTGAAAGAACAAATTAAAACATAATTGTAAGGAGGAGATAGATGGATATTAGAAATTACAATAGGGACAAGCAAGATAAGGAAATAAACTCACTTGCCCTGTGATTTTTTATAGAGCAAAAAAAAGTTAAAGTTAGCAATGTACTGAAAAAAACACAATTTAGAACCTATAGAAACTGAAAACAGAAAAGCCTATGCATCTTGTTTTCAATGCCTATGATCAGAGAAGAGTACAAAATGAACTAGACCAAAAGTGAAGTCTTACCCTTGATGTTCTATACCACGAGGGAAGCCCTCCGTGCACATCCATTTCGGCAAATCGACACAAAGATGAAATATTATAAGTATTGATTTCCAATGATGATCAAAGACAATATGACTGCACTGACTGATCAAATGCACAGGGATTTCACTAAATTCATCAAATGGCAATTGTCGCTGTGGTGATGAGTCTAAACGGGGAACATGGTGGTAGTCCAAGGTTTAACTACATTTGCAGCATGCTTATTATACTGGTCTTGGCATCAGAACTATGCATAAAAGACGCAGCCCTTATAACATCCTTCCGGCAAGGTGAGACACGCGGACTGGCCATGTCGAAACTCCAAGCCGCTACTTCATGCGGACTGAGACTTCCAAAGATGGAAACGCATCAATTGGGTACTCCTGAAACAACAACTGTGGGTGGTCACGGGGACCTCAGGTGGTATATCTGCATCATCCCTCACATATACCTCAAACAGAACTGCTTTGTGGGCCTAGCGCTGCAGAAGCGATGAAGGAGGAAATCTTTGCCACCATGTACTCCGCCTTTGCTAGGGGGTGCTGGTTTGTTTCCTTCTTTCCCTGTTTCTCTCACAGATCGAGATCGTAGACCCAGAAGGTCACTACGTAATATTAACAGTTAAACTGGATGGCAAAGATATGGCCTGTGTGAATATTTATGCCCCCAATGTGGGCCAAACTATCATTCCTTTTCTCCCTAATTTTCTGTTCACCCGAATACATCATTACCCTATGTTACTTGGAGGAGATTTTAACTGCATGGCTGGTGTACGTTTAGATAGATCACACCCCCACTGCTCACATCCCTACTACATAAAACTGCCCACGTTGGATTAACAATTGAGGATTTGTTGATACCTGGAGAACCTTAACTTCGGAGGGCGGGTTCGATTCTTATTACTTGGGTACACACAAGCTATCAGTACACTTAAATGCTTGCTTATGCTCGGCTAGCGTACATGCAAGAGCTAGAAGGGTTGAATATCTGGTGAAAAATACTGCGACCACCATCCGTTATTACTGATTCTGGCCTGGGCGCTGTCCAGACCCCGCACTGTGACATGGAAGCTCAATACTGCGAAGCTGATGACCTAGTCTTCAGATCTACCCTAGGGAACGTGATCAGTTATTACTTTAATGAAAATACGTGTATGACTTTCTCCCCACTAGCGGAGTGGGAGGCATTCAAAATAGCGGTACGTGGTCACAGAATCTCAGCAGTAATAGGGACTCGGTCCCAGCGTCACACTGAGATCAAACACTTGGAGCACCTCTTAATAAAACCGGATCTACTGACAGAGGGAGAACAGGTGCTGCATGACAGACTGAGAGCAGAAAGCGAAAAACTCCTAAAACTAGTGGAGAGACTCACGGCATACGAATAGTGAGCATATATAAAACTAGGGCACACATAGAATGTTATAAATCCAGCAGATTATTAGTGTGGATGCTCAATCTTGATAGACAGGGTTCCCAAATATTGCAGATGCAAAACAAGGGGAGGGTGACCAGTGTTATAGGTAAGCCGAGATTAATACGGCCTTTGCTGTCTATTATTCTGACCTCTATGGGTGCTCTGATGTGGACCCAACCCAGCCAGTGCAGGATTATGTTCTATCGGCAAGTACGAAGCAAATGACACAGGTAGTGGCTGCATCCCTAGGAGGTTACATCACAATCCAGGAGGTGAGGGGGCGAGTAAAGCCCTGGGCAAGGTACAAGGCTCAGATGGCTTGACCCTGGAATTTTATGCATTTTGTGCAAACTCGCTTGCCCCAATATTGACTACACTGTATAATGCAGCAAAAACAGTGGGGGAACTACCACCAATGAAGGGAAAGTGATAAGCACTGACACAGAGACAGCATGTGACTATCGGCGCTGAGACTTTCTTGATGCTACTCTGGCCAGTATGGGACTGGGGAATGGCTTCCTCACCTGAACACGTCTGCTATATGTGCCCCTGATGTCTCCGGTCCGAAATGGGGTGTGATATCAGCACCCTGTAGGGTAGAGGCCATTGCCACACAGGGTTGCCCGCTGTTGCCAGTGCCGTTTGCCTTGGCTGTTGAGACCCTGGCCCTGACACTCTGCACCATCCATCATTATCGAGCAATAGTGATTGACGACCACCCCATCTATATCCCCCTATATGGAGAGGATCTATAAGTGTACCGGTGTGGGGAACACGCAAATGTGGATCACGCATTTAGAGCTTTGGATGATTTTAGCCAGACGTCGAGAGTCCAGGTGAATTGGGATGTCAAATGCATTCTCGATACATGCTCTGACACCAGCCACTATTCTGCCAGTATTTGGCGCAGGATCTCTGCTCGGAACCAGTCACATTATGCTTCCTGGGCATTCATATTTACTACAACTTGGCCGATCTTGAGCAATCTTCAACTGACAATGATTTTTGCAGACATCCATACATTTCTGGCTAATACATCCTCTATCAGTCGCAGGCAGGGTGATACTGTGAAGGTGGTTTTCCTTCCCAGTCTCTTTCATTACTTTGCAGCTCGCCCAAATTGGCTCACAAAATCCATCTTTTGGGAGATTAACAGCCTATTGATATACCTCATATAAGGCACAGGATGTCGAAGACTGGCATTAATCAAACTACGGCTCCCCACTGATGGAGGTGGGTTAGCGGTCCCTGACTTGGAGCTTTATTGCCTGGCGGCGCACCTGAAATGGGCAGCTTACTGATGACATTGTCGATGGGGGAGAGGGGCGTGATAGAGACTGGCGTACATTTTCTCTACACCAGTTCCATGCTATGGGCCAGATTGATTAGCCCTAATGCTCAAACAAGCGTTAAATATCTGGTCTTTTGCTGGACATCCTACAATTTCAATGGGCCTGGGTCTTGCAGCGAACACAAATGAGGGTTCCGTGTGAGAAGTACCTCACACTGTCGGCATTACTACATCTCTCGCATGAGGGATATTGGTCTAGGTTGTTGGAGAGAAAGGGTATCATAGTGCTATGGCGTGGGTAACAGGTGGAAAACTAAGGAACTTTGTGAAACTCGCAAACAAATATACTCTACCTTCCCACCACTATTTACTGTATGGGTCAGTGGCGGCAAACATGTGGAGGCCATGGGGAGGACAGGCAAGAACCCCCGAAACAGAGGGGTAGAAACCATTTGGAAATAACGCCAATCCACAAGGTGGGGGGCAGGGTGGGGGTAGAGGTCTGAGAAGTTCCAGAAGAGCCAGTTGTTACACAGCTGTAGAAGGCCCAGCGGATCCTGGCATCTATAACACTATTCAAAGCATCACATAACAAAATTCCATAACAGAACACAACATGACCAATGTCTGTACACTGCCGTATTACATCATATAACAATAAACAGTAAATGCATCCTATCTGCAGAGGCTACACATCTTCGCCCCTTTTTAACACCACACACAGACATACACACCCATACACACACACACAAACACACACACACAGAACCACAGAGACACTACCACACACAAAACAGGACAATAAATCAACCCAGAGAACCAGAAAAAAACAATACCCAAGGTAAATATGAAAAACTAACCAGATGCCACTCAACATTAAGCCTGGGCGTAGTTTGCGTAGCAGCACTACACGTAGCTTGTATACTTTTAACTTTGCATAGAACAGCAGAGCTGAAGACACTGTGTACTTGTCTGTACTGTGCCAAAATTGCAAAAAACTTCCTGTACATGACCAGATATGATAAAATAAGTTATCTTTATATGCTAAAATGTATATAGTACTTTCACATTGGTGAAACTGAAAAATTAGCAAGCAGTGGGAGATGTGATGATTTTGGGATCCTGCCAAACCTAGGGGGAGTACCAAACAGATGCCTTGAAAACAAAAAAACACATCTTATTGAACAATTTAATTGTGGTCCCATCCTCTTAGGACAAACCCAAACACAGTTATTGGCAAAAAAACATTCCCAACCTAAGGCCCTGCAAAGCATTATGGGATGAGATTAGCAGTGGGCAGTGAATATTATATAGCATACAATATCAAAAGAATTCTACAAAGAGCTGCAGTTCAACTGGTGGTTACTAGATGTCCCTCACAAGTCAAATGCAAATGCTTGATGAAAGGGTTTCAATGGTTTTGCATTTGACTCGTGAGGGACATCTAGGGACGACCAGTGGAACTGCAGCTTGATTTAAGAATAATTTCAATGCTTTGCATTTGACTCGTGAGGGACATCTAGGGACGACCAGTGGAACTGCAGCTTGATGTAAGAATAATTTCAATGCTTTGCATTGACTCGTGAGGGACATCTAGTAACAACTAGGTGAACTGCAGCTCTTTGTAGAATTATTTTGATATTGGATACTATATTATTCTCTGCCACTGCTAATCTCGTCCCATAATGCTTTGCAGGGCCTTTGGTTGGGATTGTTTTTTTTTGCCAATAACTGTGCTTGGGGTGGTTCTAAAATGATGGGATCACCACTGAAGTACAACAAAATGTGCTTTTAGTTTATGCTCTTTGTGTTAAAGGCATCTGCTTGGTGCTCTCCCTAGGTTAGGGGAGACCCCAAAATCATCATCTCTCTCATTACCTAATGTTTTCATTGTAAAAAGAAATTTTTGTGAATTGGTTATTTGCTGTTAAGCATGTAAAATTGCTTTTCGGGAGAGTTCATGTTGGGTTCAAAAATCAACCAAAACTATCTGCCACACCTTACGAGGACATGAAACAGGAACAGCAGTGCACACAGAGGTCACTAAATGTTTATCACTCAAACAGCATGGTGCACAATTTCTCACTAATCCTTCTACCTCCACATCCACTCCAGGGCACCAGAAATCATTTCTTATCCTACGCTTAGTGGCACTCATACCCAGATGGCCTACATGAGCTGTATCCAAAATCTTTTGGTGGAAACATCCTTGTGGAATTAACTTATCAACTCTTACCAACAATCCTCCTTCCAAAGATAACTCATCCGCCACCTTGCAATAAGATTGCAAAGAAGGCTCCAAAGTGTTTCCCTCAGCCCCCCAAATTTCCCAAAATTCATGACCTTGTTCAATAAAGTATCCTCCCTCAACCGATCACACAATACCATTATATCAGAACAAATTACCAAAGCTTCAACTTAGGCAATGATACATGCCGCAATTTCTTCCTGTAAATCTACTTAACAAACTCTAATTGTAACCAAGCCAGAAAGTCTATTCTAATGTTCTTTTCTCCTGTAATATGAAGCACACTAAATAATTTGATAGATAATCTGGCTGAGGATCTTAATCTGGATCCTAGACAAAATAGCAACAAGTGGTCTGTGATCGGTCCTCAAGCAAAATTTTCTTCCCAAGAGATAAGGCTTAAACTTGCCGACACCCCAAACGCATTCCAACATTTCACTTTCTATTACAGAATATTGTGTTTTAAATCTTTCATGATTCTTGGAGCAAACCTTACAGAGACTTCCGTCCCATCCATCACTTGTTGCAAAAACACTCAATGCCATAATGTAAGGATGGATGAGGTTAAAGTTAGATAGATCCTTACTCTCTAACTGTGGTAGCTTGGTCGAGCAGTAAGGCAGTATCAGAGGACAGTGTTAAGCATTTGATGTACAAACTCAGTCAGCAAATGAATTCAAGCACTCATACTGAATTGTATGATTTACTATTCCAGCTCCAGTGTGTGGAACAGTAGGGAAGGTGTTGGAATAGTAAATCATACTATTCCTCAGTGTAGAGCGCCATCCGGCGCAAGTCGTTGTAACGACTTGGGTTGTAATGACCGGGTTGTAAAGCTATCGCAGTGTAACAACTGCATTGTGAAGTTTGTTCTCCCTTAAGATATAGAGCTTCTTACAAGCTCCTCACCTGTTTCCACCCCCTAAACCACCTGCCCTACACCCCATGTATGGAGACCCCAGCAACGGCTTAGGGAGCCTGCCTAGGACAGGTTCTGGTATTACTGTCATTTTATGCAAAACTGTTGTCCCATGCTCTGAGTGACGTCACTATTTGCCTTTACAACTGTTCTTTATTCATGTGAATAAGCTTTTTTGGAAGAACCCTGTCTGTGTTTTGCTGGTAGCGGAGACACTACTTTTTAATCGCCTCCGTAGTCTCAAAAAGACCCAAAGGCCAGACCCATACTATGCAAACGAGGCTTCCTTTTCTGCTCGATCATTGGCCAGCCGACATTTGAACCTGTGAAATTGTCAACTCATCCATCCTTGGCAAAAACCTAAAGCAACACCTGAAAAACCTCCACTGGCTCCCCGTCAATAAAAGGATTACTTTCCGCCTCCTAACCCACGCACACAAAGCACTCTACGAACTTGGACCCGAATGCCTTAACACACGACTTTCCTTCTACACCCCCTCCCGCCAGCTACGATCCTCCAACCAAGCCCTTGCTACTGTACCTCGCATCAACAAAACCACCATGGGAGGTAGATCCTTCTCCTACCTGGCAGCTAAAACCTGGAACTCACTTCCAACTCACCTTCGGCTCACTCAGAACCACCTAGCATTCAGAAAGCAACTTAAAACTTGGATATTCGACAAGTAATTCCCCCACCCTTCTTCAAGCGCCTTGAGACCCTCTGGGTATGTAGTGCGCTATATAAATCATTTGACTTGACTTGACTTGACTAGGCCAATTGTATTTGTATAAAAATATATACTGTTGTTTTATTTTTAGAACCAAGTAAGCCTGGCACAGGTATGCATTAAATACTTTTCATTAATAAGTTACTGGATAGAGAACAGTTTGAAAATGCAATAGAAATTGTACTTTGTTTGATTTACAGGGTATGCAGAAGGATGCAACAGTTAGCAAATACAGTACATTGAAATTAATATGCTTTTTCAGGTAAGTTACTTTCTACGTTACTTTTCTAACTCAGTGCTGGATACCTAGATTTAGCACTGGGACATTTCCTGGAAACAGGTACGTAAATTCGTTTTGGTTATTCACATGATTTTTAAAGAATATTTTTAGGTTTCAAAACACCACACTTAGAAACTTTTTGGAGTAAAAGTGTCAATGTTATCCTATGGAGAGAAAACAGGTTAACGGTCCATAGGTAAGTAATCGACTGTGGGAGCTAAGGTTCTGGGGTTAAACTCAGGGGTCCCCCAGGGTCAGTGATGCACTGTCGTTGCACCCTTAGTGGCACTAGGGCAGCCGGGTGCGGAGTGCTGAGGCCCACTGTTATCCAAAGAGGGACAGGGAGTCTCCGGTTGGTGGCTGCTGGCAAGCAGGTCACTGGGTTGTGAGAGCAAAGCTCCTAGGGTTAAGGTCAGGACAAATGGGGAAACAAAGTAGCACTAAAGGTGCACCCTCAGCGTCACTGGGGCGGACGGGTGCAGAGTGCTGTTTCGACATTGGGCGCCCTGTTGTTTTCTATGGAGAACCTTAGGCAGGAAGACAAAGGACTTCTGGGTGCGACCACCACTGGGAGAGGTAAGTTGGGAAGTTAAGGATTGGTTAGGCAATGTTGGTTTGGGCACACAAGGCCGCGGGGCATCGGGAGCAGGGTTGACTTCTGGGGTCGGATCTTCTTACCAGCTCCTGGTCGCGTTTAAGGGGGCCTTCTGGATTTAGGCTGCATTCGTTGGCTGGAGGCTTGAGGCAGGTCAGGGGTCATCGGATCTCGGGTCAGGATCGCAGGGGTGACCTCCTTGTGGTGTTTTACCACTCGAGTCTGGGTCTGGTTCGGCGGGTGCAGAGTGGGCTGTATTCGCAGGCCCTGGCTGCTGCCAGGGGTTGCTGTTTGAACAAATCCGGTGTTCACAGGAGATTCAGTCTTTAAAGTGAAGGCAGGCAGGTCCTCTGTGGTTTTTGAGGTTGCTGGCTGCAGGACACACCGGGATTTCACAGGAGCAGGTTCGAGGGGAGGCAGGCCTGTAGGACTGGGGCCAAGTTAGTGGGCGCTGTCCTCTTGTTAGTTCTGCACGGCTCTTCGGTCCTTCTTCTTATCTTCTTTTCTTGTCATTTCTGGATCTGAGGAAGCAAGATTCAGGGTGCCCCCTAAATACTAGATTTAGGGATATTACAGGTAGGTAAAGGGCATGGACCAATGGGTCCATTCCCTGGGGTGGGTACACCCCCTATTCTGCCACTCTCCAGTGGTAGGGGGGCAGGAGCCTGTCCCTGGTTGGCTGGGTTCCCCATCCTCAAGATGGCGGGGACTCGAGGCTGTGCTTCAACCCGCTTCCCCCAACTGAGGGGTGGAGTTGGCAACATCCCTCTTTCTCACTTGGTTTTTTCCCACATAAAGTAAGGGGTAGAACCACTAGGGACCAGTTGCTGAAAGCAGCAAATTGTCTGGAGAGGCTCACAAAGGCAGTATGCCTTTAAATCTTCTCCTTTGCGAACCCTGAGGCTTGTCACCTCGTCCCAGGATGTGCATTGTTTTAGGCCCCCGAGAGCAGCAAGCTCTCGACCCAGGGGTCCCGAAACATGTCTGTTGGTGGCAGCCTAAGCAGCCACTCAGTCAGGTCACTAGGAGTTGGTCGAGTGTCAGGGGCATCTCTAGGATTCCCTCTTTGGTGCATTTTACATTAAATCCCACACTGGCATCAGTGTGGGTTTTATGTGCTGAGAAGTTTGGTAACAAACCTCTCAGTCTTTAGTGTATCCATTATGGGGTTGTAGATTTCGTGATGACAAACTCCCAGCACCATATACTCTTAATGGCACTGCGTACTGTAGGGGCACAGGGCTCATGCACTTGTATCCTCACCGCTGGCAAAGGGCAGCCAGCTAGAGGGGTGACTGATGTATGCCAGGGCAGTGGTTTGTGGGCATGGCATACAGGGATGTGTGCCATGTCAACTCTTCACTTTGTTCTGCACCAAGACACGCAGCCTGCAAGGGCAGTGTGTGAGTGTCAGGGTATAGGTCCTCTAAGGGTGGCACAATAAGTGCTGCAGCCCTTAGGGGCCTTCTCTGGTCACAGTGCCCTGGGTACCTGTGGTACCATTTACAAGGGGCTGACATGTGGCCAGAGATGCCAATTGGGGTTAGGCTTCAAAACAGTTTTAGGGAAGAAACATAGGCCCTGGGTACCTGATTAGAAGGAGCCCATTGCTTCTTTCAGGGTGTCTAAAGCCTTTTGACAACTAACTGTCCAGTTTACCTTTATGGGCATTTACTTGGAGGTGGGTTCTGTGAGGGGAGCCACAATGGACCCATATCCCTTCACAACCCTCCTGTAGTACCCAGTCAAGCCAAGGAATGCCCTGAATTGGGCCTGGGTTGTTGGAGATGCCTAGTCCAGGATAACCTGGCTCTTGGGCTCTAAGGGTTGTACCTGGCCTCCACCAACAAGGTGGCCCTAGTACACCACAGATGCCCTAGCTGGCATTTGGATGACTTGATGGTTAGGCCTGCAGTTTGCAGGCCTTTTAAAACCGTCCGAAGGTGGATCAGGTGATCCTGCCAGGTGGAACTAAAGACAGCAATACCATCGAGATAAGCTGCACTAAAGGACTCCAACCCAGTCAGGACTTGATTCACCAACCACTGGAAGGTGACAGGGCCATTTTTTAAACCAAAGGGCATAACAGATTTCTCATGGTGCTAATAGTGCTCTAACAGTGTAGCAGAAAAGCAGTGAGGTACGCACACATTACTAATTGATCAGAACAAATCTCAGTAGCGTTAAAAGATTTTTCAAAATGTATTAAACAGCAGTTCAGAATGCACAATCCATTGTGCACATATTTTTCATACAGCAGCTTAGTGTGTACAGATTCCAGAGTACAGTAAACATCACTGAAGTGTACACTGATTTCTCCTCAAGTAGTAAAAGGCTTTGCATCGTCCCATTATTTCTCAAGGTGCAGCAAACAGTAGTGCAATGTGCACATATATCTCATTGTTTGGTAAACTACTGCATGCAATGCTTTATCATAGTCAATTACAAGTAATGAAGCGTATACACAGAGCATAGTAAAAAGCAGTGCAGTGTGCACAGATTCGTCAGTACAACAAAAAGCAGTGCAGCCCATATATTGCCGTCACATAGAAAAAACAGTGTGGTGTGAACAGATTACTCAGTGTAGTAAGATGCAGTACAGTGTGCACAGATTCCTCATATTGTAGTATGATGCAGTGTAGCGTGCACAGATTTCTTATAGTGTAGTAAGATGCAGAAGAGTGTGCACAGATCCTTCATATTGTAGTAAGATGCAGTGCAGCGTGCACATATTTCTTAAAGTGTAGTAAGATGCAGAACAGTGTATACAGATCCCTCATATTGCGGTATAATGCACCGCAGCGTGCTCAAATTTTGTAAAGTGTAATAAAAAGCAGTGTGCACAGATTCCTCAATGCTGTAAAAAGCAGTGGAGCATGCACAGGTGTCTCACAGTGCAGTAGGATACGGGCGAATGCATGTGCAGTACAGATCAGTGCAGTGGTACTGATTCTTCACAGTGCAGTAGTATGTAGAGCAGCATGCACAGATTCCTCACACTGCAGTAAGATGCAGTGGAACATATTTACCATAGTGCAGTAATATACAGTCCAGTATGCCGAGATTCATCAGAGTGCATTAAGAGGCAGTGCACACACATAACTTACTGTGCAGTGAAATACAGTGCAGCACGCACAGACTCCTCACAGCGCAGTAAAATGCAGTGCAGAAGTGCACAGATCCCCTCTTTAACACAAATGATGCCCATAAACACCCCCAGGGCCGGAAGGAAAGCCCCCTAGGGGCCCCAGATAGAAGAGCCCAGCTCAGCCCCAGGGGCCCCTGGATAGAAGAGCCCAGCTCAGCCCCAGGGGCCCCCGGATGGAAGAGCCCAGCTCAGCCCCAGGGCCCCTGGATAGAAGAGCCCAGCTCAGCCTCAAGGCCCCTGGATAGAAGAGCCCAGTTCAGCCCCAAGGGCCCCGGATAGAAGAGCCCAGTTCAGGCCCAGGGGCCCTGGATAGAAGAGCCCAGCTCAGCCCCAGGGGCCCCCGGATAGAAGAGCCCAGCTCAGCCCCAGGTGCCACCGGATAGAAGAGCCCAGCTCAGCCTCAGGGCCCCTGGATAGAAGAGCCCAGCTCAGCCCCAAGGGCCCCGGATAGAAGAGCCCAGTTCAGCCCCAGGGGCCCTGGATAGAAGAGCCCAGCTCAGCCCCAGGGGTCCTCAGATAGAAGAGCCCAGCTCAGCCTCAGGGGCCCCCGGATAGAAGAGCCCAGCTCAGCCCCAGAGGCCCCTGATAGAAGAGCCCAGCTCAGCCCCAGGGCCCTTGGATAGAAGAGCCCAGCTCAGCCCCAGGGGCTCCCGGATAGAAGAGCCCAGCTCAGCCCCTGGGCCCCCGAATAGAAGAGCGCAGCTGAGCCCCAGGGCCCCCGAATAGAAGAGCCCAGCTCAGCCCCAGAGGCCCCCGGATAGGAGAGCCCAGCTCAGCCCCAGGGGCCCCCGGATAGAAGAGCCCAACTCAGCCCCAGGGCCCCTAGATAGAAGAGCCCAGCTCAGCCCCAGGGGCCCCCGGATAGAAGAGCCCAGCTCAGCCCCAGGTGCCCCGGATAGAAGAGCCCAGCTCAGCCCCAGGGGCCCCTGGATAGAAGGGCCCAGCTCAGCCTCAGGGCCCCCGGATAGAAGAACCCAGCTCAGCCCCAGGGGCCCCGGATAGAAGAGCCCAGCTCAGCCCCAGGGGCCCTTGGAAAGAAGAGCCCAGCTTAGCCCCAGAGGCCCCCGGATAGAAGAGCCCAGCTCAGCCCCAGGGGCCCTTGGAAAGAAGAGCCCAGCTTAGCCCCAGAGGCCCCCGGAGAGAAGAGCCCAGCTCAGCCCCAGGGCCTGTCGTAATTTGACAATGACTGGGTTAGCGTTTAGCTTTGCTACATGTTTTTCTTCTTATCTTGGCCTTACACGAAAACGCCATTTTGTATGTTACGGCGGCCATTTTAGAGAATGAGCCGCCTCGTGGTCAGCATGCCCTTTTGTCCTTTGTCCGTGTTACTGACCACTCGAGTTTGCCCAGCAACAGGCTATTTTTAGTAGCGGTCAAGCTTGTACATGCGCAGTTCCGACTGACCAGTCACCCTTTTGGAATGTTCCGCCAAACTGACCAGTGGTCTTGTAACCCCTCCCATGAGTTGGCTGTGCTCCAAAAATGACCATATATGTACCTAAACTCTGTGACCATGTACCGCCTACCTTTTTATTACTGTAAATGTGTATAAAAGAAGAACTCGCACCGATGTTCGGGGTGATACTTCTTGCATTGCCTAAGGGTGCTGTAGGAATGTACCACCACCCCATGGGGTCTTAATAAACTTGTCTTTTGTACTTTTCAGTTTCTGTGCCAACAGTTCTTATGGTGTAAGTGGGTGTTCTGCGGAGCATGTAGGCCTTGGGAACCCAATACCACAAATTGGCGACCACGAAGGGACTCATCGGCGACTCGGATGCCCGAAGGAGAGGTCGTGACGAAGGATTGGAAACTCGCCATGGACGCGTACCCTGCCACTGAGTGACCCTAGTCTTGGCACCCACAGTGTTTTCTTCCTTCCTTCTGATCTGACCTTCCAGGTGGCGCCGGTCCCCAACTGAGATCTTGCTCATCTGTGTTGCTGTACAGTGCCCGTTTGGCTTATTCGATTAAAGACCTTGGCAGTTGGAATCTGGATATTTGAGATTTGGGTAAGATTTGTGATCGGTAAGGTAGTCTGCGGACGCTTACTGAAGTTCTATGACTGTGACTATGATTTGAGTTAGCTAACATTTTGACTTGTGAATTTGAATACATATGTGCAGTGCACTTCACATAGGCAGGCATGTAGAGATGTTTCTCTAATTTTGTTTGTATTTTGAGCGGCACATTTTGTGTGAAATATTGTAAGTGTCATTTATATGGTATCACGTTTTCGTGGTACTTTTTGAACAGGCCTGTTTTAAGCACACTCCGAGGGATGTGCTGTCTTGGAAGTGGTACCTCATATAGGTTAAATGAATCTCAGCCGGCTCCCCCAGAGGGAACCCCTAACCGTGATATGTATGTTAAATTTGGCCTTCCCCCTAAACTGTACAGTAAATTATGGCATAAATACACCAAAACCGATCCCGAGTTGCAATGGCCACTACATGGGTCGTTTGATTTGCGAAAGGTTCAGTTTGTGGAGCAATGTTTGTTTCAGCGCAGGTCTAGACAGGATATGTTTGATTGTGTACGAATGTGGGAGAAAGTGGTGCATGAACGTATGAAGCGTGAGGTTGCCTTGGCAGATAAAGAACAGCGAAAAGCTGCTCGAGATAAAGCTTTACAGCTTGAGGAGAAGGAGACGCAGGAGAAGAAAGAGAGGGAGGCACGGGAACGTAATTTGCAAACGACTGGTCAATTTCCTATTCGTCGTCCACTTTATCCTGTCCTTAATAATGAAATTGATGATTTTTCATTACTAGATCGATCTCCACCTCCGTACGTTCAGCCTACGGCCCCGTCCGAGGACTCCGGTGATGAAGGTCGGGATAAGTTGAGTGTCAGGTTAACTGCCGAAAGAGCCGCGGAATTGCGTAGTCTTGCTAGGAAATTAAATTTGGGTCACATAACTGTGTCAGAGCTTACGGCTAAAAAGGATCAGTGGTCGGAACGAGAATTAATTTGTTTTTTTAATACTTTTGCAGATGAGGTTATTCAGCGATTCCGTAAATATTCAGAGACTTTAGAACCAAAGGATGTGTCAGTCCATCATGAGAATATGCGTAAAGGTGTATTTGTTCTTACAGATGCAGACGGGTTTTTCTTACGATTGCTCCAGCTACGGGATGAGGCGTCCGAATTGCGGGAAGCACGAAAGGCAGCAGAGCAGCCTGGGTCGAGGACGACGGAGCAGTCTAAACAGTGTTCTATCCTGGGTTCAGATAAGAATTCTAAAGTGCATGTTATGCCTATGCGTGAAGCTGCTCCTCTGTATGTTCCACCTAAAGGGGACGGTTCAGATGACGATAAAACGTCGGCAAATGCAAGGGGTATTTTATATATAATTGGGTGTACACACCTTGGAATAGGGCCGATGTGACGGCGTTCAAAAATGCTTTACCTGATCTCCGTAAGAACCCGGCAGCATTCTATGAAGGGGTGGAGGGGGCCATTTCCTCTTGTGTTATGACTCTTGTTGATATAGACCTTTTCTTTGGATTAATACTCCCCCCTGATATGTGGAGATTGATTCGTAAAACCAATGATCACACGACATTCGGGGCAAATTGGAAGGAGTTAGAGCAGGCTGACTTAGATAGGGAACCAATGGAGTCGTGTTTGCGGAAAACCGCAGGTACATCCCCTAAGAGGCACACCAATTATGATCACAAGAAGTGGTTCAAAGTTCACTTGAAAGATAGCATTTATTTTCTTCAATGCTTGTTTCTTATATTTCTTTTTAGATTATCATACTGATATTCATAGCATATCAGAGGACAACACGGTTTAACATATGAACAGTTCATATGTTAAACCGTGTTGTCCTCTGATATGCTATGAATATCAGTATGATAATCTAAAAAGAAATATAAGAAACAAGCATTGAAGAAAATAAATGCTATCTTTCAAGTGAACTTTGAACCACTTCTTGTGATCATAATTGGTGTGCCTCTTAGGGGATGTACCTGCGGTTTTCCGCAAACACGACTCCATTGTTACCCATCGGTGTTCAGACGGATAACACCACCCTCTGAGAGCACCCAGAATTTCTGACAATCTTCCTTCAATATACCTACCAACATAGTTGTGCACCCCCCAAACCTTTTGTTTATTAGATAGGGAACCTGCATGCAAGCCGTGTGCTTTGATTTTAGACCTTCCAGCGGCTATTCTGACTAAACTAAAAACACTTGTGCCTCCTAAAAAGATTGATTGGACTATGTTGGCTTCATGTAAACAGAAGCCGGATGAATCAGTATCTGATTTCTTTACACGCTTCGAAGAAGCGTTTCATGATTATAGTGGGCAATCATTAACAGATGATACGGGTAGGCATTTGTTTGTCGATAAGTATGTGGCTAATCTCCTACCGGAGATTGCGAAACGGTTGAAAACGAGTGAAAGTTCCTGGACCACGGCGACCCCTGCGTCTTTGTTAACTATGGCACAGTATTACGAGCGGCAGGAATTAGAGGCTAAAGAAAGTGTTGATAAGAAAGCGAAGGAGTTGAAAACGAAGGTGATGTTAGCGCAGGTTCGCGGAGCTCAATCTAGAGGGAGTGATAGAGGCAGGCGAGGAGGGGGTAATGCGTCATATGGTCGTACCGACATTGCTGAGGTTCAATGTGCATATTGTAAAGAGTTTGGGCATTGGGCTGAAGATTGTCCGGTGCTCCGTGAGCAGCGTAGTCAGCGTGGTCGAGGAGGTGGAAGGTCGAGGAATAGTTATTCAGGAGCAAGAGGTGGCGGAGGTGATCGTGGTAGGTTTGAAACAAGGGGCCGTGGTCAGGATGAACGAAACACCTTTGATAGGCGAAACCAGTATCAGATATCGGAGGGTGAGAATGTGGACCACCAAGATTATGTGCATGCATAGGATTGCGTAGATTGGGGTGTGGAATCGGTCGAAGTGCCAGTAGATCAAAGAGGTCCATATGTATCAGCGGGCATTTTGGGGTCTACTGATCAGTTTTTAGTCGACACAGGAGCTACTCATAGTGCTTTGTCTAAAAACCTGGTTCCAAGGGCTCCCCTGTCTGGCGAAACGATAACATGTATAGGGTTTGACGGCACACCCTCTCCTAGCCCATTATCACAACCCCTTGCCCTTTGTATTGACAAATTTTTCAGTTTTTGTCCATTTTTGTTGTCACCTCACACACTAGATAACATTATGGGTATTGATTTGCTCAAATACTTTCGAGCAACGATACGCTGCGCTCCTGAAGGAGTGCAGGTTATTTTGAATGACAATTACCCAGATTCAGACAGATTTTTTACAATAAAAGACATTGCAGCATTAGCCTCTCTCCCGCACACGTTATGGGCGATCTCAGATACGGATGTGGGACAGATGCTTATTCCGCCTATTCGAATCACTGTTAAGGAGGGAGTGTCTTTGCCCCGTGTACCGCAGTACAAGATCTCTAGGGAAGGTGAAATTGCCCTGACGCACATCGTTCAGGATTTGATTATTGCGGAGGAAGTTCCTTACAATGTCTGTAACAGCCCTATTTTGCCGATTCTTAAAAAGGACACTGACGACAAAGTCTATCGATTTATTATTGATTTGAGAGAAATTAACAAAATTGTCATTCCTCAATACCCGGTGGTGTCTAATATCACGACATTACTTACCCTGGTCCCTCCAACTGCAACGACCTTTACTGTTATTGACCTTAAGAATGCGTTCTTTTCCATTCCCATTCATCCTGATAGCAGATACCTATTTGGCTTCACGTTAAATAATAAATCGTATAGATTTTGTCGTGTTCCTCAAGGTTACACAGAGAGTCCTAGCATCTATAGTCAGGCTTTAAAAAGACAGCTTGACTCTTTTGAATTGCAATCCGGAGTAGCCCTTATACAGTATGTTGACGACCTCCTGTTGGCTGCAGACACCTATGCACAATGTGAGGAGAGTACGCTTGCGTTGCTTTCCTTTTTGGCTCAGAACAATCATAAAGTTTCGAAGAAAAAGTTACAATACTGTAGACCCAAGGTGACCTACCTCGGTCATCTTTTGTCTAAGGAGGGGCGTGCATTAACATCAGATCGAATTCAAGCGATTTTAGATACGCCAGTTCCCCGCACTCAGAGAGATGTACGTGCTTTCATAGGATTAACGTCCTTTTGTAGACAGTGGATAATGGGGTTTTCGCACATTATAAAACCTTTGTTAGCGTTACTGTCCAAAACTACACCAATGCCCCTTGAATGGACAGATGAATGTCAAAATGCTTTTGAACAACTGAGACAGGCTCTTTGCTCTACACCCGTGTTAGGTACACCAGATTATACAAAGCTTTTCACGTTGTACGTACACGAGAAAGATGGGTGCGCGTTATCAGTGTTAGTGCAAGCACACGGGGATAAGCAGAGGCCATGCGCATACTTTTCAGCCATTCTTGATCCGGTAGCACGAGGGTTACCTGGGTGTTTCCGAGCAGTCGCAGCGACAGCAGTAGCTATACGGCAAAGTGAGGGAATAGTTTTGTCACATAAATTGTTGGTGTTAGTTCCCCATGCAGTAGATGCCCTGTTAAATCAAACAAAGACGCAGTATCTCACGAGCGCACGTTTAACAGGATATGAGCTCACACTTTTGGCACCACATATCACACTCAAAAGATGTGCTACCCTGAACCCTGCTACTTTATTGCCATATCCGATTGAAGAGGGCCAGGAAGAAAAACACCATGATTGTGTTTTCCTGACCGAGGAACAGACAAAGGGTCGTGTTGACTTACAGGATATGCCACTTCCAGATGTGGATGGGGAACTGTGGGTTGATGGATTGTGTTTGAGGCTGCCAGACGGCACGACTTCTGCAGCATATGCGATCACGACCCTTAATTGATTTGAGTGCTGGCCTATGTGTAAATATCTACACAGACAGCCGGTACGCCTTCGGGGTAGCGCATGACTTCGGCCTACTCTGGAGAGAGCGTGGGTTTTTGACTTCACATGGAGTACACATTATGCACGGAGAGCTAGTGCGTGATCTCTTAAATGCGTTGCTTTGCCCAAAGAAAGTGGCGATAATCAAATGCAGTGCACATAAAAAGGTCACTGAAAAAGTGGGACAAGGCAATGCTTTTGCAGACAGTATAGCAAGACAAACAGCTATGTCACAAAACGACTCCCCCATGTATGTAGTAAAGTCGCAGGCCGAGCGATGGCATGATGCTAGAGAGGAGATTCTAGACATTCAGAAGTCAGCGACAGAGGCGGAACTCGCAACCTGGGCAGCAGAGGGGGTGCTGGATGATGAGGGTTGTTGGAGGAGCAAGGACATGGAACGATGGAAATTGCCTGCAGCTTACTTGCAAGCGATGGTTCAGATGACACATGGGTTGGCACATGTTGGAGCTCTTGCAATCACTCGACTGTTAACACGAGTTTGGGAGCATCCTGAGATTGCCAACACTGCTAAGAGAGTAGTGCAGACCTGCCTGATATGTCTACAGCACAATCCTGCAAAAGGGACTCATACTCCGAAAGGAGGGTTCGTTCCACCTTCTACGCCATTCGAGGTACTCCAAATGGATTATATCCAGCTTGAGCGTTGCAATAACCTTAAGTATGTTCTAGTGGTGGTATGTGCTTTTAGCAAATGGGTTGAGGCATTCCCCACGAAGGATAATACAGCTTTGACAACGGCTAAGGTGTTGCTCAAAGAGTACTTCCCTCGCTACGGCGTTTGCAAATTTTTGTGGAGCGACAATGGTCCTCATTTTGTTGGGAAAATCGTGGAGTACGTGCTGAAAGGATTGGGGATTCAGCAAAAGTTCCACGCTGTGTTCCACCCTCAGTCAGCAGGTCTTGTTGAGCGGTATAATGCTACTTTGAAACTAAAGTTGGCTAAGATTGTGGCATCCACGTCTCTGAAGTGGCCGGATGCCTTGCCGTTAGCATTACTCTCTATTAGATCAGTGCCCCATTCTCGAACTGGCCTCACACCTTATGAAGTGGTGTTCGGAAGGCCCATGAATATATGGGGAGCTCCTAAGCCGCGGTTGTTACATGATGTGCCTTGTATAATGATGAATGACTATTTGGCACGATTAACAAATGATTTGCTTTCTATTCATCAACAGGTTCGAGAAGCGCTCCCTGACAACTCCATTGGAGAAGCACACAATCTTCGTCCTGGTGACTATGTCATGATTAAGTCGTTTGAGAGAGCGAACAGCTTGGAACCGAGGTGGCGTGGCCCGAGCAAGTCCTGCTTGCGACTCGAACGGCTGTGCGAGTGACCAACAGGAAGCGGTGGGTGCATTCAACTCAGTGCCGTCGCGTCTCTCCGGACTTGGTGAATCCTACTGTGCTGACTGACTACAGAGACATCTTGGACAAGGAAAAGAGCCCAGCTGCAATGTCGGCCGAATTGGAGGGAGCCTTCCCGGACCACACCGTTTCTGGACAACAGCGTTACAATCTGCGGCCAAGATAGAAAGAAGATTTTTCTTTTGGTGCAAGACTGGTTGGTTACCGCTCTGGGGTTTGTGAAACGGAAGCCGGGAATCTCAAGGGGGGGGGATCAGTTCTGCCAAGAGTAGCAACACCCGTCTTGACCCCGGAGAAGAAAACAACGGCTACCTCGGAGCTCAGCACCCACATTTTTATTTTTCTAGGTGTACATATTTGAGACATTGTGAACTCTTTTTGAACTATGGCGTCTACTGCATCACGAGATAAAAGAATTCTTGGTGCTATGTTGTTCGTATTGACAATTGTGGGGATAGCAGTGATAGCCTGGGTAGTGGAAATTGTGGTACCTGTACGAGAACATTTGCTGCCGACTACCCCGGCTCCATCTGAACATTTTCATTTCACCTTACCCTACCATGAAGTACGGCACCAACAGACTTATTTGAACAATAGTTTCATCCAGATCTTGCATCATACTCATAATATGACGAACACTTCTAATTGTTGGGTATGTGGGATGTTGCCTGGGCATCAAAAGAGAGGAGGCACACCGCTCATCCCACTTCCATTTTCCCATAATGGATCTTGTAATGCCTGGTATACTCTTTTGTTTACTTTACGCTGGCCAACCAAGGGGGGTTGCTCTTCCGTTTGAATAAAATCTGCTACCATGACCGGGATGGATATCCACAAGCTGAGGGTACTCGGTTTGAATTGGAGGAATACCGCCCGACAATGTATCTGCACATCGAATTTACAGTAATCAACGAGATCTTAACTTGTCCAGCTCTCATGTTATAAATGTCATAAACACTAAGGCTGATCTTTGCATACGTAATAAAGGTACAATTCCGGTTGGTAAAAGTGAATGCAACACTACACTCACCTTTGACAGTCCAAATGGCATTTCATTCATAGCATCCCAAAATACATATTTTATCTGTGGCAATAAAGGTTATCATTGTCTCCCGTTAGGATGGTTAGGTACATGTTATATATCCTTTGTATTGCCCCCTGTATTTATTGCCCCACCAATGTACCATAATGATTATGTCTTGTACCACGACTTTGTGTTAAATAGAGTTAAACGTGCCATAGTTTTGGAAGACATCGATCAAACCGATACTGCATTGCAGCAATATGTGGATTTTAATTTGGGACTGTTTTCCTTTGTGGGGGCTGCTCTGAACAGTCGAAAGATACGACGACTGACCCGTGTTGTTGAGGCTGTAGCTAATGATACTGCTTTTGCATTGGGGAATATAACTGAGGAGCTTCAAATATCAAGAATTGTCACGCTTCAGAACCGGATGGTTCTAGATGTTGTTCTAGCAGATCGAGGGGGGGCATGTAGAATCATCGGAAGTAGCTGTTGTGTGTATGTTCCAGATAACTCACCATCTGTATATGATGCCATCTCGAAACTGCATAAAATCGCTGCTGAGATACACCCGGACAATGGTACGTGGACTCTCTCGGGGTGGTTCAGGTCCATGCTTAGTACATGGGGCTGGAAGCTATTGACAATCTTATGTATTGTAGTGGGGATATTATTCTTCTTGTGTTTATGTATTCAATGTGGCCCTGCATTATGTTCTATGTGTTTATCAGCTTGTGTCCCATCTAAACGAGCTCTTGCTCAAAAGGAATTTATGCTTCGGAAAGAAGTAGCCCAAATAATGTCAATTGATATAGAAGATGAATATCCGGACTATGTCCACTATGAGGTAGCTTCAGCTACACGCTAAAAGGGTCGTCTGTCGTAATTTGACAATGACTGGGTTAGCGTTTAGCTTTGCTACACGTTTTTCTTCTTATCTTGGCCTTACACGAAAACGCCATTCTGTATGTTACGGCGGCCATTTTAGAGAATGAGCCGCCTCGTGGTCAGCATGCCCTTTTGTCCTTTGTCCGTGTTACTGACCACTCGAGTTTGCCCAGCAACAGGCTATTTTTAGTAGCGGTCAAGCTTGTACATGCGCAGTTCCGACTGACCAGTCACCCTTTTGGAATGTTCCGCCAAACTGACCAGTGGTCTTGTAACCCCTCCCATGAGTTGGCTGTGCTCCAAAAATGACCATATATGTACCTAAACTCTGTAACCATGTACCGCCTACCTTTTTATTACTGTAAATGTGTATAAAAGAAGAACTCGCACCGATGTTCGGGGTGATACTTCTTGCATTGCCGAAGGGTGCTGTAGGAATGTACCACCACCCCATGGGGTCTTAATAAACTTGTCTTTTGTACTTTTCAGTTTCCGTGCCAACAGTGCTTATGGTGTAAGTGGGTGTTCTGCGGAGCATGTAGGCCTTGGGAACCCAATACCACAGACCCCCAAATAGAAGGGCCCAGCTCAGCCCCAGGGGCCCCGGATAGAAGAGCCCAGCTCAGCCCCAGGGGCCCCCGGATAGAAGGGCCCAGCTCAGCCTCAGGGCCCCCGGACAGAAGAGCCCAGCTCAGCCCCAGGGGCCCCGGATAGAAGAGCCCAGCTCAGCCCCAGGGGCCCCTGGATAGAAGAGCCCAGCTTAGCCCCAGAGGCCCCCGGATAGAAGAGCCCCGCTCAGCCCCAGGGGCCCCCAGATAGAAGAGCCCATCTCAGCCTGGCTCCTGCAGAGATTCCCTCCAGGATTATTCAGTCTATTTCTACAAACACAGCAGAAGGTGCTGACAATCTCCTACCTGAGCAGAAACCTGTCCAGGCTCTCTCCTCCCCCTGGGGCTTGGGGGGAGGGGCAGATATGAGGTCTGGGAGGGGGCTGATCTGGGATCTGAGGGGGGGCAGATCTGGGGTCTGAGAGGGTCGGAAGATGAAGGTAACTGCCCAGCAGACAGGGGTGCCTTTCCAGCTCTGGAGCAGGCTAAATACACCAGGAGAGGCTGGAAGTGATGTCAGCATCGCTGCTGGTGCTGTTTTTGCCACCGCAGACCCGGAAGAGGAAACCCTTCTCCTTTCATCCAATATGCAGTTCAGTGGGTTTCATCAGCAGGCGAGGAGCGCCCTCTGGTGGCCGCTGATGGAACAGCTGCCTCCAGGCTCCAGCATTGAATATTTCACATAAGCAAGCATTTATACCTGTAAAGACCTGGGGTTTTAGATTTTTAGATGTTACAGACAGGATTGACACCTAAAACCAGCTGAGATGGCAACACTAGTCACAGACATGGATGGTCTTAAGACACAAAATACAAAAATGGCATTTACAATCCAGCACGCCACACAGATGCAGCATTACTAGGCTGTCAGGGCGATGGATATGCAGTTTGTTTTAACTTCAGGGATTATTCATCTTGGGGAATCTTGGTTGTGTTAATGTGTTTTTATTATTGCATTGGCTGGTCTCTTTTAAAGCGGGTTTCAGTGGGAGCCTGACTCATGCACAATCTAATATTTAAACACAGAGTTATATAATATTTGTTTTGGGTGAGTGTCCCAGATGGTATTTATGTATTATGTATACACAGCGTGATTGCGAGAGTGCTTGCATTAATTCAGGAGTGGAGTTTTAAGTGTGATTGTATATTGAAAATTTCTGTATGAAATACAGATTGTGAGGAAGGATTTTGGATAGAACTGACCAGGATTCAACCACTTGGATGTTTCATAGCTGGGGACTTTTCCACAGGTTTCTTGCGAAATAGGACCAGCTGGGTACCTTCCATTTAGGGGAGATGGCTGACACAAATTTAAGGAAACCCACCCCTTCCATAAATGAAAAAGGGAGAAGGTCCATTGCTAAAATTTTAGCAAGCTTCGCATTGTACTACCGTGCCTTTGGGTGGTTGCGTTGGAACTGCCCCTCCAACCTAAGCATGTTGTTAATGGTAGAATGGATTACTTTCCTTTGTGCTGCTGTTGTTTTCATTAACCCACTTAGGCTCATGCTTCAAAAGAAACTGAGATCTCTGCCTGTCCGGATGCGGACCAGCGTGTTGGTGTAGAGGAGAATTATCCAGTGCAGTATTTATGAACCTAGTTTCACGCACATCAGCACTTTCGTTAAGTAAAACTACCCCAACTCAACCCATTGAAGTTGGGCATGAAGGATCAGGGGACGATATTATTGCGGTGGAAGGTGAAGAAGAGGGAGGCATTTCTAGACCTGTCCCCAGTAGTGTAGTGGTACCGCCCACATCCTCCTCAGCAACATCTGAGTGGCACCGCAGTAAGAGCCATACTCAGGCTGAGACACCACCCTTAGTCATGGACCTGTTCGCTGGCCTGTTTCATTCGCAGGACCCAGCAGTCGGTATACGGAGTGGGCCAAATTGGGAGGCCATATCAATGTATGCTGATGATGTATTTGTGTACCTCAGGAATGTGCAGGCGATCTACCACAGGTGATGGATGTTCTAGACGTTTTTGGTAGGACTTCTGGACTGAGGCTAAATTGGACCAAATCCAACTTATATTCAATGTGCAAACTCACAACTTAGAACAGGAAGTGCTGCCCCAATTAGCACTGGGGTGGCACCCTGACATCTTCAGGTATTTAGGGGTGAACGTACCACACCGATGATGAACTTATACTGGGCAACTTAGGTGATGTCCAATGTTAGCAGCTCCCTGTCGTTTTGGGGCTCCCTGCCACTATCGACCCATGGGTAGAGTGGAAGTTGCAAAAATGCTGTTAATACATTTACCGTATTTTCCGGCGTATAAGACGACCCGGCGTATAAGACGACCCCCTACTTTGCCAGAAAAATTTTAGGTTTTGTGCTATACTCGCCGTATAAGACGACCCCCCACTTCCAGCGCAGCATAGCCATTCCGAGAATGTACCGGTATTTTGAACTTACCGTATTAGTCTAGTCCTCCTCCCTGTGGGTGAGCAGTAAGGCTTTATCAGTGGGCAGTGGGTACCTATAAGCGTTTATTTTACAAACTCAAAGACTGAACGCAAACAAATTGGTTGTATAAACAATCTTGCTTTACTCTGAATATTTTTATTTAAAACCATATCAAAAACTGTCACTTCTGAATATACCGGTACGGTACGGCAAACATAAATTAGTGCATGAAACAGTGCAAGTGGATTAAACGTTCCATAACTTCCCATAAATCCAAGCGATTTCTACAGGATTTACAACGTTCCCTTTAAAAGCCTTCAAAATCCTCCTCTTCGTCATCTGATCTCATAAGTAAGTCAATGAGATCTTGTGGTACATCTGTAAGGCAGTCATCGTATGGATCTTGTACCAATTCCGTATCAGATGATGTGGTCTCTTCTTCGGCATCCTCTTCACCTTCCCACAGATAGTCGTCCTCCATACCATCTAATGAATTTGATATGCCACACTTCTTGAAAGACTTTATTACAGTCTCTGCATCGATGTCGTTCCAGGCCTTTATAACAAAGGTGCACAAAACATCCAACTGTGGAGCACGCATGTTTCCTCCTTTTGTGAATGTTTTTTCACCGCTAACCATCCACTCATTCCACTGTTCTCGGATGCGATCTTTAAATGGCTTGTTTAGGCACACATCCAGTGGCTGCACCAACGATGTCAGTCCTCCAGGTATAACTGCAGCATCTGTTTTTAGTCTTGCCAGCCTTTGCTTGGTGCTGGGAGTTAAATGAGCCCTGAACATATCCCACACCAGTAGACTACGCCTTTGTAGAAGTCCACCTGGTCGCCTGCTCCATACGTTATCAAGCCATAGCTTTACCCCTTCTTCATCCATCCATCCTTTCTCATTCACATGCACAAAACAACCAACAGGAAACTTGAGTTTCGGCATTGTTTTTCTTTTAAAAATAACCATTGGTCTCAGTTTGCCACCATCAGCTGTGCATGCAAGTACCACTGTGAAACTGGACTTCTCATGTCCTGTTGTTTTTATTAAAATTGTCTTTTTGCCTTTTTGATGGACAGTTTTGTTGGCAATCATATCAAAATTCATTGGAGTTTCATCCATGTTTCCGATGCTACTTAGCGCATAGCCATGTTCATTGCGCAGCCTAATAACGTAGCGATGGAAGCTATGCATTTTGGCATCAAGATCCGCAGGTAATTTCTGGGCAATTTTTGTCTTTTGCCGCAATACCAGATTATGCCTTCCCAAGAATCTGGTACACCAGGATACAGTGGCCTTAAATCTGTGGCTGAGATCTGGATTAGATTTGGCCCACTGAAGTGCAACCAATCGGATTTTATTTCGGGTCACGACATACCCGCTTTGCCGATGCTCGGCCACCATGTCTTTTACATGCTTTTCCAGTTCTGGCCAATGTGGGGTGCCTCTTCTTAGTGCACACTTGCCCCATGGCATACTCCGTAATGCTTGCTCATTTGCTCTCCAGGCCCGAACCATCTTTTCTGTCACTCCATATTGTCTAGCAGCAGCACAGTTATTATGTTCCGTGGCAAAATCCACAACTTTAAGTTTGTAACTGGCTTCATATTTCCTTCTTCTTGCCACTGCTGGAGCCTTGCCGGGGTCTTCGCTGCCTGCCATTTGCACTGGATGCGCTGCAGGAGCCTTGCCGGGTTCTTCGCTGTCTGCCATTTGCACGGAATGTGCTGCTGGAGCCTTGCCGGGTTCTTGACTGTCAGCCATTTGCACTCGATGTACTGGTGCTGTACAGTATGAACAGTTGCAGACTGTCTTCAACACCACACGTACGGTACGGCAAATACGCTATCTGCTCACCAGACTGCCTTTCCTCTTCGCAACAACAAGCCAATCACGGCAAGTGCTCTACTGCCTTCGGTAACATTCGGGAACATTCTACAGTCCCCTTTCTATGCCACGCCCATGTCAAGGGGAGAGGTGCGCGTGCCAAAACGTGCCAAACGTGCCAAACGTGTCAACACACTGGGCGCTGCCATCTTCGGCGCTGGCTGCCCATTACCATGTACCATGTTTCGGACGTCCTGCTGCCTCGTCCTGCTGCCTCGTCTGCCTGGGGATGTGCAAGCGGTTGGAGGCGCGTGTACAGCGGTAGCGGCAGTCGAGGTAAGACTCATGGCGCCATTTGCTCGCTTGTGAAGCGGTTTGACACCTTCGAGTGAAGTCTTTGCTATGAAAAAAACGCTCGCTTTCGATACTTCATGGCGTTGCCAGGGCCGGTGGCTGTATTTTTTGACATAAGGTGTGTTGTTTCTTGTTATTTCCTATTGTGAAGCGGTCTGACACCTTCGAGTGAAGTCCTCGCTATGACAAAAAAACGCTCGCTTTTGATACTACTTGCACAATTCATGGCGCAGGGCCTGGGTGTGGACGTTGCCAGGGCCGGTGGCTGTATTTTTTGACATAAGGTGTGTTGTTTCTTGTTATTTCCTATTGTGAAGCGGTCTGACACCTTCGAGTGAAGTCCTCGCTATGACAAAAAAACGCTCGCTTTCGATACTTGCACAATTCATGGCGCGGGGCCTGGGTGTGGACGTTGCCAGGGCCGGTGGCTGTATTTTTTAACATAAGGTGTGTTGTTTCTTGTTATTTCCTATTGTGAAGCGGTTTGACACCTTCGAGTGAAGTCCTCGCTATGAAAAAGCGCATGAAAACATACCATAAAATTTTGTACCCGGCGTATAAGACGACCCCCGACTTTCGAGAAAATTTTAAGGGGTTAAAAAGTCGTCTTATACGACGGAAAATACGGTATACTGATTTTCGACACCTCTAGTTTACCCGCCTCGGCGCTTCTTTAGGACATTGGACTCTGTTTCTGTTCTTATGGACTTAATCTGGGGAGCGGGCCACAAGAGAGTCGTGCTTCGCAAACTATACTCTACCTTGGAAGGGAATGGGGGGATGTACATATAAAAGACAAATAAAGAACTACAAACTACTGTGTGACTTGGAAGACAATTATTTCTCAATACAGCCCTTGATTGTGATCTTGTTACAGTTCTCACATTATCATCCGCACTAGAAGAGATGGGAGTGTAGTGTAGTTCCTATTTTCCCAATAGGCCCTGCGCATTGGAATAACATAAACAGTAGTATGGACGTAGAAGTGCGGATCTTCCAGGTCTCCACTGACTATGCTAAACTTAATTGGGTTTGTTACCAACTAGCTCAGAGGTCACTGGAAACTTTCTTGACTGAATAGGAAGTGATCAGCTTCCCTGGTACAGACAAGAAGGGATTCAGTTTTCTAACAACCGCATAAACATGACAACTTTGCTCCTTAGAATAAGAGTCAATCTCTAGAGTCGTGTGAAACAATAGACAGTTATTTTACTCAGTCAGTTTTGTGCAGATTACTTTCACCAAAGTGCAGAGAATAGAGAGACAGGCGTTTTTAATAAAAAGGTATTATTTATTGAACAGTCTTTATTCTCATACAAGAGAAATGAATTGCCACAATTGCAAGACTAGTTATTATAAAAAGTGCGTACAGTAAAATGAGTATTGCGAAATAATACTGTAAAAACATTGATATGGTTTCTTAGCCATACAATGGTTTAAAATTAATAAAACATATATTCATTCATTTATACAGTAGGCTAACGTACTCAACTGGTGCTTCTAACTACGCCTACCCCAGTGTACCTGACCTAAGCCTAATACTTGGGAGGGAGTAAGTAAGTAGCAGTTTTAGTTAAGTTGGTTTTGCCAAGGTTTGCTTCAAGAATTCTCTCTAAGGGTTTAGTCAACACCATACCTCTGGAAAAGAATGTTGGAGGTCTTGTATCTCCTTCCAGGACTCGATATCCCAGTCACTCGCAAGAGTGGGCTGGAAACGCCAGAGCTGGATTTCTCGGCAGGAGAAAAGACAGCGTCTCTCTCAGCGCGTCGAGGAAGAGGAGGAGGGGCAGCGTCCGTGGGCAGCTAGTATCTGCTGGGCTCTGCAGGGGGACAGCTGTTCTGCTCCTATGTTCACCACACCATCGCTATCATCGATGTCGTTGAGGCAGCGATAGCATCAGCATCAGCGTTTGCTTAAGGCAACATTGGTAATATTTATACCTGAAAGGTGCCTGGTTTGACGTACGTTTTTGGACATAAGACGTCAATAAAGATGTCACTAGGAAGTGATCATCTCTTAGTGCTCATTAGAGTTCTATTACTAATCAAAACATAGCAAGCGGGGCTTTCCCAGGTTGCTGAGTTTTTATCTTGTTGAAGAACTCGGAGTGTAATCTAGGAATCTTAGATAGTGGCTTCTGCTGTGTCATTTGCTCTAATGAGCTGCAGAGGAAGCTGCAGAGGAAGTGATTCTGAAATGTGGCTCTGATCGTGTGAGGCCAGAGACGAGTTTCTGAATATTGCATTTGATCGTTTATGCCAATATAGGGGAATAAATGGATTATAGCCGTATAGGGGCATAAGGTCACAGTATTGATCGGGGTCCTAGATTAGAACGTGACAGGAGCATGGTGTGTAGGTAGAGCAAAACAGTGGAAGTCACACATTTCAATACAGTTTATTAAAAATGGACAAGGAACTTTAAGATTCAAACCAAGTTTAGATCAAAAAGAAAATTTAATAATTATTCAGAAGCAAAATCTAAAGGTGGGCTGCGATGTAAGGATCATTAATTAGCAAAAACAACTGTCAAAACCAAACAAAAAGGTAAATGAACAAAAAACAAGTAGATCCACTGAATCAATCAGGAAGTCACCTACAAAATTGTAGTTGACTTCGGTAGCTATGCTCGAGAGGGCAAAGATAAGTTTAGTCTCTGGTGATGATTAACACTGGAATTTGATGCGAGGTTTTTGGCTGAATCAGCCTCAGAAGGTGATGAGCTGCACAGAAGTGGCTTGAAGTGCAAAATTCCCACAGAGTAGAGTTGGGTCATCAGGTTGAACCTGAATCCACGGCCATCAAAATGTGTGAAACTTCAAGCAATTACAACAGCTGCCAAGTTATGTAGATGGTTCAAGGTTGATGATAAGAGCCAAAGCATGGAACGTGGCAGGCCTGAGGCATGGTTAAAGGGATAGCAGGTTCTATTTGAAACAAAAAGAAGATGGAAAGAGGCCACTCATGTGGATCTTTGTAATACGAGGCCATGTCCCATTGGAACAGAAATCATTAGGACTATTTAGGGTGGGGCCACGAATGGTTTGCACATGGTTGGCCTTGTCTTTAGTGGCACGGAGAATAGAAAATGATGTGGCGGGATGTTGCCAAGATTAACTACCAGTCCACCCATCACCTTTAGTTTTTCTCAATGATCAGCCCTACGTGGTACAGACATGAACAGATATTGGTCCCATAGAGACCTACGACAACGGGACTTCTGCTGCAGCCCCCTGGTGAGGCTCGTTAACACTGGAAACAGTTTGAAGTTGCTTGCATTCCAGATCCTAGCAGCGTGGGCTCAAAGTTCAGGATCGAATGGCCTTTGTGGGTCAGAGCCACTGCTTATAAACACTCAGGGAACAAAACACACTGAATGGAATGAGGCCACAAATAGTTACAAAAGAATGAGGTTAATTCAAGCATTTCCATCCCTCGCTGTGCGCTGTTCTCAGTAGACAGTTTGTTGGACAATCAATGGATTGATGTCTTTGTGGCTGCTTCATGTAAATGTTTTGCAATGCTGAAAGCTCCTCCTCAGGGTTGACAGTGAGCACCTTTTATTCTCCCACATTGTCTCTCTTATGTGGAAAGTTACATTTACAGCTGAAGTTTTTGTCACATTGAGAGCACGGGTCATTTCATTTCATAAAGCTTTATTCAGAACATTTAAATAACATGTCCATAAAAGCACAAATAATACAGACAATTCATACAATTTCTTAGAGGCAAACATAATATACATATAAATATACTATCGATCAGAGAAAAAACAAAATACACATATGCAGAATATCCAGAGGGGGATGGAATAAATATTTAAAATGTACAGAAGTTTGATTAAAAACACATACTTTTCCTGGCGCTAATCGCTTTATATAAAAAAGATGCAGTAAAAAAAACAAATGTCCGCATGATTCAGATTAAAAGCACGGGTCATTTTCTTTCACATTGTGGGTTCTCTCTTGTTGAATGAAACTGAATCTCCAGCAGACCCTTTCCTGGCATTTAGAACAATTACAAGGATTTTTCCAGGTAAGTTCTCACAGGTTGAGTGGGACCAGATTTCCGACTGAAACTTTTCCAGCATTCAAAGAGCTAAGAAAGTTTTTCCCCAGTGTGAGTTCTCTCATGTCTAGTGAGAGTTGATTTCAATCTGAAGCTTTTGTGGCATTCAGGGCACTGATATGGTTTATGCCCAGTGTGGGTCCTTTCATGCACAGTAAGGTTGGATTTCTGACCAAAGCTTTTTTGGCATTCGGAGCACTGATAAGGTTTTTCCCCAGTGTGAGTTCTCTCATGTCTAGTGAGAGTCTTTTTCAGACTGAAGCTTTTCTGACATTCAGAACACTGATACTGTTTGAGCCCAGTATGGATTCTCTCATGTAGAGTTAAACCGAATTTGTGATAGAAACCTTTTTGGCATTCAGAACACTGATACCGTTTATGCCCAGTGTGGGTTGTTTCATGTACAGTAAGGTTGTGTTTCTGACTGAAGCTTTTACAGCATTCAGAGCACTGATAAGGTTTTTGTCCAGTGTGGGTCCTTTCATGTGCAGTAAGACTGGATTTTTGACTCAAGCTTTTACAGAATTCAGAGCACTGATACGGTTTTTGCCCAGTGTGAGTTCTCTCATGGTGAGTGAGAAAATTTTTCCGACTGACGCTTTTCTGGCATTTAGAGCACTGATAGGGTTTGAGCCCAGTATGGATTCTCTCATGTTGAGTTAAACCGGATTTGTGATAGAAACCTTTTTGGCATTCAGAACACTGATACGGTTTCTGCCCAGTGTGGGTTCTTTCATGTGCAGTAAGGCTGGATTTATAACTGAAGCTTTTACAGCATTCAGAGCACTGATAAGGTTTTTGTCCAGTGTGGGTCCTTTCATGTGCAGTAAGGCTGGATTTATGACTGAAGCTTTTACAGCATTCAGAGCACTGATAAAGTTTTTGCCCAGTGTGAGTTCTCTCATGTTCAATTAAACTGGATCTCTGACTGAATCCTTTCCGGCACTCAGAGCACTGGTAAGGTTTTTGTCCAGTGTGGGTCCTTTCATGTGCAGTAAGGCTGGATTTATGACTGAAGCTTTTACAGCATTCAGAGCACTGATAATGTTTTTGCCCAGTGTGAGTTCTCTCATGGTGAGTGAGAGTTATTTTCCGACTGAAGCTTTTCCGGCACTCAGAGCACTGATAAGGTTTTTGTCCAGTGTGGGTTCTTTCATGTGCAGTAAGTCTGGATTTACGATTGAAGCTTTTCTGGCACTCAGAGCACTGATAAGGTTTTTGGCCAGTGTGAGTTCCCTGATGGTGAATCAGACTGCAACTAAAACTGAAGCTTTTTTGACATGTGGAGCACGGTTTATGCCCAGTGTGGTTTCCTTCATGTGAAGTGAGATTGGATTTGGTACTGAAGCTTTTACAGCATTCAGAGCACTGATACGGTTTAAGCTCAGTGTGGATTCTTTCATGTACCGTAAGGCTGGATTTGTGATTGAAGACTTTCTGGCATTCGGGACACTGATAGGGTTTTCGTCCAACGATAGTTTTCTCATGTTTAGTGAGGTGGGATTGATGACTAAAGCTGTTCTCACATTCATTGCTCTTATTAGAGTTGTTTGCTTCTCCAAGTTGGGTTTGTTCCTGGGTACATGCCATCTTAAGACTAAATTTGATTTCTGATTGTGTACTTGTTTATGTTACAACTCAGCATTAACTTCTAAAATACATTTCAGATGCTCTTCTTAACATATGTATTTTAACTAATGATAGTTTTTACCTGGAGATCATTTTCCTACCTTTAAAGGCACCTATCTAACTTGTCTTATTAACTTTCACTGAGGAGCCCCTTGTATTGATTAAGAGGCCTCTCGTGGATTCATGTTCTCCAAGTTATGCCGGGTGAATCCTCTCAAGTTTAATTAGTCTCATTTAGTGATTCTAGTTTATCACATTTGATTTAGGAGTTTTAAAAGCACTGATAAGGTCTTTGGGCTTTAGTGTTTGACTGTTAGGTATGTTTTTTCATACAAGTAATGACAGATGCTTAGGGCTTGCCAGGGTGGGTTATGAATTATCAACAGCGTAACACTGGCCCCTTTTATACTTTCTGTTAGTATATGCTTTTTTGCTCAGTGACTAAGACAGGTACATGATCCACTTTGGAGTTACAGGACCCTTTGAAACCCCTCAGATCAACCTCAAGAGACAGAGTTGGTGGGGGAAAATCTTCCTATATTGGAAATGGTAAGCCAGCATCTTTGGTGAATTGACATCTGAGAAAGCGTATTTACAATGACTTTCTTTTAAACAACCTTTTCTCTCCTCTCATCTTCAGGAGACAGAGACAAAAGCTTGCTCTTGTAAACCAAGGATATTAGTCTTTTTGACGGTTCTGTCACATCACAACACGTCTACGGATGCTGATCTGTTGTGGAGGGTTTACGTCTCCAAAGTATTTCTCATAAACCATCAAACAGAATTTACAACACTGAGTATTCCCATGCGCACTGCGTGGGCATCAATTGTGGCCAATGTTCTCCTCAATCTCAGTTACTGACACTTGGTAAACATTTATGGTCATTTTCCTTTAGGGATTTGACAACTTTCACATTCACCAGTTTCTTCCGCTCCAACATCCTCACCATTCCTGGTACATAGAATGTGTTTCTTCTCAAGAGCTCAAGAATGTTTTAACTTTCCTTGTGTTTCTCTAAATTTAAACCTTCTTTTTTCTGTTCATGCTTCAGTCACCTGTAGAAACGGAGTCAGAAATTGTAAATGAACACAAAGAAAAAATATTTATGACCTTATACTTTGCACAAAGAATATACTGACAAAACAAGCCAGGAAATCAGTTGAGTATCATTTCTGATAGTGGTGAAACAGCTCGGGGACACTGTAAATCGGGAGCTTCGGATCACTGGAGCTCATGGATGTGAGAGAAAACGTAATTACTATTTAAGAAAGAAACACAAGTTGCACATATATTGTGACACAGATTCTCAGCAGCAGCCAACACTATCAATTTACAATTTCTGTGGCAAAAGCTTGCATCACAATGAGATATTTCTAATACTTTTAATGAATTATCTCCTGCCCACCTAGACTGTTAATCTATTCCTTTTTCCAGTGATCTAGGAAGGGACATGTTATTGAACAAAGGAATTCGCTTTGTTGTAATCACTGCTTTAAATGCCACTGTAGACTGACGCTGTGTCCAGTTAGCTCAGTGGAATTCAATATTTCAAATTGTGCGGATGATAAGGACTTACTTGGTTCCCAGAACTCATCACACTCCTCCGACATGACCCAGGCACTGCAACACCTGAAAAAGAGAAAAAAACAGCACAACAGTAAAGGAAACAAATAAGGGTCTAGAAAAGAAAAACACAAAACAGAAGAAAGAGATAAAAGGCTATCTTCCACTCTCATCACATGTTCCTGCGCAGGAAACTGTGCAGCAGATGCTTGTAAACCCATAAGTTAATTCTAAAGACAGTGCCCCCAAGGTCAGCACTAGGTGCAGCTCCACCGGTTGCATCACCCTAAAGCAAGCCCTGTGTGCATGTGTCTTCACACACATATACTGTGTCTTTTGCTTGTAGTAGATAAGACAGAAAAGGATAGTTTAGGAGGACATAAAGAGATGGAAGTTAGATCAAGAGAGAAAAGACGCCGAAAGAACAGTCAGAGGTGGGAGAGTATCACTTGGTGTAGAGGAGAAGACAAATGTGCCAATAGTTAAGGAACTGCTGGGCAAAACCGACCTAAAAAGGAATCGGACCTGCACTACACCCCCAACATTTCCAGGAGGAATGTGGCTCCATCATATTATTATCAGAAATTTGATAACAACAAGAATAGTGTACAGAGGGAGTCAAATGTTGAAGCTGAAGAGACAAAAAAAGACTGAGATCAAGAAAGGGAATAGAGAAAGAAGAAACAGGGGAAAAGGAAACTTAAGAGTTATAGGAATCCTTACCTGACAGTTATATTATATTTTGTTCCTCCAAGGGTGGCAGCCACGCTGCACTGCCTGGTCATCCCAGAATACCTTGAAAGGAAGTAAAGAAATAGTTTTGCATCAGACAACTATCACACTTCATCACATTTTACAAATAACCATCCTGAACTTACAACACAAAAGAATCTCTTGTTCTCTGGAGGCCATTGTGAAGCAAATATGGGTATGAATAAATACTTTTTTGGTTCACCAAGAACCATGATCCCTTGCTGGAAAAGGTCTCTGTGAATATGGAGTGCACCCACAGTCTCAGAGAACAAACCCCAACAACACAGTCCACTTCTTCATAACCCCCATCTTTCCATTTACAGACCATGAAACTTGCAAATCAAAACAATCTGGTTTGCAAAGGTATGTTAAAGTCCTTGAACATAATTCTGCCCACACTTCATAAATCAACCAGACTCTTATATTTATACAAACCATGCTCTCTGAGCAACTGCAATTCAAGGTCAAACTGATGCAGAGTTTGAATGCCAAGCAATGGAAGTAACAAAGCATCAATGTGTTGGCGCTTTTTATCTATAACTTATCTGAAGGGATCAGCATAAATAAATCCTTCACGAGACAAAGCTTGGAACATTGAAATGTTTAGATCTCCATTGAAGACAACAAAGCAGCAGCAGCCTATACAACCTGATATAGGCCCGCTGCTCTCAACATTACAGTGTCCTAATACACAGCCTCTGCCTCTCTGAAACATATGGATTGGACAGGAGAAGGCAGAAGATAGAGCCTGCAGCAGGACACACAGGAGCCTCCCCCCTTCCTCCTCCCGTAGCTCGCAGTGTCACTGGCATCTCGGAAGGATGGGGGGTTCTGCTCATCTCCCGTATCTCCCGACTCAACTGAATGATGAAAAGCAGTTTAGCCAAGCCCAGGGAGAACTAGGGGCTGACTTCAGCCTCCTTTCACAGCGATTGTTGTGATTGCTCAACAATTAACCCCTGTGGTCCTGCATGCGGCTGCTAACTGTTCAACATTCACGCTTACAGCAGTTCGGAGTACCGGAGGAGTTTCAACCCCCTCGGTCTCTGGGACACCGTTGTTTTATTAAGTAACACATTCTTCCCTCATAGGTCAAAAAGTGTAATGACCTTCTAGTCAGCCATAGCAGGCAATACTGCCCATTAAAGGACCGCTCCCTTGGTAAAGGCCCTAGCCTTTGGAGGTACAACAAGCATCAAAGCTATATTAAAGGTTTCAAATAATTACTGAAGGCATAAACATGGTTATTCAGTCAGAGAAATAATTATCATAATATTTGCAAGAGGATCACATAAAGGTAACCTCTAAAGTATATCAAAAGCCAGAATCAGAAATAGCTCTAGCTGTAAAGTCAATAGATAGACCACCACAACAAATGTGTGCTAAGAAATAAGAAACTTTTTTTATAATATCAAATAGCAAACTGACTAGAACCTGCTTAGTTAAAAATCAAGGAAACGTTCTTACGTTTTTAGACAGAGAGAACACATTATTGACATGGTTCACGATCAGGTAAAAATGACAGCAATCAATGAATGTTCATGAAAACATGGCACAACAAAATGTAGTTGAATAAACCACACCTACAAAATGAATAATGAATTGTGACTCTTCCCCTAAAAGCCACAAGTCATTTTACAAGGTTATTCCCTAACATAAAAACTGGATCTTAATCACAGTTTAAGTTTGTGGCCATTCATCAATGACCCAATTTGTACGGGAACATTTGCTGACAGCTTATTAGTTGTTTATTAGAAATGCCTACAACTTGGATTTGTTTCCCAAGAGGGGTGGGTTGGGCGCTCCCGTCAGTCTGACTGTGGAACGGGAGGCACATTTATTGATTAAAAGAGATGCTGGATTCCCATTTACTTAGTATACAAAAGGGCCCTCTGGCTGACTTTAGGACTGCACCAAGCACGCAATCCTTCTTCCATCTCAGGCACCGTCATTGTGTCTGATTCAGTCCAGTAAAAACTCCTAGTGTAGATGCAAGTTGTGGAAAATCCTTATTAATCACTAAAGGATTTTGTTGAAATCTTACATTTGTTGAGAATTTAGCGTTCTATTCTGCACTGGGCTGTGGGGCCATCGGGACTGAAGGCATGTTCCAATTATCTGCCTTTGATTCTCCATGCTCGGCACACAGGCCAGTTGGGCTGGGACCACTGCCTGTGACATCCCATTCTGTGTCATCTGATTCATGTTCCATTTTCCCAGGTTCCTGCAAACATCGCAAGGAGCGTGTCTTATTCTGCACATTATTAGTGTTTGAAGTATTTAAATTGCCACTGTCAGTAAAACCTACACCCTGAGCAGGGCCGGACTGGCCGTAACGGGCTTTGGGTGTTTCCCCGGGGGGCTGGAAGAGTGGGGGCTGATTCTTCAGTGCTGGGAAACGTATTTCTTACTGGGGGCTGGTTTTGCTGTGGTGCTGCTATATCGCCTCCCAGCAACAAAAGAGGCAGGGGGCTGGTCTGTCAAAATTGTCAGGCCTGGTTTGGGTTCCCAGTCCGGCCCTGACCCAAAGGAGCAACATTTCCTCCTTGCACATACTGAACATCATTACTCTGCACACCAACGCCGTGCATATCCAAATTCACACCTGCAACAAACCCAGAATCAAAACGAGAATACAATCGGTGAGAACCACTTTTGTCACCCTTATGGATAATTTTTGTCTGAGCCATCATTATTATTATTTTGATCTTCTGCTTAGTAATACAATTGTCACTAGAGTACTTTGGTTACAACAAAATCTCATCCAGAATATTAGTCTACAGCCCCTCACATTTACATTCACATTAAGCACTAACATCTGGATGCATAGCTAAAAGATGCGCCCTCTTTTACCCGGTCTTCGACTTTGCAATATTGTCTGTAAATCTGCATTAATTTCTTGTATATATAATAAAGTATTTTGAGGCGCTTCACTCCGTGGCTCTTCAATTGGCCAGTTTACAAGCAACTTACACTCATTCCACAAATCTCTTGGGACAACAATTAACAAACTTAAACTCAGCTCTCGACCACCCCGCCTGGACGAACATGCCTCATCTCCACTGCATCCCTCCTGGACAGGCCCCGCCTTCTATGAACCACCCAAACACAGGACAGGCCTCACCTCATCTGCACCCCTGGAGAGGCCTCACTTCCTCTGCACCCCTGGACAGGCCTCACCCCCTCTGCACCCCTGGACAGGTCTCACATCCTTTGACCCCTGACAGGCCTCACCTCCTCTGACCGCTGGACAGGCCTCACTTCCTCTGCACCCCTGGACAGGCCTCACCTCCTCTGACCCCTGGACAGGCCTCACATCCTCTGCACCCCTGGACAGGCCTCACCTCCTCTTCACCCCTGGAAAAGCCTCACCTCCTCTGCCCCTCCTCTGGACAGGCCTCTCCTCCTCTGCCCCCCTGGACAGGCCTCTCCTCCTCTGCCCCCCTGGACAGGCCTCAACTCCTCTGCCCCTCCTCTGGACAGGCCTCTCCTCCTCTGCACCCCTGAACAGGCCTCATCTCCTCTGACCCCTGGACAGGCCTCTCCTCCTCTACCCCTCCTCTGGACAGCCCTCTCCTCCCCTGCACCTCTGGACAGGCCTCTCCTCCTCTGCACCCCTTGACAGGCCTCATCTCCTCTGACCCCTGGACAGGCCTCTCCTCCTCTGGACAGGCCTCTCTTCCCCTGCACCTCTGGACAGGCCTCTCCTCCTCTGCACCCTTGGACAGGCCTCTCAGTGAAGGATTCTCATTAAGGACAGAGGAGCCCAGAGTTCATTCCACACCATACAGCGCCTCTGACTCCGCCCTGAGCCTCGGGGCGCTATCCACAGGCCCCGAAGAGAGACACTGCTCCCCTGGACCTGCCCAGAGGCGCCCCTCGGGGGCAGGACTGTGGCTTGGACCGAGGAGCTTTAATACAACACACCAGACACGAGGTGCTACACACGAGGCACGTGTTCATCACTCAGAATGAGGGAAATGAAAGAAATGTCCTGATCCATTTCCATCTTTAAGCCTCGGGCCTGATTCGGGTGATGCTGCTGCCCCCCCCCCCCCCAACACCCCTCAATGATCCGTCCCCAAAAAGTGACTTTTAACCATGAAATGTCCTCTCCGGAGGGGGTAGATCTCTGGGGTATTTCTGACTTATGTTGATGATCGTGTCTTGTGCAGCTGACACTAAATGTGAAGTAATTTATTGCACTATTTTATATCACTTTGCACTTCACCTCGCCAGCACTCGGCTATCCCTTTTCACAGAACCCTGGACTACCTTAGTCAGAGACACCTCTTCAAAATGGCCCCCTTGCCTCCACGGTCACTGAATCACTCTCTTCCACCACCTGCGGCCTCGCCCCCTAGAGGACGTGGCTCCGCCCACCTCCAGCCGATCACATGAGGGACTCTAGCATCCAGTCCACTCACGGACTAACTGCAGCATCGGCCGCACCGGGGTATACGTGGACATCGCTCACGTTACCAGGTAAGCCGCGTTCTGCCGCCGCTGGCTTCCTCCGAACACCCAGCGCAGCACCACCACTGCTATTTAAATCTCCCTTCTCCCCCGCAGCGGATCCGTGTATCGACCCGGCACCGCCATCATTTTACGACTCAGCAAAATAACTGGTATGTATCCCCTGCCCAGCCCACCCCCGATCTCATTTAATTTTATGCCTGAATCCTAAATAATCCGCTTCTTGATTCCTAATGGATTCTATAAGGATTAACCAAATAGCAGTTCCCCGACGCGGGAAACGTGGCCCCGGCCATCAGCATCGTCTGCCGACCTTGCTCGCCCACCCATGCGGCATAACCCTGCAGGCTTGCTGGCTACTAACCCAAGGACCGAGACATTGATACCATAGCCTCTTCACATGCACCTCTCCTCCAAAGAGGTAACTTAATAAACTTGCATGATTAAGGCTAAGTGAGTCACTTCACAGGTTAGTTTTAAACTGGTGTTCACTGTCACAACGCAGTCCCACAAAGACCCGCCCGCGGCTGCATCACTAGTCACTTCTACTCACTCCGACTCCGTTTATTTCCCCACCAAATCCTGTCATGCACGAACTAGCCCACACTGCGCCGAATTTTTTAAAAATTTCAAAGTGTGCAAAGTCGTTTGTTCGAGGCTTGAAATGTCACCTTACTCACACAAATGTATTGACGGTGCACATCACATCTCTTCGCCCAGTCACCGCGAATCCGATTACAGTCTTCATAAAAATGTGGAGCAATGCTGACTCTCATCTTCCAATTGTAAATATGAAACCCTGAAAAACTTTTGTTTCTTTCTCTTCTCCTGTTCTCCCACAGGCGTAAAACTTTTTCCAACAGGCAATATAAAATTAATAAGTCCTGATGATGATCCCCATGTATCTCAGAGCGGGGGATCGAAACGTTGACCTTTTACAGTAGTTGTACAGTATAAAACAATGTGTATCAATTACTGTATATACTACTCTGGCAAAACACTTGCATTTTTGATTTTAAAAAAGTGTCCAGTTTGCTCCTTTTATTGCCTGTAAAACCTCTTCTTACCTCTAACTCTCCCTAACCTTTTCTGCTTTGTGGTAAAGCACAGGATTGTGCTCTTGTACATTTTTTGTAACGTGATTTACAAATATTCCTACATTGTGAAAATAAATTCCTTGTCCGGCTGGACTTGGATAAACATAAGCGGCTTATTGAGGCTTTGCCTAATATTTCTTCTTTTTTATTCATGCACTGCTTTGGACCACTGTTTGCTTACAAAGTGTTAATAACCCTTGATCCACAGCCAATAATAGGGTCCCCCTTGTTTCCTAAAAGACACTGCACCCCACTCCTGATGTCTGTTCCTCTGGGGGAGTTATACTGTGTGTATCTCTTCTTGTCACAACTTGTGATAATAAATGTTTAATCCGAGGCGGCTTGACTCCCCCCCCTCGTTCACGCTTTATAAAGATCCTAAAATAAAGACAGAATAATCCCTTCCCTGGGCGACTGCTGCTGCCTCCCCATGGGGACCCCTGTAGAAGGATAGGAGGGGCCCCTCTGCTTCTCCATATGGGAGGGGCCCCTCTGCTTCTGCTTATAGGAGGGGCCCCTCTGCTTCCTCAGAGGGGGCCCTCTGCTTCTCTTCTGGGGGTGGGAGGTAGAAATTAGATGGATGGAAAGAGAGGAAGAGGAGGGGGAGGCTGGTATATCTTAAGGATTGTGAGGGCCCTGGACCAAACATTTTGGGGCCCTTGCTCAGTTTAGTTGTGGGTTCCTGATCCAATCAGACTGCTCCAGACTCTAAAGTGTGTCCAATGACCCAGCAGCAGCTCACTGACACTGCGCACAATCCCTGCCACCCACCTGTAATACAAGTATATGAAAACAAACTGTGTTTAAAAACGATTCAAGGTCATCAGGGCAGGGCAGTGTGGAGAACAGAGCCAGGTCTATCCGGGGCACCTAAAAGGCCGGGGCCCGGGGCCAGAGCCCACTTTGCCAAGGCGGTCAGAGATGGAGGAAAGAAGTGGAGATGGATGGATGGGTGGGTAGATGTGTTAGTGGGTGGATGGATGGGTGAAATGGATGTGTCAGGGTGGATGGATGAGTAGATGGATGGATGGTTAGATGGATGGGTCAATGGCTGTGTGGGTGGGTGGATGGATGGTTGGGTGGGTGGATGGATGGGTGGGTGGATGGATGGATGGGTGGGTGGATGGATGGATGTGTCGGTAGGTGGATGGATGGGTTGGTGGATGGATGGATGGGTGGATGTGTAAATGGAAGTGTCAGTGGGTGGTTGGATGGTTGGGTGGGTGGATCGATGGGTTGGTGGATGGGTGGGTAGATGGATGGATGGTGGATGGGTGGGTGGATGGGCGGATGGATGTGTGTTGGTGGATGGATGGGTGAGTGGATTGATGTGTGGGTGGATGGATGGGTAGATAGATGGATGGATTGATGGGTAAAAGTCTGATGAGGAAAAATAGGTGCCAGCCCCCAAAAAGAGAGTGCTGCAGGGCCCCACCTTCGACCACCGGCTCAAACTAAGCTCAAATCTACATCTTACCGCTTGGTTGACAAATGAAAGAATTTTGGGCCATCAGGTGGGGTGAGGGGAAGAAAATCAGACAGGAAGGAGAAGAATGAAAGAAAAGAAAACACGAAAAAGAGAATGCTTGAGGAAGAGAATACACGCGAGTCACTCCATGACCACATCTCCTAGACCCATCTCTGTGGACTTCTGAAACAGTGAATGTCTTCGTCTTAGCTGTTGCTTCTTGCTCAAACGCTATGGTGGTCTCATGATCCTACGGGTAGGGGGGGTAATCAGGTCTGGCTCATTGTGGTCTCATGATCCTACGGGTGGGGGGTAATCAGGTCTGGCTCATGGTGGCCTCATGATCCTACGGGAGGGGGTAATCTGGTCTGGCTCATGGTCGTCTAATGATCCTATGGGTGATCTGGCTCATGGTGGTCTCATGATCCTACGGGTGGTCTGGCTCATGGTGGTCTCATGATCCTATGGGTGGTCTGGCTCATGGTGGTCTCATGATCCTACGGGTGGTCTGGCTCTTTCGTCCAAACATCTTGTGTCGGCGTAGATGTGGCCAAAGAATGTGATCTCTTCTTTCCTGGTTCATGCTTGACTGGATTCAGTCAATCCAATGTCTTCCTGCTGGAGGTCTCTCCTCCTCATTCAGGAAGCCCAGAGACTCTGGGCCTCATTTATGAGGTTTTGGGTAAGGCAGCACCACAAGGAATCTTGCTGCACTGTCCTACGTCAGAACAAAAGGGTAGGAATGCACCATATCTATGTGATTCAGCGCATTCCTGTCCTTTTCCCCAGCGCAGGTGTAATGCAAGGGTGCCTGCGATGCAGGGTTGATTGATTGTAGGGAGACGCTCCTGCACAAAGTCAATCACAAGAGGCGATTTCCTATTACTATAGGTGTGTAGCAGAATGCAGCACAAATAGAACAAGCATTTACAATGCAATGGTTTTGCCTTTGTTAAAGTTAGAGCTATTGGCATTGCTCTTGACATTATTTTTATTTATGTTTTTTTTTAACATAAATAAATGGCATTGTCATTTACAATGCCACTAGCTTTATCTCTCGCAAATGACACACACAAACACACAGAGAGCCCCCCCACACACACAGCCACACAGAGCCCCCCACACACACAGCCACACAGAGCCCCCCCCACACACACAGCCACACAGAGCCCCCCACACACACAGCCACACACAGCCCTCCACACACCCACACAGAGCCTTCCACACACACCCACACAGCACAAGCAGGCAACAGGGGCACACGGAGGCACAAGCAGGCAACAGGGGCACACGGAGGCACAAGCAGGCAACAGGGGCACACGGAGGCACAAGCAGGCGACAGGGGCACAAAAACTGAGGCACAAGCAGGCGACAGGGGCACACGGAGGCACAAGCAGGCAACAGGGGCACACGGAGGCACAAGCAGGCAACATGGGCACGAAAACAAGCACAAGCAGGCAAAAGGGTCACAAGCAGGAATTGTAATTTAGACGGGGCTGAAGTGGAGAACGGTCAGTAGGGAAGTAGTGTGGCTGGTGCAGTGGTACCAGGCCGAAAGGTGAGAGGGGCTGTCTGCACCCCAGTTTGGGCAGTTTCCACTACCTAACAGGGATTGGTGGGAGGGGGGCGTACTTCTTGTTTGCTTTAGGGCTGTTACTTCGGGGACGCAGTGCACGCTCTTGCCTGCTGCCTGCTGCCGCCGGGACACGACAACAGGCAGGGAGAGGACAGGCTGGGAGAGGGCAGGGAGAGGACAGGCTGGGAGAGGACAGGCTGGGAGAGGGCAGGCTGGAAGTGGACAAGCTGGGAGAGGACAGGCTGGGACAGGTCATGGAGGGGACAGGCTGGGAGAGGGCAGGCTGGAAGAGGACAGGCTGGAAGAGGACAGGCTGGGAGAGGGCAGGCTGGGAGCGGGCAGGCTTAGAGCGGGCAGGCTGGGAGCGGGCAGGCTGGGAGCGGGCAGGCTGGGAGAGGGCAGGCTGGGAGCGGGCAGGCTGGGAGCGGGCAGGCTGGGAGAGGGCAGGCTGGGAGTGGGCAGGCTGGGAGCGGGCAGGCTGGGAGAGGGCTGGCTGGGAAGCAGAGAGGGTCTTAACTGAGAAGCCTGCCAGCGCGGAGCTCTCCGGGGCGCAGAGCAGCAGCAGGGCCCAGCAGAGCAGGGCGGGAGGCGGCAGGGGCTCGCATAGGTGTCTCCTGGGGAAGCCGCCCAGGTCCACCATGGTGCGGCTCCGAGCCCCAAGCTCACATGGTGCCAGCGCTGCCCGCTGCAGAGCAGCGCCGAGTCTACGGGGCGCAGAGTAGCAGCAGGGCCCAGCAGGGCGGGGGGCGGCATGGGTGCTTTTCCTCTGGTAAGAGAATGTCTCTCTCGACCGAAAGGCAGAGAAAAATCCTGGGGAGCGCTGTCCGTGACCTCAAAGGAAGCCAATGGGCGCAAACAGATAAATACAGTATGAAGCACATGCTATTCCATCTCACCTGCTTCTATTAGATTGTCACACCTAATTCCACCAGCAAGTTAGTCTCCACCCAATGAAAGCACACTCCACTCTTATCACATAGGGCATCCAAACACACTGATCCACCTCTATCCGCTGAGAACACCTTAGAGCACTACCATAGTACACAAGGGGCAGTACAAATGCTAAATAACTTAACTTTCTCTATACACATAGACCTGTGGATAGGAACGCTATAGTGCCCCCCCCCTCTCGCATGCCAACATTAAAAGGACAAAGTTACCAATTGTGTAGTTTAAGACCACCTTAATGACTTTCGCTTACATTGTATAAATGTCCAAAATCCAACAATGCGCTAACAAAATGGGAAATACCAGCTCTTTTGGGAACCTTGTTTTTTTCCATACATATATCCATTTTCCATATGGAATACAGAGTTGCCTTGTCCCTGCTTGTCTCTCTTGATTATGCCAGTCACTGGAGATGGCCCCTTTTTAATTTTACGTTTCTTTTTTTAACGTTAACAGGTAAAGCGACATTATACTTTGCAGCGGACCAGCACAACACAATAATACACAGCTATGCAAACAGATGTCTTCTTGTCCTTTTTCTCCCTGTGCCTGCATATTAGAATTTATAACGTGGTACACCACAACGACTGAGAAAGCCTGTTGGGGCGGTAGTGACCTCACGGTTTTCGCACAAAAGAATCAAAGAAGCCAACAGAAACAAAAACCTCGCCACATCAACATTACGGCTCTCGTTTGAAGACTGACAGATATTATTTTCCTAATGTGAAGTATAAGCATACATTGTTCTGAATGATGACATTTATAAGGTCTTTAACGGAAGCAGGACTTTCTCACTGTGTCCCCTTCACTGTCAAGTTGGGAAAGAAATACTGGAAAACTACTGGAGTTCAAAGAACATGAGTAGCCATAGCACGTGAGACCAATCGGATGGTATGGCATAGGAGATACCCCAGGATTGCCGCAGCCAATGAAAGTCAACTGGGCTAAATGTGAGAAGGCTGGCATGGTCATGGCGGCGAGAAAAGGCTGCTTGTGCCACACTGGTATTTAGTGGAGGACCGCGATAATTAGGTCAAATTTATCACTTGCCAGTGACAACAACCCTGTCCTTTAGGAAGACATAACTTTGCCCCCACAAGCTGCGCAAAGGACGGAACAGGCCGCAGCCGGGGCCTCGAGTAGGCCACTCTGCCGCTTCCCCGCCTCCCTCCCGGGGTGCCGTTCTTACCTGCTGGACGGGGGTGTTGGGCCCCGGAAACCTGCTGGAGCCGTTTCGGTAGGGTGAGGGGGCCAGGAGCCGGGTGGAGTGCGGCCGCCGCGCTGTGTCTGTGTCCGTGCTCCGGGGGCGGGGAAGGAGTGGGGAGGAGCCGTAGGAGGAGTGGAAGGCAAGCACCCCGACAGAGCCACCCCCCGCCGCGCCACCCACCAGGGAGTACGTTGTTTTCATACAGGGTGGAAGCAGGGGGCGGGAGGGGGCGGGAAGGGGTAGAATCGGGAGGGGGCGGGAAGGGGTAGAATCGGCTGCGTGGAGGAGGGGGCAGAGGCGGAATTCGGAGGAGGGGAGTGAGTGGGTGTGAAGAGGAGTGGAGGGGAGGGATAATTATTCCCGTCCAGCCTGAGAAACACAACAGCGCTTACCTGAAAGTCGTTCCGCCACGGAGCAGGAGACCCGTCACCATGTAGGAAACCCGACACGTCACGCCAGGAACAACATGCAACCAATCAGCAAGAAGGCAAGTGCCGGCAATGCCGGACCAGATTCGGGGGCGTTCCCGGCTTTTGGCTGACGTCGCGTGACGTCGGCAAAAGCCAAAAAATCTCTGGAACGCCCCCGAATCTGGTCCGGCATTGACGGACAGGCCCATCGTCCAATCGCTAGGCTCCATTTATGGAGCTGGCCAATAAATGACGGGGGCCGTTCCAAACCACACTACATTACTCATTAGGTTTTCGCCTGCGCGAAAAAGCTGCGCAGAGCGCAGCTTTTGCCAGGCAAAACCTAAAAAGGAAAGCCTGAGGAGAAATAAAAAATACATCTTCTGGTTGTGCCTCTCTAATGCCACCCACAGTAACAACTATGGATCACCTGTTTCATGCAGTGTTTTGCGTGAAAGGGGCACATATTTATAAGGCCATGAAAAGCCATGTAAAGTGGCTTCACGTTGCCTTATAAATATGCAGTGGCATATTGCGCCACTGGAGCTTAAAAAAAGGGAAGTTCCGGCGCCGCAAAAGTGCCAGTCTCTGGGTTCTACGTGCACCAGCATGGGACCTGGCTAGGTGCCAACCATCTGGTCAACTCTCAGCTTGAGTTGGCTTCATCTTGCCAGGCACGAACGGCATCTCCTTTTGGATTCTGGTGTAGAACATGTTAGCCCTGTGGGACCCCGATTTGCAACTTGTGATAACGCCCATTGTCCACAATTGTGTGTCCTCCAGTTTACAGTGTGGCAAATGTTGGGGAACACATTTCGGTTGAGGTGGGCTTTTCCCCTTCACTACACCTTTCTTCCCATATCCTTAATCTCTCCCGCTCTCAGGAATATTCACCATGACTGTTCTGAAGCAATTCTTACCACCCATCACTGGTCAGAAGGGTGTGGTACATGGCCTGCCTGCGTCTCTCCATGTGCCACCTGCCACATCTGCCTCGAGCGGACCTTCTTTCCCAATTGGAAAGTCTGGAGATCGAGAGGGGGAGGAAAGGCACCTCGTTCTCTAGAGCCTCCACCTTCATGCCTGGAGATGGAGAGGGACGGGACCCGCACCTAGGTCTCCATAGCCTCCACCTTCATGTCTGGAGTTTGAAAGGGGCATCGGAGCTCCTTCCAGCTGCCAATGGAGGTGGTCGATCTAATTTTATCAGCTTGTTGCCCCTCCACCTAGTCAGTCTCTTCTGGAAGATAAAACTCATACATCGTCTGGCGTGTTGATCATAACGTGGACTCTTCGAAGGCTCTCCTTTCAGAAGGTTTCCATTGTGCTCTGTCGCTGGTCCTGCAGAGTTGAGCAGTAGACGAAGGATACTTTGATTCGCTGTCCAGCATGCCTCATGCAATCTCCAATCATAGATATTTGAGGGGACGGGCACATAATTTTGCACCTATTCCATTGCTTATGCGTCAATGGACTTGTTTTCACATTTCTGAGCCCCTCCATAATTACTAGCTATGGTTACTGATCCTGTACACCGTTTTTTGTGGTTATTATTTTGATGATATACAACAAACAACAATGGTTCGCTGTAGACTTATTATGAACTAAGACAGTTTACAAACCATAGAACGAAATGGAGTGTCTATAGCGCCTGTATGTCACTCGAGGAGTCGAGTCATACGTCTTCACTTTGTCTCGATGCACCCCTCACTTCTTTATTCACATGAGTATCTGTTCACTTCTTGCGCACTTTATTTCATGATTATTGCTGATTTCATTTGCTAAATTCTGTGAATAGATTTAATCAAGTGTGATTGTTCTATCTTTGCTTTTGAACTGTATTTTCCATATTGTCCACGTCATGTCAGCAAATGTTAAAACTGTACCTTTCTGGTTAATGGACCGCTCTTGGTATTTTTCAGAAATCACTCTACAGTGAAGCGTTGTAACTTGTTATCTGCTGTTCCCCCAGGTTCCTAGTCTAGCAGTTTGGCTATACCTTTGTACTCTTTATAGCATCACTTCGTTGCGGCGCATCAGTGAGTTACAGGCACTGAGCGTGTGGCCGCCCTTCACATTCTTCTGCCTGGAGGAATTATTCCTCAGAACTACATCGCCTCTCCTTCCCAAGGAGTGACCTCTTTCCATCTGAGGCGATCTGTCACCCTTCCCACCTTCTACCCCCAGAGGAGGCGACATTACATCAGTAAGAGCCCCAAAAGGAAGTCTACATTTATATTGACCCTAGGTGCCGACTGTAGAGGCTGCAAGAAGGGTACCTCTGCCCAGAAGAGGACCGTATGTCATTGTATCATCTTGTAGATCACAAAGGAACTGACTGAGGGAATCTGCGCTCAGTCCCCCAGAGCAGAGTCCTCCGCATCAGCACCTGTCAGGGGTGTTCCTGTGGCTGAGATTTACTGTGCAGTGACATGGGCTTCCCCCCTCCACACCTTCGCGCGGCGTTATTGCATGGATTCAGAGGAGAGGAGGGAGGGCCAGTTCAGACATTCAGTGCTTCAGGGCCTTTAACAGAGTTATTTAACACCGTAATGATGGTGCGATTCTAGAATCATGCAATCTTTAGGAAACTCTTACAGTCACGACTCAAGACCGGGACAAAGGAGAAAAATATTCTCTCTAACCTTCAGGCCGGATTCTGAAAAGGCCAAAGTAGAATCGACCAGGCTCTGAGGTGTCCCTGGAAGCTCCCCACATACCCCGGCAGACCATTTATATTGGAAAACTCATCGGGCGAAGTTGGAAACAAACTTGACACCACAATTCTACATTTTGCTAACTCAAGCAGCAAGAGACCAATAAAAGGAGCACTGACGCATTCAAGACAAACGCACGGGTGGCTTGTTCTTCTGGTGCTAACTGTGAGATTTTATGAAAGTTCAGGCTCTTCATAAACTGGGAAACATCTTCTTGTGAAGTTTACTGGACCTGGGTCCTGGTACCCCAATGGCAGCATTAACAGCTGACCTGAGGTTCACCACACTGGAGGATCTCGACCCCGTAAGACACCGGGAGCGAGTGTGGTTGACTCTAGCACTTGCCTGATATAGAATGGAGCTGCAGGAACTGCAATGATGCAGGAACTATAATAGTTTACCCTGGTTCAAGCACGTTAAGAACATTTCAACATCCACTTGTAGGGTAAAGCAATAGAATAACTTGGAACTGATGAGTAGGGCAAACCTAGAACTGGTTACAAAGACATATTGGTCATTCATGTGGAGCAAGCAAGAAGCCGGGAGAGGCATCCTTCCGACTAATTACAAGAAAGTAACATGTGAGTCATTTATGCGTGTTATGCTGTTGTATGATATGTCACTTAAAATCCGAAGGTACTACCTACGTCCCCTTTTGCTAGCACGTAAACTGAGATGCTGCAGTGCAGCACTATCATTATGTTATAGAACTGATCGTGTGGAGATTTACCAGGCAGTTGCTTTGTATATGCAGACCTGCCACACACAGCAGCGAAGGAAGTGGGTTCAAACCATTAACCAACTGTAGTGATGGTTTTACCATTTTCGGTTTGTCTCTGGGGGCTGTGGTCGTTCTTTGACATATTGTTAGGGGTTTGAAAGCAGCTACGAGAATTAGGCATTGACATGTGTTTACATGGCCACCCCGTGTCTCTTTTCCCTCACTCCCTCATAGAACAACATAGACTGCTCTTTAGAAACGATCCCTTAATCACGTAAAGGGACACTCTACCGTGAAGCAGACGCTTGGCTTACTGCCGTGACCACGCCCCCTTTCCAGTTCCTGTTTGTTACTAATCGCCATCGCTCCTAGCGTGACGCCTGTTTGCTGGTTCCACCCCGAATCCCCCGCTCTCCGAAGATTGCTTTAGGGGAGATTGCCGAGACAACTTCATCGGCGCGGACTTCTCCGCCTACCTCCTTTTCAAGCCCTCGGTTAACTAGGAAACCGGGTCCCTATTTCTTTCAGCACCGCTCGGTGCACTTCTCGGCTTGGACGCCGAAGTTTGTTTTCTTTGCCTTTTGTCACACTTTACCCTCCGCACCGGTCGGTGCACGTTTAGGCTTGAAAGCCGAGTTTGTTTTTCCCGCAATTGGTACGCTGTGCCTGTATGCACCACTTGTGAAAGGCTCTTTGAGTCGACTTCCCCATTTTCAGTTCTTTATCCCTGTGTGGGAGAGTGTTGCTCCGCCTGGCGCTTGGTCCTGGGCCGGGCATTGCCTCTCTTGAGAGAGTAGATGCTCCGCTCTTTGGTGCCCCAGAAGAGCCGGCCATTGCTCCTCAATTCCCTAAGTTAAAACCCTTGAGTTGTTCCTTTGGCACTTTCTTTTTGGTCTGTATGGTTGTATGTCGTGTGAGTGCGATATTGAGTAGCCCTTCCCAGTCCCTCAGGACTCCCATCTCCTTGTGTCCAATATATTACCCACGCTACTCTTCAAGGACATTTCGAGTCCTACCTGGGGTAAGTTTAATGCTATGCTAATCACATGTCAATGTACTGCTAGGTAAATTTTATAAAACAGTGTATTGGTATATTCCTATTGTTTCCTTTCAGCATCTTGAGACCAGACAGACCTGTTACCCTCCTGCAATACCCGCCCCCACGTATGGGGAGAGTGGTGGACACTCCTTGGACTTTTCCCCCATACTTTTAGAGAACAGCCCATTGGAGTGTATGTTATTCATCAATCCTGTGGTTGTTTTTTAGAGGTTAAGGGGATTTCTATTCACTCCTTTGGACTCTTGGGCATCTGGTCATCGAACACTGACAGAAAGCCAAGCCCACGTATTTTTTGTTCACCCGAGTGAAGATGAATCCTGACGGTACTGAGATAGACATGGACACCCGGATACACACCCCTGCCATGGAAGACTTAGCTGCAGCTGTAGTAGAACTCAGGCAGAAGTAGGGAGACTGCGTCAGGAGAATCAGAGATTACAGACAGAAGCATTGCAGCATAAACTCCCTGAGTACAGAGACCCCCACTGTCCCAAAAAAAGGAAGAGGGTTAGCATCCAAATATGTCCTGATCCGTTCAGAGAAAAAAGAAGTTAAAGACACCGTAGAACCCATGCAGATAGGTAGTGTGAGAGGACCCTTAACAGCAGAAGAAAAAGAAAAGAGACGCAAAAACAATCTCTGTTTATATTGTGGCAAAAGAGGACATTATGCCAAAGAATGTCCTGTTAGACCTAAGACCCCTATCAAGAGAATTGCCGGCAGCTCTCAGAAACAGGAAAACGAACGCACTTGAAGAATGAGGAGATCGCTCCTTCAAGTGGTCAGGAAAACCAGATCTCTCCCATAAAACACCTAGGAGTAAAACATTTCTCGCTCAATGTCACTTTTATTCATACTGCACTTCTGGATTCAGGAGCCACGGGTTATTTTTTTGACATCAAACTAGCACAAATGTTAGGGTTCCCTTTCATCCCGAAAGAACACCCTGAACCCATAAGAGCAGTAGATGGTACTGATTTATCCTCTGGTTTAATCGTCCATCAAACACCACCTTTAGTAATGGTAATGAGTAATTGGCATTCAGAGCAAATAGTGTTTGATTTAATTGATGCTCCCAATTTTGGCGCTATCCTGGGTATCCCCTGGTTACAAGTACACAATCCTTGGATAAATTGGTCCACAAGAGAAGTGGTCCTGCACTCTCAATATTGTCGTCTGCATTGTTACCAAGAGGCAAGAGAAGAGATACCCCCTTTACAATGTGCCTTACACAACATAGCTGTGACCGAAAGTGTTCCGAAGGAATATATTGAGTTTCAAGCAGTGTTTAATGAAATCGAAGCTACCAAATTACCTCCTCATCGCAGTTACGACTGCCGCATCGATTTAATACCTGGAGCAGATTTGCCTAGCAGTAGAATCTATGCTCTTACGCCTTCTGAGACCAAGTACCTAAGAGAATATCTTGATGACATGTTAAACAAGGGGTTTATCCGTCTTTCTACGTCCCCAGCCTCATCTCCTCTCTTTTTTATAGACAAAAGAGAAGGGGGTCTGAGAGCCTGCCTGGACTACAGAGCACTCAACAAGGTTACGATAAAAAACAAATATCCTCTTCCCCTCATCCCTGTTCTTCTCGACCAACTAAGAGGAGCAAAGATCTTTACGAAAATAGACCTTAGGGCAGCTTACCATCTTATTAGAGTGAAACAGGGTGATGAGTGGAAAACAGCCTTCAGAACAAAATTCGGTCTTTTTGAGTACTGTGTAATGCCTTTTGGCCTCTGTAATGCCCCTGCGGCTTTTCAATATTTCATCAATGATATACTTAGAGTATACCTGGACATCTTTGTCATAGCATACATTGATGACATACTCATTTTTTCCCAGAACGAACATGACCATGTTGACCATGTAAAAAAGATTCTGAGAAAATTACAAGAAAACCAATTGTATGCTAAATTGGACAAAAGCACCTTCCATATGAAAGAAATCGACTTTTTGGGGTTTATCATCAACCCAGAAGGTATAGTCATGGATCCCCCAAAAGATTCAAGCCCTACTAAAATGGCCGAGTCCTTCTTCTGTTAAGGAAGTCCAATCCTTCTTGGGCTTTGCCAATTTCTATCGGCGTTTTATTGATCATTTCTCGGACTCGTTGGCACCCATAACAAGATTGTTACGGAAGGGAGTCCCCTTTCATTGGTCTGATGACGCAAAACAAGCGTTCCAGAATCTAAAGACTAAGATCTGCTCCAGGTATTAAATCGATGCGGCAGTCGTAACTGCGATGAGGAGGTAATTTGGTAGCTTCGATTTCATTAAACACTGCTTGAAACTCAATATATTCCTTCGGAACACTTTCGGTCACAGCTATGTTGTGTAAGGCACATTGTAAAGGGGGTATCTCTTCTCTTGCCTCTTGGTAACAATGCAGCCTGTTATTAAACACGCAGACAACACCCAACCCATTTTTGTGGAAGCGGATGCTTCTCAGTATGCAGTGATAATTGTGTTTTAACTTGGTTAAACCTTTCTAATTCACTTCTATGTAGGCAAGGGTCCTACTTGAATTAGAAAGGTTTAACCAAGTTAAAACACAATTAGTGTGGAAGGGGGTTCCAAGAGCGCATTTGTCGCTATGGCAGATATTGGTGCCTGAAATGAATCGTAGTAGTTCTGCGTGGCAGGAAAAGGGGGGTCCGAGTACCTCTTTCGCAGTTGCTCACTGCCTTTCTAATTCAAGTAGGACCCTTGCCTACATAGAAGTGAATGAGCGCTACTTGAATTTCCCCATTGGAAGACCCAAATCCAATAACTATAATATTCTTTGGAAAACAGCGACATCCAACCAGCTGTATTGTACGAATGACTATCCTTGCCCAATTTCACCGGCAAGTTTCAGGAGGCTCAACTGTCCTGATGATGATCTAAAGCTATATAGATCGAAACGCCGTCGACCTACCCAAGGAATTTCACTTGTTCTATTGTATATAATTGTTGTGTGTTTTTATCCTTGTTGTTGTGTGACAGTTCGTTCACTTTGATCACTTATGTCACGTCCTGCACCGTACTATTCACTTGAGCACCTGCAATACAGTATAAATATTTATGTATATCATTAAGAAAAAAGAGTAAAATAAAAAACTCTTACCTGTACCTACTACCACTGCTCCCTAGCGACTTATTAAATACTCGCTCTTGTTCTATTCTCCTCTAAGGACCTCATAAGGCCTACCTCGAACCATTGTTCTTTAAAATTATCATTCTACCCCAGGTTCTACTGTATGGGGTTCCCTTGTGTATAACAAAAGTTGTGAGGTGTGCAGCAGTGTGAGGCGTGCAGCAGTGTGAGGCGTGCAGCAGTGTGAGTCGTGAGGTAGTGTGCAGCATGCAGCAGTGTGAGTAATACAGCAGTGTGCAGCATGCAGCAGTGTGCGGTCTGCAGTAGTGTGAGTCGTACAGTAGTGTGCAGCATGCAGCAGTGTGAGTAATGCAGCAGTGTGCAGCATGCAACAGTGTGAGTAATGCAGCAGTGTGCAGTATGCAGCAGTGTGCGGCATGCAGCAGTGTGAGACGTGCAGCAGTGTGAGACGTGCAGCAGTGTGAGGCGTGCAGCAGTGCGAGTCGTGCAGTAGTGTGCAGCATGCAGCAGTGTGAGTAATACAGCAGTGTGCAGCATGCAGCAGTGTGCGGCGTGCAGTAGTGTGAGTCGTGCAGTAGTGTGCAGCATGCAGCAGTGTGAGTAATGCAGCAGTGTGCAGCATGCAGCGGTGTGAGTAATGCAGCAGTGTGCAGCATGCAGCAGTGTGGGGCATGCAGCAGTGTGAGGCGTGCAGCAGTGTGAGATGTGCAGCAGTGTGATGTGTGCAGCAGTGTGAGGTGTGCAGCAGTATGAGGCGTGCAGCAGGGTGGCGTGCAGCAGTGTGAGGCGTGCCGCAGTGTGAGGCGTGCAGCAGTGTGCGGCGTGCAGCAGTGTGCGGAGTGCAGCAGTGTGCGGCATGCAGCAGTGTGCAGCATGCAGCAGTGTGCAACATGCAGGAGTGTGAAGCGTGCAGCAGTGTGAGGCGAGGGTGAGAGGGTGTGAGGGTGAGAGGGTGTGTGATGGTGTGTGATGGTGTGTGAGGGTGAGAGGATGTATGAGGGGGTGTGAGGGTGTGTGAGGGTGAGGTGGTGTGAGGGTGAGGGGGTGCGAGGGTGAGGGGTTGTGAGGGTGAGGGGTTGTGAGGGTGAGAGGATGTGCGAATGTGATAGGGTGTGTGAGGGTGAGAGGGTGTGTGAGGGTGAGAGGGTGTGTCAGAGTGAGAGGGGGAGTGAGGGTGTGTGAGGGTGAGGGTGAGGGTATGGGTGAGGGTGTGTGAGGGTGAGGGGGTATGAGAGTGAGGGGGTGTGAGAGTGAGGGGGTATGAGAGTGAGGGGGTGTGAGAGTGAGGGGATGTGTGAGGGTGTGTGGGTTCTGAGGGGGTTTGGCGGTGTGAGGGAGAGGGTGATGGGTGTGATGGTGAGGGGGTGTGAGAGTGAGGGGGGGTGTGAGAGTGAGGGGGGTTGTGAGGGTGAGGGGGTGTGCGTTCTGAGGGTGTGTGGTGGTATGAGGGGGTGAGGGGTGTGAGGGTGGGTGGGAGTGTGTGTGAGGGTGAGAGGGTGTGTGAGAGGGTGGGTGAGAGGGTGAATGAGGGTGAGGGTGTGTGTAAGGGTGTTGAGGGTGAGGGGGTGTGTGAGGGTGAGGGGGTGAGGGTGAGTGAGGGGGTGAGGGTGAGCTAGGGTGAGAGTGTTGTGAGGGTGTGAGGGTGAGTGAGGGTGAGAGGGTGTGAGGGTGTGAGTGAGTGAGGGTGAGAGGGTTGTGAGGGTGAAGGGGGTGGGTGAGGGTGGGTGAGGGTGGGTGATGGTGAGTGAGGGTGGGTGAGGGTGTGTGAGGGTGTGTGAGGGTGAGTGAGGGTGAGTGAGGGTGTGTGAGGGTAAGGGTCTGAAGTAAATGGTTGCATGGCAGACATCATTGTAGCTAGCAAGACGATCTTGACATTTGTATACTCTCTACTCCGACCAAGGCTGGAATTAGTCACCTGTTACAGACCTGAAGACTGGATGTGCTCTCTCTGAACACACTGCAGCGGCAGAGCTGTGAATATCGCCCCGATCAGATCTGCACACAATTTGTCATAGATAGACAATAAGCACATTGCATGGAGAGCAAATGTTCCTTCTGCTGGACCACGAAGCAGTCTGTAAGACATTGTCGCAGGGTTTCCGTTCTCTCACAGAACTGTGCACAGAGATCTAGAACCTGGGTGAGTTAGGATGATCCAAAACTCACCTTTGTTTCAGAAATCCCCTTACCAAGCTAGCTACAGTGTCTTATCGGTAATAATAACTTACCAATGACTTAGACAATCCAGAACATGAACTTAGGGTACCTCAGGTATCGTGGAACACATGAACACTCTTTCGTTATATAATCATTCCAAACCGAAACTGGGAGGCAAAGAATACACGTGCAAGTTTGAAATGTTTATTTTTCAATGCAGCATTCTCAAACGTAGTATCTTGTATAATATCAACATACATATTATAAAAATCAGAGTCAGCAGCATAGTCACTAATCCATAGTAAGCAAAAGGGATAGCATGTTATGATGCAAAAATCTATAGAATTCTGTATCACCTATATTTCGCGCACCCTAATTAGCATATTATATTATATCTAAGAAGGTCTCATCTGGGTTCTAGCAGGGCGGACCCATACCTCTAATTCTCAGTAGGAGGAGATCACATCAACAGCTACCAGCTCTCTGCATGCGAAGCATCAAGTGTGTTGATTCATTCCCTGTAACTGTATCTTAAACCCGCGTAGAGCCCAATGTTGGCAGCAACATTATTTGTGTTATGTCTAACGTGGTGCGAGGATCAGGCCTTCAGCAACCTTGTGTTAGGTTATTCTTAGAGTGTGCAGTTCTCGGTGTACAGACAGTTGTACCAAGTGTACCAAGCACGACTGATACTAGAGCAATAACATATTATTCTCAAATAAATCACATCTTTCGTCTAGGTTGAAAGCTACAATAACAATTAGGTGTCGTGTGCAAACTCAAGCTGAAAGAAAATATTGCGTTTAAACATTTAATAAGCTCATGCTAACTTAACACAATATATAGAAACGTAGTAACCATATGACACCCCCCAATGATCCGAGGACGGTTTAAAAAGGAGAAAACACAAGCTAATACCATATGAAAGGTAAAACATGAAAGCAGAGTTCAATGATATTGAGCCAAGCTAAATGTATCCAAATGTATATAAAATTTAAAAACAAAAATATGTATGAATGCCTATAGTGGCCACACAAAATATAAAAGTTGTACTTAAGGCCTACTCTCAGTTCATAGGCCCAGAACATATGAAAGTCGAATGTTCGTATTGAAAAAGGCACCATTCAGAATTACTAAAAAGTCACGTGCCATAATAATGAAAGTCTTCAAAGTCAATCATGGGTTGAATGAATATGCAAAATAGGTAGCTACAGCTTCCAACATGAAATCACTGTCATCATCCGAAAACAGTTCAGCCATCCAATTAAGCAATGGGAAAGAACATACGTGCTCCTCCAACACCGATTCCTCTATCAACATCAGAGGAAAACTCAGTGGGTTCTCGAGAACACTATGTGCCAGAAAGTCATGCGCCGCTGCGAATATGTCCCACTGACCCATTAGTCCATGCATCGCTGCCACAGCCATAACCCTATCGCCAGAACAGACCAACTCGTGAGCCACTACGGGGTTCATCAGCTGATCAAAATCGACGTCAGGAGAAGTCGGTAAGCAGAGACACAAATCAATGGCCCAGTCGAAATCACAGCTCAGGCAATGAAACACGGGCTGGACACATGTGAAATAGGAAAATCTGAACGACAATCCAAAAGCCGTGCTTAAAGTCGCAAGCGACAAGGAGCCATAGTAATCAAGCATCCGGTTGCGAAACTGCATCAGTAGGGGCTGAGCATTTCCTTGCGCAGGATGGGCATCCATGTTTTATAAAGTAAAATATCACCAGAACGCCTGCAGCCAAAGCCAGCAAAACAGGAAATCCGCCCAACAGGCTTGCGAATATAGAATGAAAGAAAGCAGGGATAATACCAAATACTTTTTCAAATGTAGTCACAAGACCACTGCTAACCAATTTAAAAAAATGAGCCAGGCCTACTGTGGAGGAGGCATTGAAGATTTGATGAACCAGCTCGGAGAAATGAAACGGCAAATCAGTATTTAAAAGTGCCTGCACCTCTGTGCGTGTGTTAGCTATGTGAAGGACATAAGTTTCGCGGGCAGAGCTCAGGGCCACTTGCTTCTGAGACAATAGGGCTCTTATACGGCTTAAACCATTGAACTCGGCTTTCAAGGTTGGTATTCGTGGCCAAATTGAAACATCTGAATTCCCATGCGTGGGTGGATATAACACATTCTTGCAACAAACCACCCTCTCTGAAACGGTTACCACATAAGCGATACCGGCCTGTAACCCACAACACAGTTCGTTATTCAAAAGTAAATAACTACCGTTGGACAATAAAGTGAACGTGGGAACTATTGCAGGAACCGGTGTTCCTTTCAAAACACAGGCCAAATTAGGTTTGTCCTGATTACAAGAACCATGCAACTGGATGTGTCTGCATATTAGTGAGCGGTCAGGCGACTGTGTACATTCGTCACCATTCAGATTCACTTCATTTCCCTCTTTTAGGCATCTGTAAGTGTATGGTAAAGACCATGTCTCATGGAGGAAAGCACTGCCTAATGGTTCATATCGCCCTATAGCCATATATTTCATACAATTTGTAAATTTATACAGAGCAAAAGGTAAGGTAATAACACCATGGATAAGCCATGTAGCAGCAGTCACCTCTGCCACAGAAAAGGGCTAGGATTCTAATTTTTCAATGTGTAACATAGAAAATGATGCATCTCTCATTGATAGCATACGCTGTTTTTCAGTCAAATTAAATGGGGCAAATAGTGATGAGACGTTCATAAAATTCCAAGGCACTCGACCAGACTTCAGAGTCTGTAGTGTCCAAGCAAACTGCATCACAGAACGCAATTGATTTTGACCATGATATAACACGGACACTTCATCATGTACAATGTCAACAACAGAAGACACAATATTGTTCAACGTGTAAGTTCGGGAAGGAAGCGTGTTAATACTGTTATCGACAACTGCAAGCACCTTTTCTAAATTTGCTTGATCAATAGCTCTCAGTCGTTTAGCAGCCTCAATTTGGGAAACTTTCCAAATTTCATTGTAAATCGCATACAGCCATCGTTTAGATCTACCTTTAGCTGGGCCTTTTATAAAATCGTTCAAATCCACATTATCATTTAATTGAGACAGATGTAGTTTAACTGCAGCTAGTGTGGAATGTTGTAACCAATTCTGGCACAGCTTTCCCACAGAATAAGTCGTGACAGTATAATCAGTTTCAAAACGGGGATCAGGTCTGACATGTGTAAACCCTTCAGCCAAACCCAGAAAACGACGTTGGCAAGAATCAGCACTCCTATGCCACATCAGCCAACCCTTGGAATCCAAACTGGAAACGTTAAAGGATGAATTGTGCAAAAGAGCTTGCAACTCATGAATGGACAAATCAGTAAAATTACCTCAACCTGAATATTCCTCTAAATCTGGGATGGTCGGTGTATTTAATTTTTTAGAAGTAGCCAATCCAAAGCATGTTGTTTGGAAAACGGATGAATTTAAAAACAACATGTGATTCGGGATGAGACATGCACGGTGCAAAGCCTCAGTACCTTGTACCTGCCAATTTTTGGTACCCCAAACCGATTTAAGGTCAATTGTTCCTTTCCAAAACTCGTAGCCATCTACAGCCAACCTGTCTAGAAAGGACTTCGAATACAGCAATTTTGTATCGGTAAGTCTAACTTTGGACATGGACTTTTGTGTCATTTTAAAATAAAATGACTCGGGATTAGATTGATTGAAGTCTGTAAAATAAGTGTATTTTTTCAGAAACGTATTGGAGCTGCCACCTAATGGAGCAGGGCAATGTTCCCATTGTGTATAATTTACAGCAACCCTCCTGGAATTTGTCTTATGTAAAAAATGATTACCATAGTGTTGAAAACAAAACAAATCACCATAATTAGTAGAATCTGAATACAGATCCTCAGCATCGAAGGCAGCATAATACTTCAAATCAGAGAATAATGCTTCTACGGCCTGAATATCCCAATCATCAGAACGTATATTTTGTTTAATCACATCTCCCATGTTTACTGTAAGCACATTTGGAACATTAATCACTTCAGTGGGCCCATGTATCTGAAACCTAACCGCATCCCACACAATCCCATCAAGGACAGGCCAAGCAGTAATGTTGACTGTATTTAAGTTTCGTTTCAGTCTGTGCGCTGAATGTGAAGAGGAAAGAGGAGCCAATGTTCCATTTAAGTACCGAATTCCTGTTCTTTCGATCAGGCGGAAAAAATAAAACACAAAACCAATTGACATAAAAAGGTAAAATGAAAATAGGACCAACCAAATGTATGTCCATGCGGGAATCAAAAAATGTTTTTTAAATCACTTGGCATATTTTGCAATAGTTGAGGGTTTCTTTGAAAGTTCCGAAACAGAGTCAAAAGAGAATCTGGACTGGTCTGCCAAACGGGTCTGTAAATCAGGCATCGATAAATCAGCAGGATAAGTGTAGTTCAGCTCATCAATGTTAGTAACAGGAATAGTATTTAATAAAGGACTGGATATGGCAGGCATCTTGCGGGACACCTCCTGTTCTGCACCAGATGTTATTGCTAGCACAGAGTGCCTCACCATGGAAGGACAGGATACAGCCGGTGTCATACTATGAAGAATCGGCCATCCTGTGTGTCTTGACATTGTCAATAGAAATAAATCTGTTTTCCTTACGACCTGGAAGTGGTGGTAAAATGACTGTTCTTGTGCCCTTCACTCCAAGAACTCGAACCGGTGCACGATATGAGGGACCAAACTCTTTCTTGTTATCGATCTTCTCTCCAACCAGTTCTCCAACGTGGGGTAGCCAGCCAACTACCGGGATCTGCAGCGCATCATCCGATGTGGAGGGCAAATGTTCCTTTGCAAGACTGTCTCTGGTTTTTTGTAGGTTCTGTAAAACATTGCAATGTTCATCTACGTCAAAGGCCGTGGCCTGGGACTCGCAGTCTAGCCCATCGAGGTCAGGGACATACATCTTGATACCAAAGAGCATTTCGTATGGGGTCCGCCCACCCAGAGACCTTCTAGGGAGATTATTAAGTGCACGCTGCACGCCCATGAGGTGGGCTAACCAGTTTCTGCCAGTGCCTATAACTCGAGCTGTCAAAGATTGCTTTAAGTCGCGGTTCATTCGTTCAACTACACTGTTACCCTCAGGTCTGTAGGGACTCGAAAACTTGACTTGGACCCCCATCGAAACCATAGCATCCTTATACGCCTTAGAGGCGAAAGCCGGACCTCGATCCGAATGGAAGGTACCACAGGCAAAAATTCCCACAAAGACTCGCAAATCCTTAATGACAGTACGTGAATCAGCGCTCCGATGTGGCCATACCCACACAAAGCGTGTGCATGAATCAACTGCTACTAAGATGTACTTGTATGCAGTATCAGAAGAAAATGGACCGCAGTGATCCAAATAAACGCATCCAAGCGGTTTATTCGAGATGTACAACTGTGTCTGAGGCGGACGCGCAGCAGTTGAAGGTTTAATCTGCTGGCAAATGTCACATTGAAGGACATAATCGCGCGTCTGTTTGTACAGTCCCCGCCACCAGAACCTCTGTTGTAGCTGAGTTACAGTGGCTGAGACGCCCGCATGCTCAGACGCCACACCTTCATGCGCCGCTGTAATCAAAGCAGCCCTGCGATCCGAGTTGGGAACTAGACGTTCGCCAACATCAGGGGTTTTCACATAAGGAACCTTATCGGGACTTACGTGGTATGTGTATTTAGAAGGGAACCCTGTAGGATATTTACTTCCCTTCTCTGTTGCAGCAACTGCTGCCAAGATGTCATCATCTATTTTGCTTTTGGACCTCGTGACTGCTGCAACTAAGTATTTTGATACCGCTGACTTCGCTGCTTCATCAGCAAGCGAATTGCCAACAGCGTGGACCCCCACGCGCTGATGACCGAGAGTATGAATCACAAACACGAGTGGCAGCTTCTCTTTAAGTTCCGCCACTCGGACCCAGATCATTTTATGTTTTATTGTGCTACCTTTGGAGTCACGAAATTCATTCTGAATCCAAAAGAACAAGTTCTCATTGTAAGACTGGACACAGTAGTAAGAATCACTTACGATTAAAGTCGTCACACCAGGATCTGCGTACTCCAATGCAAGCATCAGAGCACGAAGCTCTGCGAATTGTGCGGTGCAGTCCCCTAGAGTCTGCGTGTGCACAACACTGGACTTGAACTCATCGTTCACCATGGCACCGACCACAATGGCGCAAGCGGAAACGTAGGCATGTTTAGAGCCATGCGCAACCTGCGCCGAACCATCAGTGTAAATGATGCAATGGAAATCCTCCAACGGCCGCATTGCTAATGGTGCAGGATGAACAAATTCATACTGTAAATACTCCTGCGACCGTAAAGTGGCGTCAAAAATAAACGTTACATCCTGGGACGTCAAGGACGCAGCCCATTGAATCCACCGAGGGTGCAAAGCTTTGGAATTAGGTACACTGGCTTTCGTAACCGCCTCTAAGGCAGGACACGGGGTAACAACCAACATGCGTTTTCCTTGTGCCAGGGCACGTTCCTTAAGAATCGCCATCTGCACAGCCGTTAAAACTTTTTTCACAGTGGAAAATCGCAGTTCAGCCGAAGTGTACAAGTGTGACTTGTAATCAATAGGTACTGTATCTCCTTCATTAAAAGTCAAGTACGTGAAACCCACCGCCCCAGGGATAATTCTTATCACCAGGTTGGTCTGGTTATCACGAGTCTGTAAGTATTCAGAAGCGAGAAAATCAGCCTGCAAAGACTGCAGAATGGCTGAATGCTCAGGCAGCCAGCATGATTTGGAAAAAGATGGTTGTATCAAAGCATACAAAGGCTTGATACGCTGGGCATATTCCGGAATGTATGTCCTTCCGAAATTTAAAAAACCCAGTAGAGATTGTAATTTTTTCAGTGTTGTCGGAGAGCGCAATTGTGCGCACTTCTCCAGGAAGTGGGGTGCTAAACCTTTCCCTTCGTTGTTAAGCTCGTAACCTAGAAACAACACTGTGTACTCTGCAATGTGCGACTTTGCAAAGTTAAACTTGTAACCTATGTCAGCAAAGTTACAAATTATGCTATTTACTCGACACAGATGCTCCCAAAGATCGTTGTCCGTGAGATAAATGTCATCCACATACGAGCAAGCAACTGGGTCGATGCCCTCCAGAAGAGAGACAATGCGGGCGGAGAATACCCCAGGACTGTTCTTATAGCCCATTGGGAGACGCCAAAACATTTTTTGCACACCGCCACATGTAAAACTGGTCCATTGGGAACTTAGACCGTCTAATCTATGTGCATAAAAACCATTGGAAATGTCAAGCGTGGTTTTGAACCGTTTACGCTCAAGACTATTCACTAACGCAGAGCCATGAGTATTCTGTACTGCGCAGTTATGGCAATGCGAGTTCAAATGCCTATAATCCAAAACCAAACGATATGAGCCGTCCGGCTTGTTCACAGTAAAAAGGGGGTGATTCATCGGTGACACACACGTTTCAATTGCACCTTGATATTCCAATTGTTCAAGGATAGCCGCGACTGAAGCTTTGGCTTCACGCCGTATGGGATATTGAGGTTGAGGCTGCGGCTGAGACCGTAAAGGAATCTCGTGGCTTGGTGACAATTTATCCCAGCCACACTGATTAAGGTACACAGCCGGCGCAAGCGCCAGAGCCCACTCTTCTGCAAAATGCAGCGCTTCCACTCTCGGTACAGCGTGCGCGAAACTGGGTAGGATTACCTCCTCCCCTCGCGGAGCTGCGAGAACAAAAGGTGGGGGCCAGTCAGCCTCCGAAAGCAAAATGTCATACGTAGACGAGAGATTTTCCCAAAATACCCCTTTTACAGTTCGCTGCATATCACCTTCAATTAACAGGACAATTTCAAAAAGACGTTCAGGGGGAGCAACATGCGTATCAGCAGTTTCAATCACAACATAAGTATCAGTCGCTGTCACCTTCAACAGTGGACGGAGGGCCTCTCTCACTATGGTAATCTCTGCTGCGCTGTCCAGCAAGGTCAGAGCCCACGTCAGATTCCGAAGCCGCGTTCTCACTATCTGGGGCATAACGATGCGCTGTCAGGGCGGCGACTTTCTTCGTGGCAAACTGTGGTCTCTTGGGCGTAGAGCCTTCCTGCTGCTCTCCACTGTTACGCGGGCGGGGCTGACCACGTCCTTGCTGGCCACCCCGGCCCCTGCCGCCCCTGCCGCCCCCTCCACCACCGGTTGACGGAGCCGATGAGTCCTGAAAGTAACAACCAATATGCTAGCTCAGCATATTGGTTGTTACTTTGGACCATTTATGTTAATTGAAAGATTGTTAATATCAAGGAATGATGAAGTGCATATATGATATAAAAGACGTAAAAGAAGTTTAAAAATAAAAAACAAGATACTGTAATCACAACAGGTTTACGTTTTGCTGAAAAAGTATTATTAGTTTAGGTGCATAGCACCAAGTGAATAGTGCATGGTTCGTTGGGCCAACATACCCAACATAAACAAGCTGCGCCCGCTGTTGGCTTGTCGCAGGAAAGTTGTATTCTGTAATCAGACATTCCAGCGATAAGGAAGCCCGACTCTCGCTGAGAGATGCGTTTCACACATTTTCTTTAAAAACAGTAAAAACGCAGAGGAACAGAAATGGTGACAGGAATAATTTCCTTTCAGTTTGACTGCAACTTGATATGAAGGCAGGAGGCAATGAATGCTCGGGTTCCGCATCAATGATTGATTGATGATGATTGATTGATTTTGGGTTTTGTAAAGCGCTCAGCTACCCTTAGGCATCCCGGCGCTGATGAACACATCCTGGAAAGGTGGAAGGTCAAGTGAGGGGCGCTCAAGGGAAGAGTAAAGTCTTCAGTCCTTTCCTAAATCTGAGATGGTTATGTTCCTGCCTAAGGGAGAGTGGGAGGGCGTTCCATAGCCTGGGGGCATTGTACGAGAACTGGCGCCCACCTGTTCTGGCCTTCGAAATTCTGGGGATTTTTGCCAAGGAGAGGGAGTTAGATCTGAGATGTCTGCTAGATGTTTGATGGGACACCAGAGGCCTGAGTATGGGAGGGCCTTCATTGTGCAGTATTCGATGGGTTATGCACAGGGTCTTAAAGTCGATCCTTTCCTTGACTGGTAGCCAGTGCAGACTTTTGAGAGCTGGTTTAGCGGAGTTCCTTGCAGCGGTTCCAGTGAGTATTCTGGCCGCAGCATTTTGTGTACACTGAAGTCTGTGGACTACAGAGACTGGGGCCCCCAGATAAAGGACGTTGCCATAGTCCAATCTGGAGTTCACCAGCCCCTGCATCCAGAGCTTCCTGGATTGAGGGGGGAGAAGATGGATAATCTTTCGTGCCATCTTTATGAGGCCGAAGCACGTTCCCGCGGTTTTCCTTGCTTGTGTTTTGAAGCTGAGCTCCTGGTCTAGCCATATCCCTAGGCTTTTTACTTCAGATTTGGGGGGTGGTGGAGATCCCATGCATGGAGGCCAGGGAAGAGGAGTGGGGATTTTATTAGGGTTTCCTAAGAGAAGTATTTCCGATTTTTCCCCGTTTAGTTTCAGCCGGGACTCGCACATCCACTGGTGCACTCTTTCCAGACAGCTACATAAGTTGGTGAGGGCGTTGTCTGATTGGTTTAGGGACACCACGAGCTGGGTGTCATCGGCGTACATTATTGATTTAATCCCGAAAGGTTTAACAACATCCTCGAGGGGTGCCATGTACACGTTAAAAAGCGTGGGGCTCAGGGAGGACCCCTGAGGCACCCCACACTTGAGTGCGTGAGCTTTGGAGATGGAGTGCCCATCTGTTACTTGGAAAGACCTGTTCTCAAGAAACGATGAGATCCAGGCTAAGGCTGAGCCCGCCACTCCTGTTAGTTCGAGACGGTGAACAAGGGTTGCGTGGTCAACCGTGTCGAAGGCAGCGCTTAGGTCGAGGAGGATCACTGCCACTGATCCTCCTGCGTCGAGTATGCCCCTAGCTTCTTCGACCACGGCTAACAATGCAGTATCCGTCCCTTGTCCTGGTCTAAAACCCGTCTGGGTTTGGCGGAGGAGGTGGTTGGTCTCTAAGAACTCAGAGAGATGTTGGTTAGCTATTCTCTCTGCGATTTTGCTCATTGCCGGCAGTAATGAGATTGGTCTGAAGTTTGATGGGTCTGCTGGATCAAGATGCGGTTTTTTTAAAAGAGCTTTAACCGTGGCTTTTTTCCAGTTTGCTGGAACAGTGCCAAGCTCAAAGGAGGCGTTGAATGCTAAAACTCTGGCCCGGCTTCTGGTGGGGAAGGCAGGAAAGTGGCACGCGCTACGTGGGGAAAAGGCTAAGCACGAGGCGGAATCTTATTATTTCCCGAGCGGAGCGGTGTTTATGGCATTACTCTGGGCTTGACCTCGAGGCCGGCTCCCTCAGTCACTCTCTCCGGAGCCGAGAACTCCTTCGGACCGGTGTACAGGAGGGGAAGCGTTCGGCTCTCGTTACCACATACACGACAAGGAGCGACGGTCCCATTAATGAGGAGCGCCTTGCGAGGCCCGCCGGCCTAATTAGGGGAAGGAGCCCTCCACAAACAGCCGGCCACACCGCAGTGCACGCCCCCCTCCTCCCTGGGGCTGTCACCTGAGCAGATGAGAGGGGTCGCGCGGGGATGGGATTACAGCTGCCACCGGTGTAATCCCCACTGGCACACGGCGGCTTCGTGAGCCTGTCACATTCAGTCCGTCCACCGCCGTCGCCGCTCAGTCTGCGTACCATCTCCCGTCTCTTAGCACCCCGAAGCCGAAGGGATTGAGCGCTGCACGGGCGAAGACATAAACGAATAATGCACAAGCCCTCGCGCACAAACATACGTGCAAAGGCAGTACTACACACTTGCAAAGACACTCCTGCACAACACACATGGGCATACACATATAAAACCCAGACCCCTACTGACAGAAACACAGACTTGCTGCATGCAGACACAAATACAACATACACACAAAATACTCATACACCGATTTAAACGCCTAATGCATACAACACACAAATGCTCATGGTGCGCATGAGAGCAACATTGAAATGCACGTGCATTTAAGGATAAAACATAAACTATCAAACAAAATGCAAACATACACGTGACATCACACATACAAAACAGACATGTGCTAGCACAGATGTGCTCCATGCTAATATTAGCACAAAACATGCAAACACACAAAGTACATATGCATGCAGAGACGCATGCAAACACTCGTGCTTTAATGATACACGCACCGGCAATCAGACAAACGGAAGTACACACATAAACGCAAATACATTCGTATAGAAAGAAGCATGCATTCATCCCTAGGCACGCGCACTTGCATTTAAACATATCAGCATTCACCTAGGCCCACACACACACACACAGGGACTCGCTCTTAAAACCCGTGGATACACAATACACCGCTTCTCTATAAGTCCCCTCTGCGCGCCCTAAACGCGAAGAGTCTGTTAAAATCATCTGTTCTGCCTGAGCGCTGACCCCAGTCACTCGGCTGTGTCCTAACGCGGTTAATCCTCGAGCCCATCTCCTCATTAACAGGGCTCCAGTGACAAGCGGGGGAGGAGCCCCTCCCCTCAGCCCCCTCCCCCTATCTCCTTCCTGCCTGGCCTGCAGCCAGGCCGCGAGGACAGCGGCGAGAGCTCAGCTGCAACCAATCACCAGGAAATCCGTGGCGCGCGAGGGCCGGACGTGACGGAGGAGCTGAGCTCCAAGGCCTGAGACTCGACGGAATGTCAATGGCGTGTCTGAGAGATCGGGAATGCGAGCGGGAGCTGGGTGCATGTGGCGGGGAGGAGTTGTGTAATGGGCAAGGAGGCAGTGGGAGTCTGTGTTCGGACGGACTTCCAGGAAATCCCTGTTGTTTAATCCCCCGGTGCCTACCGAAAATGAATGTGTCCGTGTGTAATGGCGTCACCACCGCGGGACGAGAGGAGCCTGAGTAACCCGGTGAGTGGGGGGAGGGGGAGTGGGGGGGGTGTTGTGTGCGCGCACGCAAGTCCGTGTGTGTGTGTGTGCCTGTGTGTGCGTGCGTTTGTCTGTGTGTGTGCATGCGTGTGTGTGCGCACGCTTATGTGTGGCTGTGGCTGTGTGTGTACGCGTGCGATGGCCAGAAGCTGACTTGCGGTGAATGTTGAGAACAGGAGATGTGCACGGCGCCGGGCTGGGCGTGCGCGCCCACAAGGTGAAATCGCCGATGGAAAGCTCGTGCACATCCCCTGTCTCACATTCATCGGAACACGCCAACAAAAGATGTCTTCGCAGACAGCATGCTTCGCATGCTTAGGTCTGCTCGACCTAAAAATTAATTATCCAAAAGGAAATTCCCCTATTAAATAATATGCCTAGAAAATTATTGTTATCTGTATGTACAGTTTTTATGCATCCCCCTGTCTTAATATTGACCCAGATTGATAAACCCCAAAATGGTCCACCCTGCTTGGGGGTTGTTGCTAGGATGTTATGGCACTCAATCCCCACAATATGCAATTCTTGTGTGGCCTATGTTAACTGAAATAAAAAGATAGTTTAGAGTACAACCATGAAACATTCCAGCTTAAGATACGGAGGTCTGAACTTGCTGAGGCCTTCGTTTGCATAAGGTGGATAAGTGGGTTGTGGGAATAGTACACTCAGTTACTGGCAGGGCAAGAGGTAACCTAATAGCAGGATCAGTATTTTCCTTTCATTCGGATACATGGAAGCTTCTATGCTTCGATAGCCAGTCCGCACATTTAATGCGAAGCTAGTCCAATGGCTTATGCTGATCCCTCTTTAAAGTAGGTACTCCTGCCAGTACCAAAACATAAGGGCAAGCAGCGGGCGGCAGACTCAGGACATCCTGATTAGCCATTGATACTTGGGGCGGCAGGAACATTAATGCACGAGGTACTAGACAACCTGATATGATTCGAGACCCTGGGCCTGTTTAATCTATTAACACCATCCCTGGTGGGGTTGGAATTTTAAATGGTTATTGGTATAGGTGGGGGGGGAGCCTTTTCTATTTATAGGCAATTGACGCAGCCCTGGATTGATTGTATATCGGGTGAAGGGTGATTGCGAGAGCAGTAACTCTGCCGGTTTGCCACACAATTTCGGCATCTAAAATACTCATACCAACACCTACGCTATCGATGGCCCTGCTCCCATCAACATCTTTGATTTCAGCCATCTTGTCTCCCATTGTCCCCTTAAAACGTTTGGCTACTAAAATAGCCACCTGCCTTCTTATCCAGGGTAGATGAAAAGAACTGCTGGGGAAAGAGTTGTGACCTCATTCTATGCCAATCTTTGGAGAGGAGCTGTGTCTCCTGGAGGAGGCACACATCTGCCTCCATGTTATCCAGGTAGGAAAGGATGGACCTCCTTTTATTGGGATTGTTGAGACCTCTCGCATTGAGAGTGAGAATTTTCAGTGTGGGCTGGGAAATAGCGTGTCATAGTGAGTGCACCAGCTTTGGCCAGTATTTGGGTCCCTGTGATCCCTCTTCCCACAGAGCTCCCAACGTCTGCCCGGCCTCCATTGCCCTTTGATCCTCTCTTCAATGCCTTTAACCTGCATAAAGCTCAAAGTGACCAGGGCCCGCCATTCATGCGTGCGCGTCCTCGGAAGTCGGAATAGTTGGGAACGTGTGTGGCCATTTCCCCGTGTCTCTTCACTCCCAGTGTCTCTACGCTCCCCGCAGACTTCTTCGCCGCCCACCCAGCCTTGCAAATGTCACTTATCTTTCCCTCAGTCGTTCACGGTGTCATCATGGGGGAATGTCCCCTTCGACAATGTCTCCAGTACTGCCAGTCTTTCTTGTGCCATGGTCTTGGGGTCCGGTCTCGTCGCTCACTCTGTACTACGCCTCCCGTGGAGCTTATGCAATCTTTCTCGAGGAGTTTTGGTCTGTGGGCCCTCTTTCTCCTCCTGGATTGGATTCTCAGTGCCCAGCACCTGGCAAGTGTCCTGCATGGATCTGCGCTGGAGGAGTTTGCCCTGCCATATGAAAATAAGCCGGAAAGGGTGACCCAAGAATACGCTATTCCTTGATTTCGAAGACGCATGGTTGCCACTCTGAACACCCAACACTTTTAAAGGGGTATTAGAGTCAGGTCCTGGTACAAAGCTATGGAGTCGGCCTGATATCTTAGTGGTTGCTTGTCCCTGGCAGCATGTAGTATACACTCTTTTAGTTGAAAGTCTGGAATGTAAGCCAAAATATCCGGTGGGGGCGCCCAGTATGCTCCTGAAGAGACCCTGCAGGTATTGTGTGATGTCTGGCCCTTCTTCTTCAGGAGGAACTCCCTTAACGCGGATGTTGTTTTGCCAAGACCGGTTCTCCAGGTCTTCTGTGTGTGCCTGGAGATTGCTATGTTGAGCCTTAAGCCGGAGTATCACTTGCTGTAGATGCTCCACCTCCTCTTCCCGGGCTTGCTCCTGATCCTCAATGGAGGCCACACTGGCATCGACGTCCCGCCTTATCATAAGGCGAGACGTTGATGCTGTTTGGGAGCGTGTGGCCTCCATCGGTTATCTCCTTCATCTCCCCCGCTATTTCCCTTTTCAGCGTCTACAAGCGTCTGCAAGTCGCCTCGTAATGCACCGAATAGCGACTCTAAAAAGGCGTGGGTAACTAGGGCTTCAGAGGTGTCTGCATCTTGGTTGATTTGTGTCATTTGGGAGAGCCTCCCTACTCCTCTGCCGGTCATCAGGAGGTTGGTCAGCATCTTTTTTAGATTCTGATTCTTCTTGCTTCTCACTGAGGACATGGCTGCTATATCTCTTACCACACCACCAGACCGGCCTGCCTTGTCGTGGGGGTCCCAGCCCCAGTGGGTGGCTGTCATCGGGTTGTCCTCCCGCTGAGCTCCACTACGCTGTTGCATGATGGTGAGGGCCAGAGTTGTCACTCCCTTTCAATCTCGTCCTGGCCTTGCTGCCTTCGACCGTCTGCTATTGCCCTGCTGAGCATCTGCTGCTTGTTCTCAATTCTCTAAGCACTTTGCGCCCGAACCTGCCGTGAATCCCCCTGTAGGCCAGCAGCCCTATCTGAGCCTGGAGCACTAGATGTTTTCTTGGACCACTGCGTCTAATTACTGCGATATGTGCTTGCAGGCCATGGCCTCTGGTTTCCTCTGACTTGGCAGTCATCTCCAGAGAGACTAATCCATGCCCGGGCCCTTCATCCATTGGCACCTTGTGATTCTTACAGCGTTACAGTTCATATCTCATTCTCCTTATTGGATTTTGTCATTTTAGTGTCATTTTGTTCAATACACTTTACTTTATTTTTCTATTTCGGTTTGGGTTTTTTATTGTTTTGCATTTTTACTTTTACTTTTTTGGTTTCTGCATAAATATTTTACATAATATCTTAAGTTAAGCCTGCCTGCTCGGTGCTTAGGTACTGTCCTGACATGGTTTTTGGCTCTATTTCGGAGTGATGAAGACTTTAAGCTTACTCACATCTAGGATCTGTATTCTTACCTTGTGTTGGCCCTTTTTTCCAGACCTAGAAGAGGATAGCTGCTTTATATGATGATAGATCCCTTATTCTTGACTCTAATCCATCTATTGCCTATGGGCGTTGACATAATTATGTGTCCTTTCATTATCCTGCCTATAGTAGAGGGTGGATCCTGTGGTCCTGACTTTATATTACACATTGGGATGGTTTGTGTAGGTACTCTGACAGAGCTAAGGGTTATTTCATCCTTCTCAGGCCTACAAGGCCCAGAACTAGAGAGACTCCATTTTGCTTTCTGTCCCTGCAGAGCTGAGATGCTTGAAGGGGAAAGGTAATATTTTAGTTTTGAGCTGTTGTTCGTCCTAAGCGAACCGGAGAGAACCGGCCAGAGCTGAATCTAATCAAGAAGTGTCCCTGGGCTCAGGTCTCTAGACGAAACAAGCAGCTGATAACTGTGGGAGCGTCTAGAGCAAGGAGCCCGGTGCATGGACCTGGTGGGAGGAGGCTACTGGCTGGAGCTTTCCACTAGAGGAGAGGATTCCATATCAGCGAAGTGCAGGAGAGGAGGAGTGGTCAGTTTGGTTCTTGAAGAGTGAAGAGTAGGATGTTTGCTGGAGCTGAAGAGTATAGTTCAGTTCTATTGGTTTTCTGGAATGGAGAAAGAAGGCAGATGATTGCTGAAGCCGGAGAGAGCAGTCATATGAACAAAGCTGGAACTATCAGCTGGGGCTGCCAGTTTATCAGAATGCATTAAAGCAGATGGAGGAGTTGAGGCTGTCAGCTGAAGCAGTTGAGCCAGAGGCGTGAAGCTGTGGTGACGGAGGGAGAGAGAGCCCTGATCCCACCAGAGAGAGAGAGAAACATTCCTTCTAATAGGTGAGGTAGTCTGAATTAGCTTGCTTTACACTTACACCTTAATCTTGTCTTTATTCCCTAGGCTATTGTATGTCTAATCCTTTTTCTTTCAGCGGTGTGTTACAGTTCCTGTTAGTTACAGAGACCCCGCAGATAACCTTGTCCCTGTTATATGTCTAATCCTTTTTCTTTCAGCGGTGTGCAGTCTATTTATAGTTCCTGTTAGTTACAGAGACCCCGCAGATCTGTGTATGTGTTTATTCCCCTTCTATTGTTATTGTAATAAAGATACCCCAGTTCTTAGTGAACCAGTGTGTATGTGTTGTTCTTATGATAGAGAGTGTTTAAATCAGGGAATAACTCTTGCATACAGTGTGTGTCTCTTGTTCTTAAAGCACAGGTAACCTTTCCTTCTAGTCAGGTGTTACAGCCAGAACAGATGCTGCCCCTGATCAGGTAAGTAGCCACTGAATAATTAGGGAGAGAGAGGAGCCCTTGGGCTGAAAGAACATTCAGACACTAAGTGATTCGGCCATCCCATAATATTATTGTAGTAGCGAACCTTTAGTGAATAGTGAGAGAAACTTCCCAACATAGAGAGAGAGAGAGCTGAAGGTATTCATAGGAAAGTGATCGGCGTTGGTAAGCGGCGTTAAAGAGAGCATCAGGTGGAAGCCTGATGTGTAGGTCTGCCGGATTGTGGACCGGGCTGTGAGTTAGAGAACACTGGGGAGGACACCAGTGTCTAGGTCCGCCGGATTGTGGACCGGATTGGAAGGAAGAGAGCACTAGGGCTGCAGCCTAGAGTGTAGACACGCCGGATTGCGTGTTGAGTGAGCACTGATGGTGATCAGTGTGTAATGGTAAATAATCAGAACTGCCCCAGGGTAGATTAGTCTGGACCCATGTGGTCGCGAGACTATGAGGTATGAGTGTGGTGTAGGGCATGGACGTCCCTAGTAATCAGTGAGTATTCCTAGTAATCCCTATAGATTTAGTGGTGTTTCTAATGATATGAGCTTGTATATTGCGAGTTCCCCATCCTCAGGTAGGTACCCAGGTGCCTGGATAGATGGGTCCTGAGGAGGGAGGTGGTTACGTTCCGGCTGGGTTGGAGGTGCTCTAAGGAGCTGATCCCATCTGGTTCGAGAACCCGGTCGTTACATCTGGCGTAGTCGACAGCTTCGCACATGTTGCGCAGAGGTGGGAGCCCTTGGCATGTGTTTGGATAGTTTCCCATAAGTTGTGGGGGAGTGCCCTAATCACCAGTTACATCTGGCATAGTTGACAGCTTCGCACATGTTGCGCAGAGGAGGGTGCCCTGGTCATGTATTTGAACTTGAAACCTTTTAAATTTGACATCTAGGAACAGTCTGTGACTTGCATGGTGAGGTGTAGTGCCTGACCTATGGGCTTGAACAGTTGGAGTGTAAGGAGATTGCAGTACATCATGGCATTTGACTTATGCAGGGTGGAAGAAATGCTTTTCGTCTTGGTGTTTGAACTGTCAGGCTTGAAGGGTGACATTACATGAGGGAGCCAATTCCATCTTGGTGATGATACAGTTGTATATATGTGTGTGAAAAATGCTTTTAAATTGCCCATTAAATTACTTGCTGCATTTGCTTATGCTGTGCAATGTGAAATGTATTCAATGTAATATGACTTGTGGTGTTCCTTGTAAATAGCGCCAAGTAAATATGGCTTGTGAGGTGCATGTTCTCATTTTGACTTGCTGTGTTCCTTGTGAATTGCGCCTTGTCAATATGCCTTGTGAAGAGCATGTCGTTATTGTGACTTGTTGACTTTCTTGTAAATATGGCTTGTGAATAGCGCCATGTGGATATGGCTTGTACAGAGCATGTTATCATTGTGTTAGGCAGGAGAGAGCTGGATCTCTTTCAAATGCTTGGAGAAAATGTTTTGAAGATGTGCGCGCGTGTTATTTGAAAACGTGGAGAGATAAGTTCTTGAATTTCCCATGTACTGCAGACATTGGGGAATGATTGTGTTTGGGCTGCCAAAGGGTTAATATCTTGAATTGAGACGGCAGTATTTATTTTAACATGCTGTTTAACATGCATGGTTATGTGAGCTGACACTAAAAGTCAGTGATTGTTTAGATGAATGATGGTTTGATTTGACTTTTTCATTGGTCGCTGGGTCTGCCTATGTGCTTTGTCAGCTTGCTGACAGAATGGTTACGTCTTGCATGGAGAAAAAAGCAGTGTTCATTTAACATTCTATTTGAAATGCGTCCACGAATTTGTGTGGGTTTGCCTTGGAACACATGATTTAATGTGTCTGACTCGGAGGTCGGAAAGTTATAAATCAACCAGTCGGATTGAGATAAGGGTTTGCACGGAGGGTGCTTTAATGCTTTCACGGTTGAGAAGAAAATATAAAACAGTCCCATCATAGAATGTGCTTTTAATTAGTGAAATGCAACCGTGTGCTTTTAAAAAAAATGTGTTCTAGAAAATATACATGATTATTTTTTCCAATGCAAGCTACCCTTTAGAATAGCGTGTGACAGTTAACCCACTCAGTTAGAAAAAATGGCTATTTAAACAAAAAATGAATCTGGCCCTTTTTATAGGTAGAGTAGAAAAGCTTGCACACTAAATTATGAATTCTTGGTTATGCATTGTAAAATTACATGTTGCCCCTTGTTTAATTTGATGGTGTATCACATGTTATTTTAAAAAAGAAAAAATGTAATGTGTTTGCATGCAATGTTGTTCGAATTATTTTTTCCCTTGCAGCTAGTAGCAATAGTTTATGATAGATTTATTTTAAAATGCTAACATGTGACTTAGTTACAAAAAATATGTCTTTATTAATTTGCTTTTTACACGTTTAAATCTGCTTCAGTTAGTTAGAAAATAATGGTCAGTGCTTCTGGCCTGGGAAAGGCTGTAATGTTTTCCGTTTTAAGGCATCTGCTTTGACCTTGACTGATATGAGCCCTGCATCTGTTCGCGCTCAGAATTTTGAAAGGGTGGAAGCCGTGGGTAACTTCTGAGAGCAGAGAGAGCCAGTTTGTTATTCTTGGCTATGTTACAATTTCTTTCCGCGGAGAAAGGTTTATGTAAGGGGGGGTCAAGTCGCTCTTCCTTGCTGTCGGTGCAGACAGCTTCATTGACTTCAGATAAGGGATCCTTGCACATGCAGAATAATTGGCAGACGCTTGGCCCTTGGAGTTAGATAAATACAGTAGGCCCAGTGAGCTTCCCTGACTAGAGATTAGAGATGCTTAAACAGAATGGTTGGCAGTAGCTTTGCTCCTGCAATGAGATCAGCATTTGGCAGTGATTCAAAATTACATCGCACTGTAGCCCGGCTCATGCTTATTATGATTGGAGCAGATTCAAAACTCTGAGCGCGAACATCTTTCTGAAGGGAGGGGCTGTTTCTCAGATGAGTAAGGAGTAGCTAGGCCCCAGCCCTTCTGGCTGTGTATGACAAAATTAGATTTTGCCCAAACAAATGTAAAGAATATGATTTATATAGAATGTTTAAATCATTCCTTGGATTTAGAAGAATTCTTTTTATAAATTAGGAGGTTTCTTTCGAAAATAAAAAGCACTTGGAGTGCTTTTTAAATGGAAAATTTATTTTTGCTAGATTGATGATACTTGTTTTTCGTTTCAGGTTGTTGGGATGTGGTGTTTGGTGTGTTCGTCGGTCCACCCCCTCCCACTCCCTTTCTTATATTATTTTATTGTTTTTATTTGTTATGCTAGTTTGTTGTTTTTGGAATATAGAACCAGACCAGACCGGATGGTGGCGGATGAACGGCGGAAGCTGGTGACTAATGACCAGATCGGAGGAAGTGCTTCCTTGGCACAGGATACAGATGAAGATGGAGGGTGGTGACCTACACTGATGAATCAACAGACTGTCTTTATGAGTGGAACTTTCTCCTTTCTGTGGAGCTATTTCTAAAATATGAAGACCGTGTGTTTATCACACTGGACAACCTTACTGAAAAGAACTTCCTTTTGATGGAGACACTTTATCACAATCAGAGTTAAATCATTTTTCTAATAAAAATAAAAAGTGTCACAGACTGTGATCCATATTAGAATCCACAGTTGACTGCCTTGGCAGATGAATTTATACCTCTTCATTACAATTTCGATGATCTGGATTTCCTGAACTTTTTTGACAAAGCCAAAAGTTATATCTTTTAAAAAGTGAACTGAATTTCTGAAAAAAATATATATTTTTGAACCCTAAATTACAGTATTGCACGAGTAATGTGCTATGATCCCTAATGATGAAATGCTGATCTAAAAGAACCCATTTTTATTTGGTTATAATTATGTTTCCAACAGAAGGAGTCTGCAATGTAATTCCTAGGCCTGCATTCTTGAGTCTATTTCAGATGGACATTCTTGTTCATGGTTTTAAAAAACTTTTGCAGTGCCACATTTATGATTAGGCCTTTGGTTCAATGATTCCTTTTGATATATGTAAATGAAATTATTTGAAGGTTATAGGGTGATTAGTGAGCTGCTTTAATAATCTGATGCCCTGTGATACATGATATTTTGATTTTAGTATGCTATGCTATTCTATCATTGATACAAAATGACTTTACACTTGTTTATCTTTCACCTATTTTATAGTTTTTCTGTTTTCTCTAAAACAGTCTTGCCACTGAAAAGAAAGCAATGTTTTAAATGATGGTGCACACATGTGTTCCACAGATTGATACAGAGGGATTAGGTGCAAACTGTTTCCTGAGTTAGAATTTTCACCTATTTTATAGTTTTCCTGTTTTCTGTAAAACAGTTTTGCCAATGAAGGGAAAGCAGTGTTCTGCATGATGGTGCACACATGTGTTCCACAGATTGATACAGAGGGATTAGGTACAAACTGTTTTCTGAGTTAGATGATTTATGACCTTTGTCTATTGCCTTTGGCATGGTCTCCTCTTACTCAATTTCCCAAGCTTAAGTCTATGATTTAGCTATTTTTGCTATAGGGATTTAAAAAAAAATATATGCACCACACTTAGATAACTTTCTTTAATTTATTGCTTGATATGCATAGTGCTACACCAGCTATTTTGTAGGAATTGGGTTATCCTTATTTTCCTGTTATTACACTTTCACTTTGATTCATCAACTCTTAATTAGAACAGTGGGATTAGTTCCAAGGGTGGTCACCCTAGACTTTCAGTTGTCCTGGGAGGTGTATCTTTTAGTCAAGTTATGTCCTACATCTATTAGTAATGTTTGCCTAGACTTTGAGGACCCTTTGTCATGTTTATTTGTCAGATTTTACCAAATTCTTTCTTAAGTTGACCGGAGTAGGTAGGCCTCATTTAGGCCCCTTGTTGTTTTTATTTCACGAACATGGCCCTTCACCAATAGATTTCATGAGTTATCATTAGAAGTTGAGGCACATTTAGTTCTTAAGTTGACCGAAGTAGGTAGGCCCCATATAGGCCCTTTGTTGTTTTTATTCCACAAATATGTCCCTACATCAATAGATTCATCAGTTATCACTAGAAGTTGAGGCACATTTAGTTCGAGGGTGCTTTGGTTGGTTTCTGTTGTTATCAGATCAATCTTAGTTACATTTCGGCATTCAGGTCAAGGGTGCTTTGATTTGTTTTCAGTTGGTTGTTAGATTTGTATTCCCTACATTAGGTTTTAGGTGGAATTTCCTTAAGTTGTCATTTATTTTAGGAAACCTTTTGGTTTTTGGTTTTGTTGATAGATTATGTTGATGTTTGTTTATTAGTTTGTTGTTGTTTATAGATGTTCGCAAGATAAAGTCTAGGGTGGAATGTCCTGACATGGTTTTTGGCTCTATTTCGGATTGATGAAGACTTTAAGCTTGCTCACATCTAGGATCTGTATTCTTACCTTGTGTTGGCCCTTTTAAGCCCTTTTTTCCAGACCTAAAAGAGGATAGCTGCTTTATATGATGATAGATCCCTTATTCTTGACTCTAATCCATCTATTGCCTATTGGCTTTGACATAATTATGTGTCCTTTCATTATCCTGCCTATAGTAGAGGGTGGATCCTGTGGTCCTGACTTTATATTACACATTGGTATGGTTTGTGTAGGTACTCTGACAGAGCTAAGGGTTATTTCATCCTTCTCAGGCCTACAAGGCCCAGAACTAGAGAGACTCCATTTTGCTTTCTGTCCCTGCAGAGCTGAGATGCATGAAGGGGAAAGGTAATATTTTAGTTTTGAGCTGTTGTTCGTCCTAAGCGAACCGGAGAGAACCGGCCAGAGCTGAATCTAATCAAGAAGTGTCCCTGGGCTCAGGTCTCTAGACGAAACAAGCAGCTGATCACTGTGGGAGCGTCTAGAGCAAGGAGCCCGGTGCATGGACCTGGTGGGAGGAGGCTACTGGCTGGAGCTTTCCACTAGAGGAGAGGATTCCATATCAGCGAAGTGCAGGAGAGGAGGAGTGGTCAGTTTGGTTCTTGAAGAGTGAAGAGTAGGCTGTTTGCTGGGGCTGAAGAGTATAGTTCAGTTCTATTGGTTTTCTGGAATGGAGAAAGAAGGCAGATGATTGCTGAAGCTGGAGAGAGCAGTCATATGAACAAAGCTGGAACTATCAGCTGGGGCTGCCAGTTTATCAGAATGCATTAAAGCAGATGGAGGAGTTGAGGCTGTCAGCTGAAGCAGTTGAGCCAGAGGCATGAAGCTGTGGTGACGGAGGGAGAGAGAGAGAGCCCTGATCCCACCAGAGAGAGAGAAACATTCCTTCTAATAGGTGAGGTAGTCTGAATTAGCTTGCTTTACACTTACACCTTAATCTTGTCTTTATTTCCTAGGCTATTGTATGTCTAATCCTTTTTCTTTCAGCGGTGTGTTACAGTTCCTGTTAGTTACAGAGACCCCGCAGATAACCTTGTCCCTGTTATATGTATAATCCTTTTTCTTTCAGCGGTGTGCAGTCTATTTATAGTTCCTGTTAGTTACAGAGACCCCGCAGATCTGTGTATGTGTTTATTCCCCTTCTATTGTTATTGTAATAAAGATACCCCAGTTCTTAGTGAACCAGTGTGTATGTGTTGTTCTTATGATAGAGAGTGTTTAAATCAGGGAATAACTCTTGCATACAGTGTGTGTCTCTTGTTCCTAAAGCACAGGTAACCTTTCCTTCTAGTCAGGTGTTATAGCCAGAACAGATGCTGCCCCTGATCAGGTAAGTAGCCACTGAATAATTAGGGAGAGAGAGGAGCCCTTGGGCTGAAAGAACATTCAGACACTAAGTGATTCGGCCATCCCATAATATTATTGTAGTAGCGAACCTTTAGTGAATAGTGAGAGAAACTTCCCAACATAGAGAGAGAGAGAGAGCTGAAGGTATTCATAGGAAAGTGATCGTCGTTGGTAAGCGGAGTTAAAGAGAGCATCAGGTGGAAGCCTGATGTGTAGGTCCGCCGGATTGTGGACCGGGCTGTGAGTTAGAGAACACTGGGGAGGACACCAGTGTCTAGGTCCGCCGGATTGTGGACCGGATTGGAAGGAAGAGAGCACTAGGGCTGCAGCCTAGTGTGTAGACACGCCGGATTGCGTGTCGAGTGAGCACTGATGGTGATCAGTGTGTAATGGTAAATAATCAGAACTGCCCCAGGGTAGATTAGTCTGGACCCATGTGGTCGCGAGACTATGAGGTATGAGTGTGGTGTAGGACATGGTCGTCCTTAGTAATCAGTGAGTATTCCTAGTAATCCCTATAGATTTAGTGGTGTTTCTAATGATATGAGCTTGTGGGGGGCGTGGCCAAGCAGCATGGCCGACAGGACGTGAGCTCTGCCAGCTCCCGTCCTGCGGACCCGAAAATCCTGTTGATTATCCTGCCCAGGCTCCGGTGTGCCACCCTGAGCGACCGGACATATTGCGGAAGGTGCGGGGACCATTCTTGCCGAATCTCGGCTGGCGGGAGTAGCGGAGTGGCCGCGGAGCAGCCCCGGTGATCCGAGGGCGGCCGCCTCACCTACGCGAGCCCCTGGTCTGGGCCTGATCGGCCGGGAGTGGCCATATCCTGAGGTGCCTCGGTGGGCCGGCAGGGGAATTGAGGAGCTTGTCCCGGGTCTGGACCCTGACCCGGGGGACGGCGCCGTGAGCGGAGGAGTGGTGGACGGCGCCGGTCCGAGAGACGTCCAGAGAGGAAGCTCGGCCCCGGTGCAGAAGATCGCGAGCACCGGTTGGCGGACAAGGGGGTCCGGACCCGTGAGGGCGCCCTGGCGTGCGCTTGTCCGGCTGTGCGGCTGCCTGCCTGGGAGAGGGTCTGCCACCCCGGAACGGGGGAGCGACTGGAGAGCTGAGGACCGGAGCGTGCCCCTCCCCCACCGGGCCGACATCTTGGAGTGGGTCGTCGGGCCGTGGACATCGGAGTGACCGGCGGCGCCTGCAGGCCCGGGTCCCAGAAGAAGCTGCGTGGCCGTGAGGTGAGAGCGGGCTGGGGGCTCAGAGGAGCGCAGACAGGCGGAGTGGACGGCGCAGTCACGAACACTGAGCCCCTGACAGATCGCACGAGGCCGGCACAGTTCTCCCGGGCCTACCTGCATCCTGGAGCGCAGGGGGGGAGGGGCGCAAGATCCCCCCACTGAGGACTCTACTGGTCGAGGGGCGCAGATTGGACTCCTGATTGCGGAGCCGAGGTGGGGCGCCTGGGGGAACCCTCCCCTTCCTGACTGCTAGCTGGGAGATCAGGGCATACGAGCTACTCAGCCCATACAAGCCGGGTGCGGAGAGTGGAGTGGCCTCCTCCCTGTGGAGCCCGGCTGGACGAGGGGACACAGCGCCGCACCCACTGGGGGCCACAGGGACCCTTGACGAGACCGCGCCACCCAGCTGGCGAGGTGTGGTTGCCGGATTTCTCCTTGCTGGGGCACGACGCTTCCCGACAGTGCCTGCAGTCTCTGGACCTTGCCTGCGACAGGAGTGTTGGGGGAGTGTGGAAGCCGGACTGACCGTGCAAGGCTGGGAGCTTGAGCGCGACTCCACACGGAACTCTTCACAGACTGGGTGGAGGCGAGATTGGGCTTGCTGCTGCTTTAAAGGCAGGCCATCCCCGCATTGGGATCTCACCGAAGATGCGTAAGGACAGGGCGTCCCGATCGTCACAGGCTAACACGATCACCCAGTATACCATGCAGAGACTGCCGCTCCAAAGGATTACACGCCAATCAGGCCAGGATGAGGAACCGGGGGGCTCCGGTGAGCCCACCCGTGCGGAACTCCTCAAGGCTATCCAGGGCTCCCACACAGCATTGGAGAGGCAAATAGAAACAGTCTCCATCGACGTCAATCTCCTGCGGACGGACCTCCGCAAGGTGGCGGACAAAGTCACAGATGCGGAGGCCAATATCGAGCAGCTACAGGGGGAGGTGGCCTCTCTCCGGAAGACGGTCACACACCTTACAGCGACGACTGGAGCCTTGGAACGGAGAGCTGAGGACGCGGAAGGGAGGGCGCGTCGCAGCAACATTAGAGTCCTAGGGGTTCCGGAGAGAATGGAGGCGGGAGATCCTGAACGTTTTCTGGAAACATGGATTAGAGCGAAGCTGTGCCCGCAGGGTCTCTCGGAAGTGTTTGTCATCGAGAGAGCTCACCGAGCCCTGGTTCCCCCGCCGCAGCCGGGGGCCCCGCCGCGAGCTCTGATCGCCAAGATATTGAATTATCGGGATCGAGACTGCATCCTGCGAGCGGCGAGGGAAAAGCCGGACCTAACCATTGAAAATAGCCGGATTTCAATATACCCGGACTATACCCACCAGGTTCAGGAGATGAGGAAATCCTTTTTGGGGGTTAAACAGAAGCTCCGGGCGATGCAGTTGCAATACATGCTGCTGTATCCCGCCAAACTCAAGGTGCTGGCACAGGGCAAGGCGCACTTCTTTGAATCCCCGGAGGAGGTATGGGAGTGGTTGGAGGTTAGGGGCGACGGGGTTCCACCGGGAGCCCGTGGTGGGTCCAAGGAGACATGGGGGAGCCGACTCCAGCGGCAACGGAGGCCCCGAGGCGGACGGAGACGACACTCTACGTCGGAACACGCTGAGGAACCTAGAATCACGGTTGGGGCTGATGGAGGAATGCTTCTGGAACCCTTGCTACTGGGGGCCAGGGCGGAGTCTCAAAACCCGCTGGAACCTACGGAAATCCTGGTCCCAGACACGATACCAGCTGCGGTGCGGGACATGACACCGTCGGACCTGGTGATTCAGGAGACTGGGGGAGCTGGGGCCCTGGAGGTGAATGGCCCGCCCTGAGGTGATGTAGGAGCCGTATATACTTTGTCTTTGGATGGCTACTGTGGCTCCCGGGGTGGAGAGGAGTATAGGTGGACACTGGATTGACATTGTTCCAGGAGCCACCAGACTTTGCATTGGGGGGGAAGAGGGGGGCCAGTGGATTTGCAGTGTGGGAATTGATTGATGTTCGGGAGGCGGGGGTACAACTGTTGGAATTGGTCCTGTATGGTCGACTACAGTTGGTCCGGAGCCGGGAGAATTCAATGCGTGCATTGGGTCATGCGGGGAGCTGGGGGGTGGGGGGTGTATGCAGTTCATAGTTGTGTGAGTGTGTGATGGGTTGTGAGGGGTGTGTGGGAAGGCTGTGCACGTCCTGGCACCAGCGGGGGAATGGCGGGTTGACAGGTTGGGTTGTTGTCGTTATCCTGCTCGTGGGGGGGGGGGAGGGGAATGTTCTGCTGATGTTGCAATTTTGAGGGGGGGGAGGAGGGGGGAACTGTTTGAAAATGTTGGTGTAGGCATCATGTGTATCACTGTTCAGGCCCCTAGGAGGCGGTATTTTGGCAGCAGACTGCATGGCCAGGCTGGGCACTTACAGGAGACATGGGATACAAATTTTTAACGTAGAATGTGCGTGGGTTGGGCACTTGTACCAAACGATATAGGGTCCTATCCTTCCTTCGGAGGCATGGCATATCGATTGCATGTTTGCAAGAAACGCATCTGAATGAGGAGGGGGCGCAAAAGCTTGCTAAAAAATGGCGGGGTCAGATCTTTCACTCTTCTTTTTCGACGTATGCGCGTGGGGTCTTGATCTGGGTAGCGCCCTGTGTCCCCCTCGCGGTACAGTATGCGGAGGCGGACGTTGAGGGCAGGTACCTGCTGCTGAGGGTGCTGTTGAATGGCAGGGACCTTACGCTACTTAATACATATGCGCCTAACGTAGATGACGCGACCTTCTACCCACAAATGCAAGACGTCTTAGTGTCGGACGTGGGCAGCCCTCTCCTGTGGTTCGGAGACTTTAACTGTGTCTTGGACCCTGTCCTGGATAGGCATCCTCCCCGAGCGGGGACGAAGCCTCGCATGACGGCGAGACTGCGCGAGGTCATGGCAAACTTGGGAGCGGTAGATGTGTGGCGCCAGAGTCACCCGTCACAGAAACTGTACACTTGTTACACCCCTACGCACGACACCCATAGCAGGCTAGATAGGGTCCTCGCCGCAAATATGGATGCGTTATACTCCCTGCAGGTCACCCATCTGGCCCGCTTCCTGTCTGACCACTCCCTGGTGTTGTGCGCTACGCAGGACGTCGACCAGCCTTGCCACCCTCGTACATGGCGGATGCCCGCGGAGCTCCTACAGGACCCATTGGGCAGAGATCATGTGCAGACTGCACTCACTAATTACGTAGACCTGAACTGGGAGGGAGACGACGTGCCCCTGTCGACGAAATGGGAGGCTCTGAAGGCGGTGGTACGGGGTGAATGCATGGCTCTTACCTATGGAGTCCGCCGACAGCTGACCCGCGAACTGCGGGAGGCCGAAGACTCCCTGCGGACTCGGCAGGCCTCACCAAACCCGGGGGACCCAGAACTGGCCCTGGAGCGGGAAGCCCAGGCGCAAGTACATGATATACTTACGCGCCTCGACAGATACACGCTGGGTCAATTTAGACAGCGCCTCCACAGGGAGGGGGACAAAACCGGCCGGTTATTGGCCTGGATTTTGAAGAAAGAAGCGGCCCCGGTTCAGATAGCTGCCCTGAGGGGCCCTGATGGGGTCATGGTCCATTCGGAGTCCGGTATATTGCGGGTTCTCAAAACACACCTGCAGCAGGTGTATACAGCAGATCCGCTGGTCACGGAGGAGTCCTATCAGTCATACCTTCGAGGAGTGACTCTGCCGGCCCTTCCGAGAGAGGCGGCGGAGGAATTGGATGGGGCCTTGACCCTCCACGAGGTGCGGGTGGCTATGGCAGGCTTACCGACGGCGAAATCCCCAGGGGGAGACGGGTTTCCTTCCGAGTTCTAGCACGCATTCGGGGATGTCCTCGGCCCCCTCCTCCTCCAAGTCTTCCATACGGCGCTGGAGGAGGGCGCTCTTCCGCCCACAATGTACCAGGGTGAGATCTGCATGCTTCTAAAGCCGGGTGGTGATGGATATGACCCCGCGGCGTACCGCCCTATCACAATGATTAACACGGATGTCAAGATACTGACCAAACTCTTAGCCACTCGGTTGGCGCCGTACATGGTCCAGTTGGTCCACCAGGACCAGTGTGGGTTCATCCCCGGACGCAACACCGCGATGAATCTACGGCGATTAACCCATGTTTTACATGAGGTGCGCGGTAGGGAGGACCCCCAGGTCCTAGTTTCGATAGACTTGGCCAAGGCATTTGACACGGTTAGCTGGGGGTACCTATCGGCGGTGCTTCAACAGGTGGGACTGGGGCCCGTGTTTTGCAAGTGGATCCAGATACTGTATCGGGCGCCTCGAGCCAGAGTCAAACTTGGGGCCACACGCTCGGAGGACTGGGCGTTGGGGAGAGGCACCCGCCAGGGATGCCCCCTCTCGCCACTCCTGTTCGCCCTGGCAATTGAGCCATTGGCGGTGGAAGTCCGTACCACGATGGCCCAATGGGGAATCAAGGTGGGGAGTAATGTCCACACGGTGTCCTTGTATGCAGACGATGCTCTGGTTTACTTAACATCTCCACAGGACGCGCTACCGGTTTTGCTTCAGCTACTGGACCGTTTTGGCGCAGCGTCGGGCCTGCGTAACAATGCAGGGAAGTCCCTGGTCTTCCCCCTAGCGGGATGTGAGGTGGACGCGCGCGAGGACTTGCCACGCCTGGGGCTGCGGTGGGAACCGGAGGCCTTCCGCTATCTGGGGATACAGGTGGCGTCGTCGGACGAACAATTGCTGGCCCGCAATGCGGACAGGGTGGTGCAGTCCCTACAACAGTCGGTGGCATTCTGGAACACGTTGCCTCTCTCCCTGATGGGACGACTGGCAGTGGCGAAAATGGTGATGCTGCCGCGAGTGCTATATGTGTTGCAGAATTCACTGTGCCCACTTCCCCCGCGGATATTCCGCACTCTCAATACACTCCTTACGTCCTTACTCTGGGCAGGCAGGCGTAGTAGGGTTGCTTTACACACAGTTGTCCGGAGCTGGGAGGAGGGGGGGTTGGAGGCGCCGAGATTCGACCTCTACTACTATGCAGCTCAGCTGTTGCCAGCTGCCAGGTGGTTCGCGGATGCGGACACCTGGGAACTACGGCTCCTCGCGGGGAGCGCGGATGAAAGAACAGTACAGATGGCCCTGATGCGCGGCAGGGGAGCGGACACGACACTGCCGTATATAGTGCGCCACACCGCAGCCATTTGGCAACGTGTGGTGGAAAAAATCCTACGGAGGGCCCCCTTCCACAGGGAACTGCCGATATGGATTATGGCCCCAGTGGTGGACATGGAGGTACACATGCCATTCCATGAATGGAGAGCGGGTGGGTGTGAACTGTTGGCAGATCTCTACCCGGATGACACGTTTCTATCTATCGAACGGGCGACGGAGAAGTTCGGTCTCGGTGAGGGCCAATTCCTACAGTACAGGGGCCTCCATGCGTTGGCTCGGGACACTTGGCCGCAATTCCCTGACGTGCCCCCTGTGTCCCATACCCTCAATGTTATCCTCTCCTGTGGTAGGGGCAGGAAGCTGATAACCCTATTGTACTCGGCCTTGCGGCGGGACTCCACCCCGCCGGTGCCCCCGGCGTGGGCGGCTTGGGAGGCTGACCTGGGAGTTGTGCTGGACCCGGCACAGCGCAAACGCATCGGTACCCTCACCCGGAAGGTGTCGTGCAATGCACGGTTCAAATTGACACACTTTAACTTTTTACACCGAACTTATGTGACTCTGGTTGCCTTGAAGCGTATTGCCCCGGACAAGCGAGATGACTGCCCTAGGTGTGGCGCGTCGGGTGCATCATTCCTCCATCTGGCGTGGGAGTGCCCGTTGGTTCACACCTTCTGGCAATCGGTAGTGGCACACATAAATGTAAAAATTACGTGCACATTCGTAAGGTTACTGAACTCCGGATGGAACTGACCCCCCTTCACTGCTTGTTAGCCTTAGTCCCCAAGCCCAGGAAGTGTAATTTGTCCTACAAAATGTTGCAACTACTTTTAGTACTGGCAAGAAGGAGGGTGGCCATCACATGGATGGGACAGAGGGCCCCAGAGATGTCACGGTGGCTTAGAGATGTAGGGGAATGGACCCTGGCGGAGGAAACCTTTATGCAAACAGTGCGTAGGGATGAGAAGCTGCAGGACGACCTGCTTGCGTGGAGAATGATGCGAGAGGTGGGAGAGGCAGCCGAGGACTCGGATGGAACAAGTGCGGAGTTGTTTACCCCTGGGGACACAGGGTCTGAAGATGAGGGTGGTGGGGAGGGTGAGGGAGGGCAGTGAGTTGGGGGAGTGCCTGACCGCACACGCACATGTAGGATACACCTGAGAGGAATTGTGTTTTAGTATCTGCAAGTTTCATGCCTAATATACGTAATGATTGCTGCTTTTTCTGCCGATAGGAGTGCCATAATGAGGTGAACGACCTGTGTACACATGTTTAGTCACAAATGCCGAAGTTTTGGGGGGGAGGGATCCATTGGGGAGTTGGGGGGTAACCTGTATAAAAGAAAAAGTAAAAGCAGATTAGAAAATCCTGCCGCGCAGTTACATGGCTAGGTTCAAGACCTGGCTTCCATGCTACCACCTACCACCGCCCGACCTTCGGGTTGTGGGCTGAAGGGCCGTGTACACAGCAGTATGTTATTGGCCATAATGTCGTTGATTTTTTGTAACTGTCGTCGCAACTGTTATATACTATCATTGTCTGCGACAAAAATAAAGTTTAAAAAAAAAAATGATATGAGCTTGTATATTGCGAGTTCCCCATCCTCAGGTAGGAGGTACCCAGGTGCCTGGATAGATGGGTCCTGAGGAGGGAGGTGGTTACGTTCCGGCTGGGTTGGAGGTGCTCTAAGGAGCTGATCCCATCTGGTTCGAGAACCCGGTCGTTACAGGTACCAGGGGGTTGATCCTAGGTTAATTGAATGGCTTTGAAAGTTCACTCTGACAACGGTTGTGATTGTTCCTCATTTACCGCAAATAATAATTCAGTTTCTTACAGAAACTATCTGAAATTATCTCGAAAACAGGCAGTTGATAACCTACCAGGGTTCAAGCACCCTGTGGACAAATTGGAATATGGGACGAGTATTGTGTGGCAATAGAACCTCTAAAAATATTCTGCTTGGAGATGTACCAAGAATCACGCTTGAATGTCACAACTTTTAAAAACAAGGTAGTCAGGAAAGTGTGGCGAATACATTGCAACTCTTTGCATTTTGGCAGCCCCAAGCAAATTTGAGAATAGAGTGGATGTATGTAGCAGAGACAAGTCTGTTCACCCAATGTGAGTGGCGAGATCCGCTTTGCTGATCTGCCTGAAGTTATGATGCTGCTGACAGTAGCGTGTCTGCTAAAAGTGATGGCGTGACTGGTGGAACTATAAAGCCAAATAAGAGAAAGTTATCTTCCGACACCACAGTCTTCGTGACTGAGACCAGTAACACTGAAGCCTCTGAGACTCACAGCAGTATTTTCTCCTTTCAGAGCGTTATTGCTGCAGATGGAGTGAAGCCAGGAAGTAAGCACATTACTAAGGTACCAACAAAGTTTAATATTGTTCATTTGTATTAACTGTTCCTCTTTTGCAGCATTTAGAAATGCATTTTCTAGTTTTGTTGCTTTTTGGTTAGCTTTTTATTGTAGGCTGTTATCTTCGGTTTAAAGGGAAAGATGTTGTAGTGTGTGACCTTAATGCTGAAGTTTGTATTTCATTACCATCATTTGTTTATCCTGGAAAATGTCCAGGGTGGAGGAGGTTTCCTGTTCAAGAGTTCTTTCTTCAGCTTTTGGGCAGTTGTTGCTCTATGGCGATCTGTGGTCCTGTTTCTCTGCTGTACTCATAGTAGCTCCTATCAGAGCTTCATCCTCCCGCCAACGATAATAAGATGCCAGGCATCACCCAGCACACAACACAGCCTATGATGGGCTACGTCTATCTGCTCGGCGCAGTTAGAGCGAGGATAAAGTTCTCCGGATCCATGAGGCTGTGAATGTAACCTAAGGGCTTAAGATGAAATGTAGAGCTTACCTCCTTCCTGAGTCGCTCCAGACTGCTGTGTGCAGGCCCGATAGCTGGCAGCACCCTGGAGTATGTATGTATAAATCAGATTATGTTGGAAGTAACCTGCAATATAGTGGCAGGCAGCACCCTGCCATTGAGTAGGATTTCTCACAGTATTTTATTTCCTGACACATTAATGGAGATAATCTTTTAACTGGCAGAAGAACAACACTGACCATACATTTTTCTGGGTTTGTCTTTAAAATGACGTACACATTAGGAATGGCATTTCGTTCTGCTGGAATAATAACACAAATTATCTTGCACTCTATGTTGTTGCATGGATTTTTGGCTGCAATGCATTCCATGTTTAATTCAAACGTGCTTTCTACAGGGCGCATACATGATTTGCTGCTGTAAAGAAATAATGCTCCTGTGTACTGTGGCAGACTCAGGAATATTGAAAAGCTTCATGATTTCTCTTTCAGCACTGCAGAGTAAAACCTTTCATTTTTTGACCCAATCATTTGGCAGAAACATAACTTAGTACCATTAAAATAGTTGTGATGGGGAACATTCATGTGGTTTTAGGACTGGCTCGACCAGAGTGCTTGCTGACTTGGAGGAGTATGGAGTGGACCACCTTGCCTGGTCCGGTGTGGAACCAAGCCAGCGATGCTTTGCTGCAGGCTCATTTGCCCTGATAGCTGGTCAACAGTTTGAGGAGGAGGAGGTGAAGAGCTGGCTAAGTGTGCCATGAGGCTGGCATTTCAGTAGATCCCTGAGAAGTGAGCTTTGAGTCGATGTAGTGTTCCTCTTATACCACGTGCAATTCATCCTCTCCAAAGCCTCAAGAATTCCTGGGTGTGAAGGGCGGCTGATTCTGATTGAGTGCTTGATAGTTTTCCAGAAACTCATGTTTTTGATTGTTCATGTTTGTCAGTAGTGAATGAAACACGCCCAGGCATTTTGTCTCTTCAGTTGACAGAAGCTGCAATAAAAGTTTCTTTGTTGTTGCAAAAAAATATGAATGGACAACGAGCCTCTGTAGGTCAAAGAATGGAAGGGCTGGGGAACTGTCAGTCATCTCACTGCTAAGCAGAGCCATGTCCTGCTTCATCCTCCGTCAGGCCTCTGATTTTGACCAACATCGCTTAGAACACTGGGACTTTAGAGCCCATCCTTTTAATGAGAAAAATAAAACTACAAGTCCCATAAGCAATAGTGGTGGAAGGTGTCACACATGACCTGGGACAACGTCCGATTCAGCACATCCAGTTCCATTTTTTAAGTATTTGAGACACTATTGAATTTATAACCTTTGTTTTTTAGGTCATGAGTCACCAGAATACTAAAAACGTGTCTTTTATTTTCAAGGTCAATTAAGTAATGGTCACCAGCTTGGAAGCTCTGTTAAATATTCAGTATTTGTCGTTGATCTCCATGTGTGGCTGGTTTGGGTCTGCCCCTGCATCGTTCCCGATAACTCACACAGGTAAGGAGCTTGTAGCAGCAACGTGATAACCCCATACTCGTCTGTAAGAAGTGTGCTCGGAGGCAGGTATCCGATCATTTTGTGTGAAGGGCCAATATCTGCTATGTACATTTGTTAAAATAAAACAATCAAATCACAGTATACTGTTCCGGAGGTTCAGTCCCAGCGACATTATCTGTAACTGAACGCAGACACCCTAGGAAGCATGTGCTTTTAAGGCAAGTTGCGTTCACTCACCTGAAGGTGACATGCTTCATCATTGGGCTATACACCTCACCAGGCTGACGCTACAATGCCTGGTGGGCACCACCAGAAGGCACTTTGTCGCAGATCTTTTATTAAGTACGCCTGATGCACATAGTAGGACAGAGGATGTTGTTTCATAAGATGTGAGATTGGTGAAAGTCTGAATATAAGATCAACTATCGACCAGTGCTACAATATATAGTTAATGTGATCTTCCTGGTCCATGTTGACATTAAAAACAGTGGCAGAGAAATTGAGGAACTAATCGCCCCTATCACTGTGTGAAAGTATCGATCACCTATGGACCTGCTGGTAAGCTGGGGTCTATACTTCAGGTCAACTTTGTTCATGCCCTGTGTAGCCATGGAGCAATCTGTTGGCATTTCATCAGGACCAAATATGGGAAAATGGGTAAATGTGACCTAATCTTCTCCACAACGTGAGGAGCTCTGTAACTCAAAGCCCTGCACCGTGCATAGGTGATACGGTGCCTATTAACCTCTTACTACCACAGGTGAGCACTGTCTAACAGAGTGCACTAGTTACGGTAACCCTTCTAAAATTCAGGACATACTGACTTATCCAATAGCGAGGACGCCGCATCAGAGGGCCACTGGTTTGAAAAGCACATGCTTCCTAGGGTGCCTGCGTTCAGTTAGAGATAATGTCTGTGGGACTGAACCTCCAGAACAGTATACTGTGAGTTGATTTATATGAAGAATGTGTATACTGGACTGTCATTTTCCTCAGCATCTCTTGTGATATGTAAAATAAAACATAACACACCAGGAGGCCAACACATCTATCATACATTTAATGCAAAAATATCAAAAGGCCAAGCAGACTAACAAGTGACAATTGTCTTCGCAATGGACGAGAGCATCCACCCTATAGCAAGTTGGAGTATATAATGCTAATGCTACACAAGTTATTTTTATACACTTTTCTCCTAATACAAGTCAGTGAAACATGCACACGTGATAGAAACAGTTACTGAAACAACACTAATGAGTAGGAGGCAGGATCTTCTCTCCAGAGGAATGTGAGGAGTCCGTGAGGTGCAGATAAAAGATTCACAGATAAGCTGCAGAATTCGCTGTTTCTGAAAATAACACTTCTGTTTGTCAATATTCAATTTACTACAAGATGCAGGAAAGTGTGCTGATTGACATAACTAAATAAAATGGTTCTGGGCCCTAATAGAATCATGTAACTTTGCAGGCACATTAAGGCGAACAGACAGATCAAATTAATATAAGAATATTGTAATTTGGTAATGTAATATATCAATGCACGTTGTGGCATTCATGTGTAACCAATTATCGGTATTAAAGAAACCAGTATATCCAGTTATGCTTTCTCAATTCCTTCTTTCTAGAGGCCACCACTGCTGCTACCCAGCTGTATTCAGCAGTGCCTCCTGTGACCTGGAATCCTGTATTTAATCAATACCAAAGGTCGTCAATGCTGCTAGCCAACTCCGGTCACTGGTGCCACTCGCACCCCACCACCCTTGGGCCTGTTATTCTTTTAGCCGGCTCAAGTCAGCAGTGGCCCCTTAGACCTGTATGTAAGCCTACTAGTTAGCTCCTGTTAGTACTGGCCCCTGGGACTTGTTATCATTCTAGCCAACTTGAGTCATTAGTTGCACCTTGGGACTAGTGATCATACCAACCAACTTCAGTCAGTATTGGCCCCCTGAGGCCTATATGGTCCGGGATGCCCGCCACCCCTTCCACCACAAATCCCAATGGTAGGAGACAGACACAGTTTGAACTTTTGGAATGCAGGGGGGCCTCACGACCCCCCCGGCCGTATTTATTAAAATATGAAACAACATTTTAAACTTTAAATTAAAACGTTTCATGTATCATGTACAAAATTCAACTTTGATTACATTTGATGAAGACAGGTATCCAGGCTAACCTTAACAAATCTCTAATACAAAGATTTTCCTAACCAAGTCTAACATCATGACATAATGCATTTCAGGAATTTTGTACATCTTATTGTTAGGGGCCAACGGCAAGGTCTTAACCGGTGTCAGATCCCTATCACCAATTTCCGCCCTCACGTGTGAGTGGTGCATGCGCAGAGGACTTTACCCTTGTAGCCAACTGTAACTTCCCTTGTCGTGGGGGCCCCCTTTTACTCGACGCCATCTTAAGGTCGTCCGAGTTCCCGTGCGGGGTATCCGTAAGAAGGACAGCGTGGACTCCCCCCCTTTCCCCGCACTCTCTTCTGCCGGAGCGGATATCCGGCCCCCGGGAAATTCGTGGGAGGGGCATATAGCCATCTCTCCCTGGGAGGGGCCTATGGCCGTCTCTCCCTGGGCGATCCCATCCGTATTGGGTGCCGCCCCCCGTGGGAGGGGCCAATGGCCACCTCCCCCTGGGCGCTCCCATCCATAATGGGTGGCGCCCCCCCTAGGGACCTTGAAATCACTGCTCACCGATCATGACCTTACCGCCCGACCGAAGACTAAATAAATACGACAGTTAGTTACCTACTAGGGGAGAAAAAACCTACGCTTAATCTTAAATTAAAGCTAGGTATAATGGACTATAACATTGCTACAAAGGAGAAAAGGTCCTATAGCAGAGAACGTTTTTTATTGCATACATTCCATTACATTTCTACAAAGGAAAAAAGGCCTATGGGCAAGTATTCAGTTGCATGCATACTCTTGGCATCGATTTAGGATGAGAGCAACAATTCCAACAAGACGTTTATTCATTATTATCAAATTGCGACTCAGAACTTTGTTTACTCGCAAACCTCTGCAACAGGGGCTGGTGGGTGGGTCAAAAAATGCAGCTTGTTCCCTTCAGGGCTCACAAGCAACGAGGGGTGCAGCCTTCAGAGCGCAGGAACAAGAGGACGCTTGCCTGAATTCCCGTGCCTTTTATCTTGCAGCGGGAAGGCGGGGCAGCATCTCCATCCCGCCCAGAGGTGCACGGACTTCCGGGCGGGTGTTAGGACAACCCTTTTAAGCGGCGGGGGCGTGCTCCAACCACGCCGCTATGGGCATACCGGCCGGGACACGCCCCCGCCCACAAAGGTTCCCCGGGGGATCGGGGCACCCAGCCATACGTTCGGGGTGACCGCGTGGTCTTCCCTTTCCATATGGTCTGGGATGCCCGCCACCCCTTCCACCACCAATCCCAATGGTAGGAGACAGACACAGTTTGAACTTTTGGAAGGCAGGGGGTCCTCACGACCCCCCCGGCTGTATTTATTAAAATATGAAACAAAATTTAAAACTTTAAATTAAACGTTTCATGTATCATGTACAAAATTCAACTTTCATTACACTTGATGAAGACAGGTATCCAGGCTAACCTTAACAAATCTCTAATACAAAGATTTTCCTAACCGAGTCTAACATCATGACATAATGCATTTCAGGAATTTTGTACATCCTATCGTTAGGGGCTAACGGCAAGGTCTTAACCGGTGTCAGATCCCTATCACTAATTTCCGCCCTCACGTGTGAGTGGCGCATGCGCAGAGGACTTTACCCTCGTAGCCAACTGTAACATCCCTTGTCGTGGGGGCCCCCTTTCACTCGACGCCATCTTAAGGGCGTCCGAGTTCCCGTGCGGGGTATCCGTTAGAAGGACAGCGTGGACTCCCCCCCTTTCCCCGCACTCTCTTCCGCTGGAGCGGATATCCGGCCCCCGGGAAATTCGTGGGAGGGGCATATAGCCGTCTCCCCTGGGAGGGTCCTATGGCCGTCTCCCCCTGGGCAATCCCATCCGTAATGGGTGCCGCCCCCGTGGGAGGGGCCAATGGCCACCTCCCTCCGGGCGCTCCCATCCATAATGGGTGGCGCCCACCCTAGGGACCTTGAAATCACTGCTCACCGATCATGACCTTACCGCCACAGGCCAGATAGTTGACCGACTATCTGGCCCCCCACACCTCCTATAGGTCATGTCTCCTCAATCCCACTAGCCAAGCTACCATGTCTCCTATCAATAAGTCATTCCCCAACCTGGACAGGTGTACCCCATCATCTGAATAACAGTGATTGCCCCAGATGCACCCATGAGATATGCTTTGAAGATGAGCAGAGAGAAACAATTTCTCCATTTTATTGTTGACCCTCTTTACCGAATGGTTCAACGCTGTTGTGGACAATCCACCCCGCCATACCCTCCTCAGAATCATGTGAGACCAAGCTATTGTACATCCCAGGAGCGTCTTTGCTAACCAACTAACTGCAGAAAGTATGTGCTCGATTAAAGCCCGTCTGCCCAACCTTACCAAGTCATTGCCCCCAATGTGCACTATGACTACAGATGGCGGTGACCTGTGCCACCCTAACAATTCTTCCACAAAACTTTGCAGTCCGTCAATACACAGGCCGCCCTTCCCATGGAAGGACACCCTGAAACCATATTCCTCAGATGTGTGGATCGCATCACCTGTCTTGAATATGTCCGCGGCATGCCTCACGTATGAGTGGCCCACGACCCAGACCACTCGTCTTCCATTCCTTGTTCCTGAAGTGGTGGTTAGCTGATACTGGGCCGGTCCCAATTTCCGCCCTGCGTCACAGGCTCGTGAAACTGTAATCCAAACAAAAGACAACAAGCGTGAGTGCACTTCTTCAGTAACTTACAACATGTGCAGCCGCACGTACCGTTTGAAACAATTCGAAGACCAGCGGCCTAATTGTTTAACATTGTCTGAGCCATTGCTTCTGTAGCGGCCCCTATCCTGAATGAATGGGTCCCAAAATCAATCGGGTTCAAGCCCGCAGCTGCAATTGTGATTGCCAGCACCCTCTGGAACTGAAACTTTGTTAACGGGGTGCCGTCAGCATGTAGCAGCAAGGCCCCCCCACGTTGTCAACCTATGTTTTAGGTAGGCCTCAACATGCCTCACTGGACAACAGGGACTACCTGGAGCGCGCTGCAACACAATGCTATTCCCCTGAGCCTCCTGGTCCGTCTTTGACCTGGCTATCGTGATCAGCAGGGAATCCCTCCTCACTTGCGTGTGATCCCTGCGCAGACCGCCCTCTGTATCTCTTTTGTTGGCAGCCACTAGTTCGCTTTCCCGCAGGGCCCCATAGAACGCCAACGCAAATGCTGCCCGGAATAGTACGACCTCGCTAGGTGAGGAGCATGTCTCCTACAGTTTAGCCAACAAGGAGGTCAATCTGTCAAATCCTATTGGGTGCCTGGTATCCTTTTTGCGCCCCTCTAGGCGCCGCCAGCCACGCAACGCCTTTCTGACTACAAAGGAGTCCATCGGGTCCCTGATCCCATGGAGCTGAGCCATAAATGATATGGCGGCCTTATACCGACTGGCGGTTCCCGCCGACCGGCCCTCCTCATGAAGTGCCACTAAAAATTGGATAAAGGACCCCTCCTGATCCATCTATGCTCCCATGCAGGGCCCAAAAAGGCGCAGTACGAGCGGAACGCCCCTTCATAAGCTTTCCTTGTCCTGGGCACTAAACTGGCTGCCACAAGGTTTTGTAGTCCGGGGCGCCGATTTGCCATAATGCTTCGGGAAATGGTGCTGCCACTAGCTCCGCTGAGGGTAAACAATCCCTGAAAGCCTGCATTTTGAAACGAGAGAGCACATCAGCTGCATTATTCAGTACTCCCGGCACATGTTTTGCCCTAAATTGTACATTTAGTCTTAAGCATTTCAACACAATTTCTTTCAACAATCGCAATATCCACTTGCAGCGTGCTGCCTGCTGGTTAATGCACTCAACTACAGTCATGTTTTCGGACCAAAATACCACCGAGCGGTCTCGGAACTCTTCTGGCCAGGCCGACAGTGCTACCCAGATGGGGAATAGCTCTAGAAAGCCAATGTTGCTCGTCAAACCACTTGTTTCCTACCATGCTGGCCATTTTTGGGCCGACCAGCGGTTACCAAGGATCGCGCCAAACCCCACACTGCCCGCAGAGTCCGTCCATAAACCTAGTTCTGCCGAAGAGGCCGGGGCTTTGCTCCAGACTACTCGGCCGTTGAAATCCGACAGGAATGCCAGCCAAATGAGCATGTCCTGGCGAACCTCTGCTGACAATCTCGTGCGATGGTGCCCTTCCTTGAGGCCAACCATGGCCTGGGCAATGGATCGTTAGAAAGGGAGAGCCATCGGCATAACCCTCAATGCAAAGTTAAGCTGACCCACTGTTTGCTGTAATTGGTGCAGTGTCACTTTTTCGTTCCGAAGACATTGCAACAAGGAGGCCCTGAATTTGGCGATATTCTCCGCCGGCAAGCGGAAGCAACCCTCCACGGAGTCTAGTTCGATACCCAGAAACTCCAGGGAGGTAGTTGGCCCCACCGTCTTACCTGGCGCCAACGGTACCCCGAAACCCCGCATGAGCACGCAGAAATCTTGCAATGCCTGTGCACAGTCCCGAGAGCCCGCTGGGCCGAGAAACAGGAAATCATCGAGATAATGCATCACATGTTGGTGCCCTGAGGCCTTCGAGAATACCCACTCTAAGAATGAGCTAAACATTTCAAAATAGGCACATGAAATAGAACAACCCATCGGCATGCACATATCCATGTAGTACTTCCCCTGAAATGTAAAACCCAACAAGTGCTGATCCTGGGGATGCACCGGAAGCATTATATTTCATTACATTTGATGAAGACAGGTATCCAGGCTAACCTTAACAAATCTCTAATACAAAGATTTTCCGCGTGGATTCCCCCCCTTTCCCCGCACTCTCTTCCGCCGGAGCAGATATCCGGCCCCTGGGATTTTCGTGGGAGGGGCATATAGCCGTCTCCCCTGGGAGGGGCCTATGGCCGTCTACCCCTGGGCAATCCCATCCGTATTGGGTGCCGCCCCCCGTGGGAGGGGCCAATGGCCACCTCCCCCTGGGCGCTCCCATCCATAATGGGTGGCGCCCACCCTAGGGACCTTGAAATCACTGCTCACCGATCATGACCTTACCGCCATAGGCCAGATAGTTGACCGACTATCTGGCCCCCCCCACACCTCCTATAGGTCATGTCTCCTCAATCCCACTAGCCAAGCTACCATGTCTCCTATCAATAAGTCATTCCCCAACCTGGACAGGTGTACCCCATCATCTGAATAACAGTGATCGCCCCAGATGCACCCATGAGATATGCTTTGAAGATGAGCAGAGCGAAACAATTTCTCCATTTTATTGTTGACCCTCTTTACCGAATGGTTCAACGCTGTTGTGGACAATCCACCCCGCCATACCCTCCTCGGAATCAAGTGAGACCAAGCTATAGTACATCCCAGGAGCGTCTTTGCTAACCAACTAGCTGCAGAAAGTATGTGCTCGATTAAAGCCTGTCTGCCCAACCTTACCAAGTCATTGCCCCCAATGTGCACTATGACTACAGATGGCGGTGACCTGTGCCGCCTTAACAATTCTTCCACAAAACTTTGCAGTCGGTCAATACACAGGCCGCCCTTCCCATGGAAGGACACCCTGAAACCATATTCCTCAGATGTGTGGATCGCATCACCTGTTTTGAATATGTCTGCGGCACGCCTCACGTATGAGTGGCCCACGACCCAGACCACTCGTCTTCCATTCCTTGTTCCTAAAGTGGTGGTTAGCTGATACTGGGCAGGTCCCAATTTCCGCCCTGCGTCACAGGCTCGTGAAACTGTAATCCAAACAAAAGACAACAAGCGTGAGTGCACTTCTTCAGTAACTTACAACATGTGCAGCCGCACGTACCGTTTGAAACAATTCGAAGACCAGGGGCCTAATTGTTTAACATTGTCTGAGCCGTTGCTTCTGTAGCGGCCCCTATCCTGAATAAATGGGTCCCAAAATCAATCGGGTTCAAGCCCGCAGCTGCAATCGTGATTGCCAGCACCCTCTGGAACTGAAACTTTGTTAACGGGGTGCCGTCAGCATGTAGCAGCAAGACCCCCCCACGTTGTCAACCTATGTTTTAGGTAGGCCTCAACATGCCTCACTGGACAACAGGGACTACCTGGAGCGCGCTGCAACACAATGCTATTCCCCTGAGCCTCCTGGTCCATCTTTGACCTGGCTATCGTGATCAGCAGGGAATCCCCCCTCACTTGCGTGTGATCCCTGCGCAGACCCCCCTCTGTATCTCTTTTGTTGGCAGCCACTAGTTTGCTTACCCGCAGGGCACCATAGAACGCCAACGCAAATGCTGCCCGGAATAGTACGACCTCGCTAGGTGAGGAGCATGTCTCCTCCAGTTTAGCCAACAAGGAGGTCAATCTGTCAAATCCTATTGGGTGCCTGGTATCCTTTTTGCGCCCCTCTAGGCGCCGCCAGCCACGCAACGCCTTTCTGACTACAAAGGAGTCCGTCGGGTCCCTGATCCCATGGAGCTGAGCCATAAATGATATGGCGGCCTTATACCGACTGGCGGTTCCCGCCGACCGGCCCTCCTCATGAAGTGCCACTAAAAATTGGGTAAAGGACCCCTCCTGACCCATCTATGCTCCCATGCAGGGCCCAAAAAGGGGCAGTACGAGCGGAACGCCCCTTCATAAGCTTTCCTTGTCCTGGGCACTAAACTGGCTGCCACGAGGTTTTGTAGTCCGGGACGCCGATTTGCCATAATGCTTCGGGAAATGGTGCTGCCACTAGCTCCGCTGAGGGTAAACAATCCCTGAAAGCCTGCATTTTGAAACGAGAGAGCACATCAGCTGCATTATTCAGCACTCCCAGCACAGGTTTTGCCCTGAATTGTACATTTAGTCTTAAGCATTTCAACACAATTTCTTTCAACAATCGCAATATCCACTTGCAGCGTGCTGCCTGCTGGTTAATGCACTCAACCACAGTCATGTTATCGGACCAAAATACCACCGAGCGGTCTCGGAACTCTTCTGGCCAGGCCGACAGTGCTACCCAGATGATGAATAGCTCTAGAAAGCCAATGTTGCTCATCAAACCACTTGTTTCCCACCATGCTGGCCATTTCTGGGCCGACCAGCAGTTACCAAGGATCGCGCCAAACCCCACACTGCCTGCAGAGTCGGTCCATAAACCTAGTTCTGCCGACGAGGCCGGGGCTTTGCTCCAGACTACTCGGCCGTTGAAATCCGACAGGAATGCCAGCCAAATGAGCATGTCCTGGCGAACCTCTGCCGACAATCTCGTGCGATGGTGTCCTTCCTTGAGGCCAACCATGGCCTGGGCAATGGATCGTGAGAAAGGGCGAGCCATCGGCATAACCCTCAATGCAAAGTTAAGCTGACCCACTGTTTGCTGTAATTGGTGCAGTGTCACTTTTTCGTTCCGAAGACATTGCAACAAGGAGGCCCTGAATTTGGCGATCTTCTCCGCCGGCAAGCGGAAGCAACCCTCCACGGAGTCTAGTTCGATACCCAGAAACTCCAGGGAGGTAGTTGGCCCCACCGTCTTACCTGGCGTCAACGGTACCCCGAAACCCCGCATGAGCACGCAGAAATCTTGCAATGCCTGTGCACAGTCCCGAGAGCCCGCTGGGCCGAGAAACAGGAAATCATTGAGATAATGCATCACATGTTGGTGCCCTGAGGCCTTCGAGAATACCCACTCTAAGAATGAGCTAAACATTTCAAAATAGGCACATGAAATAGAACAACCCGTCGGCATGCACATATCCATGTAGTACTTCCCCTGAAATGTAAAACCCAACAAGTGCTGATCCTGGGGATGCACCGGAAGCAACCTAAATGCGGATTCAATATCCGATTTCGCTAACAATGCACCGGGGCCTAGGCGATTCAACATTACCACTGCATCATCGAATGATGCATACTTCACACTGCAAATGTCTGCATCGATCGCCTCATTAACGGAAGCCCCCCTTGGTGCAGATAAATTATGAATGAGCCTGAATTCTCCAAGCTCCTTCTTGGGAACTACCTCTAATGGGGAACATACAAAATTGGACGTTGGTGGTTCACCGAACGGTACTGCAACCCGCCCCAAACGAACCTCTTTTGCGATTTTTGTGGCGGCCACTGCCGGGTTGTGCTGAACCGATAGTTGGTTTTTGCATGAGGGGGTCCCCCTGAAAATCACCCGCTGGGATCCTGAAGCCATACGGGAAGCCATCTCGCAGGATCCCAGCGGACACGTGATCAGGGTATTTGTTCATCCAGGGCGTCAAAGCCAGAATATCCACGGGCGATTGCTTGGACCTCCGAGGCACCGTGTCAATCCTGCTTGGTACCCCCTTTTCCTCCAGTATTATTGCCTCTGGATCGGCAGCTCGTCTCGGGGTGGGATGTGTTACCACAACCTGCGTAGGCATGCCTGAACCTGCATGTTCCCTGCGGCCTGTTACACGTTCCTTTGTTAAAACCCCAACACACCCCTCGCTTATTCCCATTCCTTCCCGATCTAGATGGAGTATCTCCCCTGTAGGTTGGTCGAAAAGGGCTGTGGATGTTTCTGCTGAAAGGCCCTGGAGCCGTTTGCACCCGGCAGGAACTGTGCATGCCAAGATACAATGTCTAAACAATCCCAAGTCAGTGTTTCATTAAACTCTTTTACTTTTCTAAATGCCACATCATACCCTTTCCATTCTTCTCCTCCATACTTCTCATGGAAGCCCGTGATCCTGCTCTGGTAGCAAGCAAGGTCTCCCAACAGTTCTGGTGTTCGCTCACCCATAATCGCTACAAAAACAGAGAAAGCCCTGATCCAGTTCATCATGGACTCTTCCACCCTGAATTCAGCCATCTTTGCCCTCCATACACTGGGGTGCCATAAATCCTTCTGAGTTTTTGCAAATTCCAACTCACATTTGTCTGTCAACAATGAAAACATATTTATATATTTGTTTGCCCACACCATCTCCTTCGTTGCCATAGGAACATGTTGCGCCAAGCATTCCCGCCTTGATGGTACAGCACCCTTCCCCATTATTGGGAGCGATCTCTTACCGGCTTCTGATGTACCTCCGGTTGAGTCCGTTGACTTATTTCGATTTTCGGCCGGGTTCGCCACCTGCGGAGAGATAGAAGGCACGTTCATTGCCCCAGCGCCCCTTGTCTGCCTGAGCTGTTCGATAATCTGCCTAGCTTCCTCGGCTGGATCTTCCACAGCTGCGGTTCCGCCCGCTCCCTTCTTTAACCAAGGTAACACAGCCGCCAACTGAATCGCTAATTCGGGAGGCATTTGGTCGCTATCCAGCAGTGTGATAACCACAGGGATTGGCAATCCCCCATCCGGTGTGGGTACCGGGCTGGACGCTGGTGCTACTAGGAACCACCGGGACCTCCATCGGGACTGGGGCCTCGCTAGGACCCGCTTTCCCCTTCTTCATTTTCCCCTTACCCCCCCCCGTGGGATAATGTTTGGCAAAGCAGGCCCCACGATCCTCTTAGGTCGCCCTGAGGGCCCTGCTTGGGCCTCCACTCTTTTTCGGAGGGCTGCTAAGCTGCGACCCAGCTGGTCTACTTTACCGAATTTCCTGTCCATCGCCGACACTTGGCTCACCAGTGTGCGCAGCATTCGTTCCATCTCGGAGCTCTTTCCACTCTTCTTACCAGGCATATCTGCGTTCTGTTTTATCTCTGCCTGTTTTCCAGTAGCGACTCGGACTCCAGCTACGCCTTGATGACTGAAACAGAAAAAATAACGATTACACGTTCAAAAAATGCAGCTTGTTCCCTTGAGGGCTCACGAGCGACGAGGGGTGCAGCCTTCAAAGCGCAGGTACAAGAGGACGCTTGCCTGAATTCCTGCGCCTTTTATCTTGCAGCGGGAAAGCGGGGCAGCGTCCCCATACCGCCCAGAGGTGCACGGACTTCCGGGCGGGTGTTAGGACAACCCTTTTAGGCGGCGGGGGCGTGCTCCAACCACGCCGCTATGGGCATACCGGCCGGGACACGCCCCCCTCCCGCAAAGGTTTCCCGGGGGATCAGGGCACCCAGCCATACGTTCGGGGTGACCGAGTGGTCTCCCCTTTCCATTATCCTGCTAAGAAACTCGAGTCAGCAGTGACCCCTGTACCTTAAATCCTGCTAATCTACAAAACCAGAGGTCAACTATACTGCCAACCAGTTCCAGTCAATATTGACATGTATTGTTACCCTGCCTGTAATGCATACCAGAGGCTAGCGTTGTTTCTAGCCACCTCCAGTCACCAGTGGCTGTCACATATTATCCTCAATAGGATCAATGCCCAAGGCCTGTGCAGCTGCTAACCTGCTCTAGTCAGTAGTGACCTCCCAGACTTGTTATTCTGCATCTAATCAACAAGACTTCGGCCCTAATAGCACTCACCCCACATCCTTATGGTATATTAGCAATGTAATTAATTTACATCATACGGTAGGTACTGCACTATTTTACACGATCCCAAAAACAAATAAAATCAAAATTTGCCTAACCGTTCAGCACTCCACCTTGTCAAAAATGACCAAATCACACCAAGCACTATAGCCTACCACATCACATGGCACACTCAGCCACAACATGACAAGATGCCACGGTAGGGATTTGGGCCATTAATCCTCTGTTCGAGGCATGTATGCTGTAGATGCACATGCTTTGCATACTCCTGCCATCTTGTGTTGGGTCCGGATGTTTGCAAGTTGTTTTTCTTTGAAATAGTCTGTCCGGAAACGTGATAAGGTGACTCCACCTTAGGTGATAGTGCGCATGGGCATTGACCCCATTGTAAGATTGTTTTTTACCCCAAACAGGTTTGGATGTGTAGTGCTGCGCTCTGAAACCGCTCTTCGGGTTCCCCTCAGTGCGCAGTCCACTCTACCCTAAACGGTAATGTTTCAGTACCCGTTTACCTGTTCTGCGCGTTTCAAATAGATCGACAAACTCTCCATTTTCGATAGAAAACCTCGTGGGCAACCGTCGGGCCTTGCTGCGTAGGGCCAGCCATCTGCAAATGGAACGGACTCCATTCCATTTCTGTCCTGGGTGCCACGCCAAGTACCCTAGCACCGACCTACATCAAGTTTGTAACTTGTGCCTCTCTCCAGTGCACAAGGAGAAAGACTGTGGCGCTTGTCCAAGAGGACTCTACCCGATCATCAGGCTCGATGACGAGAGAGGCAGTGTCAAAGCATTCAATACTTTTGGATATCTTCGGGGAAGAATCTGACCAAGACGAGATAGAAGCATCCGCCGTAGAAGAAGAGGCTCATCTCTATGCCAGAGCGCAATCGGTAGGGCATGATGGGGCAGCCATGTGATTGCAATTCTACATCATGCCAGTACCATAGGCGACTGACCAAATGTATAGGTTATCTTGTGCCCTTCTGGCATCTAAAGAGGCCTAATAAACAGCATTTGGGTGTCAGCTCAATACTTAGTTGTGTGGCATGCACCATTTCTTCAACAGTTGGTTGCCAGAAGGAGTGTATTTCATCGCAGGACCATGGTTAATGTAAGAAATCGGCCCCCACAGTGTTGTAGCGCAAGCATATATCTGGGCAAGACCCGATCATTCAATGAAGGTGTTGTGGCGTTAAGTAGGTTCTTTGCAGAAAATTATAATGTATCAGTCGAAAATGTGCATTACTAGAAACCATGCGTATTAGTACACAGGCCCGCTGCCAGTCTTGATCTTCCATTGGAATGTCAAAGACTGAATTCCAGGCCTCTTGTGCCCAAGTGTGTAGTGCCTACTGTATCTGATCGCATTGTTCTGTAAAGATGCATAATTAAGTGTCTACACGCTCCATAGGTTAGCAGTCCCTCAAGGGTTTGAGTATGCGGTGGATAGTATGGCCAGGTGTGCTTAGATGTGTCTACCAAGCCTGCATATTATTTTTATTTTTAAAAACAAAGAGCTTTTCTTGCCAGATCCAAAGCAGACTACTATCTTTATTCACCCAAAGACTGGTCACATAGTCACCAAGCCACCTACAAAGAGGAAACCAGATCATTTATCACAAATTCCAGTTCCTCCAAAGAAGATTCATAGAGCGACTAACACTTCACCACCACCACCTGTTAACCCTAATTTAATTATTTCGCCACCATACTCTCCCGAATCAGAGGATAGTGACAATTCACAAGGGCATGGGCAATTAGATGAAAACATAATGCCATTAGATCCTGATGATTCACCACACGAACCAGACCCATGGCATGATTATAGTACTGATCCCGATCTAACAAATGATCCGGACTGCTACCCCTCAAAACCATCCCCACCGGATGACAATGTGGGGTTTGCCCAACTAATCAACAGAGCTGCTACATATCACATGCTCAAGCTTCATTTAGACCCTGTAGAAGATTTTTTTTATTGGAGACTTTTGCACAACCACAAAAATCTACTCATGTCGTACCCATGCTACAAGGCCTCCTTAGGCATGCTCCTTAGGTGTTCAAAGACCCAGTTAGAGCTGCTAGGGGTCTTAACCCCAGAGTAGATAAAAATACAAGACAGCTCCCAGTGACCCTATGTACATTAAGGGCCAACTTCCCTTAGATTCACTAGTAGTTGCCAATGCACGCAAACGTGCAAACTCCCAATGGTCAGGTGACACACCACCTCCTGACAAAGAATCCAAGTTATTAGACGCGTCAGGTAAACGTATGGCGTCTCAAGCTGCTAATTCTTGGAAAATAGCAAACCCACAAGCCCTTCTAGCAAGATACGATAGTGCTCACTATGATGAGCTGGAAAAGCTCATTCAACATCTGCCCCAAGAATATAAGGACAAACCTAATGACCTTATACAAGAAGGCAAACTTATAACCAATACCTCAATCAAATGTGCGCTTGACGCAGCTGACACCGCCTTACGTGCAATAAATACTAGCGTTCTGCTACAGAGACACGCCTGGCTCAGGGTATCTGGATTTAAGCAAGAGGTGCAAAATACGATCCTAAATCAACCTTTTGATCAACAGCATCTCTTTGGACCTGCAGTTGACGCATCTCTAAAAAAAATTTAAAAAAACACAAACAGCAAAGTCTATGGGAGCCTTACAGTCACCATCTGCCAGAGGCTCCTTTTGTTGCTCCTTTTATAGAGCCGGTTCCAAAAGTAATACATAAGAACATCCACGCGCTTTGCTGAGACTGCTCTGAGAGGACGCTGGGCTGCGAGGCTTTGTGTTTTAATCCGCCACTTCTTGCGGAACCCGCTGCGCGGGTCCCGCTTCGCTGGATTGCCAGCTCAACTACCTGGACTCCTATGTGATTGCTCCTGGGGTTTGCCGAGGGTAAGGCAGGGCTGCGAGCAGAGTGCTTGCGCCGGCCAGGGACTACCTGTCCCAGAAGCAACGGCGGCCGGATCAACTGCACCTGGGCTGCTCTCCCCGCCTGCCCCTCCCCATCTGGTTTAAAACCTGTGCAGTTCATGCTTCGTTGGGACGCTTTGCTGAGACTGCTCTGAGAGGACGCTGGGCTGCGATGCTTTGTGTTTTAATCCGCCACTTCTCGCGGAACCCGCTGCGCGGGTCCCGCTTCGCTGGATTGCCAGCTCAACTACCTGGACTCCTGTGTGATTGCTCCTGGGGTTTGCCGAGGGTAAGGCAGTGCTAGCGCCGGCCAGGGACTACCTGTCCCAGAAGCACCGGTGGCCGGATCAACTGCACCTGGGCTGCTCTCCCCGCCTGCCCCTCCACTTTACCCATAGTCCTATAAATTCCTTAGAGTAACCCCGCTGCGTGGGAGCGAGCGGGAGCGACCGGGAGAAGCCCGAGACAAGGGCGGGACAGTCTGCGACAGTCCGCGACTGGCAGAGACTGGACTGGGCCAAGAACGCTGTCAAAAATACTTGTGAGTTAATCTGTTATTAACGGTAGTTCATGACATCTCAGTAAGTACTGAAGGATATAAGGGGAGGTTTCATACACTTTTGATAGTAGCAGCTCCTGGAACATAGGCTTGTTATACATCTTGGGTCATTGTTGGTATCCATAGTCTTTACCAGTATGTCTAAACAAAAACAAGGTACACTACCTGCAAACACAATAGATAATTACTTATTTCAAGTGGTCACCAAGATTAATAACGATAGAAGGTCCTCTCTGGGACTGAGCCCAACCTCTAGCATCAATCTAATCGAAATATCTCGAACTAACCTCATTGATTCAGAAAATATTAGTGAAACATTGGTGCTCTCCCAAAACATGACTGAGAGCCCCGCTGATAATGTGACTCCACCTACCACTTCTAGTAATATTTTGAATTTAAATTTGAATTTAAAATTATTTATTTAGCGCACGTTCACCAGCGGTTTCATGGCGCTGCAACTTGCAGATGGCAGGGCAGGAATGGCAAAAATAAAACTAAGGGAATTCGAACTGCAGGAGGACTAATTGAAAACTTTGGTGAACAAATGAGCTTTAAGCTGTTTCCTGAATTGCGGATAGAGAGTCGAGGCTCTGAGCTCTGGAGGCAGGGAGTTCCAAAAGAGTGGAGCAAGGGTCGCAAATTTCGATCCTCCCCATTTCTTCCTCCGGAACCGCGGGACTGTGAGAAGGGATTTGGTGGATGAACGTAGTTCCCTGGTAGGAACATAGGGGATGATCTCAGATGAGATAAAAGCCGGTGCCGTGCCCAGTCGAGCTTGGATGGTGATGGCAGCGAGCTTGAACTGGACACGCTCATGGACTGGGAGCCAATGCAAAGATTTGAGGAGGTTGGTGACATGGTGGAACTTAGGCAATTTAAACACCAAGCGCGCCGCCTGGTTCTGAATCTGCTGCAACCGCCTTAGACTATATGCAGGTATACTAGCATATAGGGCGTTGCCGTAATCTAGGCGGGAGATGACCATTGCCAGGGTAATCAATTTCAGAGCGTCAAAAGAAAAGAAACGGGACACCTTGCGTATAGTGCGCAGTGAAAGAAAGGAAGAGGACACCACAGAACTAACCTGGGAGTGAAGGGTGAGCTGGGAATTGAGTTTGATGCCTAATGTTTTTACTGAGGTGGAGGGGACAGGTGGAGAGCCTAGGGAATGGGGCCAAAACAGAGGAGACCAGGGACTGGATGAACCACCCGTCAACACGAGCTCAGTCTTGTCTGGGTTGAGTTTCAGATGGTTGTGGTTCATCCAGTCTCGGATGTGAATCATAGTAGATTGAAAATTAGAGACAGAAGAAGGGGAAGAAGACAGATTAAAGACAAGTTGGAAGTCATCCGCATAATTATATACGGAGACCTCCATCTGCTGCAGTGAGAAAATAAGAGGGGCGATGTAAAGGTTGAACAGAAGGGGTGAAAGGGAGGAACCTTGGGGGACCCCGCACGGAACTTTCCGGAAGTCCGCAGAAAAATCACCCAGGCGAACCGCCTGGGTGCGGTCCCTCAGGAAGGAGGATAACCATACCAGGGCGGTACCCCCGATCCCCGCCGCCTTGACACGGGAAAGTAAGATGGTGTGATCAACCGTGTCAAAAGCGGCTGAGAGATCGAGGAGGACCAGGGCCTGGGTCTGGTTGGTATCCATTCCCTCCCAGAGGTTGTCAAGGACCGATAGTTCTACGGACTCCGTAGAGTGTGCGGGGCGGAAACCGGCCTGGCGGGGGGCTAAGACCCCATGCTTCTCCACAAAAGAGCTCAAAGTGCAGGTGACATGGCGCTCGAGCACTTTTGCCAAGAATGGCAAGAGGGAGATGGGGCGATAGTTGGCGGGGACCGAGGGATCCGCGCCCGGTTTCTTTAGGATAGGGACGATGACTGCTGTTTTCAATGGGGCGGGTACAACGCCCTGAGAGAGAGAGCTGTTGAGGAGATGAAGGGGGGGGGTCAGGACAAGAGGAAAAAATGTGACAGAGAATGTGGGAAGGGCAGGGGTCTAGGGGGGAACCAGATTTAACTAAAGGGATTATTGAAGACAGGGATTCCTTGGTCAAAAGGGGAAGGACACCAAGTTGTCCCCTGGGGGGGGGACACTGAGGATCCACAAAAGTAGGGGAAGAGGGAGGAATGTTGGCTTTGATGGTGGCAATTTTCTGGATAAAGAAGTTGTTAAGGGAGTGACAGAGTTCCGGAGAGGGGGTGGGCTTCAGAGTGGTTCTATCGGAGAATGCCAGGTTGTGCACAATCGAGAAAATTTCCTTCGATTGGTTCTCCGCAGCGAGGACTTTGGAGGAAAAATAGGCTGTTTTCGCCGCCAAGATGGCCTGTTTATATTGGGTCAAGATGTTAGTAAACTCCAATCGGAATAAGGGCCAGTAGTTTCTCCTCCAGGCACGCTCCGCTCTGCGTACAGCTAATTTGATGGCCTTAAGGTCCTCATTAAACCACAGGTTTGCATCCTTCTCACGCTTTGAAGTGACCCGCTTCAGAGGAGCGATAGAATCGCAAAATGAGGTGAGCCACTGATCAATGGACGTGACCTGGGAGAGAGTGGATAGACCTTGTAGGAGGGGGTAAGAAGCGGTGAGTAGGGCAGATAAGTTGTCAGGGTCTACTCGCCCCCAAGCCCGGACCCAGACATTTTTGGGAAGTGGGGGCTTGACCGGGGGATGGGTAGGGAGGGCAAATGAGATCAGGTGATGGTCCGACCACGTGCAAGGTGAGATGGATAGAGACTTTACAGGGCAATTCAAGGACCAGATCTGGTCTAAGATATGTCCTTTAACATGGGTAGGGGAGTGGATATGGGATGTGAAATTAAGACATTGAAGGGTTTCTGAAAGTTCCTTTGAGGAAGGGCATTCTGCGGGGTCAGAAGGCCAGAAGTTGAAGTCACCCAGAAGCAGAATGGAGGAGTTGTTGATCGTGATCGTAGCTAGTACTTCCAGAAAGCTAGGGAGAAACAATAAGGGCGATTGGGGAGGGTGATAGATAAGTACACAGGTGAGAGGGGGTAATGGAGGTAGTGCGGATAGCCAGGTACTCCGTGGTGGCAATATCTGGCAGAGAGAGAATTTGAAAAGGGAAGTCGGCTCGGGCGATGACCGCTACGCCTCCCCCGGCCCTGCCATCAGGACGATCTGAACGTAAAGCATAGTATGGGGCTGGTAAAGTGGCCAATAGGACGGGGAGGGAGTCGTCGCAAAACCAGGTTTCTGTAAGAAACAGAATATCTGGTGCATGGAGGTCCAGCAGCACCGACAGTTCATGCGAGTGGGCTACGGCAGACCGGGTATTCAGATAGTAGACCGAAAGGGTTTTATTGGGTCCAGGATTGACAGCACCCCCAGAAGAGTTAGGGGGGATGTAATGAGGGGGGGGAATGACGAGAGCAGGAGACAAACCGAGGGAGGAAATACGGGAACAGGTGGTGGCAGCTAGAGGCCATGGGCACTGGAGGCTGTGAAGTTCTGCCGGAGAATAGATGATACATTGGGCAGAGTGACGTGCCCCTAGCCCCGGTCGGCCGCGGACGGGCGCAGACGGGCTTGACTTATGCGCGAAGTCGGCGCTCCCGCTGTGCTCGTCCGCTGCGCTTGCTCCAGGTCACCATTTATATCTAGTTGCTGTGAACCACTAGACCGCTGACCTGCACGGTGGAGAGGCAGGGCGGAAGTGGTGCAGGACCAGACAGGAAGTGTCGCTCATGGGCTGACCCTCCGCTCAAATGGCACACATCCGGGGCGGACCGGGGTCGGGAGCGAAGAAAATAAAGGTAAGTTGGAATCAGTTACCAATCTTCTAAATCAATGTGCAGGCGCCATGCTTTTAGTCAGCAAACAACAATTTTAAGAACACACAAAATGCGCGATGCCATTAGTCAGGACAGTGTGTAGATGAGGACAGTTCCCAACAGGTATTATGTAGAGACAGTTTGAAAGGTGTATGCAATAAGCATTACAAAGAAGGAAGAGCCAAGGAGTCAAACAAGTTTTTCATAAACAGTGGTATTATTTCCAAGTTGGTTGAAGGTCAATACAGTTAAGACAGCACTTTACAGAGTGGATCGTGTGACAACCCGGTGACACTTGGTGCAGGTGCTATATACAATCAGTGACATGTGAGTGTGCAAGTGTTTAAAAATGACAGCAATTGCGACGCATTAAAACAGAATTCACAACATCAAATGATGGCCCCAGTGGAGACAAGTAATTGTTTACTCGAAACAAAGTTATTAGGATGGGAGCACAAGATGTGGAATGCGTCTTTAAGTTCGAGCTGTCTAGTCGACGGCGTTTCGATCCCTGTTGTTCGGGATCCTCATCAGGACGGGGTTGTCGATGAGAACAGTGCTGTGGGTATAAAGGGGAGTTTGAGCGCGTGGACTGAGAGGGAAGCGCGTAGGGCAGGGGGTGCAGGATAGTGAAGTTCGGATTGTTTTGCGAACTAAGGCGTGTTTTGAGGTGGGGGTGGAGGGCCTGATCGTGACAGGGAAACGTGTTTTTAAGGGGGTGTCTAGGGTATAGTACACTAAGGGATATTTTATCCGTTTTGCATGGGTTGAGTCATGGTCGCGCCATGCGGATGACTGTAAACTTACGTAGTAGCTTTCCTAGGATGGCAAAGTCCGAATCCTGGGTTAAAACTCAGTTTTTCAAGGTAACTATGGGTTAAAAAGTGATACGTCAGAGATTTAGAGGGAGAGTCCCTCCATTAGTGACGATCCGTAACCTAGGTAGAGGTAATTACCTGGATGATTCTTCCGTCTGGGCAGCGAGCGGCGTTGGCGAGTCCTGAAAGGGCCAAGGGAGAGGGGGGGGAATTATTAAACGAGTGGCTAAAGATGCCAAAATAAGTCAAACAGATTTCTGAGTTATCCGAGCGTACTCGGGGTATGCTTCAGAGAGTTCGTTACCTGAATGAATCAAGGAGGATGGCCGTAACCGGGGTCTGCTGTCACAGCGGGTTGCAGGCAATGAATGCACTGGCTATCCGCGGGAGTGAGCCTGCTTAAAAAGTCCTGTACGTAATCAGTCCCATCCGGCCCGCCCACGGCATCAGGCGCGCTCGCTCCAAAATTCTGCCTACTCATTCCTCTCGAGCATCTCCTAGGTAACCTAGTAAACTACCCAGAATCCTCCCACACTCCCAACAGAGGCTCGGCCCCGAAACAGCCTATGGCTCGCCGGGACACGGCCCTGCCCCTCCTTCGAATACCACGTGACTCCACCTTATTGGCCGCTCCTCTCCTGACTTTTTAAGCAGGCTCACTCCCGCGGATAGCCAGTGCATTCATTGCCTGCAACCCGCTGTGACAGCAGACCCCGGTTACGGCCATCCTCCTTGATTCATTCAGGTAACGAACTCTCTGAAGCATACCCCGAGTACGCTCGGATAACTCAGAAATCTGTTTGACTTATTTTGGCATCTTTAGCCACTTGTTTAATAATTCCCCCCCCTCTCCCTTGGCCCTTTCAGGACTCGCCAACGCCGCTCGCTGCCCAGACGGAAGAATCATCCAGGTAATTACCTCTACCTAGGTTACGGATCGTCACTAATGGAGGGACTCTCCCTCTAAATCTCTGACGTATCACTTTTTAACCCATAGTTACCTTGAAAAACTGAGTTTTAACCCAGGATTCGGACTCTGCCATCCTAGGAAAGCTACTACGTAAGTTTACAGTCATCCGCATGGCACGACCATGACTCAACCCATGCAAAACGGATAAAATATCCCTTAGTGTACTATACCCTAGACACCCCCTTAAAAACACGTTTCCCTGTCACGATCAGGCCCTCGACCCCCACCTCAAAACACGCCTTAGTTCGCAAAACAATCCGAACTTCACTATCCTGCACCCCCTGCCCTACGCGCTTCCCTCTCAGTCCACGCGCTCAAACTCCCCTTTATACCCACAGCACTGTTCTCATCGACAACCCCGTCCTGATGAGGATCCCGAACAACAGGGATCGAAACGCCGTCGACTAGACAGCTCGAACTTAAAGACGCATTCCACATCTTGTGCTCCCATCCTAATAACTTTGTTTCGAGTAAACAATTACTTGTCTCCACTGGGGCCATCATTTGATGTTGTGAATTCTGTTTTAATGCGTCGCAATTGCTGTCATTTTTAAACACTTGCACACTCACATGTCACTGATTGTATATAGCACCTGCACCAAGTGTCACCGGGTTGTCACACGATCCACTCTGTACAGTGCTGTCTTAACTGTATTGACCTTCAACCAACTTGGAAATAATACCACTGTTTATGAAAAACTTGTTTGACTCCTTGGCTCTTCCTTCTTTGTAATGCTTATTGCATACACCTTTCAAACTGTCTCTACATAATACCTGTTGGGAACTGTCCTCATCTACATATTGCACCCATCCCAACGTGGTTTATGGGTTTTCTCCTGTTGTTTTCATACATACTAGGAGCAGCTATCGCTGCGAGAGCGGTATCTCTGTATACCACAATCAATATACCTCATTTAATTAGGTATCTATCTGTGTACTACCTTTTGGCCTACACACGATGTCCAAGGAGTCACTTACTTACACAGAGGATTATATCCAATCACGTCTGACTGGCCCTTCATTACTGTCGGGCAACCCCCAGTCAGCGTCTACATCCACTACTACTCCTAACTCCTCCTGTGTACTTCTGGATAAACTCGAGAAATTGAAGAAAAAACAGATCAGAACGGACTTACATGCACGGATGTTAACGGATTACCTACGTTCAGGTGTTATTCCCTTGGGGCTCCAAATTCGTAACACCCCTGCGATCTTCATCCAAGACGTTAAATTCAGGACCAGTTTCAGCCACCTTGCAACTACATGTTCACGCCATTGGATGGTTTTGGGAATAGATACGGCTATTGAACATAGTCGCCTGGAACTTAAAGAAATTGAAGAACTTGAAAAACTAATTCAAGAAGATACTACTCTCACGGACGCAAAAAGCTTGTTGGATAAAATCAACAACACCATCGCCACCTTTAACACATTCGAACTTAACAAAAAGGTCAACAAAGTGGAGAAAGACATCAAAAATTATAAGGTTGAAAATACATACCCCTATTTGAACGAGGAGTTCTATAACACCCAACAAAACCCGCCCAGAACTCAAAACTGGGGAAGATATAGGAACAACCAACGAGTTACCTTTTCTGTCTCCTCAAACAGCTCTGCAGAGGACGCAGGGCCATCCAACCCCGGACCACAACCACTGCTACCCCCCGGTTTTTTAGGACGAGGCCGCGGACGCGGACAATATCCACTACCGCCTCAGAACCGACAAACCAAAACCAAAACATACCAACCACCAACCCCAGGATTCCGGCAAACCCGCAACAGATACTACCAATGGGGACAACCGCAGTGAACAACAACTTGGAGGTGATTGATACTGCCACGACCATCCCGATCTTCAACCTATCGGACCACATTCTGACCCAAAAAGAAATCGAAGTCCTCTCACGTGGCCTCTCATTTGTGCCTACTGTAAGAACCAATTTCTTGGAACTACAATCTAGTCTACTCAAGTTCTTCAGGAGAATACGACTAAAACACTTTTTCTCGGATAAATCCAGCATTGAACAATATCAAATCTCCCCCTTCAGGCTCCCTTCTACTTTCAATCCACCTTCCAACCAGATGACGCCCGAAATCCTCACTTTCGAACGCCTGGTCATGAAAGAAGTTATGGACTTAAAATCTTCTCCACGGTTTATTCCGTACAACCTTCCAATGGCAGAAAAAGAAGCCTTAACGACCCTACAAAACAACTCACAAATTGTCATCAAACCCGCAGACAAGGGCGGCGGAATCGTTATCTTGAATAACACACAATATGACAGAGAAGTGGAGCGGCAACTCACCAACCGCGAACACTATCGGGCTCTCTCCAAAGACCCTTTGGCTGATATCAGACGAAAGATCCTTGACATCACCACCTCAGCCAAAGATTTGAACATCATTACGAAAAAGGAATTTGAATTCCTGAACAATCCCCACCCCCGAACACCGGTCCTGTACATCCTACCCAAGATCCATAAGGATGCCAACAACCCACCTGGACGCCCCATCGTCTCAGGGTGTGGCTCCATTTTGGAACCCCTTGGCAAATATCTGGATGCTGTGATTAAGGAGTTTGTACCAACAACGGACACTTACGTACGAGACACAATGGACCTCATCAACACCATAGAGGACAAACCCTTCGACCTAGACACCCAAATCATGGCCAGTCTGGACATTGAGTCCCTGTACACGAACATACCCCATGATGAAGGCCTAGAGGTAATCAAAAACCTGCTAAACTCTAGACCCCAACCAGCTAGAATTCCAACCGAATTCATCATGAACCTACTGAGGGTAGCACTACAAAACAACTACTTCTTATATAAGAATACATACTACCTCCAAACCAAGGGAGTATCCATGGGCGCTTGCTTTGCCCCAAACTTTGCAATTCTGTTTGTCCACAACCTAGAGAAAACATTAATTCTGAACCCCGTCAATCCATACCAACCACAAATCCATCTGTGGCGTCGTTATATTGACGACATTCTCTTGATTTGGAATGGAACTGCTGAAACTTTACAACCATTCATGACCTGGCTTAACTCATCACAGGAACACCTTAAATTTACCAGTGAAACCAAAACAAATGACCTTCCATTTCTTGATGTGATTATACATGCAGAAGAAGGAAAACTAGGAACCTCGCTCTTCCGAAAACCGACAGAACGCAACACCTTGCTGCACTACACTAGCAACCACCCTAGAGGCCTACGAGATGGTCTCCCATTTGGCCAATTCCTCCGAATCCGGCGCAATTGCAAATGGAGAAAAGACTACTTCAGAGAAGCTGACATCCTGGCCACCAAACTCATCAACAGAGGTTATCCACGCCGCCTAATCAACCAAGCTAAGAAACGCGCATGGTACAACCATCGTGAGAATCTACTGGTCCCAAATGAAAACCGCAAAACCATGAACAGAATCCCATTTGTCTCTGTCTTCAACCCTGAAAGCAACAGGATTGCGAAAATAATCAAAAATAACTGGACAATACTGAGATCTGATGAACAATTCCGCGAACCCCCACTGTTCTCATACCAGAGAGGCAAAAATATCGCGAACCATCTGGTCCGGGCCATCACATGGCCCACCACTTCCACGGACCAACAAAGCATTACTGCAGCCTGGGGAATGCCACCTGTGAAAGGACACTTCAAATGCCAATCGTGCAGCGTTTGCGAACTCACCTACAATACCAAGGAATTTGTCTACAATGGACAGACCCACCAACTCACTCACCATTCGAATTGCAAGACTCAAAATGTCATATATGCCATCCGCTGCCCATGTGAATTAATCTACATTGGCCAGACCACACAAATGGTCAAGCAAAGAATAATTCAACATAAAAGCAGAATCAATTGCAAAGTACTGACAGCTCCGTTGGTCCAACATTTCCTGGAGAAATCACATTCGGACACTGATCTTAAATGGTTGGTCATTGAAAAACCCAGTCTGCCCATCAGGGGCGGTAACATGACCACCCTCCTTAACAGGGCAGAATGCAAATGGATAGCAAAGACGGACTCTGTCAACCGAGGACTCAATACCCTTGATGAATGGACAAATACCATCTCCATCTAATCCCTCTTAATTCTGTCTCTAACTATATGTCCGTTCCTTTCTGCTACAAATGCTTTCGTGACTATATAAACATATGTGAAACTGTTCTCATGAAATGCTTATTCACAGATGTATATTGTATAAATGTCACAAATGTATTACAGAGCATGTTGTCTGTTGATTACAACGTAATCCAGCTCTAATCACGCCCGTACCTGTACGTAATCAGTCCCATCCGGCCCGCCCACGGCATCAGGCGCGCTCGCTCCAAAATTCTGCCTACTCATTCCTCTCGAGCATCTCCTAGGTAACCTAGTAAACTACCCAGAATCCTCCCACACTCCCAACAGAGGCTCGGCCCCGAAACAGCCTATGGCTCGCCGGGACACGGCCCTGCCCCTCCTTCGAATACCACGTGACTCCACCTTATTGGCCGCTCCTCTCCTGACTTTTTAAGCAGGCTCACTCCCGCGGATAGCCAGTGCATTCATTGCCTGCAACCCGCTGTGACAGCAGACCCCGGTTACGGCCATTCTCCTTGATTCATTCAGGTAACGAACTCTCTGAAGCATACCCCGAGTACGCTCGGATAACTCAGAAATCTGTTTGACTTATTTTGGCATCTTTAGCCACTCGTTTAATAATTCCCCCCCCTCTCCCTTGGCCCTTTCAGGACTCGCCAACGCCGCTCGCTGCCCAGACGGAAGAATCATCCAGGTAATTACCTCTACCTAGGTTACGGATCGTCACTAATGGAGGGACTCTCCCTCTAAATCTCTGACGTATCACTTTTTAACCCATAGTTACCTTGAAAAACTGAGTTTTAACCCAGGATTCGGACTTTGCCATCCTAGGAAAGCTACTACGTAAGTTTACAGTCATCCGCATGGCGCGACCATGACTCAACCCATGCAAAACGGAAAAAATATCCCTTAGTGTACTATACCCTAGACACCCCCTTAAAAACACGTTTCCCTGTCACGATCAGGCCCTCCACCCCCACCTCAAAACACGCCTTAGTTCGCAAAACAATCCGAACTTCACTATCCTGCACCCCCTGCCCTACGCGCTTCCCTCTCAGTCCACGCGCTCAAACTCCCCTTTATACCCACAGCACTGTTCTCATCGACAACCCCGTCCTGATGAGGATCCCGAACAACAGGGAGCGAAACGCCGTCGACTAGACAGCTCGAACTTAAAGACGCATTCCACATCTTGTGCTCCCATCCTAATAACTTTGTTTCGAGTAAACAATTACTTGTCTCCACTGGGGCCATCATTTGATGTTGTGAATTCTGTTTTAATGCGTCGCAATTGCTGTCATTTTTAAACACTTGCACACTCACATGTCACTGATTGTATATAGCACCTGCACCAAGTGTCACCGGGTTGTCACACGATCCACTCTGTACAGTGCTGTCTTAACTGTATTGACCTTCAACCAACTTGGAAATAATACCACTGTTTATGAAAAACTTGTTTGACTCCTTGGCTCTTCCTTCTTTGTAATGCTTATTGCATACACCTTTCAAACTGTCTCTACATAATACCTGTTGGGAACTGTCCTCATCTACATATTGCACCCATCCCAACGTGGTTTATGGGTTTTCTCCTGTTGTTTTCATACACATTAGTCAGGACAGAGCAGTTTTAAAAGACACTAAGTGCGCGATGCTTTTGATGCATCATAGGACAGTTTTAAAAGACCCAGAGTGCGCAACACAGCTATCAGTCAGTTGTTCAAGCTGGTGTTGACCCGGACCTACAAATTGTGGAGGATAACACCTTAACTCCGGTACCTGTCCCTGCGCCCAGGGTGACCAAAGGGCCCACTAAGGGCCAACCCAGGCGCGGTGGACTTCGTTCTAGTAAGAATAGACCTGCAACTCCACCTCGGAAAAATAGTGCAGAGGACACAGGGGGTGAGGACGAAGGCACTATGCTATGGGATGAAGCCAATATTAAGAAACTATTGGGAATGTTTGATCAAAAAATGAGGGGCATAATAAAGCCACTCTTATCTAAGATTGACCATCTTACAGATAAGGTTAATAAGCTTGAGGGCCTCTTGCTGAATACTAATGAATGCTTGGGGGAACTGCCAAACAAGGTAATAGATAAAATAGAGCAAACAAATCATAGGGAAGATGGAACTAGAGGAAATGGGGATACTCTGGTCCTGACTCAACCACTCATCCCTACCCCTTGCTTGGCAACGAACAGCAACCTCCCTACAGACCCATTAATTAGTACCGAGACTAACGAAGATCCTCTTGCGGAATCAGGACCAATGGAACTAGTTGTTGAAGCTTCCCCATTGATCCTTGTCCTAGCTAATGTACCAACTCTGAAGTACGGACAGATAGAGTCTCCCCAATCACTCTTAAGTAAAGCCCTATACTGGCTAACTAACAACATGCATATCTCCAACTGGGGCAAACAAAAACTGTCAGAGGAACTACTAACTGCCAGAAGGGTAAAATGGATAGGTAATAGCCCAAAAAGATTTGCAGGCGACTGTGTTGTACTTAATTTTAGAGGACCGGAAGTGTTGCCTGAAATCCTACCCAATCTTCTGCCCCCACAACGTAGAACAGCGGAAATTATCCCTCTTACTCTTGACTTCTTCTATGGTAGGAGAGGTTTTATTGCTAGACCCAGTGTCCTGAGGACCAAATGGACCACAGTGACACATAGAAGGGGTGGGGGTGAGAGCGGGGGAGGGGTTGGAGGTGCCCGAAGATGTGACTGGGGTATAAACCTCGAAAACAGATTCACCGCCCTATCAAACTTAAACGAGTGCGATTAACTCACTCACCAACACAATATGTTAGGACACCCCAACCCTGTGAAAACAGATAATGGTAACATTAGTAAGGAGGGTCTTTAGCTCTGATACAGTTAGTCAATAGTAAACTAACATCGGATAGTAGGAAAAGTGTGGGGAGATTATTAAATCTGGAAGGGCATAGTAAATCAGCCCGGGGTAACGACAGTGATCCAACAATTGTATCGCACCTGGATGAAGCACGGGTTGGCCCCTTAAAATCGCCAGCCACAAATATCTCATCACAGAAACCAACTGTAACCGATCTCCCAAGATCTGTCCAAACAGGGTCTACAGGAGATAATCAATCACTGTCCTTCATTTCCTGGAATATTGCAGGGATAGCGAGCAAAATTACATCACCTGATTGGTGTGCCTTCACTGACCTGTATGATATTATATTACTCCAAGAAACATGGTCACTTAGTCCTGTGCACCGGGTGGGGTACCTCAATTTTTTCATCCCTGCAATGGCAAATGGTAAAGGTAGACCTTCAGGTGGTATGCTGATCTGGATTCGTCAATCATCGAATTGTACGATTAAACAAAAAATGCTTCCTACTGGGGATATTCTGTCAGTTATCATTAGATGGAACAATGGTGTTATGTTATGTTATGTTATTGAGTTTTTGTATAGCGTACAGCTACTCACAAGGAGTGTCCCGACGCTTTCCACCCTCAACTCGTATTGAAATAACACAACACAGCTAAAAAACAGACAACAAAACAGAACAGAAACAATGGGCAGTAAAAACAGACTAGGAGTTAAAAAGCCAGGTCTTCAGGCCCCTCCTAAACTGGAGCAAATTAGCAGTGCTCCGCAGAGAAAATGGAAGCAGATTCCAAAGCTGGGGGGCTCTGCAGCCAAAAGACCGCCCTCCCGCGCGAGCCTTCCTCACCCGTGGAACCACCGCTCTACACAGAGCTTCCGAGCGGAGGGAACGAGCTGGACGATAAAAAGTCAGTCTCCGCTGCAGATATCCCGCTCCTGAGCCATGCAGAGCTTTGTGCATCAGGGTCAAGGATTTAAACTGGATCCTCTTCCTAATGGGGAGCCAATGGAGCGACTGGAGCAACCCAGACGCTCGAGCTCGTCTCCCTAGACCAAAGATCGCCCGGGCAGCAGAGTTCTGCACCACCTGAAGGCGCTGGACCAAATAGTCAGGAAGGCCGAGAAAAAGAGCATTGGCATAATTGGTGAAGGCCTAGCCCTTTTTAATATATACGCTAGGGGGGTTAAAGGGGGAAAGACCTCAGAAGTAATAAAGGTCCTTGAACAGGAGCTGGAATCCCTGCCCATAGAACAGTTTATTATCATTGGGGGGGATCTAAACACTACTTTCGAACCCCTGGGACAGGAGGGTAAATTTCTCGCTGAGGAAGAGGACAGTAAATGGGGCATCCCCCAGCTTGAGATTGCTGCAGTCAAAAGATGGAGTACGGTGGCTATTCAAGTGAAGAGCCTCTGTCTAGCCAGAGGGCTCAGAGCTGCAAATGGTCGCACACTCTCTGATCGTGCTGGAAACAACACGTTTGATAATGGGCGGGCATGCAGTAGAATTGATTATTTCCTGATAGATATCAGGGCTTGGAATAAACTGATAGACATGTCCGTAGTGAAAAGAATGGAAAGCGATCATAATCCGCTGTGCATGGTGTTCAGCCCTACATAGAGGAAAGGGGGGGAAGTCCAGAAGATGAAAGGGTGACCCTGGATCTAGTAAGTTCAAATAATCAGCGCCATCTAAAATGGGGAAAGCTAGTAGAGGATGAGAGGAAGCTAGACGAACTTAAGAAAGTAGTAGGAGAGGAAGTAAACCGCCTAAACTCACTCTCACGTAACACCAACTTCCGAGACATTGTGATGGAGGCTCACAACAAACTTTTTCTTACACTTCAAACATTCTTTTTAAAACCAGCAAGTAGTAACAAGGGTAAAAAACACCAAAGTTGTCAGGGGTGGTATGACAAAAGCTGTAGACAGACACGGCACAAACTTAGTAGAGCACTCAAATTGGGGAATGCTGCTGCTGTAAGAGAAGCTAGGGACGTCTACAGATGTACACAAAAGCAAGCAAAGAAGCGGTGGGACGAGGAATTATGGTGCGAGCTTAAACTTGCATGTGCGGCCAAAGACTCAAAGGTATTTTGGTCTAAGGTAAAGTGGGGTAGGGGAGGGTCGGCTGCCTCTCCCCAAAACCATGTTGCCGTGGATGATTGGTTAGAATTTTTTAAACCACAATATGCTCGTAATCAATCGCTAGCTTGTGAAGCTCTGCCACCAACTGTTTATTTCAAGTACAATGTATTTAATGAAGAGGATGCAAGTCTTGCCCTTGACTGTGTAACGGGGGGAAGAGCGCCTGGCATGGATGGTATACCGGCAGATGTTTACTTAAATGACAGAAATGCATGGTGTAAATACTTTTCTTGGCTTGCCAATGCACTGGCAATGGGTGGTGAAGTTCCCCTGTCCTGGAAAGGAGCGGAAATTATACCTGTTTTTAAAAAAGGGGATAAATCCCTTCCCTGCAACTATAGACCTATCAGTCTTATAGATTCTGCCCAGAAACTGATGGGTCGTATGGTTCAGAACAAGCTTCAAGTAAGGATTGATGAAAATAATATTCTGTCTCCATACCAAGCAGGGTTCCGACCTTTGACAAGCTCTGTAGACCAGGTTTTTTACTGTATTGCTTTGTATTGGAGGAATGTCACCCTAAAAAATGGTCCTTTGTATGCTGTCTTGGTGGACCTAAAGTCAGCTTTTGACTTGGTCCCTAGGGACAAGCTTTGGAAAGTCTTAGCCGACGCAGGGATTAGCCAGGAACTCCTCACACTCATTATTCAATTGCATGAAAACAACTATGCCAAAATTAGATGGGGGTCGCAGGGAGAAGTAACTGAGGCCTTCCCGGTAGAGCGCAGGGTGAGGCAAGGTTGCGTACTAGCGCCCACACTGTTCCCGATATACATAAATGGCATAGTAGACTTTCTGAGAATGTCCCCCTCTGATGCCCCAACAATAGCTGGCTCGCGTGTTCCCGTCCTTATGTTTGCGGACGACACGCTTATTTTATCACGAACACCAAGCGGTCTCCAAAAGGCGGTAAATGCATTTGGGGAGTTCTGTGACTTGCGAGGTTTAGAATTAAACACTAGCAAGACAAAGTTTATGTGCATGAACTGCCGGACACTATTTGAGGGTACAATTACCTATAAAGGCACACCCCTTGAGCAAGTAGATGCTTTTACCTACCTTGGAATAACTATTCAGGGGAACATGAAATGGAAGACTCACACTGATACTGCAGTACTAAAGTTTAGTCAAATAGTAGGAGCATTACTATCAAAACACAGAGCTTCTCTAACTAAACCGGTAAATTGTGTGCTTGAGATCTATCAAATGAAAGCAATAAGTGCCAGTTTATACGGTTCAGAGTTATGTAAATGTAAATGTAAATGTATTGGCATTTATATAGCGCACTACTTACCCGTAGGGTCCCAAGGCGCTTCGACCGCTGCGAAACCCTTCCTGGCTTCCCTGAGAGATGGTCCCTTAATGGGTATCTCCAGGGTGAGACCAGGCATCCCCGGCGGTCTGGTGGGGCCGTTAGTGAAGATGAGGCAAGCTAATGCCCAGAGTTGCCGAGTGTGGTCGCTGATCAGAGTGGGCACCGAGGCGAGAGAATTATCGAGTCCGCTGACCCTGGTCCAGAAACCTGCCGCGCCGGGAATCAAACCCTGGTCCCGGGCCGTCCTCTGCTCTCGGGTCTGCCGCCTCTAACCAGTGAGCCACACTACTTAGTAACCTAGCAAACCTGACTATAGCAGAAAATAAGTTCCTTAGGGGTCTGGTAGGGGTGCCGCAAAGTACGCCTACTGTTCCCTTAAAACTGGATCTTGGTAGGAAAAATATTGCGGACCTAGCGAGGTTGCGTCCACTGTTATATTGGAGGCGGCTAATGGTGACCCCGGAGTTAGCCCACTATGCCACAGCGTTGACAGATGTGGATTAATTTGACCAGTTTCATAAAATAGCCTGGTTGAAAGAACTACAAGGGTTATTGACAGAGCTAAAACTAGACCACCTGTGGGGTAACCCAGATGTGTCTTGTTTTCCCTCAAAGACCGAGCTAAAACAGATGTATTGGGAGATGGTTGAATTTTAGAACTTTTGCCAAAGGTACTAGCTGTTCGATGTCGAGACGTTTTATGGACTTAAAAATGTCTCCTCTGTGTGAAGCATATTGGGACCTGATTGAGAAGCCCCACGACAGAAAACTGTACTTTCAGTTTAGAGTTGGATCTCTCCCAGTTAACGTGTTTAAAAAGAATTGGTCTACATCTTGGGATGAGCATTGTTACCACTGCAAAGATAAAGCTGAGCATGTCTCCCATATATTGTTTTGTTGCCCTTTATATGCAAACCCACGGCATAAATGGATAAGACCTGTCTGCCTCAACATGGGGACACGTAACCAAGCGGCGGCACTTAGAATTCTGGAGACTGATTGTTCTCCATTGTTCGTAATTGCTGTTGCAAAGTTCTTGTCCTGGGCTTGGGCGATCCGAAAACGCACTTTGCTAGGAAAAATGCTGTGATGTATTGATGACTATATTTTTAAAAGAGTTTTTATCTGTGAGTTAAAGATCAACGTCGATCTTAATAATGTTTAAAAGCTTACTGTATTCGACTTATAAATGTTTAATTCTTGTTTTAATTTTTTGTATGTAGATTAGTATTTATTGTATAGTGGTAGGGTGGAAATGCTTTTATGACTGATGTCGAATAAAGCTTTGAAATTTGATTTGGACAGAGTATCGGAATGAAGCAGACTACTCCTACCCAGTCAATAGATCAGGGCTTAAACCATCACTGTTTTTTAGCTCACTGCACCATCCCAGCTCAGGACCTGGCTACATGCAAATTAGTCTGTTTCTGTCCCAATGCATGATGGTAACAGGGCAAACCAAACTACCAAGCCAATTCTTATACTGGGAAGGAAACAAGCTTCCGGGGACCGGTTTCTGACATTTCAGCCGTCTTCGGCCCGGCTTGCTTGCATCCTGATGGTGCAATGAGCAAGGGACTCATGTCTGAGTATACCCTACCACACTTAGTGTGGACAAAAGCGATTAAGGAAAAGGGGGTGGTGATGGACAGAGTATCTGAATGAAGCAGACTACTCCTAACCAGTCAATAGATCAGGGCTTAAACCATCACCGTTTTTTAGCTCACTGCACCATTCCAGCTCAGAACCTGGCTACATGCAAATTAGTCTGTTCCTGTTCCAATGCATGATGGGAACAGGGCAAACCAAACTACCAAGCCAATTCTTATACTGGGAAGGAAACTGTTAGACGGACCGGGAGGGTCGGCCGAGATTACGGGGAGAGGTCTCCAGGGAGAGCCGTCTCCAACGACTGTACAGACAAGTAACTTCCCCCCCACAGACGGACACCACACAAGGTTGAAGGTTAACGAGACTTTATATGCAATTCTTAGGTTACGATGGTATGACACAAGGAGGTCTGGACTCAGGGGTCCCCTCGGTTCTGATCTCGGGCTGAGGAAAAGGGTAGCGGGACAGTCTTAGTTACCAATGAGTACAAAATAGCTCTCAATCCTCGAGCTCGGCGTTCTAGATGATCGGGCCGTGGAGGAGCCAAGCAGGTCCCGAGATGGATGAAGGAAGGACGACGGTCCGCGGCGGAGCCTGCAGGTCCCGGTGAAAGATGACGGTTACAACGGTCCGCGGCCACGCCAGCAGATCCCGACGACGATGAAAGATGAAGGTTACGACGGCTGTGGCAGCGCCAACAGGCAGGACGATGGTGCACAGGACAGAGCTACGGCAGCGCCAGTAGTCCGTCCAGGATGAGTTCCTCTTTACGTCTCTCGACTCCAAGATACAACTGCCTTCCTGCTCTGGAGCTGCCCCAGTTATAGGGCTGGTGTGCTTTGATGTCCGGACCCTCGCACTTGGAGGTCGGGAGGTCCGGGATGAGGGAGTCCAGACACCCAGCAGGGGGGTGGAGCCAGCGCCCGGGGAGGCGATGGGCGAGCGGCACTGGGCGGGGGAGAGCCATCGGCACCTCTTTCTCCCATTGACTTGCCAAGTAGCCCGCTCACCTCCTGGGTGGAGGGTGGTGCCGGAATGTCTGAGGCCGGGCTAGGCCCAGGGTTGAGGTCGATCGGGGGCCAGGCGGCCTCGTGGTGAAGTGTCCAAGATGGCGGCCCGGGCTGGGCGCGTGGGCCGGCAGAGGATCGGACCCACGAGGTTAACATGTTCGAGGGCAGGGGTCCCTGAGGGGACGGAGGACGTGCAATGGTGGTGTGTGGTACTTGCGTGACTGGGCTCGGGCCTGGTTGAGCCGGGGGAGAGCGGCCCTTCATGTGGCCTGTCCAACATGCGTCCCCCCCAGCTGAAGGCGGGGAGAGTTACCCATCCTCTTGGGGACTCTCCTCGTCGAGGCGGAAAAACCGGGACAGGCCATCCGCGTTGGCGTGGTCTGACCCAGGCCGGTGTTCGACTGTGAAGTCCATACCTTGCAAGGAGATGGACCAGCGTAGCAATTTTGGGTTTTCCCCCCGCATATGCATCAACCACTGCAGGGGTCGGTGGTCAGTCTGTACCCGAAAGTGGGTGCCAAAAAGGTAGGGCCGGAGTTTCTTGAGGGCCCATACCACAGCGAAGGCTTCCCTCTCTATGGTGCTCCAGCGTTGCTCCCGTGGTAGGAGTCTCCGGCTGATGAAGGCCACCGGTTGATCAAGGCCTTCGGTGTTCACTTGAGACAGGACCGCCCCAATGCCCTGGTCGGAGGCGTCCGTCTGGACGACGAACTCCCGGCTGTAGTCTGGGGCCTGGAGCACAGGAGCGGAACACATGGCGGCCTTCAACTGTTCGAATGCCGCTTGACACTCTGGGGTCCAGTTCACCTTCTTGGGCTGATTCTTTGACGTGAGCTCGGTGAGAGGCCCCACTATGGTACCATAGTCTTTCACGAACCTTCGGTAGTAGCCCGTGAGGCCCAGGAAGGCTCGCACCTCGGTTTGGGTGATAGGGGGCTGCCAGTTCTGGATGGCGGCAATTTTCAGCTGTAGAGGGGCCACTAGGCCGCTTCCCACCTGGTGTCCGAGGTAGGTCACAGACCCTTGTCCAATTTGGCACTTGCTGGCCTTGATCGTAAGGCCAGCTCGCTGAAGGGCTTGCAGCACTGCTCGGAGGTGGTGGAGGTGCTCGGTCCAATGGTGGCTGTACACAGCGATGTCGTCCAGGTAGGCGGCGCTGAACTCTTCGAGCCCCGCCAGGACCTGATTGACGAGCCGTTGGAAAGTCGCTGGGGCATTTTTCATGCCGAAGGGCATGACCGTAAAATGATAGTGGCCATCGGGGGTGGAGAAGGCAGAACGTTCTTGTGCTCGGGGTGTGAGGCCGATCTGCCAATAACCTGCTGTCAGGTCGAAGATGCTGAGGTAGCGGGCAGCTCCCATTCGGTCGACCAGTTCATCTGCCCGGGGGATGGGATGTGCGTCCGTTCTGGTGACTTCATTCAGGCCCCGGTAGTCGACGCAGAACCGGAGTTCTGGTGTGGTTCCGGGGGCGGCTGCTTTGGGGACCAGTACGACCGGGCTGGCCCATGGACTGTCTGAGGGCTCGATGACCCCGAGCATCTTAGCTACTTCCGCCTGGATGCAGGCCCGTACCCGATCAGGTACGCGGTAGGCCCGGTGGCGGATAGGAGGGCTGTCTCCGGTGTCCACATCGTGCACACACCAGGAAGTGACACCTGGGGTGAGGGAGAACAGACTGGCGAACCGTGACAGGAGGGCTTGGCACTCTTGGCGTTGTTCTCTGGTGAGGGTCTCCGAGAGTCGGACCCCATCCACGGAGCCGTCTTGCTCCTGGGTCCGCAAGAGGTCAGGGAGAGGCTCAGAGTCGTCTTCAACCCCATTGTCTGTGGCCATCAGTAGGCTGAGTTCTGTTCGTGCAAAGTGGGGCTTCAGTCTGTTGGTGTGGAGGACTCGGAGTGGATTCCGGGAGGACTCCATATCGATCAGATAGGTGGCAGGACCCTTGCGCTCGATTACTTTGAAGGGTCCCGTCCATTTGTCTTGGAGAGCGCATGGCTCTGTGGGGGACATTACCCATACCTGTTGCCCCGGCTCGAATTCAATGGATGAGGCGTTCTGGTCATACCATTTCTTCATGTCCTCTTGACTGGCCTCTAGGTTGGCTTTTGCTAGGTCTCTGAACCGCCGGGACTGGTTGCGGAGGGTGAGGAGGTACCGGAAGACATCTGGAGGACTCTTGGCCGGAGGCATCTCCCAGCCTTCTTTGATCAGGCTGAGCGGCCCCCGCACTGGGTGCCCATATAGCAGTTCGAATGGGCTGAAGCCTAGGGACTTCTGTGGGACCTCCCGGTAGGCGAAGAGGAGGCACGGCAGCAGCACGTCCCACTGGCGACGAAGGGGCTCTTCCAATCCCCCGATCATCCCTTTTAGCGTGCGATTGAACCGCTCAACAAGTCCGTTTCCTTGGGGGTGATAGGGGGTCGTGAAGCGGTAGGTGACCCCACACTGTTGCCAGAGGGACTTCATGTATTTAGAGATAAAGTTCGTGCCTCTGTCGCTGACGACTTCTCGGGGGAACCCCACACGGGAGAAGATCCCCATCAGGGCCCGGCCGACCACTGGGGCTGTCACGGTCCGGAGAGGAATAGCCTCAGGGTAGCGGGTGGCGTGGTCCACTAGTACCAGGATGAAGCGATGGCCTTGTCTTGTACGCGGGTCCAGGGGTCCCACAATGTCGATTCCGACCCTCTCAAATGGGGTCGTGACTACTGGAAAGGGTTGCAGGGGGGCCTTTAGTTTGCGGCCGCTCTTTCCACTAGCTTGGCACGTGGGGCAAGATCGGCAATGCTGGTGCACATCGTTTCTCATTTTGGGCCAGAAGAAGTGGGTCACTAGGCGGCTGTAGGTTTTATCTTGTCCCAGGTGCCCTGCCAGGGGGACATCGTGGGCCAGATTCAGCAGGAAGTCTCTAAAGCGGAGGGGCACTACTAGTACTCGGTTGGCCCCCAGCTCGGCGATTCGTTGCTCGCTGTACAACAGATCATTGTCCCAGTAGACCCAATGAGTTCCGGAGGTATCCCCTGCGCTTTGGGCGAGCGCTTGTTGTCGGAGTCCCTCGAGGGAGGGACAGGTCTTCTGTTCCTGACGAAATTGTTCTTGTGTGGGTCCCCCTTCTTGAGCCCACTGGTCAAGGTTAGCGAGGTCGGAAGGTTGAGCAAGTTCGAGGGGGATGTCATGGTCGGGGGTCTCGGCTGGGGCGACCGGAGGCGGTGGCGCCGGCCATTCTGGTTCTTCCGGGTGATGGTTGGCACGGGCGGCCATGGACCGGGTGGTGACGCACGCCCAGTCCGGGACGCCCAACATCCCCAAGTGTTCTTTTCGCTCCACGGCTGCCCACGGGGAGCTTTCCAGGTCATTTCCGAGGAGGCAGTCCACGGGGGCGTCGTCTCGGACCGTCACTTTCAACATGCCGGAGACCCCTCCCCACTCAAAGGGGACGCAGGCCATCCGACACAGACTTTCCGAGTTGTCGGCTGATCGCACAGGGCAGAGAATGTTCGGTAGATATTGTTCTGGGGTCACCAGATGACAGCGGACGGCTGTCACACTGGCCCCGGTGTCCCGAAGGGCTTCGGCCCGTTGTCCATTGATGCTCACCCATTGGCTGTACTTCTGGGTGTTAGCGGGTAGGGGGACCCGCGGGACCATGTCTCTTCCCCCTAAGCACGCGAGAGTCATGGCGGCTGGCTCCCACTCTTGATACTCTTGCTCGTCTGTTTCTTGTTCCTCGGAGATCTGTTCTTCCCCTAGTGCCGCGGCGGCCACATGGCGGGGTTTTGGACTCTGATACTGCGGGCAGCTTGGGTCGTTTGCATAGTGGCCGACTCGTTGGCATCGGTGACATGTAACATTGGCTCTGTACCCCGGTCGCGCCGGGGTGCTGCCCCGGTTGGCCGGGGGGGTGGTGCTGGTAGCGGGGGCGGCCGGAGTGTTGTCTCTTCCTCGTCCTTGGCCCCCTCCTCCTCCTCTGGGTCGGTGGTGACCATTGTTGTTCCGGTTCTGCTCGTAGGACCCATTCCGGCCCACTCTGGTGATCTCCCACCGGTCAGCTTCGGCTGCGAGCTGCCGGGGATCGGTTAACTTGCTGTCGAGGAGGTGTTGGCGTAGTTCAATGAAGCAATTGTTGGACAGATGCTCCCATACCATCAGATTGAACAGCTGCTCGTAGGTCGTGACGTTGTTCCCTCTGATCCAGCCTTCGAAGGCTCGGCTAAAGTACGTTACATAGTCCACCCAAGTTGTACCCGGGATGCGTGTGCAGTCTCGGAACCTCTGACGGTACATCTCGGGCGTGAGGCCATAGCGGGTGAGGAGGGCCGCTTTCATATGATCGTAGGAGGTCATCTGGTGGTCTGGGAGCTGTAACAGGGTATCGCGACCCTCATTGAGGAATTTGCCCCATAGGCCGGCTCCCCAATCGTTTCTATCGATCCGGTGCGCAGTCATCGCGATTTCATAGGCCTTAAACCATTGCTGGATGTCGTCTTCTCGAAAATATTCTCGGACAACATCCTTGGGGATGTGTACTTTTTTCTCCGTGGTCCCTGGGGTGTGTGGTCTGTCGGGCACCCCTAACTCTTTATTCTGCTTGCGCAGGTTGATCTCGGCTAGGTTCCGTTCGTGCTCGTACGCTAGTTTCTTTTCCTCGAGCTCCCTTTGCCTCTGTTTCTCCTCTCTTTCTTCTCGGAGACGCAGGTGCTCTAAGTTTATTTTTTGTTCGGCCAACTTGAGTTCTACGTCCATCTTGAGTCGGGCCATTTCTAGTTCGTGTAGTCGGGTTTTTTCTCTTTCTTGGATCTCGTCTTGCGAGAGACTGGTTCTTTGCCCCTCCGGGGCCGTGTTGGTATTTTTCGCGGTGCTTTGCTCGGGGGCTTCGACATCCCCGGTCTCTGCCCAAGATTCTAGGGCATGCTTAAAATCGTCCTTGGTGCTTAGTCCGGTGGTAGCGATACCTAGTTCGATGCAGAACTGCTTTAGTTCACGATGGCTGTACTCCTCTAGTTTTTCCATTTGGAACTTCTCAGTTGATCCGCTCTCTTTAGTTGACATTGTGGTTCGTTGTGGGGTGAGCTACTCTCTGTACGTTATGCGGTGATTCGGATCGCGCCGCTGGCCACCAATGTTAGACGGACCGGGAGGGTCGGCCGAGATTACGGGGAGAGGTCTCCAGGGAGAGCCGTCTCCAACGACTGTACAGACAAGTAACTTCCCCCCCACAGACGGACACCACACAAGGTTGAAGGTTAACGAGACTTTATATGCAATTCTTAGGTTACGATGGTATGACACAAGGAGGTCTGGACTCAGGGGTCCCCTCGGTTCTGATCTCGGGCTGAGGAAAAGGGTAGCGGGACAGTCTTAGTTACCAATGAGTACAAAATAGCTCTCAATCCTCGAGCTCGGCGTTCTAGATGATCGGGCCGTGGAGGAGCCAAGCAGGTCCCGAGATGGATGAAGGAAGGACGACGGTCCGCGGCGGAGCCTGCAGGTCCCGGTGAAAGATGACGGTTACAACGGTCCGCGGCCACGCCAGCAGATCCCGACGACGATGAAAGATGAAGGTTACGACGGCTGTGGCAGCGCCAACAGGCAGGACGATGGTGCACAGGACAGAGCTACGGCAGCGCCAGTAGTCCGTCCAGGATGAGTTCCTCTTTACGTCTCTCGACTCCAAGATACAACTGCCTTCCTGCTCTGGAGCTGCCCCAGTTATAGGGCTGGTGTGCTTTGATGTCCGGACCCTCGCACTTGGAGGTCGGGAGGTCCGGGATGAGGGAGTCCAGACACCCAGCAGGGGGGTGGAGCCAGCGCCCGGGGAGGCGATGGGCGAGCGGCACTGGGCGGGGGAGAGCCATCGGCACCTCTTTCTCCCATTGACTTGCCAAGTAGCCCGCTCACCTCCTGGGTGGAGGGTGGTGCCGGAATGTCTGAGGCCGGGCTAGGCCCAGGGTTGAGGTCGATCGGGGGCCAGGCGGCCTCGTGGTGAAGTGTCCAAGATGGCGGCCCGGGCTGGGCGCGTGGGCCGGCAGAGGATCGGACCCACGAGGTTAACATGTTCGAGGGCAGGGGTCCCTGAGGGGACGGAGGACGTGCAATGGTGGTGTGTGGTACTTGCGTGACTGGGCTCGGGCCTGGTTGAGCCGGGGGAGAGCGGCCCTTCATGTGGCCTGTCCAACAGAAACAAGCTTCCGGGGACCGGTTTCTGGCATTTCAGCCGTCTTCGGCCCGGCTTGCTTGAATCCTGATGGTGCAATGAGCAAGGGACTCACGTCTGAGCATACCATACCACACTTAGTGTGGACAAAAGCGATTAAGGAAAAGGGGGTGGTGATGGACAGAGTATCTGAATGAAACAGACTACTCCTACCCAGTCAATAGATCAGGGCTTAAACCATCACCGTTTTTTAGCTCACTGCACCATCCCAGCTCAGAACCTGGCTACATGCAAATTAGTCTATTCCTGTCCCAATGCATGATGGGAACAGGGCAAACCAAACTACCAAGCCAATTCTTATACTGGGAAGGAAACAAGCTTCCGGGGACCGGTTTCTGGCATTTCAGCCGTCTTCGGCCCGGCTTGCTTGAATCCTGATGGCTTTTGACCACACTATGTGTGGTAGGGTATACTCAGACGTGAGTCCCCTGCTCATTGCACCATCAGAATTCAAGCAAGCCAGGCCGAAGACGGCTGAAATGCCAGAAACAGGTCCCCGGAAGCTTGTTTCCTTCCCAGTTTAAGAATTGGCTTGGTAGTTTCCACCCAGCGACCCACGGCCTGCTGGGTGGAGATCAAGCTCCCGGCCCGGTCCCTGCTTCCAAACTCTAGCCCCAGCCGGGGAGAGCCTCCCTGGGCCCCGGTGAACGCCCGGACCCTCGGCTGGCTTGCAGGAAAGGGGAAGCTCTAGCACCCCATGGCCTTCCGGACAGAGCTAAAGCCCCGGGCCCGGTCCCTGCTTCCGAACCCTAGCCAGGCTGGGGAAAACCTCCCTGGGCCCCGATGAAGGCCCAGGACCTCCGCTGCCTTGCAGGACGGAGCTCGCGCCCCAGGCCTAGGACCAGCTTCTGAACCCTATCCAGGCCGGGGAGAGCCTCTCTGGGGCCCCGCTGGCCCCCATGTCTCCAACACCCGGACCCTCGGCCGGAACCATAGAGGGTTAAGCCCAGTCCACGTCCTCTCCCAGACGGCCTGCCCGGGCAGCTCATTTTCCCCGACTATTAAGTACCCACGTAGTGGGGGCTTATAGAATTTTGGGGGAAGGACAAAAATTGGAGTTAGCCAGGCCGCCAGCCCGCAGGGCCATCTGGTCACCCTGCCCGCAGGGCCATCTGGTCACCCTGCCCACAGGGTCATCTGGTCACCCTGCCCGCAGGGCCATCTGGTCACCCTGCTCGCAGGGCCATCTGGTCACCCTGCTCACAGGGCCATCTGGTCACCCTGCTCGCAGGGCCATCTGGTCACCCTGCTCGCAGGGCCATCTGGTCACCCTGCTCGCAGGGCCATCTGGTCACCCTGCCCGCAGGGCCATCTGGTCGTGCGACCAGATGGCCCGGGACGACCCAGCGCCCAGATGGCCTAGGAGGGTGCCGTACCCAGTCGCTCTTGCAGTCCGGGGAGGGTGAGCAGGCGCACCAAGGCAGCCGCTCTGGAGGTTCCTTCCCCCGGGTGGCTGCTGCTCACCTCCCTGCCCGACTTGCTCGGGAGAATCGGGAAGGGGAGGCCATCGCGTCACCCTGCCGACCCGCGAGGGATGGCGGCCCCCGTCCCCGCACCCCGGTGGGGCAAAGACAGGAGGGGGAGGCCCCCGTGCCGAAGGGCACGCAGTGGAGACAGCCTCCCACAGACCAGTGTTACCCCCTCCGCATCCCTCTCACCGGCCTGACGGCAGAGGGATCCACCCCTGCTGGGGTGGAGGGAGGGGTCCGCGGGCACCCATGCACGGAGAGACAAAAGCTTGGATCAGAGGATGACTTTCAATAGATCGCAGCGAGGTAGCTGCTCTGCTACTTACGAAACCCTGACCCAGAATCAGGTAGTCTACGAATGATTTAGCACCGGGTGCCCCACGAACATGCGGTGCACTAAGGTCAAAGGAGGCGGCCCCCTTCCGTCCGCGCTCCGGCCCCCAAGCGGGCAGCTCTACGCACCGGCCCCCCGAGAGAGGCCGGCAATCCCAATGGATCCTCGTTAAAGAATTTAAAGTATACTCATTCCAATTACAGGGCCTCAAAAAAGTCCTTATTCTTCGTCACTACCTCCCCGAGGAGGGAGTGGGTAATTTACACACCTGCTGCCTTCCTTGGATGTAGTAGCCGTTTCTCAGGCTCCCTCTCCGGAATCGAACCCTGATTCCCTGTTACCCGTGGTTACCATGGTAGGCACAGAAAGTACCATTGAAAGGGCAGACATCCGAATGTATTGTCGCCGTCACAGGGACGTGCGATCGTCCCAAGGTTATCTAGAGTCACCAAAGCAGCTGGGCAAGCCCGGATTGGTCTTGGTCTGATAAATACACGCATTCCGAGAGGTGAGCGCTCGTCAGCATGTATTAGCTCTAGAAGTACCACAGTTATCCAAGTAACAGATGGAGCGATCAAAGGAACAATAACTGATTTAATGAGCCATTCGCAGTTTCACTGTACCGGCCGTGTGTACTTACACGTGCATGGCTTAATCTTTGAGACAAGCATATGCTACTGGCAGGATCAACCAGGTAGCCACACCTGATGACGGGGTGGGAGCCGCGTGCCCATCTCCCCAACCGGAAACCTTCACGCACCCCTCCATCTCTCAGGAGCCTGTCAGGGGGAAGGAGCCCGCCCGCCTGGGCAGGAGGGCTCGCTGCAGGGGTGTGGAGAGGAGCAGTTGCATGGGCACCAGCAGGCCCAGCCGCATTCCCCGGGAGGAAGAGGTAGGCCGAGGCGCAGCCTGAGCGAGACGCAGGGGTGCCGGGGCCCGGCGGCGGCAGAACTGCTGTGGAAACGTGCTGGGTGGAGAGGGGTGATGGCGTGGCGCACGGGGCCCGTGGACCTGCCGGCCACGCAGCATTCGCAGGGACTGGCGTAACCTGACCCCTTCCACTCGGGTCAGGCCACTGGGGGGCACGAACTGCCGGGGCCACTCAGCCTTCGCTCTGCTAGGTAGGGTGAACAGCCTACCGCCAGGCGGCAGGCACTCCCTCGAGTCGGACAGTCCATGCGGGGTGGAAGCTCTTTGCTTGAAACAACAGCAGAGGCTGGCCAAGCAGTCCATCCCTAAATGGACCGAGAGTGCCCAATCGATCAGAGTACAGCCAGGGCATTCCCTGGCAGCAAAAAAAGGGAAATTGGTTCCTTTCTGTGGTTCCTAAATCAAAGCACGAGATACTTAATAAAATAAGACACCAAAAAACTTTTCTGACCTCAATGATATATATCCTAACATGTCCCAAAATTATTTCAAAAACATATTATTCTTAAAAATCATATTTATTAAAAGCTTAAAGTAGCAGCATGGTATAGGTAACAATTTTACATATAAAAAACACAATCACATTGCATTAAAGTTCAACACATTTACATGTAAACAATGATTAAAAGTAGCCAAATTGTTGACGCGTTTCGGTGTTTAAGATAGATGGTACACCTTCCTCAGGACTACAGTAAAAATTCTTCAATACAATACGCAGTATTCAATGTGCGGTGACAGCATAAATCCTGGGGATAGATTAATCTTATCCACTGTTAGGATTCTGTTTCTTTCCTTTGAGTGACTCTGTACTTTATAGTAGGAGCGTTGGGTTTCCTACTTTATATCAATTTAGAAGACTCAGGGTATTCATAAGATAGGGCGTCCTTCCATTCCTCACCCTTGCTTTAGCCTGATGGAAACGAAGTGCTTCTTTTTTGTATTTGAAGCAGGTTCCTTTTATCTCCGTAGTCAGAGACACACGCCGCCTCCCTGGTAACCCGGTCTCCAGCGTCCCTGGCAGGCCGCCCTGCACAGGGGGTATGCTTGCTTAGCATCCCCTGCCTGCCTGCCTGCCCCCGGGGCAAGCAGACTCAGAGAAAAAGGACCATTGGGAAGGGGCAGAGAGGCAGGTGCATACCCAGACCCTGGGGGCTCTGGCAGGCGGGCCCCAGGACTGCCTTCCCCCTCTCAGCATGGCCGAACCTCACGGAGGTCTGCCTGAGCAATCTCGGAGAAAAAGCACCATCGGCAAGGGGCTGAGAGGCAGGAGAGTCCCGGGTCCCTGGGGGCTCGTCGTGTGGGCCCCGGGACTGCATTCCCCCTCTCAGCATAACCGGACCTCACAGAGGTCTGCCTGAGCAAACTCGGAGAAAAGGGACCATCTGCAAGGGGCTGAGAGGCAGGAGCGTTCCCGGGCCCCTGGGGACCTTGGCCGGCGGGCCCCGGGACTACCTACCCCCTCTCAACATAGCCAGACCTCACGGAGGTCTGCCTGAGAAAACTCTGAGAAAAGGGACCATCTGCAAGGGGCTGAGAGGCAGGAGCGTCCCCGGGCCCCTGGGGGCCCTGGCGGGCGGGCCCCGGGACTACCTTTCCCCTCTCAGCATAACCAGACCTCCCGGAGGTCTGCCTGAGCAAATGCGGAGAAAAAGGACCTTCGGCAAGGGGCTGAGAGGCAGGAGCGTCCACAGGCCCCTGGGGGCCCCGGGACTACCTTCCCCATCTCAGCATGGCCGGACCTCACGGAGGTCTGCCTGAGCAAACTCAAAGAAAAAGGACCATCGGCAAGGGGCTGAGAGGCAGTGGAAGAGGCGGCTGCATGCCTGCAGATATGGCCAGATCAGTACTTGGCTGTTTCGGTTCTTCAGTGGGGCTAGAATAGAAGCTGTTAAGGGCAGGGGCTTAACTCCCATTGGTGCAGCAGGTGCAGTGGCACCAGGTCCCAGATGCCTTAAAGGCCCACTGAACCCTGATAACTGCTGTTTGTCACAATTCAAACAGAGGCCTGAGGGGCCCACAGGACAATGATTATTGCGGTTTTCCACAGTCCAAACAGAGGGCAGAGGTCACATTTCCCTCTTGCCTTGAGGCCCAGGGCACACTGGCGAGGCCACTGGTTACGGATGCAGTGGGGAAGAGTTGGCGAGACAGGTGGATTATATAAACAGCTGGACGATGACTTCATGCCTGGGTATTAAAGTATTCATTGCAATTAAAGACTGAAGCAGGAATAGATCTCATAATATAGGAAGGCCTATGTACAAATGCAGCTCGATTGGCGGCTGCCTTTTAACTTCTCACTTCTCACCTCTCCTAATTTACAGGTTTATTTTAGATGCAGACATAAATCGTGACCTATGAAAATGTTTATCTATCTTTAGGTTCAAATGACCCATCTTTTCCATATGCAAGTATCAGACAGGTCGGGAACGCCTAATGGCTTTGAACTTGATAAAGCCACATTAATCACTGGTCTTGAAATACAAATGGCAGCATTAGGCACGCAGAGGTGTATTCTACGTAATCTCATTATGTTTAGGGTACAGGAGGGTGTTTAGGGCATAAAGCACTTTGACAAAAACATTTCTGCCACCATAGAAATTCAATCTTCCTTGTCCTACCCTAGTATACAAGTAGTACCACATTCTTTGTATACTTGAATTAAATAGGCACACAAAATAGTACCGTATTTAAAGGCCCAGTTCAGAATTACATAGAAGGTGCACTGTCCCAGACTACACAACGGTGCAGTTTTCAGTGGGTGCTATCATCCCACACAGGGGGAGTACACCAGAATATGCTGGAAAAAACATGTGGTGCCCCAACGTAGGCGCAGTTGTAAACCACCAGTCTGCTTACATAGTAAAGCGTCTGGCTGCTATTAAATGAGGTGGCACGTTTCCCCTGCATATGTTAAGAAACAAGGGTGAGTAGAAACCTTTTGGGTCGAGAAAAAAATAAGACATTAATATTGTGATTTTTTTGCCAATTAGCCAGTTTGCAAGCACTAACACTTCTCTGTGTAAAGTTATTTCGGCACAATAACGCCATGAAAGATACATAAAAATACATAATACATTTTGTATATAGAGGAATAAATGATTTTTCAGGTATATTGTGCGGCTAGGAAATCGATAATAAAATCTATAATTTAGTTAAAAAGGCATATAATAATTATTTACAACAATTAAAAAAATACTAATAGACTGTAAAATTCATAGATATACACAACAAGTTAATAAGATCAGAGTACAGCACATAAGAATCAGTACAGGGGAAAGAAAGTATTCACAGTATAATTACTTTTATAAAGTCAAGCCCTTCTTCTTACATATAAAACTTATTGCAAATAAGAATCTTCTAACACCAAAGACAATCACTTGTCTAGTATCCGACTTACTAATCCTAAACGCCTCTTTGCATGATCGCACTCCTAAAATATTGCACACTGGCTTTATCCATTTTTTCCTTGCTATTTCATAAGCTGGGCAAAAAAAGAGGATATGTTGTTCATATTCCTTTGTACAATTTTGGCACAGTGTACATAGCTCACTAATCCTCGCTTCACTCAACCTGGACCACCTAGCTAGAGTTGTGTTGGTTTACAACATTCCGTATCTAAATTTCATGTATAGACTTTTAGCCAGGGGTGGTCGGACCTTGTCTAAAAAGGCCTCAAAATGGGGAGTATCCTTGAACTCAAAGAAATTACTTATCATTGGTCCGCCAGTGCAGCCATTGGACAAGCTTTGTGCAATGTAAGCCCAAGAGGTAGTTTTCAACACTTGTTTTGAATTAGGGCGTCACACTTGAAGGGTCTTCCCAAAACTGGGACAACCCAATCCTATTTAACCATGTGCTCACATGTTTAAGCCATACATTGGTGTTATACAAATCCAAACTCATTATTTCTTGAAATCCGTTTCTATAGTCTGATAACTCTGGTGTACACCAGAGTCTGACCCAAAAAGATAATGGTCGTAGAATAGCATAGTGATCTGAGCGCTTCATATTTAGATAAAACATTAAGGGTGGGGTACTTTTTGGTAGCTTTAAAAGGCTCCTATAAAAATAATTTTCACTAATTGTGAAAGCATTCCTAGATGTAGGCCCCCATATTTCGGGCCCATATAACGCCGCAGACTGGGCTTTGAACTTGAAAACTTCCAGTGCCGGGGAAACAGCTTAACTAGAGCTCGCCCCATCCTTTTTTAGGATCGGTAAAATATTCTGAGTAAGGATCATTTTACTCTTCTCTGCTTGGGTCTTCCATGAGAGTTTTGAATCAAGCAAGACTCCCAAGTAGGTAAAATTCTGTACTAATTCTAGTTTTTGATCATTTAACCCCTTCCATGCTCATGCCGAGCTCAGCTCGTCATGAGGCACAGTGGAGCTGTGCTGATGACGAGCTGAGCTCGTCATGAACAATGGGGAATCTCAAGTAACAGCACAGGAGGGAAAAATGCACAGCAGCGATGTGGTTAAAAACAGATTCCCCCTAAATGTTTTGTGAGGGTTTATGGCCATACATTTAGTCTTGTTTTTATTGATCTCTAGGCCCTTACTATTGCAATATGATTGGAATGAGTTTAAAAGGGTTTGTAGACCTGCGGGTGTCTGTGAGATTAATATTGTATCATCTGCGAATAAAAGGGCAGAAACCCTTTCTCCGTTTAACTTGGGTGAATCATTATTACAGCCCTCTGAGTGAGACGGGATATCGTTTACGAACAGTGAAAATAGCATAGGAGCCAACACACATCCTTGGCAGGATCCACGCTCAATCGGGATAGCTTTTGTTAGTTCGCCATTTGGTCCCCATCTCAATTTTGCAAAATTATTTGCATGCAATCTTATAATCTGGTGAAGCAGACAGGCAGGTAGCCCCTGTGAATATAGAGATTCCCATAAAAGATCGCGTGAAACTAAATCAAAGGCGGCCCTGAGGTCTACAAAAGCTATGTAAAGATGCCCTTTCCTTATGTGTACATACTTCCAACATAAGCAAAAAAATCGAAAAACTTGATCAACAGTGCTTACTCTGCGCCTAAAACCAGATTGGAATTTGGTGAGTACAGAATTTTCTTCCAACCATCAGTTCATACATGCTAAAATATGCCTCGCATATATTTTTTGTAAAATATCCATTAAACTAATCGGGCGATAGTTGGAAGGCTCAGTCCTATCGCCCTTTTTAAAAATTAAAACGATTTCCGCAACCCTCCAACTATCCGGAAAATCTGCACCAACTACTAGTATATTACACAAATGGTTAATATAAGCGCCAGACGCAAATTTCATGTTTGTATAAATTGCCTGGGACCTTATCCAAGCCTGGTGCCTTGCCGCTTTTTATTGCATTAATTGCTAGCTCTGTTTCCTCTATATCAAACTCTAACATACTTTCACTAATTATAAACGAAGGTGAATCCCTTTCCCGTGCCCCTGAACATTCAGGCGCTTTGTAGAGTTGTGAGAAGTGATCAACCCAGGTCAATTCGTCAAGGAACACATCCTTGACCACTCTTCCGGTGTGATTCCCATTTGTCACCAGTCTCCAGAACCCAACATGATCCTTGCTTTTAGCTGCCATTAACAAATCCAACCAACTTTCCTCATGCCAGTTAGTTCTCGCTTTCGCTTGGATCACTTTATATTCTTTCCTCGCCACCTTAATCTCTTCAGGGGATTTACTTTTTATTGCCACTAGAAGTTTAGCCTTACTGGTACGGCAATCCTTACCATACCATGGTTTGCTATTTAATAGATTATTTGTCTTTTGATGGGTTTTTTCCGGCATTTTCGTTACCAAGGATAGTAAGGATTTAAAAAACCCATTGTGTAAGTCGATGAAAGTGTTGCCTTCCAATGATGTACTTCTATAACTTGAGAAAGTGTCAGCTAAAAGTGTATAAATACTTATTAACCCTATCCTCCTCATAAAAGATATCACCAAGGCCTATAATTGGTTCGTAATTACAATTTAGGTCTCCGCCTAATATCATACTTGGTTTCTCCTACAAACTATTTAGGAAGCTATCCAGCTTTTCCAATGTCGCTGACTCCTTGGACGAACAGGAGGGTCTATTGTAAACATTAAATAAATATAGCACCCTTCCTTCGTTCGTAGTAATTTTTAAGCCAAGTATATCAACTGAATCGATATCTAATATTGTAATGCGGACCTCAAGTGTTACTTTTACCAATATTGTGAGTCCCCCCCGATGGCCTGCCTCAATATTATTGGTCCTGTATCCTACTCTGTGCGGTGTACTTAGCGCCCAAGTTTCTTGTAGGAAACAAATATCGCTTGTTTCTATGTAATTACACCAGTCTGGGTCGATTAGATTTTTCGATAGCCCCGCTATATTCCATGATATTGGTTTACGGGAGTACCTCCACTATTGACTCTTTATTGGTCATCTATGATTACATCTTTAGTACAAATATCCGCTCCAAGTAATACTCCTTCATCAACTGAATTCAATGCCGTTATTTGTCTCTCTATAAGCCCTGCTCCCAATTCATCGTTTCCCATCTCCTGGACATTAGTTTGTGGTTGGTTGCTAGTGGGACATTCATCTCCTTTTCCCCAAACTCTTTCGGGTTGACATAGGCCCACCACCTGCCATACCTAAGTCGGAGGCGCCGGAGTGGAAGAGCCAAACAGCCCTCCCATCCAGTGAGCCTCCCACAATCTCCAAATCATTACCTGTGACCGTTGGTTACAATAGTCAATCGACCGTCTCCAGAGTTGAAAGTTCTTGGAATCTATTAGAAGTGTGGAGAGGAAGGAGGGTTTCGGGATTCCTATACCTTCGCTCACTAGTGGGTCTGTAAAAGTATTCCAATGGGAGGGCTTGAATATTCGTATTGGCTTTCTGGCACTCATCACATATTCTCAGAAGATGGCGAACAGTATGGGGACGTTTAAAATGAACAACTATACAGTCCCCATCAATATCATTCCTCTGTTCACCCACCCAGCTTACCCTACGCACCATAATGATCTCATTTATTTTTTGTGGATTGAATCCTTTATATTTCTGCAGCCAGTCCACCACCTTATTCCTGAGACTATACCATGTTTCAGATTGGTCCCCCCTTAAAGCAGGTACACCGGTTAGTACTAAAACATAGGGGCACGCGGCTGGGGGCAATCTTAGGTTATCACTGTTAGGGGTTACATTACATTTGTTAGGATTTGATGTGGGTAATGCTAAATTACAATTACTGAGGTAGTCTGTCCTCCCTATAGTCTGGTCAATCCTTTCACCTAAGCCAGGAACGTTAATCCGCAGTTATTTTATCTTTTGGTGGTTGGGCTCCCTCTCCTACAGTATCTGTTTCAGACATGGTAACTAACCCTGTCTGAGTCAGGGAATTTCTTTTTGGAGTCACTTCTTGGTTTTTACCATAGTTTGTTATTTGATCAACAAGTAATTTGGCGCAATTCTCAAGATTGTCTTTCCCACTTTGATCATAATATCTAGTTTAACAATAGCCTGGTTTATGTTATAAATGTTATCATCCAGGTCCTTCAATCTGGTGGTCATGAGATTATTTATTTGCGCCTGTACCGATTCTAAGGTAGACTTAAAAATATCTGCAACAGTAGATTCTAATGTTTCGACCATACTGTCAGCTCCGTTGGGAAAAGGGGGGTAAATTATCTCGGTTTGGGTTCCAAAAGTTCTACTTCTAGGACTCATATGCTCATTTAATTCTGCCTGATTTTTGGGGCGCGTCTTCGTCCCTCCCACACCTCCCTTTTTATTGTAGGTTATTTTCCCTTGCAATGAAGACTTTGGTTTGCTTTTTTCCTGCATTCCTTGTTTTGCCCCACGTTGTCTAGTTGCCATCGGAGAAATTGGAGACGCGTCTAACTCCGACTGATTTTTATCGTTTATTAATGGATATCCCCACATAGGGCTCTCTACAATATGCACAGGGGATGTAGTCAGCTCGCTCGCAGATTTATGTGATGCGTCTGTAAGAGCCAGTGCACCGGCATCATTATATATTTGTAACTTTGATGGATCTAAAGATAGCCTCCTTTCATCAAGAGCAATTTCATGGCTTATAAATGATTCAGATCTCTAGTTTTGCTGGTCCCAAGTCTTCTGTTTAAAAGCCAAAGTAGGTGGCCCGACCAGGCCTCCTCTGGCCTCAGATTGGCCGCAAATGGCCCCGCCCTTTTCCCGGGCTTCTTCCGGCGCTGCCCGCGCGCGTTCCCGCGACGTGGGGGCTCTCCTGAGCTTTAAGCGCCTCCTGGCGCGGACTGTGCAGCGGCGGCTTCCAGACGCAAAGGCTCCGGGACTAGTAGTCCCCCCCTCGCTGCGGTGTGAAGAAGCTGCGGCGGCAGAGGGAGACCAGGGAAACAGCAAGAAAGTTTTGTAAAAAATGCCCCCAAGTATCGATAGAGCACCCGCTCCACTGGGGCTCTCCTCAGCTTTAAACGCCTCCTGGCACGAACTGTGCGGTGGCGGCTTCTGGCCGCAAAGGCTCCCGGGACTAGTAGTCCCCCCTCGCTGCAGCCGCGCTGCGGTGTGAAGGAGCTGCGGCGGCAGAGGGAGACCAGGGAAACAGCAGGTAAGTTTTGTAAAAAATGCCCCCTAGTATCGATAGAGCAAAAGACCTGTGTAAAGTAAGACCTTGAGAGTTTTGTAACTTTCAGATACTCAAATTGTGGATTCTGTTGCAATTAAAAAAAATTCTAGGCCTGAAATTTCTTTGGAGGTTGCATGCGGGCAGCCTAAGTTATCCTGCAAGATTTTCTTGATGAATCCTATTGCAACTACAATATGTGCTCTCTCATGTAAAGTAAGGTTGTTAGAAGCTTTTCTGCAACTCAAGATACGCCTTACTTTTCACCTCATGTGGATGCATTGCTCATGTTTAGTGAGATCTCCTTTCTGAGTAGAACGTTTGTGGCTTTCCCCTCCTGTATAAGGCTTTAGTCCAGTGTGAATTCTCTCATGTGAAATGACATTGTATTCAAGACTAAACCTAATCTGACATTCAGATCACACATAAGGCTTTATTCGCCCGTGTGAGTTCGCTCATGTCACGTGAGAAGTAATTTGTAACCAAAATGTTGCTTGCAATTAGAGCACTCATAAGGTTTTTCCCCAGAGTGGGATCTCTCATGAAGCATAACACTATCTTTAGAAGTGTGGCTCACTGGTTAGAAGCGGCAGACCCTGAAGCAGAGGTCAGGCCCGGGACCAGGGTTCAATTCCCGACGCAGCAGGGTCTTGGACTCAATGTCCGCAGACTCGATAATTCTCGCCTCAGTGCCTACTCTAATCATGGGTCCCACTCTGCAACTCTGGGCAATAGCTTGCTTAATCTCCACAATGGCCCCAACAGCGCTGGGATGCCTGGCTTCACCTTGGGGGTGCCCAGGAGGGGGCATCTCACAGGGAAAGCCAGGAAGGGTTCCACAGCGGTATACAGTGCCAGGATGCCCTGAGATGGGGCGGCAGTGCGCTTTACAAGTATACACACATTTACATTCACATTTAAGATTCAAGCTTTTATGGCATAAGGATTTTCTCCAGTGTGGAGTTTCTCATGATGAGATAGCGTTTTTCTCTGCAGATTTTCTGGCATTCGGAGCACTCATAATGTTTTCATCAGTATGGAGTCGCTTATGGTTGGTGAGGCTGTGCCTATCAAACAGGAATTTCTGGCATTCAGAGCATTGGTGATGTTTTTCCCCTGTGTGCGTCTGCTCATGTAGAGTGAGATTGCGTTTAAAATTGATGCTTTTCTGGCATTCAGAGCACTGAATTATTTTGATGGTGTGTCTCTTATGGCGCTTGTAACTATCTCTACCTCTGAATCTTTTCTGACATTTAGAGCACTGATAATGTTTTTCCTCCAGTGTGGATTCTGACATGACAATTAAGTTGATATTTTTGGCTGAAACACCTTTGGCATTCGGAGCACTGATAAAGTTTTTCTCTGTGGATGCTTATATGCTTAGCGAGAGCTGTTCTTTCACGGAAACATTTCTGGCATTCAGAGCACTGATAAGGTTTTTCCCCAGTGTGGGTTCTTATATGCTTAGTGAGACTGCTTTTGTCACTGAAACATTTGTGGCATTCACAGCACTCATAAGGTTTTTCCCCAGTGTGGGTTCTTACATGCTGAGTGAGACTGCTTTTTAGAATGAAACATTTCTGGCATTCAGAGCACTGATAAGGTTTTTCCCCAGTGTGGGTTCTTATATGCTGAGTGAGATTGAATTTTTTACTGAAACATTTTTTGCATTCAGTGCACTGATAAGGTTTTTCCCCAGTGTGGGTCCTTGTATGTTTATTTTTTTTTTTTTTTTTTTTATTTTTTGATATTTGTAAAGCGCATCGTTTACCCGTAGGCGTCTTGGCGCTAATAAACCATTTATCTGTGACTGACAACATAGGAGTATGATACTCATTGGGCAAATAGCCAGGTCTTTAAGAGCTTGCGGAATTGGAGAAGAGAGGGGCTGGCCCTGATGTTCGGGGGAAGCGTGTTCCAAAGCCTTGGGGCGGCCACTAGAAAGCGCCGGTCGCCCCAGGTGACAGTTTTCGTACAGGGAATGACCAGTTGGTTGAGGGTGGCTGATCGTAGAGCTCTATTCGGTTTGTATTGTTGCAATTGCTCCTTCAAGAAGTGGGGACCTTGATTGTTGAGTGCTTTGAACACAATACAGAGCGACTTGAAGTGGATTCTGTTTCGCACCGTGAGCCAGTGAAAGTTCTTTATATCGTTGGATATGGATTCATATTTTGTTTTACCCGCAAGCAAGCGGGCGGCTGCATTCTGAATGGTCTGCAGTTTGGTTATTACTCTGGACTGAGCATTAAGGAAAAGACCATTGCAATAGTCCAGAGACGAAAGGACAAGAGTGGAGATCAGGGTTTTGATGGCTGATTCAGGAAGAAAAGGCCGTATTTTCCTTATCATCTTTAACTTCATATGTGCCACAGACACAGTTCTGTTAGCATGATCCATGAAGTTAAGACCCTCGTCAAAGATGATACCGAGGTTCCTGACTTTCGCAGTTGGAATGGGAGGAGTACCGAAAGCCTCTGGCCACCAACTTGATGGCCAGGCTGGGGAAAGAGGTCCGAAAATGAGTACCTCAGTTTTACCTGAGTTTAATTTAAGACAGTTGGTGGCCATCCACTCTCCTATACCCAGCAGTCCCTTCTTGAATTTTTCAGACACAAGATCTCCATCCCCTTTAATTGCCAACACAAGTTGGGTATCGTCGGCATAGGAGGTTAGGCTCATCCCATATGCTTTGATGGTTTTAGCAAGGTCCGACACGTAGATATTAAAAAGTGTCGGACTCAGGGATGAGCCTTGAGGTACTCCACATGGCGATGACAGTTGGGCCGATTGGAAGGGACCTAAGATGACAGCCTGTGTTCTTTTAGCAAGAAAGGAAGCTATTAGGTCTTTGGCAGTATGACAAATGCCAAATCCCTCGACACGATCGACCAAGATAGTATGGTCGACCGTGTCGAAGGCTGCTGATAGATCCAGCATAACCAAGATGGCTGTACCCCCTTGATCCCTAATTACCCTGATGTCATCAGCAGCCTTAATCAAGGCTGTCTCAGTTCCATGGTATTTCCTGAATCCAAATTGTGTGTTATCCAAGAGGTCATGTTCTTCAATGAATTCGGAAATCTGGATATTCATAATTTTTTCAGTCACCTTCGCCATAAAAGGTAAATTTGCAATGGGGCGATAGTTTTTTAAATCGTTTTTATCCAGGGATGGTTTTTTTAAAAGAGGTTTTAATAGGGTGTTTTTAAGGGGGTCAGGGTAGCTACCTGATAGGAGAATGGAGTTACACACCTCAGTCAGCGATGGTATGATAGAGTCCATTACTGGTAAGAGTACTGAAAGTGGACAGGGGTCGAGAGATGATCCCGATTTGATAGTAGACAGTGTAGATTTTATTTGTTCTGCCGTAACTGGATGAAAGCTGGGGAACATGTTAACTGGAGCTGAGGTAGGGGGCTTCGCTCTGCTCCCATTTGAATTAGTGGAGAAGGCCTGATAGATATCATCCACTTTGGTGAAGAAAAAAGAAGCTAGTGAATCACATAGCAGTTGTGATGGAGGAGGGGTGAGGTCAGGGGAATTGCCAGACAGCGTTTTAGTAATTTGAAACAATAATCTGCTAGAATTTTTAGCTTTCTGTATCTGGTCGGTGTAATAATCTTTTTTGGCTTTAACAATCATGGCCTTATAAAGTGCCAGTGCTTCCTTATAGGCTACTTTGTTAGTTGTTTCATATCCTTTTCTCCATTGTCTTTCCTTATTACGGTTAATTTGCTTTTGTACCCTTAGTTGTTCATTATACCAGGGAGCAGTGGGTTTTAATCTATTTTTGGAGAGTTCTTTAGTAGGGGCTGACTGATTTGTTGCCTGACCCAACCAGGTATGAAATTGCTGAAGCGCTAAGTTTGGCTCTAGCGACAACGTTGGGCGCGTATGATCCAGTGTTAGCTTTAGGTCATCCAAATTGATATTTTTCCAATCTTTGAAGGACTGCTTGGGAATAAAAGGGGGATTATTATTGCAACAAATATTAATAGAGATATTTGCAAAGATTGCATAATGGTCAGTCCATGGCATAGGTAAGATGTTAGATATTTGTAATCCTTCCAAGTTAGAGAAAATGGGGTCTAAAATATGGCCAGCTTGGTGAGTGGCAGACATAACTCGTTGTTTAAGCCCTAGAGTTTCCAAATCGGAAATAAGGGTGGCTGAATCCGTTAGGTGACTTTGATCCAGATGGAAGTTCAGGTCACCCAAAATCGTAAAAGCGTTTTCGGTGGCTACTGATTCCATCATAGTGTTTATGCTGTTTAAAAAGGCTGTTTTCGATCCCGGAGGGCGATATATCAATATTCCCTTAAAATTAAACAAAGGTGAGGGGTTGATAGCAAATTGCATGGCCTCACAGGAGGTGGAAGAAATGGGGGTTGTTTTTACAGGATATGAATCTCTGACTATTATAGCCAACCCACCCCCTCTTTGTCTGGGCCTGTTCTGGCAGTATGCTTTATATCCGTTGGGTACTGCAATGGCTAGGTCTGGCTGAGATGAATCATCGGTCCAGGTCTCGGTGACAAACAGAGCATCTAGTTTGAAATCAATTATCATATCCGAGATCTCCTGCCTGTGCTTTCCAAGTGAACGCGCATTAATGAGGGCAATAGATATAACAGCTCCTTCGTCGTGCTTCATAGGTAGGGTTTTAGTATCTGATGGTAATAACGGGATAATACAGCTACAATGAGGGCAAGAGATCGCTTGAGAGCTGTGGATCTGAGACGGTGTTATTTTGAGACAACTGGTGCTCATGGTTGGCCGAAGAGCCAGTAAACCTTGACTGGTATACTTTATCTTGATATCTGGGCCTTGGTAAGCAGGGTTCATGGCCCTAGGCCCGGTCCTGGCGCGGACGGGCGCAGACGGGCTTGCCTCTGGCGCGCCTCCGGCGCGCCGCCGGCGCGCCCGCTGCGCCCGCCCGCTGCGCGGACGGGATGTTCCTGCCATGTTATACCTGAAAGGGCGGGAAAGGCGGGAGGGTGGATGAACTAGAGCGCACCCCCTTTACCTCCTCAAGATGGCGGCCGAGGTGGGTCAGATCACGTGACTGAGTTTGCTTTTGTCACGGAAACATTTCTGGCATTCAGAGCACTGGTAAGGTTTATCCCCAGTGTGGAATTGCATATGTGCAGTTAGAAGTGCTTTAAGTCTGAAATATTTTGGGCATTCAGAGCACTGATAAGGTTTTTCCCCAGTATGGATTCTTATATGATGAGTGAGACTGTTTTTGTCAATGAAAGATTTCTGGCAATCCGTGCACTGATAAGGTTTCTCTCCAGTGTGGGTTCTTCTATGCCGTTTGAGACTGTTTTTGTCAATGAAACATTTCTGGCAATCCGTGCACTGATAAGGTTTTTCCCCAGTGTGGATCCTTGTATGTATAGTAAGTCGTCTTTTGTCACTGAAATATTTCTGGCATTCAGAGCACTGGTAAGGTTTTTCCACAGAGTGGGTTAATGCATGTCGAGTAAGACTCCGTTTGATACTAAACCTTTTCTGGCATTCAGAGCACTGATAAGGTTTTTCCCCAGTGTGGATTCTCTTATGCTTAGTGAGATAAGATTTCCGGCTGAAACTTTTTTGGCACACTGAGCCCTGAGAGAGGTTTTTTCCAGTGTACATTCTCTCAAATTCAGTGAGATGAGATTTATGGCTGAATCTTTTTTGGCACAGGTAACTTTTTTCCCTAACTTGGGTTATTTTGCTTTGATTGAGGCGGGCTTGAACACTGAATTTGTTCTCACAGCCCGTGTTTTTATAAGGTGTATTCCTAGAGTTACATTTATTTTTCTCCTGCTTATATGCCACGGTAAGAGTGAACCCGATTTTAGAGTCGGGCTTGTTTAGATAATGTTCAGCATTTATCTCTAAAAGAAATTGTGTGTAATCTTCTTAATACTTGAATTGAGCAAAATATGTCTAGAAGCAGCCCTGTAACACCTGTTGAAATGTTTCTAGCAGATAATAGTCTTTTGGTTATAGCCTCAACGGCAGCAACTTATTTTGTGACTGAAGTTTTTCTCAAATCTATTTGTTTAGGTTCTTAGCAATGCAGTGATAAGGTGTTAGTGTGATATTTAATGATTAAACTGAGAAGTGCCTTTTTGCACTGGCGAAATGGCAGTAACTGAGGGAATAAGAACATGCACAGTACTGTTGTGGCTAACCAGTCGCAAAACATCAGTTCCTTTTACCCTTTCTATGTTTGGTGTAAGGTTAAGGTTTGTAGTTCTAAAGACGAGGATTTATTTGCATTAGCTATAGCGCAAAGGTGCTCATTTAATCCATTTTTACATATCACTCCTGCACGATAGATAAAGTTGAGGCGATTTACATAGAATTACAGAACAGTACACAATGAAAAGGAAACAATCTGAGATGGTCATGAACACAATAAAGTGGTGAATTTTTAAAGTTTTCACCAGAGTGAGCAGAGTGGGTCGAGGTGTAATATCCCGATACAGATAGTCTCAAACTTGCGTAACTGGTTAAAAACGGTGTTGACCAAAGGTGATTTTCCAATCTTTTGGTTGTTAGCGTGTCAGCTTCGGAGTCTTCTTTCAGCGTCTTTTCTTTGATGGTTTGCAGGAGAAACCTTTTGTTATATCTTTCTTTTATGGAGTGTGTGCTTCCTTTCTGGAATTACATGATGCTTTAGATCATGCGTGCTTTAAATGAACGTTATCCTGTCATGCTGAGGCAATTTGTCTTTCTGATAATATTTCAGATGAGGATGTTGTGATTGGTCTTTCTGGCATTATTTCTGATGCTCATGGACAGATATGACTTTGCTCTGGGTTAATGAAATGCAAAATTAGAGACTTCACTTACAGGTATAGTACTTTCCTCAGCTCCCACTTCCTCGCCAAACCTAGATTTTGGAAATTGTTTAAACTTAGAATGCTGGATGTCCTTCAGTTTTTCAAAATAATCCTTCTTATGGCACTAACATTCAGTTGACTGGTGCTAAATCTTGCTTTCTTCGTCCGTAATTTCAATCACCTATAGTATTAAAATTAAATAGTTAATACATGTACATTTTCACAAAAATAATTTACAAGCCATATCAATGCAGAATTGCAGAATTTTGAAAATGTTGAGTTGTTCTTCAGACAGAGCAGAGCGTAGAATGGTAGCCTGAGAGTACTTGGATGTAGGAGTGAGGATTTGTAGAATGTCCAACATTTTATTAAGCTCACAAAGGATACATGCACCCTATGAACTTGAACATGGAATCCCAAAGGCAGAAATTAAAGTTATATGGACTGGCACTAAACATATTTAAAAAAGAATACTATTAATTCATTTTTAATGTAGACTTCTAGGATGGGAATTTCCCCTCCACGGACAACAGGCGTTTTCCCCTGCCCTGAGTTACCACCTACTTGTATCTGGTATCCTGACTTTTGAGCTCTGGCCTCTGCCGCACGCAAATCTATTGTGTATTGCGAGGACTATGCCTAGACATATCCCTCAACTATGGTCCAGAGTATGAATCAAGGGCAATGAAATTAAGGCGTACTTTCATGTGTTCATTTTATTCCACTTGATTATCAGTTGTTAAGCTTTTCTGCGCCTGGATTTACCGGGTGCAGAAAAACAGGACACCATTTTTTTCCAGACAGAAAAATTTGACTGAAAAGACCCACAAGACTCTGGGTGCAGCAGAAGCAGCCAAGACTTGTGCTGTTGTTTTACTAATTGGGAGAAACACACAATTCTCCCCTCTGTTAGAAAATGCTTTCCTCTTCCCTCCCCTGCTTCACCCATCTCCCCAACCAACCACATGCATATATTTTCTACCTGCTTAAAACAAGTGGTAAATAAAAGCAGAAAAACACTATCAAATAGTGAATGGAATGTGGTTTGACAGGCAGAAGAATCTGTTTCTTGTGGCAACTCCCCAGTCCATGGCGTCTAACTAGTAACTGGACGTTACTGGGGTAAATCTACCACAAAACAATTACATGAGATTTTTCTGCCACCCCAGTACTGTGCAACTTCTAACAAGGGACTATGAGAGGTCTTGGACGGGTCCTGTGACCTGGAGGGTCACACCAAGTGTGCCCTTATTTAAGGCAGAAGACTGTCATGGGTTTACCAGATAGAGCGGTGGTGGTGGCAATGCACCCTGATGTAAGGATCAATAGCCTGATGAGATCTTTGCATTGCGGTCAGTGGAGTGGCTTTCTACTGACACACCCATGTAATTCTCCATTTCTATACCTGTGCCCAGACTTTGCGCTAACATCAAGTGCGTGTTTAGGGTGTTGGTGTGCGTAGCATAAATGCAATGTGAGAGCGCGACAGAGTAAACTGCATCTCCTGCCTGCCAGTTGTGTATACAAGTGGGACCATCTATCCCTCTTTTATACCCCAGTTCAAAGTCCTCTGTTACCAACGAATAAAGTGCTCTACAAAGTACTCAGGTGCCTGTCAGGCTGTGTCAGTCTATCTAAGTTGAAGGGACATTACCTGCAGGCTGAATTACTTAATGTAGAAGCTGTGTACCTGTCCTGATGAGCCTAGAAGCCTGCGTGTCTGGAAAGAAAGGGAAGGGCGTTTGACAATCCAGCAGGAGGACAAGGCGGTCCTTGAAGAAGCAAGGTCTGACACATCCCAGGTATATGTAAGGCGAGCCGGTGAGCCATCCAGCATTACTAGCTAGTCTGAGGGACCCCCACACCCCGCCCCCCCACAACTGACTCTCCCAACAGTTCAAGGCTGAAAATAAAACTCTACGACAACATGACTGTTGAGGCCCAGTAGGAGAGTGTGTGCTGCAAACAAGCCCGTTCAAAGTTGCATTCGCCAAATTCCTAACACATCAGGGTCTGAATCTACTGACTTCCTGGAGAGCCTGTGTTGGGCTTTTAGCTGCTGAATTTCTGACTACTCTGTGTCAGAGGCCCATGAGGGACTAAAACTACTCCAGTGTCGAACACCCTGTCTGAGCTTACGCCTGTGGTCCAGCCAGCCACAGTGTGGGCTTAATTGCTGATGGTCAGGCCTCCAGAGGTGGCTGCACTTACAGACAGGCCAGGTGTGACTGCTACCTTGGGACTGCTGATCCTCAGGCAACTGGAAAGAAAAGACAGAGTGGGTGTCCTACTGAATGCAGCCCTACATCCTGGACAAAAGCACTCCACAAAAGCCTGCTGGTGGGTCACTGCTCTCTCGAGTCTTCGGGCGTGCCATTCAAGTGTCGGGAAACAGGAAAGAGAGCCAGACAAGACTGACTCATCCTGTGAAAGGGTAAGACACTTACGACAGAGCATACACGCATTGGGGTGACTAAAGTAACAGAACTGACCCTATACTATATTCATGATAATCCTAAATGCTCCTAGAGGGGAAGAGGGTATCAGACCCGGACGCACCTGTCTGCAGCACATGGTAGTCTGGCATGCCTGCACCATCCTTTCACCCAGACTAGCCATAAAGTTGATTTTAGAGCCGCTACGCTCATAGCAGGGGGAATCTCAGACCATTCGCTGGTGTAGGTGCAACTCGATGGTCTGGTTGTGAACTTCATGCTACCCCCAAGGGTTGATCCGTGATATTTAAAAAAGACAAGACGTTCAAAGCTCATATGAGAGATGGAGCAGACTTCTATTTTAAGGAGAACGGGCGGCCTGTTGAATCAGCTTGCGTGCTATAGGATGAATTCAAGCCAGTGATCCTTGAGGAAACTGACAACAAAGGGACGGAAATACTGGGAGAGACTTCCTGAAAGACCTGACCCTGCCAATGCTAACGAATGAGGACCGAGACGCACTAGACCCAGACCTGACAGTAGACTAACTATATAAGACAATAAGAACCTTGCAAACAGGGCAAGCAACAGGGCCTAATGAGCTCCCCATAGAATTATATAAAAGCATGATGGATAAAATCAGGGAGTGCCTCCAGAGTAGGTTTCAGACTGCCTGAAAATGAGGTTGTCTTCCAGAGGACAAAAGAATGTCTGAGGTGGTGGTCATCCCAAAAAAGGACGAACCAGCAACTGAGTGTGGGTCTTATAGACCTCTCTACCTGCTTAATGTTGAGACTAAGGTCCTTGCGTAGGCCCTGGCGATCTGCCTGCAGACAGTAATTGCAACAGTGGATCATCCTGATCAACCGGTCTTTATGCCACACCAGGGAACGCGCCTATATCTCTGACTCCTTAATGGAGTACTAAATGCAACAGGGAATTCCTTTGCTGAACCAGTGGCACTGCTGTCAAGCTCTTGTATGTGGCCCCTCTAGCGCGCATACGCGTCAATAATACAGTCTCCTGAGTCTTTGCCGTCCCACAGGGGTGTTCCTCGTCTCCTATGCTCTTTACACGTGCGTAGGTTCGCCAGGACCTCTCATATGGGGTATTTCAGTTGATCAGGAGTGGGATGAAAGAATCTCCCTCTACGCTGACGTTTTGCTGTAGGACACGTAATCAGCCTTCTCAAGTGAACAAATCCTACACATTTTTCACATATTTAGAGATTATTCAGGATATAAGATCAATTGGAAGAAGTCCTTAATATTCCTGCTGGAGGCAGGGACCCTGCGGCTGCACGCTAGGTGCACTGTTCGGGAGGCACTACATGGCTTTAAATGTTTGGCCGTGTTTATTACAAGAGAGCCACAGGTAGGAACATACTTCCGAAATTAGACCAGCTTTGCTGGGATGCCCCACACTTGCTGTCCTTACTGGGCCGGGTGGTCCTATTTAAAGTGATGACTCTCCAGGGTCTCCTGTACATCGTGCAAAAAATGTCCTTTAAGATCCCACCAAACATTTTCTTTCAAAGGGTAGACTGAGAACATTGGCTCCTGTTGTGGGATGGTGGCACTTCGTGCTGAGTAAGGTGCAGAGGGGAGTTTAAGGTGGACTGGCGGTCCGGAGTATTCTCAAGTACTACTGGGCCACGCAGCTGATGGCACTCAACAACTGGGTTCTTGCGGACCGTGAGGATCCTGCTTACCGGGTAGATAGATTGGCCATGGGCAAGAGAGGTTACCCCACCCCGGTGTTGTATCGAAGAAAGAATGAGTGAACCCTAACTACTCATACCTAAACAGTGGTAAGGGTGTGGAGAGAGGCTACCAAGTGTTTAGGCTGAGAAGGTAAGCTGACTGAAATTACTCCACAGACAGCCTGATCTAGAGAGGAAGGGCCGTCCAATGTATTTACAGGCAGACCATCCGTTAGTTGGACAGGATACTCCACCACGCTTGTGAAGGAGTACCCTGCTCACCAAACTCTAAATCAAGACCTTTATCTTGTCTGTGCTTTGCATGTATCTCTAGGTCTGCTTCATTATGTCCATCAGTCTTTCTATGATGTACCTGTTATTGAGGCTTATGATTGAAGTACTAGTTTAATCTTACGGTGTGTGTGTGTGGGTTTATTTGAACCCTGCGGTTTAATCTGCACTTGTTGTTTATGAGGTGTTATGTGGTGTTGTCACACCCTTGTAATTATAAAAAGTATGTGACAGGCGACCAGGTGCCTCTTGCCCGTGACTTCTGAGGAAGTAAAGGTGCACAGTTAACAGCAGCAACATTGCAAAGTGTCAAGAGCCTGATTTAGAGTTCGCTAGCCGAGTTACTGGCCGGGTTACTCAGACACAAATGTGACGGATATCCTGGCCGCAGTATTACAAGCACCACTGAATATAATATATGGGAGCCTCATTTCTTTCTTTCGTACTTTCTATTTCCCTTGTTTTTATTATCTTTATTTTACTCTTTTGTTTTTCTCTTTCTTATTTCTTTTTCTGTTTCTCTCTATTCCTGGCTTATCTTTCATTCATTTCTTTATGTAAGAATGCTTAGCCTCGGGGGCGCTAGAGGGCGCGCAAGCAGCATGGCTGCGCTGAGGTGAGGCTCCTGCTTCCTGGGACTATTATCCTCCAACTATCCTATGCAAATGTGCACGACGTTAGCTGAAACTTCAGTGGCGGGAAAAACTGGTCTTCATGCACACTCGGTGAAAGTTTGAGGGAGATCGGAGATTGCTGTGGGTGTGGCGGGCATCGGAAGCTGGGAACGGTGAGACTGCAAGCACAGAGTGGGGCTGAAATTCGGCCAAGGGAACTGCGCTACACCGAGGCTACACACGCGGCTGCTAGGCCACACATCCAGCGACCGACTATAAAACAGTACGCTACCCGGAGGAGGAGTTGTTGGAGCAAAAGCATCGGTGTTGGAAGGACCGGAGTAGGGCAGGATTGTGCCCACCACGTAAGCGGCAGGCCCTGCAGAGGTGCGACGTTATGTGGCCAGAATAAGAGAAGCGCGACGCCTCCAGACAAGAGTTTGCTGCCATCGGCGAGTGAGGGTGCCAGCAGTGCGAAAGCCACTGGAGCAGTGCACAGGAGACAGAACGGCACCTCACGTCCCCCCCCCCCCTCCCCACCACCCCACCGCCTGGCAGTGTGAATATCATTGCGGGGGCACGAAGAGGCGCTATGTTTGCGAGAGCACGGGGGCCAGCCCTGCAGCTTATACCGTAGTCCATTGTAGGAAACTCCTTGGGAAGTGGTGACTTCCGGACCGGACGGCTGGCAATTGCGGGACCCAGTGAAACGACAAGAGACGATCACTGCACCTGGATCAGTCTTGAGCTACGTGAGTGGATGTGCCTGAGAGACAGAAGAGCAGTGGCGACGGTGAGCAACAAGGATAGAGGGACATGCGCCAAGGTACATCGCTTTGAATTATGGGCCATGTTGCTGGTAAGATACTAAGAGCGCAGGACGTCTCTGCATAACCTCGAGGCTGCCAACACTGCGAGAGCCAGTGGGGAGAGGACCTACTGAGAACCACGTCTGTAAACCATAGAAGATACATCTTCATTGCAATATGGGGAGACCGGATAACAGGGAACCCAAATTGAACTTTGAGGCGGACAAAAAAGGGACAAAAACTGCGCAGGAAAAGCCGGAACAAGAAACCATGGCGCATGGCAGTGGCAGTACTGGCGCGCAGACGTCGGACATGAATGATATCTTACAGGAGATACGGCAGGGGTTTGCGACAGTGGTGGAAAAGGTGGACCGCATGTCGTCCAGGATGGACGCCATTGCGCATAAACTGGACGGGCACGAAGACAGGCTTAAAGAAGTGGAACGCCGCATGTCTGACGTTTATGATGTCACTTCCCGCCACACAACGCAGCTCACGAGAATGGATAATCTGTTGCGTACAAAAACGAAGATTTGGAAGCGCGCAGCCGGCGCAATAACATCCGCGTCATAGGCATACCGGAATCGACAAACACTGGTCGCATGGAGGAATATGTAGAGAAATTACTGCTGGCAACCATTGGACAGGAAGCTTTCTCCTCCCAGTTCATTGTAGAAAGAGCACATAGGTCACTTGGACCGAGGCAGACACCTGGTAACCCCCCACGACCCATTATTGCGAGATTATTAAACTACCGAGATCGAGACGTGGCCCTCCGAGCGGCACGCAACAAGCAGGCACTGTCATATGAGGGAAACACCTTTTCCATCTACCCTGATTTTACACCCCTTGTGCAGGAGGAACGACGCAAGTTTCTAGACATCAAGAGGAAGCTACGCACAGCGCAGATAGACTATGCACTCATGTACCCGGCGAAACTCAGGGTGACGCACCAAGGGAAACAGAGATTCTTCACAAACCCCCAGCAGGTTGAACATTTCCTATGAACTGTGAGGCGTACGAACAGAGGGGGAGGGGCCCAAGGACCTCCGCAGAGTCCGGATCACGTTGAAGACAATGCAGAGGTGGAATGATCACGTTAATTAGGATTATGGTTATATAATGCCGGATGCCTCTGAAGGGCGGATTTATCGCAATACTCGAGCCACCTGCAGACCGGTGAGACCTTTCTAATTGACTCATTTACATATATGTTATGAACGTCCTAAGCTCCGTTTTCCCCCATTCCAGGGCCTGTCATACCATCATAGAGTGGATTGGGGGGAGCGGGGGGTATTGCGCTGCTATCTAGAAATGTCCCCAAATGGGTATTCCCCAACTGCAGTATGTCACACGATAGGTGAGGGGACGATGAGATTGGGTATGTTGAAGTTGAGGGATGACGTGGGGGGTGGGATCAGGATGCTGGCAAGATTGGATTGCTTCAGTGGGTGGGCTGTCTGGGGGGGTGGGTGGAGGGGTTGTTTGGTGCACATGGGTGTCGATACACGACTCGCAGAAAAGAATAATTTCCTTGTTTCTGATTGATCTTCTTGTTTGGTTGTTAAGATTACATACACAATGCATTGTCACTATGCGATTTATTTGTCGAATTGGTACTGTAGAGGCCGACAGGATATGGGTTACATGCTCGAAACTGAAATGCTGCCTTCTAATAGACTACTTTAGGTATATGAACTGCCTGACCCATGTCCTCCACTAATAGCACAACATTGAATATTCTGATGTGGAACATATGGGGGCTGGGGGATCCGCGTAAAATACGCCACACACTGTCCTATCTTGACAGGCACCAGGTTCATGTGGCGATGCTGCAAGAGACGCACTTTGACCCGAGGCGCCCTAACACGTTTGCATGTAAGTGGGCGGCCCACAGGATCTTCTCTTCCTTTATCTCTTATGCTAGAGGAGTGGCGATTCTGATTAAAAAGAACACGCCATTTGCGTTAGTGGGAGCTACATGGGATGACCAGGGGAGATACTGTTTAGCCTGGGGCAGGCTAGTGTCAGACTCAGTTACGTTAGCCTGCTGCTATGGTCCAAATGTAGATGACCCGCAATTCTTCACGGAAGTATGGGCAAAGATTGTTGATATTGGCTCCAACCATATCGTATGGGGTGGGGACTTGAACATTGCGCGTACCCCGGGCATTGATAGATCTCATCCTGCTCCCCATCATTATACAAAGGACCGCGCCACGCTCCACTCCACATTAACTGACCACAATATGACAGATGCGTGGAGGCACTTACACCCCAATGACCTAGAGGGTACTCATTTTACCGCGCACGCAGCGACATGGGCGCGGCTAGACTACATATTCCTGAGCATTGAGCTATGTCCGGCTATTATGCAAGTAAAACACCTGGCCAGGACTTACTCGGACCACTCGCTGGTCCGGCTTACCCTGTCTTCTGCAATCTATGGTCCCCCGAGGAACAGGTGGCGATTGCAGCCTACTATATTGTTAGACACAGTGTTCCAGGAAGAACTTAGGGGGGAAATTACAGACTACTTTTCACGTAACAAATACTCGGTTGACAGTGTGGAAATTGTATGGGAGGCGTTTAAGGTGACGTTGCGCGGCTTTTGCATTGCGAAAGGAGCTGGGGTACTTAAAGATATTATGAATACACTCCGCACGCTTGAGTCCGAACTCAAAACTTTGGAGGAGAAATTGGCAATAAGACCAGATGGCATAACTCAATCTCAATTCCGCACCAAACTCACAGCTTATACGGAAGAGGCTTATAGAGAGGTAAAATGTCGAGGGCGGTATTGGACAGCCCGCCGCTATGGCGAGGGGGAGAGACCAGGGAAGGCATAGGCGGAGACAATCAGGAGATTACGCAGTCCGAATATAATACTGGAGTTGGAGGGTTTAGATGGCGTCATGTACAGGGACACCGCCAACAAACTCAACATCTTCACTGCGCACTACACGGCATTGTATACAACCACGGGAACGGAGACACTTAACCTAGTTGAGTATTTGGGGGACGTATCGCTGGGTTGGTTGAGCGACGTACAACGGAAATTCCTGTGTGCCCTGTTCGAACTTGGTGAAGTCCGGGATGCCATCATGCATATGCAGTCGGGTAAGGCTTCAGGATCGGATGGTATCCCTGTTGAGTTTTAATAAAACTTATATCGACTTGATGGCCCCCACACTGCGCGAGGTATATGAAGACGCCTTGGAAGTAGGCCATCTTCCCACCTCTATGAGGGAAGCAATTATCATTTCCCTTTTAGAGCCATGGAAGGAGCCACAAAATTGCGATTCCTATAGACCCCTGTCGCTGCTCAACTGCGATGTAAAAATGTTGGCTAAGCTCATAGCTACCCGCCTTGGTCTACTCATGGAGCATTAAATATTGCCTGACCAGTCGGGCTTTGTACCCGGGCGTGCAACATCTCATAACCTAAGGACCCTATTCACAATCTTGAATAATGTATCCTCGGAGTTGCCTTTGGCGGCGGTTTTTCTGGATGCCACAAAGGCTTTTGACTCCATTGAATGGGACTAGATTTTTGACGTAATGTCCCGTATGGGATTCCCCCCCCCCTATTCCTATCCTGGATACGATTATTATATTGTTTACCCACGGCTAAAGTGGTCATTAATGGTAAAACCTCAGAGAGTTTCTCGATAACGAGAGGTACTAGGCAGGGCTGCCCCTTATCGCCCCTCTTATTCGCGATAGCCGTGGAACCACTGGCGGCTAAATTGCGACAGCGACATCGGGACAAGGCACTGCAATGTAACATGAGGCAAATCTTAGTTTCCCTTTACGGGGACGACATCACACTCTATATACGTGACCCCCAACAGAATCTGAATATCATCCTTAGAGAATTCATAGTGTTTGGTAGGCTCTCGGGAATCCAGATTAATTGGGGAAAATCCTGCATCTTTCCCCTTACTGACTCAACGAGCCGCTTTCCCTTAGATTACCCAATGGCATGGTGTGATGACGAATTGAAGTATTTGGGAATTCGCGTGAAGAGGAAGAGAGAGGAATTGATGCATCTCAATTATGGTACTAGTCTGATGCGCATCACAGATAATATATCAAGATGGATCACCCTCCCTCTTTCTATGGCGAGCCGAGTGTCTTTAATTAAGATGGTCATATTGCCACAGTTACTTTACCTGCGTCTTAATATACCTTTCCGCCCGGGAACGTTCTTTTTTAAACAACTGAGATCAGAACTGACACGACTAGTGTGTGGGGGTAAAGTCGCAAGACTACAATGGAACGTGTTAACAAGGCCATATTCGCAGGGAGGGTTCGGAGTACCTAATTTTGAATTATATTATTACAGTGCGCAAGCACATTATGCCCATTTCTGGATACATCAACCACGCTATATGCCTCAGGTGGCAGCGGAACATTGGCTAGCCTTACCTATCCCCATTGAGGGGGCTGTATACACAACGGTCCCAAAGCGGGATAAAGAGCCAACTATGGTGAGTTGCACGGTGCCTGCCTGGGCACATGTGAGTAAAATACTGAATGTGCCTATGCTTTATTTGCCACTACTACCATTAGTGTATCACCCCACCATGCCTCTACTACAGGAGATACTCTTCCATAGGTTTCAGGCACTAACTTGGATACAGACGTTAGGAGACATGTACCACAAGGGCAAATTTTGCTCAGTAAAACATGAATTCCAGAATATAACACAATCGCCACTGGATACCTTCCTGTACATTCGATTACGGCAGGGAATTCGCTCTTTAACGCCTGATTTCCCTGCGGAACCACCGACTTTCATACCACTACATATGACACTGCAGAACGAGGGAGCCAAACGCCTGGTGTCTATACTATATAAGGCAATACATACACAAAAAATTGAGAAAGCTTCAGGGGCAAGGGAGAGATGGGATAGTGAACTGAATATGGTACTAACGGACAAACAATGGGAGTTATGCTCGCTACAGACTGAAAGAATCTCGGCTAGTAGTAGATTATCCACTATAAATTCCTGCCTCGATTGTATTATACTCCAGCCAGACTGCATAGGTACAAACTTCGGGAGTCGGATTCTTGTGATAGATGTCACGCTGAAGGCGCCGATTTCCTACATCTGGCATGGAGCTGTCCAGCGGTGAATGAGTATTGAACGCAGGTTTTCCAAGCACTGTCCACTATGATAGATGACCAGATTAATATATTGCGGCTGATGGCCTTGCTGGGATATGTAGAAAAGGCTACGGCCGGAACACCGTAAATTTGTTGCCTTAGCGCTGCTCCCGGCTAAAAGAAGAGTAGCATGCCAATGGGGGGAGAGGTAGGGCGCCTAAGTTTAAGATATGGTTTAAGGATTTAATATATTGCCAGGAGCAGTTGTCGGCCTATGTGAAACTTCTACCAGCTGCGTCTAGGCCCAGGGACATCTGGGCACCGCTGCAATGTTGCTTATTGTCGCAACCGCAGACTAGTACTACTGTGAAGGAATAAGTCAATTGAAAAACAAGGACTGGTTTATGAAACTGTGGAATTCCAGGTATTAGATATATCTAGACATACCCTATGGGGTTGCAGGCTAGCAAATGGATGATTGGGTAATTAAGATCTGACCGACTGATGCCCTGCAAGGTTGTGAGGGAGGACCTCCCTGCTTATTCTGTCTTTTCCCCACCTAGCTTTTTTTCTTTATATATGACGAAGCACCTCCCTCCTGGAACTATCCCCTAATGTCCCTCAAGTACTGAAAATGTATGATGATAAAGTTATGTGTGTTATTATAATATCATTGAACATTGTACTACAGTATAGTCATGTATGTTAGTGACAGTTGCTTGTGTAGTATTGAACCATTGAGGATGCTATAAGTGTATGATTATATGTGTGCCATGTTTGTGATGGTTTTCTTTTTGAAAAATCAATAAAAAGAGTTTTAAAAAAAAAGAAAAAGAAAAAAAAAGAATGCTTAGCCTCCTAAAGCATTTTATTCATGCATTTGGATTTCTTCTTTCCTGTCATGGGGATGACTGCACAGATATCCTTACAAGTAGGATCTTTTGAATTCTGCATGAAATGTTTTACTATTGGTCCTAGTTGGAGGTGTCATTTAGAAGTTAAATATATGTTTCTTATGTAAGGTAGGGTGGGTATGTGGGAGAATGTGTGTGAGAGAGAGAGAGAGAGAGAAAGTGTGTCTGTCTGTCTGTCTATGTCTGAGTGTGTGTGAGTACTTGAGCATGGGGAGTAGGCTCTCACTATACTATACCGAAAAGAGGTAGAGTGCAGAGAGTCCAGTGGATCCCCAAAGGCTTTACAGAGGCTCAAGTAGATAATACTAATGCTCTTTTGTGGTAGTGTGGGGGAGCAGTTAGACGTATGCGAGGGTAGTGTTAAGCATTTATTGTACACACATGTGCAATAAATGACACACACTGTTGTACAAACAGTGGAAATAAACGACACACACTCAATGAATAAATCTGAGACCAATTTAAGAATGATACTTGGTTAGATTTATTTTGCGGAATCATAGAATTTAATCTTGAGTAAATACGTTTTGCAATAGAAATACTGTTTAATATAAGAAGTGGACAATTAGTGCAATTTTCAGACTTTGCAATGTTAACCTATGGGGTGAAGAAAACCTTCAACATACGTATAGGCAACATCTACTTACAAGACCATTCTTCTGAAGTTAAGGTTTGTATTGGACAAGGTTCCGTTCAGAACCAACAGTGCACCACCAGCGGCAAATGGGCGCCCGGGTGCAGGTGCAAGTTCAAGTTTGGAAACCCAATACAAACTAAGGGGGACTGGGGCAATCGGACAGAGGCTGCTTACAGGTAAGTAACAGCGGCTTGAGGGAACTATGTGGTCAGGAACTGAAGTTCATGGACTGGGGATGCCACCTTAAAACTAGATTTAAGGGTGTTACAAGGAAGCGACAGGCGGTGCCCAATAGGCCCATTGCCTGGGTGCCTAGGCCCTCTAACCTGCCCACCTTCTGTGAGAGGGGGATACAGTCCTAGCCCTAACTGGATAAGTCCCACCATCTTCAAGATGGTGGGCACTGAAAAGTATACTTGACCTAGCTTCTAGCACCCGAGGTGTGGAGTTGGCAGAGGGGGGCACGTCTCCTATTCTACCAAAGGTTTCCGGCCTGCCCTGCCGCCAAAAAGGGGGTGAGGACAGGATGGAGGCCAGCTCCTTCGAACAGGAGACGCTGGGGTCGCATTACAAAGAAGGCAAGACCTCTGAAGCTCCCCACCACGGATGGCTCTTTCTATCCAGTGGGAGATGTGAACACCTCCACCCTGGAACGGCATTGTTCTCAGCCTCAAAGTGCGCAGGCACTCTCCCCTGAGGTCAGAACACACTCTGGTGGTAGCAGGCTGGCTCAGGCCAGTCAATGACCACACTAAGGATTGCTAGGTTTCAGGGGACCCCTCCAAGGGGTCCTATGTGTGCAAATTTTAATAAAATCGACACTGGAATCAGCACAAGTTTATTATGTTGAGATGCTTGGTGCCAAACATCACATATTTCAGTGAGGCCATCATGAGGCTGGCAAACTCAACATGGAGAGTGTCCAGCCTATGTACTTACTATGACTTCCCTGGTCACTTACAATATCCAGGAATCGTCTAGGATATTGCAGGGGCATCAGGGGCATTTCATGCAGATATGCCCTCACAGGGGGGGGGGATGTGGTGCAGCAGCCAGAGCTGCCGACTCGGGAACTGGGGATCCGGGTTTGAGTCTATGCTTCAGCGCAACATCCTGTGATTCTGGGCAAATCACTTTATCACCCTGTGACCATAGACAGCGTCTGGAAACCATCACGGGTGACGAGCCGCACTATAAAAATATGTGAACTTTAACTCACTGCCTGAGATATGGGTAAGACGCCCCTCTAGCAGTGTTCATGGGTATGGCACACATGTTGGCTCTTCAGTTTTGTCTGCACCAAGACACTCAGACCGCTGTGGCAGTGCGCATGTGCTAGGTGAGGGACCCCTTAGGGTGGCATAATTTGTGCTGCAGCCCTTAGGGATCCTCTGTAACCACAAGGCACTTGGTACCAGGGGTACCTTTTACTAGGAACTTGTATGTGAGCTAAAAGGGTGCCAATTGTGGAAATGACGGGAACAGTTCAGGGAATGAGATCTGGCACAAGGGACCTGGTTGGCAGGGGACTCCGTGCACTTCCAGTTGAACCCACAATATTTTCTAGGCAACAAGTGGGGGCTAACAATGTCCAAAAGAGGCACGTGTATGGAACATAGACCTGGTACTGATCATGGCAATGCCGATGGGCTCTCCAGATATTTCCACTTAGAACAAGAAGACTCACCTGGTCAGGGTTAGCTTATTGTCCCAAAGTTTGGGCGGGGGTCATGTAGGAGAGTAGGGTCTGCAATCCTATGATCACCCAGATTTTTTGCTTTTGTTTCACTGGTTTACGACTTTCTCTGGCTGTGGGCCTACCAATCAGACCCACAGCCTGGCTGTTCTCTCTCTAAATTACAACATGTACCCTAGGTGCATTTACCAATTGGTACTGGGCCACCTTATCAGACCCTGTAACTCAGGGCATAGGTGTACCCAGGGCCTACCAGGGGCTGAAGCATGTATTATGCCACCCCTGGCGGGCCTCCTAAATTTGACACAACTGGCTGCATGACAGCTGGGGCAAAGTCGTGTAATCACCCTTTGCTGTAGATATAGTATACCTATATCTAACCCTAAAATGGACACACAGATTCCTATCAGTCACTCCTATGGCAGGCCTTGACAATCCTGAAGGCAGAGTGCTTGGAATCGTGTGAGATGGTGCTCTGGCATGAGCTGAGCCTGTCTGCAGCTTGCGGAATCAAGTCCTAATAGCTGTTCCATGATATCGCATACCATATACTCTTAAGTGCATTATAATCCTCGCGGTTAAATGCTATCTTTGGTATTGCTTTATCAAAACATGTCGAGTAAGGTGTCATACGAATTGGAATACTAACCCCTCGCCAATTTTGGCGATGGGGTTAGCATTCCACCCTTCTAGAGGGACACGACATGTATGTAACTGTGAACCCCGGTTAAAGTTAAACGAAGCCTCAGCTCCACAAAATGGATGCTGCCACCACAGACACGAGTCTGACCCCCTGCAGCTGGGAGTCCTTCCAGCGAGGGGAGCCTGGACAAAGGGTTTCCTGTCAGGGGCGGTGCTAGCACCGTCCCAGACATGGTTTCGTGTATCCTGGGTAGGCAGGGCTTTACAGGAAGGTGACTGCTTAATGGCACCCCGGTGCTCACTACGCATAGGCCGGTCAGAACCAGTTCCAGGGGCACACCAGCCCCTGGCATGGGGAAAGTCCGGCATGGCAGAGGGGTGTAACCACCCCCCTCCTAGTCCCACCCATAGGCAGGACCTAGTCACCGGGTCAGCCCCCTTTTTTAGTATAAAGATAGGAGCGGGCCCCCTGTTCAAATTAGATCATCTTTGGAATCAAGACCCGACTTTCTGCGAAAGACATCAAGATTTCCTTCTTCAAGATTCTCCCTTGTGGCTAAGGAGTAGTCACCCTGCATCCGCAGGCACCATCCTAAGAACACTGCGGTCTGCTGCAAGTCCTTCTTCACGAATCCGACGACCCAGCTCGACGAGACCCGGCTTCCCTGGCACCTCTGACCTCTACTCACCTCTACAGCAAAGCTGAGAATTGTGAGTGCAACGAGACCTCGAGGGACCGACGATCGCCAAGACTGCAGGACTTCTTTGCAACAAGCCCACCGTGTGCTCCACTGGTGAGTGCTTTGGGGTCCGAGAAGCCCCAACCCTGAGCAGCTCCAGCACCGAAGATCAGCTCTCCAGCATCTCCACGATCTGCGTGGGGCCCTTCTGCTTTTGCGTGCTCACCGCGCTGTGTGGCTACTAGCCGGCTGGCTTGTGGCCTTCTACACGACGCCCGACGACATCACTGCTGCTGGTCTGGTTGCTCCAGACTGGCCCTTGCTTCCATCTTCAAGAGAGGCACCCCGGACCCTCCTGGTCCACTCCAGACGCCATTTTGAGTCCACCGCGTGGGCTTGAATCTGCCAAGGCTTTGTTACCCAATCCTGGGTCCAGCGACGCCGACAGCTTCATCCATCGTGGGACAGCTCGCTCCTCCATCCTGGTCGCCGACAACGCCTCCTGGTCCGTGAGATCTGCGATCACAGCGTCACCCACTCACCTAGTCGAGGTGGCTACCATCCGGTGCCCTCCTGGTGCCCACTGACTACTGGCTAGTAGTCTCGAACTTGGTCCCCTCTGCTTTCAGGTGTCATCTTCCTTCGATCCAGGCTTGGATCCATCGAACTTTCTTCACTGGTCGCCTGCCAGCAACTTCTTTCTTCCAGGCTCCTGGTCCGTCTACGAGGATTCCCGACGTCTTTTGAGACCTATGCAGCTGCAGCCCCTGGGCTAGGTAACTTCGGCATTTCGGTGCCCCAGCATAGCCTCACTATCCAAGGGTCAGAATCCACTTTCGTTTTCCTCCTACCAGGTCGGGTTCGCCCGAGAACACTAACTTTGTCTTTACTAGCTACCATAGACTTTGTCCCGCATCACGCGTGAGAGTGCACACTCTGCACCCGAGTCCCCTGGGTCTCCTAGAAGTAATCTGAAGATTCTATAGTCAAGATCTAGCGATTCCAAAGCCTATTAGTACTGTACTTACCTGCTAGTAATTTCGCATTCCACTTTCAGAGTATATGGTTTTCCGTGCCCCTCGGGCATTTGTATATACTGTGCTAACTTAAGTATTTTCGTAAGAGTTTTGTTTTGTGCTTAGTACCCTGTCCTCATAAAGAGTACAGGGCTGTTGTGATTCTTAATAAATATCTTGTTTATTTTCATAACACTTGTGTGGTGTCCTTTCACTTGGTGTTCAAGGGGTATATGTGTGGTAAACAGCTGGCTTAACACGCCCTCTCGAGTCTTTAGCCTTAGACTGCTCGTATCCACGCTACTAGGATAGCTGGTCTATAAGGTTGACTTACAACCAATCATCAATAAGGGTTGCTGGACTGATACATAGTGTTCACTAGAATAGTGACCACTGCATATCAGGCCACCTTCTCACAGTTGTTACTTTAGGTCTGGTGTTAACCAGGCTGTCTTTTAAGCTCCGTCCTTTTTTGTATGAGAAGAGGGGTTTGTCCCACGAAGTTGCCTGTGTTAAGTATCGACCAGTTTTTGTTGATGCTTTTGGTCACTTGATTGGATAATAGGTTATAGATGGTAACGCAAGTTAGTGGTGTCTCTCCAGGTTCATTTGTTTTATCTTCCAGTAGAGCGTCTCTGGGTTGATTTCTCCCTCTCTTCTGACATTTGTTCACAATCTTCGTTGGATAGCCTCGCTGCTTCAATTTTTTTGTGAGGTCCTCTGCTTGGTTCTTATAGTCTGCTAGTTCACTGCAGTTTCTCTGAAGAGGGAGGTATTGTCCGTAGGGAAGGTTTTCCCTGAGTGGGCGGGGATGGAAACTCTCATATCTCAAGAGGTTATTTTTTGCTGTGGGCTTAAAGTGGGTTCTTGTTGTCAGATGCTCCTCTTCCCTAATGATCTCAATGTCCAGAAAGACGATTTTGTCCTTGTTATGACAGTGTGTGAACCGTAGGTGTGGGTCACGTGTGTTTATCCATGTTATGAACTCAGCAAGTATTTCTGGTGGTCCCTGCCAGATTGCTAGGACATCATCAATATACCTGCGCCAAAACTTAATGTGAGTAGCGTAAGGATTGTTGGCTGATAAGATATGTTTTTTCTCAAAATCATAAACATATAGTCCTGCTACACTGGGGGCAAAAACACTCCCCATGGAAGTGCCTCCTATTTGTAGGAATAATGATCCTTCATACTCGAAGACGTTTCTTTTCAGCGCAAGTGTGGCACATTCTAGTATGAATTTCCTTGGTGTTTTGTGTTCCCACACGGCTTCCTCCAAAGTTGTTTTAAGTACTGTAATGGTGGCATCTTGTGGTATGCTCGTATAGAGACTCTCTAGGCCAAAGCTTACAAAGATGGTATCTGTCTCCATTTTGATTTCTTTCAAAAGAACAAGGAGGCTTTTTGTTTCCTTCAGGTATGTTGGAGTGCCTTGCACTTTTGTTTTCAGGAAGAAATCACAGAACCTGGATAGTGGTTCCAGTGGCGAGCCTATCCCCGAGACTATTGGTCTGCCGGGGGGGGGGGGGGGGGGGGGGATTTTTGCCTTTATGCATTTTGGGCACTATATAGAAGTATGGTATTTTGCCTTCCGTTTTGCTTAGGTAATCAGCTTCCTGTTTCGATATCTTGCCAGCAGCCTCAGGTGTCTCCACGAGTTGTATGATTTCAATTCCCAAATCTTCAGTGGGATCGGATAGGAGAAGTTGGTAGTTCCTGATGTCTCCTAGTAGTCTTCTACATTCAGTATTGTAATTAACCTTGTCCATTATTACAAGACCTCCGCCCTTGTCCACAGGTTTGATTATGATGGTGCTGTCTGATTTGAGATCCGCTATGGCATTGTTTTCTGCTCTACTATTGTTCTGGTATTGTTTGGTAACTGTCATTGATTCAATCTCGTTGAACACCGCTTGTTCGAAGGTGTTGATTTCGACAGGGATAGTATGAGGCGGTGGTACAAATGTGGACTTAATTCTAAGTCCGGTTTCGTTGGTAATTTCATCGGATTGGTCAGTGTCATGTTTTTCAAAAAATGCCTTCAATTTGAGTTTCCTAAAGAAGGATGCCAGTTTGCAGTGTAATTTGAATTTGTCCAGATTTGCTGTGGGCACGAAGCCTAGTCCTTTGTTGAGAACCTTGGTTTCTGTCTCAGGGAGGGTTCTAGACGATAGGTTGGTTACTAGCTCTTCGCATTGCTTGGACCCGCTTTGCTCTGTCCAGCTTTGCTCCTGGTGTAGCTGCCCACTGGCTCTTCCTCCTCTCATTGGACACTGTTCCCCTGTTTTTTTTGTCCTCTTCCGCGCCTGCCTCTGTTGGGAAAAGGAGGGCGGAATTGGTTCTGTGGGAAAGGATATTGTTGGAATGGTGGTTGCCATCCATACATTGGGAATTGTTGAGGTGGTTGGAACGGATGTTGAAAAGCCTGACTCAAACCTGACAGAGCTCCTGAGGCGGAAGCCGGGAGTGGAAACTGCCGATTTTTAAAATTTGTATACTGTGAATTACTTGCTTTTTAAAACGCACTTTCCCTTGCCCCCTCCCTCACGACTTCAGGGCTTTGCACTTGCCTGTAGAGACGCCGCGCAGCCGATATAAACGCTGCCGCGGGCCAAACACTTTAGTTAATTTTGCCGCCATTACCGCTCGATCGCGGAGGCCATACCCCCCTCGAGGCCACGCCCCCCGCATCAGCATTTAAGCGCTGAATACAAGCGCCTGACTCAAGCCTGACAGACCTCCTGAGGCGGAAGCCGGGAGTGGAAACTGCCGATTTTTTAAATTTGTATACTGTGAATTACTTGCTTTTTAAAACGCACTTTCCCTTGCCCCCTCCCTCACGACTTCAGGGCTTTGCACTTGCCTGTAGAGACGCCGCGCAGCCGATATAAACGCTGCCGCGGGCCAAACACTTTAGCTAATTTTGCCGCCATTACCGCTCGATACTTAACACAGGCAACTTCAAGTGGGACAAACCCCTCTTCTCATACAAAAAAGGACGGAGCTTAAAAGACAGCCTGGTTAACACCAGACCCAAAGTAACAACTACCAACATAAACCCCACCATAACACAAGTATGGGGGCTCCCCCCGGTGACAGGACACTCAAAATGTGGTGACTGCACCGTATGCCATCTCACAGAGAACACCAAAACCCTAAACCTTGAGCAAGGAAAAATCTGGGAACAAAGGGCACACACCAACTGTAATAGTACTAACGTGGTGTATATGATCAAGTGTATATGTGGAAAACCTTACATAGGTATGACAACGCGAAAAGTGAAACAACGAATAAGCGAACATCGGAGCACAATACGTTGCAAAAGGAATATCACCAAACTCACGGATCATTTTTTGACAGCACATCATACTCCAAATGACATGAAGTGGACAGTCATTGAACAGGTACAACCAGGCCCAAACTCGCGAAACCGTCTTTTTGAAAAGGAACAAAGATGGATTTATAGACTTTTCACACATAAGACGGGATTAAATGACAATGTTCCTTGGGCCACTGTTCTGAAATGAGTACCTATGGACCTTCATGAATATCACCAAGATACCTATGAAGAAACCCATAGCCAATAGGGATCCCCTATAAACAACCCAACCTTATGAATCTGCCCCAAATCATATCTTGGCTATCTAACTTGGAGCTAAATTACTATGCCACTATCGATTGCGAAATGGTCCAGTTATCCTGATGCCAAAAAAAACCCTCATGAGCCTTTTCCTAGATTCGGTGGCTTACTTAATCCTATCAAGCCCAAGTACAAAAAACACTACCAACCAAGGTACACGCCCACATCTAGAGTACTCGTTACAGCCAACGGGTCACATCAAATTGGATTGTGCAAATTTCGGAATTTAATGGGATCGCTCAGGCGAAATAGACCATCGCGACCCTTAGTTTAAATGATTAACTCATCTCTGCTCTGTCAAACATCGCTAGAAACGTCACAAGTTGCCTGCAACCTATAGACACTTTTGACAACTAACGGCCTCCGTAGAGTAGAGACGCTCATGAGTTGCTGCAGCAACCACCACGTGATCAACGGCCGTCCCCGCCCAACCCGGAAGCGTAGCCGTTACTTAGTCCCACACGAGACAGGACGGCTTCGTAGCAGGGCAGCGGAGGACAAGCATAGGTAATCGGCATTTCCACCACGAAGGAACTGTAAGTAGAAATGCTTCCCTTCACAGGAACTGAGACAGAAAACGATCCACTTTCATTTACCGCACAACGCGGCGGTGCCATGACAAATACTCCCCCGTTAACAACTCAACCCATGTTTTCACACAAATCGGTTGAGTAGTGAGGATACCCCCTCCCTCCCTCGGATGATATAAGACTCCAGAATAGTAGTAAGCCTTGCACTTACAACCAATATGTGTTTGTATATGTCTATGTTATATGTCAAGTAAGTCCGAGTGTGTCGAGTGTATTGCCACAGATAATTCACGTACTTTTAATCCTGATTCACGACCACCATAAATGAATGGCGAGATTGTGATACCACAACACCTTAATGATATGACCAGGACGTAAGCCTGAATAAATATAACGAACGGCAACAATCACGCTGCCGCTCAGCACGCACCTCTTGATATGTATGCGTGCTCCATCTTGACAACCAGCCCACAACGGGTCTTGTCACATTGTGATAACTTCACTTTGAAATTCACATGATTTTTACTAATGAGAGTGGTAGTAAGCCTGAAGATACCAAAGACACGACACTGCACTACGTAACAGGCATGTAACACAGTTCACGTCTGATCGATGTCTGTTTTCTTCTTTTTTCCCACAGGTCTTTTATTATTTTGGACTCACCCATTGTGGCTAGAGTCTTCTTTTTTGTACCATTTAGAAAATTTATGCTTTTTTTGGTCACAGAGAACGAGGATAGGGTGTGCCTTTTAGGGGGCACAGACCGTCCAGTTCCCTGTTTAACCAGTTCTGATGAAAACCTGGTATATCCCAATCACGGTTGAAACATGTAGACCAACACACATATAAGAGATACTCTTGGCCTTAATATACCGTCACAGTATCTCGCCCCACTTTTTTAACATTGTCCAGTTACTTGTAAATAAAATGTATCTTCCCACTAAACTAAACCAGGACAATTTTTAACACACTGTTTTTCTGCACTTACATTCACAACCTGCTCCACTGTAATTCAGGTGTTGCAGCACACCCTGGTGACGCTAGGCCACCAGGGTGGACCCCGATGATGAAGCATGTCACCACTAGGCTGGTGAGGGAGGGGTTTTTAACAAAAGGATACATTCCTTTCTTTTGTCAGTCTACCACCACATTAGGAATCTCTCTTTTGACCTTCCATTGATGGTACTCCTCTCTTTGTTTTTGTATCAATACATCTGTCCCCCATTCCATGTTTGCATTGAGTAAAAGACAGCCTGTTTCTGTTTACCAATCTATGTACAAGCATTTGTAATGCAATAGGTCTCGCAACTACACGAGTTTAAGCTATTGGTATTGTAAATGACAATGCCTTTTATTTATGTTTTAAAAACGAATCAAAAATAAAAGGCATTGTTATTTGTAATGTCAATAGCTCAAACTCGTGTAAATGCGAGACCTATTGTATTGCAAATGATTGTTTTGTAAAAGCGCCCCATACTGATCTTTCACTTTAATGGCGACTCACCCCTTTCTTTAGAGACGGCTCATCTAAGAAAAGGGGCCCGGACAACATTAAAGTTACTGCGCTGCATGGGAGTTTTTACAAACAGGCATTTGCAATGCAATAGGTGTCGCATTTACAAAACTCTGGTAAACGCGAGACCTATTGCATTGCAAATGCTAGTTTCAATTTACCATGAGCAATATCGACCTTTTTCAAACAAACTCTTTTCCATGTGCACCTTTTGCATTTTTGTGCTAAAGCAATACATATATTTTTGATAAAACAAAGAGGGTGGCACATAACTCAGCAAGCCACAGGTTGGTCATTTAGACTCAAATGTGCAAATGGCAGGTGAATACACATGTCCAGCGCTTACAAATCCAAAGGGCGTGAACACACATCTTTCTCTGGGTTGGGGCAATGCACCAGTGAGATAAGATCAGGTAGAATGTACTACTTTTCACAGTTCTCCCATTAGAATCTAAATAATGTTGATAACTATGCAGTGTAAGCATCTTGTAGAGTTAGGGAAATTAAAGGAAATAGGCCCCAGAGCTGTGAACACTACACAACTAATGTGCTTGCACCATTTGCTTTGTGGAAACATCGAGCTGTAAGAAATAACACTAGAATCAGTTCCTATTGTAAACATTTTGTTACATTGAGCAGAAAAATGAGAAGACCGAATGCACTCAACTATACCTCGAACAAGAAGCCAGGTGCTTTGAAATTCCGTTTAACTGTATCCACTCTTCAAAGACCCGCCATGGGGCCCCCTGAGCAACTAGAAGCTGAGACACCTTGTCCCAGACCCACCTGGACACCCAGTGACCTGTCAATGGCGCCTGTGTGAGCTTTGCATTAACTGCGCGTGCGCTGAGTGTGTGCATACTGATTAACAACTGCGCATGCGTGGAGAACTGACTACAGCTGAAGATTGACCATTGATTAACAACTGCGCATGCGCGGAGTTCTGCCATTTCGTTCCCACTGCGCAGCACCCGAGCGAAGGTTACCGAGGGTCTGTTGGATGAACCACCTGAGCATGTGCTGAGGACAGACACAGCCGCGATTGCGGGTTGAAGAGAGTCTCATGATGAACAACTGCGCATGCGCGGAATACTGATACTACGATCCCACTGCGCAGCACCGGAAGGAGGGTTACTGGGGTGGGGGGGGGTATGTTGGCCGAACCACTGCGCATGCGCGGAGGACAGATAGCGCTCTAGGGCCTAATATTAACAGCTGAGCATGCGCGCAGGACAGACTTGCTCTCGGGCCCTACATTAACTGCTGAGCACGGGCGGAGGACAGACACTGCTCTTGGGCCCTATATTAACACCTGCGCATGCGCGGAGGACAGACACTACCCTCTACCTGAGCACGAGAAGTCATCGAATGAAGTGCATTGGAAGAAATAAATATCAGACATTTCTATATTTTGAACAATGAGAAGCTCTAAACATATTTTGAAAATAATGGGAAACGACTGGAATGAAAGGTCACTAACATACAACCTCTTTCTAATATAACTACATTTTTAAACTAATTGCGGCAAAGAAGACACATGAGAAGGAAGTTTGATGGGGCTGAGAGACACTTGCTTAGCTTGACAAGACCTCACTCGTGGATCAACACTGTGCAGCAGACAAAAAGGAAGTTTTAGAGGCCAGTTTGTCAAGAAATATTGACGGACCAGTTAGTCTGAATCACTTTTGCAAATGTGCGCTTGATACAATTGTACAAATCTCAATCTCGGCTGCACAGAGAGTGTTATTATTGGTGCAGAAAAGAATGATGCTTCATTTCAACCGCGCTATTCTAAAACACAGACTCTTATTTCCTCTGCAAACGACGTAATAATTAATTGCCCGTCAATTGTCAAGGTACGAAATTGTGGCTAACATGAGGCTTTACCAAAAATGACATTGGCATGAAGTAAATGCTAAGTAAGGGATTTTAGCACATTGGTCAGGTGGGCTGAGGGATTTCCTGACGCTTTAAATCACAGACGGGCAAAGTTAGTTTATGCGATTGTTATTTACGAGTGGGAGGCCAAGGGGGGGGAGTCGGAAGCATCTCTGCTGTGTGACTGTGTGTAAGTGTCTAAGTAGAGTAAGTGAGGAGGGAGCGTGCTGGATGCGGAGGGCCAGCGGCAGCGTTTAAACAGCAATCACGTAACTGCCTCCAGATGCTATTGTTTGTGAAATAATTTTTTCTGTTGATGATCAGACAGACTCGTGCCGCTCCGCAGCTGTACTGACACAAAAGTACAATAATAAACTGACTGTACAGTTCTAAGTCAGTCACGGCTCTGCCTGACGCGCAGCACTTTGCCTGTTGGGCTGATGTAACTTAAGTAACACTTACTTGGACTAGACGAGTTCAGACTGCTGTCTCTTCCCGGTCCGTGACCGTCCGGTCAGCAGTGCACCCAGACTAGTTATGCCACACAATGCACATGAAGGACAGGTTGCCGATGATGCCCACGGCGAAGATGATCGATGAGAGCAGCATCACGGCATAAGCGCTATACGAGTTCTCCGTCATGGGGTAGAGTGGGTTCTGGACTTGCGGGCGCTTCTGGTCGGTCGTGGTTCGGTTCCCCAGGGTTCCCGCTCTCAACCCTGTCTGTCTCTGAGGCCCCGCCATGCCTGACTTTGGACGGGTCTGTGATTTACGTGAGTAGTGGCTTGGTAGGCCTCAGGTGGCTCATACTGCTGCACGGCCTTACATCTGAAGTCCCAGGTCTTTACAGGTATACATGCTTGTTTGTGTGAAATGTATTCACTGCTGGAGGCGGCGGTTCCGTCAGTGGCCACTAGAGGGTGCTCCTCGCCTGCTGATGAAACCCACTGAGCTGCACATTGGATGAAAGGGAGAAGGGTTTCCTCTTACGGGTCAGCGGCGGCAGAGACAGCACCAGCAGCGGTGCTGACATCACTTCCGGCCTCTCCTGGTGTGTTCAGCCTGCTGCAAAGGAGGAAGGAGCCGTGTCTGGTGAGCAGTGAAAAATTGTCTAGCAGACGCGACAAAGAATTTTCAATTCTATTAAGGACACGGAGGCGAGGATTATGCTTCTCTTCACTTTACTGACATAAACAGCAGCCAATAAAAACTTTAAACTGGCATGACCCCGGAAGGACAACCCCCTCCAACAGTATGCACCAATCACTATCAAGTCCACTGTATAACTGTCCATGTTTATCAATACGACCTCCTCTTTCTTTGCGACACATCATCAGTCCAACAAGACCGGAGGCCAACGTGGCAACCATCGCATCCATCGACGAGGAAGGCATCTCCTGCACCACGTCACAGATTTCCAAAGCATAGACTGTTCACCTCATGTCTGCTTGTGCTGATCACCTGAAACAAGAACATAAGTCGTAATGGCCATTCCCAAACTTGGAAATACAACAAGCCAATAACAATCATTCGGGTGGGTACAAGAATTCATCAACCATACAACATTGCATGAAATACAATCCTGCAAGCCCGGGTGGGATAATCCTCGCCTCCGTGTCCTTAATAGAATTGAAAATTCTTTGTCACGTCTGCTAGACAATTTTTCATTCTATGTCAGTCCACGGAGGCTCCGATTATGCTAGTTTAAAGTTTATCCACCACCACCGAGGCCACATCCACAATAGGTTTATGATAAAACACTTTAAAGGTGGAATCAGAAGACCAATCTGCCGCAGTCATGATATCTTGAAGCCGAGAGCCGGCACCAAATGATTTCGAGGCCATAGCCCCTCTCACAGAATGAGCCCCAAATTTAGAGGTATCAATACCCGCCAGGCCCAACAACCAGGTAACCCACCTGGCCAGAGTTGCACTGGTGACTGGGCGGAAAGGTTTCTGTAATGAAATCAACAGTTGACCAAAACCAGTTCTAAATTCCCTAGTACAATCCTCATATACCTTCAAACATTTGACCACACATAATTTACTGTGATGAGGAAATGCAGGATATGCAATACATTTTGTATGCGTTTTTGTACGCCTAGAGATCGTAAAAGAAACTCCCGTGGGAGTGAATACTCTACCTGATAAATCCAAGGCCCGAATATCCGACACTCGCCTGCATGAGACCAGGCAGAGGAGAAGTGTAAGTTTAGCTGAGAGCTGTTTGCGAGACAGACCCTCATTAGCCGGCCAGGCCGCCAAAAAATGTAGGACCACCGACACGTCCCAGAGTTCAGTATACCTGGGTTGAGGGGGCTTCACTAAGCGGACTCCCCTGACTACTCTACACACCAAAGGGTGTTCCCCAACGGGCTTACCGTCAACATGCGGGTGCCCCGCGGAGATCGCCGATCGGAAGTTATTCACTGTTCGATAAGCCAGACCAGACCGCGCCAGTTCCGATAAGAAATTCGCTATGACAGTAATATCGGATCCCATCGGATCCCCCTGCCGTTCGTTACACCAACCAACCCATCGTCTCCAAGCTGACTCATATCGCTTGTGGGTGGAAGGTGCCCATGCCTGAGATAGGAAAAAGAGAGTGTCCTCTGAAACTCCCGGCACTTGCCAACGTCGCCGGAAAGTCTCCACGCCATGAGGGACAACTGATTCTGAAGGACCAGCGGGTGGGGAAGACCCACCGGGTCCGCGAGAAGATCCGGGAACGTCGAAATTTGCACTGGCGCTGCACAGGTGAGACTCATTGCCACCGGGAACCACGCTTGTGCTTTCCAGCACGGTGAGACCAAGACCAATTCCGCTTTCTGCCTCCGAACCTGAGCCAGAACTCTCGGGATCATGATAAAAGGAGGAAACGCATACAGAATGCCCGTCGTCCACGATTGAAGGAAGGCGTCCGAGCTGATCGCCAAGGGATCCGGGCGCCAGCTGTAAAACTGGGGAAGTTGCCTGTTGAGCCGAGAGGCAAAAAGGTCTATCACACACGGACCCCATTTGTGGTTCAATGCCCCGAAGATCCGAGGGTGCAGTCTCCAATCGCTCGCATCTCTCAAGTATCGAGAGTTCCAATCCGCCGTCACGTTGGCAGACCCCGGAATATATTCCGCCGTCACCGAAATTTGATGGGCCAGGCAATAGTGCCAGAAATCCTTCGCTATCTCTGCCAGGAGGCGAGACCTGGTCCCTCCCAGGCGATTGATGTATCGCACCGCGGACACATTGTCCATGCGTAGGAGAATGCAGCATGACACTTTCTGAGGGGACAGGGTGCGAATCGCAAAGGAACCCGCCAGAAGTTCCAGGCAATTGATGTGGAGACTCAGCTCGTCGCTGGACCATCGACCCCCCGTCTCCACCGAGCCGCAACGGGCTCCCCAGCCCCAGCGGCTGGCATCCGACTCTATCACCACTTCCGGGGTGGCCGCGAAAATGGCTCTGCCATTCCACGCATCCATATGCTCTAACCACCAGTTCATCTCCGTACGAGCCTCTGGCGAAAGGGAAACGTGTTGAGCGTAAGTCAGACCTTTGCGCAAGTGCAAAGCCTTCAAACGCTGCAAGGCCCTGTAATGTAAAGGGCCCGGAAATATCGCCTGGATAGATGACGCTAGAAGTCCGACCAGACGCGCCAAAATCCTCAAGGAGATTGTCGGAGAGGCAAGCGCTCTCCTCAACTCCTTCCTGATAGCCACTCTCTTCTTGAGGGGCAAGAGTAGTTGAGCTTTCACAGAGTCGACCTGGAAACCCAGGAATTCCATCACCTGAGAAGGTTGCAAGATGGACTTCTGCAAATTCAGAAGGAAACCCAAGTCCTGAAGAAGTTGAATCGTCCAGGACAAATGGAGTGACACCATCTCCGGTGACCGACCTAAAATCAGTATGTCGTCGAGGTAAATAATGAGGCGAACGCCCCGTTCCCTCAAGTTCTGTACCACGGGTCTCATCAACTTGGTGAAACACCATGGGGCGGACGACAGCCCAAAGGGCATGGCCGAAAACTCGAACCACTGGTCGCGCCACTGAAACTGTAGAAAACGCCGGTGAGGGGGGTAAATGGACACCGCCAGATAGGCGTCTTTTAAGTCCAGGCGTACCATCCAATCTTGCTCTAGGAGGATGTCGCGTAGCAGGTGTATACCTTCCATTTTGAAGTGTCGATACACCACCCAGCCGTTGAATTCCCTGAGGTTCAACACTAGCCGATACCCCTGGTCCTTTTTGGGGACCACGAAGACAGTGCTCACGAAGCCCAGGTCGTGTGGAACGGCTTCCACAATCGCGCCCTTCTGGAGTAAGGAGCATATCTCTGCGTCGATGAAACTCTGCTCTGTCTGGGAAAAACGTAGGGCATTCGGTCTCCGCCGTTGGCTCGGGGAAGCATAGAACTCTATGTGAAATCCCTGTACTGTCTGCAACACCCAAGGGTCGCTCGTGAGCGTGCGCCACCTGTGGAGAAAAAGAGACAGTCTGCCTCCCACCATATGTTCTGACGGACACAAAAGTCGTACCTGAGTAGGAGTTGTCTCCAGAACCATTCTGCTGGCCACGATAGGATCCTCTCTGTCCTTTGCCCCTGCCTCCTCTATCACGGGAGGGGTAGAAGTTGGAGCGTCTGTTGCCTCTGCCTCTCTGATCTGCTCCACGTGAGGTCTGTGCATAACCTCGGCCGGACCCTCGACCTCGTGGGCGTCCGGCCCTATCAAAAACACCAGTGTGGAAAACCTTCTTTATATTTGATTGCGCCCGGTCCAGCGCGGAGAAGGTGGCAACGTACTTGCCCATTTCTCTAACAAATTTGTCTCCAAAAAGCATACCATTGGCGAGGGAACCAGGTTCGGTAGGGGCCATTTCCGCCAGCTGGGAGTCGATTCTCATAAGAAAGGAGCGTCTCCGCTCCGTAGACAGGGCCACATTTGCGTTCCCTAAAAAGCACATGGCACGTTGTGCCCATTCAAGGATCTCCGACACATCCAGGGGCACCTTCCTATCCTTTGCCTTGACAGCTGCGTCCAGAATCTTTGTGAGGGGTCCAGCTACGTCCAACATTTTGTCCTGACACCCTCGCCAGGCCCTATCTAATCCGTTTTTCGGATCTTTCGCAAACTTTCTCATAAAGGCCGCCATTGTGGGGTCCAAGTCCGGTGTATCTGCCACCTTCCCTGTCAAGGATGGCCTGGGACATTCAGATCTGAGCGTGGCCCTGACACTATTGTCGAAACCCTGTCGCAGGTTACTACCCACATAGTGTGCCACCTCCGGGCACGGCACCCATTCCGTGGACCTAGGGTGTACAATGTTGTTTGGATCAAACAGAAGATTCTTCGGCGCCTGACTATCATCAGCCTTATAGGCGGTGTGTTTCACCTTCTTCGATCTCTTCCTGGGCATCACCGAGTCCACCTCAGATTCAGAAGTGACAGGTGGGGACGGGGACGAATCCCCAGACGTATCCATAACCATTGAGCCATGATCCTTCATCACATTCCTGGCCATCTGTGCTAACACCTGGGCCGAGGCTTGAGGAGAGGTATCACTCTGCCGGGCTGACTTAAACTTCCTCTTGCCATATTTCTGAAGGGTGTGAGTAAAAGGCTTGAGAGCCTTGATCAATGCCTTATTCACTGACCCTTGGACATGGGTATCCAGAGCCTCAACCAAATTTTCCTCCAATTGTTCTTCCTGTGGCTCATACTCATCGTATTCATTATATTCTGCCCATTGGGAATCCTCCTCGGCGTAGTACGCCATAGCTTTAAAGCAGGGAGGTGTGGAGGAACTCAACAGGGGGGAGCAGCCCAGGGGTGCCTCAAATACACACACACACACACTGTAGTCCGAAAGAATCACCACTCTGAGGCTGAGATTGAGGTGGAAGGAGACCCCTTTGTGCACACAAAGCTCCCCTAGAGCAAGGCTCTAATCCGGACACGCTCCGGTAGGCGTTCTGTGAGACCAGGATTTATGCAGCCTTGAAAGACGCGCGATGTGCGAGGAGCCGGTATCACTGAAAATGAAAATCGGCTCCTCGCGCATGCGCGCCGCGTGTGGGGCCGAACTCGACTGCCTCCTGAGCGCGAGAGACTCGCGTCTGTCTCCTCCTGCTCCACCGCCCCCTACCGAGCGAACCACGCGCACCGCCGACTCGCGCCTAAACCAACACAACAACGCGCGGCAAATCCCTCAACCGGCAATTAAGCAACGGGAAAAAAAAGACCGGCAAGGAAGCCGAAGCCTTAGCACACATCGGCAATAGGATATAAAGATGTTGGGATCAAGACCATAACGTATGAAAACACAGCAATAAATGCGAAGGCATAAAGAACACATTAAGCATAATAAAGTCAAGGGCACGATAACGCGCCGGTAAGAACCACCGCCCTTAAAACAATTAACCACCAATAAGTAGAAAACGTAAAGGGCACTTAACTCGCTGCTGCAGCAGCAAAGAAAGAGGAGGTCGTATTGATAAACATGGACAGTTATACAGTGGACTTGATAGTGATTGGTGCATACTGTTGGAGGGGGTTGTCCTTCCGGGGTCATGCCAGTTTAAAGTTTTTATTGGCTGCTGTTTATGTCAGTAAAGTGAAGAGAAGCATAATCGGAGCCTCCGTGGACTGACATAGAATTACCTTCATCTTTCGACCTTCACAGACCCGCCTCCCAAGACACCAGATCTGCCCCCCCCCCCACTCCCCCCCCCCCAGCCCCAGGGAGAGGAGAGAACCTGGACAAATCTGCGCAGGTCTCTGCTCAGGTAGGAGATTGTCTGCACCTTCTGCTGTGTTTGTAGAAATAGACTTAATAATCCTGGAGGGATTCTCTGCAGGTTTGCTATGTGTGACATTTTCATAATTGTAGTGTAATTGTGAGTGACATTTCCATAGCTGCCAAGGTTTCAGATTGCTATGTGTGACACTTTCATAATTTCAGTGTAATTATGAGTGACATTTCAATGACTATGAGTGACACTTTCTCGCGAGCAAAATCAAGCAATGAAGATGAGGGAAACACATAAATATCAGAAATGACAGCCATTTGAGCAATGAGAAACTCTAAGAAGATCTTAAAACCACTCCAAAGCACCAGAAATGGAAGCACAATAACCAGAGATAGACTGCGTGACTGCAGTTCTCAGTAACGGGGGGGGGGGGGGTGCTGCTCAGAAGTGAATCTTATAGATCTGATCATTCATGACTGTGCAATAGCCTAAAAAGCAAAGTTTATAGCATAGCATATTCACAGTGCTTTCTGTAGCAGACTGGGACCCCATAGCACTATAACACAGTTGTCACTGTTTACCACTGTGCCAACCAGTACTGTATTATGTTTCTATCTGGTTAGGCACAAAACGTTTGCAGCGATTGCATTGAAGTTGAGCAGCGCCATATCATACTTCATTGTATATTGACAGCTTGGCTTTTGGACTCTGGCGCAGACAGAAATCACCACACATCATTTACACACATACATAATATTCATTCTTACTGTGAAACAAGTTAACCCCCAGCATTTTGGAAGAATAACATGCCTCTTGTGTAAACTATCTGGAGTATTTGCACTGACCTAATACATAGCTGTCAAATTTTGTGTGACATAGCCATATATTGAGTCTTCTGACATGTTACATATAAATGTCTTAAGTGTAGCACTTTTAGTGGTGCATGAATGCCCATGTTGTGGTATGAAAACTGCCTCAAAACTGCCCAATGTTCCTAAAGTGCCTAAACAAGATCACCGACCTGCTTTCTTTTACCAACAGGGTCATGTGGCAGATATATTTGGCATCATAATAACCAATAAAATATATGTTTGGGAGCATGACTATAGTTTAATAAAGTTGAATGTGAAGTCTAGTATACATTTCAGTTAAAACAAATGGTTTGTTAAGCCATAACAGTTAATCAATGACAATGCGTGGTAATCTCAGAGAGCAGCCACCAAAAAAACTCGGAATCCCTGTGCCACTTTCATGAAAGCAACATCTGGTCCATCACCACGGATAACCTGTAACAGGTTACAACATACGTATTTTAAAATGGTGATGATTAACATGGAAAACGAAATCTGAAAGTTTCTTTTAAGAATACACGCATTTGCCAGTTTCAAGAGAAAACTATCCAACGGTGGCGCTGTACAGAAGGTTAATGATGGATCATGTATAGTGGCTTTAGTAAAACTGTGTCAAGTGAACGTTTAGCCAGCACAGCGAAATCATGTTACATCAGCCCACCGGTCTGAGAAAACTGTTGTGCCGTAAATGTTGTGTGTGTCTGCGTGTCACTGACTGCCCACCTTATGTGCAAGTCTGTGTGTGGCTGCAAGTGTAGGTGTGACTCTTGTGTGCGTGGAACTTGTAGGAGGTCGCAAGGGAAGCCGAGCACAGATTTGCAAGTTAGTTTATTAGCACAATAACTCTTCTTTTATGCCCCTCACTGACTCCAGGGCTAGGCATACTCTTATTTGAAATGAATTCAGGGGAGGACAGCTCGAGAACAGCTGCATTTAATGATTTCACGCGATGCTGGCCTGCTCCCCTCTCTCTGTGGTGACTGGCCGACCGCATGATCAGGATGCCTCTGACCCTGCCAGCTCATCTTCACAGAAGTAAGACTACAACTTCGCAACACATGACTACAACGTACAGTGGCGGCTGCCTGACCATTTATTACCTACTTGTTCTATCTCTCTGTCTCACTGTCACACAGCCGGCAGTGAGCCGCACGGCTCGGGTCTCCAGACTCTCCCGCAATCATCTGGAGGATCACGATGCCTGATGCGCGGGCCCTTTGCTGAGACTGTCTTCGGGGGCGCTACTCAGTCCCACACCGGTCTGTGCCCTCAGAAAGAGGGCACTTCAGTGCTCTGCGTCACTGGGTGCATTTTAAAATAAGCAAAACCCTTCATGTGTACTGCTTTTCACCTTACTCTGCAGGCGGGGCCTAAACAAATAAGAATGCTTCTTCTGCAGCTTTGGGTGTCACTGGTACACAGGCCTTACAATTTCATTAAAATCTCAGAATACAGCCCATGGGTTCATTAAGTATCTGGTCTAAGTTTATAAGTACTTGTCACAATGTGCCTAATCTAGAATAATTTCGGACCTTACCTCTACACTTCGTATTAAATTCTGCAAAAATGCATTTAGAAAGCGCGTTGGATGTTAGCTCACGCAAAAGAACGCATGGAGGAGGAAAGTGCCTTGTTTGAATGAGACAGTTGGAGAGCACCATTTATGGCACCACGAGTAAAAGATAAATTCATCGCCCATCGGTTGCCATGCTAAGATAAACAACGTGCAAACAGAGGCCTCCAGACGGTACAGAGTGTTCAGCTGTAGTTACTAGTGACAGTCACAGCGACTCACTGCAGGTGACTCAATGGATGATGTTTTCCGTTACGGTCTCGTCCCAGCCAACCACTTCGGCGGCCGAGCGGTAAATAATAATATTACATTTTATGCGCAGGCTGAGGGCCCGACCAGGTCACTTACTGCACTCACTGCCCAGCCACGATGTGCACTCTGCCACAGGCTGAGGCAGCTGCTCGCCACTCGAGTCGAGTCCTCTGGGCCCCCCGGGCGCGGCCGCTCACAGGCCTTTGATCAAAGCTCAGCTGACTGTCGCCGGCTCGGCTGTGGCCAGGTCATCAAGGTGAGGCTGGGCAGGCAGCAGTGTTGCGGCGCAGCTGCCCGCCGCAAATTAATCGATTCTTTCCCCCTTTTGCATGGCGGCGGGCGGCCATGAGACTCGAGTCTGTCTCTCGTGCTGCCTGCTGCTCACTCGGATTCCCCGCCACTTTTGCCAGCCTACTTCCTCTTCCAGTCGTGATGGCACATCCGAATTAAAATCTCGGCCCCCATGATGCCACAACGGTGATTGATAGCAGTGCTATCGAGTCTACTAAGAGAGGGCAGCCCTCCCTCCCCCTGCAGTGTCAGATGAGTAAACCCCGAGCCTCCGGCGCCGCATTCAGTTTCGAGGGCAGAGTGCAGATACATTGTAGCGCTCCCAGCCACTCCGAAAGGATGAGAGCAGTTAACTATTTAGGAACTCGGGATCAGGCAGCACAGCACGTCTCGAGCAGCAGTCAGAGCGCTGGCACAGGCGCCGCTGGTGGCGCGCCTGGCACTGGTGGCAAAATGCGTGACAATGCATTTCAGTGCGGTGATGCGGATCACCGCACTGAAATGCGTGAGTGTCACACCCGTTGCGTGACGCTTGGCAGGACTGCCCTACTGATCACTCTGGGGCCCCTGCTGCTCACTCTGGGGTCCCTGCTGCTCACTCTGGGGCCCCCTGCTGCTCACTCTGGGGCCCCCCGCTGCTCACTTCGGCCCCCTCCCACTGCTCACTCTTGGGCCCCTGCTGCTCACTCTGGGGCCCCTGCTGCTCACTATGGGGTTCCTGCTGCTCAATCTGGGGTCCCTGCTGCTCACTCTGGGGCCCCTGGACATCCTGACTTTGCAGCCGTCCCTGTCTCTCCTTTTTACTGATAACGCGGGGGGCCCGAGCCGGGGCCCTCTCATTGTCTGCAGGTAGGGGCCAGCTGCCTTCATCCGGAGCCCAGGAGAAGCACCCGGGACCCAGGAGAGGCACCAGTGACCGGGAAAGACACAACCGTGACCCAGGAGACAGTGCTTAATTAAAAAAAAAAAGTGCTAGGGTTCTGGTCAGGAGGGCACTGCGGTTTGCACTATACATTGCCACTGCTTATGATAATTACAACACAACGACTAACTATCACACTCCTACAAGTGTGACAATTCGGATTATTCCAGTCCCGTGAAGGTATATGAATGTTTTGGGCGCCAGGCAAGTCTTTTTTAATGTATATTGCATTAATAATTGAGTGTGGTTGTGGTCATCTGTAAATTAGCTAGACAATGCCACCTTGTGGCTGAATGTCACAAGCGCCGGTGTTGACAATTAAGTGCCTGTAGTGAGCACGGAAACCACTGGTGAAAATTAAGCACTGCAGGAGAGGCACCAGTGACCCAGGACAGAGGCACCTGCAACTCAGGAGAGAGACACCCATGACCCTGGAGAGATAACCGGGGCCCAGGAGAGGCACTCAGGGCCCCAGGAGAGGCACCAAGGAAAGGCCCCAGTGACCCAAGAGACACACCCAGGACCCAGGAGACACACCTGTAACCCAGGAGACACACCCGTAACCCAGGAGACACACCCGGGACCCAGGAGTCACCCCCATGGCCCAAGAGAGAGGTATCAGGGACCCAGGAGACACACCCTGGACCCAGGAGACACACCCGTGGCCCAAGAGAGCGGCATCAGGGACCCAGGAGACACACCTGGGACCCAGAAGACACACCCATGGCCCAAGAGAGTGGTATCAGGGACCCAGGTGAGACACCAGAGACCCAAGAGAGGCACCCGGGACCCAGGAGAGGCACCCAGGAGAGGCACCCGGGACCCAGGAGAGGCATCCGAGACCCAAGAGAGGCACCCTAGACCCAAGAGAGGCACCCATGCGAGCACGGAAACCACTGGTGAAAATTAAGCACTGCAGGAGAGGCACCAGTGACCCAGGATAGAGGCACCTGCAACTCAGGAGAGAGCGACACCCATGACCCTGGAGAGATAACCGGGGCCCAGGAGAGGCACTCAGGGCCCCAGGAGAGGCACCCAGGAAAGGCACCTGTGACCCAAGAGACACACCCGGGACCCAGGAGACACACCTGTAACCCAGGAAACACACCCATGACCTAAGAGAGAGGCATCAGGGACCCAGGAGAGGTACTCGTGCCCCAGGAGAGACACACAGGGCCCAGGAGAGGCACCCAGGAAAGGCACCTGTGACCCAGGAGAGGCACCTGTGACCCAGGAGACACACCGGTGACCCAGTTGACACACCCATGGCCCAAGAGAGAGGTATCAGGGACCCAGGAGACACACCCTGGTCCCAGGAGACACACCTGTGGCCCAAGAGAGAGGCTTCAGGGACCCAGGAGACACACCCATGGCCCAAGAGAGAGGTACCCGTGACCCAGGAGAGACACCCAGGGCCCAGAAGAGGCACACAGGAAAGGCAACTGTGACCCAGGAGAGGCACCTGTGATCCAGGAGATACACCTGTGACCCAGGAGACACACCCGGGACCCAGGAGTCACACCCATGGCCCAAGAAAGAGGTATCAGGGACCCAGGAGACACACCCTGGACCCAAGAGAGAGGCATCAGGGACCCAGGAGACACACCCGGGACCCAGGAGACACACCCGGGACCCAGGAGACACACCCATGGCCCAAGAGAGTGGTATCAGGGACCCAGGAGAGACACCAGAGACCCAAGAGAGGCACCCATGACCCAAGAGAATTGAATTTGAATTTGAGGGATGTGTAAAGCGCCTGGTTACCCAAAGACTGCCCCGCGCTGACGGTAGGAGCTGAAGTGACTGACAGAGGACCCTTAGTAGCTGAGTGGGAAAAGCCAGGTCTTCAGCTTTTTCCTGAATAAAAGTTTATTTTGCTGACTTCTCAGGTCCAGCGGGAGCTTGTTCCATCGTATTGGAACCAGGTGGGAAAAGGATCTTCCACCCCATCTAGATTTTTTTAATTCTGGTGGTGCTGAGGAAGTGAGCGTGGGAGGACCGTAGATATTTTGCAGGGACATAGACCGAGATCAGGGATTTAAGTTTAGGAGGGCCTTTGTTATTTACTGCACTAGGGGCAATAACGAGGGCTTTGAATTTTATTCTTGACGCTATTGGCAGCCAGTGGAGGAGTTTCAGGGAATTGCTAACTGACTCTTGCCTCTGGAGTTTGAGCCAGAGCCTAGCCGCGGCACTCTGCACCGTCTGGAGCCTCTTTATCACGTACTAAGGGGACCCCAAGTATAGGGAGTTCCCATAATCTAGACGGGAAACTATCAAGGACTGCAGGACAGTTTTCCTGTGTTGCTCTGGGATAAAAACCAAGATCTTTTTCAGCATCCCCAGGAGTCCAAAGCAGACACCAGACAGTTTGTTCACCTGCTCGCTCATAGAGAGTGCACTATCGAACCTTAAGCCTAGGTTTTTCACCACCAGTTTAGGAACCAGTGGAGTGCCCATGCAGGGAGGCCAGTGATTTAGAGGTCGCGGAATGGCCTTATTTCCCAGGTTCATGAGCTCTGTTTTATCTCTGTTAAGTTTTAGAAAGCTATTTGACATCCAGTTGGTAAATTTATTCAAACATGGGCCCAGAAGCGTGTCTCCCTGGTGGGGGTCCTAGAATGCCAAATTCCTGTATGATAGAAGAGAGCTGCCTCACATATATGTTAAATAAGGTAGGGCTTAAGGAGGAGCCCTGCGGTACACCAGACTTTAAGGGCCGGCTGTCAGAAAGGCAGTCCTGATCCATAACCTGGAGCAACCTGTCATCCAAAAAAGAGCAGAGCCATTCCAAGGCTCTGCCCTGGATACCTATTCCTTTTAATCTATTTTGTAGCAGGGTGTGGTTGATGGTATCGAAGGCCGAGCTTAGGTCCAGCAGAATAATCGGGGCAGACCCTCCTGTGAGAAGTTAGCCTGGCATATGATGTCCACTAGTTCTAGTTCCAAGACATAGCACCGAGTCTGCATTGATTGCAGCCACTGAAAGCTTATGTGCGCAACTAGATCAGGGCGGGAAGGCAATATTAATATTGCTTGATTTATCCACCGCGTTTGACCCAGTTGATCACCATATACTTCTTCAGCGGCTGGCAGAAATAGGTATTACAGATAGGGCCGCAGATATTCTTCAATCCTACCTAGCTGATAGACAACAAACAGTGACGTTAGATGAGCACAAATCTCCCTCCTTTTTTATACCATGTGGGGTACTTCAGGGCTCGCCACTCTGGCCCACCCTGTTTAACATATATGTAGCCCCACTGGCAAAGCTTATTCGCTCCTTTAGCTTTACAGACATATGCTACGCTGACGACACGCACATTGTCATCTCACTGACTGCTATATCAGCACCTTTTAACTCATGCATGAGCCATATTATCAATTGGAAGCAAAGCAATTGCTTGAAGTTGAACACCGGGAAGATGGAGTTAGTAACGTTTGGCAGGGACTCTTCTCTTTGGAACTCCGCTTGGTGGCCTGATACAGCAGGATCTTGCCCTCAACCCATAAAAAAGGTAAAAAACCTCAAAGTCCTAATTGACGATTGTCTTTCCCTATCAGACCAGGTCAACAGCATTACCTCTTCCTGTTTCTATACCCTGAAAATTCTTAGGAAAATCCTACCTTTCATTCCTATGCGCCTCAGGAAAAGGGTAGTCACAGCTCTGATTTTGTCAAAAATAGATTACTGTAACTGACTCTACCTTGGAGCAAAAAAAGTGTGACACAAACTGCAGACCCTACAGAATGCAGCTGCGCGACTACTACTAAATCTACCCAAATTCAGCTCTATTAGTCATGTAATTCAAGAACAGCTGCACTGGCTCCCCATCTTAGCAAGGATCCAATTTAAGTCCTTGTGTATCTTACATAAGACATTGCATGAAAAAGGACCAGGACAGATTAGACAGTATGTTGAGTGTTACGCTCCACAGAGAGTTCTCTGCGTTGCCTCTGCATCCTTACTTTTAGTTCCAAGGATAAAGACGCTGAAGTGGGGCGGTATAAGCTTCCGATTTTTAGCTCCGAAGTTATGGAACTCTATGCCCCTGCATCATAGAACCCAAAATAATCTACTTCAGTTTAGGAGGGATCTCAAAACCTGGCTGTTTTAGCTGTACATAACCAGCTGCATTTCTCCTTACTCTGTATTTTTGATAGTTAAGCGCTAAGACACCACGGCATACATGCGCTCTATAAATACCCTCATTTCATTTCATTTCAAGGCTCTGTCCTGGATACCTATTCCCTTTAATCTATTTTTTAGCAGGGTGTGGTTGATGGTATCGAAGGCCAAGCTTAGGTCCAGCAGAATAATCGGGGCAGACCCTCCTGTGAGAAGTTAGCCTGGCATATGATGTCCACTAGTTCTAGTGGGCACCTTGCACCAGTCTAATCAACCCTTATTGATGGTGGTTGTAAAGTCAACCTTATAGAATGCTATCCAAGTGGTAGCATGGGCCAGCAGTCATCAGCCTAAGACTTCTGTAGGCGAGTTAAGCGAGTTGTTTTACCATTTATAATCTCTTGAGTATCAAATAAAAGTACACCACACAGGTATATATCAAATATATATGTATTTAGTCTAAACACAACCCCTCTGCACCCTTTATGAGGTCAGAGGTCAAAGTACATTACAAGAATCCCAATTAGCATACGATAAGTTGCACAGTATACATTTTGCCCTAGGGGCCTCACAAACCATATACTAAAATAGTGGTATAAGAACCACGTCTGGGATAGAAAGCAGGCCTCGGGCCTGTGGAATCGCTGGGGCTACTCTGAACAACCAAAGGATAGGAAGTAGGAGTGCCCCAGGGGTCTATATTAAGTTCTCTCTTTTTTAACATCTACATGGCACCCCTCCTCGCTGTGATAGAATCACATGGGATTCTCGTCACGTCATATGATGACGACACTCAATTGGTCATCACTATTGATAAACAGTGGACGGACGCAGATTTACGGTTCAAAAACTGTCTCTCTGATGTATTCAAATGGCTAAATACAAACCACTTAAGATGCAATAGTGCCAAGACAGAAATCATTTCACTGGGTAAAGATCTGTCTTTCTGTCCGAAAGACTGGTGGCCCTCAGGATCAGAGGCCCCTCCCAGTGCAGTATCATCAGCTCGGAACCTAGGCGTGCAATTCGATTCATTCCTCCCTTTTGATGACCACGTTAGGATTACTGCCGGCCACTGTTTTGGACTAATAAAATCCCTGAAGAAGTTCTTTGATTTCCTTCCCAATGCAGCCAGAAAGTCAGTCGCGGTAGCCCTAATTCTCTCCCGACTTGATTACTGCAATGGTTTAATGGCCGGAGTGAAAAAATCCACCCTCAGAAAGCTGCAAAGTATACAACATGCAGCGGCCAGACTGGTTTTACAACTCCCCAGAAGGTCATCAGCGTCAGCAGCACTAAAATCTCTGCACTGGTTACCGTTGCATAAAAGAATCCTCTTTAAACTGCTCCTTACAGTTTTCAAATCTATGCAAAACACAGGGCCCCACTACTTTGAAAATCGTTTTACGCGCTATAATCCCCCGCGTTGCTTGAGATCCTCTGGGACAAATCTTGTCACAATCCCCAGATTCAAATACAAGACTAAAGGTGGGAAATCTTTCACTGTTCTGGCAGCCAAAGCCTGGAACAACCTGCCAGTCAACCTTAGACTTATTGAAAATGAGAACAGTTTCAGAAAGCTCCTCAAGACATGGGTCTATCAACAATCAGACACCTCTGTATTGGCTGCCATCTAGTTTCAATCTTCCTTCACATCTCACTTTTTCAGTTATCCACTGCAGTTTGCTTAGCGCCATGATGCTCCCTTGGGAGCGAACGTCTGCGCTTTATAAATACACATAAATATCAAATATATCAAATAAATAGGAGGCCCAAGGGAGACGCGTGCAGTGTCTGAACACAGCCGCGGATTACCATTGACTTTCTATGGGAAATGAAGAAGTTACAAAAGTACAACTTAAGGAAATTTCCGGATGGACTACGATGGAACCCTTTTAAACTAGGACACTTCGAGAGTCAAGACCCACGGGAGCACCGGAGTACTCATGTTACCTCACCCATAGGTGCCGTTCGGTGTCGGGTTTCGTCGTCGTTTTCAATGGAGAGCAGCAAAGAAGTGCTGCAGGCGACCAGAGGAAAAGTGTCCGGGTGTATCCAAGGGCGGATCAAAGATCTGAAGAACCTAAAAAGCAGAAGGGACAGAGTCTGGGTCACTTGCCAGTGACCAGGATGGCGATGGGAAGCTGCCAGCCAAAGTCGGGTGATTTCAGGTGAGGAAGTAAAGTTTGTCTCTTCAGCCACGGGGTCCAGGAGGCATCGATGATGACCAGGCGCAGGATTCGAGCTGTTGCACAAAGGATCTAGTTGACTGCGGTATCAGTATCTGGATTGGACTCAACAAGCCTTGGCAAATGCAATCCATGCAGGAAGTCGAGATTGACTTCTTTACAGACCAGCAAGGTCTGTGGCGCTTCTCCTTTGTAGGGAAGCTGGAGCAAGCCTGGAGCAACCAGGAAAGCAAGTTAGATTCAAAAGGAGGTCTTCAGGGGGCTCACTAGTCAACGGGCAAGGAACTGCGAAGACACGTCGCGCTGCAGGACACTCGTCGAGTGTGGGGCTCTGAGCTTCAGTGCAAAGGGTGATCGTGGCTGGGGCTTCTCGAACCCCAATGCACAACTGCGCGTTACCTCAGGAGTCGATGCAGTTAGCATCCTGACGCTCCCATCCGGAACCTTGATTCGGTAAGCCCCCCAACCGGGTTACTTGCATGGCCCTGCTACATCGTTCACGTGTGCACCGCCCTGATTTTGAATGTTTTTTTCAGGTTCAACTAATTCAACTGAACTTTCCTGCTGCATTCGCAGCCACCCTTGATACCTAGTATCCCACCAGCTTGCAAACGGTAAGCCTGACCTATCTTAGTGCCCCCGTCCGCCTCCCTCACCAGAATTACTCACCCGTGTAAATACCAGATGCATACCGCTTCACAGTATCTGGCATTCTCATGGCACCATCGCCCGCAAATCGTCCACTGCGACTATTCACCTTACTATGTTGCCATTCCTTAATGCTCCGGCCCACGTTAATTCACCAACGTCAGCACCGTGTATGGGCACTTTGTCACAGTATCCGTCGATTCACCCGCAACTATATCCACCTTATTTCAGCTTCACTCTACTCTTCACCATAGCTCGTATTCTCCTCAGGAACAACCTAGGTTCCACTCGCATGACTCATTTGTTTCCCAGATACAAGGATGACTCATCACCAAGCGTCGCTACTCCTCACCTCACTGCCCCTGTTGTATAGGTTCTATTATCTTAAAAGTTTGTCTTTAATTACTCTCCCTATATTTTTCTTCTCCCCCTCTCTCCGTAGGCAACTGAGGCTTCCAACTGATAGCATTTATCAAATGTCCTGATGATGATCCGAATGATTTGTTAAACGGATCGAAACGCCGTCGACATATGTATGCACCTTATACAAATGAAAAACGTTATTGCCTTCCAAATAATTGTAAAGGTGCTAGTAATGGTATGCTCTATATCTTATAATTGTACAAAGAACGAGATAACAGAGCGTGAATCCCTTGCCTAAAAGCCCTTTGTTTTTGTTTGTTTCTTGAGTTTTTCCTTTTTTTCCCCTTCTATTCATTGTGTGTTAAGCTGGGTACAGGCTTGTGCCCCGCCTTGTACATTGTATGTATAAACTGCCTGACATTGTTTAAAAAGTAAATATTTGACCTCTACCCGGCAGGGCATGTCACTTCAATATAGATAAGATTTTGTCTATATTTATTAACTATCTTCCCACGCTTGTAAGGGACCACTGTTGCTTTAATGTTATCTTATGCTGATGACACAAAGCTGATACTGGAAAAATGCCAAACACTCGGACCAAGGATCCCGACTGCATGACCAAAGTCTACGATTAGATGAGAACATACTCTCTCAAACTAAACACTGACAAGACAGAAGTTGCAATTGGCAGCAGATGCTCCTCACCATGGGACTCCACCTGCTGGCCGACCCACCCACTTCACCCACGCCAAGAACCTCTTTTTAGTTATCGACCATCAGCCCACTATGACCACCTCCTGCTTTCACAGCCTGAAGATGCTGTAGAAGAGCTTCAAATAGTTCCCCACCAGCAACCACTGAACCGTCATTCAAGCCCTTATCATGGGCCAACTGGATTACAGAATGTCCTGTATGCATTTGACTAGACGACTCCAAACCATACAAAACCCAGCAGACGTGTTCACACTCCTGCATACACATCCCTCTGCACCCCAGGGAGCTCCAAAGGATTCACATTCACAAACAAGCTATGTTCAAACTCCTCACAAACACATTCAAAACACTACACAATATGGGCCTGCTTACCTCAACAACTGCGTCAGATTTCACAAATGCACTAGACACCTCCACCCAGCCGGATGCCTGTTTGCATACACCCCACGCATACGCAGAACCAGAGCCGGTGGTCATGCCTTCCCCTACATCCCTCCTAAAGCCTGGAACGAGCTGCCTCTGCACATCAGAACAGCCTCTTCAATTCTTGAGTTCTGCACAGAGCTTAGGACACGGCTCTTCAACTAGGCTCATTCTAGGCTCAGCCTAGTATGCTCCCCCGTCAACAGAATTCCTGCCCAGGTGATAGAGTGCTTTACAAAAAGTCTTAACATAACATAACAAAATATCAATTTGTTGTTCTCCTCATTCTTTTTATGGCATCTTCTTGTTGTTCCAATCATTGTTCTTTTTGTTTCAAGAGGTAACAAAGCGCCTCCAGGGTATCTCTTACCCTCTGCTCCAGATCATCAACTCGTGTCTCAACATTGTGAAGCTCTGCCTCACTCCTTGCCATTCTGCTCACCCAAAATGGGCCTACTGGCCACTGCCTTCTTCTGTAAACCCACCTCTTCCTCTTTCACTTTTCTAATCTCCTGAAATATTATCCCTAGAGAAGATTCCTCTTGATCATGTTCCTCCATTCTTTGCACAAAGCCCCATTCATTGAATTAAATATACACTTATATAGCGCAAAACTGCCACCCTACGGGTATCCTGGCGCTTGGATTGTCGAATAGACACCACAAAGCAGACTCAGTTCTCAGTGAGAGGATCTAAAGATCACCCTTTGGAAATAGCCAGGTTTTCAGGCTCTTCCTAAAGCATGTCAGGGAACTGGCCTGTCTACGGTCCAGAGGTAACTCATTCCATACACGCGAGGCAGTCACACCAAAGGCTCTGTCACCCCATCCGAGACCTCTTAAATCTGGCAGTTCTTATCAGATTTACATTTGAAGAGCGCAGCTGCCTCCCAGGATTATACCAGGTAAACATCTCCTGCAGGGGGACAGGACCCTGACCATGTGCTGCTCTGTATGCAATGCAGAGGGATTTAAAACAAAGTCTCTCCTTGATAGGGAGCCAATGAAGATCTCTCAAGGCCAACATCATAGAGGTCCTGCGCTGTCTGTTTAACACCAGCTTTGCTGCCACAGACTGGACTCTCTGCAACCCCTGCACAATGTATTGTGGCGCCCCCAGGTACAGGGAGTTGCAGTAATCCAGCCTAGACTGAGGGACTAACTCTCGCCACGATTGAAGGGTGAGAAACGGCTCTCATTGGAGAGCACTCTTTTTAATAAAATCGTCGTGAGTTGCTAACTCTTTTAAAAATCTCAATTGATGAAATTCTGAATTTTAGCCTAACCACATACTTGCACTATAAAAATGGATACTACTCACTCGCTGCTTTGGCGGGGCAAAGACCATTTTTGGAACCGGACCCGACTGTAGTAGCGCCATCTTGGGTGGATATCTCTAGTATGCGAAGATAGAGGACTAGAGGTTTTGTTTTTAACAGAGACATGGATTACTGCTGAGTCAATGGTGGAAATAGGGCTTTCATGTCCTAATGGATATACAATCCTGCATAAGCCCAGATCCCGAGGTAGAGGGGGAGGAGTGGGAGTCATCTTCAAGGAGGAGCTGGACTTCACGATGTTATCAATAGACGAAGTGGAGGGGATTGAAACTATGAGTTTCTCGTTACAGATACCCAGCGGCAGTCTACTCACAGGATTATTATGCTACAGACCTCCTGGTAGTAATATGCAATACCAACTTTTCTTAGATATTATCACCAATCTAACTCTGACACACACAAGAGTGATTATACTGGGGAATTTTAATCTTAGGGAAGATGGGAATCTTAGTAATCACCTGAGAGACCTAAAGCATACGTGCACTAATCTCAATCTCCCACAGTTAGTAGAACAGCCCACCCATCAGGTGGGACATGTGCTAGATTTACTGTTTTCAAATCAGAATATCTCTAAGATATTAGATGTATCACCACAGCCGTGGACTGATCACTATCTAATACAATTTGAGGTTAGGTGACCATGCTCCAAGTCCAAAAATATCCAATAATGCACCTACAGGAGGGGTAGGGAATGGGCAAAGTTGGATAAGAGTGGCTGCCGCCTAACTATTAAGGATGGTAATCATTTCTCACCTTCATTGACGGTTGAAGAGAACTATAAAACATATACCAGCCATATACAGATGTATGAGATCAGATAATTCCAGTAAAGGAATTAAAAAAACAGGAATAAAATGTCTGCACCCTGGTATAATGAAGGTTTGAAACAGCTGCGTACACTTCGTAAGAAAGCAGAAAGGAAATGGAGAAGGGGTTATAATGATTGAAGACAAAAAAAATCTAAGCTCAATACAATTGAGATATAAAGAACTTATCCTTAAAACTAAGGCAGAATTCTATGCTAGCTCCATCACGCAAGCACCGAATGGTGCTAAAGCCCTGTTCAAGATCATTAAGGACCTTTCCTCCCCCACATGCCTAAAGAATAAGGTCGCAGCATCGCAAAAACTATTTGATGATATCTCCCTTTAATTCCAGGACAACATTTCCAAAATCCTTGATACATTCATTCCTAATAGTGAGGGCGTAGATGAGGTAGAACAACTGCCGAAGGCCGACCTACCTCAGTCGTCGGTTCTGGATAGCTTTCCGGTCCTCACCACCGATGTATTTAACGGTCTAGCTTACAGTGTTACATCAGGGTCTACTCTTGACCCCCTTCCTCATAAAGTTTGGAAGACGTTTGGTAAAGAAACCTTCCCTTGGCTGAGACAGATCTGCAACCAATCATTGATGGAAGACACTGTCCCGGAAAGCTGGAAACAGGCAATGGTAACACCACTGACAAAAAACCCTACACTATATCCATCCAACCCCGCCAGCTTTAGACCAATTTCCCCCCTACCTTACCCGTTTAAGATCCTGGAGAAGGTAGTCAGTAGGACACTGTCGGGTTTTTTGGAGGATAATCTCCTGCTGGATAGAGACCAATTTGGGTTTCGTCCGAGACATGGTACCGAGTCAGTGCTCGTCACTATGATGGACAACCTGTGTATGCGAGCCGACAACGGGAATGCCACTATTTTAGTGCTTCTCGATATGTCGGCAGCATTCGACACGGTGAATCATACCATCCTAGTGGAAAGGCTTAGGAGGATAGGAGTGAAAGGATGACATTACAGTGGCTCCAGTCCTATTTGGTGGGGACACAGCAGGAAGTGACTCTGGCACCATTTTCCTCCGCTAAAGCCTCAGTAATACATGGGGTCCCGCAGGGCGCTGCGATTGGTCCCATCCTTTTTAATGTATATTTGCAGCCCCTGCTCCCTATTATCAAGTCTTTTGGGGTCAGCTTAGGTAACTATGCTGACGATGCCCAGTTAGCATTCTCTTTAGAAGGGGAACAGGCGATCTCTCTGGACACCGTCCAGCAGTGCATGCACTGCACGGCGGGCTGGCTTAGGAGAAATTCTCTCCAGTTTAACAGCGGAAAAACTGAAGTGCTGTACTGCTCTTCTGGGAGGATCCCTAAACCCCTACCTTGTGATTTTAAACTCTCTCCGGAGGAGAAATCAATAGTGCCGGTGAAGAAGGTATGCTTCCTGGGGGTTTTGATTGACGATAACCTCCAGTTGGAGTCTTACGCAAGCAAAACTGCCAATGTATGCTTCTCCTTAATCCGTCTACTACGTAAAATACTCCCACTACTACCATTGGGGTCACGTCCACTGGTGGAAAGAAGCACCGTGCTATGCAGACTTGACTATTGTAACTCTCTGTATTCAGGTGCCCCTCAACATGTAATGCAGGGTCTACAGAGAGTACAATCTGCAGCAGCGAAACTAGCACTTAACAGGCCGCGAAGCTCATCCTCCACCCTGGCTCTGAGAGAGCTGCATTGGCTACCCTTTAAGGAAAGTGTCCAGTTTAAGGCCCTTGTATGATTTTTAGAGCTGTGCATAGGACTGGCCCTATTCCCCTACAAGAAAAGTTTATGTGGTACCAACCTAGGAGGTAACTCCGCTCTTCGAGTGCTGGCTTTTTAATGGTCCCCAGATTTAAACGTGCCAGATCTGGCAGAAGGGCATTCAGTGTGGTGGTAACTCACCTATGGAATGACCTTCCGACTAGTCTTAGACAAATGGATACCTTGTTGGAGTTTCGAAAGAGATTGAAAACCTGGCTCTTCCCAAAAGCCTAAAATGTTCCCCTTATCTGCTCACCTGGGCTTGACTTGGTTCCATTCTGGTCACCTAATTCAGTCAATAGCTCCAGGATACCCGTAGGGTGACAGTACGCGCTATATAAGTGTACAATCAAATCAAATCAAATCTGTTACCAGTCACTATGAGATTCCAGTCCTTGGTACATCATACCATGAACCCTGCTGGGCGGGAGGATGGAGCCGGATTGCTTCTCAGGCCATATCTGGAGTGTTCTCCCTGTGATGATGGCAATGACGAGGTCAGTTCCGGCGAGGCCCCACCCTCTGGAGATCGCGCCGGGGGACTTGGCAGTGAACTGTATGGCGTTCCATACAGCGAAGTCAAGTCAAGTCAAGTCAGAGAATTTATATAGCGTGCTACATACCCAGAGGGTTTCAAGGCGCTTAGAAAGGGGAGGAGGATTACTTGTCAAATATCCACGTTTTAAGTTGCTTTCTGAATGCTAGGTGGTTCTGGGTAAGGCGAAGGTAAGGGGGGAGTGAGTTCCATGTTTTAGCAGCCAGGTATGAGAAGGATCTGCCTCCCATGGTGGTCTTGTTGATGCGAGGTACAGTGGCGAGGGCTTGGCTGGAAGAACGTAGTTGGCGGGAGGGGGTGTAGAAGGACAGTCGTGAGTTGAGGCATTCTGGTCCGATGTCGTAGAGTGATTTGTGTGCGTGGGTTAGCAGTCGGAAAGTGATCCTCTTATTGACGGGTAGCCAGTGTCGGTCTTTAAGGTGACCAGAGATGTGTTCGTTGCGTGGGGTGTCTAATATGATCCTGGCTGAGGCGTTTGGATTCGTTGGAGTTTCTTCTGGAGTTTAGCGGTAGTGCCCGCTTAGAGGGTGTTTCCGTAGTCCAGTCGGCTCGTGACCAGAGCGTGGGTGACTGTTTTCCTTGTTTCGGTGGGGATCCAGCGAAATGTTTTTCTGAGCATGCAGAGAATGTTGAAGCAGGATGAAGAGACGGCGTTGACCTGTCTGTTCATTGAAAGTGAGGAATCCAGGATGACGCCTAGGTTCCGTGCGTGGTCTGTCGGGATGGGTGCTTTTCCGAGGGCTTCCGGCCACCAGGAGTCGTCCCATGCAGAGGGGGATGTACCTAAGATGAGGACTTCTGTTTTGTCTGAGTTCAGTTTCAGACGGCTTTGTTTCATCCATTCGGCAACTTCTTTCATTCCTTCGTGTAGGTTAGTTTTGGCGGTGCTGGGGTCATTGGTGAGAGAAAGGATTAGTTGAGTGTCATCCGCGTAAGAGATGATGTTGAGGTTGTGTTGGCGTGCGATGGTCGCGAGGGGGCTCATGTATACGTTGAAGAGGGTGGGGCTGAGTGAGGATCCTTGTGGTACGCCACAGATCACTTCGGTGGCCTCGGACTTGAATGGTGGGAGGCGGACTCTCTGGGTTCTTCCGGTGAGGAACGAGGTGATCCATTCAAGTGCTTTTCCTTGGATTCCGATGTTATTGAGGCGTTGTAAAAGGGTGCTGTGGCAAACTGTGTCGAATGCTGCAGAGAGGTCGAGGAGGATGAGGGCGACTGTGTCTCCATTGTCTAGTAGAGTTCGAATGTCGTCTGTTGCTGCGATGAGGGCAGTCTCAGTGCTGTGTTTTGCTCGGAAGCCAGATTGTGAGGAGTCGAGGGATTTGTTGGCTTCGAGGAAGGCGGCGAGCTGGTTGTTGACAGCTTTCTCGATGACTTTGGCCGGGAATGGAAGGAGCAAGATGGGGCGGTAATTTTTGAGTTCGGTGGGGTCCGCTGTGGGTTTTTTCAGAAGGGCGGTGAGTTCAGCGTGTTTCCAGTCTTCCAGGAAGGTGGCGGAGTTGAAGGAGCAGTTGATGACGTCTCGGAGGTGCGGTGCTATGACGGAGTCTGCTTTGTTGAAGATGTGGTGAGGACATGGGTCTGTGGGGGATCCTGAGTGGATGGAATTCATCAGGCGGATTGTGACCTCAGTGGAGATTGGGTTCCAGTCGTTAAGGGTGTTCACTGGGGGAGAATGTTCAGCAAATGGTGGGGTGGGTTGGTTTCCGGGTTGGTTGTCAAAGCTGTTGTGGATGTCTGCAATCTTGTTGTGGAAGAATGAGGCTAGGGAGTCGCAGAGGGCTTGAGAGGGGGTGATGTCGTTGGAGTTGGCCGAGGGATTGGAAAATTCCTTGACGATGTTGAAAAGTTCCTTGCTGTTGTGGGCGTTGTTGTCAAGTCGATCCTTGAATGCTGTTTTCTTGGCCTTTCGGATTAGTTGGTGGTGAGTGCGGGTGGCGTTTTTGAAGGCGTCCTTGGTGCTAGTGGTTGGGTCTTTTTTCCAGGCCTTTTCAAGGGAGCGGCAGAGTTTCTTGGACTTCTTAAGATCATCGTTGAACCATGAGGCCTTCTTGCTGCCAGGTTTGCTTTGATGTTTTTTCAGTGGTGCTAAGGTGTCGGCGGTGTTGGATAACCATAGGGTGAGGTTGGCGGCGGCTTCGTTTGCGTTAGAAGAGAGGGCTGGGGTGTTTAGAAGGAGCGATGCGGAGATCTGGTCCGTGGTGATTTTGTTCCAGTTTCTTTGCAGGGTAGGTTGGAGGTGGATGGTGGGTTTTGGTTTGTTGTAGGTGAAGTGAACGCAGCTGTGGTCAGTCCAGAGGAGGTCCGTAGTGTGGCTGAAGGAGACATGATTGCTGGAGGTGAAGATGGGGTCGAGTGTGTGACCTGCGATGTGGGTGGGGGAAGTGACTAGTTGTTTAAGTCCGAGGTTGGCGAGGGTGTCCAAGAGGGTGGTGGAGTTGCGGTCGTTGATCTTTTCAAGGTGAAAGTTGAGGTCTCCCAAAAGGATGTAGTCTTTGGAGGGGAGCGCGTGTGGGGTGATGAAGTCCGTGATGCCTTCACTGAATTTTGCGCGGGGTCCTGGTGGTCTGTAGAGGAGGGTGCCTCTGAGTGTGGTTTTGGGGTCAATGTGGATCTGGAAGTGAAGGTGTTCGGAGTTAGCGAGGTTGGCGTCAGAGCTGGTTGAGATGCGGATTGATTTCTTATGGACGATAGCGATTCCTCCTCCTGTGTGGTCGGTGCGGTCCTTGCGTGTGATCTTATAGTCTTCAGGGATGGCAATGGTGATGTCTGGGGCGGAGGAAGCGTTCATCCAAGTTTCTGTTAGGAAGGCGACGTCTGGGGAGATGGTGTCTAGTAGATTCCATAGGTCAATGGCGTGTCTGTGGACCGATCGAGTGTTGAGAAGGATGGACTGTAGGTGGTTAGGGTCGGGAATCTGTGTTGTGGTCGTAGCGGAGATGTTGTCGGTGCCGATGAATTTGCAGGAGTAGCAAGAGAAAGGTCCATGGGTGTGTCCAGGGGCGGCTTGGACGCAGTTGGGGGCGCGACCGGGGTTAAGGGCTAGGAGGGTGGCGGCATCGTAGGTAATGCGGGGGGACTGGGAGGGACGGGGGCCAGGGGGTATGGCGCTGGGCGCGGTCCAGGCACGGACGGGCGTAGACGGGCTTACCTTTGGCGCACCTTCGGCGCGGATTGGGCGCGGTCGCTGCGCGTAAACGCTGCACGCGGGAACTGCTGTCATATATGGTTTGTGGAAGGGGAGGGGCGAGGGCGGCTCAGCTGGGAGGCGGGGCGGGCTCTACAAGACGACAACAACCAACAAAATGGAGGAGGGGGGGAGTACAACAGAGCGCTTGGGGAGAACGCGCTAACACAGCACAGAAATACAATATACGAGTCTAATTGCAATACAATCAAAGCGGCAGCCAGGCAATGCAATGGGTGAAAGTGAGGAGGTAAAATCAGGGAAAAAGCGCTGCTGAACGATACCAGAACGCGCTAACACAGCACAGAAATACAATATACGAGTCTAATTGCTATGCAATCAAAGCGGCAGCCAGGCAGAGCAGTGGGTGAAAGTGAGGAGGCAAAATCAGGGAAAATGCGCTGCTGAACGATACCAGTACACGCCAGGGGCACTGGGAGCGACCACTCCGGCCAAAGCGAAGAGCGAGTCACAGCGCTTCCAGGTAGGAAGCGTTGCTTGTATTCTGTGGGAGGGCGGCTCATCTGGGAGGCGGGGCGGGCTCTACAAGACGACAACAACCAACAAAATGGAGGAGGGGGGGAGCACAACAGAGCGCTTGGGGAGAACGCGCTAACACAGCACAGAAATACAATATACGAGTCTAATTGCAATACAATCAAAGCGGCAGCCAGGCAATGCAATGGGTGAAAGTGAGGAGGTAAAATCAGGGAAAAAGCGCTGCTGAACGATACCAGAACGCGCTAACACACCACAGAAATACAATATACGAGTCTAATTGCTATGCAATCAAAGCGGCAGCCAGGCAGAGCAGTGGGTGAAAGTGAGGAGGCAAAATCAGGGAAAATGCGCTGCTGAACAATACCAGTACACGCCAGGGGCACTGGGAGCGACCACTCCGGCCAAAGCGAAGAGCGAGTCAGAGCGAAGGGGTGCCATGGTCAGATCTGTTCAGATCTTCTGCCGGTATCATCCCTTGGTCATCATCCATTCCTTCCTCCTCTGGCGGTTGATGTGTTATATCACCCAGGTTGTCCGATAGCGGCTGGTCTGGAGTCCCGGCATGTACCTTTTTGATTGATGTTGTGTGTGATTTCCTCGGTTCCTGTCCTGGCTGCTATCATTTTGCCGGTTCGGTGGATGTCTGTCCATGGCTGATGTTCGAACGGAAGCCGGAACTTACTCCCGTGGTACCTGCCGTTGACGTATACTCTGTCCCTTACATGAATGGCCTACATTCTGGCTCTTCGGTCGGTGCTGGCATCAATAGGAGACGGGGTCCAGCTTGGGTGATGCGGGATGGTGTCTCGCACCACTCAGCCCATGCTTGCCGGCCTCTGAGCTGCCTCGTCGTGAGATGGGGCGTCAAACGCTATTCTCTCAGGAATCTGTATACAGCTGTCTCAAGGGGTGCTCTGTCAGCGTGCGCAATGAGTATTACATTGTTGAGAGTGGGCATGAACCTCTCTACTTCCCCATTTGCTTGGGGCCAGCGCGGGGTCACTTTCCGGTGTTGAATTCCTCAAGCCTTGAGATAGTCTGCAAATTCTTGTCCTTGGAAAGGTGGGCCATTGTCTGTTTTCACCGCCTCAAATATTCCATGGGTTGGAAGGGTTTTCTCTAGTTTAGTAATTACTTCTGTGGCTGTCTGACTTTCTACAATCTTGATTTCGGGGTACTTTGTGTAGTCATCGATGATCACCAGGGCATAGTGTCCATCCGGAAGGTGTCCGAAGTCAACACTCAGGCACTCCCATGGCCGGTGGGGGTTTTCTTCAGTGATGACGGGGTGAGGGCGATCTGATTGGCCTGATACCCGACACCATGAGCACGTTCTGACTGTCTGTTCAACCATTGGGCCCATCCCCAGGACCGACACCTTGGCTCTCAGCCGGCTCTTTGTTTTTACCATGCCTTGATGTCCCCTGTGTGCGAGATCCATGGCTTGTTGAGCAAGGCTTGATGGGATCACCAGTTGCGGGCCTCTGAGTAGGCATTCGCCGCTGTTGACCGAAAGTTCATCTTTGACACGCACAATTGACTCCAGGATGGTCTTTGCTTGCAGCGTCCGTCTGGTCATAGTGGATTGAATGGGGAGCCACTTGTTCGCTTGAACCGCTATTATGGCCAGTTGCAGGCATTCATTGGTCCGGGTGGATTCTATAAGATTTCAAGACTCATGGGAACAGGTCGGATCTTTCAGATACGAGCCAGACATATTCTTCAGTGTCTTCGGCATCCTCTTCTTCCGCTTTGGTGGCGGCCCTAGGATGTCTCAAAAGGTAGTCTGCCGGATTGGATGAGCCTGGCTTGTATTCTACTCGATAGTCATACCCCTGCAGCTGTAGAATCCATTTTTCGATCCTCAGGGGAGGCTTGTATGCTGACCCTTGAAACAGGGGAATGAGGGGTTTAAGGTCGGTGAACATTGTGAATGGATGGCCGTACACATAGACATGGAAGTGCCGAGAGGCCCAGTGGATGGCGATCGCTTCTCGTTCTATCTGGGAGTATCTCTGTTCTGTGTCTGTCAGGGACCGGCTCATGTATGCGATCAGGGCCCACTCTCCATTTCCTTTAACTGCGTGAGCACAGCTCCATGTCCATATGGGCTGGGGTCAACAGAGACGTTAGTGGATCGGGCCGGGTCGAAGTATGACAGTGTAGTGTCTGCCGACAGGGCTGCTTTAGTGTCCTTGAAGGCTTGTTCCTGGTCAGGGCCCCACTGCCACGTGGTGGTGTAATTGGTCAGTTCCCTGAGGGGCTTTGTGAGGTTGGATAAGTCCGGGACAAACCGCCCACAGAAGTTCACCATCCCTACGACGCTCCTTATTTCTGATATAAAGGAGGGTGCTGGGGCTTAGTGGACGTCTCACACTTGTCAGGGCCCGGGGCCACTTTTTTGTCAGAGAATGTGTAGCCAAAGAAACTGATCTTGTTCTTTAAGAACTGGCACTTTTCTTTGTGTAGGGTCAGTCCGGACTCTTTGATCCTCTGAAGAACTCCGCGAAGACTACGGTGGTGATCTTCCATCCAAGACACGTATATTAGCAGGTTGTCGCTTTCTTTTTTCTAGACCCCCGGGAGCCTGCTGAGGACTTCACGGATGGTGTTCTGGAACCCCTCTGTGGCACTCAAGATCCCGAAATTGAGGCGTCGGTATCTCCTGAGACCAAGATGCGTAGAGAATGTGGTGATGTATCGAGAGTCCGGGTGTAGTGGCAGTTAGTGATAGCCAAGGCGTAGGTCAATATTTGAAAACCACTTTGCACCGTTCAGTTCTCCCAAGATGTCGTAGATGGTAGGGGTTAGGTGACGTTCTCTCTTCACTGCGGTGTTTGGGAGGCGCATGCCAACGTAGATGCAGACCTGCCCTGGCTGTTTCGGTTTCCGTGCCACTACGATCGGTGACACCCATGGAGTGGGTCCACGGACCTTCTCTATAATCCCTTGCTTCTCCAGTGCTTCTAGCTCTTCTTTGATCTTCTTCCACAAGTGGAACGCAATGCGCCTGTGCCTCAGCGCCACCGGTTGGACTGACGGGTCAATGTGGAGAGAGACTTCTTTCCCTTCAGGCATCCAATGCCTTTGAAGACGTCTTCGAACTCCTCCATGAAGGCCTCCAGTTTCTCTTCTTGTACCACTATGACAAATGAGATCAGCCTCAGTTTTTCTGCTGATTGTCCGCTTATCAGCATTCCACTTCCTTTCTTGGTCACATACACCTTGGTGGGGATTTTGAGGTCCTGGTGCCTCAGCTCCGCCTTGAAACATCCCAGGAGCGGGATGGGTGTCTTCTGTCCGTATGCAAATACCCTGATCCTTGCTTCGCGTAAGGGCAGGCCTGGACTTAGTTGATTGTACACATTGGTAGCCATTAGTTCGATCGAGGCCCCAGTGTCTATGTTGGCTCTCACATCCTGGTGGTGGATCTTGATTCTGCACCTTGGAAGTCGTCGCCTATTCCGTCGTGGTTGGTCTACTGCGAACACATAGTGGACCGGGTAGTCTCCTGTGTCATCATCCATTTCCTCACTGTCGTGTGCTTCGGCCACTGTCTGTTCTGCTTCTTTCAATGTCTTAGAGGACCGGCATACCTCCATGAAATGGTTCATCCATCCGCAAGCAGTGCTCCTTTTCCCTCTCAGTTGGCAGTCCTGCATGCGATGGGGCGCGCCTCCACAGTAGCCATATTCCTTTTTCTTATCTTGCTGTCTTTTTCCTGAGTTTTGGCGTGCTTTGGGCCTCACCACATTTGCCTTTTCCACCGCGTTGACTTGTTTCGTTTTGATAGGTCGGTGGAGGGCCGCCTCCATATGGGATGCCCTGGCTTGCAACAGTTCTTTTGGCTGGCCCAGGATGACGATGTCCGCTAGAGACTTGCCTGACTCCTGGAGGATGTTTACTCTAAGCTTGGACGAGCGGCACCCTTGCATAATCGGTCCTCGGATTTCTTCCTGTTCATCTTAAAATCCGGACGTGTTGGCCAGTTTTTTCAAACGTCCGTGGAATGCGTCTAACATCTCCTCCGCTTCTTGCTTAGCAAAAGATTCATCTTTCATAGTCCCTGTTCACCATCGGCTCGAAGTGTGCATTCAGGGCGTTGAGCAGCGTCACATACATTTTGGGTGTGGCCTCCGCTAAGGTTTTGTAAATGTGGTGGATGTCTTTGCCTCCTAGATGGAGGAGCAGGGCTCTGCGCCTGTCCCGGGCTATACCCGCCCCTTCAAAGTAAATCTGGAGACGGCCACTCCAGTCCCTCCATCGCGGGGCAAGGGATGAGGGGTGCCGTCCACCACAAAGGGCTCAATGGCGGGAATTGACGCAGATGCAGTCACACCTTGCGGCACTTGCACTGACTACCTCCTGGGCGTGGTAGTAGCCGCCTGGCTGAGGGCGACAAAGGCGCAGTTGGGTCCTTCCTCTGTGGCCTGTGGGTGCTAGGCCTCACTGTGGTGTCCTCTTCCAGGGTGCTGGGGGCATACACGTGCGTGGGCTCTGACAGGGTGTGCAGAGATAGCCCCTCTTCTTTCCAGGCACTCTCAGGGGCTTCAGGGCCCTTACTGGAGGCAGCAGACTTTCCGGGGGCACACAGCAGGCCTGCGCAGGGCTGATGGTTCTCACATGGTTTCAAGGCCTAAATCAAAGGCTCTAAGCCACTCCGGAGAACAAAGCCCACTGATTGCTGTAATTGGGCTCGTTACCACTTCGTCGCCAGTGTGATATGCGATGCACGCGTGCCTGTAATCAGTGCTGCGGTCGCAATGAGCAAGGGACACTGCTTGTGTAGTTAACCATGTGGTCCCGACTGCCTGAGCCGGGCCACGCCCCTTTATTTATATTGCCGGCACGTGACAAAATGCGCCAGCACTAGCGTGAGGCCTCTGAGACCAGGTAGACTGCACCGCTACCCCACTGGAGGACACTACATAGCCTTCGTAGAGGCAAAGGTGGATTTTTATTTCATTGGTCATCCACCACGCTAACGTCTCATAGTACATGGCTCTTTGACATGCACAGCATGGCTACTTACAAAAGACCTATTTGTAAACTGAAAGACCAACTGCAGAAGTTTGAGGTCCCTTGCTAAATGGATAGCGGTATACGCTGACACCAATCGGCCTGGTTCCATCCTCTGTGCCTGCCCCTTGACTACTTCGGGGGTGGGAGTTGGCTTCTTGAGGGGCTGCCAGGTGGCCTGGCACTCTGACGTTTCTCTCCTGTTTCCATGTCCCTTCTCCTCGTCCTCCTTCCCTGATCATCTGTACGATCTGTCTGGTCCGTATCACCTCTATCTGGAGGGGTTATGCTATTTATTGTTTTTCCTGTTATCAATGTATTCTCACAAGTTCTAGTTCACACAGTATCTTGGACTCTGCTGAGTCGATAATCTTTCATACCTGTTAAATGCTGATTGAATATGGAAAATCAATAAAGAATTGAGTTATTAAAAAAAGGCCATTAGAGACATTACTGAATTTATAGACATGATGAGAACACATGTAAAGGGATACAATTAACAACCAAGTCTCACTAAAAATAGACATTCACATCAGCATTCTATAGAACGGTAACATGTGCAGTGCTCCCGGTGAAATATGAGAAAGGTTTTGCCACCTAAATGTGGGACGGTGAGTCTGCTCTGTGCAGAAAGTTAGGGAGATGCTACTCAGCACACAGCAGATGTCATGTGTGATGTTCTAGTTTATCCCTATAGTCTTGAAGAATGAACCAGGTTTCAGTCAGACTTCAGCACGACCTCTAAATGTGTGAGTGTCACTCGTGATGTGTGATTCTTGAGGGCTCTGATGTATACACCTCTGAACTAATGTCCACGTCGAGGCACCCATGGCTGCTTGCATGACAATGCTACAATGAGTTGACGCACTCACTAATCAATGGTGTATTGATGATGAGGGTACTGTCATATAAGGGCCTATGTGAAGGTGAACAATATTTTTGAGTAATGAAATGCCCCTCCGCTGTTCTTCAGACCAGTAACACCCACTCATTTTTATGATACAATGCAAACTGTGTGAGAAATGTTTGGACATAATTGATTGCTCAATGATCTTAGGAGTTAATTGTTTCATAAATGTATTGCTTGATTTTTTGTCAGTGAATTTTTGTTGAAAGAGGGTGGTCTTTACTTTAAACAAAACAACAAAGCCTGGAAGAGGCCGCTATCTTAATATTTTAGGAGACAGTTGTGCTCTTAAACCAGAAACTCAAAACCTAGTTAGTTCCTACATTTCAATCTTGTTCGAGGATATAAAACTGAATTAAAAATCTGCAATATGCCACAGACACAGGAAAATTAGAAATACGCTGTTCCTTTATTTTTCACTTTGACACATGACCTATGCCGCATTGTCACTGATCTGGTGTTTGAAACTCCATGGTATTTTTCTCTGTTTACTTTGCTATGTACCGCATTGTGGATTTGAAAAACTGCAAATAAATTATTTAAAAACATAAATAAGCTGCCCAGTTTAATTGCAAAACTGACCGGTATGCTCATATATTCATTGAAATACAGATATATTCATTGAAATACAGATATATTCATTGAAATTCAGACTGTCGCTTCCAGTTGTCATCTTTCTGTAAATACTCAGTGTTTGGAAGATGCTCATCTGAAGTGAAGCTATACATACTTTTCCACAGCAGCAGCCAAGTGTGAGGCCCTGTACTTGAACTGTCTGACCCTTAAAAACATTCACGTCTGTGACATCTGAAATCCCAGGTCTTTACAGGTACCAAATCTTGTTTCCCTGCTGGAGCCTGGATGCGGCAATTCCGTAAGCGGCCACCAGAGGGCGGTCCAGAGGGCGGTCCTCGCCTGCTGATGAAACCCACTAGGCTGCACGTCGTATGAAAGGGAGAAGGGTTTCCTCTTCCGGGTCAGCGGCGGCAGAGACAGCACCAGCAGCGATGGTGACATCACTTCCTCCCTCTCCTGGTGTGTCCAGCCTGCTGCAGAGGAGGAAGGAGCCCTGTCTGGTGGGAAGTTATCTTCATCTACAGACCCTCACAGACCCCCCCCTCAGACCCCAGATCTGCCCCCCCAGCCCCAGGGGGAGGAGAGAGCCTGGACATGTCTGCACAGGTCTCTGCTCAGGTAGGAGATTGTCAGCACCTTCTGCTGTGTTTGTAGAAATAGACGGAATAATCCTGGAGGGAATCTCTGTAGGAGCCGGGCTGAGCTGGAGTCTTCTATCCGGGGGGCCCTGGGTGGGGGCTGGGCTCTTCTATCCGGGGGCCCCTGGGGCTGAGCTGGGCTCTTCTATCTGGGGCCCCCTGGGGCTGAGCTGGGCTCTTCTTTCCGGGGGCCCCTGGGGCTCAGCTGGGCTCTTCTATCCCGGGGCCATGGGGCTGAGCTGGGCTCTTCCTTCTGGGGGCCCCTGGGGCTGAGCTGGGCTCTTTTAATCGGGGGCCTTGGGCTGAGCTGGGCTCTTCTATCCGGGGGCCACTAGGGGTGAGCTGGGTTCTTCTATCCGGGGGCCCCTGGAGCTGAGCTGGGCTCTTCTGGGCCTAGGACCCTGACACTCCTGAGGCACAGCCGGGAGCGAATGTTTGTTGTATTTTTAAAAAGTAACTTTGAAACTCTGAATTGATTTTAAAACTTATTCCTACCTGCTTCTTGCTTCCCTGGGCACTTACTACCACTTAGCTACTCCCGCGCAGCGGAGGTTAACGCTGCCGCGGGCGAGGGAAATCTTTCCTTGGTGCCATCTTCGGACCTGACCACAGGCCACGCCCACTCACACGAGGCCACGCCCCGACTACCTCCTATAAAAATGTGCTTACCTCGGACGCACAGCGGACGAGCGCAGCGGGCGCGCCGTCAGCGCGCCAAAGGCGCGCCTAAGGCAAGCCCGTCTGTGCCAGTCCGCGGCCGACCGGGGCACGGAGCATGTCCCCCTGTCGGCTATATCAAATACACTACTGCTGATTTGATTCGCCTACACTCATGCTACCCTATACCCCAAGCACTCCCGTCCAGCCTTGAGTCAATGGGAATTTTTTTGCTGCAGAGACACCTTTCCCGAGATAGAAACCCCTAAACATCCAGTCTCCCCGCCAGCCTCCAGTTTTCCTACTATTAATAGGCTTCTTAATTTGAACCTAAAAGTCATTTACCTTAATACACGCTCACTGGTAAAACACCAGTTGGAAATCTTTGCTCAGCTAGATTCTGAGAAACCGGACATATTATTACTAACTGAAACCTGGCTCAATGAGGAGTCCGCCCCTGACGTTCTTGCGGCAATCCCCACTGGTTACTACATCATTCAAGCGAACAGACCATCTGGTAAATCAGGAGGTGGGGTTGCAGCGATTGCTAAGAACTTTATAAGATTCTCCGCCCTGACTGTGGTCAATATTCCCTTGGTTGAACATCTCGTGCTGAAGCTTGATTTCCCAGTGACCCAGCTCATCTGCGTCCTAGTCTACTGTCCCCCTCAGTCCATGCCCAATTTCCCTACAATGTTCGGAGACATGATCTCCCAACTTGTCATTAACAACTCCAAACTTTTAATCTTAGGCGATTTTAACTATTGGCCTTTCGACGATAAAGAGAGTGTTTGTTCCGCTGCATTCTCCGATATTCTTGTCAGAATGAACTGATCTCTAACCTGGATATAACCAAACTCTCAATCTCACCTTGCCTATGGTCAGACCATTTTATGATCTCCTTTTCCCTCGTGATTGCTCCAAGCCCTAACAGAGTCCTGGAAGGCAACCTGTCGGCCTGGAATTGGAACAGAACCGATCTCGGTGAATTTGTCACATTACTCCAATCCTCCACTCTCGCCTATCTTGGATCCATCGATGCCCAAGCCTCCGCCCTCACACACTGGCTAGAATCAGCAAGCGACACTGGCTCCACTCAGACAGATTAAAATTAAGCGCTTGCATGATGCTCAAAAGTGGTTCACAGAGGATCTCAAAGCCCTGAAATTGGGCCTCAGGCAGGCTGAGCGCCGGTGGCGATGCAGCTACGCCCCCGACACGAAAACACGATTTACATCCCTGCTTAAGGAATACAAATTAGCGGTCCTACAAGCTAAGACCACTTATTTCTCCAACAAAATCGCTGACTCCTCCACTAGAACCAAGGATATTTTCTCCATTGTGGAAGAATTGTCAAACCCAGATAGGGTTACCATTAAGCCCCTTCCCTCTTGTGCACTCTGTGATTCTTTAAATGTTTTTTTTGTGGGAAAAATCACCAATATTAAAAACAGTATTCTTTCCTTAACCCCGCCCCACCGTCCTGAACCCGACCCTTCCCTGCACTTTTCCTAACGCCATGCAGCTGACACAGATTCCTCCAATCTCGGATACGGAGCTTCTCGCCCTCTCAAAAAAGGTTGCCTCCGGATCCCCCATGGACTGCTGCCCTCCCCTGATCCTCCGGGAGGCCTTCACAGCCTGCCCTTCCCCTCCTTTAGCGCTGCTGAACAACTCTCTCTCTTCTGGCCTAGTTCCCTGGTCATTCAAAAGGGCAGAGGTTGTGCCCATTCTGAAGAAACCCACGGCAGACCCTACGGTTATGAGTAATTACCGCCCTATATCCCTCCTTCCTTACCTCAGCAAAGTCATTGAGTCTCATGTTAATAACATCCTGAGCGCTTTTATTGAAGACTCTCACTTCCTCGATCCTCAACAAGCTGGATTTCGACCCAACCACTCTACGGAATCGGTTATACTTTCAGTTATGGAGGAGCTGCGGAGAGGGGCTGATTCCAACACCAGCCAGGCGTTGGTGCTCCTGGACTTATCAGCCGCCTTTGACACGGTCGACCATAACATCCTGGTCGACCGTGTCAGAGAGGCTGGCATCCGGGGCACCGCCCTTGACTGGGTTCGCTCCTTTCTGAGCAATCGCCGCCAAGCGGTTCGGCTCTCTCAGTTTGCTGCCGATGAGGTCGAACTAACCTGCGGCGTCCCACAGGGCTCCTCCTTATCTCCCCTTCTTTTTAATTTATACCTCACTCCCCTCATTCAGTCCTTACGCGGCTGCGGTGTCACCGCATTTAATTACCCGGACGATATTCAGTTGGTTTTCGATATCAGCTCCTCGGACCACTCTATCGATAATTTACAAACCACCCTCTGTCACATCAGTGACTGGATGGGGGTGAACCATCTGAAACTTAACCTCGGCAAGACAGAATTATTGCTTGTCGGGGGAGCCTCTAACCCCTGGAAATCCACCTTCTGGCCCGTGAGGCTGGGTCTTCCCCCTAACCCTGTCAACTCTGTAAAGAGCCTTAGGATCATTGTCAGCAATGACCTCACTATGAAACCCCAGATTAACGCAGTGGTCTCTTTTAGTTTTTTCCAGCTAAGGAAAATCCGAAAGATTGCACGCTTTCTGACCACCGAGGCTCTTACCTTGGTCTTGCTGGCCCTAGTCATCTCCAGGATAGACTATGCCAACTCGCTCTATTTTGGCAACCTGGGGTTGAGCTGGGCTCTTTTATCCGGAGGCCTCTGGGGCTGAGCTGGGCGCTTCTATCTGGGGGCCCTGAGGCTGAGCTGGGCTCTTTTATCCGTGGGCCCCTGGGCCTGAGCTAGGCTCTTCTATCCGGGCCCCCTGGGGCTGAGCTGGGCTCTTCTATCTGGGCCCCTGGGCCTGAGCTGGGATCTTCTATCTGGTGCCCTTGGGGCTGAGCTGGGCTCTTTTATCTGGGGCCCTGGGGCTGGGCTGGGCTCTTTTAGCCGGAGGCCTCTGGGGCTGAGCTGGGCGCTTCTATCTGGGGGCCCCTGGGACTGAGCTGGGCTCTTCCATTCGGGGGCCTTGGGGCTGAGGTGGGCTCTTCTATCCGGGGCCCCTGGGGCTGAGCTGGGCGATTCTATCTGGGGGCCCCTGGGGGCTTTCCTTCTGGGCCTGGGGGTGTATGTAATCATTATTTGTGATAAAGAGTGGATCTGTGCACTGCACTGCATCTTACTGCACCATGAGGAATCTGTATACACTGCATTGCATCTTACTACACTATGAATAATCTGTGCACACTGCATCACATTTTACTGCACTGTGAGGGATCTGTCACTACACTGCATCTTACTGTACTATATAGAATCTGTGCACTGCATCTTACTGCACTTTGAGAAATCTTTGTACACTTCAGCGCTTCTTACAACAGTGTGAGGAATTTATACACACTGCACTGCATCTTACTGCACTATGAGACATCTGTGCACTGCATCTACTGCCCTGATTAATTTATACACACTGCACTGCATCTTACAGTACTATGAGAAATCTGTGGGCACTGCATCTTACTGCACTTTGAGGAAACTGTACACTGCACTGCATCTGACTGCACTAGGATGAATCTGCCCACTGCACTGCATCTTACTGCACTGAGGAGTCTGTGCACATTGCCCTTCATCTTACTGTACTTTGAGCAATCTGTGCATGCTGCACTGCATCTTGCTGCACTAGGAGGAATCTGTGCCACTGCATTGTACCTTACTGCTCAATGAAAGATCTGTGCACTGCATCACACTGCACTGTGAGGACTCTGTGGCACTGCATTGCAGTAGATCGATCTTCACAATGGGAAATCCGTACGCTACACAGCATCTTCTTGCACCGTGAAGTATCTGTGCACACTGTGCTGCTTCTTAGTGCACTGTGAGAAATGTGTGCACACCCTTTATTCGTCTCTCTCTGTTAATTGTTTTATTTGCCCTACTCTATCCCTATGTTCGCAGCATGTCCCCCAGGCAGTTGAACGTCAAGGCTGCCCTGCTGCGCTGTGCCCCTGTACCCCTCTTACCCTTGTTTCCATCTCTCAGACTAGGCAAAGGCTTCAGTCATTGCAATGGTTTCTTGTGGCATAGGCTGGCTTGTAGCATTGTCTGACCTTGAGCCTGCCAGGTAGGAGGCCTGTCAAGCAGAGAAACGTAGCTGTGTGTGTGTTTTTAATGGACCTCTGCAGGGGGATGTGTGTCTGCAGGGTCGGTGTGTACTTGTGAAGAGAAAAGGGATGTCTTTGCGTGTGTCTATGAGGCGTGTCTGTAGTGTGTCCAGCTCTGTGCAGGGTGTCTGTCGTCGCAGATGTTGATGGCGCTGTCCGTCACTCTTCCTGGCCTCTGCTGTTTGAGTAAGTCTTCAGCCCGACCTCCAAATGTGTGAGTTTCCCCAAGTACCCAGCAGTACGTGTATACCAATGCTACATAGGGTCGCGTCACTCTCTCATCATGCATTGATGAGGAGTGTACTATGATTAGGCTTCCCTGTTTTCAGTTTCTATTTTTGGTTCTTTTCGTCAGTGTTTTTCAGTGATTTTAATACCTTAAAAAACATTGGTTATTGGTGGTTACACATTTTTGCGTCATTAAAAACAGCAGAAGCAGTGTTTTTCCGTGTTTAAGGAATGTTTTGCTTTTATTAATGCATGGTTTCTGTACTGCATGGTATATATACAGTGTATGTACAGCATATATGAGGTACAAATGCATTTCTACAAATCACCTTATTGTAGTGCACCATATAATACTTCTTCAGTGAGTCATTGGTTATTCTTGCTCACTCTTTCCTTCCCATGTAAACCTTTATCTGTGAAAAGGCCCTCTCAACATTGGCAGTTGAGACGGGCAACGGGAAAACAGCCAGGACACGATTTGCTAAATATGGCCCCTGACATACCTTTCCATGCCAATGCTGGTGCACCTGAAGATTGCTATTCTCTGTGACAGGTTCTGCAACATGCGCATTGAACTGGGCATATAGGGCCCTCAGAGTTATTGAAGTGGTCAAAAATGAAGCGGTACTTATCACAGTCTGTAGAAAAATCCCTTTAGGGGAGAGATCTAGAACGTGTGCCAAGAGAGTGCCACAGTGAAGCTTCATGGACTTCAAATGCCCTGGTTGGTGAAGGGACATTCCTATGCATCATTGCAGCCATTTCAAGCATTGTAAACTAACATTTCCTGAATTGCGCCTCAACATTTCTTTGCTTGTCAAGTGGCAAGAAATCTACCATGGAACCCACATGGTATCATTCCTTGAGACTGTCCTTGCATACTAACTGTAACTTGTGTTAGAGTTTTCCTTGAAGTGCATTTTTATGTGAAGTGTTAGGATAGTAGCTCATAGCCGTCAGTCTTGGGGTGGCTAGCTAATCTTATTTCGGGACCTGGTAATGCCTGATACTCGCTGTGGTAATTTGATTTTGCCAATGCTTTATTACTATTATTATTGTTTGACCGTAATGCTAACTACTCGACTATTATAACACATTTTGGAAAAATCATGAATGCTCTTTAGTGTTGGACCTTGTATTATAGTGGTTTATAAAGGAGTGCTGTGTATTTCTGTAACCGTGGTAGGCATATTACATTTAGAAATTTGTCACCAACTTGTGATGGCATTTACCGTTTACACTCTTAAACATACAACTGCACTCTGTGGGTTAATGTTGGGAAGGGGATGGTTGTGGGAACTGGAAAACACCAATTCAATGCCTCATCAGGGGTTGAGGTGCTTTTTAAATACAATTTCCATATATAGATATAATTACAAGTTGGCAAAAAGGTAGGTCTTGATCTAGAAAGCATGCTTTTTTTTTAATGGTATAAATCCGTTCAGTAGTTGCTGAGAAATTTAAAAAATAAAAATATCGATAACAGAGCACCGAGAAGGATTCGCGAACCCTCCTGGGCACGAGTTTCACTCTGATTGGCTGTCAACACTCCAAACCAGGACGTGTTGGCAGCCATCTTGTGACTTGGTAACCGAGTTACAAGCAAAAGGGGGGAAAAAATATGAAAAAGAAGAAAAGGGGGCATGGTAAAAAACACCCTGGCCCCCTAGGCCTGCTCAAGGGGTCCCAAAAAAGCATTTTCTTTTTAATCAGCAAAATTCGAGCTGGGTGCACCAATCCTGCTGATAACATTTTTTTTTTAAATAAAGCGCAGACTCTGATTTTGAGTTGTATTTGAAGTCTTTCCCCCTCATTTAGAGTGTGGCTGGTGGCCAGCCGAATGTCAAAGTAGCGAAGGTGATAACCATCCACCACATTTAGACATCTCCAGAACCTGGCAATATCTAAACCCTCAGATAAGCCACATCAGCTCCTCGGAAAGTACTGAAAATGTGCTCAGTGGCCTCCATGTTTCACACAGAAGCTCAGCAAATTATTTGAAAAACTAAATAAATAATGACTTTCACAGACTGGTAGTTTTTTATACGAGATAGCGGGGTTGACTTTTTGTTTTTTTAGTGCGGTTGTTAGCCAAGACATTTTTGTTTTACAAACATGATATGTATAATACACTTACTTAATGGGGCTTTCCGCCAGCTCTCTTCATCCATTGGTCTGCTGTTGTGTCAGTCACATTTTGCTTCCTCCCTTTACAGCACACAGCATGGGGCAGTGGGTCAGCCTACTTCAGCCACTGGTTAACGATACTTTGAGTGAATGCATTTAGTCCTTTCACAAGGAGCACATCTGCACACAAGGAAGTTTCCTGCAGTCCCAGTGCTTATGTTTTTAGTTTATTATTAGGTCTCGGCCTGAGGTTTTGCCCTATGAGGGCTTCTTGGAATTGAAACGTTTCCAGAAGTCATCTCGCGGCTTAGCCTCCAATTTTCATTGGTGTGCATCGTTTTGCGTCATGGCTGATGCAAAACACAGTATAATGATTTCACTGGAGGCAATCCTTACGCTGAGGGTTGCCACACAGTCCACTTTTGGCCACCCGCCCACCGGGATCCGATCATTTACTTGCGGAGGGGCATGGCCTCATTCAATTACTCTGTAAGCACTATTTAAATGTAAGCACATCAGGAAAAACACAAGCGAGCCAAACTACTTTCTGTGTCATCATGGAAAAGCGAGCGCGCCTAGCTCGGAAGTGCCTATGTATCAACTTCTCTGATGCGGATATGGAAAAATTGCCTTGGGTTTATTAATACTGGAAAGAGGTTTGACCAGCGTCGTAACCCCGAGCTGAAAATGAGCTTGCGAAATACATTGACGTCTGTGAGTTGGTTTGCCCGTCCCGTGGTGGGCGAGCCCTTTACTGGCAAACAGGGGACATCCCGGCGGAGGCTGAGCTACCGCCACAGCGACTTGACGAAAGAGGTAAGTGATTGAGGAGGGCTCCACGAGGAGCGTGCAGCCTTGTCTAATTAACAGCGGCATCGAAACGCATCAGGCCATGGACTTCAAAGGGATGTTAAGCTGCCTGCTTGGTTTAAATAGAGTTGTTACTCACCTGCATTGCTGTGCGGCCTCAAGCTTCAGGGCGTTTTTGGTTACATGTTATGCGGTGGTTCCAGACCACAGAGGGATCGCACTGCCCGCAACCAATGGGCATTAGGAGAGAGGAAGCTTCCTCTTTCTGAAGCTGCAGGGAACCTTTAATAAAGCCGGCAGAGTCTCATCCAAGGCTCAATGAATGGCCGAGTAGAATTGTCCATAATTAGCTGCAGCAGAGGTAACCCACTTGAGGACGTTAATTGGCAAAATGAGACCTCAAATCCCAGCGTGCATTTAAAAATGAACTGCCACCAAAGGAGGAGCACTGAAAGCCCCCTATTATGGAAACACGCAGGGGAGATGTGGTAGCCACTAATCACCTCCGCTGACACGGCCTCTGAGGAGATGCAAACAGCGGCATCAAAACGCGTCAGGCCATGGACTTCAAAGGGATATTAAGCTGCCTGCTTGGTTTAAATAGAGTTGTTACTCACCTGCAGTGCTGTTCGGCCTCAAGCTTCTGGGCGTTTTTGGTTACATATATACATATATATATATTATATATTTCATATATAAGATTATCCACAGTTCAACAAGTAATCATCCGCCACTCCAGGCAAGATTCAAAAATAGCTTTGGGCTTTATTTAAACGAGGAAAAAAATCTACGCGTTTCAGCAGCCACTGCTGCCTTGTTCATTATTACCTACTGGCGGTCGCCAGTAGGTATATATAGTTAGGATTTTTTCTCTATGGGATTTTTGAAAATTCTATGTCTAATAACTTTGGCGTTTGTGGACGGAATTGGCTGAAATTTTCAGGAAAATGGAACAGTTTGTTTCTGAGCAGCCCCTGGCAATTTGGGGGGGTTTCATCAAGGGGGGGCCGAGAAAAAAGGGGGGTCCCAAAACGCGTTTTTCCCATGTTAATTTCCATACGGCGGTTGGCCTCACTTTTAGCTCGAACGGCTGAATGGATTTGCACGAAACTTGGCAAACTTGTAGGGACTGTTAGCCTGATGTGCCTTTGCTAGGTCTCAATATATGTGCTCCAGTGGATTTTGAGTAATTTAGGTTCAAAAAAAGATATATATCTGGGCGGAGCCTAACCACACATCTGATCTGATTGGCTGTCAGCACTTCATCCAAGAAGTGTTGGCAGCCATCTTGGGACCAATATACATGATAGCACCTCATTAAAAAGCATTGTAGTTAATAGAGGGTTTTAGGACTTAAGTTACAATATAAATCATTTGTTGATGGTACCATACTCGTTTTAGGAATTGTGGTGGGTTCTAAGGTGATTTTACCATGTGAAAAAACCTTCTGCTGTGATATCATGAATATTGTTTGAAAGAAAACTAATATCTCATGATTTTCCCACAGTGGTTTGGAAGGGGATCTATAAGCTAAACTGAAAGCATATTTTCTGTAAATTCACATTATCTTTCTCAGTCATGTGAGAATGAAGTCTGACATTCTCAGTAAAACATGTACATCCAACAAGGACAGAGACTGTCAGTTGATTCCTTTGTGTTCTACTGCAGCCTCCTAGAGTGTTCTAAAGAACAACTAGAGCGCTAACAGTCCTACTTATTACAAAGGTATGGCACACCTGAAGCCATCTTGATTGGAATAAAGTGGTAACTCTTAAAACATTTAATTTAAAAAGAAACAACATGAGGGGGTATATTTTGCCATAGAAAGTATGATTAGTGCTGCAGAATGAAAAATTAGGGCACATTTTGAGTGACTTCTCAAATCCTTTTCTATTTCATTAAAACATTCTGACATAAAAAGTCTGTTAAAGGGGACCAAAGTAAATCACGTTTTATCAACAATGGAATAGAAGAAGCACATGCACAATTTAGTCTATGATGATGGCAGAGCAAATTCCACCAAGCATTATAAACCACGTTTGTAGTGTCTTTCCAATTAGTTGTTATAATTTGAAAAGCGATAGCTATGCAAAGATCAATTAATTTACGAGTATGGAGTGGGACATCCCAAACTGGGGCCAAACCACCCAGGAATACAGAAGAAATAACAAAGGGAACATTAGTAGATAAAATCTTATTAAGTGTAGACCAAATGTGGGACCACATAAGTTGGACCTTAGGACAAAGAAAAAACATGTGAACAAAGTCACCAGTAGTGCATGAACAGGACCAACACTTCTTAGTGTCTAACAATTTAAATTTAAACAAGTCACAGGGAGTATAAAATAATCTATTATAAAAAAAATAAAGGGTTTGTGTGGTACTAGCGGAACAAGAGGTGGAATGAAGTTTGGACCAAATAGAGTCCCAGGTAAGTGAGGGGAAAGTTTGATTGAGGTCCGATTCCCAGATAAGTTCAAGATTATCTAAAAGTGCCTCTTGATCTCATGTTATTGTTATATTTATTATTACTGTTATTATTATTACTGTGAACTTAACTGTATTTCATACCTCTTTATTTCTCTTACCATATATTTTTCCATTGCTGTTCCCCTTCCATTCCCCCATTTTCCCCTTTCTTCCCTCTTTCTTTCTCTCTTCCTTCCCCACAAAATGAAAAGTTATAAAAGCATTTTTTCTTTGTATAGCGTTTTCCCCTTTTGGGGCCTTTCTTGTTTATTGGCACATTATTCTCCACAATTATTTTACTTCCTATTACTCTTTATTTGTGCTATTGTACTGATGTTTTACATTGTTTTCTTCAACTCAATAAAGCTTTTCAAACTTAAAAAAAAAAAACATTCTGACATGCAGTCTCCCAAAATGGCCACCAGAGACAAAAGAGCCCAAATATCACCCAGATGTAGCCCAAGTATAGCCCAATGACAGAATGTCCCAGAGTGTTCTAAAGAACAACTAGAGCGCTAACAGTCCTACTTATTACAAAGGTATGGCACACCTGAAGCCATCTTGATTGGAATAAAGTGGTAACTCTTAAAACATTTAATTTAAAAAGAAACAACATGAGGGGGTATATTTTGCCATAGAAAGTATGATTAGTGCTGCAGAATGAAAAATTAGGGCACATTTTGAGTGACTTCTCAAATCCTTTTCTATTTCATTAAAACATTCTGACATGCAGTCTCCCAAAATGGCCACCAGAGACAAAAGAGCCCAAATGTAGCCCAAATATCACCCAGATGTAGCCCAAGTATAGCCCAATGACAGAATGTCCCAGAGTGTTCTAAAGAACAACTAGAGCGCTAACAGTCCTACTTATTACAAAGGTATAGCACACCTGGAGCCATCGTGATGGGAATAAAGTGGTAACTCTTAAAACATTTAATTTAAAAAGGAACAAAATGAGGGGGTATATTATGCAATAGAAGGTATTATTAGTGCTGCAGAAAGAAAAATTAGGGCACATTTTGAGTGACTTTTCGAATCCTCTTCTATTTCATTAAAAAATTCTGACATGCAGTCTCCCAAAATGGCCACCAGAGACAAAAGAGCCCAAATGTAGCCCAAATATCACCCAGATGTAGCCCAAGTATAGCCCAATGACAGAATGTCCCAGAGTGTTCTAAAGAACAACTAGAGCGCTAACAGTTCTACTTATTACAAAGGTATGGCACACCTGAAGCCATCTTGATTGGAATAAAGTGGTAACTCTTAAAACATTTAATTTAAAAAGGAACAAAATGAGGGGTATATTTTGCCATATGAATTATGATTAGTGCTGCAGAAAGAAAAATTAGGGCACATTTTGAGTGACTTCTCAAACCCTCTTCAATTTCATTAAAGAATTCTGACATACAGTCTCCCAAGATGGCCACCAGAGACAAAAGAGCCTAAATGTAGCCCAAATATCACCCAGATGTACCCCAAGTATAGCCCAATGACAGAATGTCCCAGAGTGTTCTAAAGAACAATAGAGCGCTAACAGTCTTACTTATGACAAAAGTATGGCACACCAGAAGCCATCTTGATTGGAATGAAGTGGTAAGTCTGAAAACACTCAATTTAAAAAGGAACAACATGAGGGGGTTAATTTTGCCATAGAAAGTATGATTAGTGCTTCAGAAAGAAAAATTAGGGATAATTTTGAGTGACTTCTCAAATCCTCTTCTATTTCATTAAAAAAATTCTGACATGCAAACTGAAACATGCACTTTGAATACCAGCAGCAGACGTCCCTGGTGAGCAGTAGCTTTACTACAGTGATCTAATGTGCAACTAGAGTGCTAACATTCAGAATTTATGGCAAATGTGTGACACATCTGAATGCCTTCTTGATGGAACCAAAGTAAACAAGCATTGAAAATGCAATAGATCTCGCCCTCGTTTAAGTTAAAGCCATTCTGTTTGTAATGAGGTGGCTTTTTAGCTTTGCTTTTATTAGTGTTTTTTCAACTTTTATGTAAATAACATGCATCTGTATGCATATAAGTATATGTATGCATGCATTTAAGTTTGTATTTATATAGATATACAGATGATATATGTTTATATATGTATGTATATATATATATTCACTGAAAAAAACATAGGCTATAGACCATATATAGTTAGGAATTAGCATTTACAAAACCTTGAAAATTCACTGAAAAAACCATAGGTTATAGACCATATATAGTTAGGAATTAGCATTTACAAAACCTTGACAATTCACTGAAAAAACCATAGGTTATAGACCATATATAGTTAGGAATTCGCATTTACAAAACCTTATTTTACTCACACAAAACCATTGAAATTCCATATATAGTTAGTTGCACTAACTATATATCGCGCACCCGCAATCCACTGCTGATGATGTGACATATTACATCATTCATGACATGGTCAGTGACATCACTGATGACATCACTGATGACATCTCAAATGACATCACTGATGACATCACTGATGACAACATCCAGTGACTGTATGTTTCTGTAAAGTTAAAATATGTCTTACATATTGAAGAATGAGTGGATGTATAAGTGTCTGGATGAAGGATTTAGTAGGTGCATGACTGACTGTATGAGTGAGTGATTAAATGTGTCTCACTGAGTGCATGGGTTAGTGACTAAACTGTCTTAATTTGTGCATCATTATGTCTGTTGTTCTGTAAACTGTTGCATGTGTTGATAAGTAGCTATATGAGTAACTATATGGGTTATTGATTGGTTGCCCAAGTATTTGTATGGGAGACTGAGTGTGTGTGTGGGTGGCTGGGAGGTGTATGACTCTGTGCATAGATGTGTGAGCAGTTGATTCACTAGATGTATGGTTTCAAAAGTGCATGTGGAAACAGCTGTATGGGCGGTTGACTGTGTGCATGAGTGTATTGGTGAGTGAATGGATATCTCAGTGCTACATGTCAAAGTAAGTACATATGTAAAACACAGTACATGTGAGAGTTGACATATATAAATAACTGTGCATAAGAGCCAGTGAATGTGTGAGTGGCTGTATGGATCATTGTGAACTTGTATCAGGGATTGTATAAGAGAGTAAATATGTGTTAGTATATGTTTGAATAAGTAAAGTTTGTATAACTGTATAGTTGAGGAAATGTAGGTGTGATTGATTCTTTGCATGACTGACTAGGTGTGTGAGTAACTCCATGGATGAGTGACAGTCTGTGAGTGTCTGTTTACACTGATTGTATCTAAGGTTATATTAGAGTCTGAAGAGGTTCATCGTATTATCACATGAATTATATCATCAGTGATGTGATCAGTAATGTCAAATGAGATGTCATCAGTGATGTCATCAGTGATGTCATTTGAGATGTCATCAGTGATGTCATTTGAGATGTCATCAGTGATGTCATCAGTGATGTCACTGACCATGTCATGAATGATGTAATATGTGACATCATCAGCAGTGGATTGCGGGTGCGCGATATATAGTTAGTTAGTATAGTGAGTTGGACTCACTATAACTTGCGCTCCTGCAATGCACTGCTGATGACGTCACATATTACATCACTCATGACATGGTCAGTGACATCACTCATGACATCACTGATGACACCATCCTTGTGACAGAGTGACAGACCTCCTTTCAGTGTAATGTAACCCTTGAAACACATATTCAAAAATAGAAACTAAAATTTTCAAAAAAATAGAGATACCCATACCAGTTTCAACAACCAATTCAGTAATTCCGCCATCTATATACACATCCACTCATTCACCAACAGTTCTATATAGTCACTCATACATATATGTGAAACACCTATACATCCTGTTACACACCGACAGTCATCCAAAAGTTACTCACACACATATTCACACATGGAAATAAACTATTGAACATCCATTTATTTGCATATACAGCTATACACACACTACCACCTTACTTCTAAGGAAACTTACACATACTTACTCTCGTAAACAATCACTTATAGAAACACATACTTATTTAAACAAGAACTCTTTCAATCTCTCACTCTCACATATACTCACTTATATACATCAATACTCACATATACTAGATTAAAACATATGTAGTTACTGATAAAGACACTAGTGAGACAGTCATTCACTCACTAACACACACATATACACACTAAGCCAGTTAACCAATCAATTTTGTTTTTAAAACATCCATTAAGACACTTATTTAAAAATGTATTCTTCCATCGACCTTTACATATACATAAATAAAACATATTTATTTTTCAGAAAGACACACATTCACTGGATGGTGTCATCAGTGATGTCATGAGTGATGTCACTGACCATGTCATGAGTGATGTAATATGTGACGTCATCAGCAGTGCATTGCAGGCGCGCAAGTTATAGTGAATCCAACTAACTATAACATGGGAATTTCAATGGTTTTATGTCAGTAAAATGTCCAGCTAACTATAACTGGTGTGAAACCTATGTTTTTTTCAGTGAATTTAATTGTTTTTTTAAATGCTAATTCCTAACTATAACTGGTGTGAAACCTCTGTTTTTTTCAGTGAATTTCATAGGTTTTTTAAATGCTAATTCCTAACTATATATAGGGCCTCAAACCTATGAAATGTAATATTTTTTATAATGAATCCTATATTGTACATTTATATAATACTTTTTTTTTTTTTTGCCCTGGTGCGCTCCATGTGCGCGCCCCGGTGTGCGCACCGGAAAGCGCACTTTTCCGGCGCGCACCGGTGAGCGTCCCGTTAGCGCTATTGCCGCGAACGAAAACATCATCGTGACGTATCGCGTAGCTGCGTCCGCGTGATACGCACGGCGCACCCGGAAACACTCGAGCGAATACGATCGTGCAACGTAAGCATCCGATGCGCTTACGCAACGCGCCCCTGGGCACGCCCCGGGGCGCGTAGCATAAGCGCGTCGGGTCATGTGACCTAAAAATAACACTTTTTATTGGTTCAGGACAGTTTTGGTTTCCAAATGATGAAAGCCCTGGTCATGTGACCTTAAAATAACTCTTTTCATTGGTTGTTATCAGTTTTTTTTTACAACTAATGAAAACCCCACCCATTTCCTTAATTTCTTCCTTCACTTTGGAGACAGCAAGACCTGTTTTTTTCTGTCCTACCATTTTGTGGAAAGAATGGCAGCTAGACCATCCAGCAGTAGTGAGGACTCAGATGGCTTCATTGAGGAAGAGCCTCCTCAGCCCAAGATCAAGGAGCATTTTATCTGGAAAAAATTTTCAATACCTGAAGGATTAAAAAAGGTGAATGCTCCCTAAGTAGAATGCAAAATCTGCCAAACTGTGCTTTCCCGAGGAGACCCAAAAAGGAAGTACAGTTTTGGCAATTCGACAATGATTCGCCACGTCCAACGCAGGCACCCCCAGAACTATGCCCGGGAGAGTGTCCGAGACCTGGCACGTAATCCCCCAAGGGATGGTGCCTCTACATCTACAGGAGGAGCCACAACATCAGGGAGAGGACGTGCAGCGGAATTGGAGATGATTCCGAACATTCAACCTGTTTTTAGTGACATTACTATAAAGTGCAAGCAATGCGATGAACTGCTTTGCTATGGTGAGCAGAGCATCAAGCTCATTGCACGTAAGAGGCAAGAACACCGCTGCCTTCCCCAGCCCTAATTTGTCCCCTTTTTTTGCTACTGTTGAACAGTTTTGCATTCCCTGTTTTTGTTTTTGTTCTGAAAAAAACATAAAAAAAGAAGAAAAAAAACCTGTTCTTTTTAGAACTACCTCCAGTTCTCAAAAAAGAGCTATATTCTTATTAAATTCAAAATGAGTAACTGAAGTGGAGTGCAGTGAGAGAGGAGAGGAAATGAAAATGAGCGAGAAAGCAAAGAAAGGGACGAGAGGGAAAGGGAAGTGAAGTAGGGGGACTGAAAGAAGGTGAGTGTGGGGAACGAGAGTGAGGAGAAGTAGAGTGAACATGGGGAATGTGGATAAGTGAAGAAATTGTAGTAAAAGAACGGTGGTGTGGAAGGGTAAGAAAAGACTGACGCAAGCCCTTTCACATTATACCTGCGCCAGGTGTAATGTATGCAAAGGGGGCGTATTGACGCAAGAAAGGGTCGTAGAAGTGACGCAGTGAAATCTATGAGATTTCACTGCGTCACTTTTAGGACACCATTGCGTCAAAATCTTGTGCCTGCCTCACAGCAGGCGTAAGACTGACGCAGGCCCTTTCACATGGGGCTGACCCATGTGAAAGGATGCATTGCTGGAGTTGCATCACTTTTGTGACACACTTCAGTAATGCATCACTACCTCTAAGCACTTTAAATTATTATTTTACTGTTTCACTGGGTTTTTAACATGGTCCGCTCCCCGGTCCGCTCCCCGGTGCGCGTACCGGGCGCTCCCCCCGCGTAAATCGAAAACAAAAATACATTTTTTTTTTGCCCCGCGGGGCCCTTTTATGGCCCCCACATCAAACCTAAGGGATCAGGGGGGGTTTACTCTGCCCCCTTATGGTCATTTCCCCCTTTGTTTTTGCCTCCTCTTGTGTCTCCATCTTACCGAGACACAAGATGGCGGCCGCTCCGGACTGTTTCGAATGTTTACAGACACCCGAGAGCCAATCAGCTTTCCGCGCCCAGAGAGCTCCCCCGTGCGCGTACCGGGGCGCGGCCATAGATATATATATTTTTTTAACCTACATTACTCAAAATCCAATGGAACACATATCTTGAAACATAGCAAAGGCACATCGGGCTACCAGTCCCTATAATTTTGCCAAGTTTGGTGGAAATCCATTCAGCCGTTCGGGCTACAAGTGAGGTTGACCACCCTATGGAAATTAACATGGGGAAAACACGTTTTGGGACCCCCCTTTTATCTTGGCCCCCGCTTGACGAATCCCCCCCCAAACTTTCAGGGAAGGACCGAAGCACCGCGAGGCAAATTTGAGGAAATTTTCAGGCAGATTCCTCAACCAGTGCCAAAGTTATTTCCAATAGAATGTTGAGATTTTGCATTGAAAAAAATCCTAACTATAACTACCTACTGGCGACCGCCAGTAGGAAATAAATATATATGTTTGACCGGTTAGCAAGCACCGTTACCTGACACGCCCTCCCGGTCTGGAGCTCCGCGCTTTGCTTGCAATTCTGGTGTTGTATGAAACTACATCGCGGCGCCCCCCCAAGTGGAGAAGATACTCACCTGAGTTTGGATGCCATGTGGGGGGAGAGGATGCAGCGATCTGCTGCATTAAGGTGTTGACAACGTATGGGTTCTCAAGTATTTACTCCCTTACATATTGCTGGCAAAGTGCAAACCGCAGCCAGCAGGACTGGGAACCCACTTGGTACCCAGTGAATAATCACTGTATTTTCACTCGCTGCAGAGATCCACTGAATGGATCCTAACCCACAGTGGAACCACCCTGAGCCTGGAGAGCAGTGAGCAGAGTTACAGGCTCGGTATTTGTCAGGCTGATAGTTTTAAATCTATTTAATAATACCTCAGTGAGCCACGCAGCCGCCTCTCCTTGATGACAGTCTGTGACCTCTCTTCTCCGAACCGGTCCGGTCGCAGGGCGGCATGATGAGGCACCGTGACCAATTCGGCACCGGCAGCCGTGCGAGCAGTGGCTGCCACTTAAACTACACAAACAATTTGTAACGGCTGCCCGCTCGCACCGCGGCCCCTCCCGCCTCAGGAGTAACTTAACTTCCTGTCTCCCCCTCAAGAGGTAGACACACTGTTGCAGTCCTGACACCATGTCACATAAATGCAGCCGCCGCAGTAGGGAATCCAACAGCCTGCTAATACTCAGCAGCGCATACTTACATCTGCACAGTGTGTAGAGTGGTACAGTACAGCCCATGTCTGTCCAGTGCTTTATTTGAGCGGCTCTGCCGCAGATGGCCACCCCCGCCAGCGCGTAGTCTGCGCTCCCGCTGCTTGCTCAAATGACTACTACTTTAACATAATGTACTATATCCCGGCAATCACGAGGAAGAAGCGGCAGCGCTATGATGCGTGACTTTGCATTTTAGTGCAGTGATGCGGATCCCCGCACTAAAATGCATTAGTCTAACGCCTGCTGTGTGACACTTGCCAGGGCTGGACCTATGACACATTTTATTTGATCTGGTGTTTAAAATTCCATGGTATTTTCCTCTGTTTACTGTGGATTTGAAAAACCTGCAAATAAATTATTTAAAAAATAAATAAGCTGCCCACTTTAATTGCAAAACTGACCGCAATATATTAATTGAAATTCAGACTGCCACTTCCAGTTGTCACCCTTCTTTAAACACTCTAAAGTCCTTTACATCAGTGTTTGGAAGATGCTGAAGTAAAGCTATAAATACTTTTTTACAGCAGCAACCAAGTGTGAGGCTCTGTACTTGAACTGTCTGATCCTTAAAACCATTCACGTCTGTGACATCTGAAATCCCAGGTCTTTACAGGTATAAGTGCTTGTTTATGTGAAATGTATTCACTCCTGGAGCCTGGAGGCATTAGTTCTGTCAATGCCCACCAGAGAGCGCTCCTCGCCTGCTGATGAAACCCACTCAGCTGCACATTGGATGAAAGGGAGAAGGGTTTCCTCTTCCGGGTCGGCGGCGGCAGAGACAGCACCAGCAGCGGTGATAACATCACTTCCGGCCTTTTCTTCTGTGTTCAGCCTGCTGTAGAGGAGGAAGGACCCCTGTCTGGTGGTTCATCTTCAGACCCTCACAGACCCCCCCTAAGGCCCCAGATCTGCCCCTCCCCCCACACCCCGCCCCCCCACCTCCGAGGGAGAGGAATGAGCCTGGACATGTCTGCACAGGTCTCTGCTCAGGTAGGAGATTGTCAGCACCTTCTGCTGTGTTTGTAGAAATAGACTGAATAATCCTGAAGGGAATCTCTGCAGGAGCCGGGCGGAGCTGGGCTCTTCTATCCAGGTGCCCCTGGGTGGGGGCTGGGCTCTTCTATCCGGGGGCCCCTGGGGCTGAGCAGGGCTCTTCTATCCAGGGGCCCCTGGGGCTGAGCTGGGCTCTTCTCTCTGGTGGCCCCAGGGGCTGAGCTGGGCTCTTCTATCCAGGGGCCCTGAGGCTGAGCTGGGCCCTTCTATCCAGGGACCCCTGGGGCTGAGCTGTGCTCTTCTATCCCGGGTCCTGGGGCTGAGAAGGGCTCTTCTATCCGGGGCCCCTGGGACTTAGCTGGGCTCTTCTATCTGGGGCCCTGGGGGCTGAGCTGGGCTCTTCTGTCTGGGGACCCCTGGGGATGAGCTATACTCTTCTATCCGGGGGCCCCTGGGGTTGAGCTGGGCTCTTCTGTCTGGGGACCCCTGGGGCTGAGCTGTGCTCTTCTATCCGGGGACCCCTGGGGCTGAGCTGGGCTCTTCTATCCCGGGGGCCCTGAGGCTGAGCTGAGCTCTTCTATCAAGGGGCCCCTGGGGCTGAGCTGGACTCATCTATCAGGGGGTCTTGGGGGGCTGACGTGGGCTCTTCTATCCGAAGCCCCTGGGGCTGAGCTGGGCTCTACTATCCGGGGGCCTTGGGGCTGAGCTGGGCTCTTCTATCCGGGGGCCTTGGGGCTGAGCTGGGCTCTTCTATCCGGGGCCCTGGGGCTGAGCTGGGCTCTTCTATCCGGGGGCCCTGGGGCTGAGCTGGGCTTTTCTATCCAGGGGCCCTGGGGCTGAGCTGGGCTCTTCTATCCGGGGCCTTGGGGCTGAGCTGGGCTCTTCTATCCGGGGCCCTGGGGCTGAGCTGGGCTCTTCTATCCGGGGGCCCTGGGGCTGAGCTGGGCTTTTCTATCCAGGGGCCCTGGGGCTGAGCTGGGCTCTTCTATCCGGGGCCCTGGGGCTGAGCTGGGCTCTTCTATCCGGGGCCCTGGGGCTGAGCTGGGCTCTTCTATCCGGGGGCACCTGTGGGCTTTCCTTCCAGTCTGGGGGGATTTGTGGGCATCATTGGAGTTAAAGAGGAGATCTGTGCACTGCACTGCAACTTACTGTACTGTGAGGAGCCTGTGCATGCTGCACTGCGTCTTACTACACCATGAGGAATCTGTCACTGCACTGCATCTTATTGCACTGTGAAGTATCTGTGCACACTGTGCTGCATCTTGGTGCACTGTGAGAAATGTGTGCACACCCTTTATTCGTCTCTCCCTGTTAAGTTGTTTACTTGCACACCTCTGCCCCTATGTTCGCAGCATGTCCCCCAGGCAGTTGAACGTCAAGGCTGCCCTGCTGCCCTGTGCCCCTGTACCCCTCTTACCCTTGTTTCCATCCCTCAGACTAGGCAAAGGCTTCAGTCATTGCAATGGTTTCTTGTGGCATAGGCTGGCTTGTAGCATTGTCTGACCTTGAGCCTGCCAGGTAGGCGGCCTGTCAAGCAGAGAAACGTAGCTGTGTGTGTGTTTTTAATTTACCTCTGCAGGAGGATGTCTGTCTGCCGGGTCGGTGTGTGCTTGTGAAGAGAATAGGGATGTCTTTACGTGTGTCTATGAGACGTGTCTGTTGTGTGTCCAGCTCTGTGCAGGGTGTCTGTCGTCGCAGATGTTAATGGCGCTGTCAGTCACTCTTCCTGGCCTCTGCTCTCTGTTTGAGTGAGACTTCAGCCCGACCTCCAAATGTGTGAGTTCCCTCAAGTACCCAGGGTACGTGCATAACAATGTTACATAGGGTCTGCATGGTATATTGACAGTGTATGTACTGCATATATGAGGTCCAAATGCATTTCTACAAATCACCTTATTGTAGTGCACCATATAATACTTCTTCAGTGAGTCATTGGTTATTCTTGCTCACTCTTTCCTTCCCATGTAAACCTTTATCTGTGAAAAGGCCCTCTCAACATTGGCACTTGAGACGGGCAACGGGAAAACAGCCAGGACACGATTTGCTAAATATGGCCCCTGACATACCTTTCCATGCCAATGCTGGTGCACCTGAAGATTGCTAATCTCTGTGACAGGTTCTGCAACATGCGCATTGAACTGGGCATATAGGGCCCTCAGAGTTATTGAAGCGGTCAAAAATGAAGCGGTACTTATCACAGTCTGTAGAAATATCCCTTTAGGGAAGAGATCTAGAACGTGTGCCGAGAGAGTGCCACAGTGAGGCTTCATGGACTTCAAATGCCCTGGTTGGTGAAGGGACATTCCTATGCATCATTGCAGCCATTTCTTGGCATTGTAAACTAACATTTCCTGAATTGCTCCTCAACATTTCTTTGCTTGTCAAGTGGCAAGAAATCTACCATGGAACCCACATGGTATTATTCATTCAGACTGTCCTTGCATACTAACTGTAACTTGTGTTAGAGTTTTCCTTGAAGTGCATTTTTATGTGAAGTGTTAGGATAGTAGCTCATAGGCGTCCGTCTTGGGGTGTTTATCTAATCTTATCTCGGGACCTGGTAATGCCTGATACTCGCTGTGGTAATTTGATTTTGCCAATGCTTTAGTACTATAATTATTGTTTGACTGTAATGCTAAATACTCGACTAATATAACACATTTTGGGAAAATCATGAATGCTCTTTAGTGTTGGACCTTGTATTATAGTGGTTTATAAAGGAGTGCTGTGTATTTCTCTAACCGTGGTAGGCATATTACATTTAGAAATTTGTCACCAACTTGTGATGGCATTTACCGTTTACACTCTTAAACATACAACTGCACTCTGTGGGTTAATGTTGGGAAGGGGATGGTTGTGGCAACTGGAAAACACCAATTCAATGCCTCATCAGGGGTCGTAGGTGCTTTACAAATACAATTTCCATATATAGATATAATTACAATTTGGCAAAAAGGTAGGTCTTGGTCTAGAAAGCATGCTTTTTTTTAATGGTATAAATCCGTTCAGTAGTTGCTGAGAAATTAAAAAAATACAAATTTCGATAACTGAGTACCGAGGAGGATTCGCGAACCCTCCTGGGCACGAGTTTCACTCTGATTTGCTGTCAACACTCCAAACCAGGACGTGTTGGCAGCCATCTTGTGCCTTGGCAACCGAGTCACAATTAAAAGGGGACAAAAAAGATGAAAAACAAGAGAAGGGGGCAGGGTAGAAACACCTTGACCCCCTAGGCCTGCTCAGGGGGTCCCAAAAAAGCATTTTGTTTAATCATCAGAATTCGTGTTGGGTCCACGAATCCTGCTGAGAAAATTTTTAAAAAATAAAGCGCGGACTCCAATTTTGGGTTGTATTTGAAGTCTGTCCCCCTCATTTAGAGTGTGGCTGGTGGCTGGCCGACTGTCAAAGGAGCGAAGGTGATAACCATCCACCACATTTAGACATCTCCAGAACCTGGCAATATCTAAGCCCTCAGATAAGCCTCATCAGCTCCTCGGAAAGTACAGAAAATGTTCTCAGTGGCCTCCATGTTTCACACAGAAGCTCAGCAAATTGTTTGAAAAACTAAATAAATAGTGACTTTCACAGCCCGGGTGATATTTATAATAAACTTACTTAATGGGGCTTTCCGCCAGCTCTCTTCATCCATTGGTCTGCTGTTGTGTCTGTCACATTTTGCTTCCTCCCTTTACAGCACACAGCATGGGGCAGTGGGTCAGCCTACTTCAGCCACTGGTTAAGGATACTTTGAGTGACTGCATTTAGTCCTTTCACAAGGAGCACATCTGCACACAAGGAAGTTTCCTACAGCCCCAGTGTTTATGTTTTTACGTTAGCATTAGGTCTCGGCCTTACGTGAGCAGCGCATGAGCTGCTCTTGTCCTACGAGGGTTTGTTGGAATTGAAACGATTCCAGAAGTCATCTCACGGCTCCGCCTCCAATTTTCATTGGTGAGCGTTGTTTTGCGTCATGGCTGATGCTAAACACAGTGTAATGATTCCACAGGAGGCAATCATTACACTGAGAGTTGCCACCCTGTCCCCTTTGGGCCCCGCCCACTGGGATCCGATCGTTTACTTGTGGAGGGACACGGCCTCATTCAATCACTCTATAAGCACTATTTACATGTAAGCACGTCGGGAAAAACACAAGCGAGTCAAACACTTCTTTTTGTGTCATCTTCTGGCTCGTGGAAAAGCCAGCGCGTCTAGCTCGCAAGTGACTATTTGTCAACTTCTATGATGTGGATATGAAAAAATTGCCTTGGGTTTATTAATTCGGGGAAGAGGTTTGGCCAGCGACGTAACCCAGAGCAGAAAATGAGCTTGCGAAAGTGAGTTGGCTTGCCCGTCTGGTGGTGGGCGGGCCCTTTACTGGCAGACAGGGGACATCCCGGCGGAGGCTGATGTACCGCCACAGCCACTTGACGAAAGAGGTAAGTGATTGAAGAGGGCTCTACGAAGAGCGTGCAGCCCTGGAAGCTCTAAGCAGGGTCTTTGAAAGGTTCACAGAAAGGTTTGCGAGGAGATACCCCTCACCTTAGAAGCTGTCTGCAAACAGCAAGGGCAGATCTGAGCTGTTCGGAGGAAGGACTGTCGTACGGAAAGAGAGACAATTCTGGCTAGTCCTCCGGGGTACCCACTGACGTCATGGCAGGGCAGCCTTGGGAACCAGCTGCAGGCGCTGTCTACTTTGGCCGGCGAGAGGATGACATTTGCAAGGAGTAATGTGACCAGTTGAGGTCGGTGGTGGGAGTAGCTGCCGGGCGGTGACGTGGAGAGCGGGAGGGCAGGCTGGGGGGGGGGTAGTAAACTATGGATTACGGAGGATTACAGATAAGTAAACATATAAATAAATAAAATGAATTTTGTTGTGTGCACTGCATCCCGAAATGTCGGGCGCCCCCTACCGTATTTGATATTGCTGAGAGAAAAAGGGCTGGAGTGCGTCTTATTGTTTGTTTTTCTCCCCTTCTTCGCACATCTTGGGTATGATTTGAAAAGAAAGGGTGGGAGCAGCAAGGGTGTGACTATTAAATAGAAAGCCTATTTTATCCCAAGACTCATGTAGCACAGTAGACACCCCCGACGAGCAGTGTGTTGTTTCTGCAAGGGGAATTCCAGTTATAGTCCAGCCCTCTTTTGTGAGAGCCATCCCCCCTCCCCCCGAGTGCCAGCCATCACACTCTAGTTTGAGATGAAAACCACTGGACTCTAAGCGTTCATCTCGATTCCTATCACAATCGTATTTCACAGATGTGCATTTTTATTTCCATTTCTCTTTTTGCTCGGCTGCAGCGCAGACTTCTCATTTGCAGGGGTTTGCTAAAGCAGTCATGACCGCGGGTTCCTTGCATGGGCCCTAGTGCAGGGAAAGGAACTGCCCCCCTACTGCTATTTGAACTATAAAATACATCAATCATCAGGATCGAGAGACCTCTCTGCACCCCGGTGCCACTGCACCTGCTGCACCAGTGGAAGTTACGTTGCTGCGCCTAACAGGGCATGACATTTCCTGCTGCGACTGGAGGAGGCTGGCAGCGCCCTGGCTTCACCCTGGCCTGGCTGAGAGGCAGGGCGGCCACAGCTCCCTGGGGCCGCCCTCACTCACACCGTTGCTAGAATCCAGCCCTGCGGGGTCACACGTGTCCACACCCAGGCCTGCAAGAGAGACAGGGACATATTTTCGTTCAATGCAAATTAACATCTTTTCCGAAAAGGTATGTGGTGGCTTGGGGACTGATTTTCAATATTTTGCCTCTGACCTATGGAAAATACCGCCCGGAAAGAAAGCAGGCGAGAGGAGGGTTGGTGAAGGGGCATTCCTCCGAAATACGCTGTCTATTCTGTATATGTTTTATAAGTTTTCAAGGTCATCGGGGCAATTATTCAAAAAGCAGTATTCCCAAACTGCAGTTTAATAATCTGCCCCTAGAGTCTAGTTTTAAATGGGCTCACTGGTTTGAGATGAGAGCTGTGCGCTGGGTGCAGTTGAACCGCCCTCTCTGCGCTGCACTCACTGATGACTCTTTCATGAAACCTGGCCACAAATGTAAAGAGAGCAACACTCCGCATATTGCATCAAGATAGTCTGAACGTGGCGCATTCTTTGCACAACCTGCAAGGGGCTCCTGTCCCAAGTGACGCCATGAGCCAGTCATGACTTTTCAAACACTAAATTGCCCCAAGTAAGGTTTTGTCAACAAAGCACTTGCCCGAAGCAATGATTGGCAATAAAGCTCACTCTGACTCATTGTATTGTTATGAGTGGGGTGGGGGTGGGGGGTATTAACGTATGGACTCTGGCGGGGGTGGCGCAATGGAGAGATAAGACCTGTTCGGTCGGAGCCACATGCCTCAGTTCAATGTTTCCTTTTATTGGGCTCATGGCGCATGTGTTTGATGAATAAAAAACCAACACTCGCCTCAGCCCCCCTTGAGCAATAAACAGCGCCGCCACTACAATTAATACATCCCATGCCAATCGGGCAACCAAAAGCAAAATAAACATTTCCACAGTGTCCTGGATAGCATCTTTGTGCCAGGAGTCTCAGCCCAGTCTGCGCGGGGCAGTAAAGGGGGACTTTACTGGTATTAGGATTCCTTTCCAGGTGGCCTTGGCACAGTTCCAGCTGTTCCACTGGTCAGGGACTGACGTCCACATCTAGAGCTGTCTCCGCCTCTTCTTTCACTCTCATGCTCACACTGTGATCACTCGCATTGGTAACAAACACCTCTGGAGTGGACTGGAAGCTAGTTTGCCTTTGTCTCGAATGCCTGATGACTGGCACATGACAGTTAAGGCTAATGAATGATGTAATTTCCTATGACAGCTGCCAGTGTCTTTCTGCAGTCATCAGAGCCACGGACTGAGGGTCAAAAGCAATTCTAAACTTCTAGCTTAGATGACTACCTTTGACCAACTCTGAGTCCTTCTCTGTGAGGATCATCGTCTTGACACCACTGAGTCCTACTCTATAGGGCTCATCGTCTTGACACCACTGAGTCCTTCTCTATAGGGCTCATCATCTTGACACCACTGAGTCCTTCTCTGTAAGGCTCATCGCCTTGACACCACTGAGTCCTTCTCTTTAAGGCTAATCGTCTTGACACCACTGAGTCCTTCTCTGTAAGGCTCATCGTCTTGACACCACTGAGTCCTTCTCTGTAAGGCTCATCGCCTTGACACCACTGAGTCCTTCTCTTTAAGGCTAATCGTCTTGACACCACTGAGTCCTTCTCTGTAAGGCTCATCGTCTTGACACCACTGAGTCCTTCTCTGTAAGGCTCATCGCCTTGACACCACTGAGTCCTTCTCTGTAAGGCTCATCGTCTTGACACCACTGAGTCCTTCTCTATAAAGCTCATCGTCTTGACACCACAGAGTCCTTCTCTACAAGGCTCATCGTTTTGATACCACTGAGTCCTTCTCTACAAGGCTCATCGTCTTGACACCACTGAGTCCTTCTCTGCAAGGCTCATCGTTTTGATACCACTGAGTCCTTCTCTTTAAGGCTCATCGTCTTGACACCACTGAGTCCTTCTCTGTAAGGCTCATTGCCTTGACACCACTGAGTCCTTCTCTATAAGGCTCATCGTCTTGACACCACTGAGTCCTTCTCTATAAGGCTCCTCGTCTTGACACCACTGAGTCCTTCTCTACAAGGCTCATCGTCTTGACACCACTGAGTCCTCTATAGGGCTTATCATCTTGACACCACTGAGTCCTTCGCTACAAGGTTCATCGTTTTGATACCACTGAGTCCTTCTCTACAAGGCTCATCATCTTGACACCACTGAGTCCTTCTCTATAAGGCTCATCATCTTGACACCACTGAGTCCTTCTCTATAAGGCTCATCGTCCTGACACCACTGAGTCCTTCTCTACAAGGCTCATCGTCTGTATAAGGCTCATCTTCTTGACACCACTGAGTCCTTCTCTATAAGGATCATCGTCTTGACACCACTGAGTCCTTCTCTATAAGGCTCATCGTCTTGACACCACTGAGTCCTTCTCTATGAGGCTCATCGTCCTGACACCACTGAGTCCTTCTCTATAAGGCTCATCGTCTTGACACCACTGAGTCCTTCTCTCTAAGGCTCATCGTCCTGACACCACTGAGTCCTTCTCTCTAAGGCTCATCGTCCTGACACCACTGAGTCCTTCTCTCTAAGGCTCATCGTCTTGACACCACTGAGTCCTTCTCTACAAGGCTCATCGTTTTGATACCACTGAGTCCTTCTCTACAAGGCTCATCGCCTTGACACCACTGAGTCCTTCTCTATAAGGCTCATCGCCTTGACACCACTGAGTCCTTCTCTCTAAGGCTCATCGTCTTGACACCACTGAGTCCTTCTCTCTAAGGCTCATCGTCTTGACACCACTGAGTCCTTCTCCCTAAGGCTCATCGTCTTGATACCACTGAGTCCTTCTCTATAAGGCTCATCGTCTTGACACCACTGAGTCCTTCTCTCTAAGGCTCATCGTCTTGACACCACTGAGTCCTTCTCTCTAAGGCTCATCGTCTTGACACCACTGAGTCCTTCTCTACAAGGCTCATCGCCTTGACACCACTGAGTCCTTCTCTATAAGGCTCATCATCTTGACACCACTGAGTCCTTCTCTCTAAGGCTCATCGTCTTGACACCACTGAGTCCTTCTCTATAAGGCTCATCGTCCTGACACCACTGAGTCCTTCTCTACAAGGCTCATCGTCTGTATAAGGTTCATCTTCTTGACACCACTGAGTCCTTCTCTATAAGGATCATCGTCTTGACACCACTGAGTCCTTCTCTATAAGGCTCATCGTCTTGACACCACTGAGTCCTTCTTTATGAGGCTCATCGTCCTGACACCACTGAGTTCTTCTCTATAAGGCTCATCGTCTTGACACCACTGAGTCCTTCTCTATAGGGCTCATCGTCTTGACACCACTGAGTCCTTCTCTCTAAGGCTCATCGTCCTGACACCACTGAGTCCTTCTCTCTAAGGCTCATCGTCCTGACACCACTGAGTCCTTCTCTCTAAGGCTCATCGTCTTGACACCACTGAGTCCTTCTCTACAAGGCTCATCGTTTTGATACCACTGAGTCCTTCTCTACAAGGCTCATCGCCTTGACACCACTGAGTCCTTCTCTATAAGGCTCATCGCCTTGACACCACTGAGTCCTTCTCTCTAAGGCTCATCGTCTTGACACCACTGAGTCCTTCTCCCTAAGGCTCATCGTCTTGACACCACTGAGTCCTTCTCTATAAGGCTCATCGTCTTGACACCACTGAGTCATTCTCTCTAAGGCTCATCGTCTTGACACCACTGAGTCCTTCTCTCTAAGGCTCATCGTCTTGACACCACTGAGTCCTTCTCTACAAGGCTCATCGCCTTGACACCACTGAGTCCTTCTCTATAAGGCTCATCATCTTGACACCACTGAGTCCTTCTCTCTAAGGCTCATCGTCTTGACACCATTGAGTCCTTCTCTATAAGGCTCATCGTCTTGACACCACTGAGTCCTTCTCTATAAGGCTCATCGTCCTGACACCACTGAGTCCTTCTCTACAAGGCTCATCGTCTGTATAAGGTTCATCTTCTTGACACCACTGAGTCCTTCTCTATAAGGATCATCGTCTTCACACCACTGAGTCTTTCTCTATAAGGCTCATCGTCTTGACACCACTGAGTCCTTCTCTATGAGGCTCATCGTCCTGACACCACTGAGTTCTTCTCTATAAGGCTCATCGTCTTGACACCACTGAGTCCTTCTCTATAGGGCTCATCGTCTTGACACCACTGAGTCCTTCTCTATAAGGCTCATCGTCTTGACACCACTGAGTCCTTCTCTATAGGGCTCATCGTCTTGACACCACTGAGTCCTTCTCTCTAAGGCTCATCGTCTTGACACCACTGAGTCCTTCTCTATGAGGCTCATCGTCTTGACACCACTGAGTCTTTCCCTATAGGGCTCATCGTCTTGACACCACTGAGTCCTTCTCTGTGAGGCTCATCTTCTTGACACCACTGAGTCCTTCTCTATAAGGATCATCGTCTTGACACCACTGAGTCCTTCTCTATAAGGCTCATCGTCTTGACACCACTGAGTCCTTCTCTTTAAGGCTCATCGTCTTGACACCACTGAGTTCTTCTCTATAGGGCTCATTGTCTTGACACCACTGAGTTCTTCTCTATAAGGCTCATCGTCTTGACACCACTGAGTCCTTCTCTATAAGGCTCATCGTCTTGACACTACTGAGTCCTTCTCTATGAGGCTCATCGTCCTGACACCACTGAGTTCTTCTCTATAAGGCTCATCGTCTTGACACCACTGAGTCCTTCTCTCTAAGGCTCATCGTCTTGACACCACTGATCCCTTCTCTCTAAGGCTCATCGTCTTGACACCACTGAGTCCTTCTCTTTAAGGCTAATCGTCTTGACACCACTGAGTCCTTCTCTGTAAGGCTCATCGTCTTGACACCACTGAGTCCTTCTCTGTAAGGCTCATCGCCTTGACACCACTGAGTCCTTCTCTTTAAGGCTAATCGTCTTGACACCACTGAGTCCTTCTCTGTAAGGCTCATCGTCTTGACACCACTGAGTCCTTCTCTGTAAGGCTCATCGCCTTGACACCACTGAGTCCTTCTCTGTAAGGCTCATCGTCTTGACACCACTGAGTCCTTCTCTATAAAGCTCATCGTCTTGACACCACAGAGTCCTTCTCTACAAGGCTCATCGTTTTGATACCACTGAGTCCTTCTCTACAAGGCTCATCGTCTTGACACCACTGAGTCCTTCTCTACAAGGCTCATCGTTTTGATACCACTGAGTCCTTCTCTTTAAGGCTCATCGTCTTGACACCACTGAGTCCTTCTCTGTAAGGCTCATTGCCTTGACACCACTGAGTCCTTCTCTATAAGGCTCATCGTCTTGACACCACTGAGTCCTTCTCTATAAGGCTCCTCGTCTTGACACCACTGAGTCCTTCTCTACAAGGCTCATCGTCTTGACACCACTGAGTCCTCTATAGGGCTTATCATCTTGACACCACTGAGTCCTTCGCTACAAGGTTCATCGTTTTGATACCACTGAGTCCTTCTCTACAAGGCTCATCATCTTGACACCACTGAGTCCTTCTCTATAAGGCTCATCATCTTGACACCACTGAGTCCTTCTCTATAAGGCTCATCGTCCTGACACCACTGAGTCCTTCTCTACAAGGCTCATCGTCTGTATAAGGCTCATCTTCTTGACACCACTGAGTCCTTCTCTATAAGGATCATCGTCTTGACACCACTGAGTCCTTCTCTATAAGGCTCATCGTCTTGACACCACTGAGTCCTTCTCTATGAGGCTCATCGTCCTGACACCACTGAGTCCTTCTCTATAAGGCTCATCGTCTTGACACCACTGAGTCCTTCTCTCTAAGGCTCATCGTCCTGACACCACTGAGTCCTTCTCTCTAAGGCTCATCGTCCTGACACCACTGAGTCCTTCTCTCTAAGGCTCATCGTCTTGACACCACTGAGTCCTTCTCTACAAGGCTCATCGTTTTGATACCACTGAGTCCTTCTCTACAAGGCTCATCGCCTTGACACCACTGAGTCCTTCTCTATAAGGCTCATCGCCTTGACACCACTGAGTCCTTCTCTCTAAGGCTCATCGTCTTGACACCACTGAGTCCTTCTCCCTAAGGCTCATCGTCTTGATACCACTGAGTCCTTCTCTATAAGGCTCATCGTCTTGACACCACTGAGTCCTTCTCTCTAAGGCTCATCGTCTTGACACCACTGAGTCCTTCTCTCTAAGGCTCATCGTCTTGACACCACTGAGTCCTTCTCTACAAGGCTCATCGCCTTGACACCACTGAGTCCTTCTCTATAAGGCTCATCATCTTGACACCACTGAGTCCTTCTCTCTAAGGCTCATCGTCTTGACACCACTGAGTCCTTCTCTATAAGGCTCATCGTCTTGACACCACTGAGTCCTTCTCTATAAGGCTCATCGTCCTGACACCACTGAGTCCTTCTCTACAAGGCTCATCGTCTGTATAAGGTTCATCTTCTTGACACCACTGAGTCCTTCTCTATAAGGATCATCGTCTTGACACCACTGAGTCCTTCTCTATAAGGCTCATCGTCTTGACACCACTGAGTCCTTCTTTATGAGGCTCATCGTCCTGACACCACTGAGTTCTTCTCTATAAGGCTCATCGTCTTGACACCACTGAGTCCTTCTCTATAGGGCTCATCGTCTTGACACCACTGAGTCCTTCTCTCTAAGGCTCATCGTCCTGACACCACTGAGTCCTTCTCTCTAAGGCTCATCGTCCTGACACCACTGAGTCCTTCTCTCTAAGGCTCATCGTCTTGACACCACTGAGTCCTTCTCTACAAGGCTCATCGTTTTGATACCACTGAGTCCTTCTCTACAAGGCTCATCGCCTTGACACCACTGAGTCCTTCTCTATAAGGCTCATCGCCTTGACACCACTGAGTCCTTCTCTCTAAGGCTCATCGTCTTGACACCACTGAGTCCTTCTCCCTAAGGCTCATCGTCTTGACACCACTGAGTCCTTCTCTATAAGGCTCATCGTCTTGACACCACTGAGTCATTCTCTCTAAGGCTCATCGTCTTGACACCACTGAGTCCTTCTCTCTAAGGCTCATCGTCTTGACACCACTGAGTCCTTCTCTACAAGGCTCATCGCCTTGACACCACTGAGTCCTTCTCTATAAGGCTCATCATCTTGACACCACTGAGTCCTTCTCTCTAAGGCTCATCGTCTTGACACCATTGAGTCCTTCTCTATAAGGCTCATCGTCTTGACACCACTGAGTCCTTCTCTATAAGGCTCATCGTCCTGACACCACTGAGTCCTTCTCTACAAGGCTCATCGTCTGTATAAGGTTCATCTTCTTGACACCACTGAGTCCTTCTCTATAAGGATCATCGTCTTCACACCACTGAGTCTTTCTCTATAAGGCTCATCGTCTTGACACCACTGAGTCCTTCTCTATGAGGCTCATCGTCCTGACACCACTGAGTTCTTCTCTATAAGGCTCATCGTCTTGACACCACTGAGTCCTTCTCTATAGGGCTCATCGTCTTGACACCACTGAGTCCTTCTCTATAAGGCTCATCGTCTTGACACCACTGAGTCCTTCTCTATAGGGCTCATCGTCTTGACACCACTGAGTCCTTCTCTCTAAGGCTCATCGTCTTGACACCACTGAGTCCTTCTCTATGAGGCTCATCGTCTTGACACCACTGAGTTCTTCTCTATAAGGCTCATCGTCTTGACACCACTGAGTCCTTCTCTATAGGGCTCATCGTCTTGACACCACTGAGTCCTTCTCTATAGGGCTCATCGTCTTGACACCACTGAGTCCTTCTCTATAGGGCTCATCGTCTTGACACCACTGAGTCTTTCCCTATAGGGCTCATCGTCTTGACACCACTGAGTCCTTCTCTGTGAGGCTCATCTTCTTGACACCACTGAGTCCTTCTCTATAAGGATCATCGTCTTGACACCACTGAGTCCTTCTCTATAAGGCTCATCGTCTTGACACCACTGAGTCCTTCTCTTTAAGGCTCATCGTCTTGACACCACTGAGTTCTTCTCTATAGGGCTCATTGTCTTGACACCACTGAGTTCTTCTCTATAAGGCTCATCGTCTTGACACCACTGAGTCCTTCTCTATAAGGCTCATCGTCTTGACACTACTGAGTCCTTCTCTATGAGGCTCATCGTCCTGACACCACTGAGTTCTTCTCTATAAGGCTCATCGTCTTGACACCACTGAGTCCTTCTCTCTAAGGCTCATCGTCTTGACACCACTGATCCCTTCTCTCTAAGGCTCATCGTCTTGACACCACTGAGTCCTTCTCTAAAAGGTTCATCATCTTGACACCACTGAGTTCTCCTCTATAAGGCTCATCGTCTTGACACCACTGAGTCCTTCTCTCTAAGGCTCATCGTCTTGACACCACTGAGTCCTTCTCTATAAGGCTCATCGTCTTGACACCACTGAGTCCTTCTCTAAAAGGTTCATCATCTTGACACCACTGAGTCTTTCTCTCTAAGGCTCATCATCTTGACACCACTGAGTCCTTCTCTGTAAGGCTCATCGTCTTTACACCACTGAGTCCTTCTCTAGAAGGTTTCATCATCTTGACACCACTAGGTCCTTCTCTATAAGGCTCATCGTCTTGACACCACTGAGTCCTTCACTACAAGGCTCATTGCCTTGACACCACTGAGTCCTTCTCTATAAGGCTCATCGTCTTGACACCACTGAGATCTTCTCTATAAGGCTCATCGTCTTGACACCACTGAGTACTTTTCTATAAGGATCATCGTCTTGACACCACTGAGTCCTTCTCTGTAAGGCTCATCGTCTTGACACCACTGAGTCCTTCTCTATAAGGCTCATCATCTTGACACCACTGAGTCCTTCTCTACAAGGCTCATCGTCTCTATAAGGCTCATCGTCTTGACACCACTGAGTCCTTCTCTATAAGGCTCATCGTCTTGACACCACTGAGCCCTTCTCTATAAGGCTCATTGTCTTGACACCACTGAGTCCTTTTCTATAAGGCTCATCGTCTTGACACCACTGAGTCCTTCTCTATGAGGCTCATCGTCTTGACACCCTTTGATGCCTGTTGCTGACGTCATTCTTCCCATTCCCTTCTGTCTGCATGACTTTATCAGTCTGGATTTGGTGCCCACTAGGACAGCCTGGTTGGAGCCAGCAGATATAGTGCCCGTCCCATGATCTATCATAATGACTGCCGCAGAGATATCATAAGTCGATTGGTGAAGAGCAGATCAATACTCCTTCATGACTTGGGAAAGCATGTGCCTTGTAGGTGCACCTCTTGTTTGTTTGCAGAAACCATTGCCTTTTTTACTGTACTCGTGAACCTCTTGAATTTGCTGCTGACTTGGTATGTAAGTTGATAAAGCAATCTTAAATGCCAAAGGATGCGAGGTATAGCTTTAGTGTGTGTGGTTGATATGGGCCTGTTTTTTTTTGCTTTTTTGTTTACTCTGTTGGTCGCCAAAATCAACAATATTATATTACTGATTCTTCAGGTATGTTAACCAGCAGTTCGGCGTCCGGTACACAGGCATGTTTATATAGGGGGATAAGGGCTTGACACCCATTAAAGTGCTGCAACAGTCGAAACTCAGCTGTTTTCAGGAGCCACATTCAGTGGTTGGGTAGTGTGGGGTTGGCTTCTCTGCTCATCTTGATATTGGACACATGAGGCATGACCCCGCCTCCCGTCTCACCTGTTATTAGATATCAGTATCACTGTCCCCTGAGGTCCTACTGGTGACAACTTGATAACCTAGGGAAAAATGGTGTCTTAACAGAGCAATCCCTCCTCTGAAACAGACGCCTGCATGCATGGCCCTGTTTATCTTCATTTTAGAGCCAGTAGGCTTACTTTATTGATTCGAATCAGACACCGTCACTCATTTACTCTGCCTCTAATAACACATCTTCATATGCAATCCGACACAGTCAAATCAAAATCAAACTTTTTTTCACATTAAAAATGCATAAAAGTGCATACCATTTCATTCCTTGTGTCTTTACAATAGTTGAGTAACCACACAGTTTCTAAAACAATAAAAAAATATAAAACCAAATTTACAACAATTAATTCCGATTCAAATTTACAAACGTTCTATAAAACCTTCTTAAAAACCCTATAAAGTATGACGCACCCAGATATCATTGACATTTGAAATATATTCTGATATACACCCTTTTACATAAAAGGAGAGTGTGCTATATTGATGGGTAAGCTGGTGAGCCAAAGACAGCCATCAATTCACAAAGCGTTAAATACATAAAGTAATCTATACACTTATCCATGGGCTATACGTTAACTGTGTCTCACTAAGCTACCATTGTAGTGGCAGCCCTCTAGTCTTTACAGCAGCCTGTAACAAGCATTACAAATGCAACAGGTCTCGCCTTTTATTAAGTTAAAGCCATTTGCTTTGCTGTACAATACCATTAGCAAAGCAAATGGCTTTAACTTAATCAAAGGCGAGACCTATTGCATTTTCAATGCTTGTTACTGTAGTGCGTCCTTTGTGTTTAGACCTGATGTGATAGCCGGATGCCCTCTACCAGCTCTTCATGTTTTTCCTCCTGTGCCTCACCAAGATCCTACACTGCTCATGCTTGCTTCCTCCATACCCTGCTCTACTCATCTCCTTCCCAGCTTCACTTTGCTCCTTTCCTCTGCACAAGCTGTTAGCTGCTTGTAGTAGTTTTTGTTAGTTGCTGAGAGGCAGCTGCCTAAGTTATGGTTATCGCAAGAGCTGAGTAAATTGAGCTGTCTGTGACTTTCCTCTTGAAAGCTCAGTGAGTGTAATGGAAAGAAATTCATTGCAATCATTCTGGGTGCTTGTTTCGGTTTCCCTTTAGCAGCACATGTATGGACGTTTTTCTTTTAGTAAAGTTGTTGGCATTTTAAAACACCTTCATACCCCTAACGGAACAAACATAAGGAGATGATGGACGGAGCGCTGAAACTTTTCAGACACTCACCCACAGTCACAGAACTGGGTTGAATCCATCCTTTAGCTCACTTCGCCACCCCAGTTCAGACACAGCTATATGCAAATCAGTCTTGACCCTGTGCCTCATGGGAACAGTCCAGACCGAACTGCCAAGCCATGTCTTCCCTGGACCAGAAACAAGCATCCTGGGACGGTTTCTGGCTAATCAGCCATCATCAGCCAAGCTAGCTTGAATCCAGTGGTAAAGTGAGCAAGGGACCCACGTCTGGGCATACCCTGCCAACTTAGGGCGAATAAAGCGATACCAAAGGGGATGATGGACGGAGTGTTGAAACTTTCTGTGACTAGGGGTGAGTGTCTGAAAAGTTTCAGCGCTCCGTCCATCATCTCCTCGTGTTTGCTTTGGTCGTCCTAAGTTGGCGGATATGCCCAGACGTGGTCTCTTGCTCATTTTGCCACTGTATTCAAGCTAGCCTGGCTGATGGAAGGCATTTGCTCTTTTTAGGGTTGGCTGCGCGGTTCTAACGGGTCTCATTGGGCATAATTGCCCTTGGAGCTCTGAAAGGAAACCCCTCTACTATCTAATAGTCATTCTCCAAGTGTGCCTTTATTTTTAAATGAGGTCCTCAAAGCAAGGAGTGTTAGGCAGTTTGATAATGAAACTGGAACTGGAACACAACAGCCTAAAATACTTTGTGTTGAGGATAAAAAACCTCACAGGAATTAAAGCTTCAGGTACAGGTAGATATATTATGAATTTTATCAGAGCTTTGCTTTTTACTATCCATGGATGCATCTTTGTAATTTTAGTGAAATTATTCAGGACTTGAACAGTACAGTAAATGTAAAGTTGTGCATCTGCAGACATCTGTTGTTAAAGAATTGAATTTCAGGTTCCAAGGAAAATATTGATTTGTATTATTAGTTCTGAGCTTGTCTTTAATGATACGTGTTTTATATGGTGGCCAGGGTTAGCTAGAGGCAAATGTTCTTTTTGAAATTGGCACATGATTGAAATAATAACAAAATTCTAACCATCACACCAGCATGCCAAGGACAGACATATTATCTTTGCTTGTTTTGCTTTTGTGTCTTGGGACCACCAGGCTTTCCTCGTAGTTCTAAATAAAAGGTGGAATACGTTTATAATCAGTGGTCTGACAAATTGCTTAGTTTTTCCAAAGTTGACTTTCCTAAATAGAAATGAGCATTACTTGGAGCTTAGATAATGTCTTCTATAATGAGTCCCTGAACAGAATTAGCCACATAGTGTTTCTTTTAAGGGATTGATTAACACCTTCCTCATTGTCTTTGCTTTCGGGACTGGCTTAGATGGCCTATAGAATAGTCCAAATGTCTCTGTGTTTGGAATCCATTCTTGCGCTAGGTTTACCACTTTTCAGAGTTACCGGTCAGTAGCTTTGTTTTTATCTTTGATATTTTTGATGTTGGTAAGCTTGTGTTTAATTTCTTAAATTTGTTGGAGTGATTGCAATCTCTTCAAAATGTTAATGTTGTCTACCAAATCAGATTTAAACTCAACTTGTTTTCTAAGGAGAGCGAGGTCAGGAACAAACAAAACTTTACAGGCCTTTTACTCTAGGCAAATTATTTAGTTCTCACTTAACCTGATAAAGTCTATGAAACCACGACAATCATGAATACAGGGCGCTAGCTATCGAGTCTTGCTACAATTGGCTCACTTTACCACAATCCAAATGGAAATTACCCCCAAAGCAGATATAGCATCCATACATTCCTTATTGGAGAAAGCAAGGCCATCATCTGAATGAAAGGTATGAACTGCTTTCATTTCTACAAGGCACTGCAAGGATTTTATGACTGCTCCAAAAAGGGCAGTCTTGTGCTGCCACAACCATAGAAACCAAGAGCAAGATTCAAGCCCAATATGTAGTTATTCTACTTGACTGCTGGCAGTGGGCCAAAATGGATTAGGAAATGACACCCAAGGCATATTGATTTATTTATAAAGCACAAGCTAATACCCAAAAGTGTCTAGATGCTGGAAACTGGATATCGTGATGGGAGTAGGTGCTGGACTTACCACAGGAGAGTCATTTTGTGGCATTCGTAAGTAATCATGGCCACCACTATCATTGCTGTGGCACTGTAGTACTGATAAGAGAATGTGCAGAAGCTAATCCTTCGCAAGCTGCTCTGAATTTATCAAAGCTATCTTTTATTACTAGGTGTGTTCTTACTAACACTCCTAGTATGGTTTACATGGGAACTGTATCTTTGATAAAAGTATACGTATACCTAGAAAGGAAACCATCAGGGGGCTTTCGCCTTTTAATGTTGTTTCGGTTACCATCAATGTGTTTTGTGATCCAGTTACATTAGCAACTGTGCATGTTTGATCCATACTTTGCACTAAAGAGAGCTGCACTGTTCCATTTAGCATGGATTCTGTCACTTTTGTGACATTTTGCCTCTAAGGAGAGAACACCCAGTTTCATAGTCCACTCATCAAAATATGGTTTAGTGAGAAAATTATGAAACTTGAAACAATACCTTTCTCTGCTTAATGGCCAGCATGTGATAGAGGTGGGCTTGGATCCTCAGGCGAAAACCAACTGAGCCTTTTGTCTGTCACCCACACCTAAACATCATGCCCCAAGTACCAAAGACATAGCATTAACCTGTGATGTGAAATGAGAGAGCTAAAGACATACCCATCCAGTTGCTATTTTGTCAGTCAGAAATTAGAAAACATGGGATCAATCTTGGCTTTCCTGCTTAGCCAAATTGTATTACCCTAGGCAATTGTTTAATTTCACTTTCGCTCCTTTTACTTCATTATCACACATCTGAGAGCAACTTGAAATTCATGAGTTCAGGATGAACACTGTACAAAATATCTTTGTTTGATTTAATAAATGATATTTTTTTCCATGTATAATAACAACACAGGTCACATAGATGGTGCACAAGACAACTGTCTAGACTCTTGATTTGATAATGGTATTGTTGTCGGTGTGGGGAAGGCATGAGATATTTTCTAAGATGAAATTTGGGAACTAGCCCTTTTAATAAATGCCTCTCAATGCAGTGATACAATCTGATGCATTTAAGTGAAAGTTTAGGCTATCGAGCAAGAACAGAACTCTAGGAAGTGTGTCCTTATGTCAAATTGCCTCATTTGATAGACATCTATGGACATTAGACTCTCGTCTGGCCATGCAATTAATAGTTAGTACCCACTACCACTACGTATCAGACCGGCTCCCTCCCTGAAAGTGATGAGATTAGAGTTCAAGAAGGACTCTAAACGAAGTTCGTCATTTCATCTTTTTCTAAGGCTGACCCTTTGCTTATAATAATTAAGCACTTGTCGAGCGCCTGGCTACCCTCAGGCATCCCCGTGCTAGGCTGGGCTATTTTCCTCTGTTCTCATCCCAGTATACACTTTCCAAGAGGTATGTTGTAAGCATGCTCAGAGTTTAGGATTTCCTAAGTGCAAAATGTCAGAAAGTGACCACTTTAATACATGGAGAGAGCAGCACATTATGCATTACTTTCCTTGCTTTATGCTTATGCCAGCCGAGTTAAATGCAGTCACACAAAGACGCGTTTCCCAGAACCGTTTGGAACGCTTGATTGCAGAAGACTAAATCAGGCGCCTTATCATGGATCTCTGGATCTCATTCAAGCCTCCCATGCTTGCAGCCGGTCCTACTCGCTGATGGTGCCCATTGGGAACACAATTTTAAAAAATCAATCGAGTAAAGAGCTTCAGTCACTGGAAACATCAGAGTGAAATAGTCGCAAAATCGACTCTTGACAGTTCATGAGCATTGGTGACAGGAGCTGAGCAAATAAGCAAAGAGAAACACAACAGGGGTGGCATTATAACTCTAACTCACAGCTGCACCGAGAGGATACTGTCTTTTATAAAATGGAGACTTTCTGACACTTAAAGGACATCGGACACACGTCCACCATGGGCCCAGGTCACAAAACATGAGAGATATCCCATCCGTCTTATTACAAGTGCATGCTATCCTGTGTCAGTTGTAATAAGGTGTAATATGGTGAGCAGATGGAATATCTAGACGGAGTTACCTGTCCGAGAGGCAGGTGTAGAACCAGAGGAGTTGATAAAGGAGTCAGAGCTTGATATTATGGACTGATGGCAAAATATCCCTCAGATCTCTGGTGGGAACGCCTGAGAAGCAGAGTGATTTTAGGATGCTTTTGTCTCCGAAGCTTATGTTGTGAGACACCTGGGCCCTCACCTGGATCACCCCCTTGAGGCAGGCAGTCTCCAGATGTTGTTCTGTATGAGGCTTTGCTGCTCTCAGGTGAATGGTCAAGTGGTAACACCCACTCAGCAAGCACCCGTGTGAGGCCGCAGGAAGAGGATTCATTGAAAACCAATACTCCACCTAGTGCAGAGGGAAGCAGACCCAGAAAGGAACATACACCTGCCTGTAAACCGCTTCTGTTTGTACCTCATAAGCACCTACCTGTGCACCTCCTCTCTTTATAACTCATAAGCACCTACCTGTGCACCTCCTCTGTTTTTATCTCATAAGCACCTACCTGTGCACCTCCTCTGTGTGTACCTCATAATCCTCTACCTGTGCGCCTCCTCTGTTTTTATCTCATAAGCACCTACCTCTGCACCTCCTCTATTTGTAACTCATAAAAATCTTGAAAAAATCTAAAAAAAATCTTATGCATCTACCTGTGCACCTTCACTGTACCTCACAAGAACCTGCCTGTGCGCGTCCTGTATTTGTACCTCATAAACAGTTGCCTCTGCACTTCTTCTGTTTGTACCTCATAAGCACTTACCTGTGTACACCTCCTCTGCTTGTACCTCTCAGGTACCTATGCACCTAGTTTGTTATCCCTGCACTGCTAACCACGGGCACTTGACTTTCAGGCCGGTACCTGTCTTCTGCTATTTGCAGGCAGATGCTCCACTGCTTTGGAAAAAAATTCACCCTGAGTTACCTTTGTTTTGTACTTCCTGAAATTTTAGTTTTGTTATATACTTGTTATTTACTTCCTGAAGAGTTACCATTGTTATACACTTCCTGAAACTGAAGAAACAGCAGCACATCCTGATCCATCTTCTTCCATAATCTGTTCTTGTTCAAATAAAATCTTGATCATTTGCATCTACCTAAAGTTGTACCTGTAGCAAGTGGGTGCTCCTTGAGTGCATTTTCTTCACTGAGTTACTTTGTGAACACTGAAAAATCACCTCCTTTTCTGAAGTAAATAAGATGTGTTGTGCTGTTGGCCTTGGCTCGTGGCGAGGTCCTCCCTGACCCGTAGCATCTCCCTTCCGAGCTTCCACCACAACAGACCCCTGAGTCCCCCGGCCTAACCAACCCTTCCCTCCACGTTAAGTCCTGACCCTTCCCGAACTTCCCAGCCCGTGCCTCCATCTTCCCGGCACGTAGGCCCTGTGTGCCCACTTTCGGCATCTAAGATAGACGCCCGAGCCAGCGCAGCCTAGGCCGAGAGGCGCCACCCTGGCGGGAGGACAGAGCGCTCCCAGCGAGTGAGAGAGGGAGGAGCAGTATCCTTCACACTTCCGACCTCTCCTCGAGAAGTGGGTTTCGATCGCCCCTCCGGCCGCCCAGAGGGCTGGCTCCACGCCTGCTGCGTGTCAGGGACTCCTCCTGAAACCAACCTGAATGGATCAAAGGGCCGTGTGGCAGGAAACCCCAACAAGCGGCCCCCAGGTGCCAAGTCCCCTGCCGACCAGACTCCGGAGATCAAAGAGGAGCAGTCCTATAACTGGGGATGCTCCGGGACTATCGGCAGAGTCGATTCTGGAACATCGAGAGCCCTGCTGACGTGGTTGCGGCTCGTTTGGCAGGGAAGGAATTTTCGCGGCTTCCCTAAAAGATCTTAAGAACTCCGACATCTTGCTTGAGCCTTGCTGAGTGACTCGCGGCTCCCCTGCACCCTTGGAACATCTGAGCACTGCTGAGTGACTCGCGGCTCCCCTGAAGATCGTAAGACCTCCAACATCCTGCTTGAGCCCTGCTGAGTGACTCGCGGCTCCCTGACTCTCCTGGTCCTGGTCCGGCTGGACCCTGAAAGATCGCCCCGTATCCCCAGGCTCGAGTATTCAGAGCTGTGCGCCGGATACGCAACGGCAGTGACACTGATCCTATAAGACTGTCCCGCTACCCCTACCCTGACCGAGACTTTTTGAGCTCTTGCTCTGCTTGTAACTACCAGCTTTCACTGATCATAAAGATCCCTTGAATCACGAGATAAAGAAACGTTCTTAAGAAGCTACGGTGTGGTCTCTCTTTGTCGTGTGGTGCTTGTATAGTGTGTATGATCCTAGACTCGAAACTCTCCCCCTGAGAAGTCTCCCTCCAGTGCTCATCTTCGTACCTAGGGAGGTGGGTCTCAGGGTGGTCGGGTAAACTTCCTGCCCTCCCCTGAGGTCGCCTTCTAACATGTGCTAAACAGAACTTCTAGTTAAATATCTGTGTATGAGGGAATATCCCTTACTAAGTTTCAAGGATGGTAAAGACAAGATGTCTTTTACTACCATTTAAACATTGTATATTCACATTCCAATACATTTGCTTGTAGTAATTATACATCTCTTTACATCCAACAGAAAACAAGCCTTGAATACTGGAAATGAATATGGATAATGAAGATATTACTGTACATCTGCAAGAACAATGAAAAACTGGGCTCCAGTATTCAGTAAAACATCAGCACGGTCATAGACAGGCGAACCTGAACCTTAACTGACAGATCTTGGAAGAAGCAGATAAGGGCAATTCAGTGAATGTACAAGTCTGAGCTGTGTGCCTCCACGTCACAAGACCAAGAAAAGAACTCTAGAAAAGTTAGGCAACACTACTGATAAACCTCCTAGCATAAAAATAAAGTATCCAGTACAAGCTTTGATCATGGGATTGGTATGATGCGCTTACAGCAGTGCTTTGCTTCGTAAAATGACTACTACTATTCAGTCTTCTATGTGTATTGTAATCTATTTCTGGCCAAACCACAGGAAGCAGAAAAAAGAAAAGTGGAGTGGAGCCGGACAACTGGAGTTTAGATGGAAGTTGAGTTCTGCTAAATAAAATGGAAACTTCTGTCCCAATTTGCACAAACCAGAAGGAAGATTAATATTTACCCCTAGCTGTACAAAACCAATATCCATTCTAAAGGCAATATCACCCACAAAGAAGTATTACACACATTATGAGTGTAGCAGGTATTTGGTGATCTTGAGTGTGACAGGTATTTGGTGCCCTTTGCATTTTATTGTTAAATCGGAAACCTAATGTGCCAATTAGCACACATATTTAGGGAGTGTGAGAATAACACAATTGCTTTAACAAATATGTTGACCCTTCAGGAAACACAGTTATGTGATGTAGACAAATATATACCCAATCCAGAGACACTAACCAAGAATAAAGAATCATACACATGCATCGAGAGCTTTAGTTCGTCATCACTAGTAAAGCGCCCTCAGCAAACGCACACAGGAGAAAAACAATTCAATTGCACTGAATGTATGAAGAGCTGTGGTCAGTTATCTGACCTCCAAAGACATCAACGAACACACACAGGGGAAAAACCATACCGTTGCAATGAATGTATGAAGAGCTTTAGTCAGTTAGCAAACTTCCTAGTACATCAACGGACACACACAGGGGAAAAACCATACCATTGCAATGAATGTGCAAAGAGCTTTAGTCACTTATCAAACCTCCAAAGACATCAACAAACACACACAGGGGAAAAACCATACCATTGCAATGAATGTATGAAGAGCTTTAGTCAGTTATCACACCTCCAAGGGCATCAGCGAGCACACACAGGGGAAAAGCCATACCATTGCAATGAATGTATGAAGAGCTTCAGTCAGTCATCACATCTCCAAAGACATCTTCGAACACACACTGGGGAAACATCATACCATTGCAATAAATGTGGATGTAGTTTTAGACATTCCTTAACATTAAGGAATCAACAGCAAACACACACAGGGGAAAAGCCTTCTGGGTCCAGTGAGTGTGTTAGGAGCATTAGTCGGTTATCATGTTTTCAAACAGATCAGCGACACACAGGGGTAAAACCATTCAAGTGCAGCGAATGTGGGAAGAGCTTTTGTCAATCGTCAGTCCTACTCAGACATCAGCGAACACACACAGGGGAAAAACCATACTTTTGCAGTGAATGTGGAAAGAGCTTTTGTCAGTCGTCAGTCCTACTCAGACATCAGCGAACACACACAGGGGAAAAACCATACCTTTGTAATGAGTGTGGAAAGAGCTTTAGTCAATTATCAGACCTACAGTGCCATCAGCTAACACACACTGGGGAAAAACCATACCATTGCATTGAATGTGGGAAGAGCTTCAGTCAGTCATCAGTCCTACACAGACATCAGCGAACTCACACAGGGGGAAAAACCATTCAAGTGTAATGAATGTGTGAAGAGCTTTAGTCAATTATCAATTCTGCAAAGTCATCAGCGAACAAACACAGAAAAAACCTTACCATTTTATTGAGTATAGAAGTACTTTCAGTGACTCCTCAAACCTAAGGAAGCATCAGAAAACTCCCACGGTAAAAGCCATACAAGTGCACTGAATGTATGAAAGCCTTTAGTCGATTATCAGTTCTGCACAGCCATAAGCAAAAACACACCTTCATTGAACAATTGAAATAATCCTAGAGATGTAGAGAATTTGGCAAGAATGTAAGGGCCATTATAGTGACTCAACTGTGGATGCACACAGGAGCAAACAAGTGCAGTTATTGAGAGATGAACAAATTACAGAAAATTATAACATTACAATTAAGTGGGACATTCCATTACCAGATAATAAAAAGTTGATGATGGAAGTCCCTACTTGCAGGAAAAGAGAAAAAACATAAATATTTACAGAACTATGAAAGTGTCTAGTCTTCTCTAAATGTAGGGAAAACCATGAAATTCTAGGAAACATATTGGAAGACTAGCATAAGGTGGACAAAAAAAAAGAAATATAGTTCGTTTTCATTGAGTGAAACAGTGTTCTTAAAACGTGCAAGAAACTAAATATGCAAACACATCTGATCATACTTCTGGAAAAAGCAACACTATGAACAATGCTTAGACTAACAAAGATATTTTCAGCTAGATTCGAGATTAGTGATAAAACCTGTAAATCCAAAAACACATGCACTCCCATGGAACTCTTAACCAAAAAGGCACGCATAGTTCCGCATAGCGAGCAGTGAAAGTATCCAAGTCATCCAATCAGAACGATGGTAAAGAGGCTCTATTCCAGGGGCGTGACAAGAACAAGAAGACCCAACACAAGCTGACACACAGCATGCAATTTAGGCATGCCACTAACAACATCTGTCAAAAAATATCCTAGGATAAAATCTAAATATGAGCATTGTTGTTGATCTCGACACTAAATAATACAAACAACCACTTATTGAATGCTATTCACTCATTTGTCTCTTTAATAATAAGTGCTGTTACTACCAAATGTAATGTTACTTATTTTACCAAACATAGCTCAGTATGTCTGACACAGCCTTTCTGCGTACTATTGCTGGTTTTATGCCAGCTTGTATTTCTATAAAACCTACCTTGAAGAAGCAGAAGGTGGGAATAATACTAATATTCTCAAAAATCTGAAATAAGAAATCACTTTTGGGGGTAATGACTATAAAAGATATGTGAAAACATTCATTCTCTGTAGACTGTGTGCTGTTTTATAATGTCATCACTGGCAGACGTTCATAAACTTGTGACATTTTTAAGAAAGAGTTTTGTTGCAATAGAAGATGTAGAAGGTGCTAGACAGATGCTGATAACATCACATGTAACACATCCAAATTGAATAGGTTGTAGGTGCCATTTGTATATGAACTACACAACCTGATCAAGTGGGAAATGTCTGCAATTAGCCATTCAGGAAGCAGAGGCAGGAGCAATCCATGGCAACCCCAATTATGCCTGTTTAGACAAGGCGTATAATCGAAGCAGCATGTTCGATCGTTTGTACCGTACTGGAGAGCATACTGTGCAAATGTATTTTAACATCACTTTTTATTTTATTTTTAATAACATTTCACACATTTATATTAGGCATATTCACAGTTTGCTTATAATTATTTGATGCAGTTATTATCACAGCTTTAGTTCTTGATTAGATATTTATTTTGTTTAATAACATCAAGAACAATATCCTAGTGTGTTGTCCTACCTTATTCGCGTATAAGGTGGCTACCTTTACATAGAACCAAAAGCAAAATCAAGGTTTATTTAGATCTCACGAAGGTAGAACAATAAGTCCTTAAAGTTATGAAGCTGCACACTGTAAGATGGCCCGGCCGAGAACAGGGCATCCCCCCGGAAGAGTGAGGGCTCATTAGTGAAAGTCACAGAGCTGCAGCTGTGTGTTAGTCAGGCCGAGCACAGGGCATCTCTTCAGAAGAGTGAGGGCTCATTCATGAAAGTCACAGAGCTGCAGCTGTGTGTTAGTCAGGCCGAGCACAGGGCATCTCTTCAGAAGAGCGAGGGCTCATTCATGAAAGTCACAGAGCTGCAACTGTGTGTTAGTCAGGCCGAGCACAGGGCATCTCTTCAGAAGAGCGAGGGCTCATTCATGAAAGTCACAGAGCTGCAGCTGTGTGTTAGTCAGGCCGAGCACAGGGCATCCTTCAGAAGAGTGAGGGCTCATTAATGAAAGTCACAGAGCTGCAGCTGTGTGTCAGTCAGGCCGAGCACAGGGCATCCTTCAGAAGAGTGAGGGCTCATTCATGAAAGTCACAGAGCTGCAGCTGTGTGTCAGTCAGGCCGAGCACAGGGCATCCTTCAGAAGAAGAGTGAGGGCTCATTCATGAAAGTCACAGAGCTGCAGCTGTGTGTTAGCCAGGCCGAGCACAGGGCATCTCTTCAGAAGAGCGAGGGCTCATTAATGAAAGTCACAGAGCTGCAGCTGTGTGTCAGTCAGGCCGAGCACAGGGCATCCTTCAGAAGAGTGAGGGCTCATTCATGAAAGTCACAGAGCTGCAGCTGTGTGTCAGTCAGGCCGAGCACAGAGCATCTCTTCAGAAGAGCGAGGGCTCATTCATGAAAGTCACAGAGCTGCAGCTGTGTGTTAGTCAGGCCGAGCACAGGGCATCTCTTCAGAAGAGTGAGGGCTCGTTCATGAAAGTCATAGAGCTGCAGCTGTGTGCAGTCAGGCCGAGCACAGGGCATCTCTTCAGAAGAGTGAGGGCTCGTTCATGAAAGTCACAGAGCTGCAGCTGTGTGCAGTCAGGCCGAGCACAGGGCATCTCTACAGAAGAGCGAGGGCTCATTAATGAATGTCACAGAGCTGCAGCTGTGTGTTAGTCAGGCCGAGCACTGGGCATCTCTTCAGAAGAGCGAGGGCTCATTAATGAAAGTCACAGAGCTGCAGCTGTGTGTTAGCCAGGCCGAGCACAGGGCATCCTTCAGAAGAGTGAGGGCTCATTCATGAAAGTCACAGAGCTGCAGCTGTGTGTTAGCCAGGCCGAGCACAGGGCCTCTCTTCAGAAGAGCGATGGCTCATTAATGAAAGTCACAGAGCTGCAACTGTGTGTTAGTCAGGCCAGGCACAAAGCAAACATAAGCATTTACATCTTTTGCTGAGTTGTGTAGAGGGCAGATGGATAATGGACTCCAATCTTGAAATGTCTGTTCAACGTGGGAAATGAAAAAAAACCATTGTTCCCACTAAAATATGATACAGATAAAATCAATTCTGATGCTATAAAATGCTGTGATTGATTTTACATGCTAATAAGAAATGTATGTGTTTTGTTCTCCAGTTCTTTGCAAGGTAGGGAACCCTGTCTAAAAATGAACATGATTGAATAGCATTAGAAGAGTAAGACTATGTCATTTGATAATTTATTGAAGAAAACAAATTGGCCCCACGAAGAGGGATCTAAAAATGAATCTATTTGCTTTTTTGAATGGGTAAACCAAAAAACCCTTTTTATTTTTGTGCCCAGGTTATCTTGAAAATAGCTGCAAGCTGATATGTTTATAAGGCTGGTGTGATATGCAGATACAGCAGTCACTACGCTAGATTTATGTGCGGTAGCCTGGAACGAGGTGACTTTTCGAACTTGCAAATTAAACTGTTACTTGCTGTTGAGCACCGGGATGAGCACAGCACATGTATGGAGCCTGACGTCTGTACATCTTGGCAGGTTTGGTGTTGAAGTGTTTGTGAAAAAATTACAGTCAAGAGTGTCAGCATGTGACTAAAGAAAGACAATTTCCTGGCCATATGGCTACCTTTCCTGCATAACACAGCTGGGGTTCACTGAGAATTGTCTTGTTCCTCTTGGCTGAGTGCACTAGATGTGTTCAACTAATTTAAATGATTGATTGATTGAGAAGACATCTGTCCCCAGTGTTCAGTGCTGATGGACAGAATAAAGAGGTGCACACAGTCACTGTGATGCCAAGTTGTTGTGGTGCAGAGGAAACATAACAGGGGGAAACATCATTTACCTTGCAGTCTTTACAGCAACCAGCCTTTACAGCGAGGTTGGTACCCCGCATGCGACGTTACCAGGGCGTTACTTTAGAATGCAAGTCATTACAGCGATTTGCTGTAAGGGATGCATTGTTGGACTGGTCTTGGATTTTTAAGTCCAACACCTTCCCCACTGTTGAGTAGACTGGAGATGAAATAGTAATTTATGCTATTCAAAAGTCCAGCCTCGCCTAATGCAAGTCGTTGTAACGACTTGTGTGATAAAGTAACGCATGGCAGTGCTTGGTAATGTCGCACGCGGGGGTACAGACTGCGTGGTAAAGACATGCAGGGTAAATGCATGCTGGATTCCATCACACAACCATAACAGGAAAAAAGAGAAGCAATTTGTAAGCAAATATGGACTGAGCTACGTTTGTCAATGTATTTGTACCCTTAAAATAAAAATGACATTTATTTTAAAAAGCTTGTGTGAGAGCCTACAAATATGTAATAATGTTCCTCTTAACATCAGATGAGCCAGACGTTCTGTAGTAATTGGCCGAAAGTATGAACAGACTGAAACTAGAGATGAATAGTCTACGTTTGTGAGTTTTAGGCCAAAAAGTGACTTAGTTAGATTACTAATTCCCGTCACCCATACTTTGGAAAATGCTGCTGGTACGTAGTTCTGCAGGTTTCAGTTAACTAGTGGTGTGAAAAACTATGGAATCATTTTAGTCAGTCTGAGTATCTTTGAATGTTTAATCAAATATGTAATGATTTTTAGACTTGGGATTGCATTATACTTTTGATGCTGCAGCTCCTTGGTTCCTACCAGTGTTAATGAGTTGATTGATGTTAAAATGCATATTTATTATTGATGTATTCTTCTGTAATATTGATGTATCGATTTCATGGGATATACTTTAATTCCAAATGTTGTAAGCTCCTTGTGATTTTTTATTTATGAAGAAAGAATGCGTGAAATGTATGTCCAGGGTCTTCCTCATGGAGGAGGTGTGAGGGGCCTGAAGTAATACTATTGGTCGGTCAGTCAAAACTTCAATTGGAAGCTGCAGACACAGCCAGGGCATTTCAACCTGTTGATCGCCACTTATTCGTCCTCTCTGAGAGAAATAAGCGTTCTGGTCCTGGTTCCCTGTCTCCCAAGTCCAGATGGATCGCTGGCTGAGCGAGTTCAGCACACATTTGAGAATCAAGATTTCATGGTGACCATAATAAAGGCAAGATAATCACATAGGCATTTAAAATGGGAGAAGGGAGGGTCATGCCAAGTTCTGGTGGCACCTCCAATCAAGTACATCAAACAGGAGTGCAAACATTTATACACTAATAGCCGCTTCTTTGTGAAAGAGGCCAGCAACTCCTTGACTCTCTCTCTGTCAAATCCACCCTATTCTAAACGCTCTCCGGCAGCACATGTAGAAGAATGATGGGTGAACGAACAGCAGACACTATCACAGAAACCAAACCTATTTGACACGCTCTCCGGCAGCACCTGTAGAAGACTGGCTGGTGAACAGCAGACACTCTCTCATAAACCAAACCTATTCTACGTGCTCTGCAGCAGCACCTGTAGAAGACTGACGGGTGAACAGCAGACACTCTCTCATAAACCAAACCTATTCTACGTGCTCTGCAGCAGCACCTGTAGAAGACTGGTGGGTGAACAGCAGACACTCTCTCATAAACCAAACCTATTCTACGTGCTCTGCAGCAGCACCTGTAGAAGACTGACGGGTGAACAGCAGGCACGCTCTCATAAACCAAACCTATTCTACGTGCTCTGCAGCAGCACCTGTAGAAGACTGGGGGGTGAACAGCAGACACTCTCTCATAAACCAAACCTATTCTACATGCTCTGCAGCAGCACCTGTAGAAGACTGATAGGTGAACAGCAGACACTCTCTCATAAACCAAACCTATTCTACGTGCTCTGCAGCAGCATCTGTAGAAGACTGGCTGGTGAACAGCAAACACTCTCTCATAAACTAACCTATTCTACGTGCTCTGCAGCAGCACCTGTAGAAGACTGGCTGGTGAACAGCAGACACTCTCTCATAAACCAAACCTATTCTACGTGCTCTGCAGCAGCACCTGTAGAAGACTGGCTGGTGAACAGTGGACACTCTCTCATAAACTAACCTATTCTACGTGCTCTGCAGCAGCACCTGTAGAAGACTGGCTGGTGAACAGCAGACACTCTCTCATAAACCAAACCTATTCTACGTGCTCTGCAGCAGCACCTGTAGAAGACTGACGGGTAAACAGCAGACACTCTCTCATAAACCAAACCTATTCTACGTGCTCTGCAGCAGCACCTGTAGAAGACTGCTGGGTGAACAGCAGACACTCTCTCATAAACCAAACCTATTCTACGTGCTCTGCAGCAGCACCTGTAGAAGACTGACGGGTGAACAGCAGACACTCTCTCATAAACCAAACCTATTCTACGTGCTCTGCCGCAGCACCTGTAGAAGACTGGCTGGTGAAGAGCAGACACTCTCTCATAAACCAAACCTATTCTACGTGCTCTGCAGCAGCACCTGTAGAAGACTGACGGGTGAACAGCAGACACTCTCTCATAAACCAAGCCTATTCCACGTGCTCTGCAGCAGCACCTGTAGAAGACTGGCTGGTGAACAGCAGACACTCTCATAAACCAAACCTATTCTACGTGCTCTGCAGCAGCACCTGTAGAAGACTGATGGGTGAACAGCAGACACTCTCTCATAAACCAAACCTATTCTACGTGCTCTGCAGCAGCACCTGTAGAAGACTGGCGGGTGAACAGCAGACACTCTCTCATAAACCAAACCTATTCTACGTGCTCTGCAGCAGCACCTGTAGAAGACTGGCGGGTGAACAGCAGACACTCTCTCATAAACCAAACCTACTCTACGTGCTCTGCAGCAGCACCTGTAGAAGACTGGCTGGTGAACAGCAGACACTCTCTCATAAACCAAACCTATTCTACGTGCTCTGCAGCAGCACCTGTAGAAGACTGGCTGGTGAACAGCAGACACTCTCTCATAAACCAAACCTATTCTACGTGCTCTGCAGCAGCACCTGTAGAAGACTGATGGGTGAACAGTGGACAATCTCTCATAAACCAAACCTATTCTACGTCTCTGCAGCAGCACCTGTAGAAGACTGCTGGGTGAACAGCAGACACTCTCTCATAAACCAAACCTATTCTACGTGCTCTGCAGCAGCACCTGTAGAATACTGCTGGGTGAACAGCAGACACTCTCTCATAAACCAAACCTATTCTACGTGCTCTGCAGCAGCACCTGTAGAAGACTGGTGGGTGAACAGCAGACACTCTCTCATAAACCAAACCTATTCTACGTGCTCTGCAGCAGCACCTGTAGAAGACTGACGGGTGAACAGCAGACACTCTCTCATAAACCAAACCTATTCTACGTGCTCTGCAGCAGCACCTGTAGAAGACTGACGGGTGAACAGCAGACACTCTCTCATAAACCAAACCTATTCTACGTGCTCTGCAGCAGCACCTGTAGAAGACTGCCGGGTGAACAGCAGACACTCTCTCATAAACCAAACCTATTCTACTTGCTCTGCAGCAGCACCTGTAGAAGACTGGCTGGTGAACAGCAAACACTCTCTCATAAACCAAACCTATTCTACGTGCTCTGCAGCAGCACCTGTAGAAGACTGCTGGGTGAACAGCAGACACTCTCTCATAAACCAAACCTATTCTACGTGCTCTGCAGCAGCACCTGTAGAAGACTGGGGGGTGAACAGCAAACACTCTCTCATAAACCAAACCTATTCTACGTGCTCTGCAGCAGCACCTGTAGAAGACTGGGGGGTGAACAGCAGACACTCTCTCATAAACCAAACCTATTCTACGTGCTCTGCAGCAGCACCTGTAGAAGACTGCCGGGTGAACAGCAAACACTCTCTCATAAATCAAACCTATTCTACGTGCTCTGTAGCAGCACCTGTAGAAGACTGGCTGGGTGAACAGCAAACACTCATAAACCAAACCTATTCTACGTGCTCTGCAGCAGCACCTGCAGAAGACTGACGGGTGAACAGCAGACACTCGCTCATAAATCAAACCTATTCTACGTGCTCTGCAGCAGCACCTGTAGAAGACTAGCTGGTGAACAGCAGGCACTCTCTCATAAACCAAACCTATTCTACGTGCTCTGTGGCAGCACCTGTAGAAGACTGGCTGGTGAACAGCAGGCACTCTCTCATAAACCAAACCTATTCTACGTGCTCTGCAGCAGCACCTGTAGAGGACTGGCGGGTGAACAGCAGACACTCTCTCATAAACTAAACCTATTCTACGTGCTCTGTGGCAGCACCTGTAGAAGACTGGCTGGTGAACAGCAGGCACTCTCTCATAAACCAAACCTATTCTACGTGCTCTGCAGCAGCACCTGTAGAGGACTGGCGGGTGAACAGCAGACACTCTCTCATAAACTAAACCTATTCTACGTGCTCTGCAGCAGCACCTGTAGAAGACTGGGGGGTGAATAGCAGACACTCTCTCATAAACTAAACCTATTCTACGTGCTCTGCAGCAGCACCTGTAGAAGACTGGTGGGTGAACAGTGGACAATCTCTCATAAACCAAACCTATTCTACGTGCTCTGCAGCAGCACCTGTAGAAGACTGGCTGGTGAACAGCAGACACTCTCTCATAAACCAAACCTATTCTACGTGCTCTGCAGCAGCACCTGTAGAAGACTGGTGGGTGAACAGCAGACACTCTCTCATAAACCAAACCTATTCTACGTGCTCTGCAGCAGCACTTTTAGAATACTGCTGGGTGAACAGCAGACACTCTCTCATAAACCAAACCTATTCTACGTGCTCTGCAGCAGCACCTGTAGAAGACTGGTGGGTGAACAGCAGACACTCTCTCATAAACCAAACCTATTCTACGTGCTCTGCAGCAGCACCTGTAGAAGACTGGTGGGTGAACAGCAGACACTCTCTCATAAACCAAACCTATTCTACGTGCTCTGCAGCAGCACCTGTAGAAGACTGGCGGGTGACCAGCAGGCACTCTCTCATAAACCAAACCTATTCTACGTGCTCTGCAGCAGCACCTGTAGAAGACTGGCTGGTGAACAGCAGACACTCTCTCATAAACCAAACCTATTCTACGTGCTCTGCAGCAGCACCTGTAGAGGACTGACGGGTGAACAGCAGACACTCTCTCATAAACCAAACCTATTCTACGTGCTCTGCAGCAGCACCTGTAGAAGACTGGCTGGTGAACAGCAGACACTCTCTCATAAACCAAACCTATTCTACGTCTCTGCAGCAGCACCTGTAGAAGACTGACGGATGAACAGCAGACTCTCGCTCATAAATCAAACCTATTCTACGTGCTCTGCAGCAGCACCTGTAGAAGACTGGCGGGTGAACAGCAGACACTCTCTCATAAACCAAACCTATTCTACGTGCTCTGCAGCAGCACCTGTAGAAGACTGGCTGGTGAACAGCAGACACTCTCTCACAAACCAAACCTATTCTACGTGCTCTGCAGCAGCACCTGTAGAAGACTGACGGGTGAACAGCAGACACTCTCTCATAAACCAAACCTATTCTACGTGCTCTGCAGCAGCACCTGTAGAAGACTGGGGGGTGAACAGCAGACACTCTCTCATAAACCGAACCTATTCTACGTGCTCTGCAGCAGCACCTGTAGAAGACTGACGGATGAACAGCAGACTCTCGCTCATAAATCAAACCTATTCTACGTGCTCTGCAGCAGCACCTGTAGAAGACTGACGGGTGAACAGCAGACACTCTCTCATAAACCAAACCTATTCTACGTGCTCTGCAGCAGCACCTGTAGAAGACTGATAGGTGAACAGCAGACACTCTCTCATAAACCAAACCTATTCTACGTGCTCTGCAGCAGCACCTTTAGAAGACTGGCTGGTGAACAGCAGACACTCTCTCATAAACCAAACCTATTCTACGTTCCCTGCAGCAGCACCTGTAGAAGACTGGGGGGTGAACAGCAGACACTCTCTCATAAATCAAACCTATTCTACGTGCTCTGCAGCAGCACCTGTAGAAGACTGGCTGGTGAACAGCAGACACTCTCTCATAAACCAAACCTATTCTACGTTCCCTGCAGCAGTACCTGTAGAAGACTGGGGGGTGAACAGCAGACACTCTCTCATAAACCAAACCTATTCTACGTGCTCTGCAGCAGCACCTGTAGAAGACTGGCTGGTGAACAGCACACACTCTCTCATAAACTAAACCTATTCTACGTGCTCTGCAGCAGCACCTGTAGAAGACTGGGGGGTGAACAGCAGACACTCTCTCATAAACCAAACCTATTCTACGTGCTCTGCAGCAGCACCTGTAGAAGACTGGCTGGTGAACAGCAGACACTCTCTCATAAACCAAACCTATTCTACGTGCTCTGTGGCAGCACCTGTAGAAGACTGATGGGTGAACAGCAGACACTCTCTCATAAACCAAACCTATTCTACGTGCTCTGCCGCAGCACCTGTAGAAGACTGGGGGGTGAACAGCAGACACTCTCTCATAAACCAAACCTATTCTACGTGCTCTGTGGCAGCACCTGTAGAAGACTGACGGGTGAACAGCAGACACTCTCTCATAAACCAAACCTATTCTACGTGCTCTGCCGCAGCACCTGTAGAAGACTGGGGGGTGAACAGCAGACACTCTCTCATAAACCAAACCTATTCTACGTGCTCTGCAGCAGCACCTGTAGAAGGCTGACGGGTGAACAGCAGACACTCTCTCATAAACCAAACCTATTCTACGTGCTCTGCAGCAGCACCTGTAGAAGACTGGCTGGTGAACAGTGGACACTCTCTCATAAACCAAACCTATTCTACGTGCTCTGCAGCAGCACCTGTAGAAGACTGACGGGTGAACAGCAGACACTCTCTCATAAACCAAACCTATTCTACGTGCTCTGCAGCAGCACCTGTAGAAGACTGCTGGGTAAACAGCAGGCACTCTCTCATAAACCAAACCTATTCTACGTGCTCTGCAGCAGCACCTGTAGAAGACTGGCGGGTGAACAGTGGACAATCTCTCATAAACCAAACCTATTCTACGTGCTCTGCAGCAGCACCTGTAGAAGACTGACGGGTGAACAGCAGACACTCTCTCATAAACCAAACCTATTCTACGTGCTCTGCAGCAGCACCTGTAGAAGACTGACGGGTGAACAGCAGACACTCTCTCATAAACCAAACCTATTCTACGTGCTCTGCAGCAGCACCTGTAGAAGACTGCCGGGTGAACAGCAGACACTCTCTCATAAACCAAACCTATTCTACTTGCTCTGCAGCAGCACCTGTAGAAGACTGGCTGGTGAACAGCAAACACTCTCTCATAAACCAAACCTATTCTACGTGCTCTGCAGCAGCACCTGTAGAAGACTGCTGGGTGAACAGCAGACACTCTCTCATAAACCAAACCTATTCTACGTGCTCTGCAGCAGCACCTGTAGAAGACTGGGGGGTGAACAGCAAACACTCTCTCATAAACCAAACCTATTCTACGTGCTCTGCAGCAGCACCTGTAGAAGACTGGGGGGTGAACAGCAGACACTCTCTCATAAACCAAACCTATTCTACGTGCTCTGCAGCAGCACCTGTAGAAGACTGCCGGGTGAACAGCAAACACTCTCTCATAAATCAAACCTATTCTACGTGCTCTGTAGCAGCACCTGTAGAAGACTGGCTGGGTGAACAGCAAACACTCATAAACCAAACCTATTCTACGTGCTCTGCAGCAGCACCTGCAGAAGACTGACGGGTGAACAGCAGACACTCGCTCATAAATCAAACCTATTCTACGTGCTCTGCAGCAGCACCTGTAGAAGACTAGCTGGTGAACAGCAGGCACTCTCTCATAAACCAAACCTATTCTACGTGCTCTGTGGCAGCACCTGTAGAAGACTGGCTGGTGAACAGCAGGCACTCTCTCATAAACCAAACCTATTCTACGTGCTCTGCAGCAGCACCTGTAGAGGACTGGCGGGTGAACAGCAGACACTCTCTCATAAACTAAACCTATTCTACGTGCTCTGTGGCAGCACCTGTAGAAGACTGGCTGGTGAACAGCAGGCACTCTCTCATAAACCAAACCTATTCTACGTGCTCTGCAGCAGCACCTGTAGAGGACTGGCGGGTGAACAGCAGACACTCTCTCATAAACTAAACCTATTCTACGTGCTCTGCAGCAGCACCTGTAGAAGACTGGGGGGTGAATAGCAGACACTCTCTCATAAACTAAACCTATTCTACGTGCTCTGCAGCAGCACCTGTAGAAGACTGGTGGGTGAACAGTGGACAATCTCTCATAAACCAAACCTATTCTACGTGCTCTGCAGCAGCACCTGTAGAAGACTGGCTGGTGAACAGCAGACACTCTCTCATAAACCAAACCTATTCTACGTGCTCTGCAGCAGCACCTGTAGAAGACTGGTGGGTGAACAGCAGACACTCTCTCATAAACCAAACCTATTCTACGTGCTCTGCAGCAGCACTTTTAGAATACTGCTGGGTGAACAGCAGACACTCTCTCATAAACCAAACCTATTCTACGTGCTCTGCAGCAGCACCTGTAGAAGACTGGTGGGTGAACAGCAGACACTCTCTCATAAACCAAACCTATTCTACGTGCTCTGCAGCAGCACCTGTAGAAGACTGGTGGGTGAACAGCAGACACTCTCTCATAAACCAAACCTATTCTACGTGCTCTGCAGCAGCACCTGTAGAAGACTGGCGGGTGACCAGCAGGCACTCTCTCATAAACCAAACCTATTCTACGTGCTCTGCAGCAGCACCTGTAGAAGACTGGCTGGTGAACAGCAGACACTCTCTCATAAACCAAACCTATTCTACGTGCTCTGCAGCAGCACCTGTAGAGGACTGACGGGTGAACAGCAGACACTCTCTCATAAACCAAACCTATTCTACGTGCTCTGCAGCAGCTCCTGTAGAAGACTGGCTGGTGAACAGCAGACACTCTCTCATAAACCAAACCTATTCTACGTCTCTGCAGCAGCACCTGTAGAAGACTGACGGATGAACAGCAGACTCTCGCTCATAAATCAAACCTATTCTACGTGCTCTGCAGCAGCACCTGTAGAAGACTGGCGGGTGAACAGCAGACACTCTCTCATAAACCAAACCTATTCTACGTGCTCTGCAGCAGCACCTGTAGAAGACTGGCTGGTGAACAGCAGACACTCTCTCACAAACCAAACCTATTCTACGTGCTCTGCAGCAGCACCTGTAGAAGACTGACGGGTGAACAGCAGACACTCTCTCATAAACCAAACCTATTCTACGTGCTCTGCAGCAGCACCTGTAGAAGACTGGGGGGTGAACAGCAGACACTCTCTCATAAACCGAACCTATTCTACGTGCTCTGCAGCAGCACCTGTAGAAGACTGACGGATGAACAGCAGACTCTCGCTCATAAATCAAACCTATTCTACGTGCTCTGCAGCAGCACCTGTAGAAGACTGACGGGTCAACAGCAGACACTCTCTCATAAACCAAACCTATTCTACGTGCTCTGCAGCAGCACCTGTAGAAGACTGATAGGTGAACAGCAGACACTCTCTCATAAACCAAACCTATTCTACGTGCTCTGCAGCAGCACCTTTAGAAGACTGGCTGGTGAACAGCAGACACTCTCTCATAAACCAAACCTATTCTACGTTCCCTGCAGCAGCACCTGTAGAAGACTGGGGGGTGAACAGCAGACACTCTCTCATAAATCAAACCTATTCTACGTGCTCTGCAGCAGCACCTGTAGAAGACTGGCTGGTGAACAGCAGACACTCTCTCATAAACCAAACCTATTCTACGTTCCCTGCAGCAGTACCTGTAGAAGACTGGGGGGTGAACAGCAGACACTCTCTCATAAACCAAACCTATTCTACGTGCTCTGCAGCAGCACCTGTAGAAGACTGGCTGGTGAACAGCACACACTCTCTCATAAACTAAACCTATTCTACGTGCTCTGCAGCAGCACCTGTAGAAGACTGGGGGGTGAACAGCAGACACTCTCTCATAAACCAAACCTATTCTACGTGCTCTGCAGCAGCACCTGTAGAAGACTGGCTGGTGAACAGCAGACACTCTCTCATAAACCAAACCTATTCTACGTGCTCTGTGGCAGCACCTGTAGAAGACTGACGGGTGAACAGCAGACACTCTCTCATAAACCAAACCTATTCTACGTGCTCTGCCGCAGCACCTGTAGAAGACTGGGGGGTGAACAGCAGACACTCTCTCATAAACCAAACCTATTCTACGTGCTCTGTGGCAGCACCTGTAGAAGACTGACGGGTGAACAGCAGACACTCTCTCATAAACCAAACCTATTCTACGTGCTCTGCCGCAGCACCTGTAGAAGACTGGGGGGTGAACAGCAGACACTCTCTCATAAACCAAACCTATTCTACGTGCTCTGCAGCAGCACCTGTAGAAGGCTGACGGGTGAACAGCAGACACTCTCTCATAAACCAAACCTATTCTACGTGCTCTGCAGCAGCACCTGTAGAAGACTGGCTGGTGAACAGTGGACACTCTCTCATAAACCAAACCTATTCTACGTGCTCTGCAGCAGCACCTGTAGAAGACTGACGGGTGAACAGCAGACACTCTCTCATAAACCAAACCTATTCTACGTGCTCTGCAGCAGCACCTGTAGAAGACTGCTGGGTAAACAGCAGGCACTCTCTCATAAACCAAACCTATTCTACGTGCTCTGCAGCAGCACCTGTAGAAGACTGGCGGGTGAACAGTGGACAATCTCTCATAAACCAAACCTATTCTACGTGCTCTGCAGCAGCACCTGTAGAAGACTGACGGGTGAACAGCAGACACTCTCTCATAAACCAAACCTATTCTACGTGCTCTGCAGCAGCACCTGTAGAAGACTGGCGGGTGAACAGTGGACAATCTCTCATAAACCAAACCTATTCTACGTGCTCTGCAGCAGCACCTGTAGAAGACTGGTGGGTGAACAGTGGATACTCTCTCATAAACTAAACCTATTCTACGTCTCTGCAGCAGCACCTGTAGAAGACTGGCTGGTGAACAGCAGACACTCTCTCATAAACCAAACCTATTCTACGTGCTCTGCAGCAGCACCTGTAGAGGACTGATGGGTGAACAGCAGACACTCTCTCACAAACCAAACCTATTCTACGTGCTCTGCAGCAGCACCTGTAGAAGACTGGCTGGTGAACAGCAGACACTCTCTCATAAACCAAACCTATTCTACGTGCTCTGCAGCAGCACCTGTAGAAGACTGGTGGGTGAACAGCAGACACTCTCTCATAAACCAAACCTATTCTACGTGCTCTGCAGCAGCACCTGTAGAAGACTGGCTGGTGAACAGCAGACACTCTCTCATAAACCAAACCTATTCTACGTGCTCTGCAGCAGCACCTGTAGAAGACTGACGGGTGAACAGCAGACACTCTCTCATAAACCAAACCTATTCTACGTGCTCTGCAGCAGCACCTGTAGAAGACTGGGGGGTGAACAGCAGACACTCTCTCATAAACCAAACCTATTCTACGTGCTCTGCAGCAGCACCTGTAGAAGACTGGCCGGGTGAACAGCAAACACTCATAAACCAAACCTATTCTACATGCTCTGCAGCAGCACCTGTAGAAGACTGATAGGTGAACAGCAGACACTCTCTCATAAACCAAACCTATTCTACGTGCTCTGCAGCAGCACCTGTAGAAGACTGACGGGTGAACAGCAGACACTCTCTCATAAACCAAACCTATTCTACGTGCTCTGCAGCAGCACCTGTAGAAGACTGACGGATGAACAGCAGACTCTCGCTCATAAATCAAACCGATTCTACGTGCTCTGCAGCAGCACCTGTAGAAGACTGACGGGTGAACAGCAGACACTCTCTCATAAACCAAACCTATTCTACGTGCTCTGCAGCAGCACCTGTAGAAGACTGATAGGTGAACAGCAGACACTCTCTCATAAACCAAACCTATTCTACGTGCTCTGCAGCAGCACTTTTAGAATACTGCTGGGTGAACAGCAGACACTCTCTCATAAACCAAACCTATTCTACGTGCTCTGCAGCAGCACCTGTAGAAGACTGGGGGATGAACAGCAGACACTCTCTCATAAACCAAACCTATTCTACGTTCCCTGCAGCAGCACCTGTAGAAGACTGGGGGGTGAACAGCAGACACTCTCTCATAAACCAAACCTATTCTACGTGCTCTGCAGCAGCACCTGTAGAAGACTGCTGGGTGAACAGCAGACACTGTCTCATAAACCAAACCTATTCTACGTGCTCTGCAGCAGCACCTGTAGAAGACTGGGGGATGAACAGCAGACACTCTCTCATAAACCAAACCTATTCTACGTTCCCTGCAGCAGCACCTGTAGAAGACTGGCGGGTGACCAGCAGGCACTCTCTCATAAACCAAACCTATTCTACGTGCTCTGCAGCAGCACCTGTAGAAGACTGGCTGGTGAACAGCAGACACTCTCTCATAAACCAAACCTATTCTACGTGCTCTGTGGCAGCACCTGTAGAAGACTGACGGGTGAACAGCAGACACTCTCTCATAAACCAAACCTATTCTACGTGCTCTGCAGCAGCACCTGTAGAAGACTGACGGGTGAACAGCAGACACTCTCTCATAAACCAAACCTATTCTACGTGCTCTGCAGCAGAACCTGTAGAAGACTGCCGGGTGAACAGCAGACACTCTCTCATAAACCAAACCTATTCTACTTGCTCTGCAGCAGCACCTGTAGAAGACTGGCTGGTGAACAGCAAACACTCTCTCATAAACCAAACCTATTCTACGTGCTCTGCAGCAGCACCTGTAGAAGACTGCTGGGTGAACAGCAGACACTCTCTCATAAACCAAACCTATTCTACGTGCTCTGCAGCAGCACCTGTAGAAGACTGGGGGGTGAACAGCAAACACTCTCTCATAAACCAAACCTATTCTACGTGCTCTGCAGCAGCACCTGTAGAAGACTGGGGGGTGAACAGCAGACACTCTCTCATAAACCAAACCTATTCTACGTGCTCTGCAGCAGCACCTGTAGAAGACTGATAGGTGAACAGCAGACACTCTCTCATAAACCAAACCTATTCTACGTGCTCTGCAGCAGCACCTTTAGAAGACTGGCTGGTGAACAGCAGGCACTCTCTCATAAACCAAACCTATTCTACGTTCCCTGCAGCAGCACCTGTAGAAGACTGGCTGGTGAACAGCACACACTCTCTCATAAACTAAACCTATTCTACGTGCTCTGCAGCAGCACCTGTAGAAGACTGGCTGGTGAACAGCAGACACTCTCTCATAAACCAAACCTATTCTACGTGCTCTGCAGCAGCACCTGTAGAAGACTGGCGGGTGAACAGCGGACACTCTCTCATAAACCAAACCTATTCTACGTGCTCTGCAGCAGCACCTGTAGAAGACTGGCTGGTGAACAGCAGACACTCTCTCATTAACCAAACCTATTCTACGTGCTCTGCAGCAGCACCTGTAGAAGACTGGCTGGTGAACAGAAGACACTCTCTCATAAACCAAACCTATTCTACGTTCCCTGCAGCAGCACCTGTAGAAGACTGGGGGGTGAACAGCAGACACTCTCTCATAAACCAAACCTATTCTACGTTCCCTGCAGCAGCACCTGTAGAAGACTGGCGGGTGACCAGCAGGCACTCTCTCATAAACCAAACCTATTCTACGTGCTCTGCAGCAGCACCTGTAGAAGACTGGCTGGTGAACAGCAGACACTCTCTCATAAACCAAACCTATTCTACGTGCTCTGTGGCAGCACCTGTAGAAGACTGACGGGTGAACAGCAGACACTCTCTCATAAACCAAACCTATTCTACGTGCTCTGCAGCAGCACCTGTAGAAGACTGGCGGGTGACCAGCAGGCACTCTCTCATAAACCAAACCTATTCTACGTGCTCTGCAGCAGCACCTGTAGAAGACTGGCTGGTGAACAGCAGACACTCTCTCATAAACCAAACCTATTCTACGTGCTCTGTGGCAGCACCTGTAGAAGACTGACGGGTGAACAGCAGACACTCTCTCATAAACCAAACCTATTCTACGTGCTCTGCAGCAGCACCTGTAGAAGACTGGCGGGTGAACAGCAAACACTCTCTCATAAACCAAACCTATTCTACGTGCTCTGCAGCAGCACCTGTAGAAGACTGGGGAGTGAACAGCAGACACTCTCTCATAAACCAAACCTATTCTACGTGCTCTGCAGCAGCACCTGTAGAAGACTGATAGGTGAACAGCAGACACTCTCTCATAAACCAAACCTATTCTACGTGCTCTGTGGCAGCACCTGTAGAAGACTGACGGGTGAACAGCAGACACTCTCTCATAAACCAAACCTATTCTACGTGCTCTGCAGCAGAACCTGTAGAAGACTGCCGGGTGAACAGCAGACACTCTCTCATAAACCAAACCTATTCTACTTGCTCTGCAGCAGCACCTGTAGAAGACTGGCTGGTGAACAGCAAACACTCTCTCATAAACCAAACCTATTCTACGTGCTCTGCAGCAGCACCTGTAGAAGACTGCTGGGTGAACAGCAGACACTCTCTCATAAACCAAACCTATTCTACGTGCTCTGCAGCAGCACCTGTAGAAGACTGGGGGGTGAACAGCAAACACTCTCTCATAAACCAAACCTATTCTACGTGCTCTGCAGCAGCACCTGTAGAAGACTGGGGGGTGAACAGCAGACACTCTCTCATAAACCAAACCTATTCTACGTGCTCTGCAGCAGCACCTGTAGAAGACTGATAGGTGAACAGCAGACACTCTCTCATAAACCAAACCTATTCTACGTGCTCTGCAGCAGCACCTTTAGAAGACTGGCTGGTGAACAGCAGACACTCTCTCATAAACCAAACCTATTCTACGTTCCCTGCAGCAGCACCTGTAGAAGACTGGGGGGTGAACAGCAGACACTCTCTCATAAATCAAACCTATTCTACGTGCTCTGCAGCAGCACCTGTAGAAGACTGGCTGGTGAACAGCAGACACTCTCTCATAAACCAAACCTATTCTACGTTCCCTGCAGCAGCACCTGTAGAAGACTGGGGGGTGAACAGCAGACACTCTCTCATAAACCAAACCTATTCTACGTGCTCTGCAGCAGCACCTGTAGAAGACTGGCTGGTGAACAGCACACACTCTCTCATAAACTAAACCTATTCTACGTGCTCTGCAGCAGCACCTGTAGAAGACTGGCTGGTGAACAGCAGACACTCTCTCATAAACCAAACCTATTCTACGTGCTCTGCAGCAGCACCTGTAGAAGACTGGCGGGTGAACAGCGGACACTCTCTCATAAACCAAACCTATTCTACGTGCTCTGCAGCAGCACCTGTAGAAGACTGGCTGGTGAACAGCAGACACTCTCTCATTAACCAAACCTATTCTACGTGCTCTGCAGCAGCACCTGTAGAAGACTGGCTGGTGAACAGAAGACACTCTCTCATAAACCAAACCTATTCTACGTGCTCTACAGCAGCACCTGTAGAAGACTGACGGGTGAACAGCAGACACTCTCTCATTAACCAAACCTATTCTACGTGCTCTGCAGCAGCACCTGTAGAAGACTGGCTGGTGAACAGTGGACACTCTCTCATAAACCAAACCTATTCTACGTGCTCTGCAGCAGCACCTGTAGAAGACTGACGGGTGAACAGCAGACACTCTCTCATAAACCAAACCTATTCTACGTGCTCTGCAGCAGCACCTGTAGAAGACTGCTGGGTGAACAGCAGACACTCTCTCACAAACCAAACCTAATCTATGTGCTCTGCAGCAGCACCTGTAGAAGGCTGACGGGTGAACAGCAGACACTCTCTCATAAACCAAACCTATTCTACGTGCTCTGCAGCAGCACCTGTAGAAGACTGGCGGGTGAACAGTGGACAATCTCTCATAAACCAAACCTATTCTACGTGCTCTGCAGCAGCACCTGTAGAGGACTGGCTGGTGAACAGCAGACACTCTCTCATAAACCAAACCTATTCTACGTGCTCTGCAGCAGCACCTGTAGAGGACTGATGGGTGAACAGCAGACACTCTCTCACAAACCAAACCTATTCTACGTGCTCTGCAGCAGCACCTGTAGAAGACTGGCGGGTGAACAGCAGACACTCTCTCATAAACCAAACCTATTCTACGTGCTCTGCAGCAGCACCTGTAGAAGACTGGCTGGTGAACAGCAGACACTCTCTCATAAACCAAACCTATTCTACGTGCTCTGCAGCAGCACCTGTAAAAGACTGACGGGTGAACAGCAGACACTCTCTCATAAACCAAACCCATTCTACGTGCTCTGCAGCAGCACCTGTAGAAGACTGACGGATGAACAGCAGACACTCTCTCATAAACCAAACCTATTCTACGTTCCCTGCAGCAGCACCTGTAGAAGACTGGCGGGTGACCAGCAGGCACTCTCTCATAAACCAAACCTATTCTACGTGCTCTGCGGCAGCACCTGTAGAAGACTGGCTGGTGAACAGCAGACACTCTCTCATAAACCAAACCTATTCTACGTGCTCTGCAGCAGCACCTGTAGAAGACTGACGGGTGAACAGCAGACACTCTCTCATAAACCAAACCTATTCTACGTGCTCTGCAGCAGAACCTGTAGAAGACTGCCGGGTGAACAGCAGACACTCTCTCATAAACCAAACCTATTCTACTTGCTCTGCAGCAGCACCTGTAGAAGACTGGCTGGTGAACAGCAAACACTCTCTCATAAACCAAACCTATTCTACGTGCTCTGCAGCAGCACCTGTAGAAGACTGCTGGGTGAACAGCAGACACTCTCTCATAAACCAAACCTATTCTACGTGCTCTGCAGCAGCACCTGTAGAAGACTGGGGGGTGAACAGCAAACACTCTCTCATAAACCAAACCTATTCTACGTGCTCTGCAGCAGCACCCGTAGAAGACTGGGGGGTGAACAGCAGACACTCTCTCATAAACCAAACCTATTCTACGTGCTCTGCAGCAGCACCTGTAGAAGACTGATAGGTGAACAGCAGACACTCTCTCATAAACCAAACCTATTCTACGTGCTCTGCAGCAGCACCTTTAGAAGACTGGCTGGTGAACAGCAGACACTCTCTCATAAACCAAACCTATTCTACGTTCCCTGCAGCAGCACCTGTAGAAGACTGGGGGGTGAACAGCAGACACTCTCTCATAAATCAAACCTATTCTACGTGCTCTGCAGCAGCACCTGTAGAAGACTGGCTGGTGAACAGCAGACACTCTCTCATAAACCAAACCTATTCTACGTTCCCTGCAGCAGCACCTGTAGAAGACTGGGGGGTGAACAGCAGACACTCTCTCATAAACCAAACCTATTCTACGTGCTCTGCAGCAGCACCTGTAGAAGACTGGCTGGTGAACAGCACACACTCTCTCATAAACTAAACCTATTCTACGTGCTCTGCAGCAGCACCTGTAGAAGACTGGCTGGTGAACAGCAGACACTCTCTCATAAACCAAACCTATTCTACGTGCTCTGCAGCAGCACCTGTAGAAGACTGGCGGGTGAACAGCGGACACTCTCTCATAAACCAAACCTATTCTACGTGCTCTGCAGCAGCACCTGTAGAAGACTGGCTGGTGAACAGAAGACACTCTCTCATAAACCAAACCTATTCTACGTGCTCTACAGCAGCACCTGTAGAAGACTGACGGGTGAACAGCAGACACTCTCTCATTAACCAAACCTATTCTACGTGCTCTGCAGCAGCACCTGTAGAAGACTGGCTGGTGAACAGTGGACACTCTCTCATAAACCAAACCTATTCTACGTGCTCTGCAGCAGCACCTGTAGAAGACTGACGGGTGAACAGCAGACACTCTCTCATAAACCAAACCTATTCTACGTGCTCTGCAGCAGCACCTGTAGAAGACTGCTGGGTGAACAGCAGACACTCTCTCACAAACCAAACCTATTCTACGTGCTCTGCAGCAGCACCTGTAGAAGGCTGACGGGTGAACAGCAGACACTCTCTCATAAACCAAACCTATTCTACGTGCTCTGCAGCAGCACCTGTAGAAGACTGGCGGGTGAACAGTGGACAATCTCTCATAAACCAAACCTATTCTACGTGCTCTGCAGCAGCACCTGTAGAAGACTGGCTGGTGAACAGCAGACACTCTCTCATAAACCAAACCTATTCTACGTGCTCTGCAGCAGCACCTGTAGAGGACTGATGGGTGAACAGCAGACACTCTCTCACAAACCAAACCTATTCTACGTGCTCTGCAGCAGCACCTGTAGAAGACTGGCGGGTGAACAGCAGACACTCTCTCATAAACCAAACCTATTCTACGTGCTCTGCAGCAGCACCTGTAGAAGACTGGCTGGTGAACAGCAGACACTCTCTCATAAACCAAACCTATTCTACGTGCTCTGCAGCAGCACCTGTAGAAGACTGACGGGTGAACAGCAGACACTCTCTCATAAACCAAACCCATTCTACGTGCTCTGCAGCAGCACCTGTAGAAGACTGACGGGTGAACAGCAGACACTCTCTCATAAACCAAACCTATTCTACGTGCTCTGCAGCAGCACCTGTAGAAGACTGGCTGGTGAACAGCAGACACTCTCTCATAAACCAAACCTATTCTACGTGCTCTGCAGCAGCACCTGTAGAAGACTGACGGGTGAACAGCAGACACTCTCTCATAAACCAAACCTATTCTACGTGCTCTGCAGCAGCACCTGTAGAAGACTGGGGGGTGAACAGCAGACACTCTCTCATAAACCAAACCTATTCTACGTGCTCTGCAGCAGCACCTGTAGAAGACTGGCTGGGTGAACAGCAAACACTCATAAACCAAACCTATTCTACGTGCTCTGCAGCAGCACCTGTAGAAGACTGATAGGTGAACAGCAGACACTCTCTCATAAACCAAACCTATTCTACGTGCTCTGCAGCAGCACCTGTAGAAGACTGACGGGTGAACAGCAGACACTCTCTCATAAACCAAACCTATTCTACGTGCTCTGCAGCAGCACCTGTAGAAGACTGACGGATGAACAGCAGACTCTCGCTCATAAATCAAACCTATTCTACGTGCTCTGCAATAGCACCTGTAGAAGACTGATGGGTGAACAGCAGACACTCTCTCATAAACCAAACCTATTCTACGTGCTCTGCAGCAGCACCTGTAGAAGACTGATAGGTGAACAGCAGACACTCTCTCATAAACCAAACCTATTCTACGTGCTCTCCAGCAGCACTTTTAGAATACTGCTGGGTGAACAGCAGACACTCTCTCATAAACCAAACATATTCTACGTGCTCTGCAGCAGCACCTGTAGAAGACTGGGGGATGAACAGCAGACACTCTCTCATAAACCAAACCTATTCTACGTTCCCTGCAGCAGCACCTGTAGAAGACTGGGGGGTGAACAGCAGACACTCTCTCATAAACCAAACCTATTCTACGTGCTCTGCAGCAGCACCTGTAGAAGACTGGCGGGTGAACAGCAGGCACTCTCTCATAAACCAAACCTATTCTACGTGCTCTGCAGCAGCACCTGTAGAAGACTGGCTGGTGAACAGCAGACACTCTCACATAAACCAAACCTATTCTACGTGCTCTGTGGCAGCACCTGTAGAAGACTGACGGGTGAAAAGCAGACACTCTCTCATAAACCAAACCTATTCTACGTGCTCTGCAGCAGCACCTGTAGAAGACTGGCGGGTGAACAGCAGGCACTCTCTCATAAACCAAACCTATTCTACGTGCTCTGCAGCAGCACCTGTAGAAGACTGGCTGGTGAACAGCAAACACTCTCTCATAAACCAAACCTATTCCACGTGCTCTGCAGCAGCACCTGTAGAAGACTGGCTGGTGAACAGCAGACACTCTCTCATAAACCAAACCTATTCTACGTGCTCTGCAGCAGCACCTGTAGAAGACTGCTGGGTGAACAGCAGACACTCTCTCACAAACCAAACCTATTCTACGTGCTCTGCAGCAGCACCTGTAGAAGACTGGTGGGTGAACAGCAGACACTCTCTCATAAACCAAACCTATTCTACGTGCTCTGCAGCAGCACCTGTAGAAGACTGGCTGGTGAACAGTGGACACTCTCTCATAAACCAAACCTATTCTACGTGCTCTGCAGCAGCACCTGTAGAAGACTGACGGGTGAACAGCAGACACTCTCTCATAAACCAAACCTATTCTACGTGCTCTGCAGCAGCACCTGTAGAAGACTGCTGGGTGAACAGCAGACACTCTCTCACAAACCAAACCTATTCTACGTGCTCTGCAGCAGCACCTGTAGAAGGCTGACGGGTGAACAGCAGACACTCTCTCATAAACCAAACCTATTCTACGTGCTCTGCAGCAGCACCTGTAGAAGACTGGCGGGTGAACAGTGGACAATCTCTCATAAACCAAACCTATTCTACGTGCTCTGCAGCAGCACCTGTAGAAGACTGGCTGGTGAACAGCAGACACTCTCTCATAAACCAAACCTATTCTACGTGCTCTGCAGCAGCACCTGTAGAGGACTGATGGGTGAACAGCAGACACTCTCTCACAAACCAAACCTATTCTACATGCTCTGCAGCAGCACCTGTAGAAGACTGGCGGGTGAACAGCAGACACTCTCTCATAAACCAAACCTATTCTACGTGCTCTACAGCAGCACCTGTAGAAGACTGGCTGGTGAACAGCAGACACTCTCTCATAAACCAAACCTATTCTACGTGCTCTGCAGCAGCACCTGTAGAAGACTGACGGGTGAACAGCAGACACTCTCTCATAAACCAAACCTATTCTACGTGCTCTGCAGCAGCACCTGTAGAAGACTGGGGGGTGAACAGCAGACACTCTCTCATAAACCAAACCTATTCTACGTGCTCTGCAGCAGCACCTGTAGAAGACTGGCTGGGTGAACAGCAAACACTCATAAACCAAACCTATTCTACGTGCTCTGCAGCAGCACCTGTAGAAGACTGATAGGTGAACAGCAGACACTCTCTCATAAACCAAACCTATTCTACGTGCTCTGCAGCAGCACCTGTAGAAGACTGACGGGTGAACAGCAGACACTCTCTCATAAACCAAACCTATTCTACGTGCTCTGCAGCAGCACCTGTAGAAGACTGACGGATGAACAGCAGACTCTCGCTCATAAATCAAACCTATTCTACGTGCTCTGCAGCAGCACCTGTAGAAGACTGACGGGTGAACAGCAGACACTCTCTCATAAACCAAACCTATTCTACGTGCTCTGCAGCAGCACCTGTAGAAGACTGATAGGTGAACAGCAGACACTCTCTCATAAACCAAACCTATTCTATGTGCTCTGCAGCAGCACCTGTAGAAGACTGACGGGTGAACAGCAGACACTCTCTCATAAACCAAACCTATTCTACGTGCTCTGCAGCAGCACCTGTAGAAGACTGGCGGGTGAACAGCAGACACTCTCTCATAAACCAAACCTATTCTATGTGCTCTCCAGCAGCACTTTTAGAATACTGCTGGGTGAACAGCAGACACTCTCTCATAAACCAAACATATTCTACGTGCTCTGCAGCAGCACCTGTAGAAGACTGGGGGATGAACAGCAGACACTCTCTCATAAACCAAACCTATTCTACGTTCCCTGCAGCAGCACCTGTAGAAGACTGGGGGGTGAACAGCAGACACTCTCTCATAAACCAAACCTATTCTACGTGCTCTGCAGCAGCACCTGTAGAAGACTGCTGGGTGAACAGCAGACACTCTCTCATAAACCAAACCTATTCTACGTGCTCTGCAGCAGCACCTGTAGAAGACTGGCGGGTGAACAGTGGACAATCTCTCATAAACCAAACCTATTCTACGTGCTCTGCAGCAGCACCTGTAGAAGACTGACGGGTGAACAGCAGACACTCTCTCATAAACCAAACCTATTCTACGTGCTCTGCAGCAGCACCTGTAGAAGACTGCTGGGTGAAAAGCAGACACTCTCTCATAAACCAAACCTATTCTACGTGCTCTGCAGCAGCACCTGTAGAAGGCTGACGGGTGAACAGCAGACACTCTCTCATAAACCAAACCTATTCTACGTGCTCTGCAGCAGCACCTGTAGAAGACTGGCGGGTGAACAGTGGACAATCTCTCATAAACTAACCTATTCTACGTGCTCTGCAGCAGCACCTGTAGAAGACTGGCTGGTGAACAGCAGACACTCTCTCATAAACCAAACCTATTCTACGTGCTCTGCAGCAGCACCTGTAGAAGACTGGCTGGTGAACAGCAGACACTCTCTCATAAACCAAACCTATTCTACGTGCTCTGCAGCAGCACCTGTAGAAGACTGACGGGTGAACAGCAGACACTCTCTCATAAACCAAACCTATTCTACGTGCTCTGCAGCAGCACCTGTAGAAGACTGGGGGGTGAACAGCAGACACTCTCTCATAAACCAAACCTATTCTACGTGCTCTGCAGCAGCACCTGTAGAAGACTGGCTGGGTGAACAGCAAACACTCATAAACCAAACCTATTCTACGTGCTCTGCAGCAGCACCTGTAGAAGACTGACGGGTGAACAGCAGACACTCTCTCATAAACCAAACCTATTCTACGTGCTCTGCAGCAGCACCTGTAGAAGACTGACGGATGAACAGCAGACTCTCGCTCATAAATCAAACCTATTCTACGTGCTCTGCAGCAGCACCTGTAGAAGACTGACGGGTGAACAGCAGACACTCTCTCATAAACCAAACCTATTCTACGTGCTCTGCAGCAGCACCTGTAGAAGACTGATAGGTGAACAGCAGACACTCTCTCATAAACCAAACCTATTCTACGTGCTCTGCAGCAGCACCTGTAGAAGACTGGCGGGTGAACAGCAGACACTCTCTCATAAACCAAACCTATTCTACGTGCTCTCCAGCAGCACTTTTAGAATACTGCTGGGTGAACAGCAGACACTCTCTCATAAACCAAACATATTCTACGTGCTCTGCAGCAGCACCTGTAGAAGACTGGGGGATGAACAGCAGACACTCTCTCATAAACCAAACCTATTCTACGTTCCCTGCAGCAGCACCTGTAGAAGACTGGGGGGTGAACAGCAGACACTCTCTCATAAACCAAACCTATTCTACGTGCTCTGCAGCAGCACCTGTAGAAGACTGCTGGGTGAACAGCAGACACTCTCTCATAAACCAAACCTATTCTACGTGCTCTGCAGCAGCACCTGTAGAAGACTGGCGGGTGAACAGCAGGCACTCTCTCATAAACCAAACCTATTCTACGTGCTCTGCAGCAGCACCTGTAGAAGACTGGCTGGTGAACAGCAGACACTCTCTCATAAACCAAACCTATTCTACGTGCTCTGCGGCAGCACCTGTAGAAGACTGACGGGTGAAAAGCAGACACTCTCTCATAAACCAAACCTATTCTACGTGCTCTGCAGCAGCACCTGTAGAAGACTGGCTGGTGAACAGCAAACACTCTCTCATAAACCAAACCTATTCCACGTGCTCTGCAGCAGCACCTGTAGAAGACTGGCTGGTGAACAGCAAACACTCTCTCATAAACTAACCTATTCTACGTGCTCTGCAGCAGCACCTGTAGAAGACTGGCTGGTGAACAGCAGACACTCTCTCATAAACCAAACCTATTCTACGTGCTCTGCAGCAGCACCTGTAGAAGACTGACGGGTGAACAGCAGACACTCTCTCATAAACCAAACCTATTCTACGTGCTCTGCAGCAGCACCTGTAGAAGACTGGTGGGTGAACAGCAGACACTCTCTCATAAACCAAACCTATTCTACGTGCTCTGCAGCAGCACCTGTAGAAGACTGGGGGGTGAACAGCAGACACTCTCTCATAAACCAAACCTATTCTACGTGCTCTGCAGCAGCACCTGTAGAAGACTGGCGGGTGAACAGCAGGCACTCTCTCATAAACCAAACCTATTCTACGTGCTCTCCAGCAGCACCTGTAGAAGACTGGGGGATGAACAGCAGACACTCTCTCATAAACCAAACCTATTCTACGTTCCCTGCAGCAGCACCTGTAGAGGACTGGCGGGTGAACAGCAGACACTCTCTCATAAACTAAACCTATTCTACGTGCTCTGCAGCAGCACCTGTAGAAGACTGGGGGGTGAACAGCAGACACTCTCTCATAAACTAAACCTATTGTACGTGCTCTGCAGCAGCACCTGTAGAAGACTGGTGGGTGAAAAGCAGACACTCTCTCATAAACCAAACCTATTCTACGTGCTCTGCAGCAGCACCTGTAGAAGACTGACGGGTGAACAGCAGACACTCTCTCATAAACCAAACCTATTCTACGTGCTCTGCAGCAGCACCTGTAGAAGACTGATAGGTGAACAGCAGACACTCTCTCATAAACCAAACCTATTCTACGTGCTCTGCAGCAGCACCTGTAGAAGACTGCTGGGTGAACAGCAGACACTCTCTCATAAACCAAACCTATTCTACGTGCTCTGCAGCAGCACCTGTAGAAGACTGCTGGGTGAACAGCAGACACTCTCTCATAAACCAAACCTATTCTACGTGCTCTGCAGCAGCACCTGTAGAAGACTGCTGGGTGAACAGCAGACACTCTCTCATAAACCAAACCTATTCTACGTGCTCTGCAGCAGCACCTGTAGAAGACTGGTGGGTGAACAGCAGACACTCTCTCATAAACCAAACCTATTCTACGTGCTCTGCAGCAGCACCTGTAGAAGACTGCTGGGTGAACAGCAGACACTCTCTCATAAACCAAACCTATTCTACGTGCTCTGCAGCAGCACCTGTAGAAGACTGGTGGGTGAACAGCAGACACTCTCTCATAAACCAAACCTATTCTACGTGCTCTGCAGCAGCACCTGTAGAATACTGGCTGGTGAACAGCAGGCACTCTCTCATAAACCAAACCTATTCTACGTGCTCTGCAGCAGCACCTGTAGAAGACTGGCGGGTGAACAGCAGGCACTCTCTCATAAACCAAACCTATTCTACGTGCTCTGCAGCAGCACTTTTAGAATACTGCTGGGTGAACAGCAGACACTCTCTCATAAACCAAACCTATTCTACGTGCTCTGCAGCAGCACCTGTAGAAGACTGACGGGTGAACAGCAGACACTCTCTCATAAACCAAACCTATTCTACGTTCTCTGCAGCAGCACCTGTAGAAGACTGACGGGTGAACAGCAGACACTCTTTCATAAACCAAACCTATTCTACGTGCTCTGCAGCAGCACCTGTAGAAGACTGGGGGGTGAACAGCAAACACTCTCTCATAAACCAAACCTATTCTACGTTCCCTGCAGCAGCACCTGTAGAAGACTGGGGGGTGAACAGCAGACACTCTCTCATAAACCAAACCTATTCTACGTGCTCTGCAGCAGCACCTGTAGAAGACTGGCTGGTGAACAGCAGGCACTCTCTCATAAACCAAACCTATTCTACGTGCTCTGCAGCAGCACCTGTAGAAGACTGGCGGGTGAACAGCAGACACTCTCTCATAAACCAAACCTATTCTACGTGCTCTGCAGCAGCACCTGTAGAAGACTGCTGGGTGAACAGCAGACACTCTCTCATAAACCAAACCTATTCTACGTGCTCTGCAGCAGCACCTGTAGAAGACTGACGGGTGAACAGCAGGCACTCTCTCATAAACCAAACCTATTCTATGTGCTCTGCAGCAGCACCTGTAGAAGACTGGGGGGTGAACAGCAGGCACTCTCTCATAAACCAAACCTATTCTACTTGCTCTGCAGCAGCACCTGTAGAAGACTGACGGGTGAACAGCAGACACTCTCTCATAAACCAAACCTATTCTACGTGCTCTGCAGCAGCACCTGTAGAAGACTGGCGGGTGAACAGCAGGCACTCTCTCATAAACCAAACCTATTCTACGTGCTCTGCAGCAGCACCTGTAGAAGACTGGTGAGTGAACAGCAGACACTCTCTCATAAACCAAACCTATTCTACGTGCTCTGCAGCAGCACCTGTAGAAGACTAGCGGGTGAACAGCAGACACTCTCTCATAAACCAAACCTATTCTACGTGCTCTGCAGCAGCACCTGTAGAAGACTGGCGGGTGAACAGCAGACACTCTCTCATAAACCAAACCTATTCTACGTTCTCTGCAGCAGCACCTGTAGAAGACTGACGGGTGAACAGCAGACACTCTCTCATAAACCAAACCTATTCTACGTGCTCTGCAGCAGCACCTGTAGAAGACTGGGGGGTGAACAGCAAACACTCTCTCATAAACCAAACCTATTCTACGTTCCCTGCAGCAGCACCTGTAGAAGACTGACGGGTGAACAGCAGACACTCTCTCATAAACCAAACCTATTCTACGTGCTCTGCAGCAGCACCTGTAGAAGACTGGCGGGTGAACAGCAGACACTCTCTCATAAACCAAACCTATTCTACGTGCTCTGCAGCAGCACCTGTAGAAGACTGCTGGGTGAACAGCAGACACTCTCTCATAAACCAAACCTATTCTACGTGCTCTGCAGCAGCACCTGTAGAAGACTGGCTGGTGAACAGCAGACACTCTCTCATAAACCAAACCTATTCTACATGCTCTGCAGCAGCACCTGTAGAAGACTGGTGGGTGAACAGTGGACAATCTCTCATAAACCAAACCTATTCTACGTCTCTGCAGCAGCACCTGTAGAAGACTGCTGGGTGAACAGCAGACACTCTCTCATAAACCAAACCTATTCTACGTGCTCTGCAGCAGCACCTGTAGAATACTGCTGGGTGAACAGCAGACACTCTCTCATAAACCAAACCTATTCTACGTGCTCTGCAGCAGCACCTGTAGAAGACTGGTGGGTGAACAGCAGACACTCTCTCATAAACCAAACCTATTCTACGTGCTCTGCAGCAGCACCTGTAGAAGACTGGGGGGTGAACAGCAGGCACTCTCTCATAAACCAAACCTATTCTACGTGCTCGGCAGCAGCACCTGTAGAAGACTGCTGGGTGAACAGCAGACACTCTCTCATAAACCAAACCTATTCTACGTGCTCTGCAGCAGCACCTGTAGAAGACTGGGGGGTGAACAGCAGACACTCTCTCATAAACTAAACCTATTCTACGTGCTCTGTAGCAGCACCTGTAGAAGACTGGGGGGTGAACAGCAGACAATATAACAAACCCAGCTTTATTCTACATCCTCCCCCAGCAGCAAATGTAGAAGTCTGATGGGTGAGTATAAGGCACTAATAAACCTACCTCTTTCACACACTCACTAGCAGCACCTGTAGATGGCTGGTGGGTAAGCACCAAACACTCTATCACAAACCCAACCTATTCTGCACCCCCTCTAGCATCACCTGTAGAAGAGTAGCAGGCAGCAAATACAACAGAACTAGGACTGCTGATAGAGCCCAATCCCGTGCCACCAGCGGCTTTTTCTATAGATCCACCAGGGCTAGTTCGGTCCCATGTGTGAGCAGAAACTATTCCAGTTCCTGTCCAGAAGTGCTTAGCGCAGGCGACGGACAAGCCTTGTTCTGGAAGGACAAGACCGCTGGGTGCTTATATCTAGAGGTGACTAGACCCCCACAAAGTAATTTATTGATAGTCTACATATCACTAGTACATCAGTTGGTGTTAGACTCTTCAAGGTGGAAGAGCAACATTCCCTAGATTGATACAGCTTTAACTGACCCAAGGAAACTATCCAAACATCACACATTGGTTTCCTCTAGTTCTTCCTGTAGGCCATTACCTGGTTGTCCTTTAGAGGGATCAGCAATCATGTTTCCAATATGGTAGATGTTCCAGCAGAAATATTGGTGTCACTTATCTGAGGAGTCTAGGCTTACTTCAGGTGATAGGCTTGGACGAGTTATGACTAGGATGACCAGATAATGATATGTAAAAGCAAAGTGCAAGAATGGAAAAGAGATGTCTCAGTTACGTGGAACGATGTGGGCACCCTCCATATGATAGTAATTTTACACAACAAAAAAGAGTTATTATGTTCATACAGAATTAATATTTGCATATAAGTAGAACAGGTTGAATCAGGAATACCACAAAATATTGTGACAAGCTGTGCCAAGATTTGACTGAATAAGAATCTATAGCTCTTACTAAACAAAAGTGTACAACCAAACAGTCTGCTTGCATGGCTTTCATTGTTTGTGTTTAATGTATTGTCAAAACAATGAACACAAGTATTGTAAGGGTAGGAGACGATAGGAAAACAAAATTGATTAGGCAGATATGACCGAGAGGAGTCCAGAGAGATATAGTAGCATCCTATGTGGCAGCATGGTATTGAAGTACCAGGATGTGATGCATAGACCCCTGAAAGATGAACGCGTGAGAGAAAGAAACCCTCTGATCAAGCTACCCAACTCCTTCACTTGACCCCTCCATGGGCATAAACTGGAGGTTTGGCAAGAGCAAAGAAACCTTTGGGGGTAGGTGTCCGACACTTTCCCTTTCCCCCTCCATGCAATTAGTTGGATGAAATAATAACTGGAGGGAACCCCAGCCCTATTCTCTGTTTCCTTTCCTGCCTGCGCCCATGGGATGAGTTGTGGGCATAAGACCTGCAGACCCTTTTTCTTCTACCCTCATATGAAAGCTCCATAGGGAATCGCAATGGGTGTTGGACAGTCTACATGTCGAGAGCCCCCACCAAAATAGACCCCTGGCCACACTGTATACCAATAATCTGGTAAACCCATAGGCCAATACTTAGAGGAGGGGGTGGGACTCTAAGGAGGACGGAATGAAGTCCTTTACGAAGCAAGGTACCTTTGTTACCAATCTACAGAACCAACTGTAGGACCCTAGCATAACATGAATGCTGAATAGTGGCTATTCTTCATCTATGGCACGAGGAGGAGCATAAGCACATAAACAAATCCTATGTCCAGAGTATGAAAAATACTGAGGAAAAGTTTGAATATCAAATTAGCCACCTTAGAAACAGGGTTAGGGCATGCACTTCAGCTGTTCTGCCCTCCTTCTATTTATTCCCGCAGATCACTGAACCTCAAGAGAGGAAAGAGAGCGAGGATACAAGGGAAGAACATTTGGTGTGAATCGGAATAATTAGGTGATCCACTAGTTCTGGATTTCACCTTGTTATGTTTGCTGTAACTGGGGACCTTGGTCCTGGTTCGCTTTGCTTACTGGTGACTAACATTTAGCTACCAGTAGTGATTACATGTATTTTTTTCCCAACAGAAAGTCTAAGTAGGTCCTTCCACCTCAGCCCTCTCATGGAGCGTTTAGGGTAGAAATACAGGGTAAGAGTTGGTTTTCAACCACTTTTTTAACGGTATGAGTATACGTTGCACCTGCCACGTGTCTCATAAAGACCACTTCACACCACCACGCGCGCTATAGGTATGAATCGGGATGGATGATGTTTATAAACTATTTTGTTTACATACTCACACAGTTTAGTTTGTATGTTTTTTGTTTATTTTCCTTTCTCTACAGAGTTACTCTCAGAGGTACTACACCAAGACGGAAATCTCCATTTAGATAGGATATTTTTTAACCACTAGTCCCTCTCCCCTGATCTAGCGACAGGATTCCCTTCCATTATCACTAGTTATTAGGAAGTGGGCACACAGGGTACATACAACCCCCCCCTTTTTTTAAGGTCCTGAAGAATGCTACGTACCTTTCGGGGACACCGCAGCAGAAACATGTCGACCACATTTAATACGGTGAAGGGAGAATAAGATCCAATATCACCGTTCACTTAGTTTTTAACCACCATACATTTACCATTGGAATAAACATAGCACATGGACTAATGTAATGTTTTTTAAATCACTTATCACTCCCCCAGTGCCATCACTTAGATTTAGAAGTGCATCCCTGTCTCCAGGTGTATGCCCGCCCTCTATCAAACCAAGTTTTTAGAGGGCGAGGACAGCCGATGATGAAGCATGACACCGGGCTGTGTGTGAGGCCAGGCCGTAACTTTTTATGAGATGCCCCCATTGGTAGTGCATCTCTACAGAACTCTGTAGACACACATAGGAATTGCTTCAAGGGGTAGCCCACGTTTGTGTATTCAAGAACATTTGTTGGACATATCCCCTATGCTGGCTGCTGGGAATGGGGCACAACTGGAGTTGCCTCTCAAAGTGGACAGCACCTGCGGATCCGCCAACGGCTGGTGGACAAAGAGATAATGTGCAAGCGAGCAGTGTGCTTGACTGCACTACAATGGCCAGTCTGGAAGCTGATTCTACTACTGAGGATCGGTCTCGAGCTGTAGGAACCAGAAAGAGTGAAGTCCTATGATCACTCTTAAAAAAGTAAGATAAACCTAAGGGTGACTGTCTAGATGGCTTCACTTTTCTCAAGTAGTGCTGATGACATGGGCCTGTCTCCTTCAGCTCTGTACCCTCTAAAGAACTGCCCAGCAGCCAGGAGAATAGGCTCCCCTCAGCATCAGTACTTTTTGGTTTCAGTGGATTATGGCACCAGGTATCAAGAGGCGGAGCATAACCGCGGAGGTGAGAGTTAGAACTTTCGTACAATAGACTGTAATTTCTGACCAGGGAACCAATTTCACACGGTCTCATATGACAGATGTGATAGCAAGCTGGTGTGATATATATGTTATTTAATGCACAGCATCCAAAATCTAAGAGGTTAGTGGAGAGGTTTAACATGACCCTTAAAAGCATAAGGTGAGCTTTTTCAGAGAACTTCAGGAGCAAGTGGGATCTTCTCCTGTCATGTCCCTTATTCGATAACTAGGAGAATCCAGATAAAGGCATGGATATCAATCACTTTGAATTAAGGTGGTTATGTTACGTTATTGTATTAGTATTTCTAGAGCGCAAATGGTTACTGTGAGAAGTTGCCTGGTATATGATGTCCACTATTCTAGTGGGCACCTTGCACCAGTCCAAACAACCCTTATTGATGGTAAGTTGTAAAGTCAACCTTATAGAAAGCTATCCTAGTGGTAGCTGTGGAGAGCAGCCTTCAGGCTAAGACTTAGAGGCGAGTTAAGCAAGTTGTTTTACCAATAATAATCTCTTGAATGATCAAAGGAACACACCACACAAGGTATATATCAAATATATATGTATTTAATCTAAACACAACCCCTCTGTTTTTTTTATGAGGTCAGAGGTAAAAAGTACAATACAAGGAACTTAATTAGCATACAATAAGTTGCACAGTATACGTTATGCCCTAGGGGCCTCACAAACCGTATACTAAAATAGTGGTTTAAGAATCACGTGAGAGTTAGAAAGCAGGCCTAGGGCCTGTAGAACCGCTGGGGCTACCTAGAACCACCAAAGGTTAGGATGTAGGAGGCCCACGGGGGACGCGTGCAGTGTCTAAACACAGCCGCGGATCACCTTGACTTTCTATGGAGAACGAACAAGTTACAATATTAAAGATTAAGGACACTTCTAGGTTAACTACGATGGAACCCTTTTAGACGTAGTCACTTTGAGAGTCAAGACCCACGGGAGCACCGGAGTACTCGTGTTACCTCACCCAGGGAAGCCGGTTGCATAGGTGTCTTTTGGTGTCGGGTTACGTCGATGATTCCTATGGAGAGCTCGGAAGAAATGCTGCAGGCGACCAGAGGAAAAGTGTCCGGGTGGATCCAAGGGTGGATCGAAGATCTGAAGAACCTGAAAGCAGAGGAGACAGAGTCTAGGTCACTTGCCCGTGACCAGGATGGCGATGGGAAGATGCCAACCAATGTTGGGTGTTTTCAGGTGAAAGAGGTGAAGCTTGACTCTTCAGCCACGAGGACCAGGAGGTGTCGATGATGATCAAGAGCTGGATTCGAGCTGTCCCACAAAGGATGTCAAGTGCTGCAGTGAAAGAATCCGTATTGGATCCAACAAGCCTTGGCAACAGCAACCCACAGAAGATGTCGAGATTGGCTTCGGTTCAGACCAGCAAGGCCTGGTGGACTCCTCCTTTGGAGAAGAGTCAGAACACGTCTGGGGCAACCAGGAAAGCTCAAGAATTCAAAGATTGTCCTTTGTGGGGCCTCGCTATCCAAGGGACTAGGAACTGCAAAGGAGCCTCAAGCTGAAATGCAGAAAGCGGGCCCACGGGACACTTGTGGAGTGTAGGCCTCTCAGCTTTGGTGCAAAAGGTGTTCGGGCAGGGGCTTCAAATACCTCAATGCACAACTTCGGGATACCTCATGAAGTAGGTGCAGTTACAAAAATGCAGGATGTCCAGGAGTTCCGGTCCCACGTCTCTCGTGTCAGCTACGGGCCTCAGCTTTGCTGGGATCTCGGGTCAGCTTCAGAGATGTCTGGAAGTCTATGTCCCGTGTCGCAGATTCTCCAGGATCCGACGGGAGCCTCGAAAATGCAGACCGGCAAAGATGCTTCTTGGTGCCTGTTTGAACAGGATGGTCACTCCTTGACCACAAGGGAGATTCTTCCGTCTTCCAGTCGATATGGAATGTCGAAGGTCCAGGATATATGTTGCAGAGCTTCGTCCAGGGTAATCTAAAGTCCTAGTGACTGGGTTCCTATTCTTATAGTAAGTTTAGGGGTTGGACTAACTCTAGGGTCCCACCTATGGGAGGACCTGGGGTGGGGGTGGTTACACCCCTTCCCCTTTGTCCAGTTTCATGCCAGATCTGGGGCAGAGTGCCCCAGCAACCGGTTTGAACTGGGAAATGCATGGAGCACCTTGTGTGCCCCAGGCAGTGTCTCAAAAGCATTCACTGAATGCAACCCACCCTGCCCCAATACACTAAAGTATGTCTGGGCAGGTGCTACCACCTCCATGGACAGGAAACCTATTGTCCAAGCCTCCCCTGCCGGAGTTTCGTCCAGCAGCAGAAGGTCAGACTCGTGTCTGTGGCAGCAGCATCCATTTTGTGATGCTGAGGCACTGTTAAACTTTAACCGGGTATACCAATGCGTACATGTCTTTTTCCTCTAGAAGGGTTAAATGCTACCCGCGCTGAAAGAACTGGCGGGGGGGGGGTAATATTCCAAAGTGTTTGACACCTTACACAACATGTTTTGATAAAGCCAAACCAAAGTTAGCATTAATTGCAAGGATTATAATGCACTTAGGAGTACATGGTATGGCTTTATCATAGAACAGCTATAAGGGGATGGTTCCGAAAGCTGCAGAGGGTCTCAGCTCATGCTAGGGCACCCTCTCACACAAAACCAAGCACTCTGGCTTTAGGATTGTCAAGGCCTGCCATTGGAGTGACTTATAGGTTGATATGTGTCTATATAAATATAGGTTGTCATGTGAGTAAGGCTCCTCGGAGCCGAAACGTCATGCGGCTGAATTTGCACTAATAAACCATCAGCACTTACCTGGTCTGTGTCCGTGCTATCCCTTTCTGTGCGAGAGTTTGGCGCTGTTAGATCTGGGGGTCTCTAATTGGCAGAGGTAAGTACCTTAGACCAAGTAGGGACCCTTGCTTCTAGTCAGGGTGAAGGAATACACACAGTAGATAACCCCTGCTCCCCCTCTAGGTAGCTTGGCGCAAGCAGGTAGGCTTATCTCCAAGGCAATGTGTATAATAAATGCACTTAACACAAACAATGATCCCCCCATCCACCACAAACTGAGACCACACAGGTAAGTATATTTATAAAAATATAACTTTATCTATTTGCAGCAATTATAAATCAACGATACACAATGGTTGCTTCTTTATGAAGGGATGCACTTAATCTTGATGGTTACTAGTAATCAGGAAGTTCTTGTATACAAAAATAGTCTCTAGTCTCTGAAATCAGTATAGAAAAATAATGCTACTGACTTATTTCAACTTAGCTCTCCAACTGCTTTGTTACCGTAATGCCAGCGTGTTATAGGCTCAAGAATCAGCCCTTCGAAATACTGCGCCAAACAATGCGAGCACTTTTCCCCCAATGGCTTCAGGCGCACCGCGCGGAACAGAGAAGACTCGCTCCCAGCCCCGGCCGGTCCCAGCAGCCCTCCGCCTGCTCTTAAATCCTCGGGGAGCGGCGGGGAGCTAGCTCGGCGATCCGAGCAGGGACAGACAGGCCAGGGGCCGGGGGCACTCACGGCGCTCCCTCGGCGAGGTCGGGTCGATCTTCCCCGGCTTCGGCGTTCACCACGCGGCTCTCGGTGAGGATGACGCCATGGACCAATCTGGTCGTGGCGTTCTTGGCAAGCCTCCACACACGCCCGGGAGTCAGCCAATGGCAGTGCGGCTCCCGGGGCAGGCCTGCGATGACGCGTCCTTGGCAACCAACCACAACGCGGCCTCAGCGATGACGCTACGGCGCACAGTCCAATCCCGTCGCGGCGTTAGTGAGGGGGCTCGGCTCTCTCCTCCAATCAGAGAGCAGCGGGCTCGATCTTCACTGCGTCGGTACCTGCAAGTTACGGGGCACTTCGTAGGGTGTTTCCTGACCCCGGGCCGCGGTGGTGAAACTGCGCACAGGTTGCTTCATTGCGCCCTGCACTGGGAAGGCCCACAAACCTTCGGTCTCCACAAAATACGTGTCGATGAACACGTCGACCTTACAGCACGGCACAGCAGCTGGTGGGTAGGCAATACACAGCGCGGCGCTCTCAAGCCAAACAGAGGGCAGCCAGCGCTCCACACGGGCAGATGATCGATGGTCTAGGCAAACAGCTCACGATCTCTGCAGCACACAGCAGGGCTTTGTAGTCTTTGGTAACCTTTCTGTCCCTGAGTTACCAAACAGGAGGCCAGCTCTTCCCAGGCCCTTGGAGATTCAGTTTAGGAGACACAGCACACAGCAAAGTCTCTGGAGATCTAGTAAGCAGGGTCACAGGACACAGCAAAGTCTCTCTTCTCCTCAGCTTCAGTTGGTCAGCAGAACAGGTCAGCCATTAGAGCACACAGCAAGGCAATCTTCCTTCAGTTCTCCAGCAGTCCTTCTTCCAGCAGAGGTTCCTCTTGATTGTAGAATCTGATTTTCTGTTGTCAGGGGTCCTTCTCTTATACCCCTAAAAGTCTTTGAAGTTCTTTGAAGTCTTTGTGCAAGTGGGCCCTGAGCCCGGTCTAAACCAGTTCTGGGTGTTGCTGGGCCACTGGGGTTTTCCTGGCTTCCTTCTTTCTTTCAGTATCAGGGACAGAGGTGACAGTCGCCCAGCGGGAGGTGGAGCCAGCATTGTGGTCAGGCAGGCACAGCCCTAGTCACTCCCAGGTGCTATCTCCTCAAACTTCCTTGGCAGCAGATGCAGCCTTCCATCCACGGGCTGACTCAGACAACCTCCTGGGGCTCTGCAGCCCCTGTCACCCTCAAACCAGACAGTCAATCCACAAACAGTCCCAGGCACACAGAAAGGTTAGACAAGAGAACAGCCACTTTCTAAAAGTACTATTCTCAAACACAGAATTTAAAAACAACCATTCCTAAAAGATGTGTAATTAAATTCTGAGTTCAGGGATATCAATCACTTATGTCCCATCTTGTTCCTATGGGAAGATAGGCTGGTATCCATTGGGACCAGCCTCCCCCATGTTAATCTATGGAGCAAGATAACCTTGCTGCAGTGAGCACACAAAGTGGCTGCTGCTCACTACCAGAGCATGTTACCTGCACTAGTACATGCTCCACCTTACCCATGCACTGCACCCTGCCCAGGGGGGTACCTTGAGCCTTCCATAGGGGTGATTGATGTGCATAGACAGGGAAGGGTTAGGCCCAGCCAGTGGGGACACTGGCCAGGCGGACATGGCAGTCCACTGACTGCACACAGGCCCTGCGCTGGCAGGCCTGAGACACCATTTTAGGGCTACTCCTGTGGGTGGCGGAATCTGCGCTGCAGGTCCACTAGCAGCATCTGTCATCACCAGCCCTGGCACACACAGTGCACTTTACTAGGGACTTCATGGTGATACAAATATGCCAATCAGGTATACCCAATCAATATGACAATTTACATAGGGAGCACTTACACTCTGGCACTGATCAGCAGTTGCAGAGTGTCCAAAGCATCTAAACCAGCAAAAGCGAAATCCAGCACCGCATCAAAAATACAGGAGGCAGAGGCCAAAAGATGGGGGAAAAACCACGCCAAGGGTGTCAGGTCTAACAGGCATGCTGGGTGGAGATGCGGTATTCTGGATATATATATATTACCTACTGGCGGTCGCCAGTAGGTATATATAGTTAGGATTTTTTCTCTATGGGATTTTTGAAAATTCTATGTCTAATAACTTTGGCGTTTGTGGACGGATTAGGCTGAAATATTCAGGAAAATGGAACATTTTGTTTCTGAGCAGCCCCTGACAATTTGGGGGGGTTTCATCAAGGGGGGGGCCGAGAAAAAAGGGGGTCCCAAAACGCGTTTTTTCCATGTTAATTTCCATAGGGCGGTTGGCCTCACTTTTAGCTCGAACGGCTGAATGGATTTGCACGAAACTTGGCAAAATTGTAGGGACTGTTAGCCCGATGTGCCTTTGCTAGGTCTCAATATATGTGCTCCAGTGGATTTTGAGTAATTTAGGTTCAAAAAAAGATATATATCTGGGCGGAGCCTAACCACACATCTGATCTGATTGGCTGTCAGCACTTCATCCAAGAAGTGTTGGCAGCCATCTTGGGACCAATATACATGATAGCACCTCATTAAAAAGCATTGTAGTTAATAGAGGGTTTTAGGACTTTAGTTACATTATAAATCATTTGTTGATGGTACCATACTCGTTTTAGGAATTGTGGTGGGTTCTAAGGTGATTTTACCATGTGAAAAAACCTTCTGCTGTGATATCATGAATATTGTTTGAAAGAAAACTAATATCTCATGATTTTCCCACAGTGGTTTGGTAGGGGATCTATAAGCTAAACTGAAAGCATATTTTCTGTAAATTCACATTATCTTTCCCAGTCATGTGAAAATGAAGTCTGACATTCTCAGTAAAACATGTACATCCAACAAGGACAGAGACTGTCAGTTGATTCCTTTGTGTTCTACTGCAGCCTCCTAGAGTGTTCTAAAGAACAACTAGAGCGCTAACAGTCCTACTTATTACAAAGGTATGGCACACCTGAAGCCATCTTGATTGGAATAAAGTGGTAACTCTTAAAACATTTAATTTAAAAAGAAACAACATGAGGGGGTATATTTTGCCATAGAAAGTATGATTAGTGCTGCAGAATGAAAAATTAGGGCACATTTTGAGTGACTTCTCAAATCCTTTTCTATTTCATTAAAACATTCTGACATGCAGTCTCCCAAAATGGCCACCAGAGACAAAAGAGCCCAAATGTAGCCCAAATATCACCCAGATGTAGCCCAAGTATAGCCCAATGACAGAATGTCCCAGAGTGTTCTAAAGAACAACTAGAGCGCTAACAGTCCTACTTATTACAAATGTATAGCACACCTGGAGCCATCGTGATGGGAATAAAGTGGTAACTCTTAAAACATTTAATTTAAAAAGGAACAAAATGAGGGGGTGTATTATGCAATAGAAGGTATTATTAGTGCTGCAGAAAGACAAAATTAGGGCACATTTTGAGTAACTTTTCAAATCCTCTTCTATTTCATTAAAACAATTCTGACATGCAGTCTCCCAAAATGGCCACCAGAGACAAAAGAGCCAAAATGTAGCCCAAATATCACCCAGATGTAGCCCAAGTATAGCCCAATGACAGAATGTCCCAGAGTGTTCTAAAGAACAACTAGAGCGCTAACAGTCCTACTTATTACAAAGGTATGGCACACCTGAAGCCATCTTGATTGGAATAAAGTGGTAACTCTTAAAACATTTAATTTAAAAAGGAACAAAATGAGGGGGTATATTTTGCCATATGAATTATGATTAGTGCTGGAGAAAGAAAAATTAGGGCACATTTTGAGTGACTTCTCAAACCCTCTTCAATTTCATTAAAAAATTCTGACATACAGTCTCCCAAGATGGCCACCAGAGACAAAAGAGCCTAAATGTAGCCCAAATATCACCCAGATGTACCCCAAGTATAGCCCAATGACAGAATGTCCCAGAGTGTTCTAAAGAACAACTAGAGCGCTAACAGTCTTACTTATGACAAAAGTATGGCACACCAGAAGCCATCTTGATTGGAATGAAGTGGTAAGTCTGAAAACACTCAATTTAAAAAGGAACAACATGAGGGGGTTAATTTTGCCATAGAAAGTATGATTAGTGCTTCAGAAAGAAAAATTAGGGATCATTTTGAGTGACTTCTCAAATCCTCTTCTATTTCATTAAAAAAATTCTGACATGCAGACTGAAACATGCACTTTGAATACCAGCAGCAGACGTCCCTGGTGAGCAGTAGCTTTACTACAGTGATCTAATGTGCAACTAGAGTGCTAACATTCAGAATTTATGGCAAACGTGTGACACATCTGAATGTCTTCTTGATGGAACCAAAGTAAACAAGCATTGAAAATGCAATAGATCTCGCCCTCGTTTAAGTTAAAGCCATTCTGTTTGTAATGAGGTGGCTTTTTAGCTTTGCTTTTATTAGTGTTTTTTCAACTTTCATGTAAATAACATGCATCTGTATGCATATAAGTATATGTATGCATGCATTTATGTTTGTATTTATATAGATATACAGATGATATATGTTTATATATGTATGTATATATATATATTCACTGAAAAAACCATAGGCTATAGACCATATATAGTTAGGAATTAGCATTTACAAATTCTTGAAAATTCACTGAAAAAACCATAGGTTATAGACCATATATAGTTAGGAATTAGCATTTACAAAACCTTGAAAATTCACTGAAAAAACCATAGGTTATAGACCATATATAGTTAGGAATTCGCATTTACAAAACCTTATTTTACTCACACAAAACCATTGAAATTCCATATATAGTTAGTTGCACTAACTATATATCGCGCACCCGCAATCCACTGCTGATGATGTCACATATTACATCATTCATGACATGGTCAGTGCACACTCGCTTATGCGAATTAAATTACCCCTGTGGGTTGGTGACAGTCATTATGTTGAAGAATTCTGTTCTGCTTTGTAGTTGCCAAACATCGAACAACCTGCCTCCCAAACGCCGACATCCAAGTAGAAATCGGCAGGGCCCGCAACCAGCAGTGGGCGTCTCTCCGCGGCTGGCAAAGCCGCTAATATCAAACACACAAGGTTAGCCCCAAGGAGAGATACCACAGGCAGAATGGATAGTTCGTTTTCTTTATTACCATTCAGCAACTTGCAACAGGGCTTCAGCATTGACCAGCAACACCTCAGTACATCGCCAAACGCGTTTCAGGAACACTTTTTCCCTTCGTCAGTGGCGGGTGCAGTGAGCAGCAAGCAGATTTGTAACGCACACGATGTTTTAAAAGAACTAGCCCTTTCTGGGCGTAGCCATCTTCACGGCCTCTTGGTCCCTGTAGTCCGTTAAAGTTTTACCCATGTGGGTCCGCTTCGTGCACACGGCTACAGCCCGAACCGCTGAACGGAATTACACCAAACTTGGCAAAATGGTAGGGACTGGTATGCAGATGTGCCTTTTATATATTTGGTGAAAATCCCTCCAGTAGTTCCTGAGAAAATCAAAAGAGAAAATATATATATATAGCAGCTTTAAGGGTCCTACATGTCAACCGCCTCAAGCCCCACTTGAAAAGGTCCGAAGTGGGCATGTTGTTGGCAACTGATGATGGAATGGAGGAGGAGTCTGAGCCTCTTCCTGACCTCTTAGTGGCCTCTGAGAAAGATGGGTCAGTGGATGGAGTTAACCTCTCACCCACCCTGACCCCTGAGCAACAGGAAGACTGCCGCCAATTGCTGGGGCAGTTTCCAGATCTGTTCTCCCTGGTTCCTAGTGTCACAGATTGGTGCGTCCATGATGTGGACACAGGAGACAGCTTACCTGTGAAGCATAAAGCTTACAGAGTGGCTGACAGGGTCAGGGCCTGCATCAAGGAGGAGGTCTCCAAGATGCTTGCTCTTGGGGTGGTTGAGTCTTCCAGCAGTCCTTGGTCCAGCCCCGTGGTCTTGGTCCCAAAGGCTGCTGCGCCGGGAGCCACACCTGAACTCCGGTTCTGTGTGGACTACAGAGGACTCAATTCAGTCACCAAGACTGACGCGCACCCTATCCCCAGAGCTGATGAGCTCATTGACCGGCTAGGGGCTGCCCGGTTCTTCAGCACGTTTGATTTAACGTCTGGGTACTGGCAGATCGCCTTGACCGATGGGGCAAAGGAGAGGTCAGCATTCTCTACACCAGATGGGCATTTCCGGTTTCGGGTTATGCCATTTGGAATGAAGAATGCCCCTGCCACCTTTCAGAGATTGGTCAACCAGGTGTTGGCTGGGCTGGATGAGTTCAGTGCCGCCTACCTGGATGACATCGCGGTGTTCAGTGGTACCTGGCCAGAACACCTGCGACACCTCTGGGAAGTGTTGATGGCCCTGCGCAAGGCAGGCCTCACAATCAAGGCAAGCAAGTGCCAGATTGGGCAGGGTTCAGTAGTGTACTTGGGACACCAAGTGGGGAGTGGCAAGGTGGCCCCCTTGCAACCCAAAATTGAGACCATCCTGGCTTGGGAACCCCCAAGACCCAGACTGCAGTGAGAGCCTTCCTGGGGCTCACTGGGTATTACAGGAGGTTTGTCAAGGGCTATGGCACTATCGTGACCCCCTTGACAGAGCTGACTTCTAAGAAGCAGCCCAGGAATGTGATTTGGACTGACACCTGTCAGAAGGCTTTTGACACCCTGAAGACTGCCATATGCACGGCGCCCGTGCTCCTGGCTCCTGATTTCTCCAAGAAATTCATAGTGCAAACAGACGCTTCAGAGCATGGTGTAGGGGCTGTTCTCTCACAGATGACTGAGGAGGGCTGGGACCAACCTGTAGCCTTCATCAGTAGGAGGTTACTTCCCCGGGAAAGTAGGTGGAGTGCAATAGAGCGAGAAGCATTTGCTGTGGTCTGGGCACTGAAGAAGCTAAGACCCTACTTGTTTGGGTCTCACTTCCGGGTTCAGACAGACCACAGGCCGCTCAGATGGTTGATGCAAATGAGGGGAGAGAACCCAAAACTGTTGAGGTGGTCCATCTCCCTACAGGGTATGGACTTCACGGTGGAACACCGCCCTGGCACAGATCACGCCAATGCTGACGTTCTGTCCAGATTTTTCCGCCTTAGTGATGTGGAACTCCCTGGGGAAGGGTAGTTCCCCCCACATTTCAGCTGGAGGGGACACGTGTTAGACCTGGCACCTTGGCATGAGTTTCCCTTCCACTTTTTGCTGTCGTGCCTCAGATGTTTTGCTGGTGTCCGCTACTCAGGGCACTGCGCCACGGCCAACCCGTGCCGCAGTGCAAGTGCTCCCTACTGAAAATTGTACATGTGATTGATGTTCATGATTGGTTCATTGGATTTACTGTCAGTCCCCAGTAAAGTGCACCAGGAGTGCCAGGGCTTGTGAATGCCAATACTGCTAGTGGGCCTGCAGCGCTGGTTGCACCACCCACAGAAGCAGCCTTAAAATGTGTCTAAGGTCTGCCATTGCCGAACCTGCGTGCAGTCTGGTACTGTCATGCTGGCTGGGCAAGTGCACACACTTGCCAGCCCCTAAACCTTCCCTTAACTTCAAATTAGTCACCCCTATGGTAGGCCTGAGGGCAGGGTGCATTGTAAGTGTAAGGTAGAACATGCCCTGATGTGTGTGGCATGTTCTAATAGTGAATTACTGCCAAATTCGTTTTTCACTGTGTAAGGCTACCTGCTCCCTTTAGGCCAAGATGGGCTGCTGGAATTATTACATCCTATAATCCCAGCAGGCTCAGGGAACACAGTAGAAATTAATGTTTAGTATGCCTGAACTCAGAATAATAAAATATTTCTTTTAGTAAAGTTTATTTCAATATCCTGTGTTTGCAAATGCTACTTTTAGAAAGTTAGCATTTGCTTGCCTAACCATTTCAGCCCGCCTCTGCAGTATGTGTATCTGACTGTCTGGGATGTGTGAGTGACAGGGCTGGGGGATGACAGGTGGTGAATGCAAGGATTACACCTTAGTGGGAGGTAGGAGTGCCCCTTGACTCTTAATCTGGCTGTGCTCTGCCACCACAATGCTGGCTCCGCCCCCCTGGGGAGTGACTGATGACTCAGCCTGCACCTGGCCCAGGAAGGGCGAAGCCCCATCAACAAGGTACTCCTGGCTGCCCCTGTCCACACAATGCTGGCTCCACCTCCTGTGGAGCGTCTGATGTGCCTGCCCCTCACACTGAAAGCAGAAGTCAGAGTACCCCCAACAAAGTGCTCAGGGACTGAAAGTGGCTATGCAAAGGCCCCCCTGGCCTGTGAGAACAAAAGAAACTGTGTATAAAAGTAGGAGCCCTGCTCCTTGTAAATCAGAATCCTGTTTTACCACGAAGGACCTCTGCCCGCCTAGAAGGAGAAGAGATGCTGGGAGAACTGGCCTGCTGCTTGCCTTGCTGAGAAAGGAGAGGAAAAGACTTGATAAGAAAACACTTTGCTGCTTTGTGCTTAAACATTCTCCAAGGGCTTGACTGAGCTTGCCCCCTGACCTGAGCCACAGGACCATCTGGCTCAACCTGCCCTCTGCTCGTCTGCCGGTAATTAACCGGGATATCTACTACTGCCGGAGCTGTGACCTTGGTGCCCCCCAGCCCCTCCCTGAGGCCGTGACCGACTGTGTCTCCTCGTCCCCGCCGAGGAAGAGCTCCGCTCCGTTGAGCCGCTCTCCCCCCGCTGAGGAGATCGCTGTGTTGACCGCCTGGGAAGGCTCGCTGCTGTGGTGCCCCCCAGCCCCTCCCTCAGGCCGTGACCGACTGTGTCCTCTCGCCCCCGCCGAGGAAGAGCTCCGCTCCGTGGAGCCGCTCTTCCCCCGCTGAGGGGATTGCTGTGTCGACCGCCTGGGAAGGCTCACTGCGGTGCCTCACCCTCCCGCCAGAAATCCTCACCGGACTAATCAGACCCAGGGGACAGACCTCCGCTGGACGGACGCCTCGGGTGCCAGCCTCGCTCTGCCTGAGCCGCTGGGCACCTCGCATCTGTCACCGGAGAAAAGCCGCCACTGAGACTGTCATCGGGCTCGTGGCCCGCAACGTTACTTGACCCCCTTTGTTTTGTGCCCACTGCCCTGTTCACAAGCGCCCCCCGGCCTAAAGATCTGCTGTGGTGCGAGCCGCCCTTTCCAGCTGACTCGCACCGCTCTCTGTGTCTGCCTGCAGCTCCGCGCTGCGAGAGCGCTCCAGCCCCTCCCGCTGGAATCCTTTAGCTGTCGGGTCCCGCAGGCTGCAATCTAAGTGTTGTAAATAAGGCCAGGTAGTCCAGGTACATTCTTGATGCTCTCTTACATCACACATTCCAAGCTGGGCAGCAGGGACAAGTATAACACTAAGCCCCTGCCCGAGTGACTGGGGCTGCGCTGGGTTCTTGGGCTTTCCCTCCTCCTGGACAGCCCTGAGGTTGGTGTTTCCCCCCCGTGTGGGTCCCGTAGACCAGGGGGGCCATCCGCTCCACGAGGCCCGGCCGGGCCGATCGCGCCTCACGCGGGAAGCGTGAGACTTGGCAGGGGGTCGGGAATTCACCCATCTGAGGCGCCGCGGAGTGCGGCAGAGTGCATAGCAGGACCCCATAGGTCCTAGAGGGGTGGAAAAGTGCACAATCTGGTCAGAAACGACCAAGGAATTAAAAGAACACTGTGGAATACAACTTGAAGTAAGCACAGAACATTTGAACTACAACTAAAAGAGAGCTTGCCTATTTACAACCTGTGGGCATACAGAAACGTTATTTGATCTTGTGATAAGTCTGTTCTAAAGAGTATACATAATTTTTACATAAAGAAGCGTATTTTTGATATACTCACAGCCTGGTGTCCATTTGTGGGGGGATTAGTGTATTTACTGTGTGTGTGATTACAAATGCTTAACTAAACAACGCCTGGAGAATAGCCTTGTCTGCTCACGCCACGCATCTAGAGGGTGAGTAAGGGTCATTCTAAAGGGGTCATCCTTCGCCCTGACTTAGAGGAGAGGGTCCCTGCTTGTCACAAGTGCATACTTGCGCCAACCAGAGACCCCCAATTCTAACAGGTATGACAAACAGAAGAAACAGAAGAAGGAGCAAGCCCCTTTTCCCGCCACTACCTCAGATACCCAGGAACAATGGCCGCATTCTCAAGCACTGGCATCCTTGCCAGCGACAGGTGCGGCGGACCACGCTTACGCAGGCGGAAAGGCGAAAGCTAAACGCTCGGCTCCGGTGGATACAGATAATACTACCACCAACACGGACACAGACACTGATACTTCGGAGGAGCCTCCTCCTCCAAAAAAGGCCAAGGTTGCCCCTAAGGCTGCGGCGGAACAGGTCAGCACTCCTTTCACTTTTGACCCATCAGACATTATGCATACCCGGTCCTCGGACTGGATCCCGCCCCCTGCGGTGTCGGACTATCTCCACGAAAACCTGCCGAGAAGCTTCTCTAGAGAAGTCCGCAATCGTTTAAAATCAGAGTGTCCACGTCCGGAACTGCCAGACAACGTGGCAGAAACTCCAATAATCGATGCCAGCATGCTCACCTTGCTGAAAAAATTCTCTAAGGACCCCAAACGTGGGCTCGACCGTGCTTGGCGCGGTTGCCAAGACAAAATGGTTGACGTTGTGGGTCCCATTGCGAAGATACTAGAGATGGCTCTAACGGTCAAAGGAGGTGCTACACCAGTCCATCCGGACATTTTGGCAGGCTGGACCCAGCGCGCTATCTGCCTCATCGGCAATGCAAACTGTGCGATCTCCTCAGAGAGACGCAAGTCTTTGCTTCTAAGAATGGACAGCAATCTGGCGGAACTGGCAGAGGCGGAACCAGGTCCTCTGGCTGGTGGTCACTTGTTCGGTGACCGATTTGTCAAGGATGTTTCCAAATACGTTGGGACATTCACTGCTTTGGACAAAGGTCTGAGTGGTATCAAGCGAGCCCTTAACCTGGGTGTTTTCAATGGGGCCGGGCGAGGCGGGGGCCGCTCGCCAGGCTAGGGCTTTCAACAAGGCTCCCAGTGAGGCGACTATGGTCGCGGAAGAGGAGAGTGGGATTCCACCCGCGGTGGTACCTTTTATCCGTCCCGCAGAGGTTTCAACAGAGGCCGTTTCCAATCGGGAAACAACAGGGCGAATTTCAAGTCCCAGCAAAAGACAGGTGAGTGTAACAGATCTTTCCCTTCTTCCACTGGGGGGTCGCACACGACATTGTGTTCCACAGTGGCAGTGAAGGATGCTTGGGTTTGGGGGCGCTAGAGGGCGCATACGCGGAATGGCTGCCTAACGTTGCAGCTCCCGCACCTTGGCCATTCATCCTTCACCTATCCTCTGCCACGGACGACCGACATCGCCTTTGAACCTGCCATCTGAGGCCTGCTGCTATCCCCTGCACTCGACCGAGAGCCTGGCTCGCTACCGCCATCAGAGACGGAGTTCTAGCCTGATGAAGTCGGGCGGCTACAACCCTGGTGATTGCCGATCGGCGGGACCGGCTGTGGGGCGCCACGCAAGGTCAGTGCTTGCCATGCGGCGGTAGGCCCGGCCTGCTCCGGAGCTCGCGTTTTCAGTGCGGAGCCCGTCCGGACTTCTGGTGGCTGGGCGGACTTGGAGCCCTGATCTCGACCGTTTTGCCCCCTACCGCGGGCGGGAGCCAGGAGTACCTGCATTGGACAGCCCTGCCGCTATACAAACTGGTGAGCGGTGTGACTGAGCGGGGAGGTGACGCACTGCTGGCGGCTGCTGGAGGCGGCCCTTTAGGATTACCCTCCGCTGGCTGGCAACTGCAGCTGGGGTGGTGCGTGGGGTCCCGCGCCATTATTGCGCCGACCCGCGCCATCCCTTGTACCTGCCTGCCTGCCTGCCTGATTGCCTCCTGTCACCCGAGGTGATCCCTGGACTCCCACGGCCGCTCCGCTGCCCAGCGGCTGCCATTGCCGTATCTTGAGCTTTAGCCCGTCCTACCTGGGAACCACGCTACGGCGGCCCACACTCCAGCGGCGGTCCCGTGGGCTACGCACTTTGCCTTGCACGTGGTGCCATCACTAGACCCTCACGCCTGAGGCACTCCTCACGCCATAGCTGCTTTGTCTGTGCCTACTGGCGCCTTTGCACCGCTGGAGCTGTGTGGTGGCTTGCTGAGACTGTCGGCCTAATCCCTCCTGCTTGGACCCTTTGTGGAGCACGTGTGCCACGCTGCCTTCCTGGACTGAGGCTGGACACCCTATACAAAAGTGCTAGAGTTGAGTACCTCTAATTACATGCTTTGATCTACTTGTCGTCCGGACCCGGAAGCTACCCCGCTAGTGAGGCCTGGACGGACGGGGGCGCCGGACTTGCCACGCTGCCTTCCTGGACTGAGGCTGGACACCCCTATACAAAAGTGCTAGAGTTGAGTACCTCTAATTACATGCTTTGATCTACTTGTCGTCCGGACCCGGAATCTACCCCGCTAGTGAGGCCTGGACGGACGGAGGCGCCGGACTTGCCACGCTGCCTTCCTGGACTGAGGCTGGACACCCCTATACAAAAGTGCTAGAATTGAGTACCTCTAATTACCTACTTTGATCTACTTGTCGTCCGGACCCGGAAGCTACCCCGCTAGTAAGGCCTGGACGGACGGAGGCACCGGACTTGCCACGCTGCCTTCCTGGACTGAGGCTGGACACCCCTATACAAAAGTGCTAGAATTGAGTACCTCTAATTACCTGCTTTGATCTACTTGTCGTCCGGACCCGGAAGCTACCCCGCTAGTGAGGCCTGGACGGACGGCGGCGCCGGACTGGGCTGCCAAGATGGTGCGTCCCGAGAACCGCCAAACCAAAATCAGCTTCGACGGCGCCAAGAAGTCTACGAAAGCGGTCCCTGTTGACCCTGGATCCGGTGCCGCTTCCACGTCCACTGTCTCCTCTCCTAATAAGGAACTTGACCTTCACCGCCTGTTTCAGGAAATGCGACAGGGGTTCGCCACCGTGGTGGAAAAGGTGGATGGCGTAACCGCCAGACTAGACGCTTTGGCCCACAGGGTGGACCGGCATGAGGAACGGCTCACGGCCACGGAGCAGCGTATCTCCGATGCAGATGATGTCGCTTCAACCCATACTACTCAACTAGCCCGTATGGACAATCTACTCAGAATCATAGCGGCTAAGAACGAGGATTTGGAAGCCCGTAGTCGACGCAACAACATCCGTGTCACGGGCATTCCGGAATCCACCAACACGGGCAGGATGGAACTATATGTCGAGAAGCTCCTCAAGGGGTCCATAGGCGAGGACACCTTTTCTCCGCAGTTCATCATTGAGCGAGCACACCGATCGCTGGCGCCTGTCCCTAAACCCGGCCTGCCGCCTCGACCAATCATCGCCAAACTGTTGAACTACCGCGATCGTGATGTTGCGCTGAGAGCTGCTCGCACTCAACAATCCCTTCAATATGATGGCATCACTTTTTCCATCTATCCGGATTTTACCCCGATGGTGCAGGAGGAACGGCGCAAGTTTATCCCAGTGAAGAAGAAATTACGTGAAGCTCAACTAGACTATGCCCTACTCTACCCAGCGAAATTACGGATTACGCATCAGGGGAAACAACGCTTCTTCACAAACCCCCAAAAAGCTGAAGACTATTTGAAATCACTTCGCAGGGCCAGAGGAGGTGACCGAGCTGCTGCGGCCGACCTGGGGGATGAGGATCCGACTGCTGCGGAGAACGAACACTGACTAGGTGCACTTACCTACACTGCACCTTGGCTACCTAGCGCTGGTGCACTTCCTGTTTGACCTGTGGGCTCTGCAGAAGCTACCTCTTCAACGCATCATGGCAGTGACTGGTCGTTCTTGTGGTAATGTATACCAAGGTCCGCTTGCCTAGCCCTGGCCTCCACCTAGGGCGGTACAGTTTCGGAGGCCATCGGCGGGTACAGTGGCTGTGCGCCCTTGATGTTGTTACCCTATCGGGTGTACCCCACACTAACTGTTACCTTGTTGGAATCGGATGTTGAGGGTGGGGGCTGGGGGGCGGGACTGGGGGTGGGACTGGATGGCTGCAGGCATGATTGGGATGCTGTAGTGGGTGGGTGGGGGGGTTTGTTGGGGGGGCGAGGTCTACACACCGAATGCTGCTTTGGTTTCTGTCATGCCGGGTTGCTCTAATGGATTCAAACGATATGAGTATCACTGACTCATTTTACTCAGAGGGAGATGTTTCATTGCTCTATTCTCAATGGCGGTCTTAGGGTCTGATGTACAGCTACACTGCATGTCTTGGAATGTCCGTGGGCTTAATAATGCCAGGAAATGTCGTGATGTTCTTGCATACCTTACCAGACACAATGTACATGTTGCCATGCTCCAGGAAACACACCTGTCACCACAGGTGCGGACCACATTTGCGTGTAAGTGGGCTGGCACCCGTAGTTTCTCATCCTATTCTACATATGCCAGGGGGGTTGCCATCCTTCTTCGCGGTACCTTGCCGTTTCAGAAATGCGGGGAACTGACGGATGGAGGAGGTCGTTACGCCTTACTGTGGGGGAGAATGGGTCGTGACACTATCACCTTTGTGAACTGCTATGCACCTAATATAGATACACCTACTTTCTTCACTACACTTTGGGGCAATATCCTGGACGTGGGCTCCCGACATATCATCTGGGGTGGGGACTTCAATTTAGCGTTGGTGCCTAGCATGGATAGAGCGGACGGGGCTCACCATTACAAGCCCAGGGCTAGGGAGGCCCTAGAGGGCATTGTCACTGAGGGAGCCCTGGTTGACATATGGCGGCGCCTACACCCGGCAAGACAGGAAGGCACTCACTTTACATCACAGACGGGCACATGGGCACGACTTGACTACTTCCTTGTCACTCCTGGACTCGCACCGGAGGTATTGAAAGTCACACACCTGCCGAGAACATATTCTGATCACGGTCCTGTCCTGTTGCATACTCGGATACCTGGGTGGGATTGCCCTAGGCCCCAGTGGCGGCTACAGCCGGCAGCTTTATTGGATGCCTTGTTTCGGTCCGAGCTGGGGGAGGAAATTGCTGACTTCTTTCCAAGAAACAAGGGGTCGGTCGACTCGGTGGAGCATATCTGGGAAGCATTCAAGGTCACTGTCAGAGGGTATTGTATAGCAAAAAGTTTTGGGGTCCTCCGGGACATACGGGCTACTATCCATAGACTGCATGGGGAGCTACGGGCGTTGGAGACTCGAATGGTCACAGAGGATGACCCAGCATTACATGCTGAGTTTAGGGTCACACTGACCAAATACACAGAGGAAGCTGACAGGGAAGCGAAGTTCAAGGGGAAGTACTGGCAGGCTCGGCGTTATTGTGAGGGGGATCGCCCGGGAAGGGCCCTCGCAGTGTTGACGCGTTCACCGCGTGAGCGCAACACCATCCTTGAACTCACTGATGACCAGGGACACAATATCAGGGATGCAGAGGCACTGCTTGCCACCTTCACCTCACACTACCATGCTCTGTACACCACCAGCGCTTCTGCAGATGTACCCTATGCTGACTACCTGGGCGATGTGGCACTCTGTTGGCTCAGCGATGGGGACAGGGCCTTCCTGGCGGCTCCGTTTGAACTAGACGAAATTCGGGAAGCCATTATGTCCCTTAAGAATGGCAAAGCGCCCGGGCTAGACGGTCTGCCGGCCGAATTCTATAAAACATATATAGACATTATGGCCCCAGTCCTTCGCGAAGTCTATGAGGAATCGCTTGCTGATGGCATTCTTCCAGGCTCTATGCGCGAGGTAGTTATCACCTCCCTCCTTAAACCAGGTAAAGACCCTAGCTCCTGTGGTTCCTATCGTCCTCTTTCCCTCTTGAACTGCGACGTGAAAATATTAGCCAAGGTTCTGGCTACTAGGCTGTCCCTACTTATGACCAGGATTGTGCTACCTGATCAGTCGGGGTTCGTCCCCGGTCGCTCCACTTCTCATAACCTACGCACCTTATTTTCACTTCTCCGCACAGTCCATCCAGACCTCCCGGTGGCTGCGGTATTTTTAGACGCCTCTAAAGCATTCGACTCGGTCGAATGGCCCTACTTATTTTCGGTGCTGTCGAGCATGGGTTTCCCCAAACTTTTTCTTTCCTGGATACGCCTCCTCTATACTCAGCCGACGGCGAGGGTCCTTATTAATGACCGCCTCTCCCCCTCAGTTGCCATCACGAGAGGCACGCGTCAAGGGTGTCCTCTGTCCCCCCTCCTTTTCGCGATTGCGGTAGAGCCTCTGGCTTGTAGGCTTCGTCAGTTGCACCGGGAGGGTGCCGTACAGTGCCTACAACGCCAAATAGATGTGTCCCTTTACGCGGACGACATTACGCTTTATGTCAAGCACCCTCACCTTCACCTCAACCCTTTATTGAGAGAATTTGTGGCCTTTGGGGGCTTGTCCGGGATACACATAAATTGGTCCAAGTCGCAGTTCTTCCCCCTTACCGACTCGGTAGCCGACTTTCCCCTCGACTACCCACTAGAGTGGTGTCGATCAGATCTTCGTTATCTGGGCATACAGATCTCGCGGGATCGGGAGGAGACAATTCGCTCCAACTACGGGGTAGCGATCACCACCCTTACGGCCACGGTGGACCGCTGGGTTGCATTACCGCTCTCCATGGCCGGTAGGGCTTCCCTTATCAAGATGGTAGTGTTGCCCCGCTTCCTCTACCTCTTTCTCAACATCCCGTATTATCCGGGTGCCTTTTTCTTCAAAACCCTAAAGTCGGAGCTCTGTCGCCTGTTCTGGGGGGGCAAGGCCCCACGGCTGAAATGGTCTACACTCATATTACCCTACGAAGCTGGAGGCTTTGACGTCCCCGACTTTGAAGTCTACTACCTTTGCGCACAGGCCCACTACGCATTTCACTGGATGGTCCCCACGCCATTTATGCCACAGCTCGCGGTAGAGGACTGGATAGTGTACCCCATACCGCTAAATGGGCTAATCCATTGTCCGGAGTCGGAGATCCAGACTCCGAACACGTCAGTCTCTTGCACCTTGGATGCGTGGCGCCGCCTAGCTAGGAGGCTTTCCTGCTCCTTCCCTTACTCCCCCCTTCTCCCCCTGACATACCACCCCTCACTCGCACTGCTGCAAGAACGAGGCTTCCGGATGCTTTGTACTCGGCTACATGTCGTCTCCTGGGGGGATCTGTTCGTGAATAAAATTTTCAAATCCATGGACGTACTCTTTGCTACTCACGACCGCTCCCCACTCGATGCATTTTATTACCTTCGCCTCCGGCAAGGGATGAAAGATATCCTACCTGATTACCCTAACGAACCAGAGCTTCTATGTCCGTTGCACTTTCTGCTCAGCTCGCAGACCGGGGCGCATTTGGTCTCTGGCCTTTATCGCCGCGTTCGGTCAGACATTGACCCTCCTGAGACGGGTGCTAAGGCATCCTGGAGTGCGGATCTGTCTGCTACGCTCACTGATGAACAGTGGCAATATTGCTGCACCCTCACAGCTAGGATATCAGCCAGTAGCAGACTCAAAATGATTCACTATAAGTTCCTTCAGCGGCTATATTACACTCCGGCAAAAAAATTCAGGTTCCGGCTGGCTGATACCGACAAATGCGAGCGCTGTCGTGCAGACCATGCGGGCTTCTTGCACCTCGCCTGGGAATGCCCGGCTGTTCGGGCGTATTGGCAGCAGGTGACCGATGCTCTCACGACGATGACCAAGGTCACTATTGAGGCGGAGCCGCTACTCACACTGCTGGGACATACACCGCACATTCCAAAATCCAGCAGGACATTCATTGATACTGCTCTGCTCTTGGCTAAGCGACGTGTGGCATGTCGCTGGGGCCGAGGCAGGGCACCGAAGTTTAAGGAATGGCTTTCGGATATGACTTACTGTCAGGTTCAGCACATCACTTATTCAGAGTTGTTGCCGCTCCCAAGCAGGCCTAAAGACATCTGGGAGCCACTGGTCTCCTACCTACTTGCTCAGGAGGCCGACGATGTGGCCCTGGACCAACAACAGGGGGGTGACTGATCGGGCTGCCGGCCCCAGCGACTATGAAGCGCTTGTGCCTATGCATGCATATGCTGAATCCCCGATTGTACACATGCCTCCTCCTGGCCACACTGCTAATACTGACATGACACTTACCGTGGGTAGATGCTACTCCTCCTTCCACTACACATCACAGCCCCACATCTCCGTATTCTACTACCTCCTCGAGATACAACACGCGGCCATTACCCTATTTCTCTACATGACCAACTGACGCCGAGACCACTACCACAGTGCAATACAGCAACCTATGATCATTATTCCATGAGCAACTGTAAAGATCTGGCACTTCTTTTCACCTAGGCACGTGTATATGACCTCTTCCTTTTTTTTTTTTTTTTATTGTTAACTGTTGATGGTTGATCAGAAATAGAAAAGAAAAATATAAAACCTGTTCTGCTGCAGTTAATCCTAACATGCGCCAAAAGGGCGTCTTTTTTCTTTTTTTCTCTTTTTTCTTTCTTTCCTTACTGCTACGATTTGTCGCCACCGGGCCTCCGGGATGCCGGTATCAAGGCTGTGTATCTCTCTGTTTGCTCCCGTTTCATGTTGTTTTTTTTTGCAATGTGGCTGCCAGCCTCCGGGTTGTGGGCGAACACAGCAGTGTAACTTAACTATGCAATAAAGCAGTTTGAACACCAAAAAAAAAAAAAAAAAAAAAAAAAAAAAAAGGATGCTTGGGTTTTACAGACTATCCAAGGGTTTCAGTTGGAATTTTACTCTCGTCTGACACAGGTGTTCCCTCCACCAGCTCTCCATTTTTCCCAACAAGATCGCAGTTTCATAGGGGAAGAAATTGCAGACTTGCTGCAGAAGCACGCGGTAGTGCAATGCCAAGGCGGACCTCGCGGGTTCTGCAGCAACGTCTTTATTGTTCAGAAGAAAGGGGGTGGTAACAGGTTAGTGCTCAACCTCAAGGATTTCAACCAGTACCTTACTTACAACCATTTCAAAATGGAAGGTATTCATCTGTTAGTGGATTTGTTATAGGAAGGAGATTGGTTGGTCCGGCTGGACCTCAAGGACGCTTATCTGTCCATACCAATTTTTCCTCCACACCGCAGGTTCCTGCAGTTTCTCTGGAACGGCCAGTGTTACGAATATTTGGCTCTTCCTTTTGGGCTCTCCTCAGCTCCCTGGTGCTTCACCAAGGTGATGAAGCCAGTGGTTGCTCACCTCAGAGAGAGGGGGGGTCAAGCTTATAATTTATCTAGACGACATACTGATCATGGCGCAGAGCCCGTCCATGCTCGAGCAGCATTTGGGCATGACGACGTCGCTGCTTCAGAGCTTAGGTTTTGTTATCAATCAGAAGAAGTCGGTGATGGTACCGACACAGGTGATAGACTTCCTAGGGTTCACAATAGATTCCCAGGCAGCACAACTGTGTCTTTCTCAGGCGAAATTGAGGGATCTGAAAAAAGAAATTCGGAAGTTGCTGGACAATCAGATAGTTACACTCAGGGCGATTGCCAGAGTAGTGGGGATATTTGGCCTCATCCATTCAAGCAATATTCCCGGGTCCCCTTCATTACAGGGCACTTCAGCGCCTGAAGATCAAGCATCTTCAGAGAGGTCTATCATACACGGACTCCATTCCACTGTCGGAGGAGGTCCGAACCGAGTTACAGTGGTGGCTCGGTTATGTAAACGGCAGAGTGATCTTCGGATCACAGCCAGAGGTGGTAATCGAGTCAGACGCCAGCAGATGGGTCTGGGGCGCGCGCTGCAGAGATATCTCCACAGGGGCAGATGGTCAACACAAGAACTCTCACTACACATAAATTGCTTAGAGCTGCTCGCAGGATCGCTTGCGATTCGCACGTTATCCCCGAGGCAGACATCTTGTTGCATCCTTCTACGGTTGGACAATGTGTCCGCAGTGAGGTATATCAACAAGTTGGGCGGCACTAGGTCGTTACTTCTTGTTCAGATGGCCAAAGACTTTAGGCATTATTGCCTCGAGAATCAGATCTCGGTGATAGCGGAATATATCCCGGGACAATCCAATCAGGTAGCGGACTGGAATTCCAGGCATCTCAGGGATTACAGCGATTGGAAACTGCTTCCCCAGGTGTTTCAGTGGTTACAGACAATTTGGGGTCCGTTTCAGACCTATTTGCCTCCAGGCTGACCTATCAGATTCCCAGGTTCTTCAGCTGGAGGCCAGATCCGATGGCGACTGCAACCGATGCCTTTCTCCAGGATTGGTCGCAGGGGAAACAATATGCTTTTCCCCCGTTCTTGTTAATCCCCAGGGTAATGACGCAGGTGATCAGACAATGAGCGGAAGTGGTCATGGTGACACCATGGTGGACGTCCCAAGCTTGGTTCCCCAAGTTGTTGCAGTGGAGCTGCGATCGCCCCAGGTTACTGCCGGACTCGAGTGGCTATTGCAGGGACCTCGGCAGGAGCAGCACCCATTGCTGTTGGAGGGCAGGCTAACGCTGATGGCATGGAGGCTTTCAGGGAACAGTGGCAACTGCCAGGAGTTTCGAGACAAACTTAAGGAATTTATCAAGAAGGCATGGGCACCATCTACCAGGAAGGGTTATTCCGCAGCCTGGAAGAACTGGGTGGATTGGTGCGTGGGAAGACAGGTGGATCCCGTGGGGGCAGAGTTATCCCACGTGTTGAATTTCCTGTCGGCGAAAGCAGCTGACGGTCTGGCTTACCGATCAGTGAATAATTTCCGTTCAGCCATTTCGGCGGGGCATGCCCAGATAGACAGGAAACCGGTAGGCATGCACCGGTGGTTTGCAAATTGCTGAAAGGGATTAGGGTAGCTAATCCCCCTAAACCCAAATATACGGGTTTATGGGATGTTTCCCTAGTCATCTCTTTGTTCAACAAATGGCCGGATAATGCACTCTTGTCTAGGAAACAATTGTCGGCCAAGTTGGCCATGCTACTTTGCTTATCATCATGCAGACGATCTTCGGATGTGAGAGCACTCGACGTTACAGGTAGAGTATTTACCCCGGAATGGGTTTCTTTTACTATTACGGGTCGTACAAAAACAATGTCACGACATATTGATTATAATGCATTTCCTGACAATGAAAAAGTATGTGTAGTCAAATGTTTAAAAGCATATGAGGAATGTACAAAGGCCTTGAGGCCTCCAGGTTGTTCACAATTATTGATTGCTTTGCAAAAGCCGTTTAAGCCAGTAGTGGCTGCCACAATTGCCAGATGGCTTCGCTTCATAATGAAGGAAGCAGGAATTGATACGCAGATCTTTGGTGCTCATTCAGTGAGAGGCGCTATGGCGTCGAAGTCTTATGGTTTGGTATCTAATATCCTAGACATTATGCGTTGTGCAGATTGGTCTTCTGAATCAACGTTTAAGACGTTTTACTATAAGCCGGTGGGTGATATTACTTCTGTGGTTTTTAATGAGCGTTAAACTAGCATAATCTGAAGCCTCTGGTCCTGTAATAGAATCAAAATTCGATAGCATTCGCGCCAAGAATATTCAATTCTATTAAGGACATGGAGGCGAGGATTATCCCACCGGCTTAGTTTACAGTAATAAGCTTGCCCACCCAGTTATGCAGTGATTACGGTGGTGTTATTTCCTTTCTTTCAGGATCAGATAAGAAGTCTGACTGATCGACGACGGAAGACAGGATATTTGGCCTGAAACCTTTTTTCTTCCATGTTGGAGGAGTTATGATCTTATTCAAGTTATTGTTGGACTTTGTTCGCCTCAAAGAAAGAGGATGATGGGAGCACGCAAGGGGTTCTTATGGACTGTGGGGGCGTGCCTATACTCATGTGTATCATGGGAAATGTAGTTTGTTTTACTGTTTTTTATGAAAATATAACTTTTCATTGGCTGCTGTGTTTATTGCAGTAAAGATTGAGAAGCATAATCCTCGCCTCCGTGTCCTTAATAGAATTGAAAATTCTTGGCGCGAATGCTAGCAAATTTTTGATCCTCTTCTATTTCATTAAAAAATTCTGACATGCAGTCTCCCAAGATGGCCACCAGAGACAAAAGAGCCCAAATGTAGCCCAAATATCACCCAGATGTAGCCCAAGTATAGCCCAATGACAGAATGTCCCAGAGTGTTCTAAAGAACAACTAGAGCGCTAACAGTCTTACTTATGACAAAAGTATGGCACACCAGAAGCCATCTTGATTGGAATTAAGTGGTAAATCTGAAAACATTTAATTTAAAAAGGAACAAAATGAGGGGGTTTATTTTGCCATAGAAAGTATGATTAGTGCTTCAGAAAGAAAAATTAGGGCACATTTTGAGTGACTTCTCAAATCCTCTTCTAGTTCATTAAAGAAAATCCTGACATGCAGACTGAAACATCCACTTTGAATACCAGCAGCAGACTTTCCCCGGTGAGCAGTAGCTTTACTACAGTGATCTAATGTGCAACTAGAGTGCTAACATTCAGAATTTATGGCAAATGTGTGACACATCTGAATGCTTTCTTGATGGAACCAGAGTAAACAAGCATTGAAAATGCAATAGATCTCGCCCTCGTTTAAGTTAAAGCCATTCTGTTTTCAATGAGGTGGCTTTTTAGCTTTGCTTTTATTAGTGTTTTTCAAAAGTTCATGTAAATAACATGCATATGTATGCATATATGTATATTTATGCATGCATTTATATTTGTATTTATATAGATATGCAGATAATATATGTTTATATATGTATGTATATATATATATATATATATTCACTGAAAAAACCATTGGTTATAGACCATATATAGTCAGGGATAAGCCTTTTCAAAACCTTATTTTACTCACACAAAACCATTGAAATTTCATATATAGTTAGTTGCACTAACTATATATCGCGCACCCGCAATCCACTGCTGATGATGTCACATATTACATCATTCATGACACGGTTAGTGACATCACTGATGACATCACTGATGACATCTCAATTGACATCACTGATGACATCACTGATGACAACATCCAGTGACTGTATGTTTCTGTAAAGTTAAAATATGTCTTACATATTGAAGAATGAGTGGATGTATAAGTGTCTGGATGAAGGATTTAGTAGGTGCATGACTGACTGTATGAGTGAGTGATTAAATGTGTCTCACTGAGTGCATGGGTTAGTGACTAAACTGTTTTAATTTGTGCATCATTATATCTGTTGTTCTACAAACTGCTGCATATGTTGATCAGTAGCTATATGAGTAACTGTATGGGTTATTCATTGGTTGTCCAAGTATTTGTATGGGAAACTGAGTGTGTGTGTATGGGTAGCTGGGAGGTGTGTGACTCTGTACATAGATGTGTGAGTAGTTGATTCACTATATGTATGGGTTCAAAAGTGCATGTGGAAACAGCTGTATGGGCGGTTGACTGTGCATGAGTGTATTAGTGAGTGAATGGATATCTCAGTGCTACATGTCAAAGTAAGTACATATGTAAAACACAGTACATGTGAGAGTTGACATATATAAATAACTGTGCATAAGAGCCAGTGAATGTGTGAGTGGCTGTATGGATCATTGTGAACATGTATCAGGGATTGTATAAGAGAGTAAAGTAAATATGTGTTAGTATTTGTTTGAATAAGTAAGGTGTGTATAACTGTATAGTTGAGAAAATGGAGGTGTGATTGATTTTTTGCATAACTGACTAGGTGTGTGAGTAACTCCATGGATGAGTGACAGTCTGTGACTGTCTGTTTACACTGATTGTATCTAAGGTTATATTAGAGTCTGAAGAGGTTCATGGTATTATCACATGAATTATATCATCAGTGATGTGATCAGTCATGTCAAATGAGATGTTATCAGTGATTTTATCAGTGATGTCATTTGAGATGTCATCAGTGATGTCATTTGAGATGTCATCAGTGATGTCATTTGAGATGTCATCAGTGATGTCATTTGAGATGTCATCAGTGATGTCATTTGAGATGTCATCAGTGATGTCATCAGTGATGTCACTAACCATGTCATGAATGATGTAATATGTGACATCATCAGCAGTGGATTACGGGTGCGCGATATATAGTTAGTGCAACTAACTATATATGAAATTTCAATGGTTTTGTGTGAGTAAAATAAGGTTTTGAAAAGGCTTATCCCTAACTATATATGGTCTATAACCAATGGTTTTTTCAGTGAATTTTCAAGGTTTTGTAAATGCTAATTCCTAAGTATATATGGCCTATAACCTATGGTTTTTTTCTGTGAATTTCATTGGTTTTTTAATAGCAAATATCAAAAGCTGTAAAATGTCATGTACGTGATAGGTAACAACTTTTTCGTGTTTATGCACGCTGATGTGCTTTGAACGCTGCCCCCCTCCCCTCTTTTCTCTTAGTAGTACTCTCTCTTTGCAGATAGTGAAGAGTAGTTAACGCAGGCCTTTACCCCCGTTGTAATCCGTCGTGCCTGCTTGTCTCTCCATTTGATTGATTGTTATCCAAGCATTTACTGTTTTACAATTGATTCTCTTTGGTTCATTCTCTATTTACAAACAAGCACAAAGTCGCAATACTCTGTTTAGTCTTTGCAGATAGTGAAAAATCGTGTAAAAAAATAAAATGAATCGAGCAAAATCAGTAGGCCACTAATTGGATCTCTTTTTGACCTCGCTAAAATAGAAATATTAGGAACAACCCTTCATGAGAAATACGAAAATAGTGAGATGAACTGAGCTCCACACCATGAGGGCTGCAAGACAGCTCGGCTCCGTCACCCACCCCGCCCAAAATAACGACAAACCCTATGCAAATATTAAAAATATATACAACACACCAGCAAAGAAACAGGGTAAAACATTTTATTAAATAACTATTTACATAACTATTTTATACTTTTTATTGCCCGATCCGGCTAGCTCAATCGATCGAGCATGAAACTCATGCACTCTGACAGCAAGCGTTGCTACTGATGCTATGCAGACCAAAACTGGTTTTCAGTTTGTACATTTTTCTAGATTTTTCCATCCAAGGTTGGTTGAGTTTGTAGAACGATGGCTTCAGATTTTCAACATACGGTGTGGTGGCGCGGACTGGGAGGGGGCGCTTCGCTCCTGCCCCCTCCCCAAGTAAGATTTTCATACGTGAAAGTTCGTTAATGGTTTTGGTCCCTGAGTTGCTTCAATGTCACTGCCATTCTCAAATGGCATAAGTTCTGGATGTTGGGTGCCATAGTTCAGAGTTCTGAGCAGCGCTTGTAACACTGTCTGAAGCTTATTTTCCCCTACTGCAGCTTCACTATTCTCAAAGTAAGTGAGTGTCGTTTGTGGACCTGACTGCATTTGAAAACAATGTGATATGGTACCTCCCTAAACCGCTTGACGGAGGCCCCCGAGGGGCGGTGTGATGGCACGGACTCGGAGAAGACGCTTGGCTCCGACCCCCTCCCCAAGTCTTATAGCACCGGTTTAGCCTGAGATCGCCCCCGACATAGGCGGCCGGCTCCCGGGGTCCGGCGGAACTTTTTGCCTTTTGATGACTCTTCTATTCTGGACCTTGTCCCACAATCCGTTTGACCTGAAGACACGCTGTAGTGGGGCGCCCCTTTACCGTTTTAGTTGCCATTCCGCCCGCTTTTGCTACACTGCGCCTCTTCCGCCATTCAGCTGTTTATCGCCCGCTCTTGCGGCTACAGCGTCTCGCTCACCATGTAGTTGAGTTGCTCCCGCTCTTGCGATGCAACGATATGCGACTGCCACAGGACTCTCAAAATGGCGGCCGGCTCTTCAGATTTGGGCGTGGTCCACTAAAATGGCCCTGGGACATCTTGGAACTCGGACGCTTCCCTGATAGGGCTTGGGTCCCATTCTCGAAAGCGTCCCCTCAGCCGTGAAGATTCTACAAAAGTCTTGGGGGCCCCCGACTCCCGCAGGCTTCTGGTGGGGAGCGGCTGCCATGTTTGCTCGTGGAATGGCCACGACGGACCTACGAGATGGTAGTGCTCTCATGCTGACGCCAGCTTTAGTCTGAAACATCCAGAAACACTGTAGACTACCAATTCAATCAGTTCCGGTAGCGCCCCAACATGACCCGGTAGAGAAGAACTTGCCCTCCCCTCTTTGACTGATAGTTCTTGTTGCCTGTCCCCTCTGTTGTCATTTTACAGAACTTTTTGGACTGCTGAAAGGGGTTGTGTTCCGAATGCTGGTTGGTGGAGACATTGTGACTATATTCTTGACCTACGTTGTCGCGTAATGCGTTATATGACACGCCGCGTTAGCGCACCCGGAAGTGATCCGGGGCGCGGCGCGCAGCGCGTAACGTAAGCATAACAGGTCATGTGACTTGTTAATAAAACTTTTTATTGGTTCATTTTACTTTTGTTATTTTAATAATGAAAAGCTTGGTCATACGACCTATAAAATACGCTTTTTATTGATTTCGAACTTTTTTTAAAAAACATATATGTTATAATATTCCAGGCTAATGTACTTTCCCGGAAAATTTACAACTGTCCTGCAAGTAAAATATATTCCTTTTTCGAGAAAAAGGGCGTTTCTTCGTTCCATGACGGAGCCATTGAGTAAAAGAGACTCGGCCTGCTGTCTTAGTCGCCGATACGCCTGATTATCAGATTCTTATCGATCACTTTATGTTGCAGGAGTGGAAAACACAACTGCCCTTGACCATTTATCTTTACTGCGTTTCTACGTATTATACCTTTTATCCGTCATGTAATTGGACTGCTTTATTTCACTTGCCTTTTACTGATTCGAAAACAGTGACTAAAAGTAAAAACTTTACCAATGTAAATACTACTACCATGTTTTGTTTTAAAAACCTTTATTGTGAAAATGTCAGCATAGAAATACGGGCCTATAACCACGTGGGCCGGCCACGGAGCAAACTGAAATCGTATATGATGAGGAGACATTTACATTATAGAGGAACGTAACGAGCGGGCCATTAGGTTGCAAGAACTAAGGTGTCTAACAGTTGCGGAATCGGTGGACGTACATTTTGTAATTAAAATACGACAGGGCCACTTACAAAAAAGTTATCTAGATATACATTTGCGGGCAAGTACCATGAGTGACGTTAATTCGAACTTTCAATAGTACAGTAATCAATAACACATCAGAACTTAATATCAATAGGGATGTCGAAATATTCAATCAATTCTCGTCCCCGCCCGCCATGAGCATCAAAACTGCATTCATATCTCGTGATATCAAGGTTGTTCAACCAGTACACAACAAGGAGTTACGAGTCCCATTTATACCGGCGCCATTTTGGGCGAGGCCGGGCAGGTCCAAGATATAGCCAAAATGTCTCCACCAACCATCGGCCAGACCAGAACCCCTTTCGGCCCTTTATGCTACAAGATGGTGTCTTCCATTCAGAAAATATTGTTGGCAGCATTTTGAAAGGAAAGATAAACAGCCGTTCTCCTAGTGAGTCTCACATTGTTACATTTAGGAAGAATGTTGAAGAGTAATATGTGGAAAATCTGAAGCCATTTTTCTACAAACTCTCAATCAGACTTAGATGGAAAAAAAATCCTGAAGAATGTACAAACTGAAAACCAATTTTTGTCTGTATAGCATCAACAGCAACGCTTAAGTCAGCTTTGTGTCAAGCCGCCATTTTCATTCAATCAATAGCGTTCCCCTGCACACATCCAGGGACCTGGTCGTGTCTTCAGGTGAAACGGATTGTGGGACAAGAAGCAGAAAGGAAAAGGAAAAAAGTTCCGCCGGACCTCGGGAGCCGGCCGCCTATGTCATGGGCGATCTTTGGCCACACCAGGGCAATAGTGAAGCTGCAGCAGGTGCAAATAAGCTTCAGACAGTCTTACAAGCACTGCTTTTCTAAACATTTTTTTGTATTTTTGCACAGTTTTATATATTTTTTTTGTTTTTGATGGAGGGGAAACAACAAAAAACAGGCATTGAAAAAGGCTCAACAGTGCAGGGCGCCTTGTGCTGGTTCCGACCTATTCACACATCGGTCCACTACTGACATCACCTCATAAACCAACGGGGCACCCCACGCCGACTTTCGGCGCAGCATTGTAGGATGGCCACACCAGTGCGGCAACTTGCTGGACACCACCTCGGTGCCATCCGGATCTCGGCGCGTTCGAGTCACTGTACCGCAAGAGTGACCAGAACTCAGCTGGACACGCCGTCTTTCGGCGCAGCATTGTAGGATGGCCACACCAGTGCGGCAATTTGCTGGACACCACCTCGGTGCCATCCGGATCCCGGCGCGTTCGAGTCACTGTACCGCAAGAGTGACCACAACTCAGCTGGACACGCCGTCTTTCGGCGCAGCATTGTAGGATGGCCACACCAGTGCGGCAACTTGCTGGACACCACCTCGGTGCCATCCGGATCTCGGCGCGTTGTGCTGCCTTCGGCCTATTGTAGCCGCAAGTGCGGACGCAACTCAGTTGGACGGCGAGTGAAACGCTAAGGGGCACCCCACTGCAGCCGAGGAGCCTCCATCTTGGGGGAGACGCACAGCCCCCACTGACTGACGCGACCTCACAGGCCAACGGGGCGCCCCACGCCGACTTTCGGCGCAGCATTGTAGGATAGCCACACCAGTGCAGCAACTTGCTGGACACTAACTCGGTGCCATCCGGATCTCGGCGCGTTGTGCTGCCTTCGGCCTATTCGCACATCGGTCCGCTACTGACGCCGCCTCACGTGCCAACGGATTTCCTACGCTTTTTGTAGCCTTATGCCGCATAACAGGTCATGTGACTTGTTTATAAAACTTTTCATTGGTTCATTTTACTTTTGGTTTCCTAAAGATGGAAGGCTTGGTCATATGACCTAAAAATAACACTTTTCATTGGTTTAGAACATTTTTTTTTCCCAAACGATGAAAGCCCCACCTTGTTTCTGGATGATTCAGACTGAAGCTGGCGTCAGCATGAGAGCACCACCATCTCGTGGCTCCGTCGTGGTCATTCCGCGAGCAATCATGGCAGCCGCTCCCCACCGGAAGCCTGCAGGAGTCGAGGGCCCCCAATACTTTTGTAGAATCTTCACGGCTGAGGGGACGCTTTCGAGAATGGAGCCCAAGCCCTAGCAGGCAAGCGTCCGAGTTCCAAGGTGTCCCAGGGCCATTTTAGTGGACCAGGCCCAAAACCGAAGAGCCGTCCGCCATTTTAAGAGTCCTGTGGCAGCCGCCTATCGCTGCACTGCAAGAGTGGGCGGAAGTCAACTACATGGTGAGCGAGACGCTGTAGCCGCAAGAGCGGGTGCAACTCAGCTGGATGGCCGCCACCTGGGGAGGCCCGTTCACGCCGCCTCCCCCACGCCCCCCCCCCCGGGCCGCCCCACGCCAATTTTCGGAGCAGCATTGTAGGATACCAAAACCAGTGCGGCAGTTTACTGGACATCACCTGGGTGCCATCCACATCTCAGCGCGTTCTGCTGCCTTGGGACTATTCGCACAACCGACCGCTACTGACAAGGCCTCCCCCCGCACCACCCGGGACGCCCCACGCTGTTTTTCTCAGCTGCATTGTAGGATCCCAAAAACCAGTGCGGCACCCAGGTGACATCACCTGGGTGCCGTCCAGAACTCAGCACGTTGTGCTGCCTTGGGACTATTCGCACAAAAGAAAGCTTCTGACCATTGTTGCTTTTTTTTGTCAAAAATGTTTAAATGTTTTTACAGTTTTTGTTCCGTTCGTTATATTTAAAAGTTAATAAAGTTTTATAATCCTACTTTGTTGGAGTGCTATATATTTTTAAAAAATCGGGTGAATGGGGCCTTGAATCGGGTTATTGTCATGTGTGGGCTTTGCAAGTGTACTGCTACAGGATCGGACATTTCAAACTCAAATGCACGTTCTTTTTCTTACCTTTCCGAAGCATGGAGCGCAATAGCAGGCAGAGAAAGGGTGATGCAAGTGTTGAACACTGCCTGGCCTGGCAAGTTGCTGGCAGTGCCTCCCCCCCCCCCGCCCGCTCCTGAAAGAGGACACACACACACCGCCGCCCCGAGTACTTCACAGATCTTTAAAAGACCATGCGCTTGTTCATCAGGCTTAAATGGTTTATCACCCCTTCTAGAACCCCTGCATCGACCCTCTGACGTTTCCTGGAACAATTACCACGTAACACAATACCAAGCCTTGTCAGCTGAAACCCCCGAGGAATCGTGGGGCATATTATCAAGGGGGTTTATCTCCGCTTTTTTGGCTTTAAAAGCCAAGAAAGCGGAGATAAAATTATCTCCCTATTACCAAGCTGTTGCTAACACCAGTTAGTGACAGCTAAAAGGAGATTGCGACCATCTTGGGCCCCGCTTTGCATGTCAGTGATATTTATCACTAATGACATGCAAAGTGGGCGTGCCAAGATGTTAGCAACTGGAAACAGTCCCTAACATCGCTATCTCCTATTACCAACTTTTGGAGATATTCGCGCTAAGCGCGAATATCTCCAAAAGCTAACACCTGCCCTGAGCAGTTCTTAGCCATGTTATCCAATGGGAGGTGGATAACATGGCTAAGAGCATTTGCTCGATAATGCATGAATATCGCTGACTTTTCAGCGATATTCATGCATTGCGGCCGTTTTTTATCGCATTTGCGATAAACCTTGCTAATAGCAAGGTTTATCTGCGATAAAAATCGCCGATGTGCGGCGATAATTTTTGTCTCTAAACAAGTTAGAGACAAAAATTATCGCTAGTTGTTGGTAATATGCCCCCGGGTTTTTGCTTGCAGAAATCGGGAGGCGGGAGACTAGCACTGAAATCAGTAGTCTCACGCCTGAATCGGGAGGGTTGTCATGTCTGGATTCTCTACAGCTGGGGCCATAAACTACATCCGCAGGGCTAGGTGATAGCCTGGTCCGGCCTGGCTTCTAAAATGGCTGCCGTGCACGACAAAATTGTGGCATTGGAAAAAAGGCAAGATGGCGCAGACAATGTTTATCAATAAGGATTCATTTATAACAAAATATTTTATCGCACTGACAAATTGGCGGTCAACACTTCCTGATTTCCATCGAATCGAACGTTAACAGACGTCACGCAGCAACAAAAAAAAAAAAGCTCACGCACAGCCGCTGGAAGACATGTATCAACATATATGAGCCTCCTCAGCCACCCTCAGAAAACATAAGGGATTAGGATACGTCTCCCGCACCCCCTTATACCTAGTAATTTAATTAAAACGAAGCACAAAATGGCGAATTCCCGTTTCGCTACCAGTTTGCGGCCCAGTTCGCGGCCCGGGAAGCGCTTCTACCGTGAAAAATAATTTTTTTTTTATTTTCCCCACGGGACCCTTTAATAACCCCAACAACATTCCTAGGGGGTCAAGAGGGGTATACCTTGCCCCCTTTCATTAAATTCCCCCTTCGTTTTTCACCTCTTCTTCTCTCTCGATCCTACCGAGAGATAAGATGGCGGCCGCTCCGGACTGTTTAGAATGTTGACAGACACCGGGGAGCCAATCAGCTTCGCATCGCAAAGTTCCGTTTCGCGAAAAGTAAGCGGACCGGAGCGCAGCCCGGAGCGCTGTTACAGATATATATCTTGTTTTGAACGTTAATTTCTCAAAATCCACTGGAGCACATATATTGAGACCTAGCAAAGGCACATCGGGCTAACAGTCCCTACAATTTTGCCAAGTTTCGTGCAAATCCATTCAGCCGTTCGAGCTAAAAGTGAGGCCAAAGGCCCTATGGAAATTAACATGGGAAAAACGCGTATTGGGACCCCCCTTTTTTCTTGGCCCCCCCTTGACGAAACCCCCCCAAATTTTCAGGGGCTGCTCAGAAACAAAATGTGCCATTTTCCTGAAAATTTCAGCCGATTCCGTCCACAAACGCCAAAGTTATTAGACATAGAATTTTCAAAAGTTCCATAGACAAAAAATCCTAACTATATATACCTACTGGCGACACGCCAGTAGGTAATATATATATATATATATATATATATACACATACATATATATAAATGCATATGCATATATATGCATATATATATGTGTATATGTGTGCGTGTAGAGAGAGGTAGAGAGGTAGAGGTAAAGAGGTAGAGGTAGAGAGGTAGAGGTAGAGCGGTAGAGACTAGTAGAGAGAGGTAAAGAGGTAGAGAGTAGAGAGTGAGTAATAGAGAGTAGAGAGTGAGTAGTAGAGAGCAGTAGAGAGAGTAGCAGAGTGAGTAGTAGAGAGTAGTAGAGCGAGTAGTAGAGAATAATAGAGAGTGAGTAGTAGAGAGTGAGTAGTAAAGAGTAGTAGAGAGGAAGTAGTAGAGTGAGTAGTAGAGAGCAGTAGAGAGTGAGTAGTAGAGAGTACTAAAGAGTGAGTAGTAGAGAGTAGTAGAGAGTGAGTAGTAGAGAGTGAGTTGTAGAGAGTAGTAGAGAGTGAGTAGTAGAGAGTGAGTAGCAGAGAGAGAGAATAGTAGAGAGTAGTAGAGAGTGAGTAGTAGAGAGTAGTAGAGAGAGAGTAGTAGAGAGTGAGTAGTAGAGAGTAGTAGAGAGTGAGTAGTAGAGTGAGTACTAGAGAGGGAGTACTAGAGAGTAGTAGAGAGAGTAGTAGAGAGTGAGTAGTAGAGAGAGAGTAGTAGAGAGTGAGTAGTAGAGAGTAGAGAGTAGTAGAGAGTGAGTAGTGGAGAGTAGTAGATAGTGAGTAGTAGGGAGTGAGTGGTAGAGAGAGAGTAGTAGAGAGTAGTAGAGTAGTAGAGAATGAGTAGTAGAGAGTGAGTATTAGAGAGTAGTGGAGTAGTAGAGAGTGAGTAGTAGAGAGTAGTAGAGAATATTCCAAAGTGTGGCACAGCACCACTTGCACAACAAGTCCAATCAAATAATATCACTTAGAGTCCTTATTGAAGCGCTGAATCTTGGGTATATTCAAATGCTTTTATTTTCCTTAAGTTTATGTACCACAGCCAGCCGACGCGTTTCGTTCTGTACAACAGAACTTCTTCAGGGCGTTCTTATTTCCTTCAAGTTATGTCGGTATCCTGTTGTCACATAACTAAATATTTCTTCCAAATGTTAGACGAGATGTAAGTACATTCTTATTCAAAGTGACTAGGTATCAATTTTACCCACCCAATTCGGGCAGACTTGAGTAATTTATAGCATCCTCAAAGTCAATCTTTCAAAACTTCCAAAGTATAGGACATGATAATCCAAATTCAAATGTTTCTCCAGAAAAATCATTTTCAATCGTTCGGAATATCGCGATTTAAAAAAAATAACATTTGGGGCCTGGGGTGGGTGCTTGTGGGACCCCCTGAGCAGGCCTAGGGGGTCAGGATGCTTCTACCCTGCTCCATTTGCGTGTTTTGCGCCTTTGTTTCACTGCTTTCTTGTGCCTTCATTCTACCGAGGTACAAGATGGCTGCCAACACTTCCTGGTTTGGAGTGTTGACAGACAGTGGCAGCCAATCAGCATGCCTTCCCAAGAAAGCTGCATGCTCATTGGCTGTCAACACTTCTAACCAGGAAGTGTTGGCATCCATTTTGTGCTAGTGTTGACAGACAGTGGCAGCCAATCAGCATGCCTTCCCAAGAAAGCTGCATGCTCATTGGAGTGGAGTGGTGTGGCTCACTGGTTAGAGGCGGCAGACCCGGAAGCAGAGGTCGGCCCGGGACCAGGGTTCGATTCCCGACGCAGCAGGGTTTTGAGCTATGGTCAGCGGACTCGATAATTCTTGCCTCGGTGCCTACTCCAACCATGGGTCCCACTCAGAAACTCTGGGCAATAGCTTGCTTAATCTCTACTAACGGCCCCATCAGCACCGGGGATGCTTGTCTTCACCTTGGAGATGCCCAGGGGGGGCCATCTCACAGGAAAAGCCAGGATGGGTTCCCCAGCGGTATACAGCGCCGGGACGCCCCTTTGCTGGGGCAACTGTGCGCTTTACAAGTATACGACATTTAACATTTAACATTGGCTGTCAACACTTCTAACCAGGAAGTGTTGGCATCCATCATGTGCTCGATAGATAAAGGCAAAAGAAAACAAAAAAACAAACGTGAAGAACACAAAAAGGGGGCAGGGTAGATACACCCTGACACCCTAGGCCTTCCCAGGTGGTCCCACAAGGACAAAAAAGGACCCAATTTTTTTTTTTATACCTGGTCTGTTTTTTAAAAAATTACCCCATGGGGGGACCAAATCGCAGGGGCATAGTGATAAAGAAGTGTGGGGGGTCCACAATCCCCCCCCACACTTCCCCGGGGACTGCCGCACCCGGGGCAAAGCAACGCAGCCCCTTGGCGCACACTGAAGGCTCCTGGTGGGCTAGTTGGCCCCCAGGGACCCCCAGTATGCAAGGGGAATTAGTTCCTACTCTGCAAACACGCCAGGGGTTGTGCTGCAGAGAGGTGTAAAAAAGAGTGTGGCCTCATTACACCTCTCTGCAATGCAGCCCCCTGGCGCATACTGCAGGTTCCAGGTGGGCTAGTTGGCCCCCAGGGACCCCCAGTATGCAAGGGGAATTAGTTCCCCCTCTGCAAACACGCCCGGGGGCTGCATTGCAGAGAGGTGTAAAAAAGGGTTGGCCTCATTACACCTCTCTGCAATGCAACCCCCTGGCTTATATTGGAGGCCCCCAGTATGCAAGGGAAATTAGTTCCTCCTCTGCAAACGCGCCAGGGGTTGCACTGCAAAGTGTTGTAAAAAGGGGGCGTGCCCTCTGAACACCTACCTGCTAAAATGTAGTAAATCAGTATTGAAAAAAAAACAAATTCATACATTTAAAATTTTTTATTTAAAAAACCGTTGAAATTCAATGAAAAAACCATAGGTTTCAGGCATTATATAGTTAGGAATTAGCATTTAAAAAACCTTGCAAATTCACTGAAAAAAACATAGGTTTCAGGCCTTATATAGTTAGGAATTAGCATTTTAAAACCCTTGCAAATTCACTGAAAAAAACATAGGTTTCAGGCCTTATATAGTTAGGAATTAGCTTTTAAAAAACCTTTGAAATTCACTCAAAAAACTATAAGTTTTAGGGGTGTTATAGTTAGCTGGACATTTCACTCATACAAAACAATTGAAATTGCTCCTATATGGTTAGTTGTACTAACTATATTTCGCGCACCCGCAATCCACTGCTGATGATGTCACATATTACATCATTCATGACATGGTCAGTGACATCACCGATGATATCTCAAATGACATCAATGGTGGCCCATCCCGTCCCTTTCCCAAAGCATGTCGCTGGAATATGGATATCTTCCATCTTGAAGTGGCGATAGACCACCCATTGGTTGAAGTGTTGCAGATTGAGGGCTAGCCTGTGCCCCCCTCCTTCTGCTGTACCAGGAAGATAGTACTGCAAAATCCCCAGGGGTGACAAAGAGAGAGGACGCTAGCTGGCTTCAGGGTCTATAAAACTCACCTGTTGTTGGGAAAAGTGGAGCCGGTTAGGTATTCTGCTCTGGGAGGGCACCTGAGTAAGTTCTATTCTGACGCCTTAAACAGTATTGAGCAGCCAAGTGTTGTTGGAAATGTTGACCCAGTTGTGTACAAAATAGCCAATTCTGCCACCCAAGAGTACAAAAGAGGAAGGAATAATTGTTACCTGTACACTGTGTTTGGCATTGGTCTGGTTTTCTTAGTACGAGACTCTGTTAAAGTCACTCCTAAAGCCTCGCTCTGGTGGGAAGAAGCCAGCTCTAGAGTCATCATGCCAGCATCTGCGACTGCATAATCCAAAGCCTTTCTGAGGACCTTGTGAGTATGAGCGGCAAGACAAGCGTCCTCAGCCTCCACCATCCCACCCGAAAATGTGAGGTTGAAATACTTTTTTGATGGAGGTCTGCACTTTGTTGAGGGCAGTGAAAGTATTCACAAATGTCCCAATGTCTTTTACAAACCGATCCTCAAAGAGTTTTCTCTCAGTCATCGGGTCGGCTTCTGACGTTGCTAAATCAAGAAGTTTTGGGTCGATTCTCATCAGAACCGATTCCTGGCGTTCTGTGGCGATAGTGCAGTTAGCATTGCCTAGGAGGCAAGCTGCCCGTTAGGACCAGCCGGCAGAGACTTCAGGATCAATCTCTCTGACTGTCTTCTCAGCTTCGAGGGCCAGCTACAAACTTTTGCCAGGGTGCCAGAGACTATCTTGACAGTCTCGTAAGGTGTGATAAATATATTTTTTAGGATCTCAAGTATACTTTTAGAAAGTTGAGCATACTGGAGTCTATATTTGGTGTCTCTGCGGTTTTACCCAGGAGATCGGGTCTGGGGCATTCGGCTCTGAGGCGATTTCTCACTCCTTTATCAAAGCATTTGCATAGATGAGTCTTTATGTACTCAGAGGCCACTGGGGCTGGGGTCCAATCTGAGGACTTTGAGTGAACAATATCATCTGGATCAAAGTCCAGGGAATTAGAAGGCTCCGATAGAAGATTAATACTCATGAAAGATTAGCACTAGAGTGGGGAGTGTTTGTTGCTCTTCTGTGTTTGCGTCATGAGGTTTGCTTTGGTCAGAGAGGGGGTGGAGGGAGAGAGTGACTCAGAGTCTGTAAGTGGAGTCTTGTGTTTCAGATCCTGCGAAGGATCCCAAACACTGGGTCTGTACACCCCAAAAATCTGTGCCAGTTTTGCAAGGGTCTCAGCATGCAGGCAAGTATGAGAAAATAAAAACGCATAACATAACATAACAGATGTGGATTTTGCCTTTTCCAGTTTATCAGTATCTGGGGGAGGCGGGGACATAGAAGACAGATTTTCTTTTGATGTTTAACATATTGTTAAACATCAAAAGGTAGTCCGAATTAGCCTGCAAAGCCACTGCTGTGAGAAGTTAGCCTGGCATATGATGTCCACTAGTTCTAGTGGGCGCCTTGCACCAGTCTAATCGACCCTTATTGATGGTGGTTGTAAAGTCAACCTTATAGACAAGCTATCCTAGTGGTAGCATGGACCAGCAGTCATCAGGCTAAGACTTCTGTAGGTTTGTTAAGCAAGTTGTTTTACCGATTATAATCTCTTGAGTACCAAATGAAAGTACACCACACAAGGTATATATCAAATATATATGTATTTATTCTAAACACAACCCCTCTGCGTTCTTTATGAGGTCAAAGGTCAAAGTACATTACAAGATTCTCAATTAGCATACCATAAGTTGTACAATATACAGTAATGCCGTAGGGGCCTCACAAACCATATACTAAAATAGTGGTATAAGAACCATGTATGGAATAGAAAGCAGGCCTCGGGCCTAGGGAATCACTGGGCCTACTCTAAACAACCACGGGTTAGGAAGTAGGAGGCCCAGGGGAGACACGTGCAGTGTCTAAACACAGACGCGGGTTACCATTGACTTTTCTATGGGAAACAAAGAAGTTACAAAAGTACAATTTAAGGACACTTCCGGATAGACTACGATGGAACCCTTTTAAACTAGGACACTTCGAGAGTCAAGAGCCATGAGAGCACCGGAGCACTCATGTTACCTCACCCAGGGAAGCCGGGTGTATAGATTCTTTTTCGTGTCGGGTTTCGTCGTCATTTTCAATGGAGAGCTGCAAAGAAGTGCTGCAGGCGACCAAAGGAAAAGTGTCCGGGTGGATCCAAGGTTGATCGAAAATCTGAAGAGCGTGAAAGCAGAAGGGACAGAGTCTGGGTCACTTGCCTGTGACCAGGAAGGAACCAGGCGATGTCGGGAGATTTCAGGTGAAGAGTTGAAGCTTGGCTCTGCAGCCATGAGGTCCAGGAGGCATCGACGATGACCAGGGGCTGGATTTGAGCTGTCCCACAAAGGATCTAGCTGATTGCGGTGTCGGTATCCCGATTGGACCCAACAAGCCTTGGCAAATGCAATCCACACAGGAAATGAAGATTGGCTTTGTTGCAGACCAGCAAGGTCTGTGGCACTTCTCCTTTGTAGGGAAGCTGGAGCAAGCCTAGAGCAACCAGGAAAGCAAGTTTAGTCAAAAGAAATGTCTTCACGGGGCTCACTAGCCAACAGGCAAGGAACCGGGAAGACGCGTCGAGCACAAATGCAAAAGCGGGGCCCATGGGACACTCGCGGAATGTGGGGGCCTGTGCTTCCGTGCAAAGGGTGCTCGGGCTGGGGCTTCTCGTACCCCAATGCACAACTGCGAGGGTACCACAGGAGTCGAGCAGTTAGCAAAATGCAGGATGTCCAGGAGTTCCGGTCCCACGTCTCTCTCTCGTGTCTGCAACGTGTCTCATCTATGCTGTGGGTGTGGGTCCCGGTCAGAGATGTCTGGAAGTCCATGTCCTGTGTCGCAGATTCTCCGAGACCCGATGGGAGCCTCGAAAATACAGACCGGCAAAGTTGCTGTTGGTGCCTGTTTGCACAGGGTGGTCACTCCTTGATCACAAGGGATATGTCTTCCATCTTCCAGTTGAAATGGAACATCAAAGGTCCAGGATATGTCTTGTGAAGATTCGTCCAGGGTAATCTGAAGGCCTAGGGGCACAGCTCCTATACTTATACTAAGTTTGGGGGCTGGACTAACTGGCTAGGTCCCTCCTTTGGGTGTACCAGGAGAGGGGGTGGTTACACCCCCTTTCCTTTGTCCAGTTTCATGCCAGAGCTGGGGTTGAGTGCCCCAGCACCCGGTTTGTACTGGACTATGCATGGAGCACCTTGTGTGCCCCAGGCAGTGTCTGGAAAGCATTCACTGAACGCAGCCCTCCCTGCCCCAATATACTAAGAGCCTGTCTGGGGTGGTGCCAGCTCCTCCCCTGACAGGAAACCTATTGTCCAAGCCTCCCCTGCCGGAGTTTCGTCCAGCAGCAGGAGGTCAGTCTTGCATCTGTGGCAGCAGCATCCATTTTGTGATGCTGAGGCTCTGTTTAACTTTAACCGGGTGTACCAGTAACTACATGTCTTCTCCCTCTAGAAGGGTGGAATGCTACCCCCGCCGCCAGGACTGGTGGGGGGTAGTATTCCAAAGTGTTTGACACCTTACATGACATGTTTTGATAAACCCAAACCAAGTTAGCATTAACCACGAGGATTATAATGCACTTAAGAGTATATGGTATGGCTATATCATAGAACAGCTATAAGGAGATGGTTACGAAAGCTGCAGAGGGGCTCAGCTCATGCTAGGGCACCCTCTCACATAAAACTAAGCACTCTGCCTCCAGGATTGTCGAGGCCTACCATAGGAGTGGCTTATAGGTGTATATGTGTATATATATATATATATATATGCCAGTTACGCGCTTTGTATATATATATATATATATATGCCAGTTACGCGCTTTGGAAACCCCTGCACCCTCGAGGGTCTCGGTCTAAGCTGGCTTCTGCCTCGCAGTTTGTTACGTTTCCCAGGATTCTGGGTTGACCGAATCCCACCCACGGGCGCTTCAAGATAACCGGCAGTGTTGGAGACATTGTGCCCCACATCGGGAGGAACCGGAGTTCCAGTTCTACCCCTGCTAAATGGACTGCTGTGCTTATGGGTTGGTGCAGTATGGGGAGCTGAGGAGGGAGTCGCCACACAGAAGCTAGGTGGAAGTGGCCCGCATAATGTCATCACCCCCATGGTCTTGCCGAATCAACGCAAAGGACTCTGGAACCTGTAGTACAGTCGCACTGGGCGACCTACAGAGAATACAGGCAGCGAATCACTTCCTATGCTGTCGATCTGGGGGGCGGAGCTAACTCTCACCTGACTTTAAAGGAACAGGTATTCCAACCACTTTGTTTGCCTGCTCCATTCCAACACCTCATGGCGCTGAACAAGGCTGGATAATGCCGAAATGCATTCGCCCTATTGTTGGTGTCGGTGGCATTAAAGACCCCTTCCAAGAATCCTCTGTGTGGTTTCCGCTTCTTGCTGCTTTTGGGGAAGACTGTTGTTCATAATTCAGCGCGTTTGCCAGTTACGCGCTTTGGAAACCCCTGCACCCTCGAGGGTCTCGGTCTAAGCTGGCTTCTGCCTCGCAGTTTGTTACGTTTCCCAGGATTCTGGGTTGACCGAATCCCACCCACGGGCGCTTCAAGATAACCGGCAGTGTTGGAGACATTGTGCCCCACATCGGGAGGAACCGGAGTTCCAGTTCTACCCCTGCTAAATGGACTGCTGTGCTTATGGGTTGGTGCAGTATGGGGAGCTGAGGAGGGAGTCGCCACACAGAAGCTAGGTGGAAGTGGCCCGCATAATGTCATCACCCCCATGGTCTTGCCGAATCAACGCAAAGGACTCTGGAACCTGTAGTACAGTCGCACTGGGCGACCTACAGAGAATACAGGCAGCGAATCACTTCCTATGCTGTCGATCTGGGGGGCGGAGCTAACTCTCACCTGACTTTAAAGGAACAGGTATTCCAACCACTTTGTTTGCCTGCTCCATTCCAACACCTCATGGCGCTGAAGAAGGCTGGATAATGCCGAAATGCATTCGCCCTATTGTTGGTGTCGGTGGCATTAAAGACCCCTTCCAAGAATCCTCTGTGTGGTTTCCGCTTCTTGCTGCTTTTGGGGAAGACTGTTGTTCATAATTCAGCGCGTTTGCCAGTTACGCGCTTTGGAAACCCCTGCACCCTCGAGGGTCTCGGTCTAAGCTGGCTTCTGCCTCGCAGTTTGTTACGTTTCCCAGGATTCTGGGTTGACCGAATCCCACCCACGGGCGCTTCAAGATAACCGGCAGTGTTGGAGACATTGTGCCCCACATCGGGAGGAACCGGAGTTCCAGTTCTACCCCTGCTAAATGGACGGCTGTGCTTATGGGTTGGTGCAGTATGGGGAGCTGAGGAGGGAGTCGCCACACAGAAGCTAGGTGGAAGTGGCCCGCATAATGTCATCACCCCCATGGTCTTGCCGAATCAACGCAAAGGACTCTGGAACCTGTAGTACAGTCGCACTGGGCGACCTACAAAGAATACAGGCAGCGAATCACTTCCTATGCTGTCGATCTGGGGGGCGGAGCTAACTCTCACCTGACTTTAAAGGAACAGGTATTCCAACCACTTTGTTTGCCTGCTCCATTCCAACACCTCATGGCGCTAAAGAAGGCGGATAATGCCGAAATGCATTTGCCCTATTGTTGGTGTCGGTGGCATTAAAGACCCCTTCCAAGAATCCTCTGTGTGGTTTCCGCTTCTTGCTGCTTTTGGGGAAGACTGTTGTTCATAATTCAGCGCGTTTGCCAGTTACGCGCTTTGGAAACCCCTGCACCCTCGAGGGTCTCGGTCTAAGCTGGCTTCTGCCTCGCAGTTTGTTACGTTTCCCAGGATTCTGGGTTGACCGAATCCCACCCACGGGCGCTTCAAGATAACCGGCAGTGTTGGAGACACTGTGCCCCACATCGGGAGGAACCGGAGTTCCAGTTCTACCCCTGCTAAATGGACTGCTGTGCTTATGGGTTGGTGCAGTATGGGGAGCTGAGGAGGGAGTCGCCACACAGAAGCTAGGTGGAAGTGGCCCGCATAATGTCATCACCCCCATGGTCTTGCCGAATCAACGCAAAGGACTCTGGAACCTGTAGTACAGTCGCACTGGGCGACCTACAGAGAATACAGGCAGCGAATCACTTCCTATGCTGTCGATCTGGGGGGCGGAGCTAACTCTCACCTGACTTTAAAGGAACAGGTATTCCAACCACTTTGTTTGCCTGCTCCATTCCAACACCTCATGGCGCTGAAGAAGGCTGGATAATGCCGAAATGCATTCGCCCTATTGTTGGTGTCGGTGGCATTAAAGACCCCTTCCAAGAATCCTCTGTGTGGTTTCCGCTTCTTGCTGCTTTTGGGGAAGACTGTTGTTCATATATATATATATATATATAGCATGGCGGCATACGGATGCGTGGCGAAATAATTTTGAATAAATAATGAAGCACGAAAAAATGGGTCCGCGTTTGTCTATCTGAGTCCTGGCTGGTGATTGGATTCCGTGAGATAGAGTACTGGAATATATATATATATATATATATATATATATATATATATATGTGAAAAAGGATCCCAACCGCTTCTTGCAGCGGTTTAAGCGGGCGCAGACCTCCTCTCCATCAATAGATTAGATGTTGGATGTTAAATCATCAAAAAGCCATCACACTAGTCAAAGTGTCTTTTATTTACGAGTGTGTCAGAGCAAGTGCCCTACCTGACGCGTTTCGCTCCGCGAACGGAGCTTGGTCACATGACGCGTCAGGAGTAGGCAGTGCATTAAATGGGATCTCTATTAAAATCAGCTTGATTCCCTAGTTCATTCAACAAATGTAGTGTATTGATATCATTTATACAGATATTACTGACCTCATCTTCACATACATCCTCTCTTCCCGTATTCACTTTTGTGGAAAACCATTTTTTTAGCCTCAGTTTCCTTGTAAAATAAAAGAGATCAATTCTTGCTTGCGTATAATCAAATTCGTTTGTAGGGACAAATGTAAGTCCTCTTGCCAAAACGTCAATTTCATCATTAGTCAATGTCCGATTCGATAAATTCAAGACTGTTCGTTTCTTCAGTTCTGTTTGCTCCATTCTTTGGTTCTTTTTTGTATATAACTTTATTGTTTAAACACAACCTTTCACTCGCTAGCAAGCGGCTGAGGCTGTGAAACGCGTTGGGTGTGATCGCCAAATAATCTTCACTTGAAATGCAGATTGGGCCTCGACTTGTTGTCTTGTAAACTGTCTGAGACGGCGTTCTGTTGGATATATATATATATTTATATATATACACTCCAACTTGCCTCCAATGCGCGTGCTGCGCCGACAGGTACGCGGTCCACTAAATTAAACGCGAGAGCCAGTCTTGAAATCCAAAAGTGATTTATTTCATTAGTGGTACAAAGGATGCAAGCCTCGTCATACGCGTTTCGGGCACCGGCTGTATATATATATATATATATATATATATATATATATATATATATATATATATATATATATATATATATATATATATATATATATATATATATATATATATATATATATATATATATATATATATATATATATATATATATATATATTCTGAGCAAACGCTGTGAAGCTTGGAAGAGCACTCATCCACTCTCTGCCATCCAGCATTTCGAGGTGCAGCCCTCCGTTTTTGCTCCGTGTTAATGTTTGTTACTCTGAGTGAGCCACGAATTTGCAATAGTGGGAGGGTTTCATCAGCACATTGAGAGCGGCGCTGCGATGTCAAGTTCTTTCCCGACTGCAGTCTCCTCTCAGCTGTCGGTTGGAGTATCCTTCAGCTGACGGTGGTGCCTCTCCCCACGGTCACGCACCGTGTAATGTAGTCTGAGCAAACGCTGTGAAGCTTGGAAGAGCACTCATCCACTCTCTGCCATCCAGCATTTCGAGGTGAAGAGCACTCATCCACTCTCTGCCATCCAGCATTTCGAGGTGCAGCCCTCGTTTTTGCTCCGTGTTAATGTTTGTTACTCTGAGTGAGCCACGAATTTGCAATAGTGGGAGGGTTTCATCAGCACATTGAGAGCGGCGCTGCGATGTCAAGTTCTTTCCCGACTGCAGTCTCCTCTCAGCTGTCGGTTGGAGTATCCTTCAGCTGACGGTGGTGCCTCTCCCCACGGTCACGCACCGTGTAATGTAGTCTGAGCAAACGCTGTGAATTGGAAGAGCACATCAGCATTCGCTCCGTGTTAATGTTTGTTACTCTGAGTGAGCCACGAATTTGCAATAGTGGGAGGGTTTCATCAGCACATTGAGAGCGGCGCTGCGATGTCAAGTTCTTTCCCGACTGCAGTCTCCTCTCAGCTGTCGGTTGGAGTATCCTTCAGCTGACGGTGGTGCCTCTCCCCACGGTCACGCACCGTGTAATGTAGTCTGAGCAAACGCTGTGAAGCTTGGAAGAGCACTCATCCACTCTCTGCCATCCAGCATTTCGAGGTGCAGCCCTCCGTTTTTGCTCCGTGTTAATGTTTGTTACTCTGAGTGAGCCACGAATTTGCAATAGTGGGAGGGTTTCATCAGCACATTGAGAGCGGCGCTGCGATGTCAAGTTCTTTCCCGACTGCAGTCTCCTCTCAGCTGTCGGTTGGAGTATCCTTCAGCTGACGGTGGTGCCTCTCCCCACGGTCACGCACCGTGTAATGTAGTCTGAGCAAACGCTGTGAAGCTTGGAAGAGCACTCATCCACTCTCTGCCATCCAGCATTTCGAGGCGCAGCCCTCCGTTTTTGCTCCGTGTTAATGTTTGTTACTCTGAGTGAGCCACGAATTTGCAATAGTGGGAGGGTTTCATCAGCACATTGAGAGCGGCGCTGCGATGTCAAGTTCTTTCCCGACTGCAGTCTCCTCTCAGCTGTCGGTTGGAGTATCCTTCAGCTGACGGTGGTGCCTCTCCCCACGGTCACGCACCGTGTAATGTAGTCTGAGCAAACGCTGTGAAGCTTGGAAGAGCACTCATCCACTCTCTGCCATCCAGCATTTCGAGGTGCAGCCCTCCGTTTTTGCTCCGTGTTAATGTTTGTTACTCTGAGTGAGCCACGAATTTGCAATAGTGGGAGGGTTTCATCAGCACATTGAGAGCGGCGCTGCGATGTCAAGTTCTTTCCCGACTGCAGTCTCCTCTCAGCTGTCGGTTGGAGTATCCTTCAGCTGACGGTGGTGCCTCTCCCCACGGTCACGCACCGTGTAATGTAGTCTGAGCAAACGCTGTGAAGCTTGGAAGAGCACTCATCCACTCTCTGCCATCCAGCATTTCGAGGTGCAGCCCTCCGTTTTTGCTCCGTGTTAATGTTTGTTACTCTGAGTGAGCCACGAATTTGCAATAGTGGGAGGGTTTCATCAGCACATTGAGAGCGGCGCTGCGATGTCAAGTTCTTTCCCGACTGCAGTCTCCTCTCAGCTGTCGGTTGGAGTATCCTTCAGCTGACGGTGGTGCCTCTCCCCACGGTCACGCACCGTGTAATGTAGTCTGAGCAAACGCTGTGAAGCTTGGAAGAGCACTCATCCACTCTCTGCCATCCAGCATTTCGAGGTGCAGCCCTCCGTTTTTGCTCCGTGTTAATGTTTGTTACTCTGAGTGAGCCACGAATTTGCAATAGTGGGAGGGTTTCATCAGCACATTGAGAGCGGCGCTGCGATGTCAAGTTCTTTCCCGACTGCAGTCTCCTCTCAGCTGTCGGTTGGAGTATCCTTCAGCTGACGGTGGTGCCTCTCCCCACGGTCACGCACCGTGTAATGTAGTCTGAGCAAACGCTGTGAAGCTTGGAAGAGCACTCATCCACTCTCTGCCATCCAGCATTTCGAGGTGCAGCCCTCCGTTTTTGCTCCGTGTTAATGTTTGTTACTCTGAGTGAGCCACGAATTTGCAATAGTGGGAGGGTTTCATCAGCACATTGAGAGCGGCGCTGCGATGTCAAGTTCTTTCCCGACTGCAGTCTCCTCTCAGCTGTCGGTTGGAGTATCCTTCAGCTGACGGTGGTGCCTCTCCCCACGGTCACGCACCGTGTAATGTAGTCTGAGCAAACGCTGTGAAGCTTGGAAGAGCACTCATCCACTCTCTGCCATCCAGCATTTCGAGGTGCAGCCCTCCGTTTTTGCTCCGTGTTAATGTTTGTTACTCTGAGTGAGCCACGAATTTGCAATAGTGGGAGGGTTTCATCAGCACATTGAGAGCGGCGCTGCGATGTCAAGTTCTTTCCCGACTGCAGTCTCCTCTCAGCTGTCGGTTGGAGTATCCTTCAGCTGACGGTGGTGCCTCTCCCCACGGTCACGCACCGTGTAATGTAGTCTGAGCAAACGCTGTGAAGCTTGGAAGAGCACTCATCCACTCTCTGCCATCCAGCATTTCGAGGTGCAGCCCTCCGTTTTTGCTCCGTGTTAATGTTTGTTACTCTGAGTGAGCCACGAATTTGCAATAGTGGGAGGGTTTCATCAGCACATTGAGAGCGGCGCTGCGATGTCAAGTTCTTTCCCGACTGCAGTCTCCTCTCAGCTGTCGGTTGGAGTATCCTTCAGCTGACGGTGGTGCCTCTCCCCACGGTCACGCACCGTGTAATGTAGTCTGAGCAAACGCTGTGAAGCTTGGAAGAGCACTCATCCACTCTCTGCCATCCAGCATTTCGAGGTGCAGCCCTCCGTTTTTGCTCCGTGTTAATGTTTGTTACTCTGAGTGAGCCACGAATTTGCAATAGTGGGAGGGTTTCATCAGCACATTGAGAGCGGCGCTGCGATGTCAAGTTCTTTCCCGACTGCAGTCTCCTCTCAGCTGTCGGTTGGAGTATCCTTCAGCTGACGGTGGTGCCTCTCCCCACGGTCACGCACCGTGTAATGTAGTCTGAGCAAACGCTGTGAAGCTTGGAAGAGCACTCATCCACTCTCTGCCATCCAGCATTTCGAGGTGCAGCCCTCCGTTTTTGCTCCGTGTTAATGTTTGTTACTCTGAGTGAGCCACGAATTTGCAATAGTGGGAGGGTTTCATCAGCACATTGAGAGCGGCGCTGCGATGTCAAGTTCTTTCCCGACTGCAGTCTCCTCTCAGCTGTCGGTTGGAGTATCCTTCAGCTGACGGTGGTGCCTCTCCCCACGGTCACGCACCGTGTAATGTAGTCTGAGCAAACGCTGTGAAGCTTGGAAGAGCACTCATCCACTCTCTGCCATCCAGCATTTCGAGGTGCAGCCCTCCGTTTTTGCTCCGTGTTAATGTTTGTTACTCTGAGTGAGCCACGAATTTGCAATAGTGGGAGGGTTTCATCAGCACATTGAGAGCGGCGCTGCGATGTCAAGTTCTTTCCCGACTGCAGTCTCCTCTCAGCTGTTGGTTGGAGTATCCTTCAGCTGACGGTGGTGCCTCTCCCCACGGTCACGCACCGTGTAATGTAGTCTGAGCAAACGCTGTGAAGCTTGGAAGAGCACTCATCCACTCTCTGCCATCCAGCATTTCGAGGTGCAGCCCTCCGTTTTTGCTCCGTGTTAATGTTTGTTACTCTGAGTGAGCCACGAATTTGCAATAGTGGGAGGGTTTCATCAGCACATTGAGAGCGGCGCTGCGATGTCAAGTTCTTTCCCGACTGCAGTCTCCTCTCAGCTGTCGGTTGGAGTATCCTTCAGCTGACGGTGGTGCCTCTCCCCACGGTCACGCACCGTGTAATGTAGTCTGAGCAAACGCTGTGAAGCTTGGAAGAGCACTCATCCACTCTCTGCCATCCAGCATTTCGAGGTGCAGCCCTCCGTTTTTGCTCCGTGTTAATGTTTGTTACTCTGAGTGAGCCACGAATTTGCAATAGTGGGAGGGTTTCATCAGCACATTGAGAGCGGCGCTGCGATGTCAAGTTCTTTCCCGACTGCAGTCTCCTCTCAGCTGTCGGTTGGAGTATCCTTCAGCTGACGGTGGTGCCTCTCCCCACGGTCACGCACCGTGTAATGTAGTCTGAGCAAACGCTGTGAAGCTTGGAAGAGCACTCATCCACTCTCTGCCATCCAGCATTTCGAGGTGCAGCCCTCCGTTTTTGCTCCGTGTTAATGTTTGTTACTCTGAGTGAGCCACGAATTTGCAATAGTGGGAGGGTTTCATCAGCACATTGAGAGCGGCGCTGCGATGTCAAGTTCTTTCCCGACTGCAGTCTCCTCTCAGCTGTCGGTTGGAGTATCCTTCAGCTGACGGTGGTGCCTCTCCCCACGGTCACGCACCGTGTAATGTAGTCTGAGCAAACGCAGTGAAGCTTGGAAGAGCACTCATCCACTCTCTGCCATCCAGCATTTCGAGGTGCAGCCCTCCGTTTTTGCTCCGTGTTAATGTTTGTTACTCTGAGTGAGCCACGAATTTGCAATAGTGGGAGGGTTTCATCAGCACATTGAGAGCGGCGCTGCGATGTCAAGTTCTTTCCCGACTGCAGTCTCCTCTCAGCTGTCGGTTGGAGTATCCTTCAGCTGACGGTGGTGCCTCTCCCCACGGTCACGCACCGTGTAATGTAGTCTGAGCAAACGCTGTGAAGCTTGGAAGAGCACTCATCCACTCTCTGCTATCCAGCATTTCGAGGTGCAGCCCTCCGTTTTTGCTCCGTGTTAATGTTTGTTACTCTGAGTGAGCCACGAATTTGCAATAGTGGGAGGGTTTCATCAGCACATTGAGAGCGGCGCTGCGATGTCAAGTTCTTTCCCGACTGCAGTCTCCTCTCAGCTGTCGGTTGGAGTATCCTTCAGCTGACGGTGGTGCCTCTCCCCACGGTCACGCACCGTGTAATGTAGTCTGAGCAAACGCTGTGAAGCTTGGAAGAGCACTCATCCACTCTCTGCCATCCAGCATTTCGAGGTGCAGCCCTCCGTTTTTGCTCCGTGTTAATGTTTGTTACTCTGAGTGAGCCACGAATTTGCAATAGTGGGAGGGTTTCATCAGCACATTGAGAGCGGCGCTGCGATGTCAAGTTCTTTCCCGACTGCAGTCTCCTCTCAGCTGTCGGTTGGAGTATCCTTCAGCTGACGGTGGTGCCTCTCCCCACGGTCACGCACCGTGTAATGTAGTCTGAGCAAACGCTGTGAAGCTTGGAAGAGCACTCATCCACTCTCTGCCATCCAGCATTTCGAGGCGCAGCCCTCCGTTTTTGCTCCGTGTTAATGTTTGTTACTCTGAGTGAGCCACGAATTTGCAATAGTGGGAGGGTTTCATCAGCACATTGAGAGCGGCGCTGCGATGTCAAGTTCTTTCCCGACTGCAGTCTCCTCTCAGCTGTCGGTTGGAGTATCCTTCAGCTGACGGTGGTGCCTCTCCCCACGGTCACGCACCGTGTAATGTAGTCTGAGCAAACGCTGTGAAGCTTGGAAGAGCACTCATCCACTCTCTGCCATCCAGCATTTCGAGGTGCAGCCCTCCGTTTTTGCTCCGTGTTAATGTTTGTTACTCTGAGTGAGCCACGAATTTGCAATAGTGGGAGGGTTTCATCAGCACATTGAGAGCGGCGCTGCGATGTCAAGTTCTTTCCCGACTGCAGTCTCCTCTCAGCTGTCGGTTGGAGTATCCTTCAGCTGACGGTGGTGCCTCTCCCCACGGTCACGCACCGTGTAATGTAGTCTGAGCAAACGCTGTGAAGCTTGGAAGAGCACTCATCCACTCTCTGCCATCCAGCATTTCGAGGTGCAGCCCTCCGTTTTTGCTCCGTGTTAATGTTTGTTACTCTGAGTGAGCCACGAATTTGCAATAGTGGGAGGGTTTCATCAGCACATTGAGAGCGGCGCTGCGATGTCAAGTTCTTTCCCGACTGCAGTCTCCTCTCAGCTGTCGGTTGGAGTATCCTTCAGCTGACGGTGGTGCCTCTCCCCACGGTCACGCACCGTGTAATGTAGTCTGAGCAAACGCTGTGAAGCTTGGAAGAGCACTCATCCACTCTCTGCCATCCAGCATTTCGAGGTGCAGCCCTCCGTTTTTGCTCCGTGTTAATGTTTGTTACTCTGAGTGAGCCACGAATTTGCAATAGTGGGAGGGTTTCATCAGCACATTGAGAGCGTTTGCTCAGAATATATATATATATATATATATATATATATATATATATATATATATATATATATATATATCAAGGCTCCCAAGTCGCATCGGTAATCCCGAGGCACTCACAAGCGGGTGCAGATTCCCGCGCCGATACACGCGGTAAATAGTCAGGCTCCAATTGCTTCCGTTAAGAAAACGTTACACGCACTCCAGGGGTAAGCGGCAAAGATTTATTTCAGCCCACAAACAAGTGTAACAGACGCATTTCGGACAAAAAGTCCTTCGTCAATGTTATATATCTATATATATATATGCATATATATAGATATATAGCTATATAGATATATAGATATATGGATATATAGATATAGATATAGGTATACTGTATCTAAGTAAGGGGTGCTTACACCACCTTACCCAGGTTGCAATTGCAGACCTGTGGTGTCAGTTTGGAGGGCCAGCCAGGGGTGGCACAAGACATGCTGTGGCCCCTGGTAGGCCTTGGATGCACCTAAGCCCTGGGTACCTATGGTACACTATACAGGGACTCACAAAGGTGACCCAATACCCAATCTGGTATGTACCTAAAGTACATGGTTACAATTTAGAGAGAGAACAGCTAGGCTGTGGTCCTGATTAGCAGGGCCACATCCAGTCTAAAGTCGAAAAAACAGAAAATCACAGCAAAACGTAAGGGTGACCATAGGAAGCAGACCCTACTCTCCTACAACTGCCAGTGCCTTGTTTACTGACTGCCGCACTGAGAGGTCTAGAGTCTCCACTAGGACATCCTGAAGGAAGTAACCCTCTTCTTCCTCCGGGCCACAAGGCTTATAATCATTGGTTCATCAATCAAGGTGGGGGAGGTAGAAATGTGGATCCATTCAGCTTCCAGGCTATATAATCAAAGATCAATGGGAGAATGGCTCACTTGAAACTACAGCACCAGGGTTTTTAGTCCTGGATGACGTTCTTAAAAAAACCCATACAAGCACGTAAGCGATGTGGTGGTATATCTTAGTTCTCCACCAATTAACGTGACTTGGGTGTATCATCATTGAGGTTTTCTAGTTATATGCAACCGCCACCTGAAGGTAACCATTGGCTGTGTAGCAGTGTCCAGAAAATAGTGCTCTCAAAAAAATATAACGATTCAGAAAAGGGGGTGGTGATGGACAGAATATCTGAATTAATCAAGACACTCATACCCAGTCAATAGATCAGGGCTTGATCCATCACCGTTTTTTAGCTCACTGCATCACCCCAGTTCAGAACCTGGCTATATGCAAATTAGTCTGACCCCATGCCTCATGGGAACAGGGCAGACCAAACTACCAAGCCAATTCTTCACTGGAATGGAGACAAGCTTCCGGGGACCGGTTTCTGGCATTTCAGCCGTCGTCGGCCCAGCTTGCTTGAATCCTGGTGATGCAGTGAGCAAGGGACTCATGTCTGAGCATACCCTGCCACACCTGTAGTGGCCAAAAACGATTCAGAAAAGGAGGTGGTGATGGACATAATATCTGAATTAATCAAGACACTCATACCCAGTCAATAGATCAGGGCTTGATCCATCACCGTTTTTTAGCTCACTGCATCACCCCAGTTCAGAACCTGTCTATATGCAAATTAGTCTGACCCCATGCCTCATGGGAACAGGGCAGACCAAACATCCAAGCCAATTCTTCACTGGAATGGAGACAAGCTTCCGGGGACCGGCTTCTGGCATTTCAGCCGTCGTCGGCCCGGCTTGCTTGAATCCTGGTGATGCAGTGAGCAAGGGACTCATGTCTGAGCATACCCTGCCACACCTGTAGTGGCCAAAAACGATTCAGAAAAGGGGGTGGTGATGGACAGAATATCTGAATTAATCAAGACACTCATACCCAGTCAATAGATCAGGGCTTGATCCATCACCGTTTTTTAGCTCACTGCATCACCCCAGTTCAGAACCTGGCTATATGCAAATTAGTCTGACCCCATGCCTCATGGGAACAGGGCAGACCAAACTACCAAGCCAATTCTTCACTGGAATGGAGACAAGCTTCCGGGGACCGGTTTCTGGTATTTCAGCCGTCGTCGGCCCGGCTTGCATGAATCCTGGTGATGCAGGGAGCAAGGGGCTCATGTCTGAGCATACCCTGCCACACCTGTAGTGGCCAAAAACGATTCAGAAAAGGGGGTGGTGATGGACAGAATATCTGAATTAATCAAGACACTCATAAACAGTCAATAGATCAAGGCTTGATCCATCACCGTGTTTTAGCTCACTGCATCAACCCAGTTCAGAACCTGGCTATATGCAAATTAGTCTGACCCCATGCCTCATGGGAACAGGGCAGACCAAACTACCAAGCCAATTCTTCACTGGAATGGAGACAAGCTTCTTTCAAAAAAATATAGTGACTTTAAAATCCTTGGATCATCAAAACAAACAACTTTAATCAGAATTGTGATTCAAGGAATATTACAAATATTTTTGTGTAGATATGGATCACGTTCCTAGACCCTCTATACATATAAGTTGGCCGACATGTTTCAGCCCCACTGCGCCCAGCCGGGTCTATGTGGCTTTCTTCAGGACCGAGATGGAAATCGAATTAAAATTGTACTTACACGATTTGTGTAGCACTCAGGTGGTACAGTTCTCCACCTTTTTAGGTCGAGGTACTATCCGGTTCTGCCGAAGGCAGAACCGGAAGTAGAGAGATCCTATGTTCCTTAGAGGGGCTCTCCATCCCGCCTCTAATTTTGGCTCTCTCCCATTGGCTGGCTTCCTAAACGGAGGCCAGCCATTGGAGGAGAGAGCCGTCCCTCCGAATAGGCTCCGTCTTTTTCGGATTTGGGGGCGTCATTTTTGCTGTTCTTTAGCTCGTGACGTAGTCCGTCACTCAGGACAGCAAACCACGCCCCCGAATCCGAAAAATACGGAAGCTGTTGGGCGCCATTTTTTCTCGTCTGCGGACCCTGCCGCTGCCTCTTCTACCCAGTCCCCCACCCTCCTGTCCCCTGGGCGCCTGGAGATCACTGCTGCAGCCGGCTCCGTTTGAAGGGCGCTGGCACCGCTGACGTCACTGGGCCGCGCTGGGATTGGCCCTGCGCTTTAAGGTTTCCCTGCTCGGTTCAGTGAAAAGCCGCGCTGTGACTGGGTGCCGGCGCGAGGGGCAGGAGCGTCATCCTGAGAGCCGCGACAAGAGGGAGAAGCTGGGGGCGGAGGTTCGCCCCGAAAAAGACTGCAGCCGAGACCAAGTACAATTCAGTGATTTCCCTTTCTGTTTTCGCCACTAATAGCAAGCGCAAATCAGAGGCATCAAAACCTGGAGCTTTTTTACTTTTTGGCAGCACTATCTCGGTGTAAAGCTGCTCCTTGCCTCTCAAATGTTCATGGCTATTTAGTTTTATTTTATTTCTTTTTACTTCAGCTTCCCATTAGAATACTCTCTCTCCACAACGTCTTTCCATCGCGCACATCTTTCCTTCTGAAAGGATCTGCTTTGTTTGTCTAATTTGGAGGCAACCCCAGAGGCTGCACTTCACGTCCATAACTAGAGAGCAGTAAATGACGCCTTTGAGAGAGGGAAGCTCGCAATACATTGTGGTGTGCTTCTTGTGTCCCCGTATGTGTCTCTACGGCTCTACCTTGCCACGGACCCTAGAGGTATTCACGTTGTAGAAATACTAGCACACACCACATTTGACTTTAAACGAAACGGAGCCCCCTGTTTTTTTTTCTGAACACATTCTGTTTCAAGTACTGTTTCTGCTCCATGAATGTCTGTGGTACAGCTGAGCCTGCCCTTTCCAGCCCAGTGAGAGATTTGAGATTCGGCAAAATGTTAGCCCAAGAATGAAGAGACTGCAGAAAGGAAAGTGTCAGCCAGGTGTAAGGAACAGCGGAGCGGCGCACAAGAGATAGCAGTCTCCATGTGCAGTGGGGTTACTGTGAGGAGACTGATCTCTCTTCCTGGCACAAGAGACTGCTGAGTCACTGATCCTGGATGTGCTGATGGAACACAAGATTTCATGTAAAAAACAAAAGTCGAGAGGAAGGTGTAGATGGTGCGAAAAGGACAACTGCAGCTCTCTGGTAAAGTAGTAGTGAGTGATAAAGTCTGTGAAGATGGCTTCCAGTATGCGCCGGAGCTGTGACCAGGTGTCTGACCTTGGGACAAAGGGTTCATCCTACCGTCGAGAAGACCAGCTACAAGTTATTACTCGTTGGTTAGTGCTTATAGCGCCTTTAGAACGTTGCAAGCTCTGTTAGGGAACAGATTCATGAAGTGTAACGGTGTGATTGCTGCTCTCTGTAAGCGGGGTCTAGATTCTGTCTTCTCTTGTTTTGTGTACTGTACACTGTCCCATATCTGCAGCCTTCGAGATCTGCTCCACCGCTCCGGCTGTTTTCATAAGCCCCACTGAAAGGCGTCTTAAAACGTTGGCTGTTCAAAGGAGGCCTGTTATTGCTTAAAACATGGCGCCATGCCCTTCCGTCGAAGGACGCGGTTTACCATTGAGACCAAGGAGACTGATTTTGTGTTTTCACATTGAAGCACACATCTAAGGATGACACTTGCACTGTGAGTTCTAATGGCGCACCGGTCTCGTAGTGCTGCAGTTTCCTTTCTTGCTCGAGTTCTAATGAGCAGTTTACAGATTTTGTAACTTCTAAGTATCAATTATCATTATGGTGAGCATCTTTTGAGAAGCAAAAACCAGGACAGGCCAGACATAAAAGTAGGACTTACGCCATCAACCTTACAACTGTCTGGCCTGTTCCGATTTTTGAGAGAAAAAAACTGCACGCTGCACGCGGTACTTTCACATAACATTAGCTATGGCAAGACTTCTAGCCTCTTCTACCCTGACTACCCCTGCCCTCCTCTGCCCTCCTCTGTCTCACCTCTGCTGCAGCATGTATGCAGCTGAGGTCAACCCGCTGCTGCCTGAAACGGATACATTAGTTAATGAAAGCATACGGACCTTTGTCCAAAAAAACCGGGACATGTATCTAAAATGAATGAAAGCGTCGGGACACCGGGACAGCCCTCTGAAAACCGGGACTGTCCGGGGAAATCCGGGACGTCTGGTCACCCTAATTATGGTGAATTCAGTGTTGCGTTGTGTTCACACAAATGTATGTACATTCAACCCCACATTCTCTCAAAGCATGCTTCCTTTCTCTATGCTAAAATCCTTAGGTCTTCAAAAGACCTTTATCCGTCCCTTTGTGAGCAATTACCATCTTCCCCCTGACGTGAGCTTCTAGGAGCTGTACATTTCTTGACTGTACACGCCACAGACCCCTGCCTGCTCGGGGCAATCAGTGTGACTGCATTATCCTGATTCTCTCCTGCTCCGGAGTTGCCCATGGCTTCCAGGTTCCCTCCTCTTCTCCTTCTGTGCTCGTGGTTGAGTTCAGCTGCTGCCACTTTTTGAAGATGACCTTGAAATCTTTGCTGGCTTGACCTCGTTGGTGCGCCACCTCATATCCAAAATGGTGCAGTATTGTACTTTTATTATTGATGCCCTAGCCAAATAGTGAAGTGGACTGAAGCCGAAGCAATCCATCGCCCTTGGTCTCCCAGTCCGGCACCCTGCTCTCTGCTGGTACCTCATGCTCACAGCTGCGACCCTTGAGTCTCACTTCGGTACCTTCATGTCAAAGCTGTCCTCCTTGTCTCTGCCGTGCTGTTGAGCTATCCATCCCCCTGATCCGCACTGTAGTCCTGAGAGTGGCGGGAACCTGTAGAAGCCACTGCCGTGCTTATCTTTCTGGAGGAAGCTTGTTTTTGTGACCCGTTTACTTTTCTTGCCTCAGTAGCATCCTCTGCCTTTTGGTACCATGCCTGTTAGCTCTACTGCTGCGCTGCTGCGCTGCCTGCAGAGATTCCATAACGTTTTCTTCAGATCGAGGTATGTCATGGTCACCAACTCCCCACCTGTGCTTTCTCAATCTCCCTCTCCCTCTATGTGCAAATAGCTCCCATATTTCACTAACCGTAACCAACGCCCCCCTCCTGTTCTCATCCCGCCTGCAGTATGCTAAAGGGATTGGCTGTTGAGTAGTGTTTCAAACCTCAACCGGCATTTCTTCTATGATCCTTATTGTGAGTGATGCAAGAGGTTGCAGTAGGATCAGATTTCCCCCCCCCCCCCCCCTTCGTGGGCAGAGAAATATTTTTAAAATGTGCTTGTCCGAGGACACAATGTATCTCATAAGCGGAGGCTGGGATTAATAAATAAAAAGTCTTCTGGTTCCATAGTTTCAATCTTGCTCAGGAATGAACAAGTGGTGTGTGTATTACCACCCAGCAGACTTGCCCCTTATCCCTCCATAGCCACTCTCTCACATGCATTTCGTTTGTTTTGAAGAGCTGGTAAAGTTTGGCTTTACTAATTCGCTCCGCTATCCATATAAAATACAGATCTGTTCTTTGCAGCAGTCATATTAATACTTTGCACAACTTTATGGCGAGTCAGAACTGCTACTAGACACAACTCCAATCTCTCGGTCTCTAGCAGGAACATTAACCTAGAGTTATCTTCACTTTTTTTTTATTGCTGCCTGAAAGCTGGACGCACAATGAACTCTACAGCAAGTGCTTTTGAATCGAAAGTTATTGCTAAACACTGAGACCCGCCCCCAACTGAAGTCAGTGCACCCCACCCCTCTTCAGGTCAGCACCCAGTGCGACTGCAGCGATCGGACCACCCTAAAGCCGTCCTTGCCTACGCACAACTTTTCCCCCCTTGTGCCAGCACTCATGTGGTCCTTGGTGACCCCACAGACCAAATGTTTTGATCCATTACCTGTTATCCTGGAGACCAGAGTTCTGACCCTGCCGTCTGTAGTGTAGTTCCTATTTTCCCTATAGGCCCTGTGCATTGGAATAACATAAACAGCAGTGTAGACGTAGAAGTGCGGTCTTCCAGGTCTCTACTGACTATGCTAAACTTAATTGGGTTTGTACCAACAAGCTCAGAGGTCACTGGAAACGTTCTTGACTGAATAGGAAGTGATCAGCTCCCCAGGCACAGACAAGAAGGGATTCAGTTTTCCAACAACCGCATAAACATGACAACTTTGCTCCTTAGAATAAGAGTCAATCTCTAGAGTTGTGTGAAACAATAGACAGCTATTTCAGTCAGTTGTGCAAGAATTACTTTCACCAAGATGCAGACAATAGAGAGACTGGCGTTTTCAATAAAAGGTATTATTTATTGAACAGTCTTTCTTCTCATGCAAGAGAAATGAATTGCCACAATTGCAAGACTTGTTATTATAAAAAGTGCGTACAGAAAAAGGAGGATTGTGAAATAATACTGTAAAAGCATTGATATGGTTTCTTAGCCATACGATAGTTAAAATGAATAAAATATATACATTCACATATACATTAGGCTAACGTACTCAACTGGTGCTTCTAACTACGCCTACCCCAGTGCACCTGACCTAAGCCTAAAACTTGGGAGGGAGTAAGTAACAGTTTAAGTTAAGTTGGTTTTGCCAAGGATTTGCTTCAAGAATTCTCTCTAAGGGTTTAGTCAACACCATACCTCGGGAATAGAATGTTGGAGGGCTTGTATCTCTTTCCAGGACTCGATGTCCCAGTCACTCGCAAGAGTAGTCTGGAAACGCCGGAGCTGGATTTTCTCGGCAGGAGAAAAGACAGCGTCTCTCTCAGTGCGTCAAGGAGGAGGAGGGGCAGCGTCCGTGGGCTTCTAGCATCTGCTGGGCTCTGCGCGGGACAGCTGTTCGGCTCCTGTATTCACCACACCATCGCTCTTGCTTAAGGCAACGTTGGTAATATTTATACCTGAAAGGTGCCTTGTTTGACGTACGTTTTTGGACATAAGACGTCAATAAAGATGTCACTAGGAAGTGATCGTTCTTACAGTGCTCATTAGAGTTCTATTACTAATAAAAACAAAGCAAGCGGGGCTTTCCCAGGTTGCTGGGGGTTTTATCTTGTTGAAGAACTCGGAGTGTAATCTAGGAATCTAAGATAGTGGCTTCTGCTGTGTCATGTACTGTAATGAGCTGCAGATGCGAGTTTCTGAAATATGGCTGAAATATGGCTCTGATCGTTTATGCCATTATAGGGTATGAATGGATTATAGCTGTATAGGGGCATAAGGTCACAATATTGATCGGGGTCCTAGATAGAACACGACACGTCCACCCTTAGTCAATCATTGCATGATTCTGAGCACATCTTGTGTCAAGATTTATAAACGTATACACTACAGATGTGTGATGCACTGTGTGCTTTCTATTACATGTTTGAACTCGCTATCACCTCCAGGCAGTCCTCTGCACAGCACCTCAAGTTTGAGATGCTCATGCTGCAGGAAGATCGTCCTCTATAAAATGCTGCTTGGGGCAAAGTCAGCATCTTTTCTAGTAAGTGAAAGCTGTGCAGTCACGTATATTTATTTTTTACAGAGTGGCAGTAGCCACTCTGTAGTTGGGATTCCCAGGTTTAGGAATTCCTTGGAATTTTGGTTGCTAATCACTTTGCCCTTATTTGACAAATCCATCCTCACCAAATTAAAAACTTTCCCCCCTATAGCTTTTTAGGTCGAGGGACCATCGCACTCACTGCGAAGCAGTGAAGGTGGAGTCCCGAAGATTTAATGTCTTGGAGTTGGGGGCTTGGAACGCGCCTCTTTGCTCCATTCTCCTCCATTGGCTGGCTTCCTAAATGGAGGCCAGCCATTGGAGGAGAAGGGAGTCACTCCAATAAAGCCCTGTCTCTTTTGTATTCAGGGGGGTGTTTTTTTGCGTTCTTTCGACTGTGACGTCATCCGTCACTCAGAACGCCAAAAACACGCCCGAATCCGAAATTTTCGGAGTTACGGCTGCCATTTTACTGCTGCTCGGTAAAAGCAGGAGAGCAGCTTGAGGTAACTATCCCTTGTTTAACTACCCGTTTGAGCTCACAACTGGTGAGGATCCAAGTGTCCGACCCGACTCGAAGGGTGCCTGGATTGTGCCGCATAATTCCCGTTTGCTTGCTCGTTGTGCTTGCTCCCCTGCCCCCTGGCTCTGCTTCCTCCCCTGCCCCCTGGCTGTGCTTGCTCCCCTGCCCCCTGGCTGTGCTTGCTCCCCTGCCCCATGGCTGTGCTTGCTTCCCTGCCCCCTGGCTGTACTTGCTATCCTGCCCCATGGCTGTGCTTGCTCCCCTGCCCCCTGGCTGTGCTTGCTCCCCTGCCCCCTGGCTGTGCTTGCTCCCCTGCCCCCTGGCTGTGCTTCCTCCCCTGCCTCTGCTTGCTCTCCTGCCCCCTAGCTGTGCTTGCTTTCCTGGGTGGTTGTGTGGCTCTGTATGTGTGTGTGTGGCTCTGTGTGGGTGCAAATGCAATAGGTCTCGCATTTGCGAGCGATTAAGCTATTGGCATTGTAAATGACAATGCCATTTTTTTTAAATGTCATGAGCAATGCCAATAGCTCTACCTTTAATAATGCAGAGACCATTGCATTGTAAATGCTTGTTATTAATGAGGCCAGTAGTACCTATAATCAGGAAATAATCAGGAAATAACTAGATAACAATTTGTCTTATCAACCCTCTATTTTCTACATTCTTGATTTATTTATTTATTTATTTTTGAATTTTGTAAAGCGCACGGCTACCCCCAATGGGGGTGTCCCGGCGCTTGATCTACCACTTAATAAGTGACTTGTTTTTAATAGCTAGAAAAACACTGTGAACATCTTACTGAGGCATATAAGTATATCTTATCTATCACCATAAATGAATTGTAATCGAATTAAAAAGTTTGATGTGTCAAAAATTGTGATCTTGGCAATGTACGTACTTCATTTTTAATATAATCGCACTGGTTTCATATCTAATCGTGGGAATCTGGTAATTACTTGTTTCCGCTTAAGACGTGTGTAACGAGTTATGTGTTTTCAGCGTGGTTGTTAATACACATCATAACTCGTAAAGCTTGTGTGTTGAAAGAATATTAAAACCGGGTCACTCTTGTAATGTAAAGTGAAAGGTATTCTACATCTATGTAGTGGTACATACAACATTCTTCCTATCTTATTCAAGCTCGTACTTAGACAAAGTACTTCCTTCAGGGGTTAAGAGAAAGTTTCTCATTTGCCTGTGGTACAAGAAAGTATATTTTAAAGTCGATCTTACTTGGATTATCCTCATGTCTCTCTCTGCATTGTGGCTCTTACCAGCTATGTGGGACTTCCCTGCTTGTGCTGTCTCTACCCCCGGAAGTGACGGTTGGTTTTCCTGAGTCTTTTTTCTATCAGTTGTACCTATAGACATTGAAAAAAGACTAATGGCGAATGATCGTGGTGATGTTTAAAAGATCGAAACGAATACTCATTATTTAATGGTTGCACTTTGTTCTATGTATGTTATTATTATTTGTGGGTTTACCAATAAATCTTTTATGTAGTCGTACATCGGATCTCAAAATATATTCATTATTTAATGGACACACTCTGTTATTATTCACATTGTTGCCAGTAAATCTTCATACATATTAATGAATGTGATGTCTGGATCGATGGCGGTTGGCCTATTCTAATATATCTTTGGATCATGTGACTACATACATCTTGTATCACACAAGTAGGGAATGTGTGCGTTCAACTTGCTATTCACAATAAGGTGTTGTAGCTAATATCTTCATGATTTTTATATCATCGTATTTAGTTCTGTGTGTTCACATTAGGACATGTGGCTAATATCTCAATGATATTGATGTGGTCGTATTTGATTTTATGTAATACAAAATTCTCAATATATGCCTTATCGTTGGTATGGTCAATAATACGTAATCATCTTGGCTATTTTCATATGGGAAATTGTTTCTTTTTAGAGAGACAAATGGAAAGTGTATATTTTGTCATTGAGATGATTCGTCAGGCGTGTTGATATAGGTCATTCTGGTATTCTCATATGTATTCGTGAAGATTTTTGTTCATGAAATACTCATGGTTTGAGTTTTAGATGATATTCAAATCATTCTTTTACAGAGTTCCTCAAAAGAGTTGATGCCACGGTATTTCGTTGTTCGTTCCTTCACTACTTCTTTTTAAGTGATCCACCCATCTTCGTTCTCTTTCAAACAGAATTTTCTCAGCATTATCATCCTTTGTGGTTAGCATCTCTATGATTGTCCATTTGAATTCTTCTGCTGTATGATTGAAATCGAGGAAGTGTTTACTCATTTTTGTTGTCATTTTTTTTTGTCTTGATGTTACTTTTATGTGCGCCTATTCTTACTTTGGCTTTGCGGCACGTCATCCCGATATATTTTAGTCCACATGGACAAGTGATCATATAAATTATATGGGATGAGTTGCAATTTGTATGTTGGTGTTTGGTCCAGAGTAGTTGTTCAGACAGTCGTAATGTTTTTGTTGCTGATGTTGATTTGCTTGCAACGCAGGAACCACAAGGGTAATGCCCAGTTATTGGGGCCATATTCCAAGATCTTGTGCTGCTTCCAATTTCAGTTCTCGCTTGGGGTCGTGTATGACCAGTAGATCTTTTATGTTCCTGGTTCTGCGATTGGCAAACCTCGGGTATTTGCCAATTTAGGTTCCCTGATATGAGTATTTTCCAATTTTTACTGATTATTTTCTTTACTGTATTGGTTGCCGTGTTGTATGTTGTAACACACGTGATTGACTTCTCTTCATTTACTTCTGGGGTGATTTGAAGGAGACATTCTCGTGGTTGGTGTCTCGCTCTTTTCTGGCACTTCTGTATAATCTTCCTTGGATAGTCTTTTTTGGCCAGTTTAGTTGTTAAGTCTTTGGCTTGGGTCTTATAATTCTCGAGTTTACTGCAGTTACATTTGAGTCTTAAAAATTGACCATATGGAAAGTTCTCTCTTAGTGGTCTTGGATGAAAGCTTTTATAAGACAACAAACTGTTCTTAGCCATAGGCTTGTAGTATGTTTTTGTTTGGATCTTATTGTTTTCTACATACAGAGTGATGTCAAGAAAATCTAGTTCTTCTTTATTTGCCATGAAGGTAAATTTCAAGCATTCATCTCTATCATTTAACCATTTGATGAACTCTAGTAGATTGCCGTTATTGTTCTTCCAAATGACAATGATGACATCTATAAATCTTTTCCACACACCGTGCTATATGTTTCTTAGGAAACGCCAACTGAGCCATATCCTTGGAGCATAGGAAATCACTGCTCATGAGGATGGACACAAAACTCACTGTACTGGCGTCTGCTGAGCCAGGCCCTTTAGCCGAAGGTCTCCTCTTCGGTGACAAGTTCGTAAAGGATGTCTCCAAATATATGGGGACCTTTACGTCGCTTGATAAGGCTCAGACCAATATTCAAAAGGTGTTCCAAACTGGCCTTTTTGGAAGGGCCGGGCGAGGCAGGAGCCTTTCGCCAGGCCGCTCTTACTATCAGGGCCCCAACAGAGGAGGGTATGGCCGCGGCAGAGGGGATTTCCACGACACCACCATAGGCGGCACGTTTTATCCCTCCAGACATCAGCACAGAGGCAGATTTCGGCGTGGCAGTGCCAGGGGTACCTTCCAGCCACAGCTTCACGCAGGTGAGTCCAGATAAGTGCCTTCTTAATTTCTTGGCTTATGTTCATGTTTATAAGTGTTTTTTTGTTGTGTTTTGACCTTTTTCTATTTCCATTACCTTTAACTGCGCGAGCTGACCCCAGCGCGTAATTGGTTAAGCCAGCTGGAATGTTGACAGCTGAGCTCTGGTTTTGACAGTTGTGTCAGTTGGCGCCTGGCTGCGAACCTCACGCTTGCTGAGGTGTGTAGACTTAAAGAATAAAGCATTCTTCAATCACCACCGTTCCTGAGTCTCTTCTTAACAATCTTGGCGACGAGGTAAAGACTACACACCAAGAACCCACTTGAAGCCAATCCGGTAAGGAAAAAAAAAAAGGAACTAGCTTAAAGAAATCCTTTGTTAATAAAAAGCAAGCGTATACGTGAGGAAAGGCAGCCGGAATATTAAAATATATATAAAGTAACAGGCTTGTTTTCGAGTCGGATTAAAGAGTGAAATGAAAATTGACAAGAAACTATGAAAGGAAAATAAATGAAAAAAACATCGTGTGCTTCAACCTTTATTAAAGGAAATGAATGTGAAGAAATAAGAAGAAAATAAAGTGGTATAAGCAGTTGAAAAGGAACGGAATAAAAGAACTGCAGTGTTAGCCCAAGCTGTGTGCTCGGAGTGTGTGCTCTCGTCAGCGTGAGCGTTGCGCTAATGACTCTGTGAGTGGCATAGTACATGAGCAGAACCTACGAGGGAAAGTACTCCTGCGTCAGCTCCGTGTGTGACAAGGAGCGAGAACATCTGAGGCACAGAGAGGAGTGAAAGGCACAGTACATGAAGCGGTACGAACGAGGGAGAGGTACTGCAGCTTAAGCTCCGTGTGTGAGAAGGAGGGAGAAAATCTCCTCAGTGTTGAGGCGCTAACAGCTGAGCAACGTCAATAACGTGATTGGCGCCACCTAGTGGACAAATGTAGAAGTTGCCTGGGCACAAAGAAAGTGGATGGGAAAGAACAATAACAAGTGAATCGTATATAAGCCTAAGGGTAAAACTAGAAAGGAAAGAGAATATAACCTTAAGGGTGTTACCCAGCAAGTGAATTTTCGAAAAAATAATTAAAGAGAAATAAAGGTGTACAGTGTGTTACCCCTAGTGGAATTTACAAGCAGTAACTTTGCTAAGTGGAACAAAAAATTAGAGCTTGATTTGAGTGTTTAAAGGAAAAAATATGGCTAACAGTATCAACTATAATTTACAACCACCAGAACCTTTTCTTAAAGGGACAGGCACACCACCAGTAAAATGGGAAACATGGAAGGAATATTTTTGCAATTACATTTCTACATTTGAGAAAGAAGATGAACCAATAAAACCTGAGGAAAAGAAAAAAATATTGTTGCATTGTTTAGGTGCAGGGGGTTTGGATGTTTACAAAAATATTAATAAGAAAGCACGCGCAGGAGGTGACAGAAATGTGTTTGATGACGCACTTGAAGATTTAGACGGATACTACAAACCCATGATTTGTGTGGCAGTTCACAGGTACAAATTCTACAGAAGGAAACAAGGAAAAGAAGAAAGTATTGATGACTATGTGGCTGCACTAAAGAACCTAGCGTTGACTTGTAAATTTGAGAACATGCATGATGATTTAATTAGGGATCAAATAGTCATGTGTGCGGCTAATTCTAATATACAGGATGCGCTATGGGCTAAAGGAGAGAAACCACTACAACAAGTTATTGAAATAGTGAAAAAAGCAGAGTTGACAGGGAGATGTGCAAAGGAAGTAATAAATGAAAACAAAGGCAAGGATGATATTTCCAACGTTGTAGCGAAAGTAATTGGAACAAGGAAAAAGAAAACAGACTACAGAAGTCAAGGAAAAGAGAAACCTATACAAAGTAATTATGGGAAAAAATATGAAGAACTAAGATGCTATCGTTGCGGAAGCAGTAAACACCTTGCAAATGATTGGAATTGTCCAGCAAGAAATAACAAGTGTGGAAAGTGTGGTCTTATAGGCCATTTCCAGAAAGCATGTATAAGGAAAGAGAGAGTAAGAGTCAAGTTCGTTCACGAAGAAGAAAGCGAAGATGCTAGTGAATCATCTGAGGACTCAGAATATAATCTATGTGTACTAAACATCACGGACACAACCGAGGAAGAGGATGATGAGGAAAACATAATTAAGAAAAAACCTAAGTGCAAAATGACGATTGGTGGTGTAGAAGTGGAGATAATAGCTGATTCCGGTGCTCCATGTACTATTGTAAACAAAGAAGTGTGGAAAAACAAATTTCAAGAAGTTCTAGGGAACAAAATGGAAAAACCGGATGTAAAATTGAAAACATTCACCAACCAACCTATAGAACTAGTAGGTTATAGAAAATTAAATTTCGTGTTCAAAGAAAGAACCATGGACAGTAAACTGTATGTGGCAGTGACTGGCCCTTCTGTTTTAGGGTGGAGGGACCAGGGGAAACTGGGCATTACTCTCAACCCTAACAGAGCAGAACCGGTTTTAGTCATGGAACTGGACACGACTACGAGTGAGGAACTTGTGGAGAGGTTTCCTAAAGTGTTCAACGGAAAAATAGGGAAATTGAAGGGTTTCCAGCACAAAATCAAGTTAAGGGATAATGCTACTCCATGTGTTCATAAAGTAAGGCATGTACCTTTAACACTAAGAGAAGAAGTAAGAAAAGAACTTGATAAACTACTGGAAGAAAACATCATTGAACCAACAGAATCAGCAGAGTGGGTCGCGCCCTTGGTGGTCGCGAGGAAATCAAATGGAAAATTGAGGCTATGCATGGACCTGAGGGACCTCAATAAAAATATTCTCATTGATCAGTACCCTTTGCCAAGAATAGGAGAAATGCTGTCCCTCACAAAAGGCATGAAGGTATTCTCTACAATAGATCTGGCGGCGGCGTACCACCAGGTGCCCTTACACCCTGATAGTAAACATCTCACCACTTTCATCTCACCATTCGGGTGTTTCAGGTTCAAAAGGGTACCTTTCGGCATTGCGTCTGCGGCAGCGTTATTCCAGAGACTAATGCAAGAAATCTTTAAAGGTGTGGAAAACATACTCATCTTTCAAGACGACATCCTGGTCATGGGAAGAGACCAAAGTGAACACGACGGAAGATTAACACAAGTACTGAAGAAATTGGAGAAATGTGGATTGACAGCGGAATTTAAGAAATGCAAATTCAGCAAAGATTGAGTCAACTATCTTGGGCATGAAATCTCAAGTGAAGGAATTAGACCTAAGAAGGAGCTCATCAGAGCAATCAAAGAGGCGCCAGTACCAACTAACAAGGATGAACTAAGAGCATTCTTAGGACTGGTGGAATACTACTCAAAATTTGTGAAAGATTTTTCAACAAAAACGTATAACATCAGGACACTTCTTAAAAACAAGAGCAAATTTGAGTGGACCAGTGCGTGTGAAGAGAGCTTCAAGCAACTTAAGAAAGAGATTTGTGAAGCACCGGCTCTGCAGGGATTTGATGGAAAACTGGAATGCGTAGTAACCACTGACGCAAGCGGAAAGGGATTAGGTGCTGTGCTCACCCAAATCGAGAGCAATGGTAGTGAGGTGACCATCGCATTTGCCTCGCGTTCACTTACAGCGACAGAGGAAAGATACTCTGTAATCGAAAGAGAAGCGTTGGCGTGCGTCTGGGGAATGGATCATTTCCGCCAGTACATCTGGGGAAAGAAGATAATTTTGAGGTGTGACCACAAACCTCTAACCAAGGTGTTGACTGTGAAAGGGCTGTACAATGCCTCACCACGTTTGGCACGAATGTCCATCAGACTGTTGGATTATAACTATGAGGTACAGTACTTGCCCGGAGCAAAAAACGTAGTGGCAGATTTTTTGAGCAGGCTTCCGTTGAAACACACAGGAACAGTAGCAAAAGAAGAGGATCTATGTGTTGCAAGCATCAATGAAGAATTTCCTACCATAAAAAGGAGTGAATGGACAGAGGAATGTAAAAACGATAAACTAATTCAAGATGTAAAGCACCACATCATAAAAGGATGGCCACAGAAGAAATACTTGGATAATGAATTACGAATATTTTGGGAACTGAGAAATGAACTGTCAGTGGAAGATAACCTCATCCTAAGACAAGGGAAAGTTGTACCTCCAAAAGGCCTCAGAGAAAGAATAATCAAAATATGCCACGAGGGACATTTGGGTATGAACAAAACCAAACAAAGAATAAAATGTTGGTATTGGTGGCCAGGGTGTGACATGCAGGTGGAAAGAGCCATAAGAAAATGCATTGAATGCGAAAATTCAGACAAAACTCAGACGACCCTGCGACCCCCCCTACAGCCATTGCAATGCCCGGATGCACCATGGGAAAGAGTTGGAATAGACATCATGGGACCAGTGAGATGGCAGGATGAAGGGGTGTATGTCCTAGTGTTGGTGGATCACCTTTCTAAGTGGCCAGAGGTGAAGGTGTGTGGAAGAGTAGAAACCAGTGACGTGCTCAAGTTCATGGAGAAAGTATTCATCAGGGAAGGCATCCCAAAAACTATTGTCAGTGATAATGGAAGTCAATTCACTGCAGATGCCTTCAAGAAATTTGTGGAAAGGAATGGAATCAATCATAAAACCACATCAGTATACCATCCAGCGGGAAATGGAGCGGTGGAAAGGTTTAATAGAGTGATAAAAGGGACCATTCAACTAGCGAATAACAACGGAAAATGCTGGAGGAAAGAAGTGAACAAGATGGTTTGGGGATACAGAATCACCCCTGGAGTGAAAACATTGGTGAGTCCATTCGAAGTCATGAGGGGCAGAACTCCCATCTCAAAGGACAATATTGGATGGTTCAAACCTGCAATGAGAAAAGAGTGGTCAGTAGATGCCATAAGGGAAAAGATCAAAGAAGCACAAGAAGCTTATAAAGGAAAATACGACAAGAGCAGGAATTGCAAGGAGTTTAACATCAGAGTAGGAGACCGAGTCAGAGTGAAGAAAAGCGGACGCATTGCCAAAGGCGAAAGCAGATTCTCTGTGCCTCTGGAAGTAGTGAAGGTTTTCTGTAATTCAGCCTTGCTTAGTGATGGAAGGGTATGGCACGCCTCTGCAATGGCTGTCTGTCATGGGGTGGAATCTAACATACAGGACGACAAAGAACAATGCTTTGTGCGAGGAGATAAAGGTAGCAGAGGATCACAATTTGAGGAAGATGAGTCAGAACACGAGGAGGATTGTGATGGAGAAACGCATGAAACACTTAGCAACCAGGCTAGACAAGACTTTGGAAACATTGAGTCTATTGGTGAATGTGAGGACTCCAGCACAGATGCCTCTGTAGTATCCCATGACACGTGGGACACCTACACTCCAGGTAACAGACAAGAGGAAGAAGAGTCTGAGAAAGCAGAGAGCAGTTGTGTGTACAAAGAGGCTGGAGAATCTTTACCTAGCAAAGAGGGAACTGTTGCAGCACCTGCAGACGCACCTTTGTGTGATACAGAGGGAACTAAAGCAAGCACCAGCAGTTTTGGCAGGGTTCTTAGTAAACCCAGTAGATTTGATGACTTTGTTTGTGAATAGCGTTACTTAACAAATTACTTTAAATCTGCAGCGCGTAACCAAGTGCCTTCCCTAAGGGAAGGAGATGTGTTGTGTTTTGACCTTTTTCTATTTCCATTACCTTTAACTGCGCGAGCTGACCCCAGCGCGTAATTGGTTAAGCCAGCTGGAATGTTGACAGCTGAGCTCTGGTTTTGACAGTTGTGTCAGTTGGCGCCTGGCTGCGAACCTCACGCTTGCTGAGGTGTGTAGACTTAAGGAATAAAGCATTCTTAATGAGGTTTCCTGTGTTGTTTGATTTGGCTTGTGCCTTGTAGCGTGCGCGACAACCGCGATTCTCAGTTGGGCGCCGGCGGTGCGTGTTGCATCGTGCGGTCGCCTTAGGCCTGTTAATAATTATTTTCTTGTTCATGGTGTCAAGTTTTTACGTTGCCCACGGTTCGCCACTGAGCGCTCGCTTTCCGCAGCGCGCAGCTGTGCCGGAGAACCTTTCCCGGTTTCAAGGGGCTGTCCCCGCCCCTCAGGGAGCGGGACGCAGTACGGAGGCCGGCAGGCTCTGTACTGCGTTACCATGGTAATTGAGTTTTTTGAATCCGTGTTGGGGCGAGGATGTGGTCCGTGGGCCAGAGCTGCCGTCTCTGGTGCTGAAGACCAGGGTTCGAGCCTCAGGGTCGGGTCCACCTCCGGTGATTCTGGGCGAATCCGTTAGTTGCTCATGTAAAGAGCTCCAATACCTTCGGGTCGAGTTTGCGCTATATAAATATGCAGCCCTGCCAAGTGTCACGCATCAGGCATGATGCCAAGGCATTTCAGGGCTGGTGTCCGCATCACCGCACTGAATGCATTAGTCACTCATAATTAGGGACCCCCCCCTCACCACCCCCAGGCATGCTGTAACAAGGAGCTGCAACAGCGAGCTCACTGTGCTATAGAAAGCGTGCCTGCGTTTGACTGTGTCAGGAACTTAAATAGATGGTGAACTGCAGCGCAGCAAAGCCTGATGAAACAATAATCAACAGCACTTCCAAGTTGTCTATTGCAGCTTATCGTCGTTGTTTTTTTCAAGGCGCGCTTCCCTTGTGATTACTGCATGGAGGGTAGTTGGCCTCCTTCGAGGCGGGTGCAAGGTTTTATTTTCTTAGCTTGCCCGTCTCTGGCAGACTTCCGTTGGACAAGCCGGCAATGAGGTAGGAGGGGGGTTTTAGTTTTCATTTTGGAGTTGACACATGTATCGCGTCTCACCCACACTCGCAACATTCACCTATCCAGACATTCGCATGCTGGTGCAGGGGGGCACACTTAACTGCCCCTCGCCGGTTCATGAACATTATGATTCATCATGATTCATCTGCTCATTTGTTGGAGGCTCTGGGGGCACACTACAAGTCACGCCGACGGTCTTGCTGGGGTCTAGTTCCTGAAATTCGTACCTTCAAGCCTGTAAGAAAAGAATTTAGCATATTCGATCATCATTCATTCGTATTCTGTCCCGTCTAGTTATGACCCTGAGCATTTGAAATAGCAGTTACATATTACAAAACATTAGAGGCCTCCTGGAAAAATCGAGTTGTATTCTGTGCATAAGCAGGAGTCCTCTTAATACAACAGCAAACGGTGAATAATTATGCATGGGGCATTGTTTCATTTTTCTTTTTCGTTTTGTTTTCAACAAAAGGGTGCATTTAAACATTTGTGTCTGACGCACTACCGAAGCCTTTTCATCGTTTATATTTTTAATTGAGATTGTGAGGGCTCTGCATCATCAGGTTTAAGGTCATCATTTATTGATAATTTAGGCAGCAATCACTGTTGGGCTTTCTACAATTGTTGTGATTATCACTTTTCTTTTGCATTGTGCTTGGTCTCATTTTCACGCAGTAAACATGGTGACTGAGCACAGTATCACTGCAGAGAGTCACGTATTTCTTAAATTCCTTGGCTCAGCCTGCAGTCACATGTTTCCGGATTAACTCTGCCGCATGTTTAAATGATTGTTTCCACCTGTGTTGCTTATGGCGAGTCTGCTGACTATCACTTTGCTTGGAGGATAACTTTGTATTAGGAATGGTATAATGGGCAGCTAAGTTGCAGACATTGTCCTGAATATGCTGATTTCCACACTGGCTCTTCATAGCTGCCAAGGTTTCAAATTGCTTATGTGTGACATTTTCATAATTTCTGTGTAGTTAGGAGTGACATTCAATGACTATGAGTGACACTTTGTTGCGAGCAAAATCAAGCAATGAAAAGGAGGGAAACACAGAAACATCAGCATTTACACCCATTTGAGCTTCAAGAAACTTTGGTTTGGTGTAGACCACAAGGCTTCCCAGGAGAGGCTCCTCCTTTACCACCCCTTGAGCCAACACCTTACAAATGCTGTTTCGCTGAAGGAAAATGTATGCTTCCTAAAGCACACTGCTCCCATAGTAACATCTTGGACCAAACATTTTATGAAACTACCTCATCAGATTCCTGAACGGAATTGTGTGTCCACACTTTCTCTTGCATCTGCAACGACAAAATTGCTGCCTGTTGATTTCTCCAGCCTCTGCTGTAGGAAGTGTGCATGTTAGGCTTCCACAGATCAACTGAATGATATGTTATAATAAAGTTTCTGTTTTGGCATAAGAATTGTGCGTTTCCTGTGTTTCATGTAATTATTAAAACAGAAGGTGGAGGGTGCACAGCAATAGATAGAAGAAAGTTCAGGCTAGGCTAATGAGTAGGGTGCACTTCTTGGATGCGTTTCCGTCCAAACGCTAATCGTAATCAAGAGAAGTAGTGTTCGCATATATAATGCGGGTACATCCCAAGGAGGCACTCCGGGGTGGTTCAAAAACAATGATTCCACTATTTCAAGATTAATTGTTTTATTTCCATTTAGATTATGCTTTTTTGTCTTTTCATGATATTGTATTCATATCAATAAAGTTTCATTTGTAATCCAAAACAATCACTGGTTTTAGCACGTAGCTCCGATGCATTTCGGGCTAAACGCCCTTTTTCAAGGAGCGCTGAAAGAAGAAGAAGAAAACGAATGTTGGAAACGTAGTATAGGGCTCGCGAATAAAGAGTGAACGGTGAGCATTCGCATGCACTGGAGGTGTATAAGGAAAAATAAGGAGTGATTGGTATACGGAACCACGATGTGTCAAAAGATAATAATAGATACGCCTGAGGGGTGGTGAACAAAATTATATAGGTAAAGTGTTTAGATAATGTGGCGGGATTCTAAATGAGAAGTGATTCAAAAAGTCGTGACTAACGTGAAACGCAAGTTAAATCAGGACACACGGCTGCGGTAGCGAGCACAGTAACATTAAAGACATCTACGCCAAGAGGGCTGGCGTTTGTTAGGGGATAGGCAGTTATTACTTACTTCATGCTGGGGACGGCATGCGTCTCGGTTGTGTAGGTTCTGGTGGTGTGGGGTGAATGGGCTAAGCCGGAGTTTGTGTCTAAACGGAAGGTGACAGTAAACATTGAAGAGGGGTGGGTGTGTGACGGTGGCGGCCATCTTGGAAAGGGGAAAGTAAGGGTAAAGTAAAAGAATAGGAACAAATGCGAGATATCATATTAAGGCAATGTTATACTTTCACAGGTAACAACTATATTCAACTCGATCATTGAGTCCATTGGGTTTAAGAGTCTGAAGTCGATAAATCCATTCAAGTTCTCTTTTAAGGAGAAATTTACGAATGTCTATTCCCTCTTTTTTTTAAACAGTTTCTAGCACGATGAACTGTAACTGAGCGATGGTGTGGCGGAGTTCGTTGAAATGTACAGCTACATTAGACTTTTCATTTTTAGTACGAATTTTAGACTTATGTTCATTCATGCGTGTTTTCACTTTTCTTTCGGTTTTGCCTACGTATAGTTGACCGCATGGGCATTTTATGGCATAGATTAAGTTCATTGAATCACAGGTAGCATTGACTTGTAATTTAATAGGATGGCCTTTCATGGGATGCGGTATACTATTTCCCCCGATGATACAATTGCAGTTATTGCAATTCTTGCACAGTAATGTTCCTTTATATTCAATGTGGATATCAGTAGTTTTGGAAAGGATTTCTTTCAAGTTGCTGCTACGGGTGTAGGCAAAGAGTGGTGGGTTTTGAAAACAATCCCTGAAATCAGGTTCCATCTGGAGAATAGGCCAATGTCGAAGAATGATTTTTTTGAAGGTAATGCTGGTGGTGGAATATTTGGATACCAGTACCATGCGTGAGTTGGTGTTTGTTGGTTTCTTAGAAAGGCCTTCCTGTCTGCTGATGGCTGTGACACGTGTGAATGCTTCATTGAGAATGGTTTGAGGATAATTATTAAGCATGGGTGAATTTTGCGAATTTGCAATCCGTGAATTTGCAGATTTGCGAATTCGCAATCCGCAAAATTCACGAATTTGTGCGAATTTGTGGATTTTTTTATTTTTGCGAGTTCGCGGAGCACTTTGCGTGTTCGCGGGTTTTCGCGAGGTGCTTTGCGTTTTTTCGGGGGGGGGGTTTTGCCTGGTTAATCACTGCCACCTTCTCGTTTTTTATGCCCATCTGCCCTCTGTACCACTCGTTTCTGTGCCCTTCTGCCCTCTGCCCCACTCATTTTTTGTCCCCTTCTGCCCTTTGTCCCACTGTTGTGCGCTTCTGCCCTTAGCCCCACTTAGAATGGCGCCGGCAAGCTGCCAGCGCCATTCTAAAATAGCTACAAATAGCTTCAACAGGAAGCACTAATAGATAAGTAAAGCAGGTGCTCGAGTTGAAAGTCAAATTAAGTTACACAACCATTAATCACCCCAAGTTTGGGGTGATTAATGATTGTGTAACTGAATTTGAGCAGCACCTGCTTTACTTTATCTATTGGAGCTTCCTGTTGAAGCTGACTTTTGTAACTATTTTAGAATGGCTCTGGCAGCTTGCCGGCGCCATTCTAAAAGAATTACAAAAGTCAGCTTGAACTTTTGACCCAATCCGTTCTGCTCGCGGATTTTGCGGGAAATTCGCGAATCTCGCGGATTGCGAATTTACCGAAAATCCGCAAAATCCGCGAGCGGAACGGATTTTCCACCCATGCTTAGTAATTATTGTTTTGGAAAAGTTTGAGCATATGCAGTAAATCCACGTTTGATTTTATCGGAATTAGCTGGTGCAATACAATCACATGCATCTGCAGAATTATGTGAAAACATTAGAATAGTTTTTTCAAGTATGCAGTGATGCCCCGTCCGAGTGACAACTCACTGCCTGTCTGTGTGCCCACCCTAACTCTGTAGTCTACATCATGTCAGGCATACGTTTCCTTCCTGGGAGTCTGTGTGGGCTGACAATTTTAAGTTCTCCAATTAATAGGCAGCAAGCCGGTTCTAAAGAGGTTGCGTGCTCTTACAGCACACTATCATTTTTTATTTGAGTGACATTATTAGCATTGTGTTATAAATAACGAAACCCTGAAAGTTAGGTGGGGGCTGGCTTACTTATTGAGTGACCTGCTAGTGCCCAGCCACGATGTGCAGCACAGTGACTGCCACTACTGCCAGTCTTCATTCAGGCAGAGCTGCTGCAGTCCACTCGAGTCGCCGGATACTCCTCGCCTCAGACGCCACCCCCCTGCCGCGGCCGCGCTCGTCCTCCTTGTGGGCTGGCCAGCCCAGAGCTGACTTTCTCCGGCTCAGCTGGCAGGAGGTCAACTGCCACTGCAGCCTGGTCGGGGCGCAGGCGGCCGCCCGCCTGCGCCGCAATCGATTCATGCGCCCCCCTGCGGCCGCGGCGGGCGGCCTGCCATCATGGCATGAGAGAGGCTGTCTCGTGAGCAGGCAGCCTGCACTCTCAGATTCCCCCGCTGCTTTACTTCCTGTTCCGGACGTGAAGGCACTCTACCGCCGCACATCCGAATTTAATCCCGGCCCCCTGGTGACACGGTTGGTGGTTGGCTGCAGTATCGGACTGAGGGGGCAGGCAGCCCGGCCCCCCCCCTGCTGTGTCATGAGCCGCGCTGGTGCCACATCCGCACCATAATTTGCCGTATTCTGTTTCCAGAGCAACAGGTAGCTCCGGGCAGAGTGCAGTCGATACATTTGTAGCGCTCTCTCAGAGCTGAGAGCTGCAGCAGTCTGTTAACTGTTTAGGAACACGACGGAAGCAGGCGCACCTCTCTCGGAGCAGCAGTGAGAGCCCGGGCACCGTGACAGGCGCCGCTGGTGGCTCGCCTGGCAGCAGGTGGCAAAATGCGTGACAATGCTTTTCAGTGCGGTGATGTGGATCACCGCACTGAAATGAGTGAGCGTAACACCGGTTGCGTGACGCTTGGCAGGACTGTCTCTTCTTGTACAGATGCTCTGCCCCCACAGATGACCCAACAACCTTCTCGAGTCAGTATTGGTTTATTTATCCAAATCGCGCGGAGAGCGCCGAGCCTGCTGCCTCCCTGGCTCCGGCACCCGCACTAAAACCTTTCACGCGCTTACACAAGACGGGGGGTCGGCGTGCTACGCCATCGCGCCGACCTGAGCACTAGAGCGCTAACTCTACATAGCTCCCCTTTTTATATACATTCAACATAATATAGAGTCATTGTCCATCCCCCACCTCATAGTCCCGAAATCTGTCTGGCCTCATCATGGCCCTTCCCCTTCTGGTACACCTTACCGGGGTGGATGTCACTTCTATCCCGCTGGATCTTCCCGAAGTGTTTTCTCTACCTTCTTGACTGCTTCCCGCCTTCGGGCTCTCCTGTGACCTCTGTTCCTGCCGGGGCATCTCTTCGCTGGGTGATCTCACCGCCCCTAGCTCGCCCCTTATGTTCCCTTCATCGGTCTCTCCTTCCTCCATTGTCTGTTCATACTCCACCCCGCTTCTCTCCATTCCTTCCTGATCTTGAGCCACAATGTCCCATTGTAGTATTTTGTTGCATCTCGCCATGCAGTCTTGGGACCATACGTTTCCGTCGCTCAGCAGGGCAGCCCTGTCATACACCTCCTTGACTTGGAGAGGTCTACTGTACTTGCTGTCCCGCTTTCTCTGCAGCACCGCCAACTTGACTCTCACCCATTCTCCTTCTTCTAAGACCCTTGTCTCTCATGTTCCTTCTAGTGTTGTAGTGTTGTGAGTACACTGCTTGGGCTTTTTCCAAATTCGCTTGAACTACAGCTGGCGACCATTTGCTGGTCACCGTTTTCTCCTTCCACGCCCTGTTGTCCTTCGTGAATGGATCTCGGCCCCTCAATATCTGAATGGGCTGTACCCCGTGCTCGTAGGGGTGATACGATACGCCCATATCATTTGCCAAATCTCTCTTTCCCAGTCCTTGTCTCTCATTATTGCTGCTTGTATGGATCATCCCATCAGGACACAGTTAAACCATTCAACCAGTCCATTTCCCAACTGGGTGACATATAGCTGTGTGCTTCGAAACTATGCCATTTCTTTCCATGAATTTGGCCCACTTATCTGAAGTGAACTGTGGACCATTGTCACTCAGTATAAGTTTGGGGAATTTGAGTACGGTTTCAGTGTCCATTTCTTCTTCCACTCTCACGTCTGGCCACTTGGAGTACCTGTCCATAAGCACACACACATATTTCTGTGTTCCTTGTCCATCGAGAATCGGACCTAAAATGTCAATTGATAACTGTTCCCACGGATTTGTGGGGGTGTCGAATTTGCCTAAGGCTGGCCTGAGTGGTTTTAGGGTCTTGTCCGCTTGTTGACATTGGGTAGACTCCCTGACATGGCGTTCTGCTTGTATGTCCATGCCCGGCCACCAGTACCCTTCTCTGGCTCAAAATTTAGTCTTTCCTATTCCCATGTGACCTTCGTGTAGTAGCGCAAGTAGTCCGGGGATGATTCCTCTTGGTGGTATCACCTTGTCTCCTCTGTATATGAACACCCCCTTGTCATCTACCGAGAGTTCTTCTCTCACCTCATAGTGCCTCCCCAGGTTCCCATTCAGATGTTTTTTCTCGGGCCACCCACTCACTATGCATTTCACTACCTTCTGTAGATCCTGGTTTTCTCTGTAGGCTTCCTCCCATTCTTGGTTGCGGATGACCCTCTCATGATCCTCCATAAACGCTACCATATCTTCCATGGTGTCCCAATCCTCTTCTTCCTTTTCCATCAGTGCCGCTCGGCTTAAGTAATCTGCTACCTTGTTTCTGTTTCCAGGGATGTATTCCACATCGTACCTATATTCTAGTAGCTTCAACGTCATCTTTGCAATCCTGGGCGTGGCGCTAGCACGTAAGTACCTTTACAAGAGGCTTGTGGTCTGTTTTTAGCTGGAATCTTGTTCCCCATAGAAATTGTCTGTATCTGGTCATAGCCCATACCACAGCTAGCATCTCCTTCTCTATGACGCTGAATTTCTTTTCTGTTTCACTCAGCACTCGGGATGCGAAGCTCAGCATCTCCACCACTCCTTGCCCCCTGTCTTGCATCAGGACTGCTCCCAGTCCCTTGTCGCTGGCATCGGTGGTGAGGATTGTGCTCCCCTGAGGGTCGTATCCCTGCAACGGTATGGCTTGCACCCACTCTCTCTTTATGCTCTCGAACTCTCCCTGGGCTTCCTCAGTCCATCTGAACACCGTCTTCTCCCATGTTAACTGTCTCATATGGTGGGTCTTTGTCGCAAAGTGAGGGACAAATTTGCTATAATATTCGGCCATTCCTAAGAACGATCTGACCTCTTCCTTGTTGGACGGTGGTGGTGCTTCACAGTTGGCCCTCACGTTTTCCGTCTTCGGGGTGATTCCTTGTACCCCGATCTCGTGTCCTAGGTAGGTCACCTTCTCCATTCCTAGCTGGCACTTATCCCACTCCGCCATTAATCCTCTCTCTTCCAGCATTCGCAGAAACTTAGACAGCTTGGCATCATGATCCATTCTGTCCTTACCCATCACCAACAGTATGTCGTCCTGGAAGTACTGGATGCCCTCCATGTTCTTGAAGAGTTGATGCATCAATTTCTGGAATACCACAGACGCCAATCCGAACGGCATCCTACAGAACTGGTAGCACCCAAAGGGTGTGATGAAGGACGTGAGTTTCCTGCTCTCCGGATGCAGCGCTATCTGATGATAGGCCGAGGTTAAGTCGATAGTGGAGTACCACTTGATTCCTCTGGTCTTTGCCTACATCTCCTCGATACGTGGTAGTGGGAACTTCTCCACCACGATGTTCTTGTTCAGTTCACGCAGGTCAACGCAGAGCCTGACCTTACCGCTTGGTTTCATGACCACCACCAATGGTGCCAGCCACTCCGCGCACGTGATAGGCTCAATTATGCCTTTTTTCTCCAGCTCCTGAAGTTCGATTTGCACCGCTTCCTTCACCGCCAATGGCACATTCCTCACTCTGTGTGCTACCGGTTTCGCATCTGTTTTCAAGATGATTTTATGCGCAAACTTCTCCAGCTTCCCTACTTTCCTGCCGAATACCCTGGGGTAGTCTTCCTTCCATTTCTCCAGGTTCGGCCATTGTTCCGGTTCCGTCAGCAAGACTTGCACTGCTCCTCCTGGGTCCAATTGGATGCCTAGGTCGCCCTGGTCCATCCATTCCAGCACCGACGGTCTCTTCTCTGAGACATACAGTTTGCAGACTGCACAGCGTCCCTTGTACTCAAACTTGAGTGGTCTAAAGCCCACCATGGATATGCGGTCTCCCTTATACGATACAGGCCTTATGTCTAGCTTCTCCAGCTCTGGGCCCAGTTGTGGCCTGAACTTCTCATTCCATACCGCCCGTTGCACTATTGTGTAGGGTGACCCCGAGTCTGCCACTATGCTGATTGGTACTCCTCCGATGTGCATGTCCAACACTGGTTTGCTTGATCTCTTGGCGTCCACACATAACACCTGGTCGTAGATGCAAAGGACTGTGTCATCCTCTTCATGATCGCTTCCTTCCTGGTCATCTAGCCCCTGGTCCACAAATTTCACCACATTCCTGATCGCCTTCCTCCGACACACCTTCTCATAGTGTCCTACGATCCCACAGAACAGACACTTGGCGCGGAATGCCGGGCACTTCCTGTTGTGCGCTTCGTGCATCATGCTGCCGCACCGGTAACACAGGTTGTTGGCGCCCTTTGAATGGCCTCCAGGCGGCCCTGGATTTCCTTGCCACTTGTTCTATCCTCTCTGTGGTGTCCCCTTTATCCTGTTTTCTCTCCTGGGGGTCTCCTCTTCAATTCTATTTACTATGGGCCTGGCTAGCGTTTTCTTTCTTGCCGCCTCTGCACACCGCCTCGCCAATTCTGCCTTTTTGACGATCGCCATTACCTTCTTCAGGGAGGAGTCCCCACTGGCCCACAACTTGTCCTGTACCGCTTTACTCGTCGTGTGCATCACTATCTGATCCTTTATGAATTTGTCGTGGAAATTCGCATATTTGTACGTGGACGCCAACTTCTTGAGTGCCGCGACATATTCATAGATCGATTCCCCCACTTCCTGTTTCCGTTGTTGGAAGTTGTATCGATCTATTGAGACACAGACAGCTGGTCTATAATGTTCATTTAGTTCTTCTATCGCATGGGCATATACGTCGTCATCAGTATCCTGTCTCTGTTTGGGTACCAAGTTCTTGAACACCTCCAGCCCCTCCGGGCCCACATTATGAAGCAGTGTCCTCCTTTTCCTTTTACTTGTAAACGGTTCTTCATTCTCATCCTCCAACACCTCAATGTAGTTGGAAATATATTCCCTCCAGTCCTCCCACTTCATTAGGGGTTCGCCTGGTTTGGGTAGAAACGGTACGGGCGCTGTTGTGGAGGACGCCTGCGCACAAATGGTTTTGCGCTTCTCTCCTGGAGGCGTATCCTCTTGTCCCTTGGGGCTCCCTGGTGTGTTATCCGTATCCTCCCCTTCTCTTTTCGGGCTTAATGTAGTGCTTCGGGCCTCACCGCCTTCTCTGCTCCCTGAGGTCGCCAGTGCTATTCCCCCGCTGGACACACAACAGGTTTAGGTGGTCCTTTGTCTTTGCACTGCCGTCCACTAATGGCCGTGTGGCAGCGTGCTCTGTCTGTCCTGCCGTCGTGGTTTGGTGGGTCTCCACTGCCCCTACCCTTCTTGCCTGGGCTTCCTAAGACTGGGCCCCCTTGTACCTGTTTTTTTCCGGCTGTGGGGTGCACTCTGCAGCCTGAGGACTACAATTACGGCCATGCCGCGCTCTCCGCATCGTGGAGTGCTGTAGAGGTGGTCTCCAGCGTTTGCTGTGCTGTGGTTGACACTACTGGTGTGTACACTTGGCACGTGGGTTTGTTGCACCTTCCTTCGTGTTTTTGCTGGTTCCGATTTTTTTTTTATCTTAGGATCCGGGCCTCGTCGCCATTGTAAAGATGCTCTCCCCCACAGATGACACAACAACCTTCTGGAGTCAGTATTGATTTATTTATCCAAATCGCGCAGAGAGCGCCGAGCCTGCTGCCTCCCTGGCTCCGGCACTGTCGTGTACATGGCGCGCAGCATGCAGTAATTACTCTGGACACAGATCGTGTATATGTAGAGGTACTTCTTTATTTCTGCTTATCATCAGTCCGTCAGGGCACGTCTGTCCTCGTCCTCTTCCTACTGCATAATGTCCTTTCCTGTCCCTCGACAGGAAGTGGTGTCCGGTGACCTGGTCACCACCCTGTGACCCACAGGGTCCTAGCGTCCAGCGTCTGTCGTCGTCTGTCTTGGTCATCACATCTCCCCCCTTGTTACAACAAATACTTTCCCCATGCACAAGTCCTTGCACAAGTCCTGGCAATGCTTATCCACACTGTGGAACGCCTGTGAGACGGTGCGGGAGAGAGAGAGAGAGAGAGAGAGAGAGAGAGAGATAGAGAGAGAGAGAGAGAGAGAGAGAGAGAGAGAGAGAGAGAGAGAGTCTCTACATTTCTTCTAGCAGTCTCTTTGTCTTTTTGCATTCTCTTCTTGGTCTTTGTTCTCCGCTCTGCTCTGGTCCTCCACCTTCTTCTTTGTGTGTTGTCACTTCTCCGTTTGTTCCTTGCTCTCTTTCCTCCACTTCCGGTGTTGTTATTGCTCTTTCTCCTTCTTCCATTTTGAACTCCTTGAAGTGTGAGCTGTTTCTTGTTATCTTCCGATGGTCTGAGACCGCGGTCACCATTGACCCGTTTACTCCAGTTACTACCAGCGGATCTTTTGAAAAAGGGCTGTCGGATTTTCTTTGCTGTGTTTGCTTCACTATTACTACGTCTCCTTCCTTTAGTTGGTGTCCAGCTGCATGTCTCTTTTTGTCAGCATATTCTTTCATTTTCTTTTTCTCTTTGTTGTCTCTTTCTGCGATCTCTTGTCTGTTGGTGTCTGCTATGGCTTCTCTCTGTGGTAGCCTTGTTTTACTTGTTCTTCCTAACACCAGTTCTGCTGGACATCTGCCCGTGGTGCTGTGAGGGGTGTTCCTACAATCTCGTAGTACTTGACACAGCGCTTGTCCAATGGAGATCTGTGTCAATTTTGCTCGCTGGATGGCTCTTTTGATGGTCCCCATAAATCGTTCTGCCATTCCGTTGGCTTGTGGCCACAGTGGGGTTATTTTCCTGTGTTTGATCCCCAGGTAGTCCATGAACCTGCGGAATTCTTCTCCTGAAAATGGAGGACCATTGTCTGTTTTCAGTGTTTGTGGTGAGCCCCAGGCAGCAAATATGTCGTCCAGCACTGGTAAGGTGGCATTTGCCGATGTCGATGCCACTTCCCTCACTACTGGGAATCTCGAAAATTCGTCAATGACTACCAGCAGGTATTTTCCGGTCTCCAGTGGCCCATAGAAGTCTGCCGCTAGTTCAGTCCATACTGCCAATGGCAGTTCCGACATCCTCAACGGTGTGGGCTTACTGGATGATCCAGTTACTTGACAGGTGTGACATTGTGACACTTCTTCCTCCACCATGCTGTCTAGTCCTGGGAACCACACTCTTTCTCTCAACATCTTCTTTGTCGCTACTATTCCTCTATGTGACTCGTGTTCCGTAGTCGAAGTGGTATTACAATCCTTGAACCTCTCATCAGGACTCCGTTCTCTGTCTCCGACAATTCTTCGCCTATCTTTTTGAACGCCAACAGTTCTTCTTTGTCAACTCCTTCTTCTGTGACGGTGTTGCTATTGATGTGTCTCCATCTCTGTAGCCTCACTATCGTTCCTATTGTCTTCATTGTCGGATCTCTTTTTGTCTCTTGTTCCAGTTCTTCACTTGTTATTGACGCTGGAGTGTTTTGTTTCACGATGAAATGTAGGTATTTTTCTGCCATTGTGGTACCATTACTCCGATACGGGAGCGGGTGTCGCGACATGTAGTCGGCTGGGTTTTGATCTTTGCCTGGTTTGTGTATTATCTTGAAGTTATAGTCCATCAGCCTTATTCCCCACCTTTCTATTCTTGGTGGTATTTTCGCTTTTGGGTTGCCATAGATGGTCACTAGCGCTTGGTGGTCTGTCACTATTGTGAACGGCTTTCCATATATGAACATGTGGTAGTGCTCACATGCCCATACTACCGCCAAGCTCTCCTTTTCTGGTTGAGAGTAGGCTCTCTCAACATCGGACAGGCTTTTGCTTCCGTATGCTACTATTTGTCGAGGTGAGTCTTTCCCAGGTTTGTGTTGTGCTAGTATTGCGCCCAGGCCTACCGGGCTGGCGTCTACTGTTAGTTCTGTGCATAGGTTCGGGTCGAAGTACGCTAAGTGGTCGACTGCTGTCACTGATGCTCTTATCTCTTCAAACGCTTTTGTGCACTCTGTGGTCCATTCGAATGGGTGTCCTTATTTTGTCAGTTCTCTCAATGGTGTGCTCACCGCTGCGAAGTCTTTTATGTACCTCGCGCAGTAGCTGGCAAGGCCAAGAAACGAGCGCACGTCGGCGACGTCTTTTGGTTCACTCGTTTTTTCGAGCGTGTCTATCTTACTCTTGTCAGGCCTCATTCCTTTTCGTGAGAATATGTGTCCAAAAAACACTAGTTCTTCTCTTCCCAGTTCGCATTTCTTCTCGTTTACTGTCAGGCCCACCTCTACTAACCGTGAGCATACTTCCCTCAGTGCCGTGTCATGCTCCCCGTCTGACTTCCCAAAGACCAGAATGTCATCGCTGTAGTTTAGACTGTTCGTTATCGGTCTTATTATCTGCCTGATCGTTTCTTGGAATATTTCCGCTGCTGAAGATATTCCAAAGCTCAGCCTTTTGTAACGAAACAGTCCGAGGTGCGTTGAGAAGGTCGTTATGTATCTGGATTGCTCATCTAGCTCCAATTGATGATATCCTTTGCAAAGGTCTAGTTTGGAAAATGTTCTCATTCCTGTCAGGCAGCTTATCATGTCGTCCAGATGTGGCCCTGGGTGCCTTTCTCTTTCGATGGCTGTGTTCGGTACTCTCATGTCCACGCAGATCCTTATCTGCGTAGTGTCTTTCTTTGGTACAGCCACTATTGGGGACACCCATGGCGTTGGTCCTTCTGCGGGCTCAATGATGTCCTGTGCCAGTAAGGCCTTTATTTCTTCCTCTACTTGAGGTTGTAGATGTATTGGTACCCTTCGGTGGTGTTGTGCAACTGGCCTGACAGCCTCATTTATGTGTAGTGTTATTTGTTTTCCTTTAAGTTTTCCTAGTCCTTCCGTTAGCTTCGGGAATTCCTGTAGTATGCTCTCTTTCTCTGACATGTGATACATCATTTTGAGTAGCCCCATTACTTTTGCTGTTACGTTGCTTAGTAGACATGGTGCTGGAATGTCTCCTCGTAACACATGTATTTCTTCTACGACAGTTTTGCCTTTGTGCGTCATGGTGTCCGTGAATTTTCCCATGCTGGTTACGGGATTTTGTGCACCCCATGTAAATACTCTTACTCTTGATGGTTGTAGCGGCGGCTTCTTCTTCATCTTGTCATATTCTGTGGCACACATGATGTTGCACGTGGCTCCGCTGTCCAGTACAAATTTTGTTTGATGTGGCCCTACTTCAATTGTCACCCAATCCGTCTTCTTTATTGACTTCCTGTCTATTAGCCTGATATGTTCTTCTTCATGCCCTTCATCCGTGGTCATGAGATATAGGCGTTCTACTTTTCTTGTTGTTTCTTCCTCTTCTTCTCCCGATTCCCTCGACGAGCTCCTCTCCGTCGCTTCATGTGCCTTACATGTTTTGTTGTTGTTGTTCTTGGCTTTCCTGGCCTGCCACGTTCACTTTTGAATTGTCCACCTTGGCACATAGTAGCAAAATGGTTGCTTCTGTTGCATTTTCTGCACGTTTGACCAAATGCTGGGCATGGTCCTCTGTGAGGGAATTCCAGGCCGCACCTGTAGCATTGGGAACTTTGTTTCTTCGCCGCTTGTTCCTTGTGTCCTCCTTTCCAGTTCCCTTTCTTGCTGGTGTCTGCCATTCTATGTATTTGTCCTCCCTTTCGATCCATCTGTTTCGCTTGTATCATCGCTCTTGCTTCTGCCCTCGCAAGATCAAGAATTTTTTCCAAAGTGATCGGTTCTTTTAGTAGTCTTGTGCGAAATTCCGTGTCTCGGCAGCCTTCTATCAGTTTGAGGCGAAGTGCCTGTTCGTTGTCGTATTTTTCAAATTCGCAATGTGCTACTAGCTTTCTCAGCCTCGTTGCAAAGTCATCCATTGACTCTTCTGGCTGCTGATATGCCATGTGAAAAGAATATCTCTCAAAGTCGACGTTTCTTTGCGGGTCGAACTTGGCCGTCAGACACTTTTTTAATTTGTCATAGGTTTCTAATTCACTCTGTGGTAGTGTTATGAGGTGGTCCTCCACCTCATCCCCCACTAAGTTTGAGAGTAGATCTAACTTTTTCTCATCCACCACGTCAGTCGCCTTCATGTATCGTTCAAATTTTATGATCCACTTTTCCCACCGGATGCCCACTTGTGGCTCCGATACAACGAAAGGCACTGGTCTGCGGAATTGTGCACTCTGTGATTTTGTGTCTGGCATTTTCTTTAGACTCTTTTATTTCTAGTTATTTCTTTTAATATCTTGCTCCTTTATTCTTTCTTTACTGTTCTTCTTTTATGGTGACAGTGTTGTCCCTTTTTTTTTTTTCTTTTTGGTGCACAGGACACAATGTTGATTTCTGTAAGTGTTCCTTTTATTTTCTTTCTTTATTTAGCCTTTATCTTCTATTCCTTGTCTTTGCCTGTGCTTTTTGTTTCCTTTTTCTTACAATCGGCGCTTTTTCCTTTTTTTCCCGATCTTTTCCTGACTTTAAAATGGCCGCCCAACTTTCCTGCTCCCTGATTGGCCCTCGCGCCTGACTCCAAAATGGCCGCCGAGACTCTCGCGAGACTTCTTAGCCAATCCGGGCGCTGCCTGACTTCAAAATCGCCGCCGCGCTTATTCTTCTTTTCGATTGGCTCTCACGCCTGGCCCCAAAATGGCCGCCGAGACTCTCGCGAGAGCTCGCGCTGGCTTTTGAGCTCTTCGAACTTCGCGCTCTTGTTGCTGGCGCTTACCGGCTTAGTTGCTCTTTTCTTTTGCGGCGGTCGGGGTGGGCTCCCACGTCGCTGCTGATATCTGGACGGCGCTTCACTCTTCCCTCTTCCTTTTGGCCGCAACGCGATCCAGGGTGGGCTCCTGGTTTTAAATCGCGATTTCTGGATTTCTGCATGCAGGGACCGGATCCGTCCTTCGTCGCCAGATGTCGTGTACACGGCGCGCAGCACGCAGTAATTACTCTGGACACAGATCGTGTATATGTAGAGGTACTTCTTTATTTCTGTTTATCATCAGTCCGTCAGGGCACGTCTGTCCTCGTCCTCTTCCTACTGCATAATGTCCTTTCCTGTCCCTCGACAGGAAGTGGTGTCCGGTGACCTGGTCACCACCCTGTGACCCACAGGGTCCTATCGTCCAGCGTCTGTCGTCGTCTGTCTTGGTCATCACAGGCACCCGCATTAAAACCTTTCGCGCGCTTACACAAGATGACGGTCGGCGTGCTACGTCATCGCGCCGACCCGAGCACTAGAGCGCTAACTCTACATATCTCCCCCTTTTATATACATTCAACATAATATAGAGTCACTGTCCATCACCCATCTCATAGTCCCGAAATCTGGCTGGCCTCATCATGGCCCTTCCCCTTCTGGTAAACCTTACCGGGGTGGATGTCACTTCCCTCCTGCTGGATCTTCCCGGAGTGTTTTCTCTACCTTCTTGACTGCTTCCCGCCTTCGGGCTCTCCTGTGACCTCTGTTCCTGCCGGGGCATCTCTTCGCTGGGTGATCTCACCGCCCCTAGCTCGCCCCTTATGTTCCCTTCATCGGTCTCTCCTTCCTCCATTGTCTGTTCATACTCCACCCCGCTTCTCTCCATTCCTTCCTGATCTTGATCCACAATGTCCCACTGTAGTATTTTGTTGCATCTCGCCATGCAGTCTTGGGACCATACGTTTCCGTCGCTCAGCAGGGCAGCCCTGTCATACACCTCCTTGACTTGGAGAGGTCTACTGTACTTGCTGTCCCCCTTTCTCTGCAGCACCGCCAACTTGACTCTCACCCATTCTCCTTCTTCTAATCCTGTGTCTCTCACGTTCCTTCTAGCGTTGTAGTGTTGTGAGTACACTGCTTGGGCTTTTTCCAAATTCGCTTGAACCACAGCTGGCGACCATTTGCTGGTCACCGTTTTCTCCTTCCACGCCCTGTTGTCCTTCGTGAATGGATCTCGGCCCCTTAATATCTGGAATGGGCCTGCTGCCTCCCTGGCTACGGCACCCGCACTAAAACCTTTCGCGCGCTTACACAAAATGACGGTCAGCGTGCTACGTCATCGCGCCGACCCGAGCACTACAGCGCTAACTCTACACTTCTCTCTACACATATCGTAAGTTGAGCATTTGCTTTTGGCTTACTTTTAGTTTTCATGGATGCTTTTACTCAGGCCACCTCTCTGCGCAGGCGCATTGATTGGCAGAGCAGTTTGCCCCACCCCTGTTAGTGCAGTTTACTTAAATGACTTCTTAGAGTTTCTTGGTGCTCAAATGGGTGTCATTTCGGATATTTTTATGTTTAATTGCTTGATTTTTGCTTGCGAGAAAGTGTCACTCATAATCGTTGAAATGTCACTCACAATTTCACTGAAATTATTAAAATGTCACACATGGCAATCTGAAGCCTTGGCAGCTGTGAATATGAAAAAAAACAGTGTTATTTTTGCTCAGGCAGCTTTGGAGATGCGGTCTGACAGGGCGCATGCGCAGACAGGCGCATCTGTCGCAGATGGGGTGGTCAGCCGCGTATCAACAGACTGATCAGGCGAATTCTATGTCAGGACGGAGGCGAGGATTATGCAGTCCTTTCTTCTCTTTATTATAATCAGCACTTCAAAGAAAAACCAATCAAAACATTTTTCTTGAACCACAACTCCCATGAGCACATGGGAAAACAGTGTCCATAGCAACCAACAACCAATGATGGATCCGTCCGCCGTATAACTAGCCATGACGTCCTCTTTCTTCTCTGCTCGTCAGATAAGTCAAACCTTTTATCTTCCTGACGTTTGGTTGTCTTGTGTAGATTAAATTGTTTTGCTTGTGCAATAGCGCTTGCTTTGCGGTGCGCTTGATTTGCTCTCAGATCCTCGGCAGTTCGACGTGCGTCAGGCGCTGCTTGCGCCGTCTCTGCCGTTTCCCTCATCGCGGGCTCTGTGGAGAGCGCCTTCGCTTCCCCTTAGCTCCGTAGGGCGCCGCTGTTCGGGTTAAGGCTGCGACTGCGGCGCTTGCCCCTCGGTTCGGTGCGCTGAGGCAGGTTTTCACCTGACTCACCAACCCTCGCCTGACACCGGGCCGGTGTAGTTACGCGCCCTCGTGTGCGACGCCCTCTAGTGGCGGTTGTCAGTCACCGCACCCTTGGTTGACAGCGGTACTGTCTGAGCACCGGCGAGGGGGCTACCTTCTATAATTGGGTAAAGGTGTTTAGTGCTCTCACCCTCACACGATGCAGACTGCTGATCAGTCGGCCCCCCTCACTCAGGGGACGGAAGAACCTGGCTGCTCCCAACCACTGCCGCCGGCGGTTGGCCGCGCGTTGTCACAGGCGCTGGATTCGGTGCTGGCTCCTTTGCGGGAGAGTGTGGAGGCCCTCACTCAAAGTATCCCCGGGGTGTTCAGTGGCGCAGTGCCTGCGAGCCGCGGAACCAAAGGCGCGCAGGGGGGGGGGGGGGGGGGGGGGGAAGTCGGCGAAGCGTCACGCGGGGCACTTGGAGGAGTTCGACCGCCTGAGGGAATCCTTCCATAAAAGTGCGCGAACGCTTAAAAATTTACCCTGCCGGGAGGGCTTCTTCCCCGGAGATGATGGCGACGAGGTCGCCCCGAATTCAGACCTAGATGATGGTTTCCCCTTGGAGGGAGAGGGTGTAACCGAGGACGATACCTCCTCGGACGATGAGGATGAGGGCTCAGGACGCCCTTGGCGCCCTGCGTCGCACTCCTCTGAGTCCCTGGAAGGGGATGACAAAGTCCCGGACATGTTTGACCCGGCGAGGATCTACCATCCGCGCTCGTCGGAATGGACCCCGGATCCCAAGGTGGCGGCGTATGTAGCTAGTAAAGTGTACCAGCCCCTGGAGAAAGAGGTTCGGACCCGCACGCGGGGTGAATGCCCTCGACCTAAACTGGAGGGCAGAGTGGCAGCCACTCCTGATATTGACGAGAAACTGTATGCGTTCTTCGCCAAATTTATGAAAGACCCCAGGAAGGGTATCGATCGCTCCTGGTGCAGCTGCCAGGATAAGCTCCTGGACGCCGTGGGCCCCGTCACCCAGATCATCCAGTTGGCCGAGAGGGCCAAGGAGTCGGGGTCTCCGATGTCCACGGAGGTCGTGGCAGGTTGGGCTCAGCGGGCCCTATGCTTCCTGGGGAACGCAAATTGTGCGTTGGCGGCAGAACGGAGGAGGTCCCTCCTCATTAAGATAGACCCGAAGCTAGGAGATCTGGCCACGTCAGAGGCGGGCCCTGTTGCACAAGGCAGGCTTTTTGGGGAGCCTTTTATTAGGGAACTAAACAAGTTCGTAACAACTTTCTCTGCACTCGACAGAGCACAAACGTCCATAAAAAAGATTTTTCCTGGACGGGTTTTTGCAGGGGCCGGACGAGGACGGGGTCGCTCCTCCGGCCGCCAGCCCCAGCAAGGCCCTAACAACAAGGCCCAGCAGCGCCGAAATAATGGCTGGAACGATGGACGCCAGGGGAACTTCTACCCTAGCAGAGGCGCCGGCCGAGGGCGCGGCAGAGGTTACCACGGTGGTGCAAACGCACCAGGAGGCCCCTCCGGTGAGTGTTACCCTTTTTTCCCCAGTCGTTCTGGGAGGGAGGCTTCGGGATCACCTCCACAACTGGAGCAGGATCTCCTCAGACCCGTGGGTACTCCAGACGGTCAGAGGGTTCAGGATAGAGTTTTATGGCACTCCCCTACAGAGGGTTCGCCCTCGTCCCTTGGTTTTCTCCTCAGAGGACAGCCATCTTGTCGACACAGAGATCGCAGATCTCCTCAAAAAAGGCGCGATTCGCAGAACGCGCCTGCATCCTTCGGGCTTCCTCAGCAATATTTTCCTGGTCCAGAAAAAGGACAAAGGGTTCCGCCCGGTTATCAACTTACGAGAATTCAACGAGTGGTTGGTCTACCGCCACTTCAAGATGGAAGGCATCCATCTTCTCCGGGACATTCTCCTTCAGGGGGATTGGATGGTCCGTCTGGACCTGAAAGACGCGTATCTCACGGTACCGATCTTTCCCCCTCACAGGCGCTTCCTTCAGTTCCTGTGGAACGAGGACGTTTACGAATTTCAGGCCCTTCCGTTCGGCCTCTCGTCGGCCCCATGGTGCTTTACGAAGCTCCTTCGGCCGGTGGTGGAAACACTACGCGAGAGGGGGGTTCGGATGATCATCTACCTCGACGACATCCTGATCATGGATCAATCGTCGGATCATCTGCGGTCACACTTGACCATGACTATTGCCCTGCTCCAGGACCTGGGTTTTGTGGTGAATGCCCCGAAATCGGATCTCCTCCCGAAGAAACAAATCTCTTTCCTGGGCTTCCTCATAGATTCCGACGCGGCGAGCCTCAGTCTCCCGCAGCAGAAGGTGAACAAGATCCGCAAGGAACTTTCACAGACCCTGAGGAGGGGCAGGATCTCCCTTCGACATCTGGCCCGTATTGTGGGCCTGCTCTCCTCCTCGATCCAAGCGATCTTTCCGGGCCCACTACACTACAGGGCTCTTCAACGCCTGAAGGCACAACATCTCCGGAAAGGCCTGACTTATTCCGAGCTCATCTCCCTCACGGAGGAAACGAGGACGGAACTGCGATGGTGGATAGAACACATGAGTGCATGGATCGGGAGAGCGATCTTCGGATCCAGCCCGGACCTGATCATAGAATCGGACGCCAGCAGAGCGGGCTGGGGAGCCCGTTGCGGAGAGATCACGATGGGGGGCCGTTGGTCGGAGGACAAACTTCGTCTCCACATCAACTGCCTGGAGCTTTTGGCGGGCTCCTTTGCGATCAAGTCTTTGACGCAGAACAAAGTGTCGTGCTGTATTCTACTGCGCATGGACAACATGTCAGCGGTTCAGTATATCAATCGCCTGGGTGGACCTCGGTCCAAGGCCTTAGCGAACATGGCGAAGGACTTCTGGCACTATTGCCTGGAGAAACAGATTTCTGTCTCGGCGGAATATCTCCCAGGCACGCAGAACTCGATAGCGGACTGGCACTCCAGAAACTTCCTGGACTTCAGCGATTGGAGGCTGCACTCAGGGGTCTTTCAGGCCCTGCAGGGAGCGTGGGGTCCATTCACGCTGGACCTGTTTGCCTCCCGGCTCAACCGTCAACTTCAGAGGTTCGTGAGCTGGAGGCCGGACCCGGAGGCGGTCGCGGTCGATGCCTTTTTACAGGACTGGTCGACGGAACAGGCGTACGCCTTCCCTCCTTTTCTCATGATTCCTCGAGTAGCGGCTCAAGTACGCCGCCAGCAAGCTTCCCTGGTCCTAGTGACCCCCTTTTGGCGGGCTCAGGCATGGTTTCCCTCACTGCTGGAGCTGTCTTGGGACTGTCCAATTCAACTGCCCTCGTTTCCGTCACTACTTTCGGGGCCTCTGGGAGAGGGGCACCCGCTGGTACTTCAAGGGACCCTGGTCCTCATGGCATGGAGGATTTCCGGGGTCGGTGGCAGGACGACCGCCTTTCGCGGGAGCAGCAGAACTCATCAGCAGGGCCTGGGCCCCTGGTACGATCAAGAGGTACCGATCGGCTTGGCAACGGTGGCGTCGTTGGTGTCTGGGAAGGCACGCCGATCCGGTGGGGGCCGACATTACCCTCGTTCTGAATTTACTGGCCGAACTGTCCGACTCGGGGTTGGCGTATCGGTCCATTAATTCTTTCAGGTCCGCCATTTCGGCAGGACATGTTCACGTCGATGGACGTCCGGCGGGAGAACACCCTTGGGTTTGCAAACTCATGAAAGGCGCCAGGCTTTCGGCTCCTCCCGAGCCCAGGTACTCCAATCTCTGGGATGTCAATATCATTCTCAGGTTCCTTACCTCTTGGCGTGATAACAGCTATTTGTCTAGAAAAGAACTGTCAGCTAAGCTGGCTATGTTGCTGTGTCTGGTTTCGTGTAAACGAGTCTCTGACGTGCGGGCGCTAGACGTCTCGGCACGCGTATTTACTCCGGAAGGGGTAACGTTCACGGTGGCTAGGCGCACAAAGACTAGCATCAGGTCAGTATCGTACCCGTCCTTCTCAGATCACCCAAAATTGTGCGTGGTGCGTTGCCTTAAGGCGTATGAAGACATGACCGAGGATTGTCGCCCACCGGGGGAGCGTCAACTCCTCATTGCTCTGAAGAAACCTTTTAAAGCGGTTTCGACTCCGTCTATTGCCCGATGGGTCCGTTGGCTTATGGCCGAGGCGGGCATAGATGTGACCACTTTCGGAGCTCACTCTGTTAGAGGTGCCATGGCTTCTAAGGCCATTCAGGTAGGTGGTAGGTTAGAGGACATCATGGCAGCAGCAGACTGGTCCTCGGAGTCTACCTTCAAAAAGTTTTACTTCAAGCCTATCTATGGCGCAGCAGAGCTTGTTGTGGATAAGCTTTGAAACTGCATAATCCTCGCCTCCGTCCTGACATAGAATGCAAAATTTCCTAGCTAACGTAACGGAAAGTTTCAATTCTATTAAGGACAAGGAGGCGAGGATTATTCCACCCGAGCCGGGGCGGCCTCGTCCCCCCCCGTGTACCTTCGTATTTCAGTAAGTACTACTTTTTGAAGTATGTTTCAACTGTATTTGTACAATGCATTGTGAGAATCGTTGTTTTTTACCTTGTCGGTTCACTGGTTGCAATCTGTACTGTTTACGCACAAATCATCATGCTTCGTAGTCTCTCTACATGCTATGTATTGACGTGCCTCGCTTCTGGTCAAAAGGACTGGATAACGTTTTCCTTATTTACTTTAGGACACGACCAGAAAGAATGAGGTGTCTTACGAAAATTTCTGCCTCACAGAGAAGACGAGGAATAGAAGAGGACGTCATGGCTAGTTATACGGCGGACGGATCCATCATTGGTTGTTGGTTGCTATGGACACTGTTTTCCCATGTGCTCATGGGAGTTGTGGTTCAAGAAAAATGTTTTGATTGGTTTTTCTTTGAAGTGCTGATTATAATAAAGAGAAGAAAGGACTGCATAATCCTCGCCTCCTTGTCCTTAATAGAATTGAAACTTTCCGTTACGTTAGCTAGGAAATTTTGCATTTGACCTTCTCTGTGCCACAAGCGTGAGCGCGGGCCGCGCGATCATACGGAGCACGCGCACTACGCACAGTTGCAATAATTAAAGCATGCGCAGACGAGCAATGTCTCTCTTGTGGGCGGTCGGCGCTCTATCATACCGCGCATGCGTAGGTTCACATTACTTCAGTTAAGCGCTTCTTCAGTTCAGCGCTTCTAGTTGGATCATCCACACTGAGCATGCGCAAAAGAAGAACCGTGGCTAGGCGTGGTCTGGCCGTAATCTACCGGCGAGCATGCGCTGATGGGTCTGCCTCCACGCTGCGCTTCTGTCTCCTCTACGCATGCGCGGATGTTTACTATCTCCGGGATGTGTCTGAGTCTCCTCTTATTATTATTATTATTATTATAGAGGCTTTTATAACGCGCTCTGCTACTAAATAGTATAGTATCCTGGCGCGAAGAGAAAAAAGAAGGGGACAGATCACAGTAAATGCAAGGGAGGAGCAGCCTTTAGGCATTGGTGTTGAAGAGGTAGGTTTTTAGGCCTTTCCTGAAAGCCATGATGGAAGGGGCTGTTCTCAATTGCAGAGGCAGGGTATTCCAAGCTCTCGCTGCTCTAACAGAAATGGATTGTCCGCCAAGCCTGCTATATTTGAACTTTGGTACAGTCATTTGATGGAGATTGCTTGATCTGAGAGGGCGATTGGGGGCATAGAGAGAGAATCTTTTTCTCAAATAGGTAAGGCCTGTTAGGTGGAGTGCTCGGTATGCTAGCACAAGAATCTTGAATAGGATCCTTTGCGCCACTGGAAGCCAGTGAAGGTCTCGGAGTGGTTGGCGAACGCTAGATCTTCTGGGAATGTTAAAAAGCAGCCGGACCGCAGCATTTTGGATGACTTGGAGGCGATGGATCAGATAGGCTGGGAGTCCGCTGTAGAGAGCATTCGCATAATCCAGTCTGGATAATATCAGAGCGCGAATGACCGTCTCCTTAGCTGATCGCGGAAGCAAAGGAAGGAATCTGCGTAGAGTTTTAAGAGTGGAAAAGCAGATTCCGGTGAGTTTTTTCAGGTGATCTTCAAATCTGAGATTATTGCTGAACCAGATTCCTAGGTTTTTTGCAGGTCCACCTGTGGATTTAGGGCTGGGAAAATCGGTGGGCCAGAGAGAATCATAGAAATTATCTGGGAAGGAGCCGTACAGTAGAATCTCAGATTTGCTCTCATTGCACTTAAGTTGAGCCAAGGCCAGCCAGCGGAAGACCGATGATAGGCAAAATTGGACTCTCGTCGTGTCAAGGTTGTTTTTGGGCCATGTAAACAAGAGCTGGGTATCATCGGCGTAGGCCATAATTTTGGCCCCCAGCTGTTCCGCAAGATAGATAAGGGGGGTCATATAGACATTAAAAAGCAGGGGGCTCAGGGTGGAGCCCTGTGGTACGCCAGTTGAGAGTTTTTTGGGAGAGGAAGAGAAAGGTGGCATCCACACTTGCTGGGACCTGTCATCTAAGAAAGATCTCAGCCAACCGAGGGCAGGGCCAGTTATGCCAATGTCTGCTAGTCTGGTGAGTAGGAGGGAGTGAGGGACCGTATCGAAGGCGGCAGAGAGGTCCAATAAAATCAGCGCCGCTCTGCCACCTCCGTCTAGGCACTCCCGGATAGCCTCAGAGACCTCAACCAGGGCCGTCTCTGTGCTGTAAGCAGCTCTAAAACCTGATTGCGCAGGGTGGAGAGCTTGAGAGTCTTCTACGAATCGGTCCCGCTGCGAGAATGCAACTTTTTCGCATATCTTTGTTAGAGCTGGCAGTAAGGAGATGAGTCGGAAATTAGCGGGAGTTTTTGGATCTAGGCCATTTTTCTTAAGGAGTGGTAGCAGTTTTGCCTGTTTCCAGCAAGCTGGGACTGTGGCGCTGGAAAAGGAGAGGTTCACTATATGCGTCACCTCTTGGCCGACTGTGTTAGCCAGGCCCGCAAGGACTCTGGCTGGGCAAGGGTCCGCTGGGGAACCCGATTTTAGGGTAGCCAGAATTTTCGCGACCTCAGTTGGATTCACTGGAGTGAAGAGGGCAAACTGATCCGTAGAAGTGGGCATAGTGGGAGTAGGAGTGGTCATAGAGGCTGGGAAATTGTTGCATACAGTGAGCAGATAATCTTGGATTTTATCGATTTTTTCCACAAAAAACACAGAGAGTTCTTCACACCATTTTGCCGATGAGGCTAGAAGAGGGTGAGCGGCGTAAGGGGAGACAAAGCTTTTAACAACAGCAAAGATTTCCGCGCTGTTGTTGTTGGCCTTGGAAATACGCCCTTCATAGTATGAGCTTTTTGCCACTTTAATTGCAGCATAATATTTCTTTTGAGCTGTTCTAAGTTCTTTCTTGGCCTCAGGGAGGTATGCTTGTCTCCAACGTCTTTCGAGTTTTTTGCAGCCTGATTTAAGATCGCGGAGGGTGTTGGAGAACCAGGGTTTAGAGGGGGAGGAGCGAACTCTACAGACGCGACCTGATTTGGTTGAGAGAGCAACACCTTCTTTAATCCATGAGTTGAATACGCTCACTGCTGGTTCAATTTCTGAAGGCAGCGAGGGGCGAGAGGTATCGAGATGGTCACAGAGTGAAGCTAAATTAATTTTCTGTGTATGAGCCACAGATTGGTTGGTCTCAGCAGGGCGAGACAAGGGCCAGGAGAATCTTATTAGCATGTGATCAGACCAGTTTAATTTCTCAGGTTCGGACATATTTATATTAAAATTGGTGCATACTAAGTCAAGGGCATGACCCCCTGAGTGAGTGGGAGCCTTGACCCACTGTTTCAGTTGGGCCATCGCAAACGCATCGTTTAGCCGAACTGTGTCGGATAGATCAAGCTGGTCCACATGGATATTAAAGTCCCCCAGAAGGAGATATGTGGGGTATTTCAGGGCGCGTGGGACTATCATGTCCTCTAGTGCCTCTAGAAATTTTCCTGCGTGGCCAGGTGGTCGGTAAACCAGAGATCCACCTAAGGTAAAGTGAGCCCCTAAAGTGAGAGAAAAATGGAGAACCTCCGCATCAATGGATGGGCCCATAGGGTCTAGAGAAAAGGTCCATTTATCCCGAAAAATGGCTGCTACGCCACCTCCTCTGCCTAGGGGGCGGTCTTGTCTGATAATTTTAAAGCCACGTGGGATGGCAAGTTCGATCACTGGGTTACATGTGTCATTGAGCCATGTTTCGGTGACAAAGAGAAGGTCAAACTCGTTGTCACTTAGTAGCTCGAATATTTCATTAGAATGTTTTACCAGAGATCTGGCATTGATCAAGCCGGCCCGGAGACTAGACGGGTCAGTAGCACACTGTGTGGAGGCTGGAAGAGTAGGTTGAGAGCGGAATGAGCATGATTGACAAGTGTACTGAACAGCATCCGCCAGGTCCCATTGACTCGAACAGGAGTAAGATTTAGTGTTCAGTGCAATTAAATGCTCACGAGAGTAGGGAACACGCAGCCGGTTACAGGGTAGGGGGGCAGCTGCAAGGGGGCTGGCGCTGGCCGCGTCCGGGACGCGGACGGGCGCAGACGGGCTTGCCTTAGGCGCGCCTTCGGCGCGCAAACGGCGCTCCCGCTGCGCTCGTCCGCTGCGCTTCCGGTGGCAACACATGATGTAGCCAACGTAGGGGGCGTGGCCTGTGCTCTGCGCATGCGTAGGTCGTTGGTTGTGTCAAATGTAGGCACCGCTATCTCTTCTGCGCATGCGCCGCCGTAGTGGAGGCTGCGGACACCGACCCTGACCCTTCACTCTGAGGCCTCTGAGCAGAGACACCATGAGAGGCCGAGGAGAGCAGCAGAGCCCGGGGGAGGAGAGGAGAGAGCTGTGCCCTCAGGCCCCAGGGGAGGTGAGTGCATGGGAGGAGAGAGGAGAGAGCTGTGCCAGCAGGCCCCAGGGGAGGTGGATGCAGAGGATGGGAGAGGAGAGAGCTGTGCCAGCAGGCCCCGGAGGAGGAGAGGAGAGAGCTGTGCCAGCAGGCCCCGGGGGAGGTGAGTGCAGAGGATGGGAGAGGAGAGAGCTGCAGGCCCCAGGGGAGGTGAGTGCAGAGGATGGGAGAGGAGAGAGCTGTGCCAGCAGGCCCCGGGGGAGGTGAGTGCAGGAGGATGAGAGGAGAGGAGAGAGCTGCAGGCCCCAGGGGAGGTGAGTGCAGAGGATGGGGGAGGACAGAGCTGTGCCAGCAGGCCCCAGGGGAGGTGAGTGCCAAGGATGGGAGATGAGAGGAGAGAGCTGTGCCAGCAGGCCCCAGGGGAGGTGAGTGCAGAGGATGGGAGATGAGAGGAGAGAGGTGTGCCAGCAGGCCCCAGGGGAGGTGAGTGCAGAGGAGAGAGGAGAGAGCTGGGCCAGCAGGCCCCAGGGGAGGTGAGTGCAGAGGATGAGAGAGGAGAAGAGAGAGCTGTGCCAGCAGGCCCTGGGGGAGGTGAGTGCAGAGGATTGGAGAGGAGAGAGCTGTGCCAGCAGGCCCCTAGGGAGGTGAGTGCAGAGGATAAGAGAGGAGAGAGCTGTGCCAGCAGGCCCCAGGGGAGGTGAGTGCAGAGGATGAGAGAGGAGAGAGCTGTGCCCGCAGGCCCCAGGGGAGGTGAGTGCAGAGGATGGGAGAGGAGAGGAGAGAGCTGTGCCAGCAGGACCCTGGGGAGGTGAGTGCAGAGGATGAGAGAGGAGAGAGCTGTGCCAGCAGGACCCTGGGGAGGTGAGTGCAGAGGATGGGAGAGGAGAGAGCTGTGCCAGCAGGCCCCAGGGGAGGTGAGTGCAGAGGATGAGAGAGGAGAGAGCTGTGCCAGCAGGCCCCGGGGAGGTGAGTGCAGAGGATGAGAGAGGAGAGAGCTGTGCCAGCAGGCCCCAGGGGAGGTGAGTGCAGAGGATGAGAGAGGAGAGAGCTGTGCCAGCAGGCCCCTAGGGAGGTGAGTGCAGAGGATGAGAGAGGAGAGAGCTGTGCCAGCAGGACCCTGGGGAGGTGAGTGCAGAGGATGAGAGAGGAGAGAGCTGTGCCAGCAGGACCCTGGGGAGGTGAGTGCAGAGGATGAGAGAGGAGCGTTCAGCTGTGCCAGCAGGCCTCAGGGGAGGTGAGTGCAGAGGATGAGAGAGGAGAGAGCTGTGCCAGCAGGCCCCAGGGGAGGAGGTGAGTGCAGAGGATGAGAGAGGAGAGAGCTGTGCCAGCAGGCCCCAGGGGAGGTGAGTGCAGAGGATGAGAGAGGAGAGAGCTGTGCCAGCAGGCCCCAGGGGAGGAGGTGAGTGCAGAGGATGAGAGAGGAGAGAGCTGTGCCAGCAGGACCCTGGGGAGGTGAGTGCAGAGGATGGGTGGAGAGGAGAGAGCTGTGCCAGCAGGCCCCGGGGAGGTGAGTGCAGAGGATGAGAGAGGAGAGAGCTGTGACAGCAGGCCCCGGGGGAGGTGAGTGCAGAGGATGGGAGAGGAGAGAGCTGTGCCAGCAGGCCCCAGGGGAGGTGAGTGCAGAGGATGAGAGAGGAGAGAGCTGTGACAGCAGGCCCCGGGGGAGGTGAGTGCAGAGGATGGAAGAGGAGAGAGCTGTGCCAGCAGGACCCTGGGGAGGTGAGTGCAGAGGATGAGAGAGGAGAGAGCTGTGCCAGCAGGACCCTGGGGAGGTGAGTGCAGAGGATGGGAGAGGAGAGAGCTGTGCCAGCAGGCCCCAGGGGAGGTGAGTGCAGAGGATGAGAGAGGAGCGTTCAGCTGTGCCAGCAGGCCCCAGGGGAGGAGGTGAGTGCAGAGGATGAGAGAGGAGAGCTGTGCCAGCAGGACCCTGGGGAGGTGAGTGCAGAGGATGGGTGGAGAGGAGAGAGCTGTGCCAGCAGGCCCCGGGGAGGTGAGTGCAGAGGATGAGAGAGGAGAGAGCTGTGCCAGCAGGCCCCGGGGGAGGTGAGTGCAGAGGATGGAAGAGGAGAGAGCTGTGCCAGCAGGACCCTGGGGAGGTGAGTGCAGAGGATGAGAGAGGAGAGAGCTGTGACAGCAGGCCCCGGGGGAGGTGAGTGCAGAGGATGGAAGAGGAGAGAGCTGTGCCAGCAGGACCCTGGGGAGGTGAGTGCAGAGGAGGAGAGAGGAGAGAGCTGTGCCAGCAGGACCCTGGGGAGGTGAGTGGAGAGGATGGGAGAGGAGAGAGCTGTGCCAGCAGGCCTCAGGGGAGGTGAGTGCAGAGGATGAGAGAGGAGAGCAGAGAGTTGTGCCAGCAGACCCCAGGGGAGGTGAGTGCAGAGGATGGGAGATGAGAGGAGAGAGCTGTGACAGCAGGCCCCGGGGGAGGTGAGTGCAGAGGATGGGTGGAGAGGAGAGAGCTGTGCCAGCAGGCCCCAGGGGAGGTGAGTGCAGAGGATGGGAGAGGAGGGAGCTATGCCAGCAGGCCTCAGGGGAGGTGAGTGCAGAGGATGGAAGAGGAGAGAGCTGTGCCAGCAGGCCCCGGGGGAGGTGAGTGCAGAGGATGGGTGGAGAGGAGAGAGCTGTGCCAGCAGGCCCCGGGGGAGGTAAGTGCAGAGGATGGGAGAGGAGAGAGATGTGCCAGCAGGCCCCAGGGGAGGTGAGTGCAGAGGATGGGAGAGGAGGGAGCTGTGCCCGCAGGCCCCAGGGGAGGTGAGTGCAGAGGATGGGAGAGGAGGGAGCTGTGCCCGCAGGCCCCAGGGGAGGTGAGTGCAGAGGAGGAGAGAGGAGAGAGCTGTGCCAGCAGGCCCTGGGGGAGGTGAGTGCAGAGGATGAGAGAAGAGATAGCTGTGCCAGCAGGCCCCGGGGGAGGTGAGTGCAGAGGAGAGAGGAGAGAGCTGGGCCAGCAGGCCCCAGGGGAGGTGAGTGCAGAGGATGAGAGAGGAGAAGAGAGAGCTGTGCCAGCAGGCCCTGGGGGAGGTGAGTGCAGAGGATTGGAGAGGAGAGAGCTGTGCCAGCAGGTCCCTAGGGAGGTGAGTGCAGAGGATGAGAGAGGAGAGAGCTGTGCCAGCAGGCCCCAGGGGAGGTGAGTGCAGAGGATGAGAGAGGAGAGAGCTGTGCCCGCAGGCCCCAGGGGAGGTGAGTGCAGAGGATGGGAGAGGAGAGGAGAGAGCTGTGCCAGCAGGACCCTGGGGAGGTGAGTGCAGAGGATGAGAGAGGAGAGAGCTGTGCCAGCAGGACCCTGGGGAGGTGAGTGCAGAGGATGGGAGAGGAGAGAGCTGTGCCAGCAGGCCCCAGGGGAGGTGAGTGCAGAGGATGAGAGAGGAGAGAGCTGTGCCAGCAGGCCCCGGGGAGGTGAGTGCAGAGGATGAGAGAGGAGAGAGCTGTGCCAGCAGGCCCCAGGGGAGGTGAGTCCAGAGGATGAGAGAGGAGAGAGCTGTGCCAGCAGGCCCCTAGGGAGGTGAGTGCAGAGGATGAGAGAGGAGAGAGCTGTGCCAGCAGGACCCTGGGGAGGTGAGTGCAGAGGATGAGAGAGGAGAGAGCTGTGCCAGCAGGACCCTGGGGAGGTGAGTGCAGAGGATGAGAGAGGAGCGTTCAGTTGTGCCAGCAGGCCTCAGGGGAGGTGAGTGCAGAGGATGAGAGAGGAGAGAGCTGTGCCAGCAGGCCCCAGGGGAGGAGGTGAGTGCAGAGGATGAGAGAGGAGAGAGCTGTGCCAGCAGGCCCCAGGGGAGGTGAGTGCAGAGGATGAGAGAGGAGAGAGCTGTGCCAGCAGGCCCCAGGGGAGGAGGTGAGTGCAGAGGATGAGAGAGGAGAGAGCTGTGCCAGCAGGACCCTGGGGAGGTGAGTGCAGAGGATGGGTGGAGAGGAGAGAGCTGTGCCAGCAGGCCCCGGGGAGGTGAGTGCAGAGGATGAGAGAGGAGAGAGCTGTGACAGCAGGCCCCGGGGGAGGTGAGTGCAGAGGATGGGAGAGGAGAGAGCTGTGCCAGCAGGCCCCAGGGGAGGTGAGTGCAGAGGATGAGAGAGGAGAGAGGTGTGACAGCAGGCCCCGGGGGAGGTGAGTGCAGAGGATGGAAGAGGAGAGAGCTGTGCCAGCAGGACCCTGGGGAGGTGAGTGCAGAGGATGAGAGAGGAGAGAGCTGTGCCAGCAGGACCCTGGGGAGGTGAGTGCAGAGGATGGGAGAGGAGAGAGCTGTGCCAGCAGGCCCCAGGGGAGGTGAGTGCAGAGGATGAGAGAGGAGCGTTCAGCTGTGCCAGCAGGCCCCAGGGGAGGAGGTGAGTGCAGAGGATGAGAGAGGAGAGAGCTGTGCCAGCAGGACCCTGGGGAGGTGAGTGCAGAGGATGGGTGGAGAGGAGAGAGCTGTGCCAGCAGGCCCCGGGGAGGTGAGTGCAGAGGATGAGAGAGGAGAGAGCTGTGCCAGCAGGCCCCGGGGGAGGTGAGTGCAGAGGATGGAAGAGGAGAGAGCTGTGCCAGCAGGACCCTGGGGAGGTGAGTGCAGAGGATGAGAGAGGAGAGAGCTGTGACAGCAGGCCCCGGGGGAGGTGAGTGTAGAGGATGGAAGAGGAGAGAGCTGTGCCAGCAGGACCCTGGGGAGGTGAGTGCAGAGGAGGAGAGAGGAGAGAGCTGTGCCAGCAGGACCCTGGGGAGGTGAGTGGAGAGGATGGGAGAGGAGAGAGCTGTGCCAGCAGGCCTCAGGGGAGGTGAGTGCAGAGGATGAGAGAGGAGAGCAGAGAGTTGTGCCAGCAGACCCCAGGGGAGGTGAGTGCAGAGGATGGGAGATGAGAGGAGAGAGCTGTGACAGCAGGCCCCGGGGGAGGTGAGTGCAGAGGATGGGTGGAGAGGAGAGAGCTGTGCCAGCAGGCCCCGGGGGAGGTGAGTGCAGAGGATGGGTGGAGAGGAGAGAGCTGTGCCAGCAGGCCCCGGGGGAGGTAAGTGCAGAGGATGGGAGAGGAGAGAGCTGTGCCAGCAGGCCCCAGGGGAGGTGAGTGCAGAGGATGGGAGAGGAGGGAGCTGTGCCCGCAGGCCCCAGGGGAGGTGAGTGCAGAGGATGGGAGAGGAGGGAGCTGTGCCCGCAGGCCCCAGGGGAGGTGAGTGCAGAGGAGGAGAGAGGAGAGAGCTGTGCCAGCAGGCCCTGGGGGAGGTGAGTGCAGAGGATGAGAGAAGAGATAGCTGTGCCAGCAGGCCCCGGGGGAGGTGAGTGCAGAGGATGGGAGAGGAGAGAGCTGTGCCAGCAGGCCTCAGAGGAGAGGAGAGGAGAGAGCTGTGCCAGCCGGCCCCAGGGGAGGTGAGTGCAGAGGATGGGAGAAAGGAGAGAGCTGTGCCAGCAGGACCCTGGGGAGGTGAGTGCAGAGGAGGAGAGAGGAGAGAGCTGTGCAAGCAGGACCCTGGGGAGGTGAGTGGAGAGGATGGGAGAGGAGAGAGCTGTGCCAGCAGGACCCTGGGAAGGTGAGTGCAGAGGAGGAGAGAGGAGAGAGCTGTGCCAGCAGGACCCTGGGGAGGTGAGTGCAGAGGATGAGAGAGGAGAGAGCTGTGCCAGCAGGACCCTGGGGAGGTGAGTGCAGAGGATGGGAGAGGAGAGAGCTGTGCCAGCAGGCCCCAGGGGAGGTGAGTGCAGAGGATGAGAGAGGAGCGTTCAGCTGTGCCAGCAGGCCCCAGGGGAGGAGGTGAGTGCAGAGGATGAGAGAGGAGAGAGCTGTGCCAGCAGGACCCTGGGGAGGTGAGTGCAGAGGATGGGTGGAGAGGAGAGAGCTGTGCCAGCAGGCCCCGGGGAGGTGAGTGCAGAGGATGAGAGAGGAGAGAGCTGTGCCAGCAGGCCCTGGGGGAGATGAGTGCAGAGGATGGAAGAGGAGAGAGCTGTGCCAGCAGGACCCTGGGGAGGTGAGTGCAGAGGATGAGAGAGGAGAGAGCTATGACAGCAGGCCCCGGGGGAGGTGAGTGCAGAGGATGGAAGAGAAGAGAGCTGTGACAGCAGGACCCTGGGGAGGTGAGTGCAGAGGAGGAGAGAGGAGAGAGCTGTGCCAGCAGGACCCTGGGGAGGTGAGTGGAGAGGATGGGAGAGGAGAGAGCTGTGCCAGCAGGCCTCAGGGGAGGTGAGTGCAGAGGATGAGAGAGGAGAGCAGAGAGTTGTGCCAGCAGACCCCAGGGGAGGTGAGTGCAGAGGATGGGAGATGAGAGGAGAGAGCTGTGACAGCAGGCCCCGGGGGAGGTGAGTGCAGAGGATGGGTGGAGAGGAGAGAGCTGTGCCAGCAGGCCCAAGGGGAGGTGAGTGCAGAGGATGGGAGAGGAGGGAGCTATGCCAGCAGGCCTCAGGGGAGGTGAGTGCAGAGGATGGAAGAGGAGAGAGCTGTGCCAGCAGGCCCCGGGGGAGGTGAGTGCAGAGGATGGGTGGAGAGGAGAGAGCTGTGCCAGCAGGCCCCGGAGGAGGTAAGTGCAGAGGATGGGAGAGGAGAGAGCTGTGCCAGCAGGCCCCAGGGGAGGTGAGTGCAGAGGATGGGAGAGGAGGGAGCTGTGCCCGCAGGCCCCAGGGGAGGTGAGTGCAGAGGGTGGGAGAGGAGGGAGCTGTGCCCGCAGGCCCCAGGGGAGGTGAGTGCAGAGGAGGAGAGAGGAGAGAGCTGTGCCAGCAGGCCCTGGGGGAGGTGAGTGCAGAGGATGAGAGAAGAGATAGCTGTGCCAGCAGGCCCCGGGGGAGGTGAGTGCAGAGGATGGGAGAGGAGAGAGCTGTGCCAGCAGGCCTCAGAGGAGAGGAGAGGAGAGAGCTGTGCCAGCCGGCCCCAGGGGAGGTGAGTGCAGAGGATGGGAGAGAGGAGAGAGCTGTGCCAGCAGGACCCTGGGGAGGTGAGTGCAGAGGAGGAGAGAGGAGAGAGCTGTGCCAGCAGGACCCTGGGGAGGTGAGTGGAGAGGATGGGAGAGGAGAGATCTGTGCCAGCAGGACCCTGGGGAGGTGAGTGCAGAGGAGGAGAGAGGAGAGAGCTGTGCCAGCAGGACCCTGGGGAGGTGAGTGGAGAGGATGGGAGAGGAGAGAGCTGTGCCAGCAGGCCTCAGGGGAGGTGAGTGCAGAGGATGAGAGAGGAGAGCAGAGAATTGTGCCAGCAGACCCCAGGGTAGGTGAGTGCAGAGGATGGGAGATGAGAGGAGAGAGCTGTGACAGCAGGCCCCGGGGGAGGTGAGTGCAGAGGATGGGTGGAGAGGAGAGAGCTGTGCCAGCAGGCCCCTAGGGAGGTGAGTGCAGAGGATGGGAGATGAGAGGAGAGAGCTGTGCCTACAGGCCCCAGGGGAGGTGAGTGCAGAGGATGAGAGGAGAGAGCTGTGCCAGCAGGCCCCAGGGGAGGTGAGTGCAGAGGATGGGAGAGGAGAGAGCTGTGCCAGCAGGCCTCAGGGGAGGTGAGTGCAGCAGGATGGGAGATGAGAGGAGAGAGCTGTGCCTACAGGCCCCAGAGGAGATGAGTGCAGAGGATGAGAGAAGAGAGCTGTGCCAGCAGGCCCCAGTGGAGGTGAGTGCAGAGGATGGGTGGAGGGGAGAGAGCTGTGCCAGCAGGCCCCAGGGGAGGTGAGTGCAGAGGATGGGAGAGGAGAGAGCTGTGCCAGCAGGCCCCAGGGGAGGTGAGTGCAGAGGATGGGTGGAGAGGAGAGAGCTGTGCCAGCAGGCCCCAGGGGAGGTGAGTGCAGAGGATGGGAGAGGAGAGAGCTGTGCCAGCAGGCCCCAGGGGAGGTGAGTGCAGAGGATGAGAGAGGAGAGAGCTGTGCCAGCAGGCCCCAGGGGAGGTCAGTGCAGAGGATGGGAGAGGAGAGAGCTGTGCCAGCAGGCCCCGGGGGAGGTGAGTGCAGAGGATGAGAGAGGAGAGAGCTGTGCCAGCAGGCCCCGGGGGAGGTGAGTGCAGAGGATGGGAGAGGAGAGAGCTCTGTCAGCAGGCCCCAGGGGAGGTGAGTGCAGAGGATGAGAGGAGAGAGCTGTGCCAGCAGGCCCAAGGGGAGGTGAGTGCAGAGGATGAGAGAGGAGAGAGCTGTGTCAGCAGGCCCCAGGGGAGGTGAGTGCAGAGGAAGGGAGAGGAGAGAGCTGTGCCAGCAGGCCTCAGAGGAGGTGAGTGCAGAGGATGAGAGAGGAGAGAGCCGTGTCAGCAGGCCCCAGGGGAGGTGAGTGCAGAGGATGAGAGAGGAGAGAGCTGTGCCAGCAGGCCCCAGGGGAGGTGAGTGCAGAGGATGAGAGAGGAGAGAGCTGTGCCAGCAGGCCCCAGGGGAGGTGAGTGCAGAGGACGGGAGAGGAGAGAGCTGTGCCAGCAGGCCCTAGGGGAGGTGAGTGCAGCAGGATGGGTGGAGAGGAGAGAGCTGCAGGCCCCAGGGGAGGTGAGTGCAGAGGATGAGAGAGGAGAGAGCTGTGCCAGCAGGCCTCAGAGGAGGTGAGTGCAGAGGATGAGAGAGGAGAGAGCCGTGTCAGCAGGCCCCAGGGGAGGTGAGTGCAGAGGATGAGAGAGGAGAGAGCTGTGCCAGCAGGCCCCAGGGGAGGTGAGTGCAGAGGATGAGAGAGGAGAGAGCTGTGCCAGCAGGCCCCAGGGGAGGTGAGTGCAGAGGATGGGAGAGGATAGATCTGTGCCAGCAGGCCCCAGGGGAGGTGAGTGCAGAGGATGAGAGGAGAGGAGAGACCTGTGCCAGCAGGCCCCAGGGGAGGTGAGTGCAGAGGATGGGTGGAGAGGAGAGAGCTGTGCCAGCAGGCCCCAGGGGAGGTGAGTGCAGAGGATGAGAGAGGAGAGAGCTGTGCCAGCAGGCCCCAAGGGAGGTGAGTGCAGAGGATGAGAGAGGAGAGAGCTGTGCCAGCAGGCCTCAGAGGAGGTGAGTGCAGAGGATGGGTGGAGAGGAGAGAGCTGTGCCCGCAGGCCCCGGGGGAGGTGAGTGCAGAGGATGGGTGGAGAGGAGAGAGCTGTGCCAGCAGGCCCCAGGGGAGGTGAGTGCAGAGGATGAGAGAGGAGAGAGCTGTGCCAGCAGGCCCCAGGTGAGGTGAGTGCAAAGGATGAGAGAGGAGAGAGCTGTGCCAGCAGGCCTCAGAGGAGGTGAGTGCAGAGGATGGGTGGAGAGGAGAGAGCTGTGCCCGCAGGCCCCGGGGGAGGAGAGTGCAGAGGATGGGTGGAGAGGAGAGAGCTGTGCCAGCAGGCCCCAGGGGAGGTGAGTGCAGAGGATGAGAGAGGAGAGAGCTGTGCCAGCAGGCCCCAGGGGAGGTGAGTGCAGAGGATGAGAGAGGAGAGAGCTGTGCCAGCAGGCCCCAGGGGAGGTGAGTGCAGAGGGCGGGAGAGGAGAGAGCTGTGCCAGCAGGCCCTAGGGGAGGTGAGTGCAGCAGGATGGATGGAGAGGAGAGAGCTGCAGGCCCCAGGGGAGGTGAGTGCAGAGGATGAGAGAGGAGAGAGCTGTGCCAGCAGGCCTCGAGGGAGGTGAGTGCAGAGGATGAGAGAGGAGAGAGCTGTGCCAGCAGGACCCAGGGGAGGTGAGTGCAGGGATGGGAGAGGAGAGAGCTGTGCCAGCAGGCCCTAGGGGAGGTGAGTGCAGCAGGATGGGTGGAGAGGAGACAGCTGCAGGCCCCAGGGGAGGTGAGTGCAGAGGATGAGAGAGGTGAGAGCTGTGCCAGCAGGCCCCAGGGGAGGTGAGTGCAGAGGATGGGAGAGGAGAGAGCTGCAGGCCCCAGGGGAGGTGAGTGCAGAGGATGGGAGAGGAGAGGAGAGAGCTGTGCCAGCAGACCCCAGGGGAGGTGAGTGCAGAGGATGGAAGAGGAGAGAGCTGTGCCAGCAGGCCTCGAGGGAGGTGAGCGCAGAGGATGAGAGAGGAGAGAGCTGTGCCAGCAGGCCTCGAGGGAGGTGAGTGCAGAGGATGAGAGAGGAGAGGAGAGAGCTGTGCCAGCAGGCCCCAGGGGAGGCGAGTGCAGAGGATGGAAGAGGAGAGAGCTGTGCCAGCAGGCCTTTAGGGAGGTGAGTGCAGAGGATGAGAAAGGAGAGAGCTGTGCCAACAGGCCCCAGGGGAGGTGAGTGAAGAGAATGGGAGAAGAGAGAGCTGTGCCAGCAGACCCCAGGGGAGGTGAGTGCAGAGGATGGGTGGAGAGGAGAGAGCTGTGCCAGCAGGCCTCAGGGGAGGTGAGTGCAGCAGGATGGGTGGAGAGGAGAGAGCTTTGCCAGCAGGCCCCAGGGGAGGTGAGTGCAGAGGATGGGTGGAGAGGAGAGAGCTTTGCCAGCAGGCCTCAGGGGAGGTGAGTGCAGCAGGATGGGTGGAGAGGAGAGAGCTGTGCCAGCAGGCCTCAGGGGAGGTGAGTGCAGAGGATGGGTGGAGAGGAGAGAGCTGTGCCAGCAGGCCTCAGGGGAGGTGAGTGCAGCAGGATGGGTGGAGAGGAGAGAGCTTTGCCAGCAGGCCTCGAGGGAGGTGAGTGCAGAGGATGAGAGAGGAGAGGAGAGAGCTGTGCCAGCAGGCCCCAGGGGAGGCGAGTGCAGAGGATGAGAGAGGTGAGAGCTGTGCCAGCAGGCCCCGGGGAGGTGAGTGTAGAGGATGAGAGAGGAGAGAGCTGTGCCAGCAGGCCTCAGAGGAGGTGAGTGCAGAGGATGAGAGAGGAGAGAGCCGTGCCAGCAGGCCCCAGGGGAGGTGAGTGCAGAGGATGAGAGAGGAGAGAGCTGTGCCAGCAGGCCCTAGGGGAGGTGAGTGCAGAGGATGAGAGAGGAGAGAGCTGTGCCAGCAGGCCCCAGGGGAGGTGAGTGCAGAGGATGAGAGATGAGAGAGCTGTGCCAGCAGGCCCCAGGGGAGGTGAGTGCAGAGGACGGGAGAGGAGAGAGCTGTGCCAGCAGGCCCTAGGGGAGGTGAGTGCAGCAGGATGGGTGGAGAGGAGAGAGCTGCAGGCCCCAGGGAAGGTGAGTGCAGAGGATGAGAGAGGTGAGAGCTGTGCCAGCAGGCCCCAGGGGAGGTGAGTGCAGAGGATGGGAGAGGAGAGAGCTGCAGGCCCCAGGGGAGGTGAGTGCGGAGGATGGGAGAGGAGAGGAGAGAGCTGTGCCAGCAGACCCCAGGGGAGGTGAGTGCAGAGGATGGAAGAGGAGAGAGCTGTGCCAGCAGGCCTCGAGGGAGGTGAGCGCAGAGGATGAGAGAGGAGAGAGCTGTGCCAGCAGGCCTCGAGGGAGGTGAGTGCAGAGGATGAGAGAGGAGAGGAGAGAGCTGTGCCAGCAGGCCCCAGGGGAGGCGAGTGCAGAGGATGGAAGAGGAGAGAGCTGTGCCAGCAGGCCTTTAGGGAGGTGAGTGCAGAGGATGAGAGAGGAGAGAGCTGTGCCAACAGGCCCCAGGGGAGGTGAGTGAAGAGAATGGGAGAAGAGAGAGCTGTGCCAGCAGACCCCAGGGGAGGTGAGTGCAGAGGATGGGTGGAGAGGAGAGAGCTGTGCCAGCAGGCCTCAGGGGAGGTGAGTGCAGCAGGATGGGTGGAGAGGAGAGAGCTTTGCCAGCAGGCCCCAGGGGAGGTGAGTGCAGAGGATGGGTGGAGAGGAGAGAGCTTTGCCAGCAGGCCCCAGGGGAGGTGAGTGCAGAGGATGGGTGGAGAGGAGAGAGCTTTGCCAGCAGGCCTCGAGGGAGGTGAGTGCAGAGGATGAGAGAGGAGAGGAGAGAGCTGTGCCAGCAGGCCCCAGGGGAGGCGAGTGCAGAGGATGAGAGAGGTGAGAGCTGTGCCAGCAGGCCCCGGGGAGGTGAGTGTAGAGGATGAGAGAGGAGAGAGCTGTGCCAGCAGGCCTCAGAGGAGGTGAGTGCAGAGGATGAGAGAGGAGAGAGCCGTGCCAGCAGGCCCCAGGGGAGGTGAGTGCAGAGGATGAGAGAGGAGACAGCTGTGCCAGCAGGCCCTAGGGGAGGTGAGTGCAGAGGATGAGAGAGGAGAGAGCTGTGCCAGCAGGCCCCAGGGGAGGTGAGTGCAGAGGATGAGAGAGGAGAGAGCTGTGCCAGCAGGCCCCAGGGGAGGTGAGTGCAGAGGACAGGAGAGGAGAGAGCTGTGCCAGCAGGCCCTAGGGGAGGTGAGTGCAGCAGGATGGGTGGAGAGGAGAGAGCTGCAGGCCCCAGTGGAGGTGAGTGCAGAGGATGAGAGAGGAGAGAGCTATGCCAGCAGGCCCCAGGGGAGGTGAGTGCAGAGGATGAGAGAGGTGAGAGCTGTGCCAGCAGGCCACAGGGGAGGTTAGTGCAGAGGATGGGAGAGGAGAGAGCTGCAGGCCCCAGGGGAGGGGAGTGCAGAGGATGGGAGAGGAGAGGAGAGAGCTGTGCCAGCAGACCCCAGGGGAGGTGAGTGCAGAGGATGGAAGAGGAGAGAGCTGTGCCAGCAGGCCTCGAGGGAGGTGAGTGCAGAGGATGAGAGAGGAGAGAGCTGTGCCAGCAGGCCTCAAGGGAGGTGAGTGCAGAGGATGAGAGAGGAGAGGAGAGAGCTGTGCCAGCAGGCCCCAGGGGAGGCGAGTGCAGAGGATGGAAGAGGAGAGAGCTGTGCCAGCAGGCCCCGGGAGAGGTGAGTGCAGAGGATGAGAGAGGAGAGAGCCGTGCCAGCAGGCCCCAGGGGAGGTGAGTGCAGAGGATGAGAGAGGAGAGAGCTGTGCCCGCAGGCCCTAGGGGAGGTGAGTGCAGAGGATGAGAGAGGAGAGAGCTGTGCCAACAGGCCCCAGGGGAGGTGAGTGAAGAGAATGGGAGAAGAGAGAGCTGTGCCAGCAGACCCCAGGGGAGATGAGTGCAGAGGATGGGTGGAGAGGAGAGAGCTGTGCCAGCAGGCCCCAGGGGAGGTGAGTGCAGAGGATGGGTGGAGAGGAGAGAGCTGTGCCAGCAGGCCTCGAGGGAGGTGAATGCAGAGGATGAGAGAGGAGAGGAGAGAGCTGTGCCAGCAGGCCCCAGGGGAGGTGAGTGCAGAGGATGAGAGAGGAGAGAGCTGTGCCAGCAGGCCCTAGGGGAGGTGAGTGCAGAGGATGAGAGAGGAGAGAGCTGTGCCAGCATGCCCCAGGGGAGGTGAGTGCAGAGGATGAGAGAGGAGAGAGCCGTGCCCGCAGGCCCCAGGGGAGGTGAGTGCAGAGGATGAGAGAGGAGAGAGCTGTGCCAGCAGGACCCAGTGGAGGTGAGTACAGAGGATGAGAGATGAGAGAGCTGTGCCATCAGGCCCCAGGGGAGTGCAGAGGAAGGGAGAGGAGAGAGCTGTGCCAGCAGGCCCCAGGGGAGGTGATTGCAGAGGATGGGTGGAGAGGAGAGAGCTGCAGGCCCCAGGGGAGGTGAGTGCAGAGGATGGGAGAGTAGAGAGCTGTGCCAGCAGGCCTCGAGGGAGGTGAGTGCAGAGGATGAGAGAGGAGAGAGCTGCAGGCCCCAGGGGAGGTGAGTGCAGAGGATGGGAGAGGAGAGGAGAGAGCTGTGCCAGCAGACCCCAGGGGAGGTGAGTGCAGGAGGATGGGTAGAGAGGAGAGAGCTGTGCCAGCAGGCCCCGGGGGAGGCGAGTGCAGAGGATGAGAGAGGAGAGAGCTGTGCCAGCAGACCCCAGGGGAGGTGAGTGCAGAGGATGGAAGAGGAGAGAGCTGTGCCAGCAGGCCCCAGGGGAGGTGAGTGCAGAGGATGAGAGAGGAGAGAGCTGTGCCAGCAGACCCCAGGGGAGGTGAGTGCAGAGGATGGGAGAGGAGAGAGCTGTGCCAGCAGGCCCCAGGGGAGGTGAGTGCAGAGGATGGGAGAGGAGAGAGCTGTGCCAGCTGGCCCCAAGGGAGGTGAGTGGAGAGAGCTGTGCCAGCAGGCCTCAAGGGAGGTGAGTGCAGAGGATGAGAGAGGAGAGGAGAGAGCTGTGCCAGCAGGCCCCAGGGGAGGCGAGTGCAGCAGGATGGATGGTGAGGAGAGAGCATCACTGTGTCCCCATATAGAAGAAGGAGCTCTTTTTGAAGTGCCTTCTGATCCAATCTCGGAGTAATTTCTTAAAATAGTTTTCTGCTTGTGAAATACTGCTGTCGTTTCCTGCAGCCTTGTCCAGAAATGCATTCCAATCACAGCTTTCCAGTTGCCATTTTTCCTCTTTTAGCTGCTGGGATCAGCCATCCATAACTTCAGCTGTTATATGGGTTGGGAGTGGGAGGCTCATTTTGCTCTGGTATTGTCCTGTTATTTATTGGCATGTGGTTGAACTGGTGACTTTGTTCATCAGCTTTGCACTGTCTGCAGGATATCTGTCTGGAAGCCTCAAACCTCTCACGTTCTGTTGACGAAGCGGCCCATTCCATGTTTAATCCCAATATCTAATCCTGAAATGTTAGTCTTTAAAGGAGGAAGGGGCCCCATACTTTCCACCGAGGCCACTCTGGCTACTTGAACATCACTTCCTCGTTGTTCTTTCAGATAGGTTTGCGGAATGTAAACACCACATACATATGTACATATTTATTCAAAAAGTGGTCTGAAAAAATGGGGAATAGCTAAAACAGCTAAAAGAAGCTATAAAAGTATAAACCCATTACCCATACTTGGATTAGTGTTTCTGTCCAGTAATTATGTGATTGTCATTTACTGGACATTTGTTTCTGTTGTGAAGGGATTCCAAACTGAGTTTTTGTTTGCTGAAACTTGTATAGTCCTGTGTTCTGTTGTAAGCGAGTTTTGGATTTCTCAAGTTGCCGCTGACGGGCTGAAGGCGTTAATCTGGACTTAGAGTTGCTCAGAGTGGGGGAGTCACGTCTTCTTCTGGTATCTTTTGAAACTGTGAACGCTTGCAAACGCTACTCTGTGTGACAGAAATATGCGGCCTGTGGTGTGCTAGATTGAACTCTGTGCTCTGATGCTTGCTCTTCCAGGCCCCGCTGACGTTCTGCCATGTCGCCGCTTGTTTCTCTGACGAGGAGTGGGAGCTGCTCCAGTGCTGGCAGAAGGAGCTGTACAAGAAGGTCATGAAGGAAATCCAGCTGGCCTTCAGCTCTCTGGGTAAGATGGCCCTGGCACGCTTAGGGTACCAGTATGTACTGTACGAAGAGCCCAGCTCAAGATGTGCGGAAATTTCTGGGCTTTTTATAAGAATAGATTACTATATACTCCCTCATCATTCTGTTTCATGGTTTCATAGTGTATCATATTTAGATGAGGCATATCAGGCTGCATCCATGTTAGAATTTAAGGATGTCAAGTTATCAAAAAGAGACTAGCTATGGATGGGGTTGGTATGATGTTTATATTATAAAAATCATGGTGACTCAGTTGAGTTTTGTCGATTAGGGGTGGCACCTGTTGGGTGTCTTTAGAAAGCCCTCACCCACCAACCTAGTTGGTGGCATGCTTCATCATCGGGCCCACCCAGTGACACCTAGCGTGTCCCGGGTGTGCTACGACGCCTGGTTACAGCGGAGCAGGTATGTCACTGTGTGTGCGGTGAAGGGTAGTGAGATAGTGAGTTTAAGACGGCTTGGCGGGGGTCCCAGTCCTTGAAAACTTTATTAGTTGGGCCTCCGTCAGCGGTTAAAAATAAGGCTGTTGGACGTTGGGGGCGGGTTACGACCTCCCACGTCCTTTAAAGTGTCAACATGTTTCAGCCAGTGCCTTATCAATATGCTGGCTTTCTTCAGGACTAAAAAGTGGGTGTGAATTAAAAATTAAAAACTAGTGGGTGTGTAGTGTGGACTATGTGTCTACACGCCCTAAAGTGTATCTAACTGTGAGAGGGGGGGATTCCCTTATCAAGATCACCTGTACAAATAACATAAAGGACAAGGACAAAACATACAGGGAAACAAAGAGTCACAAAACGATATAGGTCATATATATCATGGCAGCCGGCTTAATAGCGATGAGGTGCAGGCTATCAGCGGCTCAAGTGTAATGGTATTGGTGGTACCATTATGGTGGAAGATCGCACTAGAACTTCGAGGTGAAGTGGTTTAAAAAACGGAGTATTGCAACAGTGGTGAGAAAGAGTGAAGAATGAGGCGTAAGGTTTATGGCTTACGCTAGTTTTAAGAAGTGTCCTCTTCAAGGTTTGTTGAGGTGGCAAGGGGTTGACCCTAGGGGGGAGATTAAAGGGTGGACCACTGGAGTTAGGAACCTGTAGGGAGAAAAGAGCGGTAGCGCTTACCCATGGTCGAGGTGGTAGTGACTGCATACTCACAGGATTTCTGGTCAGCGCCGGCTTTGGACCTGTTTGCCTCCTTCGTGAAACCGGTAAGGTATGGCCTGTGCCGCCGGTTTAAATACTGAGGCTAATTGGTAAAACGTGCGCACCTGGGGATTGATAAGAATGGTGAAAAGACTCGTGTTTGCCGAGTCATTATCGTGCCCAGGTGAGTGCCGGTTCTTCCGCGTAGAGACGCGGTGTAGCGTGCGAAGTCCGCACATGCGCGCCGGCACTAGTATCCTGCGCATGCGTGGAGCCGTGCGAGCCACCGCGCATGCGTGTACTCCGGGCGCTATCTAGTGGAATTCTGTCGGTGTGCGCTGGGGGCATCCACTTGAATTACAAGTGTTTAAAGGATTCGGGCTATATAAGTTGGTGATTTATATCCTAATGGTGAAGGCGCTCCTGGGGTTAAAGGCGCCCCTGGTGCTGGTGTGATTGATTATGCACTATCCAGGCAAATATGATGGGCAAGGCAACAAGCTATGTCCTATCCAGGCTAATCATGAGGGCAGGGCGACCCAGCATCTAGGACCATCAGGCTCAGGGAGTCACAGGGAGGTCAAGGGACTACAGATTGGTCAAGGTAGTCCAGGGCCCATCTTCCTGACCACCGTTAACTGTACCATCCCCTGAGCGTTCTTTGCCATAGAGGCAATCCCTTGACCTCCCTGTGACTCCAGGGCTCATCTACCTGCCCCCTATTAATTAACTTAATTTAATTCTATTAATTCAATTTATTTTTCTAACAACTCCCTGAGCCTGATGGTCCTAGATGCTGGGTCGCCCTGCCCTCATGATTAGCCTGGATAGGACATAGCTTGTTGCCTTGCCCATCATATTTGCCTGGATAGTGCATAATCAATCACACCAGCACCAGGGGCGCCTTTAACCCCAGGAGCGCCTTCACCATTAGGATATAAATCACCAACTTATATAGCCCGAATCCTTTAAACACTTGTAATTCAAGCGGATGCCCCCAGCGCACACCGACAGAATTCCACTAGATAGCGCCCGGGGTACACGCATGCGCGGTGGCTCGCACGGCTCCACGCATGCGCAGGATACTAGTGCCGCCGCGCATGCGCGGACTTCGCACGCTACACCGCGTCTCTACTAGGAAGAACCGGCACTCACCTGGGCACGATAATGACTCGGCAAACACGAGTCTTTTCACCATTCTTATCAATCCCCAGGTGCGCACGTTTTACCAAATAGCCTCAGTATTTAAACCGGCGGCACAGGCCATACCTTACCGGTTTCACAAAGGAGGCACAACAGGTCCAAAGCCGGCGCTGACCAGAAATCCTGTGAGTATGCAGTCACTACCACCTCGACCATGGGTAAGCGCTACCGCTCTTTTCTCCCTACAGGTTCCTAACTCCAGTGGTCCACCCTTTAATCTCCCCCCTAGGGTCAACCCCTTGCCACCTCAACAAACCTTAAGAGGACACTTCTTAAAACTAGCGTAAGCCATAAACCTTACGCCTCATTCTTCACTCTTTCTCACCACTGTTGCAATACTCCGTTTTTTTTAAACCACTTCACCTCGAAGTTCTAGTGCGATCTTCCACCATAATGGTACCACCAATACCATTACACTTGAGCCGCTGATAGCCTGCACCTCATCGCTATTAAGCCGGCTGCCATGATATATATGACCTATATCGTTTTGTGACTCTTTGTTTCCCTGTATGTTTTGTCCTTGTCCTTTATGTTATTTGTACAGGTGATCTTGAGAAGGGAATCCCCCCCTCTCACAGTAAGATACACTTTAGGGCGTGTAGACACATAGTCCACACTACACACCCACTAGTTTTTAATTTTTAATTCACACCCACTTTTTAGTCCTGAAGAAAGCCAGCATATTGATAAGGCACTGGCTGAAACATGTTGACACTTTACAGGACGTGGGAGGTCGTAACCCGCCCCCAACGTCCAACAGCCTTTTTTTTAACCGCTGACGGAGGCCCAACTAATAAAGTTTTCAAGGACTGGGACCCCCGCCAAGCCGTCTTAAACTCACTATCTCACTACCCTTCACCGCACACACAGTGACATACCTGCTCCGCTGTAACCAGGCGTCGTAGCACACCCGGGACACGCTAGGTGTCACTGGGTGGGCCCGATGATGAAGCATGCCACCAACTAGGTTGGTGGGTGAGGGCTTTCTAAAGACACCCAACAGGTGCCACCCCTAATCGACAAAACTCAACTGAGTCACCATGATTTTTATAATATATACATCATACCAACCCCATCCATAGCTAGTCTCTTTTTGATAACTTGACATATAAACTGGGGATCTGGACTAGCTTTCTGGTCCTATCTCTCCCTCTTGATACACGCACAGAATTTAAGTATGACCAGTTACTAAGATTTAAACCTTCCGTGTAGTCTATTCAGCGAATAGACTACACTGAAGGTTTGAATGTTTCCCAACGTGACGGGAGGAGACGAGTTCAAAAGACTCAATGGCTCCCTGATGAAGAGGAATTAAAGCTCGAAATGCATTGGAGCGTGGAATATGGAGCGTAATGAAAATTAATAATGTTTCAAAAATATGGAAGATGAAAAGTGAAAGGAAAGTCACATGCAAATGAAAAGAGTTCATTAAAAGATCACAAGTGAAACAATTCAACGAAAGTTGTGTAATCATTTATACCCTCCAAAGAGGATTGATAGAGAGTGCACATTGGGGGATGCAACCAAAATGCTTTGGAAGCACTATTTAAAGAGAAATAAGGCACGCTTTCTGCGATACCGACTGGAGATATATACATGTTGGAGCTCTAACACCACTCAAATAAACACACATAAAACAGCTATAACCTTAGTAGCTAGTCACATCGCTCTCCAGTTAACCTCCATGAATGGAATCCAAGAACCTCAAGCAGATGCTGGAGGGGTTGCGACTCAGCAGGGACCTTGATTTATTTGCTACGGATTTGCACACAAACTCAGATCTGGTGGGGAAAAGTTCTCAACACAACAGAAAAACTCTTTCAAGACAAAACTACCAGACTTTCCACATACATGATGGTTGGCTTACTGATAAACAATACTTTCCTCTTACAGTCCCACAGGGGGAAGCAAATCTTGCTGGCACTCCTAGCAGCGAATAAGGTGGCGTTAGCACAGTAGGGGAGAAGACAATTCCGTCAACGCAGGATTACCTGCATAGGGTAAAAATAGCACTCACTCTTTCTTATGCCACTGTGTGCTTGTACCCTGTCTGGCAACCCTTTCTAGACTGTCGCTAGTGTTCACTTCAGGTCAAATAACTTTATTTCGGCCACAAATGTTCAAACAATCGCTAACTTAAAAAAACAGATAAAAAAAAACTAAAACAGTAATTTACAAAACGTGCATTTAGATAAAACAGTAAGTGGCACCTAGTAAATAATACAAACAATTTCAGACAAGTACAGGGAGGGAAAGCACATTCCTTCTGATCACCCACATAGCACCCACAAATGTGGCAACAGCCGGACGGCAGTCTGCCCTGATGATGCGAAGTGCAGCAGAGTTGTTGGGTTCACTTAGCAGCCTGCATATGGGGGCTGGCCAGGTCCTACTGCCGGAGGCATAGGGTGGACACAGAAACATGTGCACAACATTCTCCTCTGCAGAATTATGGGCCAGTCACAGAGTCCCCCCCCACCCAAACTCGTATGTAAGTGCTTACAAATACTGAAAACAGTAGCCACACAAAGTCCCAGTTAAGGCAGAAAAGTCCCAGGTCTCTTTGAATATAGAAATACGCAAATGACGCTCAATAACAATACACAAACTGTCCCTTTTACCAGGAATCAACATTTCCCTTGGGTATAATATGTTGGGTTTTTATTTATACCACCTCCTAAAATGACTTTTCGACTCGATACCAATTAGCTATTTCGAAGGGCCGTGCTGTAATGGTCCCTCCCAAACAGTGATCCCATACGAGAGGTATCCATGTTTTGTAACGAACATTCATTGCGAAACTATGAAACATGACAGACTCCTGAGGTTGGACGGGAATGTATTCGCAAACGGGGTGTAGGCCCCTTGGAACCCTTTCTTGTTTATGATTGTAAAATAAAAGTTTGTTCGGTAGTAGGCAGTGGTCCACGAGATGACTAAAAACTCTCAGACATATTTAGCTCACACAACAAAACTTAGCATCGATAACCTGGAGACTGGCCAGGAATTGCAGTTTAGGGCCTGTACTTTCTTCCCTCCCATTTATCACTGGTACATTTTCTTTCATTCTACTTTGTCTACCTCCGAGTTCCTTCCTACCAATGCTTCTGCTGTATTTTGTTGCTCACAAAAGCTTGAATTAATAATATTTCTCTTTTCATTACAGGCCCCCTGATTGCCAATTCCGTTTTTTCATTAAGACCAAAGGAAAAAGAAGACTTGTGCTCTAAAGATCTTGACGATGTGGAGAAAATCATCAATGTTGACCTGTCCACAAGTGAGTAAGAAAGATAATTTAAAAGAAAAACATTTAAATTGATTAACAGCAATATCAAAACGATTTCCCTACTTAAAGATATCTACAGATACAAATCACTGGCAGTTAATAGGAGACACTATTAAATGTTACCCAGCTCTTTACCCTTTATAATGCCTCTGCGTAGGCACCACAGTGCAATTTCGAGATTGTGACAACGAATAATGCGTGTGTCTCATATTTCAGTAGCCTTAAAACCTTGAAGTAGTTTCTAAGCCCCAAGTTTCTAAATAGTTGAATGACCCACTTAGACCTAGACCTTCTCTAAGCAGGACTGAAGAGTGTGACATGGAGTTCTGTTTCTTCTGTCTCAGTGCACCCAGGGCAATCTAGTTTGATGGCTCCCTTCAATTTATTTGTGAATGCATGAAGTGGGAGCGACCTGTGTCTAAATTGTAAAAACAATTTCTTTGCCATGAAGGGTTGGATATATGTTTCTAACCCGGGCGAACTCCGTAGGCGACGCCAGAATAGAAGTGGGCGAGAGGCAATTAAGTCGTAATGGGGCCAATGGCCAGATCTATCCTTAATGGGGTGAGGGGAGTGCTTTTGGGAAGACCCATCAGCTTCCTGGTGAAAGTGTTCTCTGTTACAGATAACATATTGTTGGATGAACAATGTCCCCAACGTTCGGCTCCATGGGTTGAAGCTCCCCTTGCTTGGGTCTTATACATTTTAGCTGGAGGGCCCACCACCTTTTGGGTGCCATTTTATGTACTTTTAAAATGCCCCCTATAAACTGAGTTAATTTAAGGTTGGCTTTCTTTATTTGGGTCCCCCAATCCATCTTGTCATTCAGTGTGAGGCCCAGATAATCAAAAATGTACACCCTCTCTAAAGGCCTACCTTCCATTTGGGGGATTGGCAGTTTCTAGTGTTGGCATGGAATACCATATATTTAGTTTTCTGGAGCTTTATCTCCAAATCCCTCTTCCTACCAAATTGGTTGAACTCTTCCAATACCCGCTGCATACCCATAGGGGATTTGGGCAGGAGCAGCGTATCGTCCGCAAACATTAAAGCTGGTATTTTGCGGTTCGCTAACCTTGGTGAATCTATGTCCTTCACTGCCCAGAGAGTTTCAACTAGACCATTTAGAAAGAGGGAGAACCGAGTCGGCGCTAGGACACTTTCCTGTCTCACCCCTTTCTCTACAGGGAAGGAGCTGTCAATTCCCCTTTCTTACCATGTCTTATCCTCTCATAAGTTCCATCGTGTAGGCGCTTCAGCTGGTCGCAAAGGTATACAGGTACTCCCATATCAAGGAGTAGACCCCATAGCTGATCGCTGTTCACCATATCAAATGTGGGTTTTAGATCCACGAAGGTTAGGTAAAGACTGCCACCCTCCAAGATTACTGATTTCCAGTGAATCAATTGCAATCTGAAAATCTGGTCGATGGTCGAAGTTTTTGACCTAAAACCAGCTGGTAAAGGAGTTAGGATGTCCACCTCATCCATCCATGATTGCAATCGGCCTAGAAGAACCCGGGCAACTATCTTTTGGGCGACATCAATGAGGCTTATTGGCCGATAATTTTCTGGGTTCAGAGGGGAGCCTTTTTTGTAAATAGGAATAATTTCTGCGCCAGCCCAAGTTGGTGGGGGTGCCATACCTTTAAGGATGGCGTTAAATAAGACCCGTAGGTTAGGTACCCATACTGTTTGTTCATTCCTAAACAGATCACCAGGAATTCTGTCCAACCCCGGTGCCTTATTTGGTAGCAATTTTGCCAGTGCCAGAAGAACCTCTGCCAATGTGCAGAGAGGTGGAGAAGTGTTTAGGGGAATTGGCTCAATAACAGATACCCTTGCAACTACGTCTCCATCTAAAGGCCTTGAATATAAAAGTTTAAAATGGGATCTCCAAGCTTCTTCCCCCAGATTTGGTTCGATTGCTGAGTTGCCTTCGGATTTACCAGTTTTTACTAGTTTCCAAAAGCCTCTCATATCTCTATTGTCTAAAGCTTTCTTAATAGCTTCCCATTTCTCAGTCTCCCACTCTGCTTTGGCTTCAGCTAGGGGTTTTTTATAGTGTGCCCTAGTTTCTTTGATTCATAGGTTGTCCTTATCCTTAATCCCTGATAACAAAGCACATTTTGCATCTTACATGCTTTGTTGTACCAGGGATGTTTCGGTATGGGGTCAGACCTATTATTATTTTTCCCATTGTAGAAAAACTCCACCAAGTTTGAAAACAAATCCTGGCAATTCTTACCTAACACTAGCAATGATTCGTGGCCTCGGCTATTTTCTGAGACATCAAATGCGTTTTCTAGAAACTGTATAATTTGTTGGTAGAGGGAGGACATTTTTTCTTGTGATTGTGCAAATGTTCGACATTGTACTCTCCTGCCTCCTTCAGTTGCAATTAAATTTGGGACAGAATGGGGGAGGAGCCTAGCTCGCGACCGCGATGGCCGCCTGATTCCTCGGCTCCGCTGACCCTGTAGCGGTCCTCCCGGTTTCCGCACTATCCTGCCTCCAACCAGCGAACTGCGTTACAGCAGCGGAACCGGGAGGCGAGCCTGATCACGCCGGTGTGTTTTTTTCTTCGATCCCGGCAGCAGAAGCTCTGGGGCGCCTTTCCCCTCCGGACGCCGAATAGAGCAGCCTGGGTCTTTGTTTGCGGAGGCGGCCGGCACTAGTGGTGAAGACGGCGGCCATTGTGGGACGGACGGTGCTGGTTCCCATTTCTCGTCGGTGGCGCTTGCTTCTTCACGACCCCGCTGCCTTTGATCCTGGGCACCGCCGCTGCCGGCGCAACAAAGTATCAGGTATTCAGCCCCGGGACGGCTCCTCCGCTACATTGTTTCTCTTGGCGCCGTAGTCAGCGCCATCTTTCTGCCTTGGATTTACAGCAGTGAGCCCAGGCTGCCGGTGCGACGAGTGCATCGGCCAGCACCACTTCACGACTGTGCCGGAATGGAGGAGGCAGCCCCAGCACCCCCAGTCTGTTTCCACCGCAACTCGACCCGGCGGGGGACTCGTAGGCTCGCTGAGGGTGAGGATGTACGACCAGTGGGACTGCCTCTCGTCTGCCATACTCGAGTTCGGGAGGGGGTTGCGTCCCTGCCCTTTGAGGCGCCTTTGTCATTTGGAGATGTTCTGAGCGCCCTGGCCGACCTCAGGTCCGCCATGCGTACTGTTACCTGGGAATTGGGGGCCCAGATTGACGCCACCCTGCTTGCTGCCCCCCAGTCTGTCCACATGCGGGACACTGCGCCACATCCTACAGCTACAATTCATGGCCCCCTCGCCAACGTCGCCACTGACTCACTGTGGTCACGAGACCCGGTCATTGCTGGGGTGCTGGCGGCAGCACCCCCTAAGGAACGCAAACTCTCTGGGGTGGCGAACTGGCCTGCGAGACGCCGCGAGACACCACGCTTGGGGGCTTTCTTGAGGACTCATGGCGGACCTCCGTTTTCTATCCTGGAACGGCCACTACCGGGCGGACCAGCTGCCCTCTGTGAACCATCGTGGGACTATGGATCCTCTGCTAAGATTGCGGACCACATGACTGCGTCTTGGATGGACTTTGGTGATCGTCCCCTTATTCAGCTGTGGTCCCTTTCTCTGTTCCCATCTTCCAAGAGGACTACCGTGCAGCTGGATTGTACAGTACCACCGCCTCGCAGGGGACAGGGTTGAGGCAGCCCCCTCCTGTATCAGGACTGTTTCCCGTTTTTGGACTGCTGGGTTGCTGACGGACTGCCGGGGGTATTGAGTATTGGTATTGTACTGGTCTTGGGGTCGGGGTAAGGGCGGCCAGGGAACTGTTTTACTTGCGTTGGATACATTTCATTGGCCCTCCTCCGGTCTTATGTGATTTGCACTCTTTCTTCCTTTCTCTTTTTCCTCTTTTCTTTTTCTCTTCAACTTTCTCTTCTCATACTATATTTCGGGTTCTGGGGTGACAAGCACTCTGCTAGGGGGGGGGGTAGGCCGTAGCCTCTGCATGTGTGTAGGGTGGGGGGGTATGTTTTAGTTCATGTTTTTTTTTCTATGGTGCCTTCTTGTTATTACTTAACTTCTTCTTTCTAGGCCTGTGTTAGGCGTACTGGGGGATGGGTGGTAGCGTGGTGTTCACTGTGATGTTGCGTCTTCTTTAGGCATGAGTATAATTTGTGACCATCCTCTGGCTGGAACTTGCATGTTGCGAACTGCACTGACTGGTGAAGATATCTATTGGCGAGTCCCACCTACATGGACCTAATTTCTCTTTCTTATTTGTATAAGTACGGAACAGTAGACCTGACCTTAATTGTTGCGCTGAAAACTTTTAAAACTAACCTTCACTGATTCTGGGACACGGTAATATGGTAACTACAGAGTAACCTTTTTAATGCTTGCTTGCAATGAGAGATATTACTGTGCCGCCGTAAAGTTGCATAGATGCTTAAATGTTTTCGTGGCCGGCCGGTAGGTTGTAGGCCCGTATTTGTTCTGCTTTGATGCACAATAAAGGTTTTCAAAAAAAATAAAAAAATAAAATTTGGGACAGAATGTGATACCATTCCCTGGTCAACCTTGGGCTGGGAGCAATGGGTTGTGATGACTCTCACATCGAGGCTGGACCGCGAAGTCCAGAATTCTATGCCATAACTCGACTCTACCAGGATATAGTCAATTATGGATGCCTGTCCCTGTTTATTAAAAGTAGGGTTCCCCGGACTGTCAGAGGGAAAGCGGCCATTACTCGCCCTAAGCAGATGGCTGAATGTAAAAGAGTTAAATTGAAGGACAAGGGGGGACCACCCCCTTATTGGGTAGGTATTACATTCTGGTATTTCCCAGACCGAGTCTTCCTCGCTAGTAATGGTCGTAGTTATACCGTTAAGGGGTTCGAAGTGACAATTAACGTCCCCTCCAATAATTACGTGTACAGACTCGGGTACAGTGGGAAGGAAGGAAGCCAAGCACTCAGTCTGTGAGGTTTGTCCCTGCCTGACTGGGCGAGAATAAATATTAATAATAGCCATCTTTAGAGAGTTATCAAAGGAAAGGAGAATGCACAAGATATTCGGGGAGGAGGTGTCTACCATCTTGATTGTACAACTCAACTGTATACCTGCCCTGAGGGTCTCCCCCTGGGCCCCTGAACAGCTGGCGTGCACTAAGCAACGTATACTACTCTATACAATGCTATCGTTGACTATGTTTCCTGGAACATGCATAGCTCATGGGTATCTACATAGTCTCCCCAATCCAGAAGATCCCATTTAGAGGAGAGACCTGCTATGTTTCAGGATAAATTCTTAGTGTTTTGTAGTTCTTCTACTGTCCCAGTCTTCATGTGTGTAGGGCCCCGTCCTGGTGTGGTAAGGTGGTAATCCCCTGGTGTTTTAGCAGGAGCTCCACGGATTCTGACTACAAATGTAGCCTCATCGTTTTTTCTTAACAGGTTGTTCTGGGAGCACCAGGCTTTCACAATTTTGGGGCTTAACGAGCTGGTTATTCATAGGTTCCTGGTGATTAGCATAAGGGTTTAGTTAATCAACCCGGTCTAGGGGGCTACAACTATTGCTGCCAGGGATGTTAAACGGCGAGATGGTCTCAGGACCCCAACATGGGTTTAGTAGATTCTTAGTCTGTGGTCTCATTTCCCTCTTTTTGTACACACTTTCCATACTCTCTATCAAAGAGCTAGGAGGATAAAAATAGCCTAGGTGGAGTGTGTGAATACCACTTGTCTCCCTGGGCGGTCTCCATTCGAGAATGTGTTGGACCACCCTGCTGTCCCTCAAGTTAATCAAAACGCTGTCACCCGGGATTTCTTTCTGCCTCTGTCCCAACCAGCTAACCCTGCGTGCAAATAAAATTTCACTGTGGATTCGGTGGGGCAGAGGTCTACGCTTGTTTAATCAAAAGATAGTTTTGTTTTTTAAATCAGGATACGACTCCCCACGACCTATCTCCAGCTGTTGGACTCCAGCTGGTATGACCACATAGGGAGAAGAAGCTGGGGGCAAATCTGTACATGGCAAAGTGGATTTTTTCCCCTTAGGTTCGATTGGTGTATAGTCGTATTACCTCCTTTACGATTACTAGGTAAAAGGCGTTCCACTAACGGGCCAGGTATGGTTGCCATGTCCCTAGAGCCATAAGCATTGTCTGCAGCTTGGTTCACCCTATATGAGGAAGTGGCTGGGGCCTGGATTTGTTGGGTTTGGGGGATAGTTCTAAGGCTTTTGTTTGTGCTGTGGTTTTTGCCTTTCAGGGACAGGTAGCCCAGTTAGGGCAGGTGGAGTCACTTGATTTTGTTGGGGGACAGAAGTCTGGGCCAAAGAATTAACGGATCCAGTGATTTGCAAAATTGTATTAATTCTACTCCCCCAAGAATCTACTGATGAGGTCAAGTTTTCAATCCGTCTCGTTGCAAATTCTAACTTTATGAGGTGTTCAAAGTAGGTTTTAAACTCTTTTACCATGTATGTTGGCCTTTAACGGTGGCTCCCTTAATTCTGAGCTATTTTCACCAGCTCCATGTCCCACTGGTCGATGATTTATCACCACCTCAGGGTTATGGTTCACATGTTTCCCTCCCTTATGATCTTTTTGTTTCCGGAGTGCTCCTTTCCTTTTAGCCCCCTCCCGTCATAAGTTTACTAGAACTTTCTTGTTTAGGGAGTGAGTCTGGAGTGGTCAGGAGATCAGGTGTTTGGAAAGAAGGGAGTGCTCCTGGCTCCAAAGTTTGTGGGGTTCTTGGAATCGTTGGTGTTATAGAGAGGCGTCTCTCAGTGCATGCTATTTCACTGTCGGCAGCTCCTATTGCCTGTTGTAGCTTTTTATCAATGGCTGTGGGTTTGGCAGTGGGGGTTAGCACAGGGGGGTTTTGCCTAGTAGGTGACCTTGTGGGCGTTGGAGTGCTCTTCCCCATAATTATTTAATAACTAGTCCTCCTCAATCTTATACACAATTATCTAGAACTATTCCGTTAAATAGAGCAATAACATTCAGGTTTCAATTACTAGTGTCAATCACTGGCACAGCATACATATAGTAACTCACTTTCACAGACACAAATTCCTGAAGTTCGTACCTTGATGCATTGAGAATCTCTGGAAACTAATAATATACATTAGATTAGCAATAGCACTTCCCTGGCCTCAATATCATCGACTGACATGGTATTTTAGATTGTGTGACATTCAGTACATGAACATTCCTTGTATCAGTTCCATTTAGCAAGCTGAGACAGGGTAATTCACCCTTGGCCTTGACTTAACACCCCCTGGACTGTCAGTGTGTGTTCTCCTTCCAGAGTTCCGGCACTGTTTTATGTTTCCTGTGTAACACAAATTGAGTCTTGGGCTTGTTGAAGATATTACTGACCGGGCAACCAGTATCGCTGTCGACTCTCATGATGGGTCTTCCTCTCGGCTGCTGCAGACTCTTTCTTTGAGATGCTTAGATAGACGCCTCTGGTGCAGTAAGGATTCAGGCTTAGTGATTGTTCCACATGCCTCAAAGGGGACTTCATTTCTGAATAGTTCTTCTAGCACTTCCTGTGTACAGCATAGGTCTAAGTGTGTCCCCACCCCAAATGAGCTGCATGGGTTTTCAGTCTTGCCGTTATGCATCACAATGTCACAGAGTTTGATTTCACCAAATGAAAACCGTACACTCTTTCAGAGAGGGTACTTCGATCTAAGGGGGCTGAAATCTACAGACCTATCCCTAATGGAAAATGGAATTGTCTCTAACTCTTCCCTCGACCGCTAGAAAAGCCAAGCTTTCCTGAGCAGGACACTCTATTCCAGCCGTAATCACAGATCACATTCATATCCAGTCCTGATTATTGCTCGGATCGCAAATGTTTTGCGGATACCAGTTTGGTTCTTGCTGATATGTTACCTCCTTTTGCATTCTTTGCTAATACCTTATGCAAAAATGTTATCCTGTAACTATATAATACTGATTCACCAGTACTGAGTACACTGTATTAATGTTTAGTTTTTTGATTCCTTATGCAGCATCTTTGGTGACGCTGTTCTCCCAAATGGCAGCTTCAATGTTTCAAGTGCTAGAATGTTTACGGGCACTGTCTGAAACCTAATTTAGACTTTTGTCTGTCCATCTTATTGATTCAGCGAACAGGTAAGGCAAGTAGATTTATTGGCAGGGCAAGTAGATTTTTGTGCCATTTTGTCCTTCGACAAGTAGATTTTTTAAACAATTCCACACCCCTGCCATTGTCAACAACTCGGTTTGAGATCACAAATGTCTTCATTGTTTAAGTGGGGAACTTTTAGCACTTGATGTTTGCCTAGAAAATGTTACTGGAGAAAGTATTCCTTTGGTAAGATACAGGACCTCTTTATGATTGAGTTTAAGAATGATAGAGGCATGGGAAAACTATATGTGGCAGTGGTGGGAGCCTCAGTTATAAGTTGGGTAGACCAAAAAAACGCAGGGATCACGCTGAATCTCAACAGTGTAGAAGAGGTGGTATTGATTGATGATGAAGGTGAGGGCGTGTCAGCCTTTGCGAAAGAGTCCCTGAGGTTTTCACAGGAAATGTCCGAGAATTGCAGGGGTTCACTCACAAGATCACCTTGAAGGAAGATGCCAGACAGATCTGTCGCACCTGCTAGTGTGAGAGGTGAGGTCAGTATGAATGAAACAGACTTGTTGACCATGGAATAATTGAACCTCTGGCGTTGACTGAGTGGTTGGCTCCATCGACCTCACCTCAGGTAAGTTTGCACCCAGATAGCAAAAATGATACAGCTTTTATCACCCCTTTTGGATATCGCTTCATAAGAATACGTTTTGGCCTAGCGTCTGCTGCTGCTGCTGTATTCCAGCTGTTGATGCATCAGATTTTTAAAGACACCACTGGAGTTGTATATTTTCAGTATGATCTATTGGTGATGGGAACATGATGATACGCTGCAAATGGTGTTGAAACATAAGGGGGTGACAGCAGAGTTTTAAAAATGTGCATTTGCTGTGAAATCTGTGACATACCGTGGGCAGGAAGTGAGTGAAATGGAATCACGCATAAAAAAGAAATCTTGGGTCCATCGAGATTGCTCCTGCTTCAGCCTCAAAGGATGAAGTCAGATCCTTCCTGGGGGTGTCAGAATGTTCTTTTGTAAACAACTTTTGCGAGCAAGACTAATGGAATGAGACAATTGCTTAAGGATCGTACTGAGTTTGTATGTAATAATCAGTTGCAACAAGAATTGACTGCAGTCAAAGATTAAGTATGTCAAGCCATCCCATGCAGGGTTTTAATCCCTTGGCTCGTTCTGTTGTCACCACAGATGCCCAAGGAAAGGGGCTCAGTTCATTGCTTTCCCAAATTGACAAGAAGGGAAGTGAACCCATACTGTTGCTTACTTCACCTTCCTTGTCTCCATCTGAGGAAAAGTTTTCAGTCGTAGAAAGATGGTGGCTTGTGTGTGGGCTTTAGGAAAGTTTAGGCAATATATTTGGTGGTCTGTGTCAACATTACGCATGGGCCACAAGCCCTTGACTAAAATCTTAACGACTACTGAGGAGTTAAAAGCACCGCCATGTGTAGTCCGAATGTCTCAGAGGCTCTTGGATTGTAATTATAATGTTGAGTACTTCCCTGGCGTACAAAACAATGTGGCAGATTTTCTAATCAGGTCTCCCTTGATCATGGATGAACATATAGGGGGAGAATGGGAGGACTATAGCGTAGGCTTTTCTGAGGTGATGAAGACTGTGCCATTTCTGTGGATGATTGGAAATGTTGTTTTATGAGGAGGATAGAATTTTATGTACAATCAAAGATCTCTGTCTAGATGGTTTGGCAAAGTATGAACTTTCTGGATAAGAGTTCCAAAAGATTTTGGGAAGTAAGGAATGAGTTGTCAGTTGATAACAAGGGGTGCTTGCTGCGAGGAGATAGGATAATACCTCTTATATCCTTGAGGTCCAAAGGTTTGCCCATCGTACATGAAGGGCCTTTGGGCATGATCAAACCTAAGATACAAGTTAAAATGTACTTTTGGTGACCTGCTGTTAATGTGGAAAGATATGTAAGGAATTGTATGTCCTGTGCCAATGTGGACAAGTCCCAGATCACATTTTAACCCTCCCTAGGAGTTATGAGTATTCGCTAGGGTCTTTGGAAAGCCATTGATATTCTAGGGATGGGTCTTGATTGTACTGGATTTCCAAAATACTTTATAGCCCTTTTGGATTTGTTTTCCAAGTGGCCAGAAACATATGTGTTTACCATGGTTGATTCTCGTGCAATTGTATTTTTTTTTAAAGGGGTGTTTCTCAGAGAGGGAATACCTAAGACATCGTTGACTGATATTGGATCACAGTTTGTGTCAGAGTTGTTGGAGCAATTCTTGTCCCCTCTATCATCCTGCTAGCAATGGGTCAGTGGAGCGCTTCAATAGGGTGATTATGGACAGTATACAAATTGCCGTTCAGAATGGTAAGTGCTGGGAATAAGGGTTGGACAAGTTGATTTGGTTTTACAGAATTACCCCTGATAGAGTGCAGCCTGTGTCGAGTGTCAACGAGTCGAGAACCATTTATGGAGGACAATGCTCCTTGGTTGTCTTGAGATCGGCATGAAGAGTGGTCTTCCTCTGTGATCATGAGTAGCCTGAGGAGAGACTAAGAGGTGCTTAAAGAGTACTTTGATCAGGAACATGGTGTTAAGAATGTGGTGTTGGAGTCAGGTGATTGGGTGCAAGTTGAAATGGGTGTGAAAGTTTAGAAAGGTCAAAGAAAAATAAGACAGTCTCCTTCAGGTGATCGCATTTGTTTCTATTTCTGCTCCATTGAGTGATGGTTAAGACTTTGCATTGCAGTAGATTATCCAAATGTAACAAAACTCTTGTGTGAAAGGAAGAGAAGGTGATGTGGAAATAAGGAATGGTTGGCTGTGGAATGATGAGGGCAAAATGTAGGTCTTGAGTGCGATGACAACAGTGTAAATCGTGAGCGTTGTTGTAGGGAGGGGAGTGATGAGGATGTTGTGGAGATGGGTGAACAAGGGGACACTCCTGCATGCAACGGAATGGAGAACCCTGATACGGTTCCTGCACAATCTTCCCACACTAATAAGTGGGTAAGAGACAGTATGCAACCAGAACAAGGTAAGGATTTAGATATGATTTAACGGAGAGGACTGCCATGCAGTTGCTGGCATTATATTGCATTCTGCTCCCTGCTCAAGGAACACATTATATTTATAATTGTTATGTGTATTTTGTATTTATTGTTTTAGGGTTATAACTTATTGGTTTATTTATTTATTTTGGTAAATTTTGCCAGGTTTTAAAGGAGGAAGATGTGTTGTGTTTGTAAGTGGCACGTGCCCCTTGTTGGTATTTGGAAGGGTAGTGGATCTGGATTGCGGAGCGGTTAAAGGGATCTTCTGTATGAGGCACTGACAACACTCTACAATGCTTTGCCTCTTTAATAATCTACTATTTAACTCACATTGGACGCATGAATCTTTACATTTTCCTTGGTGGTGGCCGAGACTGGGCCCAAATAACACATCTACCTTCATCACCAAAAATGTTGATGTCTCCGCTTTTTTTTTTGGGGACATTTGTGTATCATTCGTGTTCGCAAGCCATGCCTCTCAAGTGAGGTACCTTGTTTATCAGGAGAAGTGTGGCACACAGAACAGTGCAACAATTGTTATTATGAATTCAATGTCTCTCCATTATTGGCTTCCAAATGTGAGTGAGTGTGCAAGAAAGATCACGTTTTGCAAATTACCCTCTGAATCACATGATGGTGTGGGTAACCTAAGCTCAGGCCTCTCCGAGTAACCACCATCCCTAGAATTAGTATCTAGGACACATTTAAAAAATGCAGAGAGGTCACTCATTTTTCATCCATTAATTTCCCAGTATGAATTGAAGCATGGTGGGTACACAGTGAAATATAATTATTTTTTATTTATTTTTTATTTTTTATTTATTAATTTAAAAAGTTGTATATAGCGCTGGCTAGACCCGGAGGTATCACAGCGCTTTACATGAGCATCAGATCATAGTTACAGGTTACATAGGTTACACAGTTCTTAGAGCGAGGTAATCCAAGGCCCATCTCCCCTATAGCTAAACCAAGTAGCTCCATCGGGCATCAGGCAAAATAGTCCAGTCTCAAAACATTGAGAGAGGAGGGAGGGAGAGACATAAATAGAGGGAGGATGTGGTAGGAGACGATAGGAGAGACGACAGGAAGTGCAACAATGTGGTTCAACAATATACTAGAAGAAGACCAACAAGTAAACATTAAATCAAACAATCAGCAATACAATTAGGGGAGGATAGAAAGGCAAGAGAAAGTAGTGGGGGGTAGGGGAAGAGAGAGAGTGAGGATAAGGGAAGAGACAACCATAGAGACGAAAGGAAGTCTGTCTAAGGTTCACAGAAAAACAGGGTGGAGACAAAGGGACAACCAACAAACGTTACATAAACCTACAATGAGAAGGGTCTAACAGACGTAACCATGTATTGCTTTTGTAAATTTGCAATTGAGGTATACAATTACAGGTGGAAACGTGAGCTATTTCTATTTTTTCCATTATTTTTTATTTTAATTAAAAAAAATACCTGTTGCTGAATTTATAATGTCTAGTTTTCAGAAATGTATAGCTTTCCGGGTTCACCCATGGCCTTCAGATCTTTCTCCACTGTAAATTGCAAGTAGGTGGAAAGCACATAAAAAGGGAAAATGGACCATCCCCTGGAGAAGTTAACATACTGTGGTATTATTTTTTATAACTTTGGCTGTACCTGAAATCTGGGAAGTTAGTCATCTTGCACTTCAAACCTTTTGTTGATGTCCCTTATTGCAGGGGGGAATGTTTGGAAGGCTTAAGTGTGAAGTTCCAGAAACATAAATGAAAGGACTTACCACAAGGGAGAATATTCTTAGCAGCAAAACGGCTAAAGGCGAAACCAACCCATATGTTTGTTTTCCCATACAAAGTATTTATTGGGAAAACATCATTAACTTATCTAGTGGACACATATCTGTGTAATATAATCAATTTAAAATAAGAATAATGATAAAGTATTTTGTGCAGATGAGTTAAAGGATTTAGAGCCTCAAATTATTCCATGTGATCTTACACACACAAGTGTAAAGCGCGGCTGTTGTCTTACTTTGACAGGTCACGTGACTGCTGATTCTGAAGTGTTATTCATGGGAAAAGAGTTCATGGAGGATACGCAAGTTACATCTGTGAAGGAGCAAGGCGGCAGTCCCGGCACAGGTGAGAGATGCGTGTCACCTGCAGAGTGGATGCGTGCTAAGGTGAAGGTCCTACCAGATCCTTCTTGGCCCACTGAAGAGAAAGGTCTATCTCACAGGCCCTGCAGAGCTGAGAGAAGGAGCACGAGGCCTGTAGCCTCTCGCTCAGACTGTACCTGAAGGAGCACTTATAAATAAACCTTCACTCAGCAGACTCTAGTGTATGAGGGAGACGGGTCATCGGTCACTAAAACAAAGACGTGCACGCAATGGAGTCTTTTAGATGTTGTTCAACTAGGGGTTATTTTAATTCCAAGATAGCTGCTAATGACTTAATAGGTAGTCGTAATCTAGAACGAGATATGGAGTCAAATGGATTGTTAATTTTTATCTCCTGAAAGCGACATTGCAACTCTGCTCATACTGCAGTACTTCACGTAATGAACTATCACATACAAATGTTCAAATCCCAGGGAATTGATGACGTCCGAAGAGGCCCGTCATCTCTTACAGACTTTGTGATTGACTGCACCTCTGTTGAAGGTGATCGTTTGGGGCTGGTCTCTTAAGAGCCTGGCCCCGTGCACCATGAGTATAACTCAAGATCCTTAGTAAAAGGTTGTATGTGTTGACTCTTGAGAAGGATGAGCCTGTTGCCACTCACGGAGATCAGGTGCGCTGCGGAGACACTTCGCTGACGTGGAGAGGAGAAGAGTAATATTAGGATGACATTTAAGATGGGTGAACCAAGTAATGGATCCAGTGAGCTGCTCAGGGCATTTAACAGATTATGATAACTGGATTTCTTCTGGACTGAACCACATACTTAGAATAAGTCAAGGTATCAGAAAGGGAGACTAAACCGCCTGATAACCTTCTGTCTGACAGTGAAGCTCATGACTGCCATGGAAACAAAAGGCTCCATGTTCAGGATGATAACAACAGCATCCTCTGCATCCATGCCTTTTAATATATGTATTGCTGGCATGCACCTATTATTTGGGGCCTTAATTAGCCATTATCTGCTCCTCAGTCCAGCATTACGTTGAATTGCCTTTTACAACTGTTGGAATGCAATGCAATCTCTGCAAGCGCACAAACTAACCTAAAGCCAATAGGTTAGTAGGCAACATCTACCAAGTTCCTTATTAATTCTTTTGAGATGCTCCTCAATCTGGGTGTGAAAGAGCATGTGTTGTTTTTTTTTTAAAAGACACCTTACCCATCAGCCTGGTTGGTGGCTTGCGTCATCATTCGGGATATCTAGCGCATCAAGAGTGTGCCTTTGTCGGCTTTTTACATTGGAGTGGTTTTTTTTAGGGGGGGAGGGGGTGGTTTGATTATCTCAAATGAGAAAAAGAGGTGAATTAAAATTTTCTTTTGAATTACTCAACAGTGTGGTCTACTTTAATAATGGCAACCGTAGACAAGGATTAAAAGTAGTGGTGGATGCGTTGTGAGAAACCAACGAACTCTCTCATTATTGGTATGGGTCGACATGTTTTTTTTTGCTCCAAGGTGGCCAACTGGTAGGGAGCTCCGTCTAGATGCTCCCAGGGCTAGGGATCGCCATTGGCGCAAATCCTGTCGAAAGCCCAGCCATCGCCCCCCCACTCAAGAGAACGGGGGATAAACATAGGGGCCAACGCCATCGGAATCTAGCGCCCCCAGCCGGATCGAGGACCGAAAAAGAAGCTGCAAAGCTTACCAGGACATGCAACCCACTCCACCTGCTCAGCCTACCTCACCAGCAGGATGTATGCCGTTACAACGCATACTTTTACAACGCATACCTTTACAACGCCTTTTTTACACCGCAACATCCATTACAACGCATTCCATTACAACGCATGCCATTACAACGAATTATTTGAAACTACCTTTACAACGCATTCCACTACAACGCATACTACATTTACAACGCATACCATTACAACGCATACCATTACATTGCATGTATGGTAAGTATTGGATAGTGTAGGGGTAAAAAAAATACTATTCTAACTCCAGGGGATGCAGCAGTAGGGTAAGTGTTGGATAGTGTAGGGGTAAAAATTACTATTCCAACTCCAGGGGGTGCAACAGTAGGGTAAGTGTTGGATAGTGTAGGTATTCTATGTAATGGTATGCGTTGTAATGACTGCGTTGTAATGACATGCGTTGTAGTGGCATGCGTTGTTGTGACATGCGTTGTAATGGTTGCGTTGTAATGGATGTTGCGTTGTAAAAGTTTCGTTGTAAAGGTAGTGCATTGTAAAAGTTGCGTTGTAAGTGTTGTTTCCCTCACGAGCAACCCCTGCCTCGCACTGGGTAGCACCTAGGTGGTTCAGTGGGGACATCGGCGCCACATGTAAATGTAAATGTAATGTAAATGTACATGTATTTATATATCGCAAATCACCGACCCGGTATCTAAGCGCTTGCTTAGGGAACCCGTCTTGGTATTCCCCTGTAAGATAACCCCGGCAGGGTATCCACAAGGTGAAAGCCAGGCATCCCGCCGCAAGGGGTCATTGTGGAGAATAAGCAAGCTATTGCCCAGAGTCGCAGAGTGTGAACCTGTGAGTCGAGTAGGCACCGGAGCGAGAATTATCGAGTCCGTGGAATTTTTGAGCCCAAGACCCGCCGAGGCGGGGATTTGAACCCTGGTCCAGGACCGATCTCGGCTTCTGGGTCTGCCGCCTCTAACCCCTGAGCCACACTTCTCCACATCTCCACATCCACATCTTGTGCTGCATTGCGCACCTCAGCGCGGTCTGCTTCTGGGCATGCCTCATGCCGATGGGGAGTCCCGTGGTGTGGGGCTCCGGGGAAGTGTGCGGCTCCCGGCCCTCTGGACGCTGCTGCACTGTGTGCTGCTGGCCGGGTCGGGCGAACATGTGCCCTTGCTTCGACTGCAGCAATCTTGTGCGGGCCACCTCCTGAGTGATCTTGCCTCGACTGCGGCGATCCTGTGAAGCCATCTGCTGGGTAGCCATCCGCCACCACTGCATCGTAAAGGTTAAGCTGAGTGGGCTGCTTCTCTCTGCACCCCCTGCAGCCCGGGAGCCCTTGGTGGATATCTGATAAAAGGGAGCGTGAAGGTTATGGAAAGCTTGGCGGGAGGAGGGTGTGATTCCAGACCCTCCCAACTCTGGGGTGGAAGGGTGAGCGTAATGGTCCGAGCACTACAGTGAACCACCTCTTGGTTTGCTATTTCCTCTGAGTCAGGTCAGGTCAGGTCAGGTCAGCTGCTAACACAGCTGGCCTCTCAAGCCTGTAATACCTGCCTCAGCCTAAGGATTGTCAACAACCAGCTCGCCGCCTTCCTTGAAACGAACAGATCCCTCGACTCTTCACAGTCCGGCTTCCGAGCCAAACACAGCACTGAGACCGCACTCATCGCAGCAACAGACGACATTCGAACTCTACTGGACAATGGAGACACAGTCGCCCTCATCCTCCTCTACCTCTCCGCTACCTTCGACACAGTCTGTCATAGCACCCTGTTACAACGCATCAGAAACATCGGAATCCAAGGAAAATCACTCGACTGGATCACCTCGTTCCTTACCGGAAGAACTCAGAGAGTCCGCCTCCCACCGTTCAAGTCAGAGGCCACTGAAGTCATTTGCGGCGTGCCACAAGGATCTTCACTCAGCCCCACCCTCTTCAACGTATATATAAGCCCCCTCGCGACCATCGCACGCCAACACAACCTCAACATCATCTCCTACGCCGATGCCACTCAACTGATCCTCTCACTCACCAAAGACCCTCTCACCGCCAAAACCAACCTACATGAAGGAATGAAAGAAGTCGCCGAGTGGATGAAGCACAGCCGTCTGAAACTGAATTCAGACAAAACAGAAGTCCTTATCCTAGGTACCTCTCCCTCCGCCTGGGACGACTCTTGGTGGCCAGAGGCCCTAGGAAAAGCACCCATCCCGACGGACCACGCACGGAACCTGGGTGTCATCCTGGACTCCTCACTCTCGATGACCAGACAAGTCAACGCCGTTTCAACATCCTGCTTTAACATTCTCCGCATGCTCAAAAAAACATTTTGCTGGATCCCCACCGAAACTAGAAAAACGGTCACCCATGCTCTGGTTACAAGCCGCCTGGACTACGGAAACACCCTATACGCCGGTACCACCGCCAAACTTCAGAAAAAAACTCCAACGCATCCAGAACGCATCAGCCAGACTCATACTAGACATCCCGCGTAAAGACCACATTTCTGGCCACCTGAAAAACCTCCACTGGCTTCCCGTCAATAAGAGGATAACACAGAGGACGGCCCGGGACCAGGGTTCGATTCCCGGCGCGGCAGGTTTCTGGACCAGGGTCAGCGGACTCGATAATTCTCTCGCCTCGGTGCCCACTCTGATCAGCGATCACACTCTGCAACTCTGGGCATTAGCTTGCCTCATCTTCACTAACGGCCCCACCAGACCGCCGGGGATGCCTGGTCTCACCCTGGAGATACCCATTAAGGGACCATCTCTCAGGGAAGCCAGGAAGGGTTTCGCAGCGGTCGGAGCGCCTTGGGACCCTACGGGTAAGTAGTGCGCTATATAAATGCCTATACATTTACATACATACATACATACATACATTCCGCCTCCTAACCCACGCACACAAAGCACTTTACGAACTTGGACCCGAATGCCTCAACACACGACTTTCCTTCTACACCCCCCCCGCCAGCTACGCTCTTCCAACCTAGCCCTTGCCGCTGTCCCTCGCATCAACAAAACCACCATGGGAGGAAGATCCTTCTCCTACCTGGCGGCTAAAACCTGGAACTCACTTCCCATTCACCTTCGCCTCACTCAGAACCACCTAGCATTCAGAAAGCAACTTAAAACCTGGATATTCGACATGTAATTTCCCCTCCCACCCTCAAGCGCCTTGAGACCCTCTGGGTATGTAGCGCGCTATATAAATTATTTGACTTGACTTGACTTGACTCCACCAGAACTTGGGGCACAGGGTGGAGCTGCTGGAGCTGCCCTTCTCCCCCTGCACTGTGGCCCTAAAATACGGTTTTATGTCAGATTTCTCCCTTTTGTTTTTGAGCTTCTTCATAGTAGGAAGGCTTGGGCTACCTCACGCAACAGGCATCTAGATTCGGCTACTTCATCAGTGTGTTTTCCACCTGTCTCCAGCCTCGGCCTACTCTTTGCGTTACCTCTTCAATTGAAATGCTCTTTGGTCTCCTTCGGTAGGATCTCCACCAAATACCAGGCTCTGTTTTCTGTTTGGGCTCCCTATGCATCTGAATGACATTGGGCAGCGCTCTCAAGAGGTTTTCTATCAATCACCAGCTCCTGTTTGTGGCTTATCTTCAGCTGAAAGCACCTATGACAAAAACGTAGATTTCGATGCCGGAACCCAGCTAGGTCAAAACTTGGTACTGTGGACCTACACTGCTACCGGGCGCGCTTACTATACTTTCATGCACATACTGTCACTCACACTGCCAAGATATTCTGTTTACCATACGCCAATACTGGCCTGATGTTTAATCATACTTCCATCTAATCCTGGTTTTGTCTACCTTACAACATTATTGGTTCGGTGCTTGAACCTGTCCACATCTACTGCTTGCATTGTGCGACTGTATCATTATCCTATGTGTTTCACAGTGTTTCTGGACATGTACTGTTTCTTAGGCCTACAAGTTGTACTACACTACAACACTGTTTTGATGATGGCACATGCTTATGTATGAACTAGTCTCTTGTCCGCCTTATGCCATTATTGGTTCGGTGCTTGAACTTATCAATGTTAGACCCTGGTATTTTACGACTGCATCATTACCCTAAGCATTTATTGTGTTTCTGTGCATATACTCTTCCATATGCTTACAAGCTGACTTTGCCCACCAATATCGTCTTGTGTGCATACACTGTGATTTCATGTTGATGTTGTCTTTTGGCCACGTTGTGATCTTTACCTACTATACTTCATATCAGCAGTAGTGTCCCTGCCTGTCCAATGTATGCTGTACAGGTTTACCCTGATGTCGTACCCATGTTATTAACGCTAGAACTGCTTTGTCCTCCCCGGCAAACTGGCCTATAAAAATGTGGCAGATTTTCTAATCAGGTCTCCCTTGATCATGGATGAACATATAGGGGGAGAATGGGAGGACTATAGCGTAGGCTTTTCTGAGGTGATGAAGACTGTGCCATTTCTGTGGATGATTGGAAATGTTGTTTTATGAGGAGGATAGAATTTTATGTACAATCAAAGATCTCTGTCTAGATGGTTTGGCAAAGTATGAACTTTCTGGATAAGAGTTCCAAAAGATTTTGGGAAGTAAGGAATGAGTTGTCAGTTGATAACAAGGGGTGCTTGCTGCGAGGAGATAGGATAATACCTCTTATATCCTTGAGGTCCAAAGGTTTGCCCATCGTACATGAAGGGCCTTTGGGCATGATCAAACCTAAGATACAAGTTAAAATGTACTTTTGGTGACCTGCTGTTAATGTGGAAAGATATGTAAGGAATTGTATGTCCTGTGCCAATGTGGACAAGTCCCAGATCACATTTTAACCCTCCCTAGGAGTTATGAGTATTCGCTAGGGTCTTTGGAAAGCCATTGATATTCTAGGGATGGGTCTTGATTGTACTGGATTTCCAAAATACTTTATAGCCCTTTTGGATTTGTTTTCCAAGTGGCCAGAAACATATGTGTTTACCATGGTTGATTCTCGTGCAATTGTATTTTTTTTTAAAGGGGTGTTTCTCAGAGAGGGAATACCTAAGACATCGTTGACTGATATTGGATCACAGTTTGTGTCAGAGTTGTTGGAGCAATTCTTGTCCCCTCTATCATCCTGCTAGCAATGGGTCAGTGGAGCGCTTCAATAGGGTGATTATGGACAGTATACAAATTGCCGTTCAGAATGGTAAGTGCTGGGAATAAGGGTTGGACAAGTTGATTTGGTTTTACAGAATTACCCCTGATAGAGTGCAGCCTGTGTCGAGTGTCAACGAGTCGAGAACCATTTATGGAGGACAATGCTCCTTGGTTGTCTTGAGATCGGCATGAAGAGTGGTCTTCCTCTGTGATCATGAGTAGCCTGAGGAGAGACTAAGAGGTGCTTAAAGAGTACTTTGATCAGGAACATGGTGTTAAGAATGTGGTGTTGGAGTCAGGTGATTGGGTGCAAGTTGAAATGGGTGTGAAAGTTTAGAAAGGTCAAAGAAAAATAAGACAGTCTCCTTCAGGTGATCGCATTTGTTTCTATTTCTGCTCCATTGAGTGATGGTTAAGACTTTGCATTGCAGTAGATTATCCAAATGTAACAAAACTCTTGTGTGAAAGGAAGAGAAGGTGATGTGGAAATAAGGAATGGTTGGCTGTGGAATGATGAGGGCAAAATGTAGGTCTTGAGTGCGATGACAACAGTGTAAATCGTGAGCGTTGTTGTAGGGAGGGGAGTGATGAGGATGTTGTGGAGATGGGTGAACAAGGGGACACTCCTGCATGCAACGGAATGGAGAACCCTGATACGGTTCCTGCACAATCTTCCCACACTAATAAGTGGGTAAGAGACAGTATGCAACCAGAACAAGGTAAGGATTTAGATATGATTTAACGGAGAGGACTGCCATGCAGTTGCTGGCATTATATTGCATTCTGCTCCCTGCTCAAGGAACACATTATATTTATAATTGTTATGTGTATTTTGTATTTATTGTTTTAGGGTTATAACTTATTGGTTTATTTATTTATTTTGGTAAATTTTGCCAGGTTTTAAAGGAGGAAGATGTGTTGTGTTTGTAAGTGGCACGTGCCCCTTGTTGGTATTTGGAAGGGTAGTGGATCTGGATTGCGGAGCGGTTAAAGGGATCTTCTGTATGAGGCACTGACAACACTCTACAATGCTTTGCCTCTTTAATAATCTACTATTTAACTCACATTGGACGCATGAATCTTTACATTTTCCTTGGTGGTGGCCGAGACTGGGCCCAAATAACACATCTACCTTCATCACCAAAAATGTTGATGTCTCCGCTTTTTTTTTTGGGGACATTTGTGTATCATTCGTGTTCGCAAGCCATGCCTCTCAAGTGAGGTACCTTGTTTATCAGGAGAAGTGTGGCACACAGAACAGTGCAACAATTGTTATTATGAATTCAATGTCTCTCCATTATTGGCTTCCAAATGTGAGTGAGTGTGCAAGAAAGATCACGTTTTGCAAATTACCCTCTGAATCACATGATGGTGTGGGTAACCTAAGCTCAGGCCTCTCCGAGTAACCACCATCCCTAGAATTAGTATCTAGGACACATTTAAAAAATGCAGAGAGGTCACTCATTTTTCATCCATTAATTTCCCAGTATGAATTGAAGCATGGTGGGTACACAGTGAAATATAATTATTTTTTATTTATTTTTTATTTTTTATTTATTAATTTAAAAAGTTGTATATAGCGCTGGCTAGACCCGGAGGTATCACAGCGCTTTACATGAGCATCAGATCATAGTTACAGGTTACATAGGTTACACAGTTCTTAGAGCGAGGTAATCCAAGGCCCATCTCCCCTATAGCTAAACCAAGTAGCTCCATCGGGCATCAGGCAAAATAGTCCAGTCTCAAAACATTGAGAGAGGAGGGAGGGAGAGACATAAATAGAGGGAGGATGTGGTAGGAGACGATAGGAGAGACGACAGGAAGTGCAACAATGTGGTTCAACAATATACTAGAAGAAGACCAACAAGTAAACATTAAATCAAACAATCAGCAATACAATTAGGGGAGGATAGAAAGGCAAGAGAAAGTAGTGGGGGGTAGGGGAAGAGAGAGAGTGAGGATAAGGGAAGAGACAACCATAGAGACGAAAGGAAGTCTGTCTAAGGTTCACAGAAAAACAGGGTGGAGACAAAGGGACAACCAACAAACGTTACATAAACCTACAATGAGAAGGGTCTAACAGACGTAACCATGTATTGCTTTTGTAAATTTGCAATTGAGGTATACAATTACAGGTGGAAACGTGAGCTATTTCTATTTTTTCCATTATTTTTTATTTTAATTAAAAAAAATACCTGTTGCTGAATTTATAATGTCTAGTTTTCAGAAATGTATAGCTTTCCGGGTTCACCCATGGCCTTCAGATCTTTCTCCACTGTAAATTGCAAGTAGGTGGAAAGCACATAAAAAGGGAAAATGGACCATCCCCTGGAGAAGTTAACATACTGTGGTATTATTTTTTATAACTTTGGCTGTACCTGAAATCTGGGAAGTTAGTCATCTTGCACTTCAAACCTTTTGTTGATGTCCCTTATTGCAGGGGGGAATGTTTGGAAGGCTTAAGTGTGAAGTTCCAGAAACATAAATGAAAGGACTTACCACAAGGGAGAATATTCTTAGCAGCAAAACGGCTAAAGGCGAAACCAACCCATATGTTTGTTTTCCCATACAAAGTATTTATTGGGAAAACATCATTAACTTATCTAGTGGACACATATCTGTGTAATATAATCAATTTAAAATAAGAATAATGATAAAGTATTTTGTGCAGATGAGTTAAAGGATTTAGAGCCTCAAATTATTCCATGTGATCTTACACACACAAGTGTAAAGCGCGGCTGTTGTCTTACTTTGACAGGTCACGTGACTGCTGATTCTGAAGTGTTATTCATGGGAAAAGAGTTCATGGAGGATACGCAAGTTACATCTGTGAAGGAGCAAGGCGGCAGTCCCGGCACAGGTGAGAGATGCGTGTCACCTGCAGAGTGGATGCGTGCTAAGGTGAAGGTCCTACCAGATCCTTCTTGGCCCACTGAAGAGAAAGGTCTATCTCACAGGCCCTGCAGAGCTGAGAGAAGGAGCACGAGGCCTGTAGCCTCTCGCTCAGACTGTACCTGAAGGAGCACTTATAAATAAACCTTCACTCAGCAGACTCTAGTGTATGAGGGAGACGGGTCATCGGTCACTAAAACAAAGACGTGCACGCAATGGAGTCTTTTAGATGTTGTTCAACTAGGGGTTATTTTAATTCCAAGATAGCTGCTAATGACTTAATAGGTAGTCGTAATCTAGAACGAGATATGGAGTCAAATGGATTGTTAATTTTTATCTCCTGAAAGCGACATTGCAACTCTGCTCATACTGCAGTACTTCACGTAATGAACTATCACATACAAATGTTCAAATCCCAGGGAATTGATGACGTCCGAAGAGGCCCGTCATCTCTTACAGACTTTGTGATTGACTGCACCTCTGTTGAAGGTGATCGTTTGGGGCTGGTCTCTTAAGAGCCTGGCCCCGTGCACCATGAGTATAACTCAAGATCCTTAGTAAAAGGTTGTATGTGTTGACTCTTGAGAAGGATGAGCCTGTTGCCACTCACGGAGATCAGGTGCGCTGCGGAGACACTTCGCTGACGTGGAGAGGAGAAGAGTAATATTAGGATGACATTTAAGATGGGTGAACCAAGTAATGGATCCAGTGAGCTGCTCAGGGCATTTAACAGATTATGATAACTGGATTTCTTCTGGACTGAACCACATACTTAGAATAAGTCAAGGTATCAGAAAGGGAGACTAAACCGCCTGATAACCTTCTGTCTGACAGTGAAGCTCATGACTGCCATGGAAACAAAAGGCTCCATGTTCAGGATGATAACAACAGCATCCTCTGCATCCATGCCTTTTAATATATGTATTGCTGGCATGCACCTATTATTTGGGGCCTTAATTAGCCATTATCTGCTCCTCAGTCCAGCATTACGTTGAATTGCCTTTTACAACTGTTGGAATGCAATGCAATCTCTGCAAGCGCACAAACTAACCTAAAGCCAATAGGTTAGTAGGCAACATCTACCAAGTTCCTTATTAATTCTTTTGAGATGCTCCTCAATCTGGGTGTGAAAGAGCATGTGTTGTTTTTTTTTTAAAAGACACCTTACCCATCAGCCTGGTTGGTGGCTTGCGTCATCATTCGGGATATCTAGCGCATCAAGAGTGTGCCTTTGTCGGCTTTTTACATTGGAGTGGTTTTTTTTAGGGGGGGAGGGGGTGGTTTGATTATCTCAAATGAGAAAAAGAGGTGAATTAAAATTTTCTTTTGAATTACTCAACAGTGTGGTCTACTTTAATAATGGCAACCGTAGACAAGGATTAAAAGTAGTGGTGGATGCGTTGTGAGAAACCAACGAACTCTCTCATTATTGGTATGGGTCGACATGTTTTTTTTTGCTCCAAGGTGGCCAACTGGTAGGGAGCTCCGTCTAGATGCTCCCAGGGCTAGGGATCGCCATTGGCGCAAATCCTGTCGAAAGCCCAGCCATCGCCCCCCCACTCAAGAGAACGGGGGATAAACATAGGGGCCAACGCCATCGGAATCTAGCGCCCCCAGCCGGATCGAGGACCGAAAAAGAAGCTGCAAAGCTTACCAGGACATGCAACCCACTCCACCTGCTCAGCCTACCTCACCAGCAGGATGTATGCCGTTACAACGCATACTTTTACAACGCATACCTTTACAACGCCTTTTTTACACCGCAACATCCATTACAACGCATTCCATTACAACGCATGCCATTACAACGAATTATTTGAAACTACCTTTACAACGCATTCCACTACAACGCATACTACATTTACAACGCATACCATTACAACGCATACCATTACATTGCATGTATGGTAAGTATTGGATAGTGTAGGGGTAAAAAAAATACTATTCTAACTCCAGGGGATGCAGCAGTAGGGTAAGTGTTGGATAGTGTAGGGGTAAAAATTACTATTCCAACTCCAGGGGGTGCAACAGTAGGGTAAGTGTTGGATAGTGTAGGTATTCTATGTAATGGTATGCGTTGTAATGACTGCGTTGTAATGACATGCGTTGTAGTGGCATGCGTTGTTGTGACATGCGTTGTAATGGTTGCGTTGTAATGGATGTTGCGTTGTAAAAGTTTCGTTGTAAAGGTAGTGCATTGTAAAAGTTGCGTTGTAAGTGTTGTTTCCCTCACGAGCAACCCCTGCCTCGCACTGGGTAGCACCTAGGTGGTTCAGTGGGGACATCGGCGCCACATGTAAATGTAAATGTAATGTAAATGTACATGTATTTATATATCGCAAATCACCGACCCGGTATCTAAGCGCTTGCTTAGGGAACCCGTCTTGGTATTCCCCTGTAAGATAACCCCGGCAGGGTATCCACAAGGTGAAAGCCAGGCATCCCGCCGCAAGGGGTCATTGTGGAGAATAAGCAAGCTATTGCCCAGAGTCGCAGAGTGTGAACCTGTGAGTCGAGTAGGCACCGGAGCGAGAATTATCGAGTCCGTGGAATTTTTGAGCCCAAGACCCGCCGAGGCGGGGATTTGAACCCTGGTCCAGGACCGATCTCGGCTTCTGGGTCTGCCGCCTCTAACCCCTGAGCCACACTTCTCCACATCTCCACATCCACATCTTGTGCTGCATTGCGCACCTCAGCGCGGTCTGCTTCTGGGCATGCCTCATGCCGATGGGGAGTCCCGTGGTGTGGGGCTCCGGGGAAGTGTGCGGCTCCCGGCCCTCTGGACGCTGCTGCACTGTGTGCTGCTGGCCGGGTCGGGCGAACATGTGCCCTTGCTTCGACTGCAGCAATCTTGTGCGGGCCACCTCCTGAGTGATCTTGCCTCGACTGCGGCGATCCTGTGAAGCCATCTGCTGGGTAGCCATCCGCCACCACTGCATCGTAAAGGTTAAGCTGAGTGGGCTGCTTCTCTCTGCACCCCCTGCAGCCCGGGAGCCCTTGGTGGATATCTGATAAAAGGGAGCGTGAAGGTTATGGAAAGCTTGGCGGGAGGAGGGTGTGATTCCAGACCCTCCCAACTCTGGGGTGGAAGGGTGAGCGTAATGGTCCGAGCACTACAGTGAACCACCTCTTGGTTTGCTATTTCCTCTGAGTCAGGTCAGGTCAGGTCAGGTCAGCTGCTAACACAGCTGGCCTCTCAAGCCTGTAATACCTGCCTCAGCCTAAGGATTGTCAACAACCAGCTCGCCGCCTTCCTTGAAACGAACAGATCCCTCGACTCTTCACAGTCCGGCTTCCGAGCCAAACACAGCACTGAGACCGCACTCATCGCAGCAACAGACGACATTCGAACTCTACTGGACAATGGAGACACAGTCGCCCTCATCCTCCTCTACCTCTCCGCTACCTTCGACACAGTCTGTCATAGCACCCTGTTACAACGCATCAGAAACATCGGAATCCAAGGAAAATCACTCGACTGGATCACCTCGTTCCTTACCGGAAGAACTCAGAGAGTCCGCCTCCCACCGTTCAAGTCAGAGGCCACTGAAGTCATTTGCGGCGTGCCACAAGGATCTTCACTCAGCCCCACCCTCTTCAACGTATATATAAGCCCCCTCGCGACCATCGCACGCCAACACAACCTCAACATCATCTCCTACGCCGATGCCACTCAACTGATCCTCTCACTCACCAAAGACCCTCTCACCGCCAAAACCAACCTACATGAAGGAATGAAAGAAGTCGCCGAGTGGATGAAGCACAGCCGTCTGAAACTGAATTCAGACAAAACAGAAGTCCTTATCCTAGGTACCTCTCCCTCCGCCTGGGACGACTCTTGGTGGCCAGAGGCCCTAGGAAAAGCACCCATCCCGACGGACCACGCACGGAACCTGGGTGTCATCCTGGACTCCTCACTCTCGATGACCAGACAAGTCAACGCCGTTTCAACATCCTGCTTTAACATTCTCCGCATGCTCAAAAAAACATTTTGCTGGATCCCCACCGAAACTAGAAAAACGGTCACCCATGCTCTGGTTACAAGCCGCCTGGACTACGGAAACACCCTATACGCCGGTACCACCGCCAAACTTCAGAAAAAAACTCCAACGCATCCAGAACGCATCAGCCAGACTCATACTAGACATCCCGCGTAAAGACCACATTTCTGGCCACCTGAAAAACCTCCACTGGCTTCCCGTCAATAAGAGGATAACACAGAGGACGGCCCGGGACCAGGGTTCGATTCCCGGCGCGGCAGGTTTCTGGACCAGGGTCAGCGGACTCGATAATTCTCTCGCCTCGGTGCCCACTCTGATCAGCGATCACACTCTGCAACTCTGGGCATTAGCTTGCCTCATCTTCACTAACGGCCCCACCAGACCGCCGGGGATGCCTGGTCTCACCCTGGAGATACCCATTAAGGGACCATCTCTCAGGGAAGCCAGGAAGGGTTTCGCAGCGGTCGGAGCGCCTTGGGACCCTACGGGTAAGTAGTGCGCTATATAAATGCCTATACATTTACATACATACATACATACATACATTCCGCCTCCTAACCCACGCACACAAAGCACTTTACGAACTTGGACCCGAATGCCTCAACACACGACTTTCCTTCTACACCCCCCCCGCCAGCTACGCTCTTCCAACCTAGCCCTTGCCGCTGTCCCTCGCATCAACAAAACCACCATGGGAGGAAGATCCTTCTCCTACCTGGCGGCTAAAACCTGGAACTCACTTCCCATTCACCTTCGCCTCACTCAGAACCACCTAGCATTCAGAAAGCAACTTAAAACCTGGATATTCGACATGTAATTTCCCCTCCCACCCTCAAGCGCCTTGAGACCCTCTGGGTATGTAGCGCGCTATATAAATTATTTGACTTGACTTGACTTGACTCCACCAGAACTTGGGGCACAGGGTGGAGCTGCTGGAGCTGCCCTTCTCCCCCTGCACTGTGGCCCTAAAATACGGTTTTATGTCAGATTTCTCCCTTTTGTTTTTGAGCTTCTTCATAGTAGGAAGGCTTGGGCTACCTCACGCAACAGGCATCTAGATTCGGCTACTTCATCAGTGTGTTTTCCACCTGTCTCCAGCCTCGGCCTACTCTTTGCGTTACCTCTTCAATTGAAATGCTCTTTGGTCTCCTTCGGTAGGATCTCCACCAAATACCAGGCTCTGTTTTCTGTTTGGGCTCCCTATGCATCTGAATGACATTGGGCAGCGCTCTCAAGAGGTTTTCTATCAATCACCAGCTCCTGTTTGTGGCTTATCTTCAGCTGAAAGCACCTATGACAAAAACGTAGATTTCGATGCCGGAACCCAGCTAGGTCAAAACTTGGTACTGTGGACCTACACTGCTACCGGGCGCGCTTACTATACTTTCATGCACATACTGTCACTCACACTGCCAAGATATTCTGTTTACCATACGCCAATACTGGCCTGATGTTTAATCATACTTCCATCTAATCCTGGTTTTGTCTACCTTACAACATTATTGGTTCGGTGCTTGAACCTGTCCACATCTACTGCTTGCATTGTGCGACTGTATCATTATCCTATGTGTTTCACAGTGTTTCTGGACATGTACTGTTTCTTAGGCCTACAAGTTGTACTACACTACAACACTGTTTTGATGATGGCACATGCTTATGTATGAACTAGTCTCTTGTCCGCCTTATGCCATTATTGGTTCGGTGCTTGAACTTATCAATGTTAGACCCTGGTATTTTACGACTGCATCATTACCCTAAGCATTTATTGTGTTTCTGTGCATATACTCTTCCATATGCTTACAAGCTGACTTTGCCCACCAATATCGTCTTGTGTGCATACACTGTGATTTCATGTTGATGTTGTCTTTTGGCCACGTTGTGATCTTTACCTACTATACTTCATATCAGCAGTAGTGTCCCTGCCTGTCCAATGTATGCTGTACAGGTTTACCCTGATGTCGTACCCATGTTATTAACGCTAGAACTGCTTTGTCCTCCCCGGCAAACTGGCCTATAAACAAGCGCAGACAGCATCTCCCCCATCAAACCACCCAACACCAAGAGGTCCAACAAATGCGCCATCTGAGAATGCAAATGAATAGAGCGACGAGGGCACTCCAGCAGAGACCCCACACACCACACCGCACTAAAGTTCGCCCTCAGAAGATATCACGGCTCCCTCATAGAAGCCAAAAAAGATACCCAGGCCACTCGCATCGAAACCAGCAGCAGCCACTCAAAGGAACTATCCAACATCATATACAGAGCTCTCTGCCCCAGCAGCCATCAAAAAAACAACCCCACACAGGACCTCTGCAATGCCCTGTTGAACCACTTCCACAACTAGATAGCAGACATCTACAGCAATTTCAACGCTCAAAGAATGGAGATCATTCCACACGACTCCTGCGACATCCCGCACAACCACCTCACAGACTGGACCCCCCTCAACACTGAGACCACCGCGACCATCATGACTTCCTTACACTCAGGCACTCCGACAGACTCCTGCCCACACCACACCTTCAACTTAGGATGGAAGGACATCTGCCCTCCGCTCACTTACATCCTCAAAGCGGCCATCAACACCGCCACCTTCCCAGAAACATAGAAACTCACAGAAGTGAGACCCCTCCTAAAGAAACTCACCGCAGACCCCACCGACCTCAAGATTTACCCCCCTCATCTCACTCCTCCCGTTCCCTGTGAAAGCCCTTGAAAAAGCCATAAACCACCAGCTCACAGATAACCTGGAGAGAAACAACCTACTAGACACCTCCCAATCCGGCTTCTTTACCACCCACAGCACAGAAATGGCCCTCATAGCCTCAACAGACTGCATCAGAACCATCATTGACTGTGGAGAATCCGCTGCCCTTATCCTTCTCGACCTCTCTGCGGCCTCTGACACCGTGTCCCACCACATCCCGATCAACAAACTTCACCACATCAGCATCAGTGGCAACATACTCAAGCTAATCACCTCATTTTTTCACAGGACGCTCACAAAGAATTTGTCTACCACCCTACACCTCCAAAGCCAAGGACGCCATCTGCGGCGTCCCCCAGGACTCCTCACTCAGCCCCACTTTCTTCAACTTCTACATGACTCCGCCAGCCAACATCGTCCGCAGCCACAGATTCAAAGTCCTCTCATACACAGATGACACCCAACACAACCTCTATGTCACTGAAGACACCTGGCTGTTCGATTAAACGGCTCATACTTACCGCCTGGATACTGCCCGGGATGATAAGCCATACTCTACAAATCCTGTTGATATGATATAATAGGATAGGATATGATACAAACCCTACCTCAGCCACTAGCCATTGACACCTCGACCATTAATGAACTCAAGAAAATGAGCACACAGGTGCTACTGGGCAATCTAGGCACCAGTTACTGCACGGGTAACCCCCCACCAAATCCTGAACGACTTCCCCACTCCACGCATCTCTGACTCTGCCCCCCTTTCCCCAGTAAAGACAACAGGCATTCCACCTAATCCATGGAACGACCCTCTGCTGCAACAGGCAATTATCTTGGTAGATCCCCTCCCCAGAGAAGGGCCCTAAATAGCCGTCTGTGCAATAGGACTGTACACCAATGTTACACCGCAACTCCACCATGGAAAGGTATGGCCCCAACTCATACCGTATTAGGTTCCCATGAAACCTCTGCAAAACTGCTGCAAAAAATGTCAAGCACAAATTAATTAAATAGACACTAATAACTGACATCTTCTACAGTCCTGCACACGGAGGCCTTAAAACTGACTTCATCTTCTATACTATGAAACCCGCCAAATGGAGAGAGATGTCCAACAGCACGTTGCATACTTGGCACTACCAATGTCCCTTATGGAACTAAGCTCCCTGTATCCCCTTCCCAGAATGTCAACCGAGAAATGTCCATGACCATCTACAAAAACTGGAACATCCTAGTCCATGCCTTTAAACAAAACCTAACCCTCTTTGATCGCCACTTCCCTTAGCTCTGTGCCGCCATGCCATCAGGTTCCACCTCCACCCCCCACATTGGAGAGCCAAGTCCCCTCACCCTCTACTAGAGAACTAATCCATGCACCCTCACCTCCACCCAATAATCAGTCTACTCTAAATCCTGCTTGCACTAACTCCCCCCCCTTCAGCCCCCTCTATTGCCAGACAACAGAACGATACAGTTTGATTATCAGAATCATTCTTCCCCTACACATCCCACGTCCTGGACTCCTCCCAATCCGGCATCCGAAGCAACCACAGCACGGAGCCCGCACTCCTCGCTACCACCGATGACATTCTCATCCTCCTCGACCGAGACGAGAGTGCAGCTGTCATCCTACTGGTCCTCTTGGCCGCTTACAACACAGTCTCCCACTGCACCATAATCATGAGACTCCAAAACACCAGCATACGCGAGAAGGCACTGTACTGGATCCTCTCCTTCCTCACCGGCCGGATACAGCAAGTCAGACTACTCCTATTCGTTTCAGAATCTACACAGATCAGCTGCAGAGTGCCCCAGGGTTCCTCCGTGAGCCCCACCCTCTTCAACGTATACATGGTCCTCCTTGCAGACATCATCAGAAGCCACAGACTCAACATTGTCTCCTACTCTGATGACACGCAGCTGATCCTCACCAACGGACCCACAACCGCCAGATCCAACTTCCAGAGCAGAATGAAGACTCTCGCCACCTGGATGAAAGACAGCTGCCTCAAGCTCAACTCGGAAAAGACTGAAGCGCTCAACCTGGGTCCCACCACTTCAGACTGGGATGACTCCTGGTGGCCAGCTGATCTAGGACCTCCACCCACCCCTACGGACCACGCACTCAACCTTGGCATCATACTGAACTCATTGCTCTCAATGAACCGCCAAATCAACTCAGTTTGCTCACCCTGCTTCTACTCACTCTGCCTGCTTCGAAGGACATTCAGTTGGATCCCCATAGAATCCAGTAAGACCGTCACCCACGCACTCATCACCAGCAGATTCGACTACGGCAACACACTTTACGCCAGGATTCCCCTCGAAACAATTCAAGAAACTACAGTATGTTCAAAACGCTGGTTCTTGACATCCCCTGCCACAGCCACATCACGTAACACCTCCGACAACTCCGCTGGCTCCCAGTCAACAAGAGAATCACCTTCAAGCTCCTCACACATGCCTACAAAGCCTACCTGGACCACCGCCTAGCATTCCTCGTACCCACCAGACAACTCCCATCTGCCTATTGCGCCCAAGCCTCCGTCTCCAGGATCGACAAGACCAGAACTGGAGGAAGTTCCTTCTTCTTTCTTGCTGCCAAGACCTGGCTCTTTCAATGATACGCCACACCCAGGAGAACCAGCCCCCCCCCCCCACCAGTGCATTGAGACCCTCACGGGTGAGTAGTCATGCTTTACAAACCCCTGATTGGATTAATTGATTGACACATGGCATTCCCCCACTGCCCAGCTAGAGCTACCTATTGAACCAACAACCTCACAGTCCATCAACCTCAGCATGAAGCCGGCATCACACATCTCTGACCCCACCCCTGCGGCACTTGCAAAAAATCTCAACCGCACCATCTCTCCTGTGTGGACCATAATCATGAACTCCCCCCTATTTAGCGGCTCCATGCCGGCCGCCCTCAAACTCTGCCAAGGCACCCCCCTTCTCAAAAAGCTGGACGCCGACGCGAACAATTGCGGACCTATCACTAACCTCACGCTCCTCACCAAAATGATTGAAAAATATGTGCTTGCACAGCTCAACAAAAAATACGTCCAGTATAAAATAAATAATTGTTGGGGTGGAAGATAAACATTTCCCGTTAATGGATCTTCCATCACTGATTATTATTCTTAGTTAATAATTATGTTTAACAACTTGAAGAACAAAGAACCTGTTTCTCCCAACAATTCATTTGTGCTGTACTTCCTTTTTTATTGCTGGGTTTGCAGATATTGCATCAATTGGTTCACCGAAAATTAAAACGGAGGATGACTCGTACTCTATCCATCACCTAGACTCCGAGAGCAGAGAGCGCAATCCCAGCGGTGCAGGTGAGTGTCTATCCGTCACCTAGACTCCGAGAGAAGAGAACGCATACCCAGCGGTGCAGGTGAGTGTCTATCCGTCACCTAGACTGAAAGAGAAGAGAGCGCATACCCAGCGGTGCAGGTGAGTGTCTATCCGTCACCTAGACTCCGAGAGAAGAGAGCGCATACCCAGCGGTGCAGGTGAGTGTCTATCCATCACCTAGACTCCGAGAGAAGAGAGCGCATACCCAGCGGTGCAGGTGAGTGTCTATCCGTCACCTAGACTCCGAGAGAAGAGAGCGCATACCCAGCGGTGCAGGTGAGTGTCTATCCATCACCTAGACTCTGAGAGAAGAGAGCGCATACCCAGCGGTGCAGGCGAGTGTCTATCCATCACCTAGACTCAGAGAGAAGAGAGCGCATACCCAGCGGTGCAGGTGAGTGTCTATCCATCACCTAGACTCCGAGAGAAGAGAACGCATACCCAGCGGTGCAGGTGAGTGTCTATCCGTCACCTAGACTGAAAGAGAAGAGAGCGCATACCCAGCGGTGCAGGTGAGTGTCTATCCGTCACCTAGACTCCGAGAGAAGAGAGCGCATACCCAGCGGTGCAGGTGAGTGTCTATCCGTCACCTAGACTGAAAGAGAAGAGAGCGCATACCCAGCGGTGCAGGTGAGTGTCTATCCGTCACCTAGACTCCGAGAGAAGAGAGCGCATACCCAGCGGTGCAGGTGAGTGTCTATCCATCACCTAGACTCCGAGAGAAGAGAGCGCATACCCAGCGGTGCAGGTGAGTGTCTATCCATCACCTAGACTCCGAGAGAAGAGAGCGCATACCCAGCGGTGCAGGTGAGTGTCTATCCATCACCTAGACTCCGAGAGAAGAGAGCGCATACCCAGCGGTACAGGTGAGTGTCTATCCATCACCTAGACTCCGAGAGAAGAGAGCGCATACCCAGCGGTACAGGTGAGTGTCTATCCATCACCTAGACTCCGAGAGAAGAGAGCGCATACCCAGCGGTGCAGGTGAGTGTCTATCCTTCACCTAGACTCCGAGAGAAGAGAGCGCATACCCAGCGGTGCAGGTGAGTGTCTATCCATCACCTAGACTCCGAGAGAAGAGAGCGCATACCCAGCGGTGCAGGTGAGTGTCTATCCGTCACCTAGACTCCGAGAGAAGAGAGCGCATACCCAGCGGTGCAGGTGAGTGTCTATCCGTCACCTAGACTCCGGGAGAAGAGAGCGCATACCCAGCGGTGCAGGTGAGTGTCTATCCGTCACCTAGACTCCGAGCGAAGAGCGCATACCCAGCGGTGCAGGTGAGTGTCTATCCGTCACCTAGACTCCGAGAGAAGAGAGCGCATACCCAGCGGTGCAGGTGAGTGTCTATCCGTCACCTAGACTCCGAGAGAAGAGAGCGCATACCCAGCGGTGCAGGTGAGTGTCTATCCGTCACCTTGACTCCGAGAGAAGAGAGCGCATACCTAGTGGTGCAGGTGAGTGTCTATCCATCACCTAGACTCCGAGAGAAGAGAGCGCATACCCAGCGGTGCAGGTGAGTGTCTATCCATCACCTAGACTCCGAGAGAAGAGAGCGCATACCCAGCGGTGCAGGTGAGTGCCTATCCATCACCTAGACTCCGAGAGAAGAGAGTGCATACCCAGCGGTGCAGGTGAGTGCCTATCCGTCACCTAGACTCCGAGAGAAGAGAGCGCATACCCAGCGGTACAGGTGAGTGTCTATCCATCACCTAGACTCCGAGAGAAGAGAGCGCATACCCAGCGGTACAGGTGAGTGTCTATCCGTCACCTAGACTCCGAGAGAAGAGAGCGCATACCCAGCGGTGCAGGTGAGTGTCTATCCGTCACCTAGACTCCGAGAGAAGAGCGCATACCCAGCGGTGCAGGTGAGTGTCTATCCATCACCTAGACTCCGAGAGAAGAGAGCGCATACCCAGCGGTGCAGGTGAGTGTCTATCCGTCACCTAGACTCCGAGAGAAGAGAGCGCATACCCAGCGGTGCAGGTGAGTGTCTATCCGTCACCTAGACTCCGAGAGAAGAGAGCGCATACCCAGCGGTGCAGGTGAGTGTCTATCCGTCACCTAGACTCCGAGAGAAGAGAGCGCATACCCAGCGGTGCAGGTGAGTGTCTATCCATCACCTAGACTCCGAGAGAAGAGAGCGCATACCCAGCGGTGCAGGTGAGTGTCTATCCGTCACCTAGACTGCGAGAGAAGAGAGCGCATACCCAGCGGTGCAGGTGAGTGTCTATCCATCACCTAGACTCCGAGAGAAGAGAGCGCATACCCAGCGGTGCAGGTGAGTGTCTATCCGTCACCTATACTCTGAGAGAAGAGAGCGCATACCCAGCGGTGCAGGTGAGCGTCTATCCATCACCTAGACTCCGAGAGAAGAGAGCGCATACCCAGCGGTGCAGGTGAGTGTCTATCCTTCACCTAGACTCCGAGAGAAGAGAGCGGATACCCAGCGGTGCAGGTGAGTGTCTATCCGTCACCTAGACTCCGAGAGAAGAGAGCTCATACCCAGCGGTACAGGTGAGTGTCTATCCGTCACCTAGACTCCGAGAGAAGAGAGCGCATACCCAGCGGTGCAGGTGAGTGTCTATCCTTCACCTAGACTCCGAGAGAAGAGAGCGCATACCAAGCGGTGCAGGTGAGTGTCTATCCATCACCTAGACTCCGAGAGAAGAGAGCGCATACCCAGCGGTGCAGGTGAGTGTCTATCCATCACCTAGACTCCGAGAGAAGAGAGCGCATACCCAGCGGTGCAGGTGAGTGCCTATCCGTCACCTAGACTCCGAGAGAAGAGAGCGCATACCCAGCGGTGCAGGTGAGTGTCTATCCGTCACCTAGACTCCGAGAGAAGAGAGCGCATACCCAGCGGTGCAGGTGAGTGTCTATCCATCACCTAGACTCCGAGAGACGAGAGCGCATACCCAGCGGTGCAGGTGAGTGTCTATCCGTCACCTAGACTCCGAGAGAAGAGAGCGCATACCCAGCGGTGCAGGTGAGTGTCTATCCATCACCTAGACTCCGAGAGAAGAGAGTGCATACCCAGCGGTGCAGGTGAGTGTCTATCCATCACCTAGACTCCGAGAGAAGAGAGCGCATACCCAGCGGTACAGGTGAGTGTCTATCCGTCACCTAGACTCCGAGAGAAGAGCGCATACTCAGCGGTGCAGGCGAGTGTCAATCCGTCACCTAGACTCCGAGAGAAGAGAGCGCATACCCAGCGGTGCAGGTGAGTGTCTATCCATCACCTAGACTCCGAGAGAAGAGAGCGCATACCCAGCGGTGCAGGTGAGTGTCTATCCATCACCTAGACTCCGAGAGAAGAGCGCATACTCAGCGGTGCAGGCGAGTGTCTATCCGTCACCTAGACTCCGAGAGAAGAGAGCGCATACCCAGCGGTGCAGGTGAGTGTCTATCCATCACCTAGACTCCGAGAGAAGAGAGCGCATACCCAGCGGTGCAGGTGAGTGTCTATCCATCACCTAGACTCCGAGAGAAGAGAGTGCATACCCAGCGGTGCAGGTGAGTGTCTATCCATCACCTAGACTCCGAGAGAAGAGCGCATACTCAGCGGTGCAGGCGAGTGTCTATCCGTCACCTAGACTCCGAGAGAAGAGAGCGCATATCCAGCGGTGCAGGTGAGTGTCTATCCATCACCTAGACTCCGAGAGCAGAGAGCGCATACTCAGCGGTGCAGGCGAGTGTCTATCCTTCACCTAGACTCCGAGAGAAGAGAGCGCATACCCAGCGGTGCAGGTGAATGAACTCGTCTGCATGGATGCTCCAAGTCAAACAGTATCAGAAGGCAATAAAAAGAGATTCAATCTATCCACTCATATTGGCATAGGGCAGGATTAGTATGCCCTGGAGTGTGTCCCATTCATAAACTTCAAAAGGAAACTGTCCCTCCACCTGCTACAGCGCTGAAGGCCATCACCAGGGACTCAGTACATAATACCAGATGTCTACAAAACGTCCTAGGTCAAGAAATGGTGAGGAGAGATATGAGAAACATTAGCAATGAGGCTAACGTATGAAATAGATAAAATGAGAATATTGTATCAACAAATTGAACGTAACATATGGAACAACTTCAGCTTCGATACAGATTCTCATTTCTATTTCTGTCAGTTGCACTAAAAGACTAAAGTAGAGACTTAATGTAGGAAACTCCGATTTGTATTTGTCCTGGTACGAGTCACTTAATTTTCTTGTCATTGGCAAAAATTAAATCAAGGGTAAGTGGCAGTTTTATAGATGCCATTTAGGTTCTGCTGTACTGGATCAAGAACATTTTGTCTTTTATCAATCTCATGTTTTGTCATAGTCTGACCGGAATTACTCTGCCTTCGAAACAGATTGCTTACACATGAATATGGCGTGTATTGAAAGAAGACCTCTTATTATGGACTCTAAGTCATTTAAGTTCTGAATTGATCACTGACATTTTTAGATGTTTAAGAACTCTTTTATGTAAGAATAGCCTTCTGGCTACAAGGCCATTTTTCTGTGCGCAGTTTGAGTTACACTCAGTTGTATTCCTCGTTGGCGAATATTATATTTCGTCTTTGTCCTTACAATCAACTTACTCCTGCGTTGCTGGAATAGTTCTGTCTTTCTTGGACAAAGTCAAGAAGGCTTAAGTATAGATGGACCCAGAGGAACTAGAGGATATTTATTGAAAGACCTTTTTAATTTGACAACATTGAATGAATTTCACCCAACAAGTTATTTTTGTTCTAGCGAAGGAATTACAGATGAATGTTATCAAAATGTGTCCTGGCTCAACCATTTCTGGAGGAAGCGTGGGTCGGGCACAGAAACAAGATTTGCCCGGTTGGAATTTTTACCTTCTGACTTAATCTCTGAACTGGAAGTCAAAAATGATCAGTGGGACAAGACTGCAGGCTGTACCTACAGAGAGCTCCACGGCAATAAATAGCTGCTGGACAAGGTTCTAGTGAAGCCGTTGCCTTTTGGCAGTAAATCTGAGACCCAGAGAAATTTGAATTCCGCACCCAGTGAAGCTCCCTTGCCAGCCGGATACTTTTGGCACCTTCACCCTGGAAAGATTTCTACGTTCTGACTTAGTCACTTTTTTGGAGCTTGGATTCTTCCAGCGAGACAAGGCTGCAGGCTCTAACCGAAAAGTGTTCCACAAGGCCAGATACCATCCCCAACAGACCCTGCTGAACTGGATTTGCTGCTGCAGATGTTTTCCAAGTAGGAACAACCTGCATCCTCAGGCCAGCTGGATGCACTTTCGTCGAAACAGCTTGAGAGGTTGGTCCCAGCCTGCAGATGTCTTTAAATCCAAAAGGTTTCTGGGTTCAAGTTTTAAGGATATGTCAGGTACACTTTGACAAAACCAAGGGTCCCAGGACAGACCTTGGGGTTCAAAACTTACTTCAACAGGGTCATCTAACCGCCCGGACCAGGGCAGGTCCAGTTGGAACTGGTCAGCTGTGCATATGCAGTAAAGGCCTCTTGTAGCTTTTCATGTCCCTGTAGCTTGAACAGGAGGTAAGCTTCTTTGTCCTGGGTTCAAGAGGGACTGCAGGTTCAGTCTTCTGGGCTCTTCTCAGATCCCAGACTGCAAGTTCAGTCCTCTTCTGGTTCTGATCTTCCATATGTCCAGTAGTGTTCTCAAAATAAGCATGTATACCCGGCACCAGCCATCTACCCCCTCAGCAAGCAATCCCACAGTGCCTCTCTCTGCCTAAATGCAAGGGGACAAAACCTTTCTTCCCCTATGCAGAGCTTGTGTGCCCTCCCCAAAGGTGTGGGCAAGAAAATGAGCAATCCTTTCTCTGTGGTCCCTCTAACCCAGTTCTCCCTTTGGAATTGGAGGCTGCCTGACTAAGAGAACACCGAAGTGCCATGCCAAGGTGTCAGCTGACTTTTGTCTGTGGTAGGGTAAGACTCTTGGAAGTGAACTTAGTTCCTGGACAAACCTCAGATAGTCATTCTGCCAAAGGAAAAGAAACACCAACCCACACCCAAGGCCTTTGTCCTGCTCAGGGAGAAAATTTCACACTTCATCACGGAGGCTATTCAACTGCCAGGTGAAAGCTGGAACTCATGCACATAGAGGCTTAAGGTGGTTAAAAGATAGCTTTCTAAAAGTACCCTTTCCTTATAATTGTTAAAACTTGACTCTACCATTAAATCAGATTTGAAATAACTACTAAAGGGCTTTTAAATTAGATTTCTAGCTGTGTCCTAACTGAAGTTAGCAATATTAAATGTAATAATGTAATTCAGTGTCTTCCTGTGGGGCGTGGCCATTGAGGCCAAAATGGCGGACATGGATTAGATGAGCTCTGCGCCGCGATCCCATAATCTGCATTTTTATCCTCAACCCGACGGCCATCGACTCCACTGATTGACCGCAGAAGCTGTCATCAGAGCTGGGGAAGCAGCTGCAGCATGAGCGGCCTCCGTGGGGCCCACGGACAGGTAGCTCTTAACAGCAGCCCGCTCTGAAGCCACGTGGCCCATTGGTATCTAGGGAAACGCACGGCCTGGTTAGACTGTTGCCGGGCGGTGCTCGCTTCATCCCACCTCACAACCCCCTGCTCTGCACTCTCCCTTTGTTCGTCCAGAGAAGAAAACTTGGTGTATATTGGTCAGGGTCCCAAGGCCTCTGGAGCAGCGACTGCCACGGCCTGAGCCATTCGCCCCCTGTGGTAATTATCAACAAGTGGAGAACACTCCACATGGGCATTATACATCTCTCTGGACCAGCAGGACCTTTCATCACGGCTCTGGGTGTGGGGCTAATGCAATTGTTTGATTCACCTGGTCTGCGCTTGGGTTGACAGTGGTCTGGAGGCCTGTATTACGGGACAGCACAGACTGTTGGTCCTGCATGACTCATTCTGGCCAAACGGCCCACATTACATAGACTCCAAATGGAATCTCTGCTTACCTGATATTACTTCACTGGGGCTCCCTTCTGGTGCACACCATCTGCAGGGGTGTACTAGTGTCTTTTACTGACCACTGTGGACTACACAGATGGACCGCTCCGAGGTGCCTGACCGGTGCCTGACAGGGACCTGACTGCCCTCAATAAAATATTGCGGGAGCCTTAACCTGATGACGCTGGCTGGAGGCGTCGCTGTTTCTACCTTCCCTATAGGGCACAATACCAGACTGTTTCCAGGACCTGTTGTGGCCTACATACGTGTTTCTCCCCAGACACCATCTGCCGCTCTGGGCTTCTCTTGCTGTGGGATGTCGCTGTCTGAGCTGGCTCCTGCTAGCCAGCCTAAATCCGCAATACATCAATGAATCCTTAAGCAAAGTTGAAACCACAGATGCAAAGATGTAACTCCTCCGATCCGGTGCCCAGCTCATACACTCATGACCACTGATGCCGCTGTTGGGTGTTCAGCAGCCTGCAGAATGCAATCTTGCCTCCGTTCTAGGTAACCTTGATGTGGTGCTTGCAGGAATAGATCCCTGGAAAATAAAAAAGATGCTCTAGGTATAGATCTCACACTACTGAGAGGTTATCATCGGAAACTCTACACAGCGCTCACTTAGAGGAACAATCACTGGCAACTATCCAGCCTCAAACACAGCACATGCAGTCCCACCTGCGCACACTATGCTAGGAGGTACGCACCCAATCGCAACATCTCATTCTGAGAAAGTATTTATGATACCTACTTGTGGTTCTAAAATAAACAACTATATATTTTTATGTACAAAACAATTGGCCTAGAGTTCAGTTCTCGAGTGTGTGAGACCATTTGCTGATGAGTGTGTACATCAAATGCTTTACACTGTCCTCTGGTACTGCCTCACTGCTCGGCCAAGCTACCACTTTAGAAGTTATATGTAACTTTAGCCTCTGCCATACCTCTGGGGACTGTGGACTCTGTGCACACTGCACCTTACTTTGGTCCAGTATATACCGAGCCACTTTCTTACAATGGGCGCCTTGCAGCAGGTCCTTTCTGGCAGGGACTCCTTTTAGAGACAACAGTCTAAAGGCAGCTCTAAGCCACTTGCCCAGAATCTGCCCAATCCTACTAAAGGCAGCAACAGGGCTATCACCAGCAGGGTTGTAGGGGTTTCACAAGAGGCTCCTTTAGGGAGGATAAGCTCTAAGGGCAGAGGCACCCCAGTAAGGAGGCTTACCCTATATCCCCCGACCACACAAGACTTGTCAGTGGAAGTTTGCAGCATTTTCTTCCCTGCAAGGAGATCACCCCTGACCAATGACTCTTGCCCGTACTGGAGCACGGTTACTGCCTAGAGCTCGTTGCCACCCCACCAAACATTCCTCCTCGCACCTACACCCTGAGACCGACACACCTTACACTGCTACACTAGGAGGTTCAGGCGCTCCTGTCCAAAGGAGCCATTGAGCTAGTGCCCATCGCCACCACGGCAATGGTGCCTACTCCATATACTTCCCCATTCCCAAAAAGGACAGAACTCTCTAGCCAATCCTCGCCCTCCACCCTCTCCATAGATCAATCCTGCCAGAATACTTTCACGTGTGCAAGGTGAGTTCATGGCCATTCTTGACCTGAAGGACACCTACTTCCACATCTAGATTCATCCATCTCATCTTTGCCACCTCCACTTCACAGTAAGTGGCCAGCACTTCCAGTACTACCCTTCGGAGTCACTACTGCCTGAGAGTCTTTACCAAACATTTAGCGTTAGTATTTGCTCACCTCCGAAGGAAGAGAAATCACATATTCCCCTACCTAGATGACTGGCTGATCAAGAACGCAAGCAGACAAAAATGCCTGACTCACACTCAGATCCCTCCAACGCAGTCTAGGTTTCATGGTGCATGCCAGCACCCTTCACTCTCTGCCGCGATGGAACAGCAAAAACCTTTTGCAAGGCGGTCGATATGCAGACCCAATTCTGCAGGTGACCATCACAATGAACACATCGCTAGCTGGCTTGGGGGCCCATCGCAACAATATGAGAGTCCAATGTCTTTGTTCAATGTGTTTGGCCATCTCATTGCAGGCGTCTACACATCAACCACTTGGAACTGTTAACCATTTATCTAGCACTCCAGCTTTTCTCCAACAGATCCAAGGCAAGGTAGTTGTGGTGCATACAGAGTACACAACCGTGTTCTACCTTCATAAACAAGGAGACACATTCGCACCTCACCTGTCATCCCTAGCTCAACAGATGCCTTCCGGAGTGGAGAACAATTTTGCAGACCTGCTCAGGAGGACACGGCAACAAGCCCACAAGAGGAAACTGCACCTGAAAGTCCTGCTTCATTACTTCCACAGGGGGAGCTCCCCAGACAAAGACCTTTCTACATCTGCAGAAAACGTGTAATGCTAAAACTTCGCCAACAGGTTTCTAAACACCCAGTCCAAGGGCAGTGCACTGTGGATGAACTGGTAATGGATCTTTGCCTACGCTTATCCTCATCTCCTCCTATTCCGTTTGGTGAGGAAGACAACCATGATTCTGAACCCTGCTAGAGCTATCCATTGTTCCACCTGAGTAGCTCCTCAACAGGCCGGATTTACCTCCTCAAGACCAAGGCAAAGTCCGGCACCCAGACCCCAGGCGCCTCAATCTAGTGATTTGGCTCCTGAGGTCTTAGAGTTTGGTTACCTTGGTCTGCTGCAGGAGGGCATAAAAATTATAAAAGAGGCTCGTAGGCCCACCACACACTTGCTACACTGCAAAGTGGAAGTGTTTTGTGCACTACTGTATACCAAACAACATCAGTCTGTCAACCCCTCCAGTGACATTATTTGTAACTGCCTACATCTTCAAAGAACAGATTTGGGTAGCACATCCACCAGGCTAAATCCAGCTGCCATTGCTGATATATGCAGAACAGAAAGTATTCTCTCCTCTTCAAAATCCCTGCAATGAAAGCATTCATGGAGGGCCTTAAGTGTGTAATTTCATTGCGGGTGCTCTCTTGTCCTGGCTTGGAACCTTAAAATTGTCCTTACTAAACTCCCAGGACTCCCTTTCGAGCCACTGCATCCTTGCCCCCTTCAGTTCCTGTCCTGGAAGATTGCCTTCCTCATATCAATCACGTCACTTAGGTGTGTCAGTGAGTTGCAGGCCCTCGTTCTTTAATAATCTTTTTTCCAACTCCATAAAGACAAAGTGGTTCTTAGAAGCAATCGTAAGGTTTAGTCCAAAGTGGTCTTCCCTTCCCACCTTAATTTGTCTATATTATTCCCAGTGTTTTCCCTCAACTTGACTCTGTCGCTGAAAGGGCACTCCACACACTTGACGTTAAGCGTGCTCTTTTGTATTACACAGTCAGGACCAAATCGCTGTTTGTATGTTTTTGCCAGCCTGATAATTCCATCCCATGTCAAAGGCAGTAATAGCCAGACCTGCTATACTGACACTAAAAGCGCTCTACCTTCCCGCCCCAGGCCACACTCCACTCGCAAACAGGGAGCCACCATGGCGCTTTTGGGCAGCATACCCATTGCTGATACTGTGGAGCTGCTCTGTGGTCCACTCCGCACACATTTGCAAAACACTGTGGACGTTCAGGCAAAGTAGCAGGCTTGCGTTGGTCAAGCTGTCCTCAAGACATTGTTTCAGACCTTTGCACCAAGCACTGTCTAGCCACCGCTTAAGGTTGTACTGCTGTACAGTCGTTGCGCAGCATGTGTTTCTACAGCCACTCATGCAATGAAGAGTATATGTGCTTAGCCAGTAAGCATCTGTTCGATGCTTGTAGTGCTTTAGATTCACATGTGCCCGCCCACCTTCCCGGAAGCCAGTGGATGCTGCAGATATCTTTTAATTTTAATGTCTTTCTTTTCTACTTGCATGGTCACTTAACTTCTATACTCACTACTCCATACATACTCTCACCTGCTGGGCGAAAAGTAAATTAACAATGGAGTTAGTGACATGTCGGTGAGTGGCGCATTTACCGCCAGAGGAGTTACTGAAACCTGAGGACTCAAAAGCTTTCATCGAAGAAAAACAACTTGCAACATCTGACCCAAACACTAAATGGCAGGAGTATGTCCAGCAGGGGAATCTACAGCACTACATGCCAAGGACAGGTGCTTACAGGGTACGTTGCATTTTTCTTTCTGTATGTTACCCATATTTAAAAATACAGATAGGAAACTTGATGGTTTTCTGTCCATATTTATGTATAAAAATGAGTTCAAACTGAAAATCGGGAGCCCTAGTAATAATTATAACCTGCAGTGATTGGGTTTATGCCTCTCTGGGATATTCACATATACCTGTATTCTTTTTTATAATCGGCAGTTATTGGCATTATGACTCTGCAATATTCACACATGCGAACACATACACACACTTTGATCTGTTTTATAATCAGCAGTTAGTGGGTTTAAGACTGCAATATTCACACACACACACGCATACACACACACACGCATACACACACAACTTAGCTCTGTTTTATATTCAGCAGTTAAGGGTGTTTATGACTGCGATATTCGCACATACATTGATTTGTTTTATAGTTTGCAGTATAAGGGTTTAGGACTGTGATTATCACACACAAACACACACACTTTAATCTGTTTTATAATCATCAGTGATAAGCAGGAGTTCTCGTGTTTATGCGTCTGTGGGATGTTCGCCTACTCGTAGAACAATTGTACAACCAGCACATAGAAGGGTTTCTGTCGCATGATGAGCAGTTGTGGTGTTCATGCTTAACTGGAATACTTGCCTACGCTTTGAACTGTTTTCTCATTTCAGAGCTTGTAGTCGGCAGTGGAGGTGCACCGGCTGGTGTTAATGATGATGAAGAGATGCAGGCCAATGCTGTCCAGGCCTATCGAAGAAGAGAAAGCCCGTGCAGTCCTTCAGGTGCCGACATTGTGCTATTTAGAATTGATTCAATAATCTGTGCAGAAGACAATTTAGAAGTCTTTGAAATCTTGTATAGTGAGCGAGAACCAAGGTGTTCAATTGGACTACCCTTTTTAGCTCATACTTTTTTAAGGTGACTGGTTCTGATTCTCACACGTCAGCCTTTAGGAACGACCCGCTTGTTAGTACCAGTGCTACAATATATGAGAGGTTTAGTTAAGTGGCAGAGGAGCTAGGGGCCAGTTTATAATTCCAACATATAGCAGGTAGGTTTACAATTGGAGACATGTTCCAGTCTCCTGGATGTGGCATCAGTGGTTTGTGCAGAAGTGTTGTGTGTGCACCCTGATAGTTCAGAGCGCTGCAATGTGAAAGCAATTGGTGGATAATGTTTCTGTTTAAAAGCAGGCATTACAACTCTTTATAATCTGCCTAGGTGCTTAGGGGCTGTACTAGATCAAGGTGTCTAATGTTGGTCTGCCTAGGCCAGACCTAACCCAAATTTGAAAATCCTAATGAGGATATTAGGGAAATCTGGCATGGATTTAGCCCTCGCGGATCAGTACTGCTCACCCCTTCTTCAGCTATAGGTGAAGGTCACTTCTACAAAGAGGCGTTTGACTCGTTCTAGTTCGAAAAGATGATTTCCTACTTTGTCCATCCTCACATGGATACTTCTGCAGTAGGGTTGTTCATGATGACAGTGACGCCTGTAAGGTATGTTCTTATTTGTTTACCCATAATAAGTGAGTTTTGACAAGTGTTGTGTGCATTCTTAAACATAACTGGGAATTCCAGTGGTTTTCCACGTTTAAGCCTCAAACACAACTTACCTTGTTTTTTTCCAGTGAACATAAATATATGCACGAAGCTCGGATCCTTGGACAACAACAGCGCTCACTCCACGGTGCTCAGTTAATTTATTAGTGCCCATTCACTATCCAATTTGGTGATGCGGTTGGCACTATTGCCTTGGTCATGGATGACATTGGCAAACAATACATCACCATATATATTTACACCAATGTAAAACATTTGAAACATACTATGTGTCCATCACACGAGCAACCAGGGCACCATCTTGAAGTGTCCCTTATTCACAGCGCCAGATGACTTCTCTTCCAGGGGTATCCTCATCAATAGTCATAAGCACTGAATATTCCCGCCCATGTGCGGGACCCCGGAAACAATATTAAAATATATATGTAAAAACACATATATCCAACACTACATATATGTACGTACATATATTATTTTTCTCACACCAATGCAGCCCCAAAGAAGAGGCTAAACCAATGTAAAACCTTGTACATGTACTGCAATTATGAAGGAAACAAAGAACACATTAAATTAAATAACCTTTGAATTTTGTGTTTTAATGAGTGAAACTTGTTATGTTATGTTATGTTATGTTATGTTACTTAGTTTTCTTGAGTGCACAGCTGCCCCAGCGAAGGGGCGTCCCGGCGCTATAATTGAAGAGGCAACATAACAGACAGAATAAAAAGGCAAGGAGATATTAATAAGGCAAGGGGAAGAGATACGTTTTAACAGCCTTCCTAAAAAGTAAAAGATCTTCCAAAGCTCGAATGTGCACAGGAAGCGCATTCCAAAGCTTGGCAGCCAACACAGTAAAAGAGCGACCACCTAGTCTGCTTTTTTTAAAGCGCGGAACAAACGCTAAATTTTGATTAGCAGAGCGAAGGCTACGGGATGGCATGTACAGGGTCAAAAGATGCTGGAGGATGGTGGGGGTGTCGGTTTTAAGAATTTTGAATGCAAAACACAGCGTCTTAAACTCTATACGCCTGATTACTGGCAGCCAATGTAATTTGCAAATTGTGCTGCGGGCTGAACAGAACCGTGGCAGGCCTACCAGGGCCCTGGCGGCCGCGTTCTGCACCCGTTGGAGTCGCAGGACCTCCGCCTGATTGGCACCTAAAAACAGTGAACTTGCATAGTCAAGCCTTGATGCAATGCTGGCTTGAATCACCAACTGGCGAGTGGGGGCATCAAAAAATTTGAGAATGGGTCTCAATCCACGCAGGATGCCAAAGCAAGTAGATGCCACCTTCTTAGTGTGACATGAGAAGGTGAGTTTGGAATCCAGCCACACGCCAAGGTTTCTAAGTTCGGAAACCGGTTTAGGCGGGGGGCCCAACTCGTTAGGCCACCAGTTCGTGCCCCACAGATCTGGATGTTTCCCTAACACCATCACCTCAGTTTTGAGGGCGTTGAGCTGTAAACAGTTGGTAGTAAGCCAGCCAGCAACAGCCCTCAAACCATCCGCAAAGTTGGATGCCAACTGGTCAGAGTCCCCATTGAGAACCACTGCCAGCTGGGTATCATCGGCGTAAGATACCATAGTGAGACCCCAACTCTTCGCAACCGCCGCCAAAGGTTGGACGTATAAGTTGAAAAGAGTGGGGCTCAACGCCGAGCCTTGCGGAACTCCTTGAGTAATGGCGTGAGGTTTTGATCTGAACGGTGGCACTACTACCTGAAATGATCGTTCCGAGAGAAACGATCGGAACCAATCCAACGCCTTGCCAGATATGCCCGCCTCACCAAGCCTGCGGATAAGAATGGTATGGGATACAGTGTCAAAGGCGGCACTTAGGTCTAATAAGACCAGTGCCGCCGTTTGACCTGCATCTAGTACAGAGCGGAGGTGTTCAACCATATATAGGAGTGCCGTCTCTGTACTATGGCCAGATCTAAAACCATTCTGTGTGGGATCCAGAAGGTGAGCAGAGTTCAGATGTTTCGTTAAGATGTTATTCACATGGGCCTCTGTGATCTTTGTCACCCATGGAAGAAGGGAAATGGGTCGATAACTCTCCGGCTTCACTGGATCCAATCCCGGCTTCTTTATGATGGGCATAACGCAGGCCGCCTTCCAGCTAGGTGGCACTGACCCGGTGGTAAGGGATTGATCCACCAGTTTTCGAATCGGAGGAAGGCAAATAGACGCAGAGTCCAGAAACTGGGCCGGTCTCAAAGGGTCATCTGGCGAACCAGACTTAACCTTGGCTACTAGTAGATTAAACTCCAGTTCCGATGGTATGGGAAGAATAGTCAGGCACTGTGATGTACGCAATGTAAGAGTCGTACTGTCAGGATCAGTTTTGGGAAAAGAACGGTAGATGGTATTTACCTTCTCCACAAAAAAACTGGCTAACAAATCACAGCAAATCTCCGTGCTAGGAAGTCTGTTCGCAGTGAGCTCCTTCAAGACCTTAAAGACCAGCTTGGACGGATTGGAACTAGCCTGAAACTCTCCAGCATAGTAGTCGGCCCGAGCCCGACAGACAGCTCTGTGATAAGTCTTAACCCTCGCCAGATAGTGTGCCTTTAGATCTCTGTCATAGTTTTTCCTCCACGCTCTTTCGGCTTGACGGCAGGTAGCTTTAATCCGTCTAAGTGCCTCTGTGTACCAGGGGTTAGGCTGAGCAGAGCGATTTCTGCTCCATTTAGCTGGAATGAGTGCATCAAGCGCTTGGACAATCCAGTCGCAGAAGATGTTATAACCAGTTGCGACGTCCTCCTTAAGAACCAGAGGAGAGGTGGCCAAAAAACGGTGAAAGTCCTCCAGTTTGAGCTTTTTCCAGGGGCGCCTGAAAGATGTTTTATCCGGCTTCCCGGTATGACGTGTTGTCGTAGTAACCCGAAGCTCAATGAGATGGTGATCACTCCATCTCATAGGTCTAGGAGGAGAGATCTCGACCAATTGAAGGTTAGTGAAAACCGGGTCAAGGATATGACCACCCTCATGAGTCGGAAGACGGACCAGTTGAGATAACTGCACTGCTTCGAGATCGTCCAGCAGACTACTAACCGCTGGCACATCAGTAGCATCAAAGTGTATATTGAGGTCGCCGATGATGGTAATATTGGAGGAGGACAAAGACAGAGAGCTGACCAGCTCAGGAAGAGCTTTCCTAAAGGCACAGTCACTCCCTGGGGGTCGATATATCAAAAGACCTGATAAGGTTTGTGTGTGTCCGACACTGATGGAAAAATGGGCGCACTCAGCTCCAATCAAGTCCATGGGCTTCCAGGTACAAGTGTGGCAGTTTTTAAAAGCCACGGCTATACCACCTCCTCTTCCCTTATTTAGGGTGTGGATTGCATAGCCCGGAGGAAGGGCCAAGTTGATAATGGCCACGTCCTCATCACCTAGCCAGGTCTCCGTCATGAAGAAGGCATCTGGGCCTTCTAGCGAGATCAGTTCGTATATGTCTCGATGATGCTTCGGCAGAGACCTGACATTATGGTGCCAAAGTTTGAAGGTACTAGGAGGAGGTGGAGCCTTCTTCCGATGTAATGGTACCTGGCTGGGGGCTAACAGTGGTGCCGATAGTTCCCACCAACCACATGGGCAAGAATGGGGACCACACAAAGGATGTAGATCTGAATGAGGGCAGGGAGGCAGGCTACGCCTAATCCGGAGGAGGTCCTGACTAGAGTACAGAATACTCATTGTGGCAAAGCACAGGGTCCTGCCACAGTCCGCGCGTCCTAAGCGCGGACGGGCGCAGACGGGCAGGACTCTGGCTTGACTCCGGCGCGAGTCAGGCGCTACCGCTGCGCGTCACCGCTGCGCGACAAGGGTGAGCTTTAAATATCGGCTCACCTGGGCTCCGAGAAGCGCTAGAGCGCTGCACCCAGTGGCATGTTCTGCACTAGCCACCCCCAAGATGGCGACCAGGCGCCAGGAAGAAGGTCAGAAAAAACTGCAAAGTCCGCTCAAAACGCGGTGGGGGGCCCGATTATAGTGCAAGTGTGTGGGCACATTAGCGAGTATTAAAATCAAGGGAAAATACAATTTAGGCAGAACAAAAATACAATAACCGGATTTTTAAAACAAGGCAGCGCTAAGCACTACAATCACAGCAGCAAGGCGCGCATGAATGCTGTTACCTTTTCAAGGCCGAGCCAGTAAACTGCTCGCCTTAAATATCGGCTCACCTGGGCTCCGAGAAGCGCTAGAGCGCTGCACCCAGTGGCACGTTCTGCACTAGCCACCCCCAAGATGGCGACCAGGCGCCAGGAAGAAGGTCAGAAAAAACTGCAAAGTCCGCTCAAAACGCGGTGGGGGGCCCGATTATAGTGCAAGTGTGTGGGCACATTAGCGAGTATTAAAATCAAGGGAAAATACAATTTAGGCAGAACAAAAATACAATAACCGGATTTTTAAAACAAGGCAGCGCTAAGCACTACAATCACAGCAGCAAGGCGCGCATGAATGCTGTTACCTTTTCAAGGCCGAGCCAGTAAACTGCTCGCCTTAAATATCGGCTCACCTGGGCTCCGAGAAGCGCTAGAGCGCTGCACCCAGTGGCACGTTCTGCACTAGCCACCCCCAAGATGGCGACCAGGCGCCAGGAAGAAGGTCAGAAAAAACTGCAAAGTCCGCTCAAAACGCGGTGGGGGGCCCGATTATAGTGCAAGTGTGTGGGCACATTAGCGAGTATTAAAATCAAGGGAAAATACAATTTAGGCAGAACAAAAATACAATAACCGGATTTTTAAAACAAGGCAGCGCTAAGCACTACAATCACAGCAGCAAGGCGCGCATGAATGCTGTTACCTTTTCAAGGCCGAGCCAGTAAACTGCTCGCCTTAAATATCGCTCACCTGGGCTCCGAGAAGCGCTAGAGCGCTGCACCCAGTGGCACGTTCTGCACTAGCCACCCCCAAGATGGCGACCAGGCGCCAGGAAGAAGGTCAGAAAAAACTGCAAAGTCCGCTCAAAACGCGGTGGGGGGCCCGATTATAGTGCAAGTGTGTGGGCACATTAGCGAGTATTAAAATCAAGGGAAAATACAATTTAGGCAGAACAAAAATACAATAACCGGATTTTTAAAACAAGGCAGCGCTAAGCACTACAATCACAGCAGCAAGGCGCGCATGAATGCTGTTACCTTTTCAAGGCCGAGCCAGTAAACTGCTCGCCTTAAATATCGGCTCACCTGGGCTCCGAGAAGCGCTAGAGCGCTGCACCCAGTGGCACGTTCTGCACTAGCCACCCCCAAGATGGCGACCAGGCGCCAGGAAGAAGGTCAGAAAAAACTGCAAAGTCCGCTCAAAACGCGGTGGGGGGCCCGATTATAGTGCAAGTGTGTGGGCACATTAGCGAGAATTAAAATCAAGGGAAAATACAATTTAGGCAGAACAAAAATACAATAACCGGATTTTTAAAACAAGGCAGCGCTAAGCACTACAATCACAGCAGCAAGGCGCGCATGAATGCTGTTACCTTTTCAAGGCCGAGCCAGTAAACTGCTCGCCTTAAATATCGGCTCACCTGGGCTCCGAGAAGCGCTAGAGCGCTGCACCCAGTGGCACGTTCTGCACTAGCCACCCCCAAGATGGCGACCAGGCGCCAGGAAGAAGGTCAGAAAAAACTGCAAAGTCCGCTCAAAACGCGGTGGGGGGCCCGATTATAGTGCAAGTGTGTGGGCACATTAGCGAGTATTAAAATCAAGGGAAAATACAATTTAGGCAGAACAAAAATACAATAACCGGATTTTTAAAACAAGGCAGCGCTAAGCACTACAATCACAGCAGCAAGGCGCGCATGAATGCTGTTACCACTCATCATTCCTGAACATTGTGCATAAAAGACATTGTTAGCCTCAAGCAATAACATAGAAAATGAAAGTATTTTCAACCAAAAAACTGGCACTGTGCCTTTAAGGCATACCTGAACTCCAGGCTTTCCCTCATGCCTCAGGGGTGACAGTTAGGTCAGTTGTTCTTTCCGGCTCCTTCTATCAGGACCCTGGTTAACAGCTCCCACCTTTTTTTGACTTTCTGTCAGAAATATTTGGTGTTTTCTTCTATTTTTGGATTTCACTCGATGGGTTTTTACCCTAGAGAGATAGTTCTACCTTTTTTGGGCTCGATCGACGTCGAAGCATTATCAGTCGACGCCAGGTCATCGGCGATCGTCGTCGAAGCATCCTCCATTGTCGCCCGGTCATCGGCGATCGGCACCTAAGAAGCTATCGACGTCGAGGCATCCTCCGTCGTCGCCCGGTCATGGGCGAGAAAATCTCAGTTGACAATCCATTCGACGTTGAGGCTCTCATCGTCGTCAAAGGACCCTCCGTCGGCGTCACACCGCTCGACGTGGAGGCATTCACAAGTGTCGGTAGGACACTCGCCGTCGAGAGAGGAGCAAGATTTGACGGTGGAAAAGCCTTCATGGACTTCACCTCCTCCGAAGTCGACGTCGAGGCATGGAACTCCAGTGGTTCAGCATCAACCAGTGGCGCAGCGGTCTCGGAGGTCTTCTGAATCCGCTTCAGCTGCAGAGGATGACCAGGGCTCGCAAGTGAGTGTCAGTCACGCTGCCAAGTGGAAGAGGTCTCCAGAACAGAGAGATCCTCGCAGTCGCTCCAGATCTGCGGCTGGCTCAGGTTCAGACTCTGGCCCGGATTTGTTTATTTATAAGTCGGCCAGCGAGGAATCCAGGCATTCGCAAAGGGATGCAACGCCTCCTTCACACACCCCAATGCAAGATCCAGTACCAAAGTCGCCTACTATCAGGCTTTTACCGAGATGGAATAGGCCACTTCATCACTGACAAAGACAAAGACAAAGAAACAGCGTATCGGGTGCAGCAACCGCTCTCTAGGCCTAGAGAACGGTCACGCTCTCCGGTGAGACAAAGAGGAAGATCACGCTCTCCAGTTCGCCAGAGAGAAAGATCACGCTCTCTAGTTCGCCAGAGAGAAAGGTCACGCTCTCCAGTTCAACATGGAGGAAGATCACGATCCCCAGTTCGGCAGAGGGAAAGGTCACGCTCCAGGGTGCGAACCAGCAAGCGTAGGTCAAGATCAAGGAGCACAAGGAGAGAGCGAAGAACTCCTTCTACTTCTTCTTCCTCTACCCGTTCTCACAGAAATAACTCTCCTACCGTAACAGACTCTCCTTCAACGAGGGTATCACCGATTGATGATAACTTCACGTTTCAGGACATACTTGGTAGGGGTGCTCTTAAACTGGGGGTTACCTTAAAAGCTCCGCAGGTCAAGACCTCAATAATTTTTGAAATGCTGCAACATAGGTCTGCTCCCAAACCTCTTCTGCCTTTGGTTCCAAGGATTATAGAGCCTGTTATGGACATCTTCTTAACCCCAGCGACGGCCAAGGCTGCTCCGGCGAGGATACTGAAAAAGTACAAATCTCCAGAGGATGATCCGCTATTCCTCAGAGCTGATCCTCCCCTGGACTCGGTGATTATTGCAGCTGCGAAGAAGTCCAATGCAGTCGCCTCATCCTCCACTGTTCCTCTGGATAAGGACAGTAAGATACAAGACTCGTGGGGAAGACGGGTCTGCAATACATCAGCGGCTATTCTCAAAGTCTCCAATGCGGAAACCCTTTTTGGGCGATATGACCGATCCCTGTGGGATTCTCTGCAGCGTTTTGTGGAAAAACTCCCGGCAGAGAATCGTAAGGATTTTGAGGAAATCCTCCTGGAAGGTAGTCAAGTCTCCAACCAAGTGATAAGCGCTGCAGCGGATGGGGTTACCCTAGCATCTCATGGATATGCTCATGGGGTAACGGCGAGGAGGTCCTTATTGTTTGCGACTTACGGCTTTGAAACCAGAAGCCCAAGCGTGTATATTGAACTTACCTTTTTCTGGCGCATCGTTGTTCGGCACAAGTGCGGACGAAAAGATGCAGCGCATGAAGGCAGAGCTGGAGACCCCCAAGGCGGTGGGTCTTGAGAAGAAGAAGGAGTTCAAGAGAAAATTTCGCTCCTTTAACAAGGGCTCAGCAAAGCAGCGGGTTCAAACCCCGAACTGGCAAAAGAGCTAAGATCAGCAGGGGCAGCAAAAGTCCCAGTACAAAGGGAAGCGTAATTACAAGGGAGGAAATAATCAACGCCTAGGTAACAACACCGGCAAGACTCAATCCAAACAATGAGTCGTTTCTTCCCCCAGCGCCGTGGACCACTCCAGTGGGGGGAAGCCTGGCAAATCATTTGAAAGAGTGGCAAAGCATCACAAAAGACAGATGGGTGTTGTCTACGCTTCAGAATGGTATACACCTGTTACAACGCAACTTTTACAACTACCTACTGTTACAACGCAACTTTTACAACGCATACCATTACAACGCATTGCGCTGGGGGGCGCTCTAGGATAGGGAATAAGTATAATTTACTATCCAACACCTTCCCTAGTGTCCACGGGGACTGGAGTTAGAATAGTAAATTATACTTACCACTATCCAGCAACTCAAAGCGCTATGCGTTGTAATGGTATGCTTTGTAATGGTCGCGTTGTAACAGTAGGTAGTCGTAATGGTATGCGTTGTAACATGGTACATCCCTTCAGAATGGATACTGTCTTCGTTTCAATCATCTGCCTCCACGGGTTCCCCCGATGTCAATATCGACTCATCAGCTGCACCTGCTGCAAAGGGAAGTCGCCACTCTACTCGAAAAGTCAGCTATCGAGAGAGTACCAGTCGCTCAGACGGGAAAAGTGGTGTACTCCCGTTATTTTCTGGTCAAGAAAAAAGGTCAAAAGGCAGAATACAGACCCATTCTGGACTTGCGAACGGTGAATCTGCACGTCAGAAAGGAGAGATTTCGCATGTTGGCGCTTCACCAAATATATCCACATCTCAGGAAGGGGGATTGGATGTGTTCGCTGGATATTCAAGATGCTTATTTTCATGTTCCAATACACCCCAGTCACAGAAGATTTCTTCGGTTCAAGGTGGGGACCTCCCACTATCAGTTCAAAGTCCTACCATTTGGGTTGAAGTCGGCTCCTCGGGTGTTCATGAAGTGTGTGGCAGTGGTGGCAGCTGCTCTTCGACGCAGAGGGGTCTTCGTGTACCCATACTTGGACGATTGGCTGGTGAAAGGTCCTTCCCCAGTCAGCGTAAGGGAGCAATTCTAGACTTGTATACAGCTCTGCCAGAGGCTAGGGCTCCATGTCAACTTCGGAAAGTCAGTCATTCAGCCCACTCAGAGGATCCATTTTCTTGGAGCTATGCTAGACTCCGAAGCAGGAAAAGTGTTTCCTTCGTAGGAGAGACAATCATCAATGACCCAGAAGTGTCAGCTGATTCTTCGTGGCAAGGCTCAGAAAGTGCGCAGGATTGCCTCCCTGCTAGGGTCGATGGCGTCTTGCATCTTCCTCGTCCCGAATGCCAGACTTCGAATGCGTCCTCTTCAGCAGGATCTGGAGGACCAGTGGGATCAACAATCGGCTCGCTGGGACGATCACATCATCATCTCAGAAGCAGCTCGAGCTTCTATTCCATGGTGGACAAAAGCTCAGAATATGCAGGTGGGAGTCCTGTTCCATCAACGTCCTCCTGTGCAAACGCTGATCACGGACGCCTCCCATCTGGGCTGGGGAGCGCACATGGGACCACTCCAGGTGCAAGGTCAGTGGTCACACAAGGAAAGTACTTACCATATCAACATGCTGGAGCTGAGAGCAGTACATCTAGCTCTCAAAGCGTTCTTCCCCTCAATCCAAGAGGCATCTGTGTTAGTACAGACAGACAACACCACCACAATGTACTACTTAAACAAGCAGGGGGGAACGCGCTCAAGGATGTTGTCATTGGAAGCGCAGAGGATTTGGTATTGGCTTCTGGCTCGCAGGCTGTCTGTCACGGCGGTTCACCTTCCAGGAGAACAAAACGTGAGGGCAGACGCTCTAAGCCGTCATTTCGACGACAAAGAAGACTGGGTTCTTCACGACGAGGTGGTAGAGGAACTTTTTCAATCCTGGGGTCGTCCCACCATAGACCTGTTCGCGGACGACCAAAACGCCAAATGCCAAAGCTTCGCCTCCAGGTTCCACCGGCCAGGCTCGAGAGGGAATGCTCTTTTGATCGACTGGTCAAACGAATTTGTGTACGCCTTTCCACCTCTCCCGTTGATTTCGAAGGTGGTGAGCAAACTAACACACACGTGCACAACAATGATTCTGATTGCTCCCGATTGGCCGAGGCAGTGGTGGTACAAGGACCTACTTCACCTATCAGTGACTCCTCACAAGAGGCTATCATGCAGGCCGGACCTGTTGTCCAAGATGAACGGGAGGATATACCATCCCAACCTTCCGTCATTGAGCTTGGCAGCATGGCTCCTGAGGTCATCCAATACGGCCATTTGGTTGGTTGTTGGGCTTGCTATTCTATTCAGTGCTTATGACTATTGATGAGGATCCCCTGTAATCCTAGTTCTCTTCCAGGGGTATCCTCATCAAAGTCATAAGCAACCCACCCGCCTCCCCAGGTAAATGAGAGCTTTAGGTTTTCTATATTTGTGTTTAGCCCTGACATCAGGGTTATGCAAAGAACAACTGACCTAACTGTCACCCCTGAGGCATGATGGGAAGCCTGGAGTTCAGGGCTGCCTTAAAGGCACAGTGCCAGTTTTTTGGTTTAAAATGCTTTCATTTTCTATGTTATTACTTTTCAATGCAGCTTGAGGCTAACAATGTCTTTTATGCACAATTTTCAGGAATGATGAGTGGTTTTACTCATTAAAACGCAAAATTCAAAGGTTATTTGATTTAATGTGTTCTTTGTTTCCTTCATAATTGCAGTACATGTACAAGGTTTTACATTGGTTTTGCCTCTTTTTTGGGGCTGCATTGGTGTGAGAAAAATAATATATGTACGTACATATATGTAGTGTTGGATATATGTGTTTTTACATATATATTTTTATATTGCTTCCGGGGGTCCGCACATGGGCGGGAATATTCAGTGCTTATGACTATTGATGAGGATACCCCTGGAAGAGAACTAGGATTACAGGTAAGTAACTTATCCTTCTCTCCATCTGGGGGTGATCCGCGTTCATGTCCCATACATTTTCCACTGCATACTAATTTTGGTTAAAAGGAGGACCGCTGCCAAATCGGTCAATTCATTAATAGATCTGCATTGTTGAGTACAGTGGTGACTCTTATCATGCCCCTGTGGGCCAAGTCTACTGCCTCTCTTGTAGGTGAAACTTAAGTTAATCACATCTTAATGGATTCAATGCCAGTCCATACTGCTGGCTCAATAAATATATGTGTGTGTGTGTGTGTATGTATACATACATACATACACAGTGAATACAGTGTATATTGCTGATTCTTGTAGTTGACAAGAAAGCACTATGTGTTTTTAAAATACCCCTCACACACTATGAATCCCATAGTGTTATGCTTCATCATAGGGGTCTTCCCGTCCCTCTACGGGGTAATGAGTCAGGCTATGTGTGATGTGTAGAAAGAGTGAGTGGTAGGGGGTGAGAAAAATTATGTGAAAGAAATTAAAGTATTTAAAAATTCCCTGGCTAGTAGAAAAAAACAATTGGATTCACTTCTCTAGGTGGGAATATTAAAATGGGGTTGTGGAAGGGATAGCCAGCGCGGTGGCGACCGTGGAAACCGCCTTGGCGGCGGTCAGAGACAACAAAACTCTTGTGTGGAAGGAAGAGAAGGTGATGTGGAAATAAGGAATGGTTTCTTGTGGAATGATGAGGGCAAAATGTAGGTCTTGAGTGCGATGACAACAGTGTAAATCGTGAGCGTTGTTGTAGGAAGGGGAGTGATGAGAATGTTGTGGAGATGGGTGAACAAGGGGACACTCCTGCATGCAACGGTATGGAGAACCCTGATATGGTTCCTGCGCAATCTTCCCACACTAATAAGTGGGTAAGAGACTGTATGCAACCAGAAAAAGTTAAGGATTTAGTTATGATTTAACGGAGAGGACTGCCATGCAGTTGCTGGCATTATATTGTATTCTGCTCCTTGCTCAAGGAACACATTATATTTATAATTGTTATGCATATTTTGTATTTATTGTTTTAGGGTTATAACTTATTGTTTTATTTATTTATTTTGGTACATTTTGCCAGTTTTTAAAGGAGGAAGATGTGTTGTGTTTGTAAGTGGCACGTGCCCTTTGTTGGTATTTGGAAGGGTAGTGGATCTGGATAGCGGAGCGGTTAAGGGGATCTTCTGTATGAGGCACTGACAACACTCGACAATGCTTTGCCTCTTTAATAAACTACTATTTAACTCACCTTGGACGCATGAATCTTTACATTTTCCTTGGTGGTGGCCGAGACTGGGCCCAAATGACACAGCTACCTTCATCACCAAAAATGTTGATGTCTCCACTTTGTTTTTTTGGGGACGTTTGTGTATCATTCGTGTTCGCAAGCCATGCCTCACAAGTGTGGTACCTTGTTTATCGGGAGAAGTGTGGCACACAGAACAGTGCAACAATTGTTCTTATGAATTCAATGTCTCTCCATTATTGGCTTCCAAATGTGAGTGAGTGTGCAAGAAAGATCACGTTTTGCAAATTACCCTCTGAATCACATGATGGTGTGGGTAACCTAAGCTCAGGCCTCTCCGAGTAACCACCATCCCTAGAATTAGTATCTGGGACACATTTAAAAAATGCAGAGATGCCACTCAATTTTCATCCATTAATTTCCCAGTATGAATTAAAGCCTTGTGGGTACACAGTGAAATATCATTATAAGCTGCAGCTCAAATGTTGTGGGCATCCAACAAACGCTATATAAACCTACAACGAGAAGGGTCTAACGGGCGTAACCATGTATTGCTTTTGTAAATTTGCAATTGAGGTAAACAATTACAGATGAAAACGTGAGCTATTTCTATTTTTTCCATTATTTTTTATTTTAATTAAAAAAAATACCTGTTGCTGAATTTGTAATGTCTAGTTTTCAGAAATTAATAGCTTTCCGGGTTCACCCATGGCCTTCACATCTTTCTCCACCGTAAATTGCAAGTAGGTGGAAAGCACATAAAAAGGGCAAATGGACCATCCCTTGGAGAAGTTAACATACTGTGGTATTATTTTTTATAACTTTGGCTGTACCTGAATGCTGGGAAGTTAGGGATCTTGTAATTCAAACCTTTTGTTGATGTCCCTTATTGCAGGGGGGAATGTTTGGAAGGCTTAAGTGTGAAGTTTCAGAAACATAAATGAAAGGACTTATCACAAGGGAGAACATTCAAAGCAGCAAAACGGCTAAAGTCGAACCAACCCATATGTTTGTTTTCACATACGAAGTATTTATTGGGTATATATCAATTCGTATTCAAAAAAACTTTATTCGATACATAAAATGAATCATAAAAGTGTTGAACATACAAACGTATCACATTTTAAATAAGAATACATTTACTAATCATTTAAAACTAATTTATAAACACGGTTTGTTTTAAAAGGAACATAATAATAACAGTGACAGAAATTCAAGGATTATAGTTTTGAGAAAAAAAAATTTTACAAATATTTTTAACCTGTGAAGCTACCCATAGTTCTTTCTGATCTTTAGGGAGATTCTGATAAAATTTAACATTGTGCAACAGATTTCCACAGAAGATAGGGATAACAAATGTTCATAACCTTCCTTGTAAGTACAAGGTTGCCTACCCTTCAGAATAGGTTTAATAAACCGGAGTCTTGGCTCTTTATACAGAGAGCAAAAGAGAACCAAATGTAAGGTATATATCATTGACGTATCTAGTGAACAGATATCTGTGTAATATAATTAATTCAAAATAAGAATGAAGATAAATTATTTTGTGCAGATGAGTTAAAGGATTTAGAGCCTCAAATTATTCCATGTGATCTTACACACACAAGTGTAAAGCGCGGCTGTTGTCTTACTTTGACAGGTCACGTGACTGCTGTTTCTGATGTGTTATTCATCGGAAACGAGTTCATGGAGGATATGCAAGTTACATCTGTGAAGGAGCAAGGCGGCAGTCCCGGCACAGGTGAGAGATGCGTGCCACCTGCAGAGTGGATGCGTGCTAAGGTGAAGGTCCTACCAGATCCTTCTTGGCCCACTGAAGAGAAAGGTCTATCTCACTGCCCCTGCAGAGCTGAGAGAAGGAGCACGAGGCCTGTAGACCCTCACTCAGACTGTACCCGAAGGAACATTTATATATAAACCTTCACTCAGCAGACTCTAGTGTATGAGGGAGACGGGTCATCGGTCACTAAAACAAAGACGTACACGCGATGGAGTCTTTTAGATGCTGTTCAACTAGGGGTCATTTTAATTCCAAGATAGCTGCTAATGACTTAATAGAAAGCCGTAATCTATAACGAGATATGGAGTCAAATGGATTGTTAATTTTTATCTCCTGAAAGCGACATTACAACTCTGCTCATACTGTAGTACTTCACGTAATGAACTATCAGATACCAATTTTCAAATCCCAGGGAATTGAAGACGTCCGAAGAGGCCTGTCATCTCTTACGGACGTGTTTGAGTGCATCTCTGTCGAAGGTGATCGTTTGGGGCTGGTCTCTTAAGAACCTGGCCCCATGCACCATGAGTATAACTCAAGATCCTTAGTAAAAGGTCGGATGGTGTTGACTCTTGAGAAGGATGAGCCTGTTGCCACTCACGGAGATCAGGTGCGCTGCGGAGACACTCCGCTGACGTGGAGACACTCCGCTGACGTAGAGAGGAGAAGTGTCATATTAGGATGACATTTATGATGGGTGAACCAAATAAGGGATCCAGTGAGCTGTTCAGGGCATTTAACAGATTATGATAACTGGATTGCTTCTGGACTGAACTCTCCTTTCAGCTGACGTGCAGCGAGTGCAGCTCCCTTACCCTCATCTTCCTGTTGCCGAGACCCACGCCTCGCGGCCCCCGCTCCGCGGGTGCCGATCGAAGGCCAGGTTACTTGGCAGTCTTGTGTTGCTGGACCAACCCCCGAGTGCATAGGAGCACCAACGCGGCTTTGTTGAGCCGGCATCTGCTTCAGAGGGCGTGAGGCGGGACTGCGAGGACCAGCAGGCAGCGCGGCGCTGATCGGCCGCAGCTGGTCCTCTTCCCGCCCCTCCACCGGTCAAAACCACCGTGCCGAGTGAGTTGCCTGGGACTCTCCTTTCAGCTGACGTGCAGCGAGTGCAGCTCCCTTACCCTCATCTTCCTGTTGCCGAGACCCACGCCTCGCGGCCCCCGCTCCGCGGGAGCCGCTCGAAGGCCAGGTTACTTGGCAGTCTTGTGTTGCTGGACCAACCCCCGAGTGCATAGGAGCACCAACGCGGCTTTGTTGAGCCGGCATCTGCTTCAGAGGGCGTGAGGCGGGACTGCGAGGACCAGCAGGCAGCGCGGCGCTGATCGGCCGCAGCTGGTCCTCTTCCCGCCCCTCCACCGGTCAAAACCACCGTGCCGAGTGAGTTGCCTGGGACTCTCCTTTCAGCTGACGTGCAGCGAGTGCAGCTCCCTTACCCTCATCTTCCTGTTGCCGAGACCCACGCCTCGCGGCCCCCGCTCCGCGGGTGCCGCTCGAAGGCCAGGTTACTTGGCAGTCTTGTGTTGCTGGACCAACCCCCGAGTGCATAGGAGCACCAACGCGGCTTTGTTGAGCCGGCATCTGCTTCAGAGGGCGTGAGGCGGGACTGCGAGGACCAGCAGGCAGCGCGGCGCTGATCGGCCGCAGCTGGTCCTCTTCCCGCCCCTCCACCGGTCAAAACCACCGTGCCGAGTGAGTTGCCTGGGACTCTCCTTTCAGCTGACGTGCAGCGAGTGCAGCTCCCTTACCCTCATCTTCCTGTTGCCGAGACCCACGCCTCGCGGCCCCCGCTCCGCGGGTGCCGCTCGAAGGCCAGGTTACTTGGCAGTCTTGTGTTGCTGGACCAACCCCCGAGTGCATAGGAGCACCAACGCGGCTTTGTTGAGCCGGCATCTGCTTCAGAGGGCGTGAGGCGGGACTGCGAGGACCAGCAGGCAGCGCGGCGCTGATCGGCCGCAGCTGGTCCTCTTCCCGCCCCTCCACCGGTCAAAACCACCGTGCCGAGTGAGTTGCCTGGGACTCTCCTTTCAGCTGACGTGCAGCGAGTGCAGCTCCCTTACCCTCATCTTCCTGTTGCCGAGACCCACGCCTCGCGGCCCCCGCTCCGCGGGTGCCGCTCGAAGGCCAGGTTACTTGGCAGTCTTGTGTTGCTGGACCAACCCCCGAGTGCATAGGAGCACCAACGTGGCTTTGTTGAGCCGGCATCTGCTTCAGAGGGCGTGAGGCGGGACTGCGAGGACCAGCAGGCAGCGCGGCGCTGATCGGCCGCAGCTGGTCCTCTTCCCGCCCCTCCACCGGTCAAAACCACCGTGCCGAGTGAGTTGCCTGGGACTCTCCTTTCAGCTGACGTGCAGCGAGTGCAGCTCCCTTACCCTCATCTTCCTGTTGCCGAGACCCACGCCTCGCGGCCCCCGCTCCGCGGGAGCCGCTCGAAGGCCAGGTTACTTGGCAGTCTTGTGTTGCTGGACCAACCCCCGAGTGCATAGGAGCACCAACGCGGCTTTGTTGAGCCGGCATCTGCTTCAGAGGGCGTGAGGCGGGACTGCGAGGACCAGCAGGCAGCGCGGCGCTGATCGGCCGCAGCTGGTCCTCTTCCCGCCCCTCCACCGGTCAAAACCACCGTGCCGAGTGAGTTGCCTGGGACTCTCCTTTCAGCTGACGTGCAGCGAGTGCAGCTCCCTTACCCTCATCTTCCTGTTGCCGAGACCCACGCCTCGCGGCCCCCGCTCCGCGGGTGCCGCTCGAAGGCCAGGTTACTTGGCAGTCTTGTGTTGCTGGACCAACCCCCGAGTGCATAGGAGCACCAACGCGGCTTTGTTGAGCCGGCATCTGCTTCAGAGGGCGTGAGGCGGGACTGCGAGGACCAGCAGGCAGTGCGGCGCTGATCGGCCGCAGCTGGTCCTCTTCCCGCCCCTCCACCGGTCAAAACCACCGTGCCGAGTGAGTTGCCTGGGACTCTCCTTTCAGCTGACGTGCAGCGAGTGCAGCTCCCTTACCCTCATCTTCCTGTTGCCGAGACCCACGCCTCGCGGCCCCCGCTCCGCGGGTGCCGCTCGAAGGCCAGGTTACTTGGCAGTCTTGTGTTGCTGGACACAACCCCCGAGTGCATAGGAGCACCAACGCGGCTTTGTTGAGCCGGCATCTGCTTCAGAGGGCGTGAGGCGGGACTGCGAGGACCAGCAGGCAGCGCGGCGCTGATCGGCCGCAGCTGGTCCTCTTCCCGCCCCTCCACCGGTCAAAACCACCGTGCCGAGTGAGTTGCCTGGGACTCTCCTTTCAGCTGACGTGCAGCGAGTGCAGCTCCCTTACCCTCATCTTCCTGTTGCCGAGACCCACGCCTCGCGGCCCCCGCTCCGCGGGTGCCGCTCGAAGGCCAGGTTACTTGGCAGTCTTGTGTTGCTGGACCAACCCCCGAGTGCATAGGAGCACCAACGCGGCTTTGTTGAGCCGGCATCTGCTTCAGAGGGCGTGAGGCGGGACTGCGAGGACCAGCAGGCAGCGCGGCGCTGATCGGCCGCAGCTGGTCCTCTTCCCGCCCCTCCACCGGTCAAAACCACCGTGCCGAGTGAGTTGCCTGGGACTCTCCTTTCAGCTGACGTGCAGCGAGTGCAGCTCCCTTACCCTCATCTTCCTGTTGCCGAGACCCACGCCTCGCGGCCCCCGCTCCGCGGGTGCCGCTCGAAGGCCAGGTTACTTGGCAGTCTTGTGTTGCTGGACCAACCCCCGAGTGCATAGGAGCACCAACGCGGCTTTGTTGAGCCGGCATCTGCTTCAGAGGGCGTGAGGCGGGACTGCGAGGACCAGCAGGCAGCGCGGCGCTGATCGGCCGCAGCTGGTCCTCTTCCCGCCCCTCCACCGGTCAAAACCACCGTGCCGAGTGAGTTGCCTGGGACTCTCCTTTCAGCTGACGTGCAGCGAGTGCAGCTCCCTTACCCTCATCTTCCTGTTGCCGAGACCCACGCCTCGCGGCCCCCGCTCCGCGGGTGCCGCTCGAAGGCCAGGTTACTTGGCAGTCTTGTGTTGCTGGACCAACCCCCGAGTGCATAGGAGCACCAACGCGGCTTTGTTGAGCCGGCATCTGCTTCAGAGGGCGTGAGGCGGGACTGCGAGGACCAGCAGGCAGTGCGGCGCTGATCGGCCGCAGCTGGTCCTCTTCCCGCCCCTCCACCGGTCAAAACCACCGTGCCGAGTGAGTTGCCTGGGACTCTCCTTTCAGCTGACGTGCAGCGAGTGCAGCTCCCTTACCCTCATCTTCCTGTTGCCGAGACCCACGCCTCGCGGCCCCCGCTCCGCGGGTGCCGCTCGAAGGCCAGGTTACTTGGCAGTCTTGTGTTGCTGGACACAACCCCCGAGTGCATAGGAGCACCAACGCGGCTTTGTTGAGCCGGCATCTGCTTCAGAGGGCGTGAGGCGGGACTGCGAGGACCAGCAGGCAGCGCGGCGCTGATCGGCCGCAGCTGGTCCTCTTCCCGCCCCTCCACCGGTCAAAACCACCGTGCCGAGTGAGTTGCCTGGGACTCTCCTTTCAGCTGACGTGCAGCGAGTGCAGCTCCCTTACCCTCATCTTCCTGTTGCCGAGACCCACGCCTCGCGGCCCCCGCTCCGCGGGTGCCGCTCGAAGGCCAGGTTACTTGGCAGTCTTGTGTTGCTGGACCAACCCCCGAGTGCATAGGAGCACCAACGCGGCTTTGTTGAGCCGGCATCTGCTTCAGAGGGCGTGAGGCGGGACTGCGAGGACCAGCAGGCAGCGCGGCGCTGATCGGCCGCAGCTGGTCCTCTTCCCGCCCCTCCACCGGTCAAAACCACCGTGCCGAGTGAGTTGCCTGGGACTCTCCTTTCAGCTGACGTGCAGCGAGTGCAGCTCCCTTACCCTCATCTTCCTGTTGCCGAGACCCACGCCTCGCGGCCCCCGCTCCGCGGGTGCCGCTCGAAGGCCAGGTTACTTGGCAGTCTTGTGTTGCTGGACCAACCCCCGAGTGCATAGGAGCACCAACGCGGCTTTGTTGAGCCGGCATCTGCTTCAGAGGGCGTGAGGCGGGACTGCGAGGACCAGCAGGCAGCGCGGCGCTGATCGGCCGCAGCTGGTCCTCTTCCCGCCCCTCCACCGGTCAAAACCACCGTGCCGAGTGAGTTGCCTGGGACTCTCCTTTCAGCTGACGTGCAGCGAGTGCAGCTCCCTTACCCTCATCTTCCTGTTGCCGAGACCCACGCCTCGCGGCCCCCGCTCCGCGGGTGCCGCTCGAAGGCCAGGTTACTTGGCAGTCTTGTGTTGCTGGACCAACCCCCGAGTGCATAGGAGCACCAACGCGGCTTTGTTGAGCCGGCATCTGCTTCAGAGGGCGTGAGGCGGGACTGCGAGGACCAGCAGGCAGCGCGGCGCTGATCGGCCGCAGCTGGTCCTCTTCCCGCCCCTCCACCGGTCAAAACCACCGTGCCGAGTGAGTTGCCTGGGACTCTCCTTTCAGCTGACGTGCAGCGAGTGCAGCTCCCTTACCCTCATCTTCCTGTTGCCGAGACCCACGCCTCGCGGCCCCCGCTCCGCGGGTGCCGCTCGAAGGCCAGGTTACTTGGCAGTCTTGTGTTGCTGGACACAACCCCCGAGTGCATAGGAGCACCAACGCGGCTTTGTTGAGCCGGCATCTGCTTCAGAGGGCGTGAGGCGGGACTGCGAGGACCAGCAGGCAGCGCGGCGCTGATCGGCCGCAGCTGGTCCTCTTCCCGCCCCTCCACCGGTCAAAACCACCGTGCCGAGTGAGTTGCCTGGGACTCTCCTTTCAGCTGACGTGCAGCGAGTGCAGCTCCCTTACCCTCATCTTCCTGTTGCCGAGACCCACGCCTCGCGGCCCCCGCTCCGCGGGTGCCGCTCGAAGGCCAGGTTACTTGGCAGTCTTGTGTTGCTGGACCAACCCCCGAGTGCATAGGAGCACCAACGCGGCTTTGTTGAGCCGGCATCTGCTTCAGAGGGCGTGAGGCGGGACTGCGAGGACCAGCAGGCAGCGCGGCGCTGATCGGCCGCAGCTGGTCCTCTTCCCGCCCCTCCACCGGTCAAAACCACCGTGCCGAGTGAGTTGCCTGGGACTCTCCTTTCAGCTGACGTGCAGCGAGTGCAGCTCCCTTACCCTCATCTTCCTGTTGCCGAGACCCACGCCTCGCGGCCCCCGCTCCGCGGGTGCCGCTCGAAGGCCAGGTTACTTGGCAGTCTTGTGTTGCTGGACCAACCCCCGAGTGCATAGGAGCACCAACGCGGCTTTGTTGAGCCGGCATCTGCTTCAGAGGGCGTGAGGCGGGACTGCGAGGACCAGCAGGCAGCGCGGCGCTGATCGGCCGCAGCTGGTCCTCTTCCCGCCCCTCCACCGGTCAAAACCACCGTGCCGAGTGAGTTGCCTGGGACTCTCCTTTCAGCTGACGTGCAGCGAGTGCAGCTCCCTTACCCTCATCTTCCTGTTGCCGAGACCCACGCCTCGCGGCCCCCGCTCCGCGGGTGCCGCTCGAAGGCCAGGTTACTTGGCAGTCTTGTGTTGCTGGACCAACCCCCGAGTGCATAGGAGCACCAACGCGGCTTTGTTGAGCCGGCATCTGCTTCAGAGGGCGTGAGGCGGGACTGCGAGGACCAGCAGGCAGCGCGGCGCTGATCGGCCGCAGCTGGTCCTCTTCCCGCCCCTCCACCGGTCAAAACCACCGTGCCGAGTGAGTTGCCTGGGACTCTCCTTTCAGCTGACGTGCAGCGAGTGCAGCTCCCTTACCCTCATCTTCCTGTTGCCGAGACCCACGCCTCGCGGCCCCCGCTCCGCGGGTGCCGCTCAAAGGCCAGGTTACTTGGCAGTCTTGTGTTGCTGGACCAACCCCCGAGTGCATAGGAGCACCAACGCGGCTTTGTTGAGCCGGCATCTGCTTCAGAGGGCGTGAGGCGGGACTGCGAGGACCAGCAGGCAGCGCGGCGCTGATCGGCCGCAGCTGGTCCTCTTCCCGCCCCTTCACCTGGCCCTCCCATATATTTTGCCGCAGCAACGCGCACGCGGGACGCGCGCGGGGCGACTACCGGGGCGAAGACCGGGCAAAGAGCGGGCCGTTTAAGGCCGTTCAAGGACGGCAGAGGACGGCCCTGGCCCAGAACTCTTGTGTCTTCGCCCTTGAAAACCATAACGTCCAAGATGTCGACCATACGCAACAGAACCCGAAGTTGCGCGAAAAAAGCTACGGCGGTAGCTCAGGTGACTGGACCTATTAATCTTTTTATTTCACGCGTACATGAGACTATTGACCAAAGTATTGTTTTATTGGAAAAAAGAGTCTCTATGGACCTTGCAAACGCTAGGCGCTCATCCTTGGGCCCTTTGGCAAAGGTTAAATCTCCAGCTTTACAGACTTTGAATAATTGCTCCTTACCCATAACCATGCCTACTAACAGTGTTCCGACTGTACCGAATACTGTTGATTTATCGGTTGCCCCATCAGACTCGGATCCGTCTTTTGAAGACCTGGAGGTTACACCAGATCTAGAAACCTGTCAGTCACCTGACAAAGCGGAGCCGAGTCTGAGTGGGTCTAACGATGCGGAAACAGCTCCTGTACCCACTGTTCCCCGGGGAAGGGCTCCTAACCTCCCCAAGGTTACATCGAAGGGCAAAAGCAAAGTAAAAGCACCAGCTAGGAATCACAATTTGATTTCCCCCACTCCACAAATGACATCAGGTATTCCGTGCTGGGTGCAAAATATGGTAATAGATTTAAAACTAGACCTTGAAGCCACTTTAGCAGCACAAATCAAGCCTTTAATTTCTAAAGTGGATAGGCTTACTTCTTTAATACACTCCAAATGGCCACAAAAAAAGCAGGGACAAGGGCCTGTACAGCCACAAGGGACCACAGAATCAGCCCCTGAATGTTTATCGAGCATCCAGCCCCCTAAAGATGTATCACATAAGGCTCAAGGTATTGCAGCCCCTGGGAACCCAGTTATATCCCTAGCGTCGCAAACAGGGAACAATTCCGTTCAACCAATAACTGTACTGATTTCAAAGGAGAATGCTCCTGTTCAGGCGAATCAACACCCTGTTGTTGCTAATATTGCCACCTCCACTATTCAAGCCAAAGAAATAGCAGGGAAACCCAATCCAACCTCTGCACCCCTTCCTATAAACAAACCAGAAGGGCCTAAGCCAAAGCAGGCACGTTTCAGGTCCATTAATTTACCACCAGAGGTTTCCCCTTTCGTTGTTGTGTTGACAGCTGTTCCCCCATTGAAGGAGGGAGTAAAAGAATCGTTTACCGAGCTCAGAAATAAATGTGCTCAGTGGCTCCATCTACATAAACCCCTACCTAACAACATGAACGGTGAAATTCTTACCGTGCGTAGAGGGGACTGGGTGGGCAGAAGTAAGAAAACAATAGTAGGGGACGTAATAACTGTTAATTTTAGGGATGTAGGGGCAGCAAGCTATGTATGTAATGCACCCAATAGTGGTCCTGCGACCCAAATTAACCCACTTCCTTTGTCTTATTTTCTATCAAAGCCCGCACGACCTAACCCTCCCTGTTCCACTTTTCAAAGTAACAGTGGATTGGGTTATTTTCCACAGCAAGCCGCCAAACCTTGGCTGCAACCACCTTATCCGCCCCCTTTTTTTCCACATTATGTTAATTTACAGCAGCAGCTATCAAATGCCCCACCTTTTCCTATGCATCAAGTTAAAGCCCACTGGCAACACCCTTTTCATTTCCCGCCACCTTTATCTCAGTCTGCTTACCAATGGCAGCAATCTTTTCAGCCACCACAATTAGACAAACCTCTGTGGCAACAAACGTGGCAGGACCCGCCCCACTCCCAAGACCCCATGTCCTCACAATTCGCCCACCCAAATAGATATGCCGTGCTAGATGAGGTAGACTGACTCAGCCCTCCAGAAGCACTGGATCCAAACAATCCTAAGCACTTTCTTGATTTGGTGTGTTCTTCTTCCTCTGTCACGCCCCTAGCCGTACCTCACGAATCTACTATATTGTCACCACTAATACCTCCCCAGTACATAGGAAATCGGGGTAGCTCTGATATATGTATAACTACTGCCAGCCCCAGCCTAAGTCCAGTTACCATCTTTCGGGAAGAGGGTCCTGCCTTATTACCACCAGCAAATCATTCGGAGTTATCTGTTGTTGGTAATCTTGGTAAACCAGCAGGAATTTCTCTTATTTCCTGGAACATCGCTGGTCTTACCAGCAAATTAGGTACACCCTTTTGGACCAGCTTTTTGGGTGAGGGATTTGATCTAATTCTATTACAGGAAACCTGGTGTCCAGACCCTATTAATATCGAAGGGTATGCATCTTTCTGTCTTAGAGCAACTAAATCCAGCTCGGGTAGGGCTAAGGGGGGCCTTTTATTGCTAGTGTCAACCAAGCTGTGGGACTGTACGGTCAAATATAGTACGACCGTGGGGACACACAGCCAAGTTGTAAGGGTGGAGTGTAGGAAGAATATTGATTTAGTCATTGTTAATTTCTATAACAATATTTTTGATGCCACCAGGGGGGATATTTTACTGCCTCTAGAAAGGGAAATCATTAAGGCCCTTGATATCTCGAAAAGAAAGGCTGAGGTGGTTTGGGCTGGTGACTTTAACTTGCAGCCCTGCCATCTGTCTAATGGGAACATCTGTGGCTTCGACGCAGCATTAAATAGCCATTGGGGAGACCAGGGGGGGAGGGAGGATTCTCCCCACTTCCAACACTGCAGTTATGGCTCCACTTTAAATAATATGCTAGTCACGCTAGACATGACCCTGTTAAACTGCAATGTTAACAATCGGGCAATAATATGCCCTACATTTACAGGCAGAGATGCAGGTTCATTTATAGATCATATTTTGCTGTCTAGCAGTGGAGACTATACTGATTTGTATGTGAATGAAGAAAGTCTCAGTGACCATAATAGCTTACGTGTTACTCTCTTGGGGCATGGTACCTCATTAGTTCCAGGTGGTAAATGTACAACCGACATAGTGCCTACTAGACCAAAGGGCCTAAGGGTCAAATGGACTGGTTTAAATTCTAAAGCCAAGCAGAAGGAGGTCGTTACTCAATGCAAGAATCAAATTAGTTATTGTTTGGATGATGACAGTGATTCTGGCTGCTTAATAGATTATTTTGTATCTATGAATAGTATTATAGATGGTATTTTTACTAAGACCCCGTCAGCCAATAGTGGTCCAAAGCAGGGGTGGTTCGATAAGACATGCATAGTCGCCCTCCGCGACCTAAAGAATGCGTTAGGCACTAAACCACGTGTTAAGACGGATATACAATACCTCAGGGCCAGTTATAAAACAGCTATTAATAAAAGGAAAAGGGTATTACAGTCTGAGGCGTGGGATAAGCTGAGGGAGGCTGCTGAGACCAAAAATAGTAAACTTTATTGGGAAACAATTAATAGCCCGTTTCTCAATAAAGAAAATGTTCCAGAACTGACCTCACATGTGGCATGTAGCGACTGGGTTAATCATTTTTCCAAAATATTTAATCCTGAAGGGTCAACCTCTGAGTCATCACCACCAGATATAAACCCATGGTTGCCCCTTTCGATGGCCAAAACACTAGAAGAATGCCAGGAAGCAATTTCATTAAGTAAAGGAGGCAAGGCCCCTGGCCCCGATGGGGTCCCGCTGGATTTATACAAAGATGAAACAGCATTATGGGCTCCCATTTTGACGAGGATTTTTAATTGTGCGGCAGAAAGCGAATTTCCTTCTACTTGGGGTCAATCGATCATCATTCCTTTACATAAGAAAGGTAACAAGTCAGAGGCCTCTAATTATCGTCCAATTTCACTACTGGACGCCTCTGTAAAGGTGATGAGTAGGATTTTGCTGAGGAGGCTAGAAGACTGGGCAAATGATTTTAACATCTTAACTAGAGTCCAATATGGCTTTCGCAAAGGCCTGGGCACACTGGACCAATGCGTAAATCTGGACCTTTTAATCAGTAAATATACTGTGGCTAAAAGTGGCAACCTCTTTTTATGTTTTGCTGATCTGAGCAGCGCTTTCGATTTGGTTAACCATAACATTCTTTGGGAGGTTCTGCTTGATGCAGGGGCACCAAGGGAAATAGTGTTTTTTTTAGCTAGACTGTACGAAAAACTTTCATGTAAAGTCCGCTATGGCACCCTTGGTGAATGTACCCCGTTCTTTAGAGTGTCTCGGGGCATACGTCAGGGTTGTGTTTTAGCCCCGCTTTTATTTTCCCTTTTTATTAATGGTGTTGACCGATCCCTGACCGACATCCCAGCAGATGCCCCCCTGATTGGTGGTAAACCTGTTCCGCTGTTACTTTATGCGGATGATGCGGTTCTTTTATCTCAAACACAGTTGGGCCTACAGCGCCTAATTGATAATTTCATGCAGTTCATTCAAGCTAGGCGGCTTCGTGTGAATAAAACTAAGACATATGTAATGTCATGTGGTCAGGCAGCCAAGCAGGTAAAGCATACTTTTTTCTTAGACAAGGAAAAGTTGACCTCTGTTAAGTCCTTTTGTTATCTGGGAATAACATATAATAATAGTGGGTCCTGGAACGCGGAATTTGATGCCGTAAAAATAAAAATGCTACGGTCCACTAGTAGCATATTTCGTTTTGCCTCTAAACTTGGCTCACGAAGTATCTTAGATATGATGAACATATACAATGTCTGTTGTGTCTCCTCTGCTCTGTATGGGGCAGGGGTGTGGGGTCACTGTGAGGGTATTTCCCTGCAGAAGGAGGAAAACAAGTTCTTAAGGAGGTTGTTATGTGTTCCCCCTTCTGCCTCCATCCAGTTGATCCATGAAGAAGTTGGGATCGAGTACATTTCTGACTTAGCAGCAGTTCGGCCACTCTTACTGTGGCGTTCTATTTGGGCTAAGCCAGAGACTCGATTCACTCAGGATATTATCCTTGATTGTATAGGTTTGGATCACTCCTCACGTGTATTATGGCTAAGATACATTCATCGCTGGTATCTACTTCTTTTTAACATTAATGTGTTCCGTGAGCCTGAAAAGGTTGTCTCCATTTCAAAAAAAGAAATTAAGATAACGTTCCTTAATTTTCGTAAGGCTGAGCGAGACAAAGCCGTTGGCAATCTTGTTACTATGAAATTTTATAAAGATTTAAATCTAGCTCCTGGACTACAATCCTATCTTGTATTTGTGACTCGCCCTTCTCACCAGTATGTTTTAACACGGGTCAGATTGGGCATTGTACACCACTTGGTTGCTTTTCCAAACACAAAAACTAGTTCAAACATACCCTGTCCGTGTGATAGCACCTCCCGGCAGAGTAGTTGCCATTTCTTACTTTTTTGTAAATTTTATCAGTTTTTCAGGTTAAAATACCTCAAACCAATTTTTATCAAATATAACATTTGTACCACACAAACAGCATTGATATTTTTATCTTCATTAGAGAACGAGGAGATTTGTTTCTTCTTGGCTACTTTTATTTTAAAATGTACAGCTGCCAGGAAAAGTATTGTATTATAATGTTGTTTACTTACCTGTCTGTACTTATGCTATACAGCTGCCAGGATCTGTTTATGATAATATTACTGTTAACACTCCTGTCTGTATATATATGCTCTTATTATTTTTTTAAATTTTATATCAATTTCTGTAATTAAGATATTTATGTAGAGGTCCACAGTATTGAATGATTACTTAACAATTTTAATGTACAGTTCCCAGGAAAAGGCCTAGTGAGTAACTCCTACTGATCCCCAGCTAGTCTATGTAAGAATGTTTCGTATTTTGACCTATAGAGGCATGATCACTTTCCACTTGCTGCACTTTAGCCTTTTGTCTTTTTAGGAAAGATTATATGGTGATTTTAATATTTCAATTATGTATTTCTGCTTGTATGATTTGTATGTACAAATCGAATAAAAGCTTTTGAACTGAACTGATAACTGGATTGCTTCTGGACTGAACCATCTACTTAAAATAAGTCAAGCTATCGAAAGGGAGACTAAACCGCCTTATAACCTACTGTCTGACAGTGAAGCTCATGACTGCCATGGAAACAAAAGGCTCCAGGTTCAGGATGATAAAGACAGCATCCTCTGCATCCATGCCTTTTAATATATGTATTGCTGGCATGCACCTATTATTTGGGGCCTTAATAAGCCATTATCTGCTACTCAGTCCAGCATTACGTTGAATTGCCTTTTACAACTGTTGGAATGCAGTGCAATCTCTACGAGCGCACAAACTAACCTAAAGCTAATAAGTTAGTAGTTGAGATCTCCCAAGTTCCTTTTTATAATTCTTTTGAGATGCTCCTCAATCTGGGTATGAAAAAGCGTGTTTAGTTTTTTTTAAAAGACACCTTACCCACCAGCCTGGTTGGTGGCTTGCTGCAAACAAGGATACCTAGCGCATCAAGAGTGTGCCTTTGTCGCCTAGTTACAGTGGAGCGGGTTTTTTCGGGGGGGAGTGGGGTTGATTATCTCAAATGAGAAAAAGAGGTGAATTCAAATTTTCTTTTGAATTACCCAACAGTATGCTGTACTTTAATAATGGCAACCATAGACAAGGATTAAAAGCAGTGGTGGATGCGTTGTGAGAAACCAACGGACTCTCTCATTCTTGGTATGGGTCGACATGTTTTTTTTTGCTCCAAGATGGGCAACTGGTAGGGAGCTCCGTCTGGAGGCTCCCAAGGCTTGTGCTAAATAAATATTACCCTTTCATAATTTTTATACTTAAAGGAAAGTTAATGTATTAAATGAGAGGCAGAGTCCGTGGTGTCCGATTCAAAGGGGCTTTATTTCAATAACCCGGGTTAGCGGAGAATCTGTTCCATCACCACTAAGGTTCAGGAAGGGTCTTCTGAACTTTATTCACAGAGTACAATATTTATACATTGAATCTCGTACATAGAGAAGGAGGAGCGCTCCAGGCAGAGCAAGCGAAAGAGAGAGATAAGAAACATGTGGGCGTACATGTGGGTGTTCACTTGAGGAGTCATAGGTGGGTGGATACATGGAGGGGGTCTGCATGGCCAGCTGGAACTTTACCCTACTTGTGTGCGCACTTGGTCATGACGTGTGATTGACGTGTAACTGGGGGGGACTGGGGGAAGCTAACTTTCGTGCTAGAAGGGAAGTCTTCGGTGTCAGGACGACCTGTACATCTAGTAATATCTGATATCTTAAGTCCGGGGATGTTTTATCTGAAGTAAAAGGTCACTCAAGCAAAGGTTGCTCATCTGCAAGAGTCAGTGTGGGCATACATTTCTTGGTTCATTACATGGGGGCTATGGGCTTTCTATGGATGCGAGCTGTGCAAATCACTAAACGGAGACAGGAAGACTGGGCTCTATCTCTGCAAACGGGCTCTGTTTACCTTTCTTCACTAAGCAGGAATGTGATTCTGTAGGGCAGGCAGATAACTGTGTGCAAAATACTGTCTTGGCACCCTCGTGCGGGGCCTCCTTGGCTGGCTGAAAGTATGCGAGAGGCCAGGGATGCGGAGCTGCAGCCCTCAGAGTGTCTGGAAGCATGAAAAACCTTAATTCGGATCCGGGCTCGAGCTGAGCCACAGAATGGGTTCATCTTGACTTTAAAAACGTGCACAATGCAATTACATTGGCAACATAGGCCTCATATCAGAATTATCGTTTCTTTCATGGAGGGCCTGGTAACTGACATGTTAACGTTGGACGCAAATGCATAGGCGTCATCATTTCGGCCATAGAGGGAAAATGCATGGATGTCATGCACATACACTAAATGTTGGGGTAGCGCAGGGGGCATATACTGGCCATATAAAATTTCATTTTCCTCAGGCTAGGGATAGCCATTGGCGCAAATCCTGTCGAAAGCCCAGCCATCGCCCCCCCCCCCCACTCGTGAGAACGGGGGATAAACATAGGGGCCAACACAATTGGAACTAGTGCCCCCAGCAGGATCGAGGACAGAAAAAGAAGCTGCAAAGCCTACCAGGACATGCAACCCACTCCACCAGCTCAGCCTACCTCACGAGCAACCCCTGCCTCGCACTGGGTAGCACCTAGGTGGTTCAGTGGGGTCATCGGCGCCACATCTTGTGCTGCATTGCGCACCTCAGCGCGGTCTGCTTCTGGGTATGCCGACGGGGAGTCCCAGGGTGTGGGGCTCAGGGGGAGAGTGCGTCTCTCGGCCCTCTAGACGCTGCTGCACCGTGTGCTGCTGGGCTGGGTCAGGCGAACATGTGCCCTCGCTTCGACTGCAGCAATCTTGTGCGGGCCACCTCCTGAGTGATCGTGCCTCGACTGCGGTGATCCTGTGAAGCCATCTGATGGGTGGCCTTCCGCCACCACTGCATCGTAAAGGTTCTGCTGAGTGGGCTGCTTCTCTCCGCACTTTACTGCAGCCCGGGAGCCCATGGTGGATATCTGATCAAAGTGAGCATGAAGGGTATGGAAAGCCTGGCGGTAGGAGGGTGTTATTCCAGGCCCTCCCAACTCTAGTGTGGAAGGGTGAGCGTAATTGGCCTGCCACTACAGTGACCCACCTCTTAGCTTTTTATTTCCTCGGAGGCAAGTCACCTGGAAAACATGGCTGCTAACACAGCTGGCCCCTCAAGCCTTTAATACCTGCCTCACCCTAAGGATTGCAGCTCCAGAAGCTCCAGGAGCTGCTGGAGCTGCCCTTCTCCCCCTGCACTGCGGCCCTTAGAAAAAATGTTATGTCAGATTTCTCCCTTTTGTTTTTGAGCTTCTTCATAGTAGGAAGGCTTGGGCTACCTCACAACAGGCTTCTAGCTAAGGCTACTTCATCAGTGTGTTTTCCACCAATCTCCAGCCTCGGCCTACTCTTTGCGTTACCTCTTCAATTGAAATGCTCTTTTGCTCCTTCGGTTGGATCTCCACCAAATACCAGGCTCTGTTTTCTGTTTGGGCTCCCAATGCAGCTGAATGACGTTGGGCAGCGCTCTCAAGAGGTTTTCTACCAATCACCAGCTCCTGTTTATGGCTAATCTTCAGCTGAAAGCACCTATGACAAAAGTGTAGATTTTGATGCCGGAACCCAGCTAGGTCAAAACTTGGTACTGTGGACCTACACTGCTACCGGGCACGCTTACTATACTTTCATGCATATACTGTCACTCACAATGTCAAGATATTCTGTTTACCATATGCCAATACTGGCCTGATGTTTAATCATACTTCCATCTAATCCTGGTTTTGTCTACCTTACAACATTATTGGTTCGGTGCTTGAACCTGTCCACATCTACTGATTGTATTGTGCGACTGTATCATTATCCTATGTGTTTCACAGTGTTTCTGGACATATAATGTTTCTTAGGCATACAGGCTTTACTATACAACCAATATTGTCTTGTGTGCATACACTGTGATTTCACGTTGATGTTGTCTTTTGTCCACGTTGTGATCTTTCCCTACTATACCTCGAATCAGCAGTAGTGTCCCTGCCTGTCCAATGTATGCTGTACAGGTTTACCCTGACGTCGTACCCATGTTATTGATTTATTCAGTATATCCATGCCATAGAACTGCTTAGGCCTCCCCGGCAAACTGGCCTACAAACAAACAAGTGCAGACAGCATCGCCCCCATCAAACCACCCAACACCAAGAGGTCCAACAAACACGCCATCTGAGAATGCAAATCAATAGAGCGACGCGGGCACTCCAGCAGAGACCACACACACCACACCGCACTAAAGTTCACCCTCAGAAGACTTCACCGCTCCATCAAAGAAGCCAAAAAAGATACCCTGGCCACTTGCATCGAAACCAGCAGCAGCCACTCAAAGGAACTATTCAACATCATTAGAGAGCTCTCTGCCCCAGCAGCCGTCAAAAACACAATCCCCACACAGGAGCTCTGCGACCCCCTGTTGAACCACTTCCAAAACTAGATAGCAGACATCTACAGCAATTTCGACGCTCAATCAATGGAGATCATTCCACACGACTCCTGCTGACACCCCGCACAACCACCTCACCGACTGGACCCCCCCTCAACACTGAGACCACCGCGACCATCATGACTTCCTTACACTCGGGCACTCCGATAGACCCCTGCCCACACCACACCTTCAACCTAGGATGGAAGGACATCTGCCCTCCGCTCACTTACATCCTCAAAGCGGCCATCAACACCGCCACCTTCTCAAATACATAGAAACTCACAGAAGTGAGACCCCTCCTAAAGAAACCCACCGCAGACCCCAACGACCTCAAGATTTACCCCCCTCATCTCACTCCTCCCATTCCATGTGAAGGTCCTTGAAAAAGCTATTAACCACTAGCTCACAGACAACCTGGAGAGAAACAACCTACTAGACACCTCCCAATCCAGCTTCTTAACCACCCACAGCACAGAAATGGCTTCATAGCCTCAACAGACGACATCAAAACCTTTTTCGACTGGAGAATCCGCTGCCCTTATCCTCCTCGACCTCTCTGTGGCCTCTGACACCGTGTCCCATCACATCCCAATCAACAAACTTCACCACATCAGCATCAGTGGCAACATACTCAAGCTAATCACCTCATTTTTTCACAGGACGCTCACAAATAATTTGTCTACCATCCTACACCTCCAAAGCCAAGGACGCCATCTGCGGCGTCCCCCAGGACTCCTCACCCAGCCCCACCTTCTTCAACATCTACATGACTCCGCCAGCCAACATCGTCCGCAGCCACAGATTCAAAGTCATCTCATACACAGACGACCCCCAACTCATCCTATATGCCACTGAAGACACCTGTGCCACCAGAGCCAACTTCTGGAACGCTATGACCAACATCGCTGCCTGGATGAAAAATAACTGCCTAAAATTGAACAAAGACAAGATGGAAGTGCTCATCCTTGGAAGAAGTCCTCCCCTGTGATACGACTTATGGTGGGCCCCGCTCTCGGACCTGTACAAACCCCCTCCCCCCACCACCCACACCAGGAATCTGGGATTCATCATAGACAACGGGTTCTCCATGATGCGCCGGGTCAGCACAGTAACCTCCACAAACCTCCACTTCCTCTGAATGCTCTGGAAGATCTTCAGGTGGACCCCGCCCAGCACCAGGAGAACAGCAGCACAGGTCCTCATCACCAGCCGTCTGGACTACGGAAATTAATTCTACATCGGAATTACCACCCGGCTCCTGAAACGACTCCAGACAATCCAAAACGCACGGGCAAACTCATCCTTTATCCTTTATCTCCCAAGACGATCAAGCATCACGGCCCCCCCCCCCCCCTCAGAAACCATCACTGGCTCCCAATCAAGAAGAGATGCCACTTCAAACTACTAACTCACGCTTACAAGGCCCTCCACAACCCATGACCGGCCTACATCATCCACTGCATGACTTTTCACCAGCCAACCAGCCCACCAGCCACCTCAGCTCAGGCCACCTTGTCCTCGCACATGTCCCACACATCCATCGGATACATGGAGGAGGTCGATCCTTTTCCTACCGCGCTGCTAGTCCTGAAACGACCTGCCCCTCCACCTCTGGACCTCCACCACCTGTGCCGACTTAAGGAGAGCACTCAAGACCTGGCTGTTTGATTAAAGAGCTCATACTTAGCGCCTGGATACTGCCCGGATGATAAGCCATGCTCCTGTTGATATGATATGATATGATATGATAGGATATGATATGATACAAACCCTACCTCAGCCACTAGCCATTGACACCTCGACCATTATTGAACACGAGAAACTGAGCACACAGGTGCTACTGGGCAAACTAGGCACCAGTTACTGCACAGGTAACCCCCCAACAAATCCTGAACACTTCCCCACTCCACGCGTCTCTGACCCTGCCCCCCCTTCCCCAGTAAAGACAACAGGCAGGCCACCTAATCCATGGAACGACCCTCTGCTGCAACAGGCAATCATTTTGGCAGATCCCCTCCCCCGAGAAGGGCCCTAAATAGCTGTATGTGCAATAGGACTGTACACCAATGTTACACCGCAACTCCACCATGAAAGGTATGGCCCCAACTCATACCGTATTAGGTTCTCATGAAACCTCTGCAAAACTGCTGCGAAAAATGTCAAGCACAAATTAATTAAATAGACACTAATAACTGACATCTTCTACAGTCCTGCACACGGAGGCCTTAAAACTGACTTCATCTTCTCTTCTATGAAACCCGCTAAATGGAGAGAGATGTCCAACAGCACCTTGCATAATTGGCACTACCAATGTCCCTTACGGAACTAAGCTCGCTGCATCCCCTTCCCAGAGTGTCAACGGAGAATTGTCTATGACCATCTACAAAAACTGGAACATCCTAGTCCATGCCTTTAAACAAAACCTAACCCTCTTTGATCCCCACTTCCCTTAGCTCTGTGCCGCCATGCCATCTGGTTCCACCTCCACCCCCCACATTGGAGAGCCAAGTCCCCTCACCCTCTACTGGAGAACTGATCCATGCACCCTCACCTCCACCCAAGAACCAGTCTACTCTAAATCCTGCTTGCACTAACTCCACCCCCGTCAGCCCCCTCTATTGCCAGACAACAGAACAATACAGTTTGATTATCAGAATCATTCTTCCCCTACACATCCCACGTCCTGGACTCCTCCCAATCCGGCATCTGAAGCAACCACAGCATGGAGACCGCACTCCTCGCTGCCGCCAATGACATCCGCACCCTCCTCGACCGAGACGAGAGCGCAGCTCTCATCTTACTGGACCTCTTGGCCGCTTACAACACAGTCTCCCACTGCACCATAATCATGAGACTCCAAAACACCAGCATACGCGATAAGACACTGGACTGGATCCTCTCCTTCCTCACCGGCCGGACACAGCGAGTCAGACTACCCCGATTCCTTTCAGAACCTACAGAGATCAGCTGCAGAGTGCCGCAGGGTTTCTCCGTGAGCCCCACCCTCTTCAACGTCTACATGGTCCTCCTCACAGACATCATCTGAAGCCACAGACTCAACATTGTCATTTCATTTCATTTCAAAGTGCTTTATTTCGAGTATTACTCATAAAAGCAAACAAACATACATATAATAAAAACAATTGAATTTGCAGCGTCATATTAGACTTTAGCACACAATTAATAAAAAACACAGTACATAGGAAAGAGAATTATCAAAAGCAGGATTAGTATGAAAAAGTGCCAAAATAGTGATCATAGATAAACAATTTTTTAAAAAAGAAGATATATCATAAAATTTCTAGCCGATGATACATTAAAATTAGATATGTTATAAAAGATAAAAGATAGATACAAGTCTAGCAGTCTCTGACCAAATAATCATTTTTCCCAGAGAATAGACTATGGCCTAGCAGTCTCTGGATATATCATAAATTATTACAGAGAATAGACGTGTACTAGCAATTCCTGTAAACAACAGAATGGGTTATCGCCCTCTAATCGCTCTCTGTCTTATAACCCAAGCCCACCCCAGGTACTTTGCAACGGCAATAATAATCCAGTTAGCAGAAGTAGTTCTTAAAATCCGCAATGCTACCATGCTATTTTTTGTACCTAGGTTCCTACACATTGGAGCCAACCAAACTCTCCTAGGAATAGAGTACCTTGAACAAGAGAACAGAAAGTGACCAAGAGTCTCATTACCTACCCCACATGCAGGACATGTTGACTCGCCCCCTGCTTTCCATTTAGATGTTAAGTTGGATAAAGGCAAAGAACCAACCCTCAGTTGGAAAAACAGTTTCCTGTCCATGGGCTTTAATATGTAATCCCAGTACATTTCATAAATTGGGTACAACTTGGTCTCTAAGTAGCTGGTGGTCATAGACCCACTATTTAAACTAAGCATACTTTTATTAACAACATGTTCCCAGTAGATACTTTTTATAGTGGATTTGGAAGGGAATAGGGCCCCAGCTGGGTCAACCCAAAGAGTGTTAAGTCCTATATCGAACAAGGCGGTCTTCAATGATTTAAACCATTTAATTTTATTGTAGCAGTCAGTTTTGACAACGTCTTTAAACCCATTTACATAGTGAGAGAGCTCTGGCGTGGTCCAAAGCCTACGCCAATATAAAATCGGACGTAGTTTAGCCTTATCAGAAATTGCTCTCCTACCTAATTCATATCTTAGAGGCAATTGCGGGCTGCTCTGAGGGACGCCTATCAAATTCCTATAAAATTTATTTTCTGAGGTTTGGAGCTCCTGAAGGTTTTCATACCCCCATAGTTCCGCACCATACAGGGCAGACCCTATTGCTTTTGCCTCATGGATTATCAGAGGTGGTTTGATGGGCTTAGTGAACGATTTCCTTTGCTCTTTAATGATTGTGCCGGCTATTTGCTTGTACCTTAATGTGGCGATATTAAGGTGAGACCGCCACCTGTTATCGTTTGAAATATGTATCCCTAGGTAGGTGAAGGATTTAACGACCTCCAGGGTACGACCACTCAACGAGATATTAGATTTAAAATTTCTGTGGGGATTGAAGGCCATGAGTTTTGTCTTGGACCCATTTACCTCCAGTCCGTGGGCTACACAGAAATCATCAAATATAAACATTGTCTCCTACTCGGATGACACTCAGCTGATCCTCACCAACGAACCCACAACCGCCAGAACAAACTTCCAGAGCAGAACGAAGAGTATTGCCACCTGGATGAAAGACAGCTGCCTCAGGCTCAACTCGGACAAGACTGAAGTGCTCAACCTGGGTCCCACCACTACAGACTGGGATGACTCCTGGTGGCCAGCTGATCTAGGACCTCCACCCACCCCTACGGACCACGCACTCAACCTTGGCATCATACTGAGCTCATTGCTCTCAATGAACCGCCAAATCGACTCAGTTTCCTCACCCTGCTTCTATACACTCTGGCTGCTTTGAAGGACATTCAGTTGGATCCCCATAGTTTCCAGTAAGACCGTCACCCACGCACTCATCACCAGCAGATTTGACTACGGAAACACACTTTACGCCAGCATCCCCCAGAAACAATTCAAGAAACTACACAATGTTCATATCGCAGCCGCCAGACTGGTTCTTGATATCTCCTGCTGCAGCCTCATCACATAACACCTCCGACAACTCCGCTGGCTCCCAGTCAACAAGAGAATCACCTTCAAGCTCCTCACACATGCCTACAAAGCTCTCCACAACATAGGACTAGCATACCTGGACCACCGCCTAGCATTCCTCATTCCCGCCAGACATCTCCCATCTGCCTATTGCTCCCTAGCCTCCGTTCCCAGGATCGACAAGACCAGAACTGGAGGAAGTTCCTTCTTCTTCCTTGCTGCCAAGACCTGGCTCTTTCAATGATCCTCCACACCCAGGAGGACCAGCCCCCCCACATCCCCCACCAGTGCATTGAGGCCCTCACGGGTGAGTAGTCATGCTTTAAAAACCCCTGATTGGATTAATTGATTGACACATGGCACTCCTCCTCTGCCCAGCTAGAGCTACCTATTGAACCAACAACCTCACAGTCCATCAACCTCAGCATGAAGCCGACATCACACATCTCTGACCCCACCCCTGCGGCACTTGCAAACAATCTCAGCCGCATCATCTCTCCTGTATGGACCAAAATCATGAACTCCTCCCTATTGTGCGGATCCATGCCGGCCGCCCTCAAACTCTGCCAAGTCACCCCCTTCTCAAAAAGCCGGATGCCGACCTGAATAATAGCAGACCTATCACTAACCTCACGCTCCTCACCAAAATGATTCAAAAATATGTGCTTGCACAGCTCAACAAAAAAAACGTCCAGTATAAAATAAATAATTGTTGGGGTGGAAGATCAACATTTCCCGTTATTGGATCTTCCAACACTGATTATTATTCCTTGTTAATAATTATGTTTAACAACTTGAAGAACAAAGAACCTGTTTCTCCCAACCATTCATTTGTGCTGTACTTCCTTTTTTATTGCTGGGTTTGCAGATATTGCATCAATTGGTTCACCGAAAATTAAAACGGAGGATGACTCGTACTCTATCCATCACCTAGACTCCGAGAGACGAGAGCGCATACCCAGGGGTGCAGGTGAGTGAACTCGTCTGCATGGATGCTCCAAGTCAAACAGTATCAGAAGGCAATAAAAAGAGATTCAATCTATCCATTCATATTGGTAATAGGGCAAGATTAGTATGCCCTGGAGTGTGTCCCATTCATAAACTTCGAAAGGAAACTGTCCCTCCACCTGTTACAGCGCTGAAGGCCATCACCAGGGACTCAGTACATAATACCAGATGTCTACAAAACGTCCTAGGTCAAGCAATAGTGGGGAGAGATATGAGAAACATTAGCAATGAGGCTAACCCATGAAATAGATAAAATGTGGATATTGTATCAACAAATTGAACGTAACACATGGAACAACTTCAGCTTCGATACAGATTCTCATTTCTATTTCTGTCAATTGCACTAAAAGACTAAAGTAGAGACTTTATGTAGGAAACCCCAATTTGTATTTGTCCTGGTACGAGTCACTTAATTTTCTTGTCATTGGCAAAAATTAAATCAAGGGTAAGTGGCAGTTTTATAGATGCCATTTAGGTTCTGCTGTACTGGATCAAGAACATTTTGTCTTTTATCCATCTCATGTTTTGTCATAGTCTGACCGGAATTACTCTGCCTTTGAAACAGATTGCTTACACATGAATTTGGCGTGTATTGAAAGAAGACCTCTTATTATGGACTCTGAGTCATTTAAGTTCTGAATTGATCACTGACATTTTTCGATGTTTAAGAACTCTTTTATGTAAGAATAGCCTTCAGGCTACAAGGCCATTTTTCTGTGCGCAGTTTGAGTTACACTCAGTTGTATTCCTGGTTGGCGAATATTATATTTCGTCTTCGTCCTTACAATCAACTTACTCCTGCGTTGCTGGAATAGTTCAGTCTTTCTTAGACAAAGTCAAGAAGGCTTAAGTATAGATGGACGCAGAGGAACTAGAGGATCTTCATTGAAAGACCTTTTTAATTTGACAACATTGATTGAATTTCACCCAACAAGTTATTTTTGTTCTAGCGAAGGAATTATAGATGAATGTTATCAAAATGTGTCCTGGCTCAACCATTTCTGGAGGAAGCGTGGGTCGGGTACAGAAACAAGGTTTTCCCGGTTGGAATATTTACCTTCCGACTTAATCTCTGAACTGGAAGTCAAAAATGCTCAGTGGGACAAGACTGCAGGCTGTACCTACAGAGAGCTTCACGGCAATAAATAGCTGCTGGACAAGGTTCTGGTGAAGCCGTTGCCTTTTGGCAGTAAATCTGAGACCTAGAGAAATTTGAATTCTGCACCCAGTGAAGCTCCCTTGCCTGCCGGATACTTTTGGCGCCTTCGCCCTGGGAAGATTTCTACATTCTGACTCAGTCACTTTTTTGGAGCTTGGATTCTTCCAGCGAGACGAGGCTGCAGGCTCTAGCCGAAAAGTGTTCCACAAGGCCAGATACCATCCCGAACAGACTCTACTGAACTGGATTTGCTGCTGCAGAGGTTTTCCAAGTGGGAACAACCTGCATCCTAAGGCCAGCTGGAATGCACTTTCGTCGGAGCAGCTTGACAGGTTGGTCCCAGCACCGCAGATGTCTTTAGATCCAAAAGGTTTCTGGGTTCAAGTTTTCAGGATATGTTAGGTACACTTTAATAAAACCAAGGGTCCCAGGACAGACCTTGGGGTTCAAGACTCACTTCAGCAGAATCATCTAACCGCACGGACCAGGGCAGGTCCAGTTGGAACTGGTCAGCTGGGCAATTGCAGTAAAGGCCTCTTGTAGCTTTTCATGTCCCTGTAGCTTGAACAGGAGGTTGTCTTTGTCCTGGGTTCAAGAGGGACAGCAGGTTCAGTCTTCTAGGCTCTCCTCAGGTCCCAGACTGCAAGTTCAGTCCTCTTCAGGTTCTGATCTTCCATATGTCCAATAGTGTTCTAAAAATAGGCATTTATACCCGGCACCAACCTGTTGGTGGGGGTGGGATTGCTACTCCCCAGCAAGCAATCCCACAGTGCCTCTCTCTGCCTAAATGCAAGGGGACAAAGCCTTTCTTCCCCTATGCAGAGGCTGTGTGCCCTCCCCAGAGGTGTGGGCAAGAAAATGAACAATCCTTTCTCTGTGGTCCCTCTAACCTAGGTCTGGGGGTAGCTCTTATCCCTTTGGAATTGGAGGCTGCCTGACTAAGGGAACACAGAAGTAAGTATGGGCGAGATTTGCGAATTCCCGTTCCGTGAATTCGTGCAAAATCAAATTCGCAATCCGCAAAATACGCGAATTCGTGCAAATTTGCGGATTTTTGTTTTTTTGCATGTTCGCGTGGTTTTTTGCGTGTTCTCAGGGTTTTTTGCGTGTTCGCGGGGCTTTTTGCGTGTTCGCGGGCCGCTTGCATGGCGAAGTTATCCATGCGGTCGTGTATGGGCACAGCACCCTCTGGTTCACCACTGCCACTCTCTGGTTCATCACTGCCACCCTCTAGTTCACCACTGCCACCCTCTGGTTTACCCCTGCCACCCTCTGGTTCACCCCTGCCACCCTCTGGTTCACCATTGCCACCCTCTGGTTCAGCACTGCCACTCTCTGGTTCACCCCTGCCACCCTCTTGTTCAGCACTGTCACCCTCTGGTTCACCACTGCCACCCTCTGGTTCACGACTGCCACCCTCTGGTTCATCACAGCACCTCTGGTTCACCACTGCCACCCTCTGGTTAACCACTGTCACCCTCTGGTTCAGCACTGCCACCCTCTGGTTCACCACTGCTACCCTCTGGTTCACCCCTGCCACCCTCTGGTTCACCACTGCCACCCTCTGGTTCATCACAGCACCTTCTGGTTCACCCCTGCCACCCTCTGGTTCAGCACTATCACCCTCTGGTTCACCACTGCCGCCCTCTGGTTCACGACTGCCACCCTCTGGTTCATCACAGCACCTCTGTTTCACCACTGCCAACCTCTGGTTAACCACTGTCACCCTCTGGTTCAGCACTGCCACCCTCTTGTTCACCACTGCCACTCTCTGGTTCACCACTGCCACCCTCTGGTTCACCCATGCCACCCTCTGGTTCACCACTGCCACCCTCTGGTTCACCCCTGCCACCATCTGGTTCATCACTGCCACCCTCTGGTTCACCCCTGCCACCCTCTGGTTCACCCCTGCCACCCTCTGGTTCAGCACTGCCACCCTCTGGTTCAGCACTGTCACCCTCTGGTTCACCCCTGCCACCCTCTGGTTCATCACTGTCACCCTCTGGTTCATCACTGTCACCCTCTGGTTCATCACTGTCACCCTCTGGTTCATCACTGCCACCTTCTGGGTCACCACTGCCACCCTCTGGTTCACCACTGCCACCCTCTGGTTCACCACTGCCACCCTCTACCGAGACCTTTTGTGACCCAGCGGCAGCACAAAAGATGCGCCATGGTGCTGGGTATTAACAATGTGACGATTCTGAGAGATGCGTCACGTTGTAAAGCCCTGAGCCATTGGGAGGCGTTCTGGCGCAAGGGAGGGCATTCCTGCGCAGGAACGCCTCCTAAAAGTGGCTGAGTGAAATCTACACTACACTCAGTCACTTTAAGGCCAATGCTGTGTCAAAACCCTGCGCCTGCTTGAAGCAGGCGCAAGGCTTGTTGCAGCATTGGGGAGATAGGGCCCCCCAGAGCATTGCTGGAGCTCCCGCAATGTGCTGCTTTTACGGTACAGATACGTGACGCATCTGTGCTGTTTTTGCCACATGGTGCGCCGCATTGTAAATGCGGCGCACCATGGGTGGCGGAGCTGCGGTGCACAATAACTGGCGCATTCCTGTGGATGCATCAGTTATTGTAAATCTGCCCCTATACATTTAGCCAACGAGGGAGCACTTACTGATTAGACAGTAGAAAGTACTCCAGTTGAGTAGAGGTATTGCACAAAAAGGTGGCATCTTCGTGGAAAAACACGCAGGGCAGGATTCATTCTGCCCCCTATTAGACTCATTTTTTGTGCCCTTCTGCCCTCTATTAGACTCGTTTTTCCCTTGTTTTTCTGCCCTTCTCCCCTCTGTTAGACTCGATTTTTTCCCTTTTTTTTCTGCCCTTCTGCCCCCTGTTAGACTCGTTTTTTGTGCCCTTATGCCCTCGGTTAGACTCGTTTTTGTGCCTTTCTGCCCCGTTAGACTCGTTTTTGTGCCCTTCTGCCCGCTGTTAGACTCGTTTTTCCCTTGTTTTTGTGCCCTTCTGTCCTCTGTTAGACTGCTTGTTGTGCCTTTCTGCCCTCTGCATCACCACATCATCACTCAGCGCTACCCCAGCATCACTCAGCACCACCACATTATCACTCAGCACTACCACATTATCACTCAGCACCACCACAGCACCACTCAGCACCGCCACAGCATCACTCAGCACCACCACAGCATCACTCAGCACCGCCACAGCACCACTCAGCACCACCACAGCACCACTCAGCGCCACCACAGCATCACTCAGCACCACCACAGCATCACTCAGCACCACCACAGCACCAATCAGCACCACCACAGCATCACCACAGCACCACTCAGCACCACCACAGCACCACCACAGCGCCACCCCAGCATCAATCTGCACAACCATTCAACAACTGGTTCAAATATGTTCTCTCAATGTTCCAAACTTTATTAGAAATGTCACAAAAAGATGTTAATATTTCACTTCTGCTCTTGTATTTTCGTCACAATAAAATACACTGAACATAATCTTCACAAAAGTTATTTACAAAAGTTTAAGCTATTGCCATTATAAATTAAAATCACTTTTATTTAAGTATTAATTATTTTAAAAAATTAAAAGCGGGGGGGCGTGGCCATGATGGCGTCGGAGTAGGACGCTTCTCCGAGCCTCTCCGGCGCCGATCCAACGTAGCTTCTAATAGCAAGGTCCTGGGCGAGCGGACTGGCTCCAAAAGTGCGGCGGAGGTCACCGGTTCATAGCGGAGTGGTCCGGTACCGTCGGTGGAGCAGAGCGGCACTTGCAGCGGCCGCAGGCGCAGCCTCGTTTTGAGGCCTAGAAGCCCCGGCCTCGCGTGGTTCAGAGGCCGGCTCAGAAGACCGCGGCGCCCGCTGTTGAGGAGGAGGGGCCCGCCTACGATCTCCCCTGCGCTGGACGAGGGAGGAGGAGCGCGCCTTACCGGTGAAGAGGCAGATCTGGGCACGGGTGTACTCCGGGGGAGGTCGGTGGTACTGGCCTAAGGCGTGGAGAGGGACCCAGAGGCGACGGAGCAGAGAAACACCGCGGCGACCACCCGAGGGGGCAGCCGGAGGCGCCTGGGTGTTCGCGGAGGCTGCGCAAGCCGAGGACCGCTGGGGTGAGTCGGGCCGGCTGGTGGGGGCCCCGCACTGGACACAGGAGGAGACGTAAGGAGCCGGTGCCGGCGGAGAGGGCCCGGCGGGTGGACTGGGCTGAGCGCTGATTTGCCTGCATCGTGGACACAGCCTGAGTGATAGCTGCGGTAACTTTGACCGCCCGGCCTAAGCCTGCAGATCAACGTGGTGCTAATTGCGCCGGCCATTGGGAAGCATAGAGCCACGAGGAGGCTGGACGCCTGCACTACCATGTGGGCCGCGTGAGCGGGCCGGAAACGCCTCGGAGTGCAGATTGCGGCCTGGAGGGTGCGGCGAAGGGACATTGAGAACGCGGATCCCGACTTTGGGTCGGAGGTGGAGTAAGCTACCGTCGCTGGACCCTTGCATTGACTGCTCTATGAACGCACCCCGGCAGGGAACGTCGCGGGCCATTTTGTCTGGTCTCCCCTGGTGTGACTGGTTGGCTATCGCCTGCGCCTGGGTTGGAGGAGGCTGCATTGTCTCTCCACGCTCTACCTTCCTGGGCGCGGATATCGGGGGCTGGGCGCTCCTTGACTTTTTGGTACGGAATACTCGCTAAAGAACTGCCACCTGGGGATCCGGCGAGCGGGGAAGCTTTGAGGGTTTCCTGGATAGAGAGGAGGAGATCGTTTGGACTGATCAGTGGGGGACGTTGCCCCATCTGCGGACCCGGTGATCCCACAGCATCCTACCCTTGAGAGTTTGGGGAGTGAAGTTCGCCCGGGCTGAGTGCTTCCCACCACGATGTCTAATACGCTACGCAAGGGGCGTCCAGGGAAGGATGGAGCATCTAAGTCCTCACAGCAACCAGCATCCCCAGGGGCCAGTGGCTCATCGAAACAGTCGGACGATGAGGCACCTGTAACCAAAGCTTTTATGTCTGAGCTTTTTGCCTCCATCAAGGAAGATATTTCTGAGCTCCGCGCACAATTGGCATCGGACCTCCGGGAAGTACGGAGAGATGTGGATGGACTTGGCGAGAGGGTGGCGACCCTAGAGGACCATGATTTGAGTGTGGCTAATGATGTACATCTGCTGCAGCAAGATATCATCCGTCTCAAAGAACAGAACTTGGATTTGCAGACACACGCGGAGAACTTGGAAAACCGGTCCCGAAGGAACAACATCCGCATCCGAGCAGTGCCCTGGGATGGTGAATCGGGCGACCTGCGTGGCTACGTTCAGGAGTTGTTTTTGCAGATTTTGGACGAGGAGGATGTGCGGGAAATTAAGATGGACAGAGTACATAGAGTGGGGTTGCCCAGGCGAGGAGGGGGGCCCCCTCCTGACATCCTCGTCTGTGTACATGATTTCCAAGTGAAAGAACGCATCCTTCGTAAAGCCAGGGCCATCACATCACTGCAATTCAGGGACCACCGTCCTCAGCTTTACCAGGACTTAGCAGCCTCTACACTACAGAAGAGAAGGGAATTCCGTCCTGTGACTTCCTTCCTGCGGGAGCGCAACATCGCCTACTCCTGGGGTCACCCCTTCCGGATCATTTTCCGATGGCAGAATCGGCTGGCACAGATTCGCTCTCTCCAAGTGGCGAAAGACCTCTTGGGCCTGAACGACGTCACGCCCTCTCAGGGAGCGAGCACATCACCATCTCGGAGGCGCCATCGCTCTTCCTCCTGGCACACAGTTGGCGCATCTCCGGAATGGTGGCGGCCGGATCGCAATACTAGTTTGCAGGAAAGGGGTAATGCGGTGGCTTCGGTGGCCTCGGCAACTTTGGCAGATTCCCAACAAAGCTCCGGAGCAGCATGACACCTGACCTAAGGCGGATCGGCGCTGGAGGGGCGACGACCCTTCGGTCTGGGGGTATGGATGTACTTTTGGAGGACACACCCCGGACCGTGGCCGTGGGGGTCACCAAGTTGATCCCCCTACCCCGCCTCCAGTTTGGAGGGTCCTTCACGAACTTTGGACTACTGGAACTGATGAGTATTGTCTTCAACTTTAGTGTTTTGAGTTTCTTCTTCCTGTTGTTTCTTCCTTTACAGGGCGGGTCGGGAGTTGGGGGGTTTGGGGTGAAGGGTGTGGGGGGCTCCGTGGTGGTGACGAGGGGGGTCTGTTGAATGGATGGATGATGTTGTGTGCGAATGCTCTGGGTGGATGGGGTCTGGGAGGAGTTGTTGTCAAGACTGTTGCGGGCTGGTGGAGGGCTGGGGGATACATAGGGAGAGACATGGTTGGCCCACTGACATTACCTCCGACTGGAGGGCTCCCGAGTGCAGGGGAGGGGACTCATGAGATGGCTGCTGAGAGTACTGGGGTTCTATTGTATTATGCCGGTTAGCATAGGGACTTGGAATGTCAAGGGTATGAACTCACCGCAAAAGAGGCAGAAGGTATGGAAGTATGTGGTTGACCACCAGCTGGACATTGTGGGGTTACAGGAAACTCATTTGGCACGGAAGGATGAATTGCGCCTGCGGCATAGGGCATATCCCATTATATATAGATCCTCTGCTGCCACGAAACATAGAGGGGTGGCCCTCATTTTCCGCGCTGCAATCCATTTCCAACCTGTAGAGGTGCACAATGATAAGGATGGCCGATGGTTGATGGTAAAAGGGCTTGTTCAGGGGCGGCTGTGCACCTTTGTGGTAGTATATCTCCCCAACTCTGGTCAAAATAAATATTTACAAAGCTTGTTGCAAAAAATTGGGGATTTTGCGGAGGGGAACCTGTTTTTATTGGGGGATTTTAATTTGGTGTGGGATAAGGAGATGGACAGCTCGGGGGGTCACAGGGCAGGCACGGGAGTGTTCTCTACTTCATCGCAGCAGGTGGTGGGGGAGCTGGGGCTGATTGATGGGTGGCGATTTTTTCATCCTACCTCAAAGGACTATACATTTTTCTCCCATGTACACCATTCCTACTCCCGTTTAGATCACATTTTTCTCGGCCAAGCACTGCCCGGGGATGTCGTGGATGCCACCATCCTTCCAATATCTGTTTCGGATCACAGCTTGCTGGTGCTTAGCCTCCGTTGGTCGCCGTCCGGTGCAGGACAGCGGAAGTGGTACTTCCCGGCATCGGTGATCAGGGACGATACCTCCAATAAAGCGTTGCGGCTTGCCATTAAGGAATTCTTTGAGCTTAATCCCCCGGCGGATACCTCGTTCTCGAACATGTGGGACGCCTTTAAGGCCTCAATCAGGGGCACGTGTCTAGGTCTCAATGCGCAACTCAACAGACTGCGACGGAAGGACCGCGAGGCCCTAGAGGCTGAGGTGGTTGACCTCGAGCGGGCCCACAAGCTCAACCCCTCGAGAGTGACCCTCCGCCCATTGACAGCGGTGAGGGGGAAGTTGAGGGCTCACTACAACAACAGGGCCGAACTCACGCTCTCAAGACTGGGGCGACAATCCTATTCCTGTGGGAACAAGGTGGGCAGACATCTGGCGCGTCAACTACGCGATAGGAGGGAACGAGAATATATAGGAGGCATTAGAGATCAGCGGGTGTACTGCAGCATCGGGATGAAACGAAGGCGGACATTTTTGGCCGCTCCTATGCTGACCTTTACACGGGGGATAGTCTTGGAGCAGACGCCCAAAAGGAGTATTTGCGACGCCTGCCCCTACCCCAGATATCTAAAGAGTGGAATGAGTTTCTAGAGGCGCCAATCTCTAGGGAGGAGGTCCTTGAAGCCATTAAAAACTTGAAGTTAGGGGCGTGGCCAAGATGGCGTTGGAGTAGGACGCTTCTCAGAGCCTCTCCGACGCCGAATTGAAACAGCATCGAATAGCGGGGTCCCGGGAGTGCTGCCCAGCGCCATTTGGACGGCGGAGACTGGCGGAGTGGTCCGGTGGCGCCAGCGGGGCGAATTGGAGCCTGCGGCGCCCTCCAGAGCGGAGCCGAGTTGCAGCCTGTAAAGCAGCGGCCTCGCGTACTCAGGGGGCCGGCCTCGGGCTGAGCGGCGCCTGGCCTTTCAAGGGTCCGACCAGTGCTGGTGTTCCCGGCCCGACCCTGACGGGAGCAGAGGACGAACCCTACCTGCGGAGACGCCATGCACAGGTGCAGACCGGCGAACGGAATCGGCGACACCGGCAGTGAGAGGCTGTGGACCAGCGGGCCGAGTCCCGGCGGAAGCAGACCGGCTGGGAGCGAGATTGGTTGCTTCCGCAACCGAGGCGCGAAAGGGTGAGCCGGAACGACTGTGGGGAGAGCGGCGCCTGTGGAGGGAGTACGGCGGGACGCTGCATCTGCAGGGCTGGCCTGGAGGTGGATCAGGAGCGGCACCTTGGCCTGAATAGACGGCGGCCTATCCGGCGGCGCCAGGGGTGCTCTCTCGGCCTGCCTGCATCTCTGGAGCCGAGTATTGGTTCACCTTAAGTGACGCTGGGATTTGACCGGGGGAGCCCGGAGAACAGTCCGGGCGAGCCGGACGCTTTGCCGCCTGACCATGAGGTGAGCAGACTTAGCGGGCACGCCAGCGGCGCCATTTTGAAGAGTTCTTGGCTGACGGTGGGAGGTCCGGCCCTGCATTTTCTCTGGTATTGACTGCTGGCTAGGGGGCATCCAACGCAGCCTTCACACACCTCCGGCTAGCTGAGCGTTGAGACCGTGGTGGTGGCTCTCTCGTCCCTTCTCTAATTCTTGGCCTGAAGTGGGCGCTGGTCATTTGATACTCTGTGCTGGACCGTGGTCATCTTGAGGGGGTTGCGGCCGGGCCGCTGAAAGGACCAGCGGGGATAAGCTACCGCCTTGTCTGCGAGTTCAACACCCCGGTTAAGGCCTACATTGGTGTCTTTACCCGCCATACACAGCGGTGATAGCTCGCCATGACCTCCTCGCTACGCAGGGGAAAGATGGTGAAGGATGGTGCCCCTAAATCGTCGCAGCAGCTGGCCTCGCCAGGCGCCAGTGGCTCTTCGAGGCAATCGGACGATGATGCACCTGCTACTAAAGCGTTTATGACTGAACTCTTTGCCTCCATTAAAGATGATATCTCCGAACTTCGCTCGCAGCTGGCATCGGATCTCCGGGAGGTGCGGAGAGATGTTGATGGGATTGGTGAGCGGGTGACGACGCTTGAAGACCACGATTTGAGCATGGCGAATGATGTACACCAGCTCCAACAGGACATCATCCGCCTCACGGAGCAGAATCTGGGCCTGCAAACCCACGCGGAGGACTTGGAGAACCGCTCCAGGAGAAATAACATTCGTATCAAAGCGGTGCCGTGGGACGGTGAAGCTGGGGACCTACGTGGGTACGTTCAGGCCCTGTTTGTGCAGATTCTGGAGGATGAAGAGGTGCAAGACATAAAGATGGACAGGGTGCACAGAGTGGGATTGCCCAGAAGGGGTGGGGGCCCGCTCCCGGATATCCTCGTCTGTGTGCATGACTTTCAGCTGAAGGAACGCATTTTGAGAAAGGCTAGAACCATCCCCTCACTGCAATTTAGAGACCACCGCCCGCAGCTCTACCAGGATCTGGCGGCATCGACGCTACGGAAGCGGAGGGACTTCCGACCTGTGACCACCTTCCTCCGGGACCGCAATATCTCCTACTCCTGGGGATATCCCTTCCATATTATATTTCGCTGGCAGAATAGGTTGGTACAGATCAATACCCTGCGAGCAGCAAAAGATCTTCTGGGCATCGAGGAGGAGGCCCCGTCTCAGGAGGCCCATAGCTCGCCTTCGAGGAGGCGGCATCGGTCTTCTTCCTGGCATAGAGTGGGCCCTTCACCAGATCGGCGACGTCCGGACCCCACAGCTAGTGTGCAAGAAAGGGGGGCCGCGGTGGCTTCGGTGGCCTCCGTCACTATGGCGGACTCTCAGACAAGCTCTGGGGCGGCATGACCCCGGTACTGGAGTATGGCGTCGGAGGGCCTCTGGGCCTGAGGTTCTCGGGGTTTGATTGTACTTTTGGAGGAGACATCCCGAAACATGAACCTGGGGGTCGCTAGGTCGATGCCCCTGCCCCGATTCCAGTCCGGCGGGGACCTTTCGAACATTGGCCTGCTGGAACTGATGACTACTCGGTTCAGGTTCAGTTACTTGAGTTCTGTTTTGTTGTTTTTTTGTTTCTGGGGAGGGGTTGGGGCGGGGGGGTCTTGGGACAAAGGGGCGACAGGGGGAGGTTGGGAATCAGGGGGGGGGTGTGGGGGGTGGATGGTGGCGACCGTTGGAGGTGTGTGTGAGACTCTGCCGGTTAAGGAGGAGCTTAAGTTTGGGTTTTGCTCTTGAAACTCTGCCTTCGAATGGTGTTCTTGTGTTGCGCTATGCGGAGATGTGCACACGGGTGGTGCAGGGAGGGAGACATTGGGTGGCTGGGGGCGGGGATGGGAGTGGCAATGAGGGCTCAGACGGGATCCCAGGAAGGGTGGTGAGAAGATCCTGGTCTAGAATGCATTTCACATGGCACAGGGGAGGGTTCTTGATCTGTCATGACTATTAGTGTAGGCTCATGGAATGTGAAGGGGCTAAACTCCCCACAGAAACGGCAGAAATTGTGGAAGTACTTGTCGGACCATCACCTAGATGTGGTTGGTCTTCAGGAGACTCACCTGGCCAGGAAAGATGAGCTTCGGCTCCGACACCGACACTTCCCTCTAATCTATAGGGCGTCTGCCTCTACTAGGCACAGGGGGGTTGCTCTTCTATTCCGAGCGTCCCTCCACTTCCAACCAGTGGGGGTGAATGGAGATGAGGAGGGGCGATGGCTGATGGTGAAGGGATCGCTGTATGGACGCATGTGCACTTTCGTGGTGGTGTATGTGCCCAATGCTACACAGAATGGCTTTCTACAAACACTGTTGGGAAAGGTGGGGGAGTTTGTGGAGGGCCAGCTGTTCCTATTGGGGGACTTCAATATGGTGTGGGACAAAGACCTGGATAGCTCATGCACACGAAGATCAGGGGCTGGGGTCTTTTCCACTGAGACGCAGCGGCAGGTTGGGGACCTGGGACTGATTGATAGTTGGCGTTTTCTTTACCCCCAGTCTAGGGACTATACATTTTTCTCACCTGTTCATCTGTCTTACTCTCGAATTGATCACATTTTTGTGAGCCAGGCACTTCGGCAGGACATCCAAGCTTCCGGCATTTTTCCGCTTTCTGTGTCGGACCATAGCCTGATCGTTCTAGGGTTACAGTGGTCGATGGGGGGTGACGGGTGAAGAAATGGTATTTCCCCGCGGCACCCGTGCGGGATGATGCCTCTTGCAAGGAACTGAGGAAGGCCATTCGGGACTTTATGGAGCTTAATCCGCCTTCGGACACCTCGGTGTATACCACTTGGGATGCCTGTAAGGCTTCGCTGCGGGGTACCTGTTTGAGCCTTAATGCTAAGCTTAATAAACAGAGGAGGAAGGAGCGGGAGGGCCTAGAGGCTGAATTGGCGGTGTTAGAACAGGCACATAAAGCTAACCCATCCCGAGTGACCCTGAGACCTTTAACTGCTGCACGAGGGAAGCTCCGGGCCCACTATAATAACAGGGCCGAATTCACTCTCCTGCGCCCGCGGAGGACCTCCTACTCGCAGGGGAACAAGGTTGGGAAGCACTTAGCGAGAGAACTCCGAGATAAGCGGGGGCATTAAGGATAGGACGGGGAAGGAACATCATCGGGATGCGGACAAGGCTGATGCCTTTGGCCGCTTCTATGCTGATCTGTACAGAGGAGAGGACCTGGACAGGGACGCCCAGTCCGCATTCCTAACTGGTCTCCCTATACCTCAAGTTTCCAGGGAGTGGAATGAGCTTCTCTCTGCCCCTATTTCCAGGGACGAGGTGCTGGACGCTATAAAGGCTCTGAAACCCCACAAGGCCCTCGGCCCTGACGGGTATACGGCCTCGTTTTACAAGTCTTTTGCGGGAGAACTCTGCGATTACTTAGTCTCTCTCTTCAACGCAATGGCTACTGAGGGGAGGACCTCGGGGACGATGGCCGAGGCTATGATCACCATTCTCCCCAAACCAGGGAAGGATCCTACCCAGTGCTCCTTGTATCGCCCAATAGCACTCCTCAACCTCGATGCCAAACTGTACTCCTCGATTCTTGCAAAACGGCTTCAAGATTTGATGCCGGCTATTATCCACCCCGACCAATCCGGGTTCATTAAAGGGCGGCAAACCCATGACAATCTACGACGGGTGATGCATCTGATCGAGAAGGCCAACAGGTTCCGCATACCGGCTGTATTGGTGGGTCTGGATGCGGAGAAAGCGTTCGATCGTGTCGACTGGGGTTTTCTAAAGTTAACGCTGGAGGGCTTTGGGTTCTCTCCCCAATTCGTGAAGATGCTCGGGGCTAATTCTGACCAGCCCACATCTAGGGTGTTGGTTAATGGTCATAGGTCCGCCTGCTTTCCCCACTCTCGCGGCACACGGCAAGGGTGCCCCCTTTCCCCGCTCCTATTTGCTCTTAGTATAGAACCGCTAGCGCTTGCCATTAGGGAGAGGGAACAGATCATCGGCCTTCCCTTCACTGGCGAACAACATAAGATCTCTTTGTTCGCAGATGACGTACTTCTGTCGATCGGGGACCCGGCCCACTCGCTACCCCATGTTCACGCGGTCCTATCGGACTTCGAAGAGGTGGCGGGCTTTAAGGTTAACCTGGATAAGCCGTACATTCTGAATCTGACTCTTCCTCCCACGGAAGTGGAGCGGGTGCTCATGCTCACGCCCCTCTCGTGGTCTTCTTCTTCTTTGCTGTATCTCGGTGTTAGATTAACCACCACCCTGGGCGGACTGTTCGCGGCTAACTTCCCCCCTGCGCTGGCAGCGGTCCGTGGGGAGCTGGAGAAGTGGAAGCCGAAATTCATCTCTTGGATGGGCTGGATCCATGCGATTAAGATGGTACTGCTACCCAAATTCTTATACCTCTTCCAGGCTCTACCCATACCGGTAGAGTTGGATTTTTTCCGTCGCCTGAAAACCCTGATGCTGAAATTTGCGTGGCAGGGAGGCCGAGCGCGGCTCTCGTTTGATGTCCTTCGAAGGCCACGGGGGGAAGGGGGTTTGGGCTCCCGGACATGCAGTTATACTATAAAGCAGCGCAGTTGAGGGTGCTGGTTGAATGGTCACAGCAGCTATCGGAGAAACATTGGCTACATATGGAGCGGAGTGTGGCTGGGAGGTCCATTTGGGATTTGGTCTGGAAACCTAAGGCCGATCGGCCTAAGAATGCTTACATATGCACCCCCACTAGCACGGTCCTGAAAGTCTGGGATACAGTCAGCTGTGATGAACGCTGGACCACCTTCCCATCACCATTTACCCCTATTCATCTGAATCCGTCCTTCCCACCGGCTCTGCGTGATGGGTCATTCGACCTTTGAAGAGAGGGCGGCTGCAGAGCACTAACCCTCTGTTGGGGGTTGTTGGTTTTTTGGTTGCGACACTGCCTGGCAGCTGGAAGCGGACTATGGAGGGCTCCAGAGCAGCTATTCCCCGAGCTGGTTGAGCGGACTACTGGACTTCCGCTTGAGTAGCGAGTTAACAGCCGGGTTGTTCAGGACTCAAATCCGATTGTATCACTGTTACTAATAGACATTGACTTTGCACCGGCTTTACAGGTCCTCTATGTTGTGTTCCCATAATTCATTGTGATGGAGCCCTCTGAATCCCATGTGTGGGAATAATTGCTATCTGGCACCAGTGTCTTTCTATTTGTTTCTTCTTTCTATTTCTAAACTCAAAAAATATACCTTTGAAAAAAAAAAATTGAAGTTACACAAGGCACCGGGGCCGGATGGTTATACCGCTGTTTTTTATAAATCGTACTCTGCCGAGATATGTGACTTCCTAGTGTCTCTTTTTAACGATATGGCAATGTCCGGGTCTTCTGCGGGGTCTCTGGCGGAGGCGGTGATCACGGTCCTGCCGAAGCCGGGTAAGGATCTCGCGCACTGTGCATCCTTCCGCCCCATAGCATTACTTAATATTGACGCTAAATTGTATTCCGCAATCCTGGCGCGCCGATTACAAGATCTGATGCCGGCGATCATACACCCTGATCAATCCGGATTTGTCAAAGGGCGCCAGACCCACGATAACACCCGCAGAGTGGTTCATTTAATTGAAAAGGCGGACAGGTTCCGCATCCCGGCAGTGCTTGTGGGTCTGGACGCGGAAAAGGCCTTTGACCGGGTGGACTGGGGCTTCCTGTTTAATACGCTATCGGCCTTTGGGTTCTCGTAAAACTTTATCACCATGGTGAGGGCGAATTTTTGCAGTCCCAGATCGAGATGGTGAATGGCCAGATGTCGGCATTTTTCCCGCACTCGAGGGGCACCAGGCAGGGCTGCCCCCTCTCTCCCTTGCTGTTCGCGCTCAGCATTGAACCTCTAGCGATGGCGGTGAGAGAACATGAGGGGGTTCGAGGCTTACCGTTCACAGGAGAGCAACACAAGATTACGCTATTCGCGGACGACATCTTGTTTTCTGTGGCGGACCCGGAACATTCATTGCTTTGCGTTAGGGAGCTCTTGCTAGAATATGAAGAAGTGGCGGGCTTCAAGGTGAACTATAGCAAATCATATATTTTGAATTTGACTCTCTCGCAGGCGGAAGTGGACCGCGTACGGACACTGACACCTCTAGCCTGGGCCACTGGTTCAATTGTTTACCTGGGGGTCCACTTGACCCCGACGGTGGGCAAATTGTTCTCGGCTAACTTCCCACCCCTCCTGGCGACGACTCGAGCTGAATTGGAGAGATGGAAACCCAAATTCCTGTCGTGGTTGGGCAGGATACATGCAATTAAGATGGTTCTTCTTCCTAAATATCTGTACTTATTCCAGGCTTTGCCCATTCCGCTAGACAGCAATTACTTTCGGCAACTCAAGACACAGATACTGAGATTTATTTGGCAGGGGGGGCGAGCTCGTCTATCCTTTGCAGTTCTACGCCGGCCTAGATTGGAGGGCGGGGTGGGGCTTCCGGATCTGCAACTTTACTACAAGGCGGCCCAATTGAGGGTTCTGGTGGAATGGTCGCAGCAACTATCAGAAAAACATTGGCTGCACATGGACCGGAGTGTGGCTGGCAGGTCGATATGGGACCTGGCCTGGAAGCCGAAGAGGGACCGTCCCTTGAACGCTTATATCAGTACCCCCACGGGTACCACACTGAAGGTCTGGGATACTTTGGCCGCGGATGAGCGGTGGACAACATTCCCCTCTCCGTTTACACCCTTACATTTCAATCCGGCCTTTCCACCAGCGCTTAGAGAGGGGGCTTTTGATGCCTGCAGGGAGGGTGGCTGTAGGGCATTGACCCACCTGTTTCATGGACCAGACCCCCTTACTTTTGCTAACTGTATGCGGGACTATCAGGTACCGCAATCCGATCGGTACCGGCACGTACAGTTGTTGCACTGGGCCACATCGCCGGGGATACTGGAGGCAGCCACGAGACCGCCCACGCCGTTCGAAGCCTTCTTGCTGCGGACGTCTGCCATGAAGGGCGTTATCTCCTTCCTCTATCAATTGTTGCTTAAATCCGAAATGTCGCCTAGGCCACGCTATATGAAACAGTGGGAGGAGATGGTGGGAAGAGATGTCACCGATAATGAATGGTCGGCGCTTTGGCGGGACATGACCCAATTTAATCACTCGTTCCATCTGAGGGAAGCACATTTAAAGACTCTCACGCAATGGTACCTATGCCCAACCAGGCTCCACCGCATATACCCAGCGACTGGAGGGGATGTGGACTCCTAGGGGACTTCCGCCATATCTGGTGGGACTGCCCAGAGATCCGGCCCTATTGGGAGGAAATCCTCTCACATATCAAGGATATCCTCCAATATCCTATAGAGGATTCTATAGCCTCTGTACTGTTGGGCCTGCGAGATCCTGGCCTTGAACATCAAACGCGAGCTGACAAAAAGATTCTGTGGCTTTGCCTGGGGGCGGCCAAACTCACGTTGGCGGCGGCATGGAAGCGGAAGGAGGCACCAGCAATCTCTCTGTGGCACGCTCGACTGTGGAAGCTCTTGAGCTTGGAAAGAATGGCGGACATCTTCCTCAGTAATTTTAAGAACTTTACGCTTATATGGGGACTCTTGGTTGCATTTCTATCTAAGGGCTTACCATCGGCTGTGTGCCCAGCATCTTTGAGATCTCTACATCTCTTTCAAGTTTAGTGCGGCCCTATGAATGAGTGTGGTATGTGTGTGTCACCACCATGGGGGGTAGGGGGGAGGGGGGAATGGGAGTTATACTTTTTTGTATTTCTTTTGGGCTACTGAGGTGCACGACAATGTCAGTAGGTACATCTGACTTGGCTACGTAGATTTGTGGGCCTGATTGCTTTGGAACTTAATTTGTCTGCACTGTATAGCACCGATGGTTGGTTGCCTTGGCTAGTGATTTACTACTCTTTGACTATATCCAGTGCTGTCGGACTAGACTTGTCTCTGCGCTATGAAAACGCCATCATCTTGATTTGAATTGCTCCCCCTGCGTGGGGAAATGTGCGGCACCTCAGTGTTCTTTCCTTTGTTCCTTTTGTTCTGTGCAAAATAAAAAATTTACAACAAAAAAAAAAATTAAAAGCCATTGTAATTTGTAATATCAATACAGCTAAGTCACGTAAATACAAAACATGTTGCATTACAAATGCTATAGGTGTCACATTTGCGAAAGTTATAAATATTGGCATTGTAAATGACAAAGCTATTAATTTAGCTATTTTCAAAACCAACACATAAATACAAAAAATTGTGATTTACAAGACCAATAGCTCAAACTTTCCTAATGCGAGACCTATTGCATTGCAAATGCTTGTTTTTATATGTCAGTGCTTCCTGTTGAGGTTTAATTTTCCTGACAGGCGCCTCATTGCCTACTTGTAACTATTCTCTGACCCTGCTTCAAGGGTCAGAGCAGGGTCAGAGAATAGTTGCAAGTAGGCAATGATAAGCCAGGAAGCACTTACAGGCTTACAGCAGCAGGTGCCCAAGTTGAAGTTAATTTCTTTGTAACCCTTTTGTAAAAGGTTACAAAAAAGTAGCTTCAACTTTTGCACCTGCTGCTGTATCCCTGTAAGTGCTTGGCTGAAAATTCGTCCCCGCTAATTTGCAGATTTTACCGCGAATTTCGCAAGATTTGCAGAAAATCCGCAAATTCCGCGAGCGGAACGAATTTTCTGCCCATGCTTACACAGAAGTGCCATGCCAAGGTGTCAGCTGACTTTTGTCTGTGGTAGGGTAAGACTCTTGGAAGTGAACTTAGTTCCTGGACAAACCTCAGCTAGTCATTCTGCCAAAGGAACAGAAACACCAACCCACACCCAAGGCCTTTGTCCTGCTCAGGGAGAAAATTTCACACTTCATCACGGAGGCTATTCAACTGCCAGGTGAAAGCTGGAACTCATGCACATAGGCCTTCAGAGGCTTAAGGTGGTTAAAGGATAGCTTTCTAAAAGTAGCCTTTCCGTATAATTGTTAAAAATTGATTCTACCATTAAATCAGATTTGAAATAACTACTAAAGGGCCTTTAAATTAGATTTCTAGCTGTGTCCTAACTGAAGTTAGCATTATTAAATGCAATAATGTAATTCAGTGTCTTCCTGTGGGGCGTGGCCACGGAGGCCAAAATGCAGACATGGATTAGATGAGCTCTGCGGCGCGATTCCATACTCTGCATTTTTATCCTCAACCCGACATCCATCGACTCCACTGATTGACCGCAGAAGCTGTCATCAGAGCTGGGGAAGCAGCTGCAGCATGAGCGGCCTCCGTGGGGCCCACGGATAGGTAGCTCTCAACAGCAGCCCGCTCTGAAGCCACGTGACCCATTGGTATCTGGGGAAACGCACGGCCTGGTTAGACTGTTGCCGGGCAAGGCTCTCTTCATCCCACCTCACAACTCCCTGCTCTGCACTCTCCCCTTGTTCGTCCAGAGAAGAAAACTTGCTGTATATTGGTCAGGGTCCCAAGGCCTCTGGAGCAGCGACTGCCACGGCCTGAGCCATTCGCCCCCTGTGGTAATTATCAACAAGTGGGGAACACTCCACATGGGCAGCATACATCTCTCTGTACCAGCAGGACCTTTCATCACGGCTCTGGGTGTGGGGTTGATGCAATTGTTTGATTCACCTGGTCTGCGCTTGGGTTGACAGTGGTCTGGAGGCCTGTATTACGGGACAGCACAGACTGTAGGTCCTGCATGACTCATTCTGGCCAAACGGCCCACATTACATAGACTCCAAATGGAATCTCTGCTTACCTGATTTTTCTTCACTGGGGCTCCCTTCTGGTGCACACCATCTGCAGGGGTGTACTAGTGTCTTTTACTGACCACTGTGGACTACACAGATGGACCGCTCCGAGGTGCCTGACCGGTGCCTGACAGGGACCTGACTGCCCTCAATAAAATATTGCGGGAGCCTTAACCTGATGGCGTTGGCTGGAGGCCGCCGCTGTTTCTACCTTCCCTATAGGGCACAATACCAGACTGTTTCCAGGACCTGTTGTGGCCTGTTTCTCCCCTGACACCATCTGCCGCTCTGGGCTTCTCTTGCTGTGGGGTGTCGCTGCCTGAGCTGGCACCTGCAAGCCAGCCTAAATCCGGAATATGCCACTGAACCCTTAAGCAAAGTTGAAACCACAGATGCAATGATGTAACGCCTCCGATCCGGTGCCCAGCTCATACACTCATGACCACTGATGCCGCTGTTGGGTGTTCAGCAGCCTGCAGAATCCAATCTTGCCTCAGTTCTAGGTAAACTTGATGTGGTGCTTGCAGGAATAGATCCCTGGAAAATAAAATAGATGCTCTAGCTATAGATCTCACAGAACTGAGAGATTATCATCGGAAACTCTACACAGCGCTCACTTGAAGGAACAATCACTGGTAACTATCCAACCTCAAACACAGCACATGCAGTCCCACCTGCGTACACTATGCTAGGAGGTACGCACCCAATCGCAACATCTCATTCTGAGAAAGTATTTATGATACCTACTTGTGGTTCTAAAATAAACAACTATATATTTTTATGTACAAAACAATTGGCCTAGAGTTCAGTTCTCGAGTGTGTGAGACCATTTGCTGACTGAGTGTGTACATCAAATGCTTTACAATGTCCTCTGGTACTGCCTCACTGCTCGACCAAGTTACCACTTTAGAAGTTATATCTAACTTTAGCCTCTGCCATACCTCTGGGGACTATGCACTCTGTGCACAGTGCCCCTTACTTTGGTCCAGTATATACAGAGCCACTTTCTTACAATGGGCGCCTTGCAGGTCATTTCTGGCAGGGACTCCTTTTAGAGACAACCGTCTAAAGGCAGCTCTAAGCCGCTTGCCCAGAATCTGCCCAATCCTACTAAAGGCAGCAACAGGGCTATCACCAGCAGGGTTGTAGGGGTTTCACAAGAGGCTCCTTTAGGGAGGATAAGCTCTAAGGGCAGAGGCACCCCAGTAAGGATGCTTACCCTATATCCCCCACCACACAAGACCTGTCGGTGGAAGTTTGCAGCGTTTTCGTCCCTGCAAGGAGATCTCCCCTGACCAGTGACTCTTGCCCGTACTGGAGCACGGTTACTGCCTAGAGCTCGTTGCCACCCCACCAAACATTCCTCCTTGCACCTACACCCTGAGACCGACACACCTTACACTGCTACACTAGGAGGTTCAGGCGCTCCTGTCCAAAGGAGCCATTGAGCTAGTGCCCATGACCACCAGGGCAAAGGCGCCTACTCCATATACTTCCCCATTCCCAAAAAGGACAGATCTCTCAGGCCAATCCTCGCCCTGCACCCTCTCCATAGATACATCCTGCCAGAATACTTTCACGTGTGCAAGGTGAGTTCATGGCCATTCTTGACCTGAAGGACACCTACTTCCACATCTAGATTCATCCATCTCATCTTTGCCACCTCCACTTCACAGTAAGTGGCCAGCACTTCCAGTACTACCCTTCGGAGTCACTACTGCCTGAGAGTCTTTACCAAACATTTAGCGTTAGTATGTGCTCACCTCCGAAGGAAGAGAAATCACATATTCCCCTACCTAGATGACTGGCTGATCAAGAACGCAAGTAGACAAAAATGCCTGACACACTCAGATCCCTCCTACGCAGTCTAGGTTTCATGGTACATGCCAGCACCCTTCACTCTCTGCCGCGATGGAACAGCAAAAACCTTTTGCAAGGCGGTCGATATGCAGTCCCAATTCCGCAGGTGAGCATCAAAATGAACACATCGCTAGCTGGCTTGGGGGCCCATCGCAACAATATGAGAGTCCAATGTCTTTGTTCAATGTGTTTGGCCATCTCATTGCAGGCGTCTACACATCAACCACTTGGAACTGTTAGCCATTTATCTAGCACTCCAGCTTTTCTCCAACAGATCCAAGGCAAGGTAGTTGTGGTGCATACAGAATACACAACCGTGTTCTACCTTCATAAACAAGGCGACACATTCGCACCTCACCTGTCATCCCTAGCACAACAGATGCCTTTCGGAGTGGAGAACAATTTTGCAGACCAGCTCAGGAGGACACGGCAACAAGCCCACAAGAGGAAACTGCACCTGAAAGTCCTGCTTCATTACTTCCACAGGCTGAACTCCACAGACAAAAGACCTTTTCACCTCCGCAGAATACGCGAAATGCTAAAACTTCACCAACAGGTTACTAAACACCCAGTCCATAGGCAGTGCTCTGTGGCTGAACTGGTAACGGATCTTTGCCTACACTTTTCCTCATCTCCTCCTATTCCGTTTGTGGTGAGGAAGAAAACCATGATTATGAACCCTGCTAGAGCTATCCATTGTTCCACCTGAGGAGCTCCTCAACAGGCCGAACCTACTTCCTCAAGACCAAGGCAAAGTCCGACATCCAGACCCCAGACGCCTCAATCTAGTGATTTGGCTCCTGAGGTCCTAGAGTTCGGTTACCTTGGTCTGCTCCTGGAGGGCAAGAAAATTATAAGAGAGGCTCGTAGGCCCACCACACACTTGCTACACTGCAAAGTGGAAGTGTTTTGTGCACTACTGTATACCAAACAACATCAATCTGGCAACCCCTCCAGTGACATTATTTGCAACTCCCTACATCTTCAAAGAACAGATTTGGCTTGAACATCCATCAGGCTACATCTAGCTGCCATTGCTGATCTATGCAGAACAGAAAGTATTCTTTCCTCTTCAAAATCCCTGCAATGAAAGCATTCATGGAGGGCCTTAAGTATGTAATTTCATTGCGGGTGCTCTCTTGTCCTGGTTTGGAACCTTAAAATTGTCCTTACTTAACTCCCAGGACTCCCTTTCGAGATACTGCATCCTTGCCCCCTTCAGTTCCTGTCCTGGAATATTGCCTTCCTCATATCAATCACGTCACTTAGGTGTGTCAGTGAGTTGCAGGCCCTCGTTCTTTAATAATATTTTTTCCAACTCCATAAAGACAAAGTGGTTCTTAGAAGCAATCGTAAGGTTTTGTCCAAAGTGGTCTTCCCTTCCCACCTTAATTTGTCTATATTATTCCCAGTGTTTTCCCTCAACCTGACTCTGTCGCTGAAAGGGCACTCCACACACTTGACGTTAAGCGTGCTCTTTTGTATTACACAGTCAGGACCAAGTCGCTGTTTGTATGTTTTTGCCAGCCTGATAATTCCATCCCATGTCAAAGGCAGTAATTGCCAGGTGGGTTGTCAAATTCATCCAGACCTGCTATGCTGACACTAAAAGCGCCCTACCTTCCCGCCCCAGGCCACACTCCACTCGCAAACAGGGAGCTACCATGGCGCTCTTGGGCATTATACCCTATGCGGATATTGTGGAGCTGCTCTGTGGTCCACTCCGCACACATTTGCAAAACACTGTGGACGTTCAGGCAAAGTAGCAGGCTTGCGTTGGTCAAGCTGTCCTCAAGACATTGTTTCAGACCTTTGCACCAAGCACTGTCTAGCCACCGCTTAAGGGTGTACTGCTATACAGTCTTTGCGCAGCATGTGTTTCTACAGCCACCCATGCAATGAATAGAATATGTGTTTAGCGAGTAAGCATCTGTTCGATGCTTGTAGTGCTTTAGATTCACATGTGCCCACCCACCTTCCCGGAAGACAGTGGGTGCTGCAGATATCTTTTAATTTCAATTTCTTTCTTTTCTACTTGCATGGTCACTTAACTTCTATACTCACTACTCCATACATACTCTCACCTGCTGGGCGAAAAGTAAATTAACAATGGAGTTAGTGACATGTCGGTGAGTGGCGCATTTAGCGCCAGAGGAGTTACTGAAACCTCAGGACTCAAAATCTTTCATTGAAGAAAAACAACTTGCAACATCTGACCCAAACACTAAATGGCAGGAGTATGTCCAGCATGGGAATCTACAGCACTACATGCCAAGGACAGGTGCATTTTTCTTTCTGTATGTTACCCATATTTAAAAATACAGATAGGAAACTTGGTGGTTTTCTGTCAATATTTATGTGTAAAAATGAGTACAAACTGAAAATTGGGAGCCCTAGTTATAATTATAATCCGCAGTGATTGGGTTTATGCCTCTCTGGGAAATTCACATATACCGGTATTCTTTTTTATGATCAGCAGTTATTGGCATAATGACTGCAATATTCACAGACGCAAACACACACACACTTTGATCTGTTTTATAATCAGCAGTTAGTGGGTTTAAGACTGCAATATTCACACACACACACACACGCATACACACACACGCACACACACTTAGCTCTGTTTTATATTCAGCAGTTAAGGGTGTTTATGACTGCGATATTCACACATACATTGATTTGTTTTATAGTCTGCAGTATAGGGGTTTAGGACTGTGATAGTGACACACAAACACACACACTTTAATCTGCTTGTGTTTATGTGTCTGTGGGATGTTCGCCTACTCGTAGAACAATTGTATAACCAGCGCATAGAAGGGTTTTTGTCGCATGATGAGCAGTCGTGGTGTTTATGCCTAACTGGAATACTTGCCTACGCTTAGAACTGTTTTCTCATTTCAGAGCTTGTAGTCGGCAGTGGAGGTGCACCGGCTGGTGTTAATGCTGATGAAGAGATGCAGGCCAATGCTGTCCAGGCCTATCGAAGAAGAGAAAGCCTGTGCAGTCCTTCAGGTGCCGATATTGTGCTATTTAGAATTGATTCAATAATCTGTGCAGAACATAATTGGGAAGTGCTTTAAATCTTGTATAGTGAACCAAGGTGTTCAATTGGACTACCCTTTTTAGCTCATACTTTTTTAAGGTGACTTGTTCTGATTCTCACACGTCAGCCTTTAGGAACGACCCTCTTGTTAGTACCAGTGCTACAATATATGAGAGGTTTAGTTAAGTGACAGAGGAGCAGGGGCCCGTTTATAATTCCAACAGATAGCAGGTGGGTTTACAATTGGAGACATGTTCCAGTCTCCTGGATGTGGCATCAGTGGTTTGTGCAGAAGTGATGTGTGTGCACCCTGATAGTTCAGAGCGCTGCAATGTGAAAGCAATTGGTGGATAATGTTTCTGTTTAAAAGCAGGCGTTACAACTCTTTATAATCTGCCTAGGTGCTTAGGGGCTGTACTAGATCGAGGTGTCCAATGTTGGTCTGCCTAGGCCAGACCTAACCCAAATTTGAAAATCCTAATGAGGATATTAGGGAAATCTGGCATGGATTTAGCCCTCGCGGATCAGTGCTGCTCACCCCTCCTTCAGCTATAGGTGAAGGTCGCTGCTACAAAGAAGCAGTTGACGCGTTCTAGTTTGAAGAGATGAGATTTCCTGCTTTGTCCATCCTCACATGGATACTCTCCAGGAGGGTTGTTCATGATGACAGTGACGCCTTTGAGGTATGGTTTTATTTGTTTACATATGGTTTTATTTGTTTACCCATAATAAGTGAATTTTGACGTGTTGTGTGCATTCTTAAACATAACTGGGAATTCCAGTGTTTTCTGCGTTTGAGCCTCAAAGGCAACTTACCTTTTAACTGTGGTTTTTTTCCCAGTGATCATAAATACATGCACAAAGCTCCTTGGACAACAACAGCGCTCACTCCAAGCTGCTCAGTTAATTTATTAGTGCCCATTCACTATCCAATTTGGTGATGCGGTTGGCACTATGGCCTTGGTCATGCGTGACATTGGCAAACAATACGTCACCATATATATTTACACCAATGTAAAACATTTGAAACATACTATGTGTCCATCACACAAGCAACCAGGGCACCATCTTGGATAATGGATAATGGATAATGGATAATTGATTCAATGCCAGTCGATACTGCTGGCTCAATAAATATATGTGTTTGTGTGTGTGTATGTATACATACATAGAAACACAGTGAATACAGTGTATATTGCTGATTCGTGTGGTTGACAAGAAAGAACTATGTGTTTTTAAAATACCCCTCACACACTATGAATCCCATAGTGTCGTGCTTCATCATAGGGGTCTTCCCGTCCCTCTACGGGGCAGGGCGTGCTACAACCTACGAATTACGCGGGAGCACTTGTTGTTAATGAGTCAGGCTATGTGTGATGTGTAGAAAGAGTGAGTGGTAGGGGGTGAGAAAAATTATGTGAAAGAAATTAAAGTATTTAAAAATTCCCTGGCTAGTAGAAAAAAACAATTTGATTCACTTCTCTAGCTGGGAATATCAAAATGGGGTTGTGGTAGGGATATCCAGCGCAGTGGCGGCCATGAAACCGCCGTGGCGGCGGTCGGAGACAACACAATTCTTGTGTGGAAGGAAGAGAAGGTGATGTGGAAATAAGGAACGGTTGGCTGTGGAATGATGAGGGCAAAATGTAGGTCTTGAGTGCGATGACAACAGTGTAAATCGTGAGCGTTGTTGGAGAGAGGGGAGTGATGAGAATGTTGTGGAGATGGGTGAACCAGGGGACACTCCTGCATGCAACGGTATGGAGAACCCTGATATGGTTCCTGCACAATCTTCCCACACTAATAAGTGGGTAAGAGACAGTATGCAACCAGAACAAGGTAAGGATTTAGTTATGATTTAACGGAGAGGACTGCCATGCAGTTGCTGGCATTATATTGCATTCTGCTCCTTGCTCAAGGAACACATTATATTTATAATTGTTATGTGTATTTTGCATTTATTGTTTTAGGGTTATAACTTATTGGTTTATTTATTTATTTTGGTACATTTTGCCAGGTTTTAAAGGAGGAAGATGTGCTGTGTTTGTAAGTGGCACGTGCCCTTTGTTGGTATTTGGAAGGGTAGTGGATCTGAATTGCGGAGAGGTTAAGGGGATCTTTTGTATGAGGCACTGACAACACTCGACAATGCTTTGCCTCTTTAATAATCTACTATTTAACTCACCTTGGACGCATGAATCTTTACATTTTCCTTGGTGGTGGCCGAGACTGGGCCCAAATAACACAGCTACCTTTATCACCAAAAATGTTGATGTCTCCACTTTGTTTTTTGGGGACTTTTGTGTTTCATTCGTGTTCGCAAGCCATGCCTCACAAGTGAAGTGAGGTACCTTGTTTATCAGGAGAAGTGTGGCACACAGAATAGTGCAACAATTGTTATTATGTGTTAGAAATGGCGATTCCCGGTTGGCTAAGGCTGGCGCAAAAGCCAGGCAGAAACCACCACTCTAGTAAGGGCAAGGAGTTACACGCCAAGATAACCCCTGCTCACCCTCTAGATAATGTGACACGAGCAGTAAGGCTTATCCCGGAGGCAATGTAGGTTAAGTATTTGCACACCCACCGACCAGCAACAACATCCAAGGCCCACCACAAAGGAAACTCCACACAAGGTTATATATAAAAATAGCCTTTATATTATACCAAACACATTAGATAAGAAACGCACACTTTACAATGTGCCAACATGCACATGCAGAACTTACAGGGGATTATGTACATGGGACAGGGCCACACGGACCACTGTCAGGAATAAGCACTTTCAGAACTAGCACTTGGTAGAAATAGCACTTTGTAGGAATAACACTTAGCACATATAATAACTGTAGCACCAAATAACAATTGTAGCACACAACCAGTAACCACTGGTAAAAGGTAAGTACCACCTACCAATCCTAAACACCTTAGACAAATATCACGCAGGGAACCATGGACTCACTAGCATAACTATACTAGGAAACCCAACCTCCTAAGCATAAACATACATTCAGAGGTGTGGGCAAGAAGCTTTACACATGATGCATAAAAACACATTCAGAGGTGTGGGCAAGAAGCTTTACACATGATGCATAAAAACACATTCAGAGGTATAGGCAAGCAGCTTGGCACATGATGCATGAAGACACATTCAGAGGTATAGCCAAGCAGCTTGGCACATGATGCATGAACACACATTCAGAGGTATAAGCCAGAAGCTTCACACATGATGCATAAAAACATATTCAGAGGTATAGGCCAGAAGCTTCACACATGATGCATAAAAACACATTTAGAGGTATAGGCAAGTAGCTTGGCACATGATGCATGAAAACACATTCAGAGGTATAGGCCAGATGTTTTACACATGATGCATGAAGACACATTCAGAGGTATAGGCCAGAAGCTTCACACATGATGCATAAAAACACATTCAGAGGTATAGGCCAGAAGCTTCACACATGATGCATAAAAACACATTCAGAGGTATAGGCAAGTATATTGGCACATGATGCATGAAAACACATTCAGAGGTATAGGCCAGAAGTTTTACACATGATGCATGAAGACACATTCAGAGGTATAGGCGAGAAGCTTCACACATGATGCATAAAAACACATTCAGAGGTATAGGCCAGAGGTTTTACACATGATGCATGAAGACACATTCAGAGATATAGGCCAGAAGCTTCACACATGATGCATAAACACACATTCAGAGGTATAGGCAAGAAGCTTTAAACATTATGCATGAAGACACATTCAGAGGTATAGGCCAGAACACAGGGTGCGCAAAACATACTACACACAGTACATTTCCTAACACCCAAAGCATTACCGCATAATTCACATGTAGCACATAAATCACATCAGGGTCCAGGTTGCGCCACTCCGCCAAACCCTAAACGTAGCAGCTGCCCACTACTTGCTGGGCAGCTGAGGATAAGAACAGGGCCTAAACGCTGCAGCTGGCACTAAGTGCTGCGCAGCTGGGGAAGGCCAAGGTAGGGATGAAGGAGTCACTCCTGAGTCCAAGGAACAAGTCCCCTAGAAAGAAAAGAACCTAAACAGTGCAGCTGCCCACTACTTGCTGGGCAGATGTAGGATCAAAACTGCGGCATGGGCCCTCACTAGCCCTTAGAAACAAAACTGCGCCAAACATGGGGAGCCCTCTAGGCTCTGACACCAAACATGCTCATCGTTGGAGCCCTCTGGCTCTGAAAATAAAGAATGTTCCTTGGAGCACTCTGGCCCCTGAAATAACTATGTGCCCAACGTTGGAGCCATCTGGGCTCCGAGAAATAATAGGAAGCGTTGGAGTTATCTAGGCTCTAAGAGTCATGGGGCCAAAAGCGTGGAAGCCCCCACGGGGCTCTGTGGGACAAATGAGGCCCCCCAAGCACTGTGGGGCCCATAGACAAAAGAACTCGCCCCCAACGTTGGAGCGGCACGCTGCAAGACGGGGTCGCTCTGACTGCAAGCATACTATTGTGCCTGGATCCGACACCAACCATCGTCTGCACAGAGCCCCCTCCCCTCTTACCGGGACTCCGTAGCGGCAGAAGGGAGGCTCTGGGGCAGTCTGGATTAGCACGACGCGGGGCTCTCTCCTCCATCACGGGAGCCCCGCACTGCTATGGCGGCCTCGGGCGCCACTTCCCCGCTCCACGCGGGCCCCCTCCTGGGACCCGGGGCTTGGACGTCGACGGTTGGCGCTTGCGGGGCTCTCCCTCCCTACGGGAGCTCCGTCTTACTTCTGCGCCAGTCTTCACCCTGTCCCCAATCTTGGGACCGGGACTTAGGGTGGAGCCGCAAGGCTCCGGGACACTGCATTCTCCGGGGCTCCCTCCTGGTCATCGGAGCCCCGCCACACTCGCGCCACTTCCTGCTTCTTCTCGGCAAGCAGGGGCCGTGGGGCTGGTGACCAATTACAGTGCGGCGGCGGGCGGGACTTTCTGGAAGCAAGTGGAAGTTCCGCCCCGCTCCAGGCGCCCGGACGCCTGACTTCCGGTTTTGGCGGCATTTTCCTTCCCGGTGCCGCGGCGGTGAAACTTGGGGCACAAATGGGGGGTAGGCTTCCTCGGTGAACAAAATAAACGTAGGAGCGGGGTGGGCACCCGCTAAGGTGCACATAAACTGGGTGGGCACCCGTAAATAAGAATAAAATAAAAGTGAAGACGCAGGGTGGGCACCTGCACACTCGGGGGCCCTTAAATAAGCGGGCAAAATGGCTATAAAGCGTCCCTGGCTCTAAAGGGACTGGCACCCAGCCCCAAAGGACAAAACAGAGCAAAGCTAGTTTAGGGCATCAGGGAGGGCAATGTAGGGCCCAGGGGCCAGCATACAGGGCACTCCAGCAAGGAGACAGCCTCCATGGCGGTCCCTCCTGGGCCCCACTAGCAGCAAGCCCCCTCCTATTAGAATCCAAGCAGGAACTCCAGGTATCCAGGGGCTGGGCAGGGCCCAGGGAGGCAAGCCTTCCCCCGGGCCCCAGCAGCAGCACGCCCCTGGTAGATTCAAGTCAGGAAACAAGAACATTTAACATGAGGTCACAGCCTCTTTTTATACACAAAATCCCTTTGTCTCTAGGGTGCAGGGTGGGGGAAAAACCAGACACAGCTGGTTCTGGAGCACTCTGTTGCTCAGCCCCTCTCCCCATTCACAGGACAGGCTAGGGTCATCAGGCACACCACAGGGGGCGGAGCCAGCATTGTGTGGGGAAAGCCCAGCCCTATTCAGGTCCCAGGTACACTCCTCCCTCACATCAATCATGCAGATCTCTCCATTCACCACCGGGGCAGACCCAGCCTGACTCCTGGAGCCTGGCACACCAGCCAGCTCCAGCCAATCACAAGCCAGACAGCCAATTCACATAAATTACACAGACATGCCAACTTCTAGAAGTGGCACTTCCACACTAGACACAATAACGCTGCACACATAATAGCGCAGCATTCACTCTCACGAGTTCGCACATACCAAACTCGCCCCTACACTCCCCACGCATCAGGAACTACCAGGGACACATACATTCCCCATGCATTCCTATGGTAGGGCAGGCCAACCTTACCACACGCACGCACTTTACCCTGGGACACAGTGGTAAAATACGCAGAAACCAAAAATCACTAACACCAAGTCACATATCAAAAGCAAAAAGTTTAGGGGTGAACCTGCTAGAAGGGCCAAGTCCAACATTATGAATTCAATGTCTCTCCATTATTGGCTTCCAAATGTGGGTGAGTGTGCAAGAAAGATCACGTTTTGCAAAATACCCTCTGAATCACATGATGGTGTGGGCAACCTAAGCTCAGGCTTCTCCGAGTAACCACCATCCCTAGAATTAGTATCTGGGACACATTTAAAAAATGCATAGATGCCACTCATTTTTCATCAATTAATTTCCCAGTATGAATTGAAGCCTGGTGGGTACACAGTGAAATATCATTATAAGCTGCAGCTCAAATGTTGTGGACAACCAACAAACACTAAAAAACCTACAATGAGAAGGGTCTAACGGACGAAACCATGTATTGCTTTTGTAAATTTGCAATTGAGGTCTACAATTACAGATGAAAACGTGAGCTATTTCTATTTTTTCCATTATTTTTTAATTTAATAAAAAAAATACCTGTTGCTGAATTTGTAATGTCTAGTCTTCAGAAATGTATAGCTTTCCGGGTTCACCCATGGCCTTCACATCTTTCTCCACCATAAATTGCAAGTAGGTGGAAAGCACATAAAAAGGGAAAATGGACCATCCCCTGGAGAAGTTAACATACTGTGGTATTATTTTTTATACCGTTGGTTGTACCTGAATGCTGGGAAGTTAGTCATCTTGCACTTCAAACCTTTTGTTGATGTCCCTTATTGCAGGGGGGAATGTTTGGAAGGCTTAAGTGTGAAGTTCCAGAAACATAAATGAAAGGACTTACCACAGGGGAGAATATTCTTAGCAGCAAAACGGCTAAAGGCGGAACCAACCCATATGTTTGTTTTCACATACGAAGTATTTATTGGGTATATATCATTGACTTATCTAGTGAACACATATCTGTGTAATATAATCAATTTAAAATAAGAATAATGATCAATTATTTTGTGCAGATGAGTTGATGGATTTAGAGCCTCAAATTATTCCATGTGATCTTACACACACAAGTGTGAAGCCCGGCTGTTGTCTTACTTTGACAGGTCACATGACTGCGGATTCTGATGTGTTATTCATGGGAAACGATGTTATGGAGGATACGCAAATTACATCTGTGAAGGAGCAAGGCGGCAGTCCCGGCACAGGTGAGAGATGCGTGTCACCTGCAGAGTGGATGTGTGCTAAGGTGAAGGTCCTACCAGATCCTTCTTGGCCCACTGAAGAGAAAGGTCTATCTCACAGGCCCTGCAGAGCTGAGAGAAGGAGCACGAGGCCTGTGTCCCTCGCTCAGACTGGACCTGAAGGAACACTTATATATAAACCTGCACTCAGCAGACTCTAGTGTATGAGGGAGACGGGTCATCGGTCACTAAAACAAAGACGTGCACGCGATGGAGTCTTTTAGATGCTGTTCAACTAGGGGTCATTTTAATTCCAAGATAGCTGCTAATGACTTAAAAGGAAGCCGTAATCTATAACGAGATATGGAGTGAAATGGACTGTTAATTTCTATCTCCTGAAAGCGACATTACAACTCTGCTCATACTGCAGTACTTCACGTAATGAACTATCAGATACCAATTTTCAAATCCCAGGGAATTGACGACGTCCGAAGATGCCCGTCATCTCTTACGGACGTTGTGATTGAGTACACACCTCTGTTGAAGGTGATCGTTTGGGGCTGGTCTCTTAAGAACCTGGCCCGTGCACCATGAGTATAACTCAACATCCTTAGTAAAAGGTCAGATGTGTTGACTCTTGAGAAGGATGAGCCTGTTGCCACTCACGGAGATCAGGTGCGCTGCGGAGACACTCCGCTGACGTGGAGAGGAGAAGTGTAATATTAGGATGACATTTAAGATGGGTGAACCAAGTAAGGGATCCAGTGAGCTGCTCAGGGCATTTAACAGATTATGATAACTGAATTGCTTCTGGACTGAACCATCTACTTAGAATAAGTCAAGGTATCAGAAAGGGAGACTAAACCGCCTGATAACCTACTGTCTGACAGTGAAGCTCATGACTGCCATGGAAACAAAAGGCTCCAGGTTCAGGATGATAACAACAGCATCCTCTGCATCCATGCCTTTTAATATATGTATTGCTGGCATGCACCTATTATTTGGGGCCTTAATAAGCCATTATCTGCTCCTCAGTCCAGCATTACGTTGAGTTGCCTTTTACAACTGTTGGAATGCAATGCAATCTCTGCGAGCGCACAAACTAACCTAAAGCTAATACGTTAGTAGTTAACTTCTACCAAGTTCCTTATTAGTTCTTTTGAGATGCTCCTCAAGCTAGGTGTGAAAAAGCGTGTTTAGTTTTTTTTAAAAGACTCCTTACCCACCAGCCTGGTTGGTGGCTTGTGTCATCATTCGGGATACCTAGCGCATCAAGAGTGTGCCTTTGTCGCCTAGTTACAGTTTAGCGGCTTTTTTAGGGGGGGGTTCATTATCTTAAATGTGAAAAAGAGGTGAATTAACATTTTTTTTTTAATTACCCACCAGTGTGGTGTACTTTAATAATGGCATCCGTAGACAAGGATTAAAAGCTGTGGTGGATGCGTTGTGAGAAACCAACGGACTCTCTCGTTATTGGTATGGGTCGACATGGTTTTTTTGCTCCAAGATGGCCAACTGGTAGGGAGCTCCGTCTGGAGGCTCCCAATGCTAGGTATCGCCATTGGCGCAAATCCTGTCGAAAGCCCAGCCATCACCCCCCCACTCAGGAGAACGGGGGATAAACATAGGGGCAAACGCAATCGGAATCTAGCTCCCCCAGCCGGATCGAGGACAGAAAAAGAAGCTGCAAAGCCTACCAGGACATGCAACCCACTCCACCTGCTCAGCCTACCTCACGAGCAACCCCTGCCTCGCACTGGGTAGCACCTAGGTGGTTCATTGGGGACATCGGCGCCACATCTTGTGCTGCATTGCGCACCTCAGTGCGGTCTGCTTCTGGGCATGCCTCATGCAGATGGGGAGCCCCGGGGTGTGGGGCTCGGGGGGAGAGTGCGGCTCCCGGCCCTCTGGACGCTGCTGCACCGTGTGCTGCTGGGCGGGGTCGGGCGAACATGTGCCCTCGCTTCGACTGCAGCAATCTTGTGCGGGCCACCTCCTGAGTGATCTTGCCTCGACTGCGGCGATCCTGTGAAGCCATCTGCTGGGTGGCCTTTTGCCACCACTGCATCGTAAAGGTTCTGCTGAGTAGGCTGCTTCTCTCCGCACCTCACTGCAGCCCGGGAGCCCATAGTGGAAATCTGATAAAAGTGAGCGTGAGGGTTATGGAAAGCCTGGCGGGAGGAGGGTGTGATTCCAGGCCCTCCCAACTCTGGTGTGGAAGGGTGAGCGTAATGGGCCGGGCACTATAGTGACCCACCTCTTAGCTTGTTATTTCCTCTGAGTCAAGTCACCTGGACAACATGGCTGCTAACACAGCTGGCCCCTCAAGCCTGTAATACCTGCCTCAGCCTAAGGATTGCTCCACCAGAGCTTGGGGCACAGTGTGGAGCTGCTGGACCTGCCCTTTTTCCCCTGCACCGCAGCCATAAAATAAGATTTTATGTCAGAATTCTCCCTTTTGTTTTTGAGCTTCTTCGTAGTAGGAAGGCTTGGGCTACCTCACAACAGGCATCTAGCTAAGGCTACTTCATCAGTGTGATTTCTACCAGTCGCCAGCCTCAGCCTACTGTTACCTTTTCAATTGAAATGCTCTATGGCGACTTCGGTGGGATCTCCACCAAATACCAGGCTCTGTTTTCTGTTTGGGCTCCCTATGCAGCTGAATGACATTGGGCAGCGCTCTAAATAGGTTTTCTACCAATCACAGCTCCTATTTGTGGCTAATCTTCAGCTGAAAGCAGCTATGACAAAAGCTTAGGTTCGAGGCATGTGGGCTGCTAAATTCACATCTAGTGCATAGATCGCCGCCTATTGTTGGGTCCGGATGATTGCACCTTGTTGTCCTGGAAGAGTCTTCGAAGTATCACGAGATAGGTGGCTCCTCCCCTGGACTACAGTGCGCATGGGCATCGACTCCATCCCCAGATTGTTTTTTCCGCCATTGGGTTCGGATGTGATTTCGACGTCTCCAGTTCGGAATCCATAAACCAACTTTCTTAAGGCCAAAAGGCTTTACTCGCTTCGTCGGTATTGTTCGCGTTCGGTCTCATGTTCATTCCATCTCGTCGAGTCGGATTTCGTTGGAGTCGAGTGACTCTTCGATCATCGAGGCCCTGTCGAAGCAGCAAGACCCTGACGATACTACGATGGAACGGAGTCCGTTCAAGTACTGCCCCGTGTATGGTTCGAAGTACCCACACATCGACGTGCACCCAGTGTGCAACAAGTGCCTGTCGCCGGACCATGACGAGGCCAACTGCATGGCCTGTTCGAGATTCCGGTCGCAGAAGACGATCAAGCTTCGGCGCGTGACGCGCCTCGAGGCCCAGCGATCGGCTCCGGCGGACATCTTCGACAACCCCGAAGCAGACGAGCAAGAGCTTCACCTGCAGATTTCGCCAGCATCGGCGGAGGTCGAGACCGACTATGGAGAAGCGGGCGAGGACCCAGACCTCGAAGAAGGCATCGAGGAGGTAGAAGACGACGAAGAACCCTTTGGGGCCATGGAAGATAGCTCGGAGAATGAGCTGTGCCCCGTACCGATTTTTACAAAGGCTCAGGTCACGGGATCGCCACTAGGCCTTACCCACGACCATACACCTCGATCCTCGGCCCCGCCTATCGGCCCGGCTATGGACACCTCCACGGAGCCGCCATTACTGAAATCGAAACCGAAAGTGAAACCTTCGGGATCGACCAGACCTAAGATGGGCGACACCCCATCGAAACCGAAACAGTCTGCGACGTCATTGCCGACGTCATCTTCGGAGGCCTTGTAGCTGAAGAAGACTGTCGATAAGGCTAAGGGGCCGAAGGTGGTCGAGCAGCCGGGCTCGAAGAAGGTCGCCCAGCTGTCGAGTAAGGTGATCGGCTCGACGCCACGGTCGGCCACGGAACCGACTAAGGTCAAGCCCACCGCGTCAGCGGAGAAACCGGCAGTCGATGCCAAATCATCGAAGGGCAACGTACCGAAGCCGGGAGTCACGACGCCACATGGAAAGTCGGTCGATCCGAAAACATCGGCGTCGACGCATGGGGCCGTGAAAGGTGGCGGAAGCTCAGCCGACGGCGCTTCGGCGACTCCAGCAGCCAAACAGAAGTCGTCCTCGCTCCAGTCTTCTCCTGGGGGTGGATCGAAGTCGACGGTCGGTTCGACGAAGCCGTCCGCTTCTTTTACGAAGCAGGTTGCAGACTCCCTCAAACGAATTTGGGAGAAGGAATCCGCGTCGGCCACGAAGACATCCTCGGTACCTGCCCGGTTGTCGCGCCGAAGAAAACCTCGATGCCGATCCACTTTACCTTACCACCAAAGGTGACACCAAAGGCCTTTGCGCCTCGATCGGTGCCGAGGGACTCGGATGGGGGAAGTCACACTCAACTAAGTGGCAGCGCTGGTCGACAGCCCTTATTGGATGAGGAGTCGGAACACGTTATCGACACCGACACTGGCAAATTGACGCTCAAGAAGAGAAAGATTACTTCACAGCCTCTGGAGCCGTTTGTAATCCCTCTAAAGAAGAAGAGACCAGCACCTGGGTCTCCTCAACTGGTGGAGCACATTTATCCGCAACCAGCCAGAAGTCCAACGCCTTCACCCACATGTTCGGATGGTGATGAAGGTGACCAGGAGGAACAGTATACCTTCCCAGAGGCCACAGACCCTGATGAACAACAGGACTCATGGTTGCCCTCAGGGGATCAGGGGGACCACCAACCTATCCCTGACCCACAAGCATATGGAGCAAAAACTTCTCCAACAGAAGATTCTGCGGCATTCATTGCCTTAATTGAAAGGGCAGCTGCAAACCACAAGGTAGAAATGCATGCTGACCCTGTGGACGTGGACTTCCTATTCAACACTTTCTCTACTGCCGAAAAGACTGTAAAGACACTTCCAATGCTTAAAGGAGTGCTGAAGCATGCCACTGACATTTTCAAAGACACTACTAGGGCACGAGTGGTGAACCCTAGAATTGAAAATAAATACAGGCCGGCACCTGGGGACCCGACTTTCATTCGGGGCCAGTTGCCTCTGGACTCTTTGGTGGTCTCTAATGCACGCAAGAGGGCGAACTCACAAACAACTGGTGAAGCTCCTCCCCCGGACAAAGAGTCTAAAGAGCTTGAGGCATCGGGGAAACGGGTGGCAGCGCAGGCAGCCAACATATGGCGCATCTCAAACACGCAAGCTCTGTTGGCCAGATACGACAGAGCACACTATGACACATTAGAGCAGCTTTTACAACACCTTCCAGATGAGTTTAAAGAGGGAGCTGAGATGCTCATCCAGGAGGCCAAGCTCATCTCCAACGCTGCTATTAAGTGTGCGCTCGACGTTGCAGATACAGCAGCGAGATCAATCAACACTAGTGTGATGTTGAGACGTCAAGCTTGGCTCCGCATCTCAGGGTTTAAGCCAGAGATACAGACGACTATCTTCAACCAGCCTGTTAATCCTGACCGGCTATTTGGCCCAGAGGTGGACACCACACTTGAAAAGATTAAGAAAGACACTGAGACTGCGAAATCCATGGGTGCACTTCAGTCTCAGCAGTTCAGGGGCAACACTTTTCGTCGCTCAGGCAATCGAGGTGTTACCAGAGGACACGTGGCGAAGCAGACGCAATTTAGTAAAAGTGGTGCGCAATCCTCGTACCCCAAACAAAGTCGAGGAGGTTACAGAGGTAACAACGCCAAGGGCAGAGGCAGAGGCAACAACAGTTCCCGTTCCTCTGCTGCCAACAAACAGTGACTCCCTGTCACTGCCCCCGACCATCTAACACCTGTCGGGGGGAGACTACAACAGTTCCTGCCTGTCTGGAAATCCATCACCATGGACAGGTGGGTAAGGAAACTTATCCAGTTCGGTTATTGTTTGGAGCTCACATCCACTCCACCCAACATACCCCCAAGGCAACGTCCTATGTCAGCAGAGCACTTGCACTTATTGCAGCAGGAAGTTCTTGTGATGCTGCAAAAAGGCGCAATAGAGCTCGTGTCAGTAGAAGAACAGGGCACAGGGGTTTATTCCCTGTACTTCTTAATCCCAAAGAAGGACGGCTCACTCAGGCCCATCCTGGACCTACGCCCTCTCAACATGTAATTTCTTTCAGAACACTTCCACATGTTGACTCTGCAGCAAGTTCTCCCACTGTTAGACCAGGGAGACTTCCTCGCGACCTTGGACCTCAAGGACGCTTATTTTCACATACCATTCCATCCATCCCACAAAAAATACCTCAGATTCACCATTCAAAACAGGCATTACCAGTTCAAGGTCCTACCCTTCGGGTGACCACTGCCCCCAGAGTGTTCACGAAGTGTCTGGCGACTGTGGCGGCGCACCTCAGGAGACAGAGCATACATGTCTACCCCTATCTGGACGACTGGCTCGTTCAGGCCAAGTCGGCACAACAGTGCGCCGCAGACATGTCCAGCACTATTCACCTTCTTCACAGTTTGGGGTTTTCGCTGAACTATCCAAAGTCGCACCTTCAGCCAGCCCATGTGCGGCAATACTTGGGCGCGACGATCGATACTCTGGCTGCTACAGCTCAGCTGAACGCGTCGAGGATCAACAGTATCCAGTCGCTAATTCAGAGGTTCAGACCGCAACACTCACTCCCAGAGAGAGTGTTTCTGCAGTTGATAGGCATGATGGCCTCCTGCATCTTCATAGTCCCGCACGCGAGGTTGCATATGCGTCCGCTCCAGGAGTGCTTGGCGCACCAGTGGACTCAGGCTCAGGGACAGTTGAAAGACCTAGTGTTGGTAACCGGTCGGGCATACAACTCTCTGCATTGGTGGACTCCACACAACCTTTGCAAGGGCCGACCGTTCCAGGAGCCTGTGCCACAGATTATCCTGACGACGGACGCGTCTCTCCAGGGATGGGGAGCGCATGTACTCCATTACACGGTGCAGGGACTATGGTCGACACAGCAAAAGAGGATGCACATCAACTACTTAGAACTGATGGCAATCTTCATGGCACTGAAGTCCTTCAAGGTACATCTGTGCAACAAGGTCGTGTTGATCCGGACGGACAACATGACGGCAATGTACTATATCCAGAAGCAGGGAGGAACACACTCTCCACAGCTGTCTCATCTGGCTCAGAGCATGTGGAAGTGGGCCATTCAGAGGAACATCTTCCTCATGGCGGAACACCTCCCAGGCAAGGACAATCAGATGGCGGATCTGCTCAGCAGGTACAGCCACCAAATGCACGAGTGGGAGATACATCCATCAGTAGTCCACCTGTACTTCCAGCAGTGGGGTCATCCAGACATAGACCTGTTTGCCACAAGGGAGAACGCAAAATGCCCAACCTTCGCCGCCAGGTTCCCACACCCTCAGTCGCAGGGCAATGCGATATGGATGAACTGGTCAGGCAAATTTGCGTACGCTTTTCCCCCAGCACCTCTCATACCGCTAGTGGCAAGAAAGCTAATGCAACACTCGATGACACTCGTCCTGGTTGCTCCAACGTGGGCACGCCAACCATGGTACACCACGTTTCTACAGCTCTCCGTGGTACCGCATCAAAGACTGCGCCTCACACCCAGGCTCTTGACGCAGAACCATGGCGACATTCAGCATCCACATCCGCAACAGCTCAACCTGGCGATCTGGCTCCTGAAGTCCTAGAGTTTGGCTATCTTGATTTGCCCCCGGAATGCATGGACATTATCCGGGAGGCAAGAAGGCCCACTACCAGAGCTTGCTATGCAGCAAAATGGAAGCGATTTGTCATTTACTGTACAGAACACCATATCAACCCGCTAGATGCATCTATTCCTAATATCATCTGCTATTTGTTACATCTTTACAAATGTAATCTGGCGTATGCTTCCATTCGGATACACTTATCCGCCATAGCGGCTTATCTCCAAAACAGGCAGCACCTCTCTGTTTTCAGGGTGCCTGCCATTAAAGCATTCCTGGAAGGGCTGAAATGGGTCATCCCCCCCAGGACCCCACCAGCTCCTGTGTGGAACCTCAACGTGGTCCTCACCAGATTGATGGGACCACCGTTTGAGCCTTTACATTCCTGTGAGATTCAGTTCCTAACATGGAAAGTAGCTTTTCTCATTGCCATCACGTCTTTACGACGTGTTAGTGAGCTACAGGCGCTCACAGTACAAGAGCCATTCATTCAAATTCATCCTAATAGGGTAGTGCTGCGCACTAATCCTAAGTTTCTTCCTAAAGTAGTGTCACAGTTTCATGTCAATCAGACCATTGAACTGCCCACATTCTTTCAGAACCCTGAAACAGTGGCTGAAAGGATGCTCCACACTTTGATGTCAAACGAGCGTTAATGTACTACATTGACAGGACCAAACACTTTCGGAAGACACAACAACTATTTGTTGCCTTCTCAGCCCAGCACAAAGGCAACCCCATTTCCAAGGCTGGAATAGCCAGGTGGATCGTTAAGTGTATCCAGATTTGCTACCACAAAGCTAAGTGCACCTTAACGGTCCCCCCCAGGGCCCACTCAACACGAAAGTTGGGGGCCTCCATGGCTTTCCTAGGTGATATTCCTTTGGAAGATATTTGTAGAGCAGCCACATGGATTACTCCACACACGTTTACTAAACATTATTGTGTAGATGTGCATTCCAAACAGCAAGCAGCTGTAGGACAGGCTGTTCTTAAAACTCTTTTTCAGACTTCTGCAGCTGGCACGGGCAGCCGCCGTTAATGGAGGGACTGCTATGTATTCTATGCACTAGATGTGAATTTAGCAGCCCACATGCCTCGAACTGAATATGCTACTTACCAGTATGCATCTGTTCTTGGCATGTGGGGCTGCTAACATTCACATCGCCCGCCCTCCTCCCCGGCGCCCGTAGCGGCTGCAGATTATTTCTTGCATTCAATCATTAGCATGGTCATCATTTACACTATTTCACTCCATCTCTGACACAATGGCTAAAAACAATCTGGGGATGGAGTCGATGCCCATGCGCACTGTAGTCCAGGGGAGGAGCCACCTATCTCGTGATACTTCGAAGACTCTTCCAGGACAACAAGGTGCAATCATCCGGACCCAACACTAGGCGGCGATCTATGCACTAGATGTGAATGTTAGCAGCCCCACATGCCAAGAACAGATGCATACTGGTAAGTAGCATATTCAATTTTGATGCCGGAACCCAGCTAGGTAAAAACTTGGTACTGTGGACCTACACTGCTACCCGGCGCGCTTACTATATTTCCATGCCCATACTGTCACTCACAACGTCAAGATATTCTGCTTACCATATGCCAATACTGGCCTGATGCGTAATCATACTTCAATCTAAACCTGGTTTTGTCTACCGTACAACATTATTGGTTCGGTGCTTGAACCTGTCCACATCTACTGCTTGAATTGTGCGACTGTATCATTATCCTATGTGTTTCACAGTGTTTCTGGACATATAATGTTTCTTAGGCCTACAAGTTTAACTATACTACAACACTGTTTTGATGATGGCACATGCTTATGTATGAACTAGTCTCTTGTCCGCCTTATGCCATTATTGGTTCGGTGCTTATCAATGTTAGTCCCTGGTATTGTACGTCTGCATCATTACCCTCAGCATTTATTGTGTTTCTGTGCATAGACTCTTCCATATGCGTACAAGCTGACTCTGCCCACCAATATTGTCTTTTTGTATACACTGTGATTTCATGTTGATGTTGTCTATTGTCCACGTTGTGATCTTTACCTATTATACCTCGTATCAGCAGTAGTGTCCCTGCCTGTCCAATGTATGCTGTACAGGTTTACCCTGACGTCGTACCCATGTTATTAATTTATTCAGTATATCCATGCGCTAGAACTGCTTAGGCCTCCCCGGCAAACTGGCCTACAAACAAGCGCAGACAGCATCTCCCCCATCAAACCACCCAACACCTAGAGGTGCAACAAACACGCCATCTGAGAATGAAAATGAATGGAGCGACGCGGGCACTCCAGCAGAGACCCCACACACCACACCGCACTAAAGTTCACCCTCAGAAGATATCACTGCTCCCTCAAAGAAGCCAAAAAAGATACCCTGGCCACTCGCATCGAAACCAGCAGCAGCCACTCAAAGAAACTATTCAACATCATTGGAGAGCTCTCTGCCCCAGCAGCCGTCAAAAACACAATCCCCACACAGGACCTCTGCGACGCCCTGTTGAACCACTTCCACAACTAGATAGCAGACATCTACAGCAATTTCAACGCTCAATCAATCATTCCACACGACTCCTGCTGACATCCCGCACAACCACCTCACTGACTGGACCCCCCTCACCACTGAGACCACCGCGACCATCATGACTTCCTTACACTCAGGCACTCAGATAGACCCCTGCCCACACCACACCTTCAACCTAGGATGGAAGGACATCTGCCCTCCGCTCACTTATATCCTCACAGCGGCCATCAACACTGCCACCTTCCCAGAAACATAGAAACTCACAGAAGTGAGACCCCTCCTAAAGAAACCCACCGCAGACCCCAACGACCTCAAGATTTACCCCCTCATCTCACTCCTCCCATTCCCTATGAAGGTCCTTGAAAATGCCATCAACCACTAGCTCACAGACAACCTGGAGAGAAAGAACCTACTAGACACCTCCCAATCCATCTTCTGATCCAACCACAGCACAGAGATGGCCCTCATAGCCTCAACAGACTGCATCGGAACCATCCTCGACTGTGGAGAATCCGCTGCCCTTATCCTCCTCGACCTCTCTGCGGCCTCTGACACCGTGTCCCATCACATCCCGGTCAACAGACTTCACCACATCAGTGGCAACGTACTCAAGCTAATCACCTCATTTTTACACAGGACGCTCACAAAGAATTTGTCTACCACCCTACACCTCCAAAGTCAAGGACGCCATCTGCGGCGTCCCCCAGGACTCCTCACTCAGCCCCACCTTCTTCAACATATACATGACTCCGCCAGCCAACATCGTCCACAGACTCAACACCATCTCATCCAGAGAATACACCCATCTCAACATCTATGTCACTGAAGACACTTGTGCCACCAGAGCCAATTTCTGGAATGCTATGACCAACATCGCCGGCTGGATGAAAAATAACTGTCTGAAATTGAACAAAGACAAGACGGAAGTGCTCATCTTTGGAAGAAGCCCTCCCCTGTGATACGACTTCTGGTGGGCCCCCGCTCTCGGACCTGCACCAATCCACACCAGGAATCTGGGCATCATCTTAGACAACGAATTCTCCATGTTTCGCCGGGTCAGCGCAGTAACCTTCACAAACTTCCACATCCTCTGAATGCTCTGGAAGATCTTCAGGTGGACCCGCCCAGCATCAGGAGAACAGTAACACAGGTCCTCATCAGCAGCCGACTGGACTACGGAAATGCATTCTACGTCGGAATTACCACCCAGCTCCTGAAACGACTCCAGACAATCCAAAACGCACGGGCAAACTCATCCTTGATCTCCCAAGACGATCAAGCATCACTTCCCTCCCCCCCCCCCCCCCCCCTCAGAAACCATCACTGGCTCCCAATCAAGAAGAGATGCCACTTCAAACTACTAACTCACGCTTACAAGGCCCTCCACAACCCATGACCGGCCTACATCATCCACTGCATGACTTTTCACCAGCCAACCAGCCCACCAGCCAACTCGGCTCAGGCCATTTTGTACTCGCACACGTCCCACACATCCATTGGATACATGGAGGAGGTCGATCCTTTTCCTACCGCGCTGCTAGTCCTGAAACGGCCTGCCCCTCCAACTCTGGACCTCCACCACCTTTGCCGACTTAAGGAGAGCACTCAAGACTTGGCTGTTCGATGAAACGGCTCATACTTAGCGCCTGTATACTGCCTGGATGATTAGCCATACTCTACAAATCCTGTTGATATGATATGTTAGGATATGATATGATACAAACCCTACCTCAGCCACTAGCCATTGACACCTCCACCATTATTGAACTCGAGAAATTGAGCACACAGGTACTTCTGCGCAATCTAGGCACCAGTTACTGCACAGGTAACCCCCCAACAAATCCTGAACAACTTCCCCTCTCCACGCATCTCTGACTCACTACTCGTCTTAAGAAGTGCCCCCACTCCTCCAAAAAAGACAACAGGCAGGCCACCTAATCCATGGAACGACCCTCCGCTGCAACAGGCAATTATCTTGGCAGATCCCCTCCCCCGAGAAGGGCCCTAAATAGCCATCTGTGCAATAGGACTGTACACCAATGTTACACTGCAACTCCACCATGGAAAGGTATGGCCCCAACTCATACCGTATTAGGTTCCTATGAAACCTCTGCAAAACTGCTGCAAAAAATGTCAAGCACAAATTCCTTAAATAACACCCAGAGACACTAATAACTGGCATCTTCTACAGTCCTGCACACGGAGGCATTATAGCTGACTTCATCTTCTATACTATGAAACCCGCCAAATGGAGAGAAATTTTCAACAGCACCTTCGCATAACTGACACTACCAATGTCCCTTATGGAACTAAGCCCACTATATCCCAGAATGTCAACGGAGAATTGTCCATGGCCATCTACAAAAACTGGAACATCCTAGTCCATGCCTCTGAACAAAACCTAACTCTCTTTGATCGCCACTTCCCTAAGCTCTATGCCGCCATGCCATCCGGTTCCACCTCCACCTCCCCACCTAGAGAGCCACCCAAGAATCCGTCTACTCTAAATCCTGCTTGTACTAACTCCACCCCTTTCAGCCCCGTCTATTGCCAGACAACCGAACGATACAGTTTGATTATAAGAATTATTCTTCCCCTACACATCCTACGTCCTGGACTCCTCCCAATCCGGCATCCGAAGCAACCACAGCACGGAGACTGCACTCCTCGCTGCCACCGATGACATCCACTCCCTCCTCGACCGAGACAAGAGCACAGCTCTCATCCTACTGGACCTCTTGGCCGCTTACAACACAGTCTCCCACTGCACCATAATCATGAGACTCCAAAACGCCAGCATAGGCGATAAGGCACTGGACTGGATCCTCTCCTTCCTCACCGGCCGGACACATCGAGTCAGACTACCCCCATTCCTTTCAGAATCTACAGAGAGCTGCAGAGTGCCGCAGGGTTTCTCCGTGAGCCCCACCCTCTTCAACGTCTACCTGGTCCTCCTCACAGACATCATCTGAAGCCACAGACTCAGCATCGTCTCCTACTCGGATGACACGCAGCTGATCCTCACCAACGAACCCACAACCGCCAGAACAAACTTCCAGAGCAGAATGACGACTCTCGCCACCTGGATGAAAGACAGCTGCCTCAAGCTCAACTCGGACAAGACTGAAGTGCTCAACCTGGGTCCCACCACTTCCGACTGGGACGACTCCTGGTGGCCAGCTGATCTGGGACCTGCACCCACCCCTACGGACCATGCACTCAACCTTGACATCATACTGAACTCATTGCTCTCAATGAACCGCCAAATCTACTCAGTTTCCTCACCCTGCTTCTACACACTCCCCCCAAAGACCATATCAAAAGTCTTGGGGTTTGGTTGGACAACAACTTGAATTTTGGGATACAGGCGAGTAAAGTAGCAGGCGCCTACTATGGTATCCTTAAAATGATAAGAAAGGTCTTATCACTTCTGCCTTTCAATGCCATGTAACTGCTGGTACAAGCCTTGATTCTTTCTCGGCTGGACTACGCCAATGTGATCTACTTGGGTGCCCCGGCTACGACCATCAGCAAACTCCAAACAGTTCAAAATTGTGCCGCTCGTCTTTTGATGTAGGCCCATAACCGGGAATCTGCTAAACCTCACATCTTCACTCTGCACTGGTTGCCAGTTGGCGAAAGGATTCAATTCAAAAGTCACTGTGCATTGCTCACAGATCTCTTTCGGATCCTGCTCCTCCGATCCTCCGTGCCATCATTCCCCGGTATTTCCCCACGAGGTCACTGCGCTCTGAGAAGAAACATCTTGCCATCATTCCCAGAGTGCGGAGTGGGGGGCGGCGTTTCGCCGTCATTGCTGCAAGATGCTGGAACCTACTGCTGGACCACATCAGGCTTGAGACCAACCACCTATGGTCCCGCAAATTTCTAAAGACTATGCTGTTCCCCTGAGTCGGCTGCCTGCCTTGTGTTGGCTTGTCTTCAGCGCTGGGAGGCCTTTGGTAGCCATGCACTTTACAAGTGCACACTCACTCACTCACACTCTGCCTGCTTCGAAGGACATTCAGTTGGATCCCCACAGAATCCAGAAAGACCGTTACCCACGCACTCATCACCAGCAGATTCGACTACGGCAACACACTTTACGCCAGGATTCCCCTCGAAACAATTAAAAAAACTACAGTATGTTCAAATCGCAGCCGCCAGACTGGTTCTTGACATCACCTGCCGCAGCCACGTCACGTAACACCTCCGACAACTCCGCTGGCTCCCAGTCAACAAGGGAATCATCTTCAAGTTCCTCACACATGCCTACAAAGCTCTCCACAACATAGGACTAGCATACCTGGACCACGGCCTAGCATTCCTCGTACCCGCCAGACAACTCCCGTCTGCCTATCGCGCCCTAGCCTCCGTCTCCAGGATCCACAAGACCAGAACTGGAGGAAGTTCCTTCTTCTTCCTTGCTGCCAAGACCTGGAGCACCCTGCCCCTCCACCTCCAATCTGCTTCACTGACCTAATTCAAAAAGTACCTTAAGACCAGTCTCTTCAAATTATACTCCACACCCAGGAGGACCAGCCCTCCCACCCCCCACCAGTGCATTGAGACCCTCACGGATGAGTAGGCATGCTTTACAAACCCCTGATTGGATTAATTGATTGACACATGGCACTCCCCCACTGCCTAGCTAGAGCTACCTATTGAACCAACATCCTCACAGTCCATCAACCTCAGCATGAAGCCGACATCACACATCTCTGACCCCACCCCTGCGGCACTTGCAAAAAATCTCAGCCGCACCATCTCTCCTGAATGGACCAAAATCACAAACTCCTCCCTATTTAGCGGCTCCATGCCGGCCGCCCTCAAACTCTGCCAAGTCACCCCCTTCTCAAAAAGCCGGATGCCGACCCGAACAATAGCAGACCGATCACTAACCTTCCGCTCCTCACCAAAATGATTGAATTATATGTGCTTGCACAGCTCAACAAAAAATACGTCCAGTATAAAATAAATAATTGTTGGGGTGGAAGATCAACATTTCCCGTTAATGGATCTTCCAACACTGATTATTATTCCTTGTTAATAATTATGTTTAACAACTTGAAGAACAAAGAACCTGTTTCTCCCAACCATTCATTTGTGCTGTACTTCCTTTTTTATTGCTGGGTTTGCAGATATTGCATCAATTGGTTCACCGAAAATTAAAACGGAGGATGACTCGTACTCTATCCATCACCTAGACTCCGAGAGCAGAGAGCGCATACCCAGCGGTGCAGGTGAGTGTCTATCCATCACCTAGACTCCGAGAGAAGAGCGCATACCCAGTGGTGCAGGTGAGTGTCTATCCATCACCTAGACTCCGAGAGAAGAGAGCGCATACCCAGCGGTGCAGGTGAGTGTCTATCCATCACCTAGACTCCGAGAGAAGAGAGCGCAAACCCAGCGGTGCAGGTGAGTGTCTATCCATCACCTAGACTGCGAGAGAAGAGAGCGCATACCCAGCGGTACAGGTGAGTGTCTATCCATCACCTAGACTCCGAGAGAAGAGAGCGCATACCCAGCAGTGCAGGTGAGTGTCTATCCGCCACCTAGACTCCGAGAGAAGAGCGCTCATACCCAGCGGTGCAGGTGAGTGTCTATCCATCACCTAGACTGCGAGAGAAGAGAGCGCATACCCAGCGGTGCAGGTGAGTGTCTATCCATCACCTAGACTCCGAGAGAAGAGAGCGCATACCCAGCGGTGCAGGTGAGTGTCTATCCATTACCTAGACTCCGAGAGAAGAGAGCTCATACCCAGCGGTGCAGGTGAGTGTCTATCCATCACCTAGACTCCGAGAGAAGAGCGCATACCCAGCGGTGCAGGTGAGTGTCTATCCTTCACCTAGACTCCGAGAGAAGAGAGCGCATACCCAGCGGTGCAGGTGAGTGTCTATCCATCACCTAGACTCCGAGAGAAGAGAGCGCATACCCAGCGGTGCAGGTGAGTGTCTATCCATCACCTAGACTCCGAGAGCAGAGAGCGCATACCCAGCGGTGCAGGTGAGTGTCTATCCGTCACCTAGACTCCGAGAGAAGAGAGCGCATACCCAGCGGTGCAGGTGAGTGTCTATCCATCACCTAGACTCCGAGAGAAGAGAGCGCATACCCAGCGGTACAGGTGAGTGTCTATCCATCACCTAGACTCCGAGAGAAGAGAGCGCATACCCAGCGGTGCAGGTGAGTGTCTATCCATCACCTAGACTCCGAGAGAAGAGAGCGCAAACCCAGCGGTGCAGGTGAGTGTCTATCCGTCACCTAGACTCCGAGAGAAGAGAGCGCATACCCAGCGGTGCAGGTGAGTGTCTATCCGTCACCTAGACTCCGAGAGAAGAGAGCGCATACCCAGCGGTGCAGGTGAGTGTCTATCCATCACCTAGACTCCGAGAGAAGAGAGCGCATACCCAGCGGTGCAGGTGAGTGTCTATCCGTCACCTAGACTCCGAGAGAAGAGAGCGCATACCCAGCGGTGCAGGTGAGTGTCTATCCATCACCTAGACTCCGAGAGAAGAGAGCGCATACCCAGCGGTGCAGGTGAGTGTCTATCCATCACCTAGACTCCGAGAGCAGAGAGCGCATACCCAGCGGTGCAGGTGAGTGTCTATCCATCACCTAGACTCCGAGAGAAGAGAGCGCATACCCAGCGGTGCAGGTGAGTGTCTATCCATCACCTAGACTCCGAGAGAAGAGCGCATACCCAGTGGTGCAGGTGAGTGTCTATCCATCACCTAGACTCCGAGAGAAGAGAGCGCATACCCAGCGGTGCAGGTGAGTGTCTATCCATCACCTAGACTCCGAGAGAAGAGAGCGCATACCCAGCGGTGCAGGTGAGTGTCTATCCGTCACCTAGACTCCGAGAGAAGAGAGCGCATACCCAGCGGTACAGGTGAGTGTCTATCCATCACCTAGACTCCGAGAGAAGAGAGCGCATACCCAGCGGTGCAGGTGAGTGTCTATCCATCACCTAGACTCCGAGAGAAGAGAGCGCATACCCAGCGGTGCAGGTGAGTGCCTATCCGTCACCTAGACTCCGAGAGAAGAGAGCGCATACCCAGCGGTACAGGTGAGTGTCTATCCATCACCTAGACTCCGAGAGAAGAGAGCGCATACCCAGCGGTGCAGGTGAGTGTCTATCCGTCACCTAGACTCCGAGAGAAGAGAGCGCATACCCAGCGGTGCAGGTGAGTGTCTATCCATCACCTAGACTCCGAGAGAAGAGAGCGCATACCCAGCGGTGCAGGTGAGTGTCTATCCGTCACCTAGACTCCGAGAGAAGAGAGCGCATACCCAGCGGTGCAGGTGAGTGTCTATCCATCACCTAGACTCCGAGAGAAGAGAGCGCATACCCAGCGGTGCAGGTGAGTGTCTATCCTTCACCTAGACTCCGAGAGAAGAGAGCGCATACCCAGCGGTGCAGGTGAGTGTCTATCCATCACCTAGACTCCGAGAGAAGAGAGCGCATACCCAGCGGTGCAGGTGAGTGTCTATCCGTCACCTAGACTCCGAGAGAAGAGAGCGCATACCCAGCGGTGCAGGTGAGTGTCTATCCATCACCTAGACTCCGAGAGAAGAGAGCGCATACCCAGCGGTGCAGGTGAGTGTCTATCCATCACCTAGACTCCGAGAGAAGAGAGCGCATACCCAGCGGTGCAGGTGAGTGTCTATCCGTCACCTAGACTCCGAGAGCAGAGAGCGCATACCCAGCGGTGCAGGTGAGTGTCTATCCGTCACCTAGACTCCGAGAGAAGAGAGCGCATACCCAGCGGTGCAGGTGAGTGTCTATCCATCACCTAGACTCCGAGAGAAGAGAGCGCATACTCAGCGGTGCAGGTGAGTGTCTATCCATCACCTAGACTCCGAGAGAAGAGAGCGCATACCCAGCGGTGCAGGCGAGTGTCTATCCGTCACCTAGACTCCGAGAGAAGAGAGCGCATACCCAGCGGTGCAGGTGAGTGTCTATCCGTCACCTAGACTCCGAGAGAAGAGAGCGCATACCCAGCGGTGCAGGTGAGTGTCTATCCATCACCTAGACTCCGAGAGAAGAGCGCATACTCAGCGGTGCAGGCGAGTGTCTATCCTTCACCTAGACTCCGAGAGAAGAGAGCGCATACCCAGCGGTGCAGGTGAGTGCCTATCCGTCACCTAGACTCCGAGAGAAGAGAGCGCATACCCAGCGGTGCAGGTGAGTGTCTATCCATCACCTAGACTCCGAGAGAAGAGAGCGCATACCCAGCGGTGCAGGTGAGTGTCTATCCGTCACCTAGACTCCGAGAGAAGAGAGCGCATACCCAGCGGTGCAGGTGAGTGTCTATCCATCACCTAGACTCCGAGAGAAGAGAGTGCATACCCAGCGGTGCAGGTGAGTGTCTATCCATCACCTAGACTCCGAGAGAAGAGAGCGCATACCCAGCGGTACAGGTGAGTGTCTATCCGTCACCTAGACTCCGAGAGCAGAGAGCGCATACCCAGCGGTGCAGGTGAGTGTCTATCCGCCACCTAGACTCCGAGAGCAGAGAGCGCATACCCAGCGGTGCAGGTGAGTGTCTATCCGTCACCTAGACTCCGAGAGAAGAGAGCGCATACCCAGCGGTGCAGGTGAGTGTCTATCCGTCACCTAGACTCCGAGAGCAGAGAGCGCATACCCAGCGGTGCAGGTGAGTGTCTATCCGTCACCTAGACTCCGAGAGAAGAGAGCGCATACCCAGCGGTGCAGGTGAGTGTCTATCCGTCACCTAGACTCCGAGAGAAGAGAGCGCATACCCAGCGGTACAGGTGAGTGTCTATCCATCACCTAGACTCCGAGAGAAGAGAGCGCATACCCAGCGGTGCAGGTGAGTGTCTATCCGTCACCTAGACTCCCAGAGAAGAGAGCGCATACCCAGCGGTGCAGGTGAGTGTCTATCCATCACCTAGACTCCGAGAGAAGAGAGCGGATACCCAGCGGTGCAGGTGAGTGTCTATCCATCACCTAGACTCCGAGAGAAGAGAGCGCATACCCAGCGGTGCAGGTGAGTGTCTATCCATCACCTAGACTCCGAGAGAAGAGCGCATACCCAGTGGTGCAGGTGAGTGTCTATCCATCACCTAGACTCCGAGAGAAGAGAGCGCATACCCAGCGGTACAGGTGAGTGTCTATCCATCACCTAGACTCCGAGAGAAGAGAGCGCATACCCAGCGGTGCAGGTGAGTGTCTATCCTTCACCTAGACTCCGAGAGAAGAGAGCGCATACCCAGCGGTGCAGGTGAGTGTCTATCCGTCACCTAGACTCCGAGAGAAGAGAGCGCATACCCAGCGGTGCAGGTGAGTGTCTATCCATCACCTAGACTGCGAGAGAAGAGAGCGCATACCCAGCGCATACCCAGCGGTGCAGGTGAGTGTCTATCCGTCACCTAGACTCCGAGAGCAGAGAGCGCATACCCAGCGGTGCAGGTGAGTGTCTATCCATCACCTAGACTCCGAGAGAAGAGAGCGCATACCCAGCGGTGCAGGTGAGTGTCTATCCATCACCTAGACTCCGAGAGAAGAGAGCGCATACCCAGCGGTGCAGGTGAGTGTCTATCCATCACCTATACTCTGAGAGAAGAGAGCGCATACCCAGCGGTGCAGGTGAGTGTCTATCCATCACCTAGACTCCGAGAGAAGAGAGCGCATACCCAGCGGTGCAGGTGAGTGTCTATCCATCACCTAGACTCCGAGAGAAGAGAGCGCATACCCAGCGGTACAGGTGAGTGTCTATCCATCACCTAGACTCCGAGAGAAGAGAGCGCATACCCAGCGGTGCAGGTGAGTGTCTATCCGTCACCTAGACTCCCAGAGAAGAGAGCGCATACCCAGCGGTGCAGGCGAGTGTCTATCCTTCACCTAGACTCCGAGAGAAGAGAGTGCATACCCAGCGGTGCAGGTGAGTGTCTATCCGTCACCTAGACTCCGAGAGAAGAGAGCGCATACCCAGCGGTGCAGGTGAGTGTCTATCCGTCACCTAGACTCCGAGAGAAGAGAGTGCATACCCAGCGGTGCAGGTGAGTGTCTATCCGTCACCTAGACTCCGAGAGAAGAGAGCGCATACCCAGCGGTGCAGGTGAGTGTCTATCCGTCACCTAGACTCCGAGAGAAGAGAGTGCATACCCAGCGGTGCAGGTGAGTGTCTATCCTTCACCTAGACTCCGAGAGAAGAGAGTGCATACCCAGCGGTGCAGGTGAGTGTCTATCCGTCACCTAGACTCCGAGAGAAGAGAGCGCATACCCAGCGGTGCAGGTGAGTGTCTATCCGTCACCTAGACTCCGAGAGAAGAGAGTGCATACCCAGCGGTGCAGGTGAGTGTCTATCCGTCACCTAGACTCCGAGAGAAGAGAGCGCATACCCAGCGGTGCAGGTGAGTGTCTATCCGTCACCTAGACTCCGAGAGAAGAGAGTGCATACCCAGCGGTGCAGGTGAGTGTCTATCCATCACCTAGACTCCGAGAGAAGAGAGCGCATACCCAGCGGTGCAGGTGAGTGTCTATCCGTCACCTAGACTCCGAGAGAAGAGAGCGCATACCCAGCGGTGCAGGTGAGTGTCTATCCGTCACCTAGACTCCGGGAGAAGAGAGCGCATACCCAGCGGTGCAGGTGAGTGTCTATCCGTCACCTAGACTCCGAGCGAAGAGCGCATACCCAGCGGTGCAGGTGAGTGTCTATCCATCACCTAGACTCCGAGAGAAGAGAGCGGATACCCAGCGGTGCAGGTGAGTGTCTATCCATCACCTAGACTCCGAGAGAAGAGAGCGCATACCCAGCGGTGCAGGTGAGTGTCTATCCATCACCTAGACTCCGAGAGAAGAGCGCATACCCAGTGGTGCAGGTGAGTGTCTATCCATCACCTAGACTCCGAGAGAAGAGAGCGCATACCCAGCGGTACAGGTGAGTGTCTATCCGTCACCTAGACTCCGAGAGAAGAGAGCGCATACCCAGCGGTGCAGGCGAGTGTCTATCCATCACCTAGACTCCGAGAGAAGAGAGCGCATACCCAGCGGTACAGGTGAGTGTCTATCCATCACCTAGACTCCGAGAGAAGAGAGCGCATACCCAGCGGTACAGGTGAGTGTCTATCCATCACCTAGACTCCGAGAGAAGAGAGCGCATACCCAGCGGTGCAGGTGAGTGTCTATCCATCACCTAGACTCCGAGAGAAGAGAGCGCATACCCAGCGGTGCAGGTGAGTGTCTATCCATCACCTAGACTCCGAGAGAAGAGAGCGCATACCCAGCGGTGCAGGTGAGTGTCTATCCATCACCTAGACTCCGAGAGAAGAGAGCGCATACCCAGCGGTGCAGGTGAGTGTCTATCCGTCACCTAGACTCCGAGAGAAGAGAGGGCATACCCAGCGGTGCAGGTGAGTGTCTATCCGTCACCTAGACTCCGAGAGAAGAGAGCGCATACCCAGCGGTGCAGGTGAGTGTCTATCCATCACCTAGACTGCGAGAGAAGAGAGCGCATACCCAGCGCATACCCAGCGGTGCAGGTGAGTGTCTATCCGTCACCTAGACTCCGAGAGCAGAGAGCGCATACCCCGCGGTGCAGGTGAGTGTCTATCCATCACCTAGACTCCGAGAGAAGAGAGCGCATACCCAGCGGTGCAGGTGAGTGTCTATCCGTCACCTAGACTCCGAGAGAAGAGAGCGCATACCCAGCGGTGCAGGTGAGTGTCTATCCATCACCTAGACTCCGAGAGAAGAGCGCGCATACCCAGCGGTGCAGGTGAGTGTCTATCCATCACCTAGACTCCGAGAGAAGAGAGCGCATACCCAGCGGTGCAGGTGAGTGTCTATCCATCACCTAGACTCAGAGAGAAGAGAGCGCATACCCAGCGGTGCAGGTGAGTGTCTATCCATCACCTAGACTCAGAGAGAAGAGAGCGCATACCCAGCGGTGCAGGTGAGTGTCTATCCGTCACCTAGACTCCGAGAGCAGAGAGCGCATACCCCGCGGTGCAGGTGAGTGTCTATCCATCACCTAGACTCCGAGAGAAGAGAGCGCATACCCAGCGGTGCAGGTGAGTGTCTATCCGTCACCTAGACTCCGAGAGAAGAGAGCGCATACCCAGCGGTGCAGGTGAGTGCCTATCCATCACCTAGACTCCGAGAGAAGAGCGCATACCCAGCGGTGCAGGTGAGTGTCTATCCGTCACCTAGACTCCGAGAGAAGAGAGCGCATACCCAGCGGTGCAGGTGAGTGTCTATCCGTCACCTAGACTCCGAGAGAAGAGAGCGCATACCCAGCGGTGCAGGTGAGTGTCTATCCATCACCTAGACTCCGAGAGAAGAGCGCATACCCAGCGGTGCAGGTGAGTGTCTATCCATCACCTAGACTCCGAGAGAAGAGAGTGCATACCCAGCGGTGCAGGTGAGTGTCTATCCATCACCTAGACTCCGAGAGAAGAGAGCGCATACCCAGCGGTGCAGGTGAGTGTCTATCCATCACCTAGACTCCGAGAGAAGAGCGCATACCCAGCGGTGCAGGTGAGTGTCTATCCATCACCTAGACTCCGAGAGAAGAGAGTGCATACCCAGCGGTGCAGGTGAGTGTCTATCCATCACCTAGACTCCGAGAGAAGAGAGCGCATACCCAGCGGTGCAGGTGAGTGTCTATCCATCACCTAGACTCCGAGAGCAGAGAGCGCATACCCAGCGGTGCAGGTGAGTGCCTATCCGTCACCTAGACTCCGAGAGAAGAGAGCGCATACCCAGCGGTACAGGTGAGTGTCTATCCATCACCTAGACTCCGAGAGAAGAGAGCGCATACCCAGCGGTGCAGGTGAGTGTCTATCCATCACCTAGACTCCGAGAGAAGAGAGCGCATACCCAGCGGTGCAGGTGAGTGCCTATCCGTCACCTAGACTCCGAGAGAAGAGAGCGCATACCCAGCGGTACAGGTGAGTGTCTATCCATCACCTAGACTCCGAGAGAAGAGAGCGCATACCCAGCGGTGCAGGTGAGTGTCTATCCGTCACCTAGACTCCGAGAGAAGAGAGCGCATACCCAGCGGTGCAGGTGAGTGTCTATCCATCACCTAGACTCCGAGAGAAGAGCGCATACCCAGCGGTGCAGGTGAGTGTCTATCCATCACCTAGACTCCGAGAGAAGAGAGCGCATACCCAGCGGTGCAGGTGAGTGTCTATCCGTCACCTAGACTCCGAGAGCAGAGAGCGCATACCCAGCGGTGCAGGTGAGTGTCTATCCGTCACCTAGACTCCGAGAGAAGAGAGCGCATACCCAGCGGTGCAGGTGAGTGTCTATCCGTCACCTAGACTCCGAGAGCAGAGAGCGCATACCCAGCGGTGCAGGTGAGTGTCTATCCGTCACCTAGACTCCGAGAGAAGAGAGCGCATACCCAGCGGTACAGGTGAGTGTCTATCCATCACCTAGACTCCGAGAGAAGAGAGCGCATACCCAGCGGTGCAGGTGAGTGTCTATCCATCACCTAGACTCCCAGAGAAGAGAGCGCATACCCAGCGGTGCAGGTGAGTGTCTATCCATCACCTAGACTCCGAGAGAAGAGAGCGCATACCCAGCGGTACAGGTGAGTGTCTATCCGTCACCTAGACTCTGAGAGAAGATAGCGCATACCCCGCGGTGCAGGTGAGTGTCTATCCATCACCTAGACTCCGAGAGCAGAGAGCGCATCCCCAGCGGTGCAGGTGAGTGTCTATCCTTCACCTAGACTCCGAGAGAAGAGAGCGCATACCCAGCGGTGCAGGTGAGTGTCTATCCATCACCTAGACTCCGAGAGAAGAGAGCGCATACCCAGCGGTGCAGGTGAGTGTCTATCCGTCACCTAGACTCCGAGAGAAGAGAGCGCATACCCAGCGGTGCAGGTGAGTGTCTATCCATCACCTAGACTCCGAGAGAAGAGAGCGCATACCCAGCGGTGCAGGTGAGTGTCTATCCATCACCTAGACTCCGAGAGAAGAGAGCGCATACCCAGCGGTGCAGGTGAGTGTCTATCCATCACCTAGACTCCGAGAGAAGAGAGCGCATACCCAGCGGTGCAGGTGAGTGTCTATCCTTCACCTAGACTCCGAGAGCAGAGAGCGCATACCCAGCGGTGCAGGTGAGAGTCTATCCATCACCTAGACTCCGAGAGAAGAGAGCGCATACCCAGCGGTGCAGGTGAGTGTCTATCCATCACCTAGACTCCGAGAGAAGAGAGCGCATACCCAGCGGTGCAGGTGAGTGTCTATCCATCACCTAGACTCCGAGAGAAGAGAGCGCATACCCAGCGGTGCAGGTGAGTGTCTATCCATCACCTAGACTCCGAGAGAAGAGAGCGCATACCCAGCGGTGCAGGTGAGTGTCTATCCATCACCTAGACTCCGAGAGAAGAGAGCGCATACCCAGCGGTGCAGGTGAGTGTCTATCCGTCACCTAGACTCCGAGAGCAGAGAGCGCATACCCAGCGGTGCAGGTGAGTGTCTATCCATCACCTAGACTCCGAGAGAAGAGAGCGCATACCCAGCGGTGCAGGTGAGTGTCTATCCATCACCTAGACTCCGAGAGAAGAGAACGCATACCCAGCGGTGCAGGTGAGTGTCTATCCGTCACCTAGACTCCGAGAGAAGAGAGCGCATACCCAGCGGTGCAGGTGAGTGTCTATCCTTCACCTAGACTCCGAGAGAAGAGAGCGCATACCCAGCGGTACAGGTGAGTGTCTATCCGTCACCTAGACTCCGAGAGAAGAGCGCATACTCAGCGGTGCAGGCGAGTGTCAATCCGTCACCTAGACTCCGAGAGAAGAGAGCGCATACCCAGCGGTGCAGGTGAGTGTCTATCCATCACCTAGACTCCGAGAGAAGAGAGCGCATACCCAGCGGTACAGGTGAGTGTCTATCCATCACCTAGACTCCGAGAGAAGAGAGCGCATACCCAGCGGTGCAGGTGAGTGTCTATCCATCACCTAGACTCCGAGAGAAGAGAGCGCATACCCAGCGGTGCAGGTGAGTGTCTATCCATCACCTAGACTCCGAGAGAAGAGAGCGCATACCCAGCGGTGCAGGTGAGTGTCTATCCATCACCTAGACTCCGAGAGAAGAGAGCGCATACCCAGCGGTGCAGGTGAGTGTCTATCCTTCACCTAGACTCCGAGAGAAGAGAGCGCATACCCAGCGGTGCAGGTGAGTGTCTATCCATCACCTAGACTCCGAGAGAAGAGAGCGCATACCCAGCGGTGCAGGTGAGTGTCTATCCGTCACCTAGACTCCGAGAGAAGAGAGCGCATACCCAGCGGTGCAGGTGAGTGTCTATCCATCACCTAGACTCCGAGAGAAGAGAGCGCATACCCAGCGGTGCAGGTGAGTGTCTATCCATCACCTAGACTCTGAGAGAAGAGAGCGCATACCCCGCGGTGCAGGTGAGTGTCTATCCATCACCTAGACTCCGAGAGAAGAGAGCGCATACCCAGCGGTGCAGGTGAGTGTCTATCCATCACCTAGACTCCGAGAGAAGAGAGCGCATACCCAGCGGTGCAGGTGAGTGTCTATCCATCACCTAGACTCCGAGAGCAGAGAGCGCATACCCAGCGGTGCAGGTGAGTGTCTATCCATCACCTAGACTGAAAGAGAAGAGAGCGCATACCCAGCGGTGCAGGTGAGTGTCTATCCATCACCTAGACTCAGAGAGAAGAGAGCGCATACCCAGCGGTGCAGGTGAGTGTCTATCCGTCACCTAGACTCCGAGAGCAGAGAGCGCATACCCCGCGGTGCAGGTGAGTGTCTATCCATCACCTAGACTCCGAGAGAAGAGAGCGCATACCCAGCGGTGCAGGTGAGTGTCTATCCGTCACCTAGACTCCGAGAGAAGAGAGCGCATACCCAGCGGTGCAGGTGAGTGCCTATCCATCACCTAGACTCCGAGAGAAGAGCGCATACCCAGCGGTGCAGGTGAGTGTCTATCCGTCACCTAGACTCCGAGAGAAGAGAGCGCATACCCAGCGGTGCAGGTGAGTGTCTATCCGTCACCTAGACTCCGAGAGAAGAGAGCGCATACCCAGCGGTGCAGGTGAGTGTCTATCCATCACCTAGACTCCGAGAGAAGAGAGCGCATACCCAGCGGTGCAGGTGAGTGTCTATCCATCACCTAGACTCCGAGAGAAGAGCGCGCATACCCAGCGGTGCAGGTGAGTGTCTATCCGTCACCTAGACTCCGAGAGCAGAGAGCGCATACCCAGCGGTGCAGGTGAGTGTCTATCCATCACCTAGACTCCGAGAGAAGAGCGCATACCCAGCGGTGCAGGTGAGTGTCTATCCATCACCTAGACTCCGAGAGAAGAGAGTGCATACCCAGCGGTGCAGGTGAGTGTCTATCCATCACCTAGACTCCGAGAGAAGAGAGCGCATACCCAGCGGTGCAGGTGAGTGTCTATCCATCACCTAGACTCCGAGAGAAGAGCGCATACCCAGCGGTGCAGGTGAGTGTCTATCCATCACCTAGACTCCGAGAGAAGAGAGTGCATACCCAGCGGTGCAGGTGAGTGTCTATCCATCACCTAGACTCCGAGAGAAGAGAGCGCATACCCAGCGGTGCAGGTGAGTGTCTATCCATCACCTAGACTCCGAGAGCAGAGAGCGCATACCCAGCGGTGCAGGTGAGTGCCTATCCGTCACCTAGACTCCGAGAGAAGAGAGCGCATACCCAGCGGTACAGGTGAGTGTCTATCCATCACCTAGACTCCGAGAGAAGAGAGCGCATACCCAGCGGTGCAGGTGAGTGTCTATCCATCACCTAGACTCCGAGAGAAGAGAGCGCATACCCAGCGGTGCAGGTGAGTGCCTATCCGTCACCTAGACTCCGAGAGAAGAGAGCGCATACCCAGCGGTACAGGTGAGTGTCTATCCATCACCTAGACTCCGAGAGAAGAGAGCGCATACCCAGCGGTGCAGGTGAGTGTCTATCCGTCACCTAGACTCCGAGAGAAGAGAGCGCATACCCAGCGGTGCAGGTGAGTGTCTATCCATCACCTAGACTCCGAGAGAAGAGCGCATACCCAGCGGTGCAGGTGAGTGTCTATCCATCACCTAGACTCCGAGAGAAGAGAGCGCATACCCAGCGGTGCAGGTGAGTGTCTATCCGTCACCTAGACTCCGAGAGCAGAGAGCGCATACCCAGCGGTGCAGGTGAGTGTCTATCCGTCACCTAGACTCCGAGAGAAGAGAGCGCATACCCAGCGGTGCAGGTGAGTGTCTATCCGTCACCTAGACTCCGAGAGCAGAGAGCGCATACCCAGCGGTGCAGGTGAGTGTCTATCCGTCACCTAGACTCCGAGAGAAGAGAGCGCATACCCAGCGGTACAGGTGAGTGTCTATCCATCACCTAGACTCCGAGAGAAGAGAGCGCATACCCAGCGGTGCAGGTGAGTGTCTATCCATCACCTAGACTCCCAGAGAAGAGAGCGCATACCCAGCGGTGCAGGTGAGTGTCTATCCATCACCTAGACTCCGAGAGAAGAGAGCGCATACCCAGCGGTACAGGTGAGTGTCTATCCGTCACCTAGACTCTGAGAGAAGAGAGCGCATACCCCGCGGTGCAGGTGAGTGTCTATCCATCACCTAGACTCCGAGAGCAGAGAGCGCATCCCCAGCGGTGCAGGTGAGTGTCTATCCTTCACCTAGACTCCGAGAGAAGAGAGCGCATACCCAGCGGTGCAGGTGAGTGTCTATCCATCACCTAGACTCCGAGAGAAGAGAGCGCATACCCAGCGGTGCAGGTGAGTGTCTATCCGTCACCTAGACTCCGAGAGAAGAGAGCGCATACCCAGCGGTGCAGGTGAGTGTCTATCCATCACCTAGACTCCGAGAGAAGAGAGCGCATACCCAGCGGTGCAGGTGAGTGTCTATCCATCACCTAGACTCCGAGAGCAGAGAGCGCATACCCAGCGGTGCAGGTGAGTGTCTATCCATCACCTAGACTCCGAGAGAAGAGAACGCATACCCAGCGGTGCAGGTGAGTGTCTATCCGTCACCTAGACTCCGAGAGAAGAGAGCGCATACCCAGCGGTGCAGGTGAGTGTCTATCCATCACCTAGACTGCGAGAGAAGAGAGCGCATACCCAGCGCATACCCAGCGGTGCAGGTGAGTGTCTATCCGTCACCTAGACTCCGAGAGCAGAGAGCGCATACCCAGCGGTGCAGGTGAGTGTCTATCCGTCACCTAGACTCCGAGAGAAGAGAGCGCATACCCAGCGGTGCAGGTGAGTGTCTATCCATCACCTAGACTCCGAGAGCAGAGAGCGCATACCCAGCGGTGCAGGTGAGTGTCTATCCTTCACCTAGACTCCGAGAGAAGAGAGCGCATACCCAGCGGTGCAGGTGAGTGTCTATCCGTCACCTAGACTCCGAGAGCAGAGAGCGCATACCCAGCGGTGCAGGTGAGTGTCTATCCATCACCTAGACTCCGAGAGAAGAGAGCGCATACCCAGCGGTGCAGGTGAGTGTCTATCCATCACCTAGACTCCGAGAGAAGAGAGCGCATACCCAGCGGTGCAGGTGAGTGTCTATCCGTCACCTAGACTCCGAGAGAAGAGAGCGCATACCCAGCGGTGCAGGTGAGTGTCTATCCATCACCTAGACTCCGAGAGAAGAGAGCGCATACCCAGCGGTGCAGGTGAGTGTCTATCCATCACCTAGACTCCGAGAGAAGAGAGCGCATACCCAGCGGTGCAGGTGAGTGTCTATCCATCACCTAGACTCCCAGAGAAGAGAGCGCATACCCAGCGGTGCAGGTGAGTGTCTATCCATCACCTAGACTCTGAGAGAAGAGAGCGCATACCCAGCGGTGCAGGTGAGTGTCTATCCGTCACCTAGACTCAGAGAGAAGAGAGCGCATACCCAGCGGTGCAGGTGAGTGTCTATCCATCACCTAGACTCCGAGAGAAGAGAGCGCATACCCAGCGGTGCAGGTGAGTGTCTATCCGTCACCTAGACTCCGAGAGAAGAGAGCGCATACCCAGCGGTGCAGGTGAGTGTCTATCCGTCACCTAGACTCCGAGAGAAGAGAGCGCATACCCAGCGGTGCAGGTGAGTGTCTATCCATCACCTAGACTCCGAGAGAAGAGAGCGCATACCCAGCGGTGCAGGTGAGTGTCTATCCATCACCTAGACTCCGAGAGCAGAGAGCGCATACCCAGTGGTACAGGTGAGTGTCTATCCATCACCTAGACTCCGAGAGAAGAGAGCGCATACCCAGCGGTGCAGGTGAGTGTCTATCCATCACCTAGACTCCGAGAGAAGAGAGCGCATACCCAGCGGTGCAGGTGAGTGTCTATCCATCACCTAGACTCCGAGAGAAGAGAGCGCATACCCAGCGGTGCAGGTGAGTGTCTATCCATCACCTAGACTCCGAGAGAAGAGAGCGCATACCCAGCGGTGCAGGTGAGTGTCTATCCGTCACCTAGACTCCGAGAGAAGAGCGCATACCCAGCGGTGCAGGTGAGTGTCTATCCATCACCTAGACTCCGAGAGAAGAGAGCGCATACCAAGCGGTGCAGGTTAGTGTCTATCCGTCACCTAGACTCCGAGAGAAGAGAGAGCATACCCAGCGGTGCAGGTGAGTGTCTATCCATCACCTAGACTCCGAGAGAAGAGAGCGCATACCAAGCGGTGCAGGTTAGTGTCTATCCGTCACCTAGACTCCGAGAGAAGAGAGCGCATACCCAGCGGTGCAGGTGAGTGTCTATCCTTCACCTAGACTCCGAGAGAAGAGAGCGCATACCCAGCGGTGCAGGTGAGTGTCTATCCATCACCTAGACTCCGAGAGAAGAGAGCGCATACCCAGCGGTGCAGGTGAGTGTCTATCCATCACCTAGACTCCGAGAGAAGAGAGCGCATACCAAGCGGTGCAGGTTAGTGTCTATCCGTCACCTAGACTCCGAGAGAAGAGAGCGCATACCCAGCGGTGCAGGTGAGTGTCTATCCTTCACCTAGACTCCGAGAGAAGAGAGCGCATACCCAGCGGTGCAGGTGAGTGTCTATCCATCACCTAGACTCCGAGAGAAGAGAGCGCATACCCAGCGGTGCAGGTGAGTGTCTATCCATCACCTAGACTCCGAGAGAAGAGCGCATACCCAGCGGTGCAGGTGAGTGTCTATCCATCACCTAGACTCCGAGAGAAGAGAACGCATACCCAGCGGTGCAGGTGAGTGTCTATCCGTCACCTAGACTCCGAGAGAAGAGAGCGCATACCCAGCGGTGCAGGTGAGTGTCTATCCATCACCTAGACTCCGAGAGAAGAGAGCGCATACCCAGCGGTGCAGGTGAGTGTCTATCCATCACCTAGACTCCGAGAGAAGAGCGCATACCCAGTGGTGCAGGTGAGTGTCTATCCATCACCTAGACTCCGAGAGAAGAGAGCGCATGGAAACTGTCCCTCCACCTGCTACAGCGCTGAAGGCCATCACCAGGGACTGAGTACATAATACCAGATGTCTACAAAACGTCCTAGGTCAAGAAATGGTGAGGAGAGATATTAGAAACAATAGCAATGAGGCTAACGTATGAAGTAGATAAAATGCGAATATTGTATCTACAAATTGAACGTAACACATGGAACAACTTCAGCTTCGATACATATTCTCATTTCTATTTCTGTCAGTAAAAGACTAAAGTAGAGACTTAATGTAGGAAACCCCGATTTGTATTTGGCCTGGTACGAGTTACTTCATTTTCTTGTCATTGGCAAAAATTAAATCAAGGGTAAGTGGCAGTTTTATAGATGCCATTTAGGCTCTGCTGTACTGGATCAAGAACATTTTGGGCTAGATGTAGGTAAATCTAATTTACCGACTCATAAATACCGAATTTTACCGATTCGGTATTTATGAATCGGTAAATTAGAAGGAGGCAGATGTAGGTAATTTAAAAATCTAATTTACCGAATCTGTAACATTCGGTATTTATCGATTCGGTAAATACCGAATCGGTATTGCCCATTGCTTCCTATGGGCCTTGAAGTAAATACCGAATCCTGCAAGGGTGCAGGGGGTGTCACTTTGACACCCTCTAGCACCCCAAGTACAGGCTTGTGTGCAATGTGGCACACATACATGCCCCAAAGGCATGTCTGTGTGTGACATTGCACAGGTGTGCTTGCACAGATGTGCATGCACACCTGAATTCGGTATTTTACCACACAATAGGATTGTGTAGTAAAATACCAACTCTTAAGGGCCTGTGGCACTCTTAGGAGTGTCACCTACATATGGATTTACCGATTCGGTAAATATACTGATTCAGTATTTTACAGAATCGGTATATTTACCGAATCGGTAAAATTACCGATTAATAAAATAACATGCCCCTACATCTGAAAAACCTAATACCGGTCGGAAACGGCCGAAATCGGCCGTTTCCGACTGGTATTAGGGATCCTACATCTGGCCCTAAGTCTTTTATCCATCTCATATTTTGTCATAGTCTGACCGGAATTACTCTGCCTTTGAGACAGATTGCTTACACATGAATATGGCGTGTATTGAAAGAAGACCTCTTACTATGGACTCTGAGTCATTTAAGTTCTGAATTGATCACTGACATTTTTCGATGTTTAAGAACTCTTTTATGTAAGAAGAGCCTTCAGGCTACAAAGCCATTTTTCTGTGCGCATTTTGAGTTACACTCAGTTGTATTCCTGGTTGGCGAATATTATATCTCGTCTTCGTCCTTACAATCAACCTACAATTTACTCCTGCGTTGCTGGAATAGTTCAGTCTTTCTTAGACAAAGTCAAGAAGGCTTAAGGATAGATTGACGCAGAGGAACTAGAGGATCTTCATTGAAGGACCTTTTTAATTTGACAATATTGATTGAATTTCAGCCAACAAGCTATTTTCGTTCTTGCGAAGGAATTACAGGTGAATGTTATCAAAATGTGTCCTGGCTCAACCATTTCTGGAGGAAGCGTGGGTCGGGTACAGAAACAAGGTTTGCCCGATTGGAATATTTACCTTCTGACTTAATCTCTGAACTGGAAGTCAAAAATGCTCAGTGGGTTAAGACTGCAGGCTGTACCTACAGAGAGCTCCACGGCAATGGATAGCTGCTGGAAAAGGTTCTGGTGAAGCCGTTGCCTTTTGGCGGTAAATCTGAGACCCTGAGAAATTTGAATACCGCACCCAGTGAAGCTCCCTTGCAAGCCGGATACTTTTGACGCCTTCGTCCTGGGAAGATTTCTACGTTCTGACTTAGTCACTTTTTTGAAGCTTGGATTCTTCCAGCGAGACGAGGCTGCAGGCTCTAGCTGAAAAGTGTTCCACAAGGCCAGATACCATCCCCAACAGACTCTGCTGAACTGGATTTGCTGCTGCAGAGGTTTTCCAAGTGGGAACAACCTGCATCCTAGGGCCAGCTGGAATGCACTTGCACTTTCGTCGGAACAGCTTGACAGGTTGGTCCAGTCCCGCGGATGTCTTTGGATCAAAAGGTTTCTGTGTTCAAGTTTTCAGGATATGTTAGGTACACTTTGACAAAACCAAGGGTCCCAGGACAGACCTTTGGGTTCAAGACTCACTTCAGCAGAATCATCTAACTGCACGGACCAGGGCAGGTCCAGTTGGAACTGGTCAGCTGGGCAGTTGCAGTAAAGGCCTCTTGTAGCTTTTCATGTCCCTGTAGCTTGAACAGGAGGTCAACTTCTTTGTCCTGGGTTCAAGAGGGACAGCAGGTTCAGTCTTCTAGGCTCTTCTCAGGTCCCAGACTGCAAGTTCAGTCCTCTTCTGGTTCTGGTCTTTTATATATCTCCAGTAGTGTTCTGAAAATAGGCATTTATACCCAGCACCAACCTGTTGGTGGGGGTGGGATTGCTGCCACACACTTCACTTTTATCCACGTCTGTCCCTCTAGAAGTGCAGATTGCTAAAATTAGCCCTGCCTACGCAAACACTAATGTATGCTTTTCTTATTCTTAAGGGAAAAAATCTCTGCTTCCTTTTCATGTGGCTGGAAGGAGAGGAGATAGCTGCTTTGTTTTTCTTGCTCACAGTCAAAGGGCTCTGGGAAAACGCTCTATATTTATCACCAGAATTTAATGTCCCTTTAATGTTCATGCCCTGTTGGAATGGGCCACAGAGTTGACTGCCGTGAGCAAACTTCACATCTATCTTTCAATTAATTCTCCAAATTAATGCTACCAGAGTCTGAAGTCCAGATGTCTCTGTACATTATTGCTAGCCGCAGACAATGGATGGGACCTGCAGGTCAGGAGTATCAATCCGGGCAAGGCCAGCTCAACTGTTCATCCTTACAAAGTCGGTAAAATTGAATGCTGTTAAGCAATACCGGAGATTTGCAGCGCCTAGAAATTGCACAATTGGGTTTTGGTGCGCTATAGTAAAGAGTAGTTTATTACTATTATTATTATTGATAATGATAATTGTTGTGTAACTTTCCTCCAATGCCTTGTCCCACAGAGTCACCCTGACAACCAGGACAAGACTGACTGTTTCATCATAGCAGATAACGTTTCACAAAGTGTGTACTCCGGACTCTCTGCCACCTCGCTTCACGAACACTTCACTGACATGGTGAACATTGGAATAAGCCACCACTGCTTTATAGGGTGTTTGGTGTCCGTGTCTTCACATTTTTCACTTTACCAATTTCCCATTCTGATTTCTTCTAAGGGTCTAAAAGTTTTACTTTTAGTTTCCTATGCAAAAAAACACACAAAACCCTATAATCTTCCATTAATATAGAGGATGAATTAAATTATTTAACAGGCATGCACGAGTTTTACTCAGGACTCCCCATGAGACAGTCTTCTACAAGTATCAAAGATCCGACTCTGATCATGGTTACTTGCAGACAGCTGTCAGTTGCGAGTTGGTGCATTATAAATCCTACATTACTGTGGATGCTCAAAAAACATTTTCTTTGTATGTGTTATCACGTTAGTACCTGGAGTGTTGCAGTTAAACACTGCATTTTGTGTCCGATGAGAGCATCACTCGTTTCCCTCCACCCCACTGCATGGGATTTCCTTTTAACACCTATCCATTGAGGGTGGAAAAAACACCTATCCATTGAGGCAGTAACACCATGGTATACCCAAAGACCCCTAAAAACTCTCCTGAACACTACGGAATCCATGGAGTTCACGTGAAATGCGCGTGCACAGAAATCCGATCCCCCACCAAGCAAGACAAGCCAAGAACATCAAAGCGACCGGCCGCTTTGAGTCCATTTGCCACCAGCCACTTCACGCCCTAATTACATCCCTGCTGTTTCCTTTCACTTTCACGGCTGCGAGGCCGTGCTTTACTTCAAAGGGATCCACACCCCGCCCCCGCAATGCCAGAGCATTTCCCGGCCGCTTTTAATTTATGCCTGCTACAGTCACACATTGACTCCCAGGAAGGTTTACTGCAGACGGACATGTACTACACCTTACACTTTGCCTGCACATCATAGTGCATTTCATAATTCCTGTACCTTACGCACTTCTTACATCTGCATGTGCTACCCTGTACAAACTCAGCCTTTCACACCTGGGTGCCTTTGACAATCCCGGTGTCGCACACACTGCTTACATCGTTACATGATGACACGAATTCCTCTCCCTGATCAACAGGATAACTCGACTGAAGCCGGAAGCTTGATGCCTGGTGGGCGCTACAAGGATGAATGTTAGTATTTCTGTATCTCTCTGTACCTCAGTGTTTGTGTTTTGAGTCTGTCTGCTTGTATGGAGGGGTGTCTCTTTGAGACTTAAGTGTGTGTTAGGTGTACAACACCTTAGTTGTTCCTTATAACGTAATATATTGTGAAGTGGTTACGTGACTTTGTGTGTGTGTGCATCATTTCGCCATTGTGCTTATAGTGCCTCAAGCGGTCACTGAGAAAGGGATGCCAGACAGATACTCACTGCTCAATATGCATCCCTTTCTCCACTCTACAGCACTGGTCTCTCCTAGGTCACGGTTCGCGTCCCTACTAAGGTCCATCTCCCACACTCTCATTGCAGGTCCCAGGGTTCAGTGGAAGGTGTAACAAAGCCAGAGGGATATGAGCACTTCTTGGCCCTTCCTGGCAGACAAAGCTGAATGTTGTCAAGTCACACAGCAGAGAATGGACTTCCAGGGCTGGGCGCCCTAACCCGCCTCCCCCAGAGCCTCCAAAGTACTTGCTGCCACTTGAAGCAGGTTTGCAAGAGAGCACACGCATAAAAGATGACACTGAGCGACAACTGAGCATGTGCACAGGCCACACACACTCGTCACACACACACACCTTCTGCTCACACTCGGTGCGAATGCTTCTTGCACACTAACTTGTGGATATGCATTATACTGCCCGGTCAGACAACACATAAACACTGTACATGCAGTGTACTGAGTCTAGGGTGTTTCTGTTATCAGATTAAAGTTGGTATCACCATACATTCAGCAGGCCACTGCACCATCCGTGCAGCGGGGGTCCTGGAGAGAAGGCAGTCTCTGGGAAACCTCTGAGCAAATGGGTTTTCCCAACAAAAAAGTTGCACTGGAGTGGATGCTGCATGTGTGCTGATAAAGGAGCACTCTAGTCAATCCCTGCTTGTGCCCTGGGGGCACTGTAAAGTGCACGCTCCATCGGAGCGAAGAAATGCAGAAGACACACTACAATCGGTCTCCACATGCTGAGGGAACTGCTGTATGGTGCCATGCTGAGCAAACAAAAGGCGCAATGGTGAAATATAAAAGTGGCCACCTGACAAGATTTAAAGACCTGTTTTCACTCGCGCTGGAAATGAAAAGGCAGGGTGAACAGCTGTGTGTAAGGACTGTGTGTGCGTCACTGCTCGTTCTTGTGGCAATACTCCAGGGTGCCGCAAGAACACATGCCCTCTGTTAGACTCTTTTTTTGTGCCATTCTGCCCTCTGCATCACCACATCATCACTCAGCGCTACCCTAGCATCACTCAGCGCCACCACATTATCACTCAGCACCACCACATTATCACTCAGCACCACCACAGCATCACTCAGCACCACCAAATCACCACTCAGCACCACCACAGCATCACTCAGCACCACCACAGCATCACTCAGCACCACCACAGCATCACTCAGCACCAGAACAGCACCACCACAGCACCACTCAGCGACACCACAGCATCACTCAGCGCCACAACAGCATCACTCAGCGCCACCACAGCATCACTCAGCGCCACCACAGCATCACTCAGCACCACCACATTATCACTCGGCACCACCACATTATCACTCAGCACTACCACAGCACCACTACAGCATCACTCAGCACCACCACTCAGCACCACCACAGCACCACTCAGCGCCACCACAGCATCACTCAACACCACCACAGCATCACTCAGCACCACCACAGCATCACTCAGCACAACCACAGCATCACTCAGCACCACTCAGCACCACCACATCATCACTCAGCCCCACCACAGCACCACTCAGCACCACCACAGCATCACTCAGCACTACCACAGCATCACTCAGCACCACCACATTATCACTCAGCACCACCACATTATCACTCAGCACCACCGCAGCACCACTCAGCACCAGTGTTCCCTGCAACCTGCGCGCGTGCGCGGTGGCGCACTTCAGTGACCCTGAGCGCGCACTGGTCTTAGTGAAGCGCGCACATACCGAGAGAACAATCGCGCCGCCGCTTTTAAAACGCGAGCGGCGCGAAAATCGGTAATTTTAGTTGATTGTGGGCCATTGTGAAAAATTCCTGTTAATTGCAGCACAGTAGGGTGCTGCAATTAACAGGAGTACTTTCACAAGTGCCCACAATCAACCCTCAGCCCAGCTCCATTAAGAAAAGCCGCATCAAGTTAAAGAGCACGACGTGTAAAGTGCACGTCGTGCTTTTGGGATTGTTGCATTTCTTCTCCTAATGGAGCTCGGCTGAGGGCCGATTGTGGGCACTTGTGAAAGTTTTCCTGTTAATTGCAGCACCCTACTGCGCTGCAATTAACAGGAATATTTTCACAATGGCCCACAATCAGCCCTCAGACGTGCTCTCTTATTGCAAAAAACGAAATTCGACATGAAAGAGACCCAAAAACTTGGTAACGGTAATTTTCTTCTGCCGTTAACCAAAAAAGCGCTGGATGAGCAGCCTCGATTCTTTTCCTACGTAGCTGGCTGTTTATATATCCCCAAGTCGATGGCGCTGTGTACGGTACTTTCACCTTTGAAACTTCGTTCTCTGACCTCCAGCCTGAATGCTCTTAAACATGTGTCAGAATCGGGGAGTTTATTATGAAAAGCATTGTTCCTATGAACATTGCTCGCTCTTTGTTTTGCTTTTGCTAAGATCCGGTATCAGTGATTCTGTTGCAAGATACATACAAAAAGTATTAATTTGTAAGCTAAAACGCCCACACAGCAACAATCTACCTCTCAAGGCCACTGTAACATAAAGAATTAAAGAACTTCAACACATCTTTCATCAGCATCAGGCAGCCATAGTCCGAGCAGACCATAACTACAGCACTAGTGACCAAATAGGTGCCGGTCCAACTGGCGCCACTTAGTTAAGAGCCTGGTGTTTGTAGTGGCTCTGTGAAGTGCACAGCCTGCTGGTGTGTTCTGGTGCAGCATGTAGCAGTGTACCGACCGGGGCAGGCACCGCTCAGCAGGGCTCGGTAATCATTATTGTTAGGGTTGTAGAAGCAGTGCTATAGTGAAGTCTAATACAGCATACCGGCAGGCTGTAATGGGTGCCACGCTCTCCTGATTTCTGGTGCTTTACAGTAGTTTTAAGATCTTCTTAGAATTTATTGTGGCTCAAATGGGTGTCATTTCTGATAGTTCTAGGTTTCCCTCATCTCCATGGCTTGAATTTGCTTGTGAGAAAGTGTCACTCATAGTCGTTGAAATGGCACTCATAATTACACTGCAATTATGGAAAGGTCACACATAACAATCTGAAACCTTGGCAGCTATGTATTTGGCACTCCAGTGAGTGCCGCCACTGAAGCTGCTGGACAGTCTCAGCTGGTGGTGCCTGCTGCCTGATATGGTAATGCCACATGAGTCTGGGCTGAACATGGCTGCCGGAGTTTATTTGGTGCATGAGGCCTCTCATAACCCTGGCCCCGCCAGATCCCAGAGGAAGAGTTTTAAAAGTTTCACCAGTCCTAGTCAGTGCTGCCCAGCCCTGCAACCATAGCGGTCAGCGGAATCAGTTTTTTACATGTAAGTTTTAAATTTCTGGGCAAATCACTTAACAAAAAAAAATGAATGTGTAAGTCTATAACGTAACTGTTGCTCATGTAAAGTGCTCTGACCCCTCCGGGTGGAGTTTGCGCTACATAAAACTAACAAAAAAGGACAAAACTGTATAAAGCTTCACTTTTTTCAAGTTGTCCCTCCCACTTATTATTTTCTTTTAAACCACAGGGTACAAATGTATGAATGTGCCTAATTGCTACAAGTATTAGAATAATTTTGCCAAGTATTATTAATATAGGTTCTGTTTTTGATAAATGTCATCATAAATAGGCCGGGAAGGTGGCGGGTGTGCTGAACGCTTGTCGCTGACTAGTTCGATGTTTTAGAATTTAAAACTGGGTAAAGCAGACTTATCCTCACATCTTTTCGATGTGAGTACCCTAAACTATGTAATTGTATCAACTACTATTTCATACCTTATAAATGGCAGAAATGTAGTGTTCACTGCTGTACAAAATTAAACTTTAATGATTGTATCCTAGATCTTGGTTTTAAAGATCTGAAAAGTGACTAACGGCATTTGTTGAGAGAAACTCCTCAAATGCATCGTTGCCAGACCCTTTCATTAACAGTTACACCCTTTTGATCAATAAAACCTACAATATTTTGAAACTGGTTCAAACCCCCGGAAATGGAAAGTTAGGATACGGGTATGCGTTGTGTGCCCAGAAGATATAAAAGTAAAGAAATAATCCTAAAACATTGCATACCCCATGCCTTTGCACTTTATTGCACCATAATACAGCTAAGCACATCATGCTGAAATCAAATGAACACAGAGAAGGTATTTTGATGTTGCAGACAGTACACAAATAAGCAAAATCACTTAAAGCTGCAATTTTTACATTTTATCTGTACATGCTACAAAGAACAAATATAAATAGAAAGCAGTTTTAAAAGTGTTCTAGGGTGATCTATCAGTGACTAACACTTAAAGTAAACACATGCTGAAAAGGCACATTCCAATTAATAGATTCAATTTTGTATTCAGTCCTATTTAGTATCAGATCCAGGCCTATGCAGATTCTTTGAATAACAACTAATGGCCAATTTTTCACTGGAAAAGGTATCAACCCTAGGGTGAGTTACCTGACTGCTGCTTCCCACCAGTGTCCGAGAGCAGCTTTGCTTTCAAGTCTTGAGCTGCGGTGTGTTTTGTTGCTTCAGCCGGGGAGGAAGGAAACAGTCTATAGCTCCAATTTAAAGATGTGTGAGAGCTCATGGAGAGCCACAGGCAGTTCTCCTCAGGAGTTTCTCGCTCTGGCTCACAGCAGTTTTTGCTTCTTACGGGGCTCCTTGCATGCTGGTTTATGGGGGCCCAGCCACCAGCCCAAGCAGCATCAATGCCTTCTATGGTGATGCTAGTAAAATGAAAACATCCTGCATAGTCTCAGTCACAGACGCTGACAACATTGTGAAGTCCTGTAAGCACGCACACAGTACATTGCCACTGTGCCTGCAGCCAGCACCACAATAAGAAAAACAATGTTTTATTTGCCCAACACTTAATTCATAGTTGTATCTCATTATTTACTGTGGATGATGCTATTCAGTAATTCTGTCAAAGGCGGGTGTATTCGGCTAAATGTTAAGTTTGGTGCTAGAATACAAACCAGGTAATTCATCAACTTGTGTTCTAAAGTTTACAGCAGCTATAGCAAGTAGGGCGTACTACCATACCCTGTGTATGGCTTACTGCTTTGACGTTCCTCAAAAGGCAGGCGGGAACTTCCAGAGAAAGCATATCATGCGCTTTCCTAAAATTAAATCAATTTGATTGTGACTGGTATACTGTGACTGGCGGTGACTGGTGGTTATACTTACTGTGTTCGTTCTGTGGTTCCTCTTCTTCTTCCCCTCTGCAGCGTGACTCTCAACTGGTGACGAATGACCATCTCACTGCTGTCTCCTAACTGCATGATGCAGCAATGCACTCTCCCTCGCCCAGTGGACTCCAGTCGGCAGTCCCGGGCTGCTTAGAAATAATTTGCCGGCGTGGCCAATAATTTAGCTCCTGTGCCACCTGACAGAGCGGGCGGCCTGGACAGGTTTGAGCACCATCACGCCTTACACATTGTGCTTTTGGACGTTCTGCATTTCTTAAGTAACACATAAGTTAGAAATCTCTGCTTCGCCTAGTGTGCCGACCAGCTGATATTTTGCTGCTTCTTTCTGTCTCTGCATCCAGATATATAATACACCAAGTACCATTACACCTATAGCAGTAAAATCTTATGATGGTACCACCATTGGAGTCTCATGCTTTTTTAAACCCGACGTGTACGTGCCTGTGTAACCAATTAATGTCATGGCATATGTATCAAAATTACAAACCTGTCTTAAGACCCTTAACGTGGTGCTGTATGTGTGGAAATGCATAGTCTTTTCACTTTTTTACGCTAAAGTTTGGAGTGAAATTTAGCGCTGTACCCACAAATGCGGCTTGGTTCCTGGCGCACATAACCTTGGCTGCAGTGCACAGAACACCTACACTGCCGCACACAGAGGAAAAAAATTAGAGGGAACATTGCTCAGCACCACCACAGCACCACTCAGCACCACCACAGCATCACTCAGCACCACCACAACACAACTCATCACCACCCCAGCATCACTCAGCACCACCCCAGTATCACTCAGCACCACTCAGCATCACCACAGCACCACTCAGCACCACCACAGCATCACTGAGCGCCACCCCAGCATCAATCTGCGCAACCATTCAACAACAACTGGTTAAAATATGTTCTCTCAATGTTTCAAGCTTTATTACAAATGTCACAAAAAGATGTTAATATTTCACTTCTGTTCTTGGATTTTCGTCACAATAAAATACACTGAACATAATCTTCACAAAAGTTATTTACAAAAGTTTAAGCTATTGCCATCACTTTTATTTAAGTATTAATTATTTAAAAAAATGAAAAGCCATTGTAATTTGTAATATCAATACATCTAAGTCACGTAAATACAAAACATGTTGCATTACAAATGCTATAGGTGTCACATTTGCGAAAGTTATAACTATTGGCATTGTAAATGACAAAGCTATTAATTTAGCTATTTTCAAAACCAACACATAAATAAAAAAATTGTCATTTACAAGACCAATAGCTCAAACTTTCCTAATGCGAGACCTATTGCATTGCAAATGCTTGTTTGCAAATGTCAGCCTCCCTCATGCCTTTTTCTGCACCCTTCTTTGCTATTTCTCCGCCGCTCTTGCTTCTTTCTGTACTTCTCTTTCTTCTTTCTTCACTGCTCTTGCTTCTTTCTGTACCTCTCTGGCATATTTCCGTACCCCTCTTACCTCTTTCTGCACCCCGTTCCTTCTTTCTGTACCTTTCTTGCCTGTTTCTGCGCCTCGCTTGCCTCTTGCTGCACCTCTGTTGCTTCTTTCTGCACTTCTCTTGCTTCTTTCTGCACCCCTTTCCCTTCTTTCTGTACCCCGTTTGCTTCTTTCTGCACCTCTCCTGCCTCTTTCTGCACCCTTCTTGCCTCTTTCTGCATTTCTGTTGGTTCTTTTGCGCTGCTCTTGCTTCTTTCTACACCTCTCTTGCACATTTCTGCACCCCCTTGCCTTCGTCTGCACCTGTCGTTTCAACTTTCTGCACCTCTCTTGCCTCTGTCTGCACACCTGTTCCCTCTTTCTGTACCTTTTTCTCGTTTCTGCAACTTTTTTGCCTCTTTCTGCACTTCTCTTGCCTCCTTCTGTACCTCTGTTGCTTCTTTCTGCACTCGCCTTCCCTCTTTCTGCACCTCTCTTGGTTCTTTATGCCCCCTTCTTCCCTTTTTTGTGTCCCTCTTGCCTCTTTCTGCAGATCTCTTGTCATTTTCTGCACCTCTGTTGCCTCTTTCTGTACCTCGCTTGCCTCTTTCTGCACTTCTCTTGCTTCTTTTGACACCTTTCTTCCTTTTTTCAGCAATTCTCTTGCCTCTTTCTTCACTTCTCTTGCTTGTTTCTGCACCTCTCTTGCATCTTTCTGCACCTCCGTTGCCTCTTTCTGCACCTCACTTGCTTCTTTCTGAACCTCTCTTGCCTCTTTCTGTACCCTTCTTTCCTCTTTCTACACCTTTCTTGCCTGTTTCTGCACCTCTCTAGCCTCTTTCTGTACCTCTGTTGCTTTTTCTGAACTTCTCTTGCCTCTTTCTGCACCCTTTGAGCCTCTTTCAGCACCTCTGCTGCATCTTTCTGCACTTCTCTTCCTTCTCTCTGCACCCCTGCTGCCTCTTTCTGTACCCCTCTTGCCTCTTTTTGCTCCTCTGTCGGTTCTTTCTGCATTGCTCTTGCTTCTTTCTGCACCTCTGTTGCCTCTTTCTGTACCTCATTTGCTTTTTTCAGCAATTCTCCTGATTCTTTCTGCACTTCCCTTGTTTGCTTCTGCACCTCTCTTGCGTCTTTCTGCACCTCTGTTGCCTCTTTCTGTACCTCATTTGCTTCTTTCTGCACCCCTCTTGCCTCTTTCTGCACCCCTCAGGCCTCTTTTTGCATCCCTGTTCCCTCTTTCTGTACCTTTCCTGCCTTTTTCTGCACCACTCTTGCCTTTTTCTATACCTCTGTTGCTTCTTTCTGCACTTCTCTTGCTCTTTCTGCTCCCTTCGCACCTCTAGTAAGCTTATTCAAAAGTGTAAACGTACTCACAAGTGTACGTTACCTTTGTGAATTAGGCTGTATATCTCTGACTCTAGTTGGGGCAGACTCAGGAGTTTTATGGAGTGATTTTAACAAAGCACAAGCAGAGTCAAACACTAAAATGAGCATGTGGCTTTGTTTAGAAGGGGTTGGTTGATGTGCAGCGGGGTTTGACAGCCCAAGTGGGTTGGGCTTGGTTTGTCTGAGTGGTTTGTTCTGTCTGCACATTAGAGGGCAGTAATGTTTTGCTCTAGGTTGTCCTATTTGGGTGTCTCATTGTGCTTGCATGTCACAAGGTGGGAAAGGCTTCCTCTGGGTGGCCTGTTCGATTGGCTTGTTCTGCAGTTCTGCACCTTAGGTGGCGGCAGTGGTTCTTTCTGGATGGCTCGTTCAGTCTGCATGTTATAAGGAGGAACAGGCTCTCCCTGGGAGGTTCATTCGGTAGGTCTGCATGTTACAAGGTGGTAGTGGTTCTCTCGGGTGGCTCGTTCTTCCTACACATTACAAGGTGGCAGGGGTCCTCTCTCTGCACCTATTTAGGTGCTTAGTTCTGCAGGTCTGCACATGTTAGGAGATGTCAATAGTTCTCTCTGGATGGCTTGTCTGACTGGCTTCCTGTCGCTCCACGTTACAAGGTGGTAGTGGCTCTCTGGCTGATCTGTCTCAGTGGATCCTTCTGCAAGTCTGCACATGTGAGAAGGTGGTGATGGTTCACTCCTATTAGCCTGTCTGGGTAGTTTGTTCTGTCTGCACATGTTAGGCTCATTCTGTAGCTTTCGTGGGTGGCTTCATTGAGGGCTGAACTCTTACCCATTTCCCTGCTTCTTTTCACAGTCTATGTCTGCCTGCAGACAAAGTATTGTCCTCTCTACGGCCCCATGCTGTTATTGTCTCAACATAAAGAATGCCTAATGTCTTCACTGCTTACCCTTACAACTCTTTAATCAGTCAGTCAGTCGTGATTCTTCCACCTGGTACCCATGGTCCAGCCACAAAGTGCTTGGTTGTGTATACAGAGCTTGCGCTCTTACTGCCTTTCGATACACTCCTGCTGTGGAAATGATTAATGCACCATTTCCCTTCTAGAAAGCTAACATTCATTTATTTCAATCTTACAGGAAATGGATCGATGAAGAGCAACATGAGTACCTCTTTTCAATATCATGAAAACCCTGCAATTTTCAAATCTGTGGCACAAAAGAGGAAAGTAAACATGGTCCAGAACATTTCTGAGATAAGACATTCCAATAGCCAGATGCCACCAGCGAGTACTCAAGAACAAGGAGGAGAGAAAAGTGCAGATTGGCCAAGAGCTTGCAGTGCTCTGCAGAAGTCGACACCCTACGAGTGGAGATTAGACAAGAGCTGTGAGAGTACAGTGAAAAACAACAGTGTTCTCTGTGAATCAACCACACCGCAAAGTAGCAAACCATACACACATGCTGACAGTGGGCAAACCAGCCCGAAGAGCTGCTATGTACAATATCATCAAGAACACAACTTACAAGGAAGATATACATGTACTGAATGTGGTAAAAGCTTTGGAGCGATGTCAAGTTTGCTCATACATAGGGGAATACATACAGGGGAGAGACCTTATCATTGTACCGTGTGTGGAAAAAGCTTCAATCAAATAGGAGCTTTAAATAGGCACCAAAAAATGCACACAGGAGAAAGACTGCATCGGTGCACTGTATGCGGAAAAGGATTCAACCGAAAGGACTACCTGCAGGTCCACAAGAAGATACACCCAAACATGGTAGACGATTGTGAGTTCCATCTAGTGGAAATTATGTAAATACCAAAGTGTGGACAATGAGCGAATTAGGGAGCACATGGAGTTGTTATCCTTTTACCAATGCATAGAAAAGAGAGTTATAAGAGACATCCAGATAGAATTAAAGACAACTACACATATATGGCTCAGAAGGAGAAATGTTATTGCAACTGATTGTCAAGTCTTCCCCACAAATAGTGAGAGGAATAAAGATGGCCAGTGGTGATTGCAGCATCTGGTCTAAACCGTGAAGTGTATAAATCGTTCTAGATGTGTTGTGGCACATTTCGTTGATTTTGTGACCGAACTTAGAAATTGAGTCTATGAAAGGGACTAAGTATGGACCCCATAAAGAAGCTAAGTGTTAACAATAATTTGGATTTACTTTGAGAGAATAGTAGCAACCCTTGTCTCTTGATGAAGGGCCTGACCTGCTATACAAAAAAAAGAAGCTGAGTGTAGAGTTGCCATCCCAAGACTACAATGTGTGTTAGATGTACATTAGCAGAAAAACGTCAGAGAAATGAGAGGAAGGAATTTGAATTTTTGAATTTTAACATATTTATAGAGCGCGCTTATACCAGGACGGTTTCATGGCGCTAGGAGGTGGGTGGAATGTTATAGGTATACCTAAAAACCAAGAAAGCAGATATACATCACTTCCTTTACAAAAACACAGTGAGTATAGGTCCATCATCGTAGGTTTGGAAACAGGCTTTTACTCAACAAAGAGCGAAATGCTCAGTCAATTTTACAGCATTGCGTAAAAAGAACGGGCAGTGTGCCCCACTTCTTAAAAACCTGGAAAAGACGTATACTTGACTCCGTCCTTGGAGGTTATGGCTCTTTTATTCCAGTATCAAACAAAGTACCAGATATCTTTTCACCCACTAGTGCAATCCATCTCCACGTAATAGCTAGATCTCACTCTTAGCATGGGTATTGAGGGGTCTGCCGGCGGCTGTTCTACAGGGCTGAGTCTATCCACAGACTGCCACGCCCGCTGGCTAAAGTGTAGACACTAGAAATGGCCACCTGCCACTCCTTATAGCACTAGAAACTCCTGGAAACACAGCTAATAGCTATGGCAGTTGCCCTGCCCACTCACATGTGTCCAAGTCTTATTTGGTAGTCCTAGAAGGTTAAACACTTAATGTTTTAGGCCATGGCATTGTTTTGGGGCAGTGGAGCAGGGAAACAGCGCTTCTGTCCAGCTGTTGGACCTAGGTGGAGTCACCAATTCAACTGAGGCAGCTCCAATAGCCATGTTAACCAACTTGTCATAAAACGAGGATAGTGGGAGATAGCAGTTGGTGTTGCCTTCCATTGGTGTCTTGCAGCTGGATTTGAAATCAGGCTGATGGAGTCTAGAGACCTGCTGATGAAGATCTTGGTAGTAGGAGAAAGTCTTCTCATCTGGTGACCACTTGGCAGAGGACAAAGTCCGCAGATGTGGTCCAGGAACTAAGTGATGCCTCAAAGAGGATGTGAGAGTAAAAAAAGAATTGTTTGTGAAGTAGTATTGATGTAGCAGGGAACATACCACGGGCTGTAGCAGGGAACATACCACGGGCAGTGTATGAAGCAGTGCAGATTATGAGACCTCAAGTTGTCTTTGGGAAGAGAGGCTCTGTGCACAAAACCTTGAATACATTTTTAATCTCCAAAAACCTCGACATGCAATCCAATATTGCTGCAAAAATGACCGAACAGACTATATAGTAATTATCCCCTCCCTGAAGTGAGATGTTGTCCGTCAGCTCTTTACAGACCTGCAATGGCCACCTCCTCTTAAAGAGATCCAGTTCAGAGCCCATGATGTAAATTAGGATAGCTTACCAGGAGGCGCTGCTGTTTTAGAGAAGTAACAAGGCACCATTGGTGAAACCTAGGACCGATTGAAGAACCAGAAATCTGGTGTCCATCAATACTGAGGCAAAGATATTGTTGGTCTGCGCTTGTAATCACTCCCATGTCCAAACAAATGGAGGGCTGTCCATGCAGGCTACATTTCATCTCTCTGGGCCTTCGACTGCCCTGATCATGTCTTCCACTTTGGCCCGGCTCTACAAGTCGAGCCTTGTCTGGTTTTGTTGTTTCTTGTGGTGGAAATAAAGCGGTGAGTTTAGTGTGTATATTTTTTATCTTCACTGCCACCCATCAGTCATGGAATCCGCCAGGGTTCACTTCGGTCACCATTGATATTTAGTTTTAACATCAGTTCATTAAAGGATCTGTTTAGATACCAAATGCCTAAATTCCATTCATAGATTAACACACTCATTTGCAGATCAAGTGCCCTTAGGATAACCTTCTGTTAGAAAATGCATTTCTAAGTTCAACAGGGAACCCTTAACCCTTGGGAGGCCATAGCCACATCTTGGTTCTCGCACCTCATTTCAAAGGGTGGTAGAATTGCTACTCTTGTTCTGTGGGGACTCGTCCAGCTCCACCGTTCGAATCTCTTTGCTTGCAGTCCTTCCGCCCCAGAATAGGCAGCTCAACAGGGTCTGAAGATGCACTGTCTGTCGAGTGGCTCTCCTGCCAGTTGTGTATGTGCAAGCTATGATGGTCATGAATAAGAAATATGGGTAAGTGTCCCCCTGTGCTTAGAGGAAACTGCTGGCGCATTGGGCTGTTTGTTAATTGTTTTACAGAAATCACTCCCCATTTTTATGTAAAACAAAATAAAAAAAATTCTGATGGATACTTTTAGCTGCAGATTCTTCGCCTCTGGAACACATCCAAGTCCCGGACTGAATCTGGAGACTTCTTCCAGCAATGCTCCTGTGCATCAGTAGGTGGCGCAGTATGGCATTGCGGCGACTCTATACTGCCCTATAACTGACAGAGCGAAACAGCATATATGTGCCACTCCCGCGCATAGACGTAAGTTCCTTTCATTCTGCAACCTTTGACACGGATCTGGAGCTCCACTCCAGTCTTCCTGCAGTCACAATGAGCAAGGGAACTAAGTCCCCACTGAACACCTAGATTACAGGAAGCAGATGTCTGACATGGACCTGCACAAGCTGCGTCTGTGGAGCTTGGGCTCTGATCAATCAATCAGGCGTTTGTTAAGCACTACTACTCACCCGTAAGGGTCTCTAGGCGCTGGGGGTAAGGGTGTGCAGGTTCCAGTGTATCAAGGAGGGGATCCGTCGAAGAGCCAGGTTTTGAGGTTTCTTGCGATGATGGGAAGCAATGTTGTCTGTCGGAGGTGGAGCAGAAGAGCATTCTAGGCTCTGGCTGTGAGGAAGGAGAAGGAGCGGCCTCCCGATCTGGTCTTTCTGGTATGGGGGACCACCGCATAGGAGAGATCATAAAACTGCGTCACTTGACAAGTGACCTTTATGCACTCAAAGTTGATTCGGAAGCTGAAGCGAAACTATAAGAAGAGGTTGATTTAATGCATTGGTCCTGCTTCCACTGCAAATCACGGGCCTGATGGATGGCGATGAATGTGTTGACTGAGATCCTTCAGCCAGGGCCAGCTTCATCTGAGCCGTTCTTGAAGCCCTTACAGATGCTCGTCTTGATACATGTTCTAAGCCATCCTCATGCCCGCCAGTGGTTTGACCTAACCAAGCACCGTAAACCAGAAAGCTTGAGTGTTCAAACTTTAAAAGACAAGGTCAATCAAAATTCATTTCCAACCAATCATCCCAATTGGTAATCCAAAAACCTTGATGCATTCATAAACAGAATATTTTCTTCAGCTAATCTAGCACCCAGCTCTATCAATGGAGTTTGCTCTCTTGGTAAGTACACCCAAGCCCATGGGACATGGCTAGTGAAATCTTGATGGCGCCCCAGAGGACCTCGGGACGTGTTAGCCCAAATGGTCCATGATGGTCAGAACGCAGGCAAGTATGGTTCAACGATGATCTTAAGAAGTCCAAGAAACTCTGCCGCTCCCTTGAAAAGGCCTGGAAAAAAGACCCAACCACTAGCACCAAGGACGCCTTCAAAAACGCCACCCGCACTCACCACCAACTAATCCGAAAGGCCAAGAAAACAGCATTCAAGGATCGACTTGACAACAACGCCCACAACAGCAAGGAACTTTTCAACATCGTCAAGGAATTTTCCAACCCCTCGGCCAACTCCAACGACATCACCCCCTCTCAAGCCCTCTGAGACTCCCTAGCCTCATTCTTCCACAACAAAATTGCGGACATCCACAACAGCTTCGACAACGAACCCGGAAACCAACCCACCCTACCATTTGCTGAACATTCTCCCCCCGTGAACACCCTTATCGACTGGAACCCAATCTCCACTGTGGACACAATCCGCCTGATGAATTCCATCCACTCTGGATCCCCCACAGACCCATGTCCTCACCACATCTTCAACAAAGCAGACTCCGTCATAGCACCGCACCTCCGAGACGTCATCAACTGCTCCTTCAACTCCGCCACCTTCCCGGAAAGCTGGAAACACGCTGAACTCACCGCCCTTCTGAAAAAACCCACAGCGGACCCCACCGAACTCAAAAATTACCGCCCCATCTCGCTTCTTCCATTCCCGGCCAAAGTCATCGAGAAAGCCGTCAACAACCAGCTCGCCGCCTTCCTCGAAGCCAACAAATCCCTCGACTCCTCACAATCTGGCTTCCGAGCAAAACACAGCACTGAGACCGCCCTCATCGCAGCAACAGACGGCATTCGAACTCTACTGGACAATGGAGACACAGTCGCCCTCATCCTCCTCGACCTCTCTGCAGCATTCGACACAGTCTGCCACAGCACCCTTTTACAACGCCTCAATAACATCGGAATCCAAGGAAAAGCACTTGAATGGATCACCTCGTTCCTCACCGGAAGAACCCAGAGAGTCCGCCTCCCACCATTCAAGTCCGAGGCCACTGAAGTCATCTGTGGCGTGCCACAAGGATCCTCACTCAGCCCCACCCTCTTCAACGTATACATGAGCCCCCTCGCGGCCATCGCCCGCCAACACAACCTCAACATCATCTCTTACGCGGATGACACTCAACTAATCCTTTCTCTCACCAATGACCCCAGCACCGCCAAAACTAACCTACACGAAGGAATGAAAGAAGTTGCAGAATGGATGAAACAAAGCCGTCTGAAACTGAACTCAGACAAAACAGAAGTCCTCATCTTAGGTACATCCCCCTCTGCATGGGACGACTCCTGGTGGCCGGAAGCCCTCGGAAAAGCACCCATCCCGACAGACCACGCATGGAACCTAGGCGTCATCCTGGATTCTTCACTCTCAATGAACAGACAAGTCAGCGCCGTATCCTCTTCCTGCTTCAACATTCTTCGCATGCTCAGAAAAACATTTCGCTGGATCCCCACCAAAACAAGGAAAACAGTCACCCATGCTCTGGTCACGAGCCGACTGGACTACGGAAACACCCTCTACGCAGGCACTACCGCTAAACTCCAGAAGAAACTCCAACGAATCCAAAACGCCTCAGCCAGGATCATATTAGACATCCCACGCTACGAACACATCTCTGGTCACCTTAAAGACCTCCACTGGCTACCCGTCGATAAGAGGATCACTTTCCGACTGCTAACCCACGCACACAAATCACTCTACGACATCGGACCAGAATGCCTCAACTCACGACTGTCCTTCTACACCCCCCCGCCAACTACGTTCTTCCAGCCAAGTGAGGTTCCGTGACAATTGTAAGTGATGTTTTTGACTCGCACGAATATGGTCGAGTCTGGTATCTATGAACCGCAAATGACGAGTTTAGTAAGTGTGCGCAGTTTCGCTGTGCTAACTTAAACCGTTCGTTTGTTATGTGGGTTTCTCATCTGTACCCACGGGTTCCATCTTAGATACGGCATCCATTTTGTCTCTTGCCCTCAAGTAGCCAGCGAACGGACGCTGTCCGCTTCGCGACCCTGGGACTCCCAAGATATCTGCGGAAGACACATGTTCTTTGAAAGTGTCTTTATGACAAGGGGGTTGCCGCTGTAAGGCAGGTGGCGCCGCTCGAGGCTCATCTTGCCGCACGGGCTTATTGTCTCAGCCGTGCATCTCATTAGGCACATCCCTTTGATGCCTGTATCTCGTGTTTCCCGATACCTCCCCTTTTACACCCTTTCCGATCTCCCCACTGTCTCCGTCTTCCTCTGCACCTGTCTTCGTTCCTATTTCGATCTACTTTACTGCTGATTGGAATTTGCTAATGGTGGGAAGATGGGTTTTTACAGTTGGGAACCGCCAAATGTTTCCGCACTTATGTTCCGGACTTTGTGTGTTTCAAAGTGACCAAAGCGACCCCTCTGAGGGCTAAATGTGGGAACCGGGTTGTAAGCTTTTGTGTTCAATGTTAGCCTATGGGTAAAAACTGTATAAAAGGAGCGATTCACAGAACCAATTTGAAGCAGTCTCCCCGAACTACACTCGATGTACTTCCTGTGACTTCTGTGTTCCCTGCAGCAAATAAACCTTGAATCTTTGACGCCGAAGGAAGTGTCCCGTGTCTCTGTGACTTGTACGCCGGAGCAGGTTACCCACGAAGGTTTCAGGTGTTGTGCCCTGGCACCGCTGGGTCCAAAAAAACCCAGTCCTTCAGTTGGCGCCCAACGTGGGGCTGCATCAGTGGTACCGGTCCAAGCCCGACGATCGTGAGGAACTTCGTGTGAAATCTCCGAGGGAAGGTGCACCCCGCTTCATCGATCTTGTTGTCGAAATAAGTGGCCCGAAGACTTTTCCCGCGAAGATTCCCGCCTCCTGACGGCTGCGACGGACTGCTGCCCTGACTGTAGACCTGTTTTGGCGCCTGGCGTAGACCTTGGTATAGCGAGACGATTGACGGGCCTTCCTGAGGACGCCATTGATCTTTGAGTTAAGTATTTGTGGGTCGCTCCCAGAGTTCTTGGTTGTTGACACTTTAGCGGGTGTCTTTGTTGTACACGCTGTGTGAGTGTTTTTGTCGGTGACACTTTGCTAGCGTACTTTGTTGTTGTATTTGTTTGACGACTGCAGCCGCCAAAGACCGAGGGTTTTGTTCTTTGCTGGGACTTGGTAAATCCCGTAACCCTTGAAGTTTGTGAAACTCGGCTAGTGTGCAAGATGCCTGGTCGCAGTACTTTGTTCAGTTGTTTTAGACCTTGTGGTGCGGATTCCCTGCTGGAGGACTCATGTCCGATACCTCCGGTTGGAACTCCTACTTATGATTTATATAGCAAACATGGGCTAGGCCCGATTGCTTTTAACGATTATTGGATTAAATATACAAAGAAAGACGGCGATCTTCGTTGGCCACCTCACGGTAGCTTCGAGGCGTCGATCTTAGATAATTTGGAAATGAAGTTGTTCGAACGTAAATCTAGGCCGGCCATGTTTGATGCCTTTCGGTTGTGGCGCAAAGAAGCCCGACAGAAAGAAATCAGACAAAATAAACGTAGTCAGCGAGATACTGTTGCTACTATAGTGAAGAAAGCTGAGCAGTTTCAGCGTGATAAGGAGGATAAGGATAAGGAAGTGTTTGAGAGGCTACAGCGTATGTCCATAGATAAATGCTATCCTGCTTTGCCTACGGAGTCGGATAGGAAGGAAGAGGCAGTTGAGGATCCTTTAATGTCCTATCTTATGAAGTCGACACCTCCGTACGTACAGGGTACCGCAGCTCCTGTGGTCCCTGCCGTACCTATTCTTCCACCTATTGTTCCTCCACCAGTTCCTCAACCTGCACCTGCTCTTCCGACTGTTCCTGCTCCTTTGTCTGTTTCGATTCCTACTGCTCCTCCGCTTCCACATACTCCTGCTCCCGCTACTGCTCCTGTGTTGTTAACCCCTGTTGTTGCTACTGTTTCTACTCCTTCTCTTGTTAGTCCTGTGTCTTACTCTTCTCCCTCTACTCGTAATCGTAATTCTCCCCTTGCGTCAAACTTCTTTCAGTCGCTCGGACCTGTTTTTGGGTCCGCTGGTTCTGATGGTCCTCAGAGACGTAGTCAGCTTCCTGGTAACAGAGAACGTGTTGCCCTATATAATATGGCGATGGGTTGGATGATAAACCCTCTTAGAAATCCACCCCGTGTTGTCCTTGAAACGTTTGATCAATTCAACATACCCACTCAGAGATATGTGTTTGATGAAATGTGCAAGTTCCTTCATGATCAGATAGTGGCCAATGCGCCTGACGAGGTGCTGACCGCCCTGTCCGAACTTCGGCTTCAGTTCGCAACTGGACTGATAGTAGATACTAATGTTCGACGTGCTATTGAGCGATTGCTATCTCTTCGTCCCGCTCCTATTCCTCATGCATTGTTTGTTGAGGATATTGAAAGACAAGACGAGTCTGGCCAATATCCTATGCGTGAAGTTCCACCAGTTTGGGTACCAGCTGATAATACTGGTGCCCAGCCAGTACCAGCACATTTCCAAAGAGTGTGGATACACCTCCCATGGAAACGATCGGAAGTGCTTCAGGTGAAACAATCTTTGCCTGATCCTCGCAAAAATCCTACAGGGTATTATAAGGAATTATCGCAGCTCGTAGATGCTACGGTAATGAATCTTGCCGATATCGACATGTTGTTTGGCAACGTCGTACCGCAACCGATATGGGCTAAGATTCGTCACCAAGATCACGCAAATGAATTAGGTGGTGATTGGAATGCCATTACAGCGGCAGATGCTGGACAAGTGGCTGCTACTAAACCCGATCAATTGATTGCTGATCTTCCTCAGCGGATAATAACATTAATGAAAACGCTTATGCCAGCTACGAGGGTAAATTGGGACAAGTTGTCAGCCTGTAAGCAGAAGAAAGATGAGAGTGTTTCCGACTTCTTTACGAGGTTCGAGGAAGCATTCGTTGATCATAGTGGACAGGATATGGGTACTGAGGGTGGACAGAGGTTGTTTGTGGATAAATTCGTGTCGAACTTGTTGCCCGATTTGAGCAATAAATTAAAGAATTCAGAGAGTGCGTGGGCCGTTTCTACCTCAGCTCAAATATTGGCTACGGCACAATATTATGAGAATAGAGAGAAAGAAGAAAATGACCGTGTTGATAAAAAGACGAAAGAACTGAAAACTAAAGTGTTGTTACAACAAGCGTATCCGCCACGTTCTAATCAGAATGCATCTCAGCAGAATAGATCACAGTCGCAATCGAATCGATCGCAGTCGCGTAATGATTCCTCTTTCCAAAGATCCTCGTTAGGGTACAATCAATGTGCTTATTGTAGACAGGAGGGACACATTAAATTCAATTGTCCTGCTTTAAATGAACGTAATAGTGGTAATTCATCTAAAGGAGGCCGTGGTGGTTCACAGCACGCATCACGTGGTAGAGGTCGTGGTGCTCAGAATGATCGCTCTGAAAATTCGTCAAATTCTAATAATTGTTTCGATCAACGTGGATCATCACAAGGACGATCTGCGCAGTACAATGTGGACGATTATTACGTCGATCAGGGAACTGACGATAGTAATTACTAGGACAGCCAAAGACAAGGAGAGGGAGTGGTATCAGTTCCGGTTGATCAGAGAGGGCCTTACGTCGCAGTCGCTACATTGGGCGTCGTTGAGCCTTTTCTGTTGGACACTGGTGCAGCGAAAAGTTCTATCATGTATTCGAAACTCCCTGGCGCACCTTTGTCTGGCTTAACAAATGTTTCCGTTGGATTCTCTGGCGCCCCCGTTAGCAATCCAGTTTCACGCCCTTTGCCCCTTAAAATTGGGCCACGTGAGCTCGAAGCTCCGTTGATTTTGACTACTGGTTGTGGCGAAAATCTTTTGGGTCTGGATTTGCTTAAACGTTTGTATGCGACTTTGTATTGTTCCCCTACGGGTGTAAAGCTTACGTTAGGAGAGAGGGTAGTCTCTCCCATGTATTTGTCCCTCGATAAGCTTCCACCGGAATTGGATTCTCTTCCTGCGTCTTTGTGGGCGACGGGTCCGAATGATGTGGGCCTACTTGATATCTCCCCTTATGTTGTTCAGTTGAAGTCTAATGTGCGATTGCCACGTATTCCCCAATACCGTATCTCCCTTGATGGTGAACGAGCTTTGTTAGCGATCATCTATGATTTGATCGAGAAAGATGTTATTGAGGAGACTCGGGGAAACGTGTGCAATAGCCCTGTACTGCCCATTCTTAAACGTACTGATCCTACCAAACCGCCTGTTTATCGTTTTGTTATCGATTTACGGGAGGTAAATAAAATTGTGGTTCCTCAATTCCCTGTTGTGCCTGACATCACGGCGCTACTGACTCTGATTCCGGCTACTGCTGCATGGTTTTCGGTGATTGATTTGAAAAATGCGTTTTTCAGCATCCCGATTGCCGAAGAGAGCAGGGACCTTTTCGGTTTCTCTCTTGGTGGACGTAGCTTCCGGTTCAAACGCGCTCCTCAGGGCTACTGTGAAAGTCCATCGATTTACAGTCAAGCTTTGAAGGGTCAACTGGATGCGTTTAGGTTGCCGGTTGGTGCGGCCTTAATCCAATACGTCGACGACTTATTGGTGGCTGCTGATACTCAGGACATTTGCAAAATTGCTACAGTGTCGTTGCTGCAACATCTCTGTGAGTTAAATCACAAGGTGTCACCTTCTAAACTCCAATATTGTTGTCAAGAAGTAACCTATCTAGGTCACTTATTGTCAAAGGAGGGAAGGAGATTGACCCCAGAGAGAATTGCAGCGATTGCGCGAATGGCTGTGCCACAAACCCAAAGAGATGTGCGTGCCTTTCTAGGTATCACGTCGTACTGCAGGCAGTGGATTCCTAATTTTTCATTGCTAGCGAAACCATTGGTGGCTCTTACGTGCAAGGATGTTTCAACTCCTTTACCATGGACGGAAGAATGTCAGAAAAGTTTTTCTGAATTACGTGATTCATTGTGTTCGGCTCCTGTGTTAGGTACCCCTGATTACAGCAAGCCGTTCACGTTATATGTTCACGAGAGGGAAGGTTGTGCTTTGAGTGTCTTAACGCAACCTTTTGGTGGTAAGCAACGTCCATGTGCATATTTTTCCTCGACCTTAGACCCAGTAGCTAGAGCATTGCCGAGTTGTTTGAGAGCAACTGCGGCAGCTGCGGTCTCCATCCGACAATCAGCAGGATTGGTCATGGATAATATGCTTACGGTGATGGTTCCGCATGCAGTCGATACTCTTTTGAATCGAACGAAAACTCAGCACTTGACGAGTGCAAGGTTGTCTGGGTACGAATTGACGCTCTTGGCAAGCCATATTCAGATAAGACGTTGTAATGTCCTAAATCCGGCAACTTTGTTACCAATTAGTGCAGAGTCAGATGAAGTAGCAGAACATGACTGCTACTTGCGGACAGAAGAGGAAACAAAAGGTCGTGTAGACCTTAAAAACACCCCATTGGAGGACCCTGACGGCATCCTGTATGTGGATGGGTCATGTTTTAAGTTGCCGAATGGTGATGTGACTACTGCTTATGCTGTTGTAACATTGAATACTGTTGTTGAGACTGCAAGATTGAATCAGAATTCTGCCCAAGCTGCAGAGCTGATTGCTCTCACTAGAGCATGTGTGTTAGCAAAAGGGAAACGTGTGAATGTGTACACCGATAGTCAGTATGCTTTCGGTGTAGCGCATAGTTTTGGACGATTGTGGCGTGAGCGTGGTTTCTTGACGTCGCATGGCACGAAAATACAGCATGGCCAGCTTGTGAACGATCTTTTGGATGCATTGACTTTGCCTGCACAAGTTGCAATTGTTAAGTGTAGTGCGCATCGTAAAGTGACGGATGATGTTGGTCGTGGTAATGCGTTTGCAGACGAGATTGCTAAGGAGACTGCCCGGAACCTTAGCACTCGAATGTATGTGACGAGTTCGGTTAGGTGGCCTGCAGAATCAAGTATGTGTGAAAATACCATAGAGAGCGTGAAAGCAATTCAGAATGAGGCCACCGACACTGAAAAGATGAAGTGGAAAGAAAGTACGGGAAAGTTGGATATGAATGGTTGCTGGATTGATTTGTCGGATCAGAAAAGATGGATGTTGCCTGATGCGTATGTACTGGCCGTTGTGACAATGGCACATGGGTTAGCACATATTAGCGCGAAAGGCATTTGCAAGTTGCTGGCTGATGTATGGAAGAATGATGGCATTACAAAGTGTGCTGAACGTCTGGTGAAGAATTGTATGGTGTGTATAATGTACAATCCTGGCAAAGGAACCCCAACTCCCCCTGGCAGTTTTGCTCCTCCTTCGTATCCCTTTGAGGTGATTCAATTGGACTTCATCCATATGGAGCGATGCAATAACCTGAAATACGTTTTGGTTGTGGTTTGCGCATTCTCCCGATGGATCGAGGCCTATCCCCTCAAAGATAATACTGCTTTGTCTACAGCGAAAATCCTACTGAAGGAATACTTTCCTCGGTATGGAATGCCTAGAGTCGTGTGGTCAGATAATGGAAGTGAGTTTGTTGGAAGTGTGATGAAGAGTGTGTGTAAGGGCCTTGGAATTAATCAAAAATTCCATAGCGCCAATCATCCCCAGTCAGCTGGATTGGTTGAGGGTTACAATGGCACCCTTAAACTAAAACTAGCGAAGATTCAGGCTACGACTGGACTTTCGTGGCCTGATGCTTTGCCTCTAGCACTACTGTCAACTAGGGCGACTGTACACTCCCGAATAGGGCTTAGTCCCTATGAGATAGTGTTCGGCCGTCCTGCGAATGTGTGGGGGGTTCCTAGGCCAGGAATATTCACTGATCTTGAGTATCCGATGTTGATTGACTACTTACATGACTTGACTGCTAAACTGAGGTTAATTCACCAACAGGTTTACGACGCCTTGCCGACGCAGACGGAGGGTCCAGGCCACCAGCTCCAGCCCGGGGATTGGGTGGTTACCCGTAACTTCTCACGCAAGAATAATCTGGACCCCCGTTTCACCGGACCTTACCAGGTGCTCCTGGCCACGAGGACTGCCGTTCGTCTTGAGGGGCGGAAAAATTGGGTACATGCTACCCATTGTAAGCGAGTCCCTATTCCTTTGCCGGCAGACCCGTGGGTAAGGAAAGGCATTGCGTCAACAGAAACAGAAACATTGCCGGCGTTTGTACCTTTTAGCGACGCACAGCTTGTTGGAGAACCCTCAGCGCAGCAGAAAGCCACTGTTGAACATTTGTCAGCAAAAGACTCAAGACCAGATCAAACAACTGATCAACAGGACGCTGTCTCTTCAACGGATCCTTTGTTCGACGAGCAGACACGTCCCGGGAAACATCGATATTCTTTGCGATCTCACACTAAGGACAAATAAAATTTTCTTGCTTTGCTGAAATTGATAACTGCAATATCCTCGTTTCCCATGATCAATTTTGAACATTCGTATCATTGAAAGTTTTTGTACATATATCAAGCTTCTTCCTTGTATCTTTTTCCTTCCACAGCTGAGAAAATATTGTGCTAATATATATACATATTGTGTATTGAGGGCCGTAGGGCCGCGCGCGTACTTCCTTCTGGACAGTAGGTCTTGACGCTAGGTTAAAGGCCGTCGGTTCCTAGGAACTCCTGGGGATTGACTATTGCTGCACAGAACGAAGTGCGTCAAGAAACGTTGCGGACGGTCGTAGGGAATGGCATTTTCGAAGCTGAATGATTTGGAAGGAGCTCAGGCGTACGGACTCAAGCTGCAGCAACTCAGTCGTACCAAATGTTTTATATTTCAATTGTTTGTGTTGTTTTTGACTGCTTCTGCATTTTTGGCGGGTGGGGTGTATTACACTATGTCTTACTTCTTACTTGCTACCCCTACTCCTACTCCTTGCCCTAACCTTACTTCTACTGCTTCTCCTCATTCCTTTCATATGTTACCGGAACACGAGCAGGCTAGACGTGTAGAATTCCGCAACAATTCCTTTATTCAGCTCCTCCATCAGCATCAGTTAGTGGTTAACACTACTAATTGTTGGGTGTGTGGGTTGATGCCACATACTACGGGTAAGGGAATTCCATATCTGGTGTTACCGTATAGTTCCCAAGGGTCAGCTCGAGCATTCCAAACAATGTTTCGAAGCACACTGGGTTTCCACCCCATTCAAGAACAACGTTCCCCCAACTCTGGTCCTACCTCGTATCAGAGGCTGCTATCGATGGCCATAGAGGATATGGAAGATGAGATCCATGATCCTTTTCTTATCTCTGACGAAGAGAAACAAGCCTATAAGGTCCTAAGTAGAGGGGAATATAGTATGTTCACTAGTGAAAAGCAGCTTAAAAGCTCGCCTCCAATATGGGTCGTACCCCATACTGGTAATCTTTGTCTTGTGGGTCGTGGCTCGCAAGCCTCACTTGGAGCAAGTGCTTGCACTGAAAGTTACGTCCTGCCAATGGTCTCGTCCCCTGTGTTTCTGGCTGCCAAGGGTACCTACTTTATCTGTTATGATCGTGCATACACATGGTTGCCCGCAGACTTCATGGGCTCATGTTTTATTGCAAATTTGTTGCCTCCGACGTTCACTGTAGATGCCGATTATCATAAGACTAGAGTTGTACGAGGCGTAATTAGCGAAGAGGATACTGCCGGTCAAGAGGCAGGAGACTTTTTCAAGGGTTTCCTCCCGTTTTGGGGACCTATGGTTAATAGTAGGAACCTGAGACAGTTGACTCGAGTGGTAGAATCGACAGCTAATGTTACTGCCAGTGCCCTTGGTAATATCACCACAGAACTTCAGGCGGAGAGACTTATGACGTTACAAAACCGTATGGTTTTAGATGTCGTCTTAGCAGATCGCGGTGGGGTATGTAAAGTGATCCATTCGAGCTGCTGCATTTTCATTCCAGATAATGCTCCTACTGTCTATCAAGCCATCTCGAAGTTGCATAAGATCTCCGAATCCATACACGTGGATGTAGGGGATTGGACGCTACTTGGATGGTTTTGGGGCCTGATGTCGACTTGGGGTTGGAAGATTCTGATGATCATCGGGGTTGTGGTAGTGTTCCTGTTCACGTGTTGCCTTTGCGTACAGTGTGGTCCTGCCTTATGTGGACTCTGTGCTACAACGTGTATGAGACAACCATCTGTTACCAAGGGGACTCGGCTGGACAGAGCTATGCTACAACAACATCTTGATGGTCTGATGAATATCGAATATGATTCCGACTAGTGCTTGCCTACATGAGGGCAAAAGGAGCGTCTGAGGTTCCGTGACAATTGTAAGTGATGTTTTTGACTCGCACGAATATGGTCGAGTCTGGTATCTATGAACCGCAAATGACGAGTTTAGTAAGTGTGCGCAGTTTCGCTGTGCTAACTTAAACCGTTCGTTTGTTATGTGGGTTTCTCATCTGTACCCACGGGTTCCATCTTAGATACGGCATCCATTTTGTCTCTTGCCCTCAAGTAGCCAGCGAACGGACGCTGTCCGCTTCGCGACCCTGGGACTCCCAAGATATCTGCGGAAGACACATGTTCTTTGAAAGTGTCTTTATGACAAGGGGGTTGCCGCTGTAAGGCAGGTGGCGCCGCTCGAGGCTCATCTTGCCGCACGGGCTTATTGTCTCAGCCGTGCATCTCATTAGGCACATCCCTTTGATGCCTGTATCTCGTGTTTCCCGATACCTCCCCTTTTACACCCTTTCCGATCTCCCCACTGTCTCCGTCTTCCTCTGCACCTGTCTTCGTTCCTATTTCGATCTACTTTACTGCTGATTGGAATTTGCTAATGGTGGGAAGATGGGTTTTTACAGTTGGGAACCGCCAAATGTTTCCGCACTTATGTTCCGGACTTTGTGTGTTTCAAAGTGACCAAAGCGACCCCTCTGAGGGCTAAATGTGGGAACCGGGTTGTAAACTTTTGTGTTCAATGTTAGCCTATGGGTAAAAACTGTATAAAAGGAGCGATTCACAGAACCAATTTGAAGCAGTCTCCCCGAACTACACTCGATGTACTTCCTGTGACTTCTGTGTTCCCTGCAGCAAATAAACCTTGAATCTTTGACGCCGAAGGAAGTGTCCCGTGTCTCTGTGACTTGTACGCCGGAGCAGGTTACCCACGAAGGTTTCAGGTGTTGTGCCCTGGCACCGCTGGGTCCAAAAAAACCCAGTCCTTCACAAGCCCTCGCCACTGTACCTCGCATCAACAACACCATCATGGGAGGCAGATCCTTCTCATACCTGGCTGCTAAAACATGGAACTCACTCCCCGCTTACCTTCGCCTTACCCAGAACCACCTAGCATTCAGAAAGCAACTTAAAACGTGGATATTTGACAAGTAATCCTCCTCCCCTTTCTAAGCGCCTTGAAACCCTCTGGGTATGTAGTGCGCTATATAAATTCTCTGACTTGACTTGACTTGACTTGATCTCACCTGGACACTAGAGAGCGCAATGGCAGAGTCATTGGAACTGGCGCCTTGCTCAGAAGGCACGCCGGGACGAGGTTTGTGGAGACCTGCAGCATCCCTAATTGACACGTTCTTCGATAGCTCCAGACTTTTCATAGACGGGGCTTATACTGCCCTGGCGTGATTCAAAGACAGTTGTGCAGCAGCACAATCCCTGGGGTTATTGATACTAGCTAAACAGTCCCCCACCAATAGTGAAGCCCTGGGGGGCTCGCTCACAGATAATGCCAGACCTCCCAGTGTGCACTGCAGCAACCGTCCCAGCCCTGTCGATGCCAAGGGCGTGGGCCTGGCAAAAACCACTCAAACCAGAAGGGACCGCAATCCTCCAGTTCCTCATTGCTTGCTGAGGCGGCTACCAAGCGGCTTTAGTTTGTCCTCAGGCTCCTGCATAGCTGACCAGTAGAAGGCAGAATACACCATTTCCGCCCTGACTGAAACCCATCATGTCCAACAGGTGGATCTTACAAATTGTTCAAAGAGGCTGAGCCCTACCTCTCATTTCCTCCCCACTCCATCTTCTTTCAACACCAGAACAGAATACACCATTTCCACCCTGACTGGAACCCATCATGTCCAACAGGTGGGTCTTACAAATTGTTCAAAGAGGCTGAGCCCTACCTCTCATTTCCTCCCCACTCCATCTTCTTTCAACACCAGAGCAACTTTTGGAAGAGCACTCCACAGTCCCGGTTCAGGAAGTCAATCTTCTGTCGTCTAAGAATGCCATGGTGTGGGTAGCAGAGTGAGAGAAGGGAGAAGGATACTGTAACTTCCTCATTCCAATGAAAGATTGAGGCCTCAAACCCATGGGGGACCTCTGCCCTCTGGATGCTAACTCTGGTTCAGAACCTTCAGGCTCTGGCCTCAGGACACTAGACGGTGTCTTTAGACTTACAGGACATATATTTTCACATTCCCCTTCCGCAGTCTCACTGGTGTTCCCTGTGGTTCAAGGTGGGCCAGGAGCTTTTCAGTATACTGTGCTCCCCTTCAGCCTTACCATGGCACCTTGGGGTACACGAAAGTGATAGTAGTGGCAACTACCCAACTTCCGATGTCAGGAGGACACATATTCCCATGGCTCAACAGCTGGCTGCTGAATGCAAACGCACCACAGTCAATCGCAGACCACCTACGGACAATGGTCATACTCCTCACTTTATTGGGTTTCACCGACAATGAGTCGAAGTCCCACCTGAGCCATAAGCAGAACATTCCATTCATTAGGGCAGTTCTGAAGACTGTAGCATTTAAAGCCTGTCCACTGCAGCAGGGAGGCCAGAGCATTCAGGATTTGAACCCGACCTTTAGGGGTCAATCCTGGGTTTCAGTGCAGATGGCTGTGAGGCTCCTTGTCTATCCTCCTTATCCCGAACACCGGATGGCACTTATGGGTCCTGTAGGTACATCCTGACTAGATTTATTTGCCACTATCAAGAAACTAGTGTCAGCAAATCTATTCCTCTGCAGTCCTGACAAGATACTCAGTAGTATTCCAGCTGCAATGAAAGGAAGTATTTTGAACAACAAGGGGACCCCACTTGGTATCAGCGAGGGACCTCGGGGAGCTTAATCATATAAAGACAACAGTGGTCCCTAGCAGGGAAACAAATAAATGAAAATAAATATAGACTCAGTCAGTTCTATATTAGTGAAGACATACCCAGCCGGGCAGAGGTCTTCAAGGTATATATTTAGATCAAAACATACAAGACAAAATAACACCTTCAGCAATTCACGTGCGTGGGGCACAAGCCTGTACCCAACCACGACCAACCACAGACAAAGACATACAGAAAGGGCTTACAAGGCAGAAAACAACATTTCGGACCCCCTTGTTAAATAAAAGGCAACCATTGCTTTGTCCTGATGATGGACCCCATTATTTAACAAGGGGGTCCGAAACGTCGTCGACCCACTGTGTACCATATACCTGTGGCATTTTGAATTGAAAACTATGTAATGGTACCAATAAGTAATTCTCTGTCCAAAAATTGGAATTTTACAGAGACTGTTGTTTTCTGCCTTGTAAGCCCTTTCTGTATGTCTTTGTCTGTGGTTGGTCGTGGTTGGGTACAGGCTTGTGCCCCACGCACGTGAATTGCTGAAGGTGTTATTTTGTCTTTTCATTTATTTGTTTCCCTGCTAGGGACCACTGTTGTCTTTATATGCAATGAAAGGAAGGGCATCTGGATGTATTTACACCTCTACTGCTCTTGCCTCAAATTCTAAGGAAGATCAAGACAGACCCGGCCCAAGTCACTCTCCACGCCCTGGGCTGGAATCGGATAGTGTGGTACCCAGAGCTCCTTAGTGAGAGTATCTATCCTCCGATGCGACCTCAGATGGACCTCCTGCGTTTGTTTTGCCAACCGAGGTAGTTGATACCATTCTTGTGGCCAAATGTCGTTCTACAAAGTCTATCTCTGCTGTGCACTGGGAAGAAAGAGTTGCTTGGTGCGGTGCCTGAAACATTGGCTCCTTCTCAACTGGTGGGTGTTCCCTTGCATGTTCGTTCATTAGTCCAGCAAGGCCTTGAGGTGGGCACAGTGAAAGATTGTCTGTCTGCTCTTTTACCCTTTCTGTGTTTACTTGACCAACTATCTTTAATTCACTGGGTGTGATGCGTTTTATAAATGGTTTGATTCACGCTTTCGCCAATCATTTGTTAAGCCTCACTGGACCCAAACTTATTCTTAGCTCTAGCATCCAACCTGCCAAGCCCTAAATCAACAAATGAATAATCACAAATGCGAGCAATAAATGGGCAGGTCAGACCCAAACCATCACTCATCTATATCGCTTTAAATGTAGCAGCCTTCAGTCGTCCAGCAGAAAGGCTGTAAGTGCCCTTTGGGAGAGAACAAGGACACCAACTGTACATGACTGCCTATGTAGATTATGCACTATTCAGGAAGTGGAAAAGATTGCTTTCTTGCTAACAGTAAATTCTCTGATTTTGACACATTATGGGTCCCTTTTCTAGGTCATCTCGCCACAGAGTTCAGGGAACTTCCACCCCCTGATATCTCGGGGTGCTTAGAATCATCTCAACACAATCTACTTAAATGATACGCGTGAGAGGAACGGACGAGCTACAGTGAGCTCTCAGAACATGAAGGCATAGAGAGGAAACCAGGAGATGCAATTAAAATCTAAGAGAGTAATTCGACAGAGGTGGGGGGGACAGAAGAGTGGGTGTTATCCAGGTTAAAAACAAGGGGAGGAGGAAAGATCTTCTTTTATTGCTTGACAAAAGCCAGTTATTGATGCCAATTCCGCGTCAGCCTCCGGGTTGTAGGCATTTAAGGTGTACTTTGAAAATGTATTATACTGATTTGTCATATAAAGATCCTGCAGAGGTGGTTAAATGAAACGACACTTAGTCCCCAACATGAGAAAATTGTGTTGACAAAACATTAACAAAGTGTGTTAGCATCTCTAGTTCCCTGGAAGAGGCCGCTCTTCAATAGCAGGGATTGTTCAGGTAGACTCACCGGCCAACTTTGCTCAGCTTCACTTCCACATTTTTTAAAACTATAAACACTTTCATAGATGCTTGTGACTTGTCAGGTCATTTAGCATACTTTATGGAGTGCAATATTATTCTGTTGCAGATTGATTTTCTTTTGATATCTAAGCACAATAGCCTAATAAATTATTTTATATTCAGATATAAAGGGTCTGGCATCTTAAAATTATTACTCTAGTGGATTGAATGTGTTGCTTCGCTTGTCTGATTGAGAAGTCCTGTACTCGGATTCTGGTATCAGTGGTTCGAGACCTGGTAACTTTAATGAAGTAATTCTTTATGGTTTGTGTTTGGTTTTTATGAGCGGAATTTTATTCCCGAACCATAGCAAGAACTAGAAGTACCCATCTCATTCTCCTCTGGACCACAGAAGTAAACCCATCAGACAATCTAAAATGTAAATCAACTTTACTCTTTCTGTGTGCTCAAACAACCACCATATCTTTATTAAAAACAGACAACATACATTTCAAAAACCTTTTTCAGTCTTTATTTCTCGTTGTAGGCTTGAAGAATTTCCTATTCAGACCCAACAATCTGGCACATGCATCAACAATGTCATTTGAGATTCCTTATTAGCGACAAATAAGGATTCGTTAGTAAGGAATAGCAAAAGGCTATGCATGTAGAAATCACTTAAAAATGTGCGATTTGTAAACATTCCTTAATTGCGACTCACAAATTGCGAATCGTAATTAAGGAATTCCTCCCCATTCATTCATATGGGCCTAGAGGCCCATAGGAATGAATGGGAAGACATTCTCAATTCGCGATTCTCAATTAGAGAATAGCAAATTGAGAATGCAATTTCAAGGGTTTAGGGTGTCAAAAGGACACCCTGTTGCACCCCTGAAATCTGCATATGAGTACATCTTGCACACACACTTGCCCCTAGGGCATGTGTGTGCGTGTAAAATGGAACTTTGAAAAATGCACTTTAGCGCATTTTTCAAAGTTTCTGCAAATTACCATGACGTTCAACTTCATGGTAATTTGAGCCCCGATTAGCGAAATCGCTAGTTTTTTTACTTGAATGCATTGCATTTAAGGAATCTCAATTTGTGATTCCTTAAATGAAATGGCAATTTAAGTAATCGCAATTTAGAGATTACTTAAATTGAGATTTTTGCAAAAATACCGTCGCAAAGGGGCAGATTCTGACAATCTGCCCGTTTGCGACCGGTTTTTGCTGTGATGCATGTGGGCCAATGTCTTTTCTTTCAGGCAATTAACTTCTTATGGGAAAATGCACGAATATGCAGTCTCTGGCTTAGCAGATTTAAAGCGCTAGTGTGCTGCATTTAATCTACATGGTGATATAATCATTTGTGTATCACCAAGTAGTGTCTTCATTTGATCCTATTAAAATCTTTGTTTCCATCACACTTCAGAACTACAAAAAATGTGTTTCAATTTTGCTTTCCTAACTGCTGAATGTGTATAGTTCATTAACAGGTTTCTAATGGCCTCCTATAGTCTTTCCTTTCAACACTCTATACCCCACTGAGAATGTCAGATTCCCTTTACTTCTCTGACTGCAGAGTGTGTGGTTTGAAACACCCATTCCTTCCCATGTAAAAACATTTTTTTAAATAAGCAGCAATTTGTCAGACAGCTTGACATCTGATGGATGCCTTTAAAGCGCAGCAAAAGGGACACAATAAATACAGAATTTAAAGGCATCTTTATTAGTTGGTCTTTCATGACCCACCAAAAATCAGCTTGCGAGCCACAGTTTAAGAATCGCTGACCTAGACTGTATTGATTGCCCCCCCCCCCCAGCCCACATGCTTCCTTTTGCATCAGCCCAGTTAGCAGGAGAATCTCGATTGGTTTACAAGAATAGACTGCTTTAACCTTGGACAGGGGGTCCTGGACCTGGGGCAATATAGGGTGCACCTCCAGTTTATTGAAGCCCCTATCGGGCTCATCTTGTACCCGGTGCACCAACTCCTCAGTCTGCTGTAGAGGGTGCACCTCCAGTTTATTGAAGCCCTTATCGGGCTCACCTTCTAGACGGTGCACCAACTCCTCAGTCTGCTGTAGAGGGTGCACCTCAAGTTTATTGAAGCCCCTATCGGGCTCATCTTGTAGACGGTGCACCAACTCCTCAGTCTGCTGTAGTGGGTGCACCTCCAGTTTATTGAAGCCCCTATCGGGCTCATCTTGTAGACGGTGCACCAACTCCTCAGTCTGCTGTAGAGGGTGCACCTCCAGTTCATTGAAGCCCTTATCGGGCTCATCTTGTAGACGGTGCACCAACTCCTCAGTCTGCTGTAGAGGGTGCACCTCCAGCTTATTGAAGCCCCTATCGGGCTCATCTTCTAGACGGTGCACCAACTCCTCAGTCTGCTGTAGAGGGTGCACCTTCAGTTCATTGAAGCCCCTATCAGGCTTATCTTGTAGACGGTGCACCAACTCCTCAGTCTGCTGTAGAGGGTGCACCTCAAGTTTATTGAAGCCCCTATCAGGCTCACCTTCTAGACGGTGCACCAACTCCTCAGTCTGCTGTAGAGGGTGCACCTCCAGTTTATTGAAGCCCCTATCGGGCACATCTTGTAGACGGTGCACCAACTCCTCAGTCTGCTGTAGAGGGTGAACCTCCAGTTTATTGAAGCCCCTATCGGGCTCATCTTGTAGACGGTGCACCAACTCCTCAGTCTGCTGTAGAGGGTGCACCTCAAGTTTATTGAAGCCCCTATCGGGCACATCTTGTAGACGGTGCACCAACTCCTCAGTCTGCTGTAGAGGGTGAACCTCCAGTTTATTGAAGCCCCTATCGGGCTCATCTTGTAGACGGTGCACCAACTCCTCAGTCTGCTGTAGAGGGTGCACCTCCAGTTCATTGAAGCCCCTATCGGGCTCATCTTCTAGACGGTGCACCAACTCCTCAGTCTGCTGTAGTGGGTGCACCTCCAGTTTATTGAAGCCCCTATCGGGCTCATCTTGTAGACGGTGCACCAACTCCTCAGTCTGCTTTAGAGGGTGCACCTCCAGTTCATTGAAGCCCCTATCGGGCTCATCTTGTAGACGGTGCACCAACTCCTCAGTCTGCTGTAGAGGGTGAACCTCCAGTTTATTGAAGCCCCTATCGGGCTCATCTTGTAGCCCGATAGCGCTATATAAATGCAAACCTTTTTCCCTTTTCTACCCCTCCCCAACACTTCTCAATCCAAATAACTGACTAATATCCACCACTCAAATTAATTTCATGTTTCACCATACTTATTCAACAGTAATCCTTATGGGTTCCAGAGTAGCGTACTACTCGCCAGAAAAGCACTTCAACACACATCAGGCGTAACAGGTGCTATATGAATGCAAAACGTTCTTACCCTTCTATCCCTCCGCTATCCTTCCGAATCCAAATAACTCACTAATACCCACCACTCAAATTAATTTCATGTTTCACCATACTAATTCAACAGTAATCCTTATGGGTTCCAGAGTAGCGTACTACTCGCCAGAAAAGCACTTCAACACCCATCAGGCGTAACAGGTGCTATGTGAATGCAAAACGTTCTTACCCTTCTATCCCTCCGCTATCCTTCCGAATCCAAATAACTCACTAATATCCACCACTCAAATTACTTTCATATTTCACCATACTAATTCACCACAAATCTGTTATGGGTTTTCCGAGTAGCGTGCTTCAACACCCCATCAGGGTTAACAAGCGCTATATAAATACAAACCTTTTTTCCTCTTCTATCCTTCTGCTATCCTTCCGAATCCAAATAACTCACTAACCTATCCACCACTTTAAATTTACTTGCATGTTTCACTATCCTAATTCAACACTAAACCTCTATGGGTCCCGGAGTAGCCTGCCACGTGCCGAAAAAGTGCTTTGATGCCTCGTCAAGGGTAGTAAGCGCTATACAAATGCAATTACAATACAATTATCAAATCACCACATCATTATCAGAATAGGAGTTGTAGGAAGCTGGCTTCGTATATGTTGCACACATTCAAGTATAGCACCCTGCACCAATCCAGACAACGCTTATGGTGTTTTAGTGGTTTAGCCAACCTTAGAAAGCTCTCCAAGTGGTAGCTAAGGAGGGCAGCCTGAGGCTAGGAAGAGTGTAGAGCAGCTTGTTTAACCAGTATCTAATCTTATAGTGCAGCTTAATTGACAAAGAACCACACAGTGTAGTTATAAACATTGTTATTTATTACAGACACTCACTAACCCAATGCAATATCTCCTACCCGGAGATATAATTACAATACACACAATAATTCGAGTATACGACAGGTAAGTAGCACGAACATACAGTGGGCTCCAGGGGGAGACCAAACCATATATAAAAGTAGTGGAATGCGACTAACGACCAAAGTCGGGAGTGAACCCAGAAGACTTAGGAGTGCTGGGGACCAAGGAACCACCCGAGGTAAGGACCCAAGAACTCCATGGAGGCCATGTGCTAAGTGGATACACAACTTCTTGCTCAAGGTAAGTCAATGGGGAGGTTGCAGTTGTAATTCTTATAAAAAGGACCCTTCCCAGAGAACTTGGAAGACACCTCATGGAAGATGGACAGTTAGACAACTAGATGTTCTTGGCAAATAAGCTGGAACAGTCTGGAGGAATCCAGGGGTGGATTCAAGAAGAGTAGAACCTGCAAGCAGAAGGGGCAGAGTCTAGGTCACGCAAGAGTGACCAGGGGGCACGGGCGTCGAGTGACCACCAGTGTCGGCTGTTGCAGGAGAGTTGACAGTGCCCTTGTCTCTGCAGCTATGTGTACCAGCTGAGGATGACCAGGAATGCTGTACGAGCAGTCCCACATCAGATTGTCGATATCCAGGGGGTCGGTGTCCAGCAGGAGCACCAATAGGCCGTAGCAACAGCAAAACGTTGAAGAATACGAAAAGGTACAGTGCCGGGACCAGCAAGGTCCAAGAGACTCACCACGTTCAAGTAAGTCAGAGTAGGACCCGAGCAAGCAGGGGAACCAAGGAAGACCCTCGACGGGCCTGAAGATCTCTGGAGAGCCTTAACAATGGCCAGCCAACACAGGGACTACATTCCAGTGGTGTTGACAAGGGATCCTGGCCTCAGACTCAGTTTGAAGACCGCGCAGGCCTCGATGAAGTTGTAGAACAATCATCTGTGTTACCGACCCGGTTGAAGATCAGGATTAGCAATCAGTCAGTTGTGTTGTGGTGCCTGCGGATGCATCGGAGTGACTCCTTCACTACAAGGGAGATTCCTTTGGGTGTTTTTGGGTGTCCACAGGACCTGGAAGGGACCTGTATGGGGCGCAGACACTGGCAGTGCAGCGGACTTGCAGAACTAACCGATCAGGAGCTGATGGAGTCTTCCCAGTTGCTGTCTCCATTCCTAAAGCAAAGTTCAATGTGGTCAGTCCGACGCGGTCAGAATGTTCAGAAGGTTGAAGAGGACGCGGAATTTGATCTGAATCGAATCCCACAACTAATCTAGCGACCCACCCTCATGCAAGCCCTTAAGTACTCTAAGGAATGGGTTGGGATGTGTTGGACCTGGCCTCGTGGCGTGGCCCCACTCCTCCCGCATGGCGGGTCCCGGACTACCTCGACCTCTGTTCTCCGGCCGAGAGCAGCACCATCCACCCTCCACGAGTGCCGCTCCTCCGGGTAGCCCCCAGCTCACCCCCGTTGGAACTCGACGACCTCTCCTCAACACACTCGACTGGGCCGAATCCTACCCAGGGCCCCCATCTCAGGCCCAGACCCCATCTTGGACCCTCCACGACCAGGCCTCGTGGCCTCGGCTCGACCCCAGCCGCAGACCCAGCGAAGCACCGACATCGAGGCACCACAATCCAACCAGGAGGTAAAGAGACCACTTGACGGATTAATGGAGGAAGGAGTTTCGATGGTCCTCCCATCCGTCCCCTGACGGCTGGTTTCGATCGCCCCCAGCCTCCCTGGGCGCTGGCTCCACCCCCCTGCTGGGGGCACGCACATCCCGGACCCTCCGGCCTCCAAGTGCGAGGGTCCGGACATCAAAGGACGCCAGACCTATAACTGGGGCAGCTCTGGAGCAGGTCGGCAGTTGTATCCTGGAGTCGAGAGACACCGAGACGAACTCATCCGCGTGGAACCCGTACCACCTTGGAGCCCTGCTGACGCTGCCGCGGCCCATCTTCGTGAAACCATCTCTGGAGTCCTGCTGGCGCTGCCGCGGCCCATCTTCGTGAAACCATCCTTGGAGTCCTGCTGGTGCTGCCGCGGCCCATCTTCGTGAAACCATCTCTGGAGTCCTGCTGGCGCTGCCGCGGCCCATCTTCGTGAAACCATCCTTGGAGTCCTGCTGGTGCTGCCACGGCCCATCTTCGTGAAAGCATCTCTGGAGTTCTGCTGCCGCGGTCCATCTTCGTGAAACCTTCTCTGGAGCCCTGCTGGCGCTGCCGCGGCCCATCTTCGTGAAACCATCTCTGGAGTCCTGCTGGCGCTGCCGCGGCCCCTACCGAAGAACCCCCAGCTCGAGGATTGAGAGCTGAGCGCAGGATATCCCTGTACCAGGCTGGTACCAAGACTGTCCCGCTACTCCTTTCCTCCAGAGACTAAGTTTGAGAGGATCCCTGGATCCAGATATTCCTGTATCATTACGATAACCTGCCTAAAAGTACTGATTAAAACGTTAAGAACCTATCTTTGTGTGGTGTCCATCTGTAGGGGAGGTGATTGCTCATCTGTACGATCCTAGGAGAGGCACCTCGCCAGGAGGCCTCTCACCCTTGCTCGGCCGGCCCTAAGATTTCCTTTCTAACATTGGTGGCCAGCGGCGCGATCCGAGCCGACGCAGATCATACAGAGAGTAACTCGCCCCACTACAAACAGAAGCACGCGGCAACCATGACAACTAAAGAAACCGGACCAACCGTACAGTTCCAGATGGAACGACTGGAAGATTACAGTCACAAAGAATTGAAGCAATTCTGCAAAGGCTTGGGTATCGCTACCACGGGACTAAGCACCAAAGACGATCTCAAGCAGGCCCTACAGACCTGGGTGGAGACAGGAGCGTCGCCACCCCAAAACGAAGACATCGCAATCACAGAGAACACCGCAACCCCAGAGGAGGAGAGAAACGCGGGCCTCTCCCACGAGGATGCCCGAGAACGAGAAAGGAGCCGGCTCCACGAATTAGAAATGGCTAGACTCCGCTTAGAGGGGGAACTGCAACTGGCTGAAAAGAAGATAGCCCTTGAGCAACTACGATTACAGGGAGACCTGGAAGAAAAAAGAAGCCAGAGGGAGCTGGAGGAGAAGAAGCTCACGTACGAGCACAAGCGCAGGTTGAAAGAACTAGAGATTAAGGCGAAAAATGGGGACACCGGCGTCTCCGGGAGCCGGAGCCTCCCTCCCTCTATGGACACCAAGGTCCACATCCCCAAAGATGTCGTCCGAGAGTACCATAAAAACGACGACATCCAGCAATGGTTTAAGGCCTACGAGGTAGCCATGACCTCCCACCATGTACCACAAAAAGACTGGGGTGCCGGGTTGTGGGGGAGATTCGTCAACGAGGGGAGAGAGGCCCTGCTACAGCTCCCCGACGCCGAGATGACCTCATACAAACATATGAAAGCCGCCCTCCTCACTCGCTATGGGCTCACCCCCGAGAATTACCGGCAGCGATTCCGAGATTGCAAGAGGATCCCCGGTACCACCTGGGTAGAATATGTGAACTTCTACAACAGAGCCTTAGAGGGGTGGATCAAGGGCAGCCAGGTCACCACCTACGAACAGTTGTTCGATCTTATCGGATGGGAACACCTCTCCAACAACTGTTTCGTCGAACTCAGGCAGCATCTCCTCGACAGCAAACTGCCCGAGCCACGGAAACTCGCCATCGAAGCGGATCGATGGGAGAGCACCCGGGTCCCCCGGAACTAGGGGGGAGACCAAGGCCGAGCCCCCCAGGGGTCCCACTGTCCGCGAGGCGGGGGAGGAGGAGGCCAGGGCCGGGGCCGGGACACCACCACGGTGCCCCCTACCAACTCTCCCCCTTCCCTGACCGGGAGAGGGGCCCCCCCCTGCACGGCCGGGATCCCGCCCGAACGTTATCTGCCACAAATGCCAGCGTCCAGGTCATTATGCCAATGACCCCAACTGTCCCAGAAACCAGCCCTCCAACCCCACGGGTCCGCAAAACCACCAGATCGCCGCCGCCTCCCTGGGGGAGGAGCAGGGCAAAGAAGAAGCCGAGGACTATGAACAATACCAGACCGAGTGGGGGACCGCAGCCATGTCCCTGGTATGTCTGGGCGAAAGAGACATGGTCCCCAGGGCCCCAATCCCGGCCAACACTCAGAAGTACAGCCAGTGGGTCACTATTAATGGACACCGGGCCAAAGCCCTCCGCGACACGGGAGCCAGCGTGACGGCCGTCCGTTGCCACATGGTGACCCCGGATCAAATCTTGCCCAATGTACTGTACCCAGTACGGTCCGCGGATAACTCCGAAAGCCTGTGCCAGATGGCCCGCGTCCCCTTTGAATGGGGTGGAGTGTCGGGCATGCTGAAAGTGACCGTCCGAGGCGATGCCCCCTTAGACTGCCTCCTCGGAAACGACCTTGAGAGCTCCCCCTGGGCTGAAGTTGAGCGGAGGGAGCACCTGGGGATGCTTGGCCTCCCTGAATGGGTCTGTGCGACGACCCGATCCATGGCCACCCGCGCCATCCCCTCCACTGAAGAACCCGAGTGGCCCGAGCCTTTACGCCCGTCCTCACCGAAGACACCAACCCGGTCCACCGGGGCCCAGCGATGACGAAGTTTCCCCGCTCCGCGACCTCACGGAACTGGCCCAGTGGTGCCAAGAAGGGGGCCCGACTCAAGAACAGTTCCTTCAAGAGCAAAAAACGTGTTCTTCCATCGAGGGGATCCGACAGCAAGCCGCAGCCCAGAGCGCAGGGGATACCTCGGGGGCCCACTGGATCTATTGGGACAATGAGCTCCTCTACAGTGAGCAGAAGATTGCCAAGCTAGGAGCCAGCCGGGTGCTGGTAGTCTCCCTCCGATTCAGAGACTTCCTCCTGAACCTGGCCCATGACGTGCCTCTCGCCGGACACCTGGGGCAGGACAAAACTTACCGCCGCCTGGTGACCCACTTCTACTGGCCCAAGATGAGGAACGATGTAATCAACCACTGCCGAGCTTGCCCCACCTGCCAAGCCAGCGGGAAGAGCGGCAGAAAACTAAAAGTCCCTCTGCAACCTTTCCCTGTCATCAACACTCCCTTCGAGCGGGTAGGAATCGACATTGTGGGGCCCCTGGAACCACGGACATCACAAGGTCACCGGTTCATACTCGTCCTGGTGGACCATGCCACCCGCTATCCCGAAGCTGTCCCTCTCCAGACCGTGATGGCTCCCGTGGTGGGGCGGGCCCTGATGGGGATCTTCTCCCGGGTGGGCTGCCCCTGAGAAGTCGTCAGTGATCGGGGCACGAACTTCATCTCACGATATATGAAGTCCCTATGGCAACAGTGCGGGGTCACGTACAAATTTACGACCCCCTACCACCCTCAAGGGAACGGACTGGTGACACGCTTCAATTGCAATTCAATTGCTTCAAAAGCAGACTCCGTCATAGCACCGCACCTCCGAGACGTCATCAACTGCTCCTTCAACTCCGCCACCTTCCCGGAAGACTGGAAACACGCTGAACTCACCGCCCTTCTGAAAAAACCCACAGCGGACCCCACCGAACTCAAAAATTACCGCCCCATCTCGCTCCTTCCATTCCCGGCCAAAGTCATCGAGAAAGCTGTCAACAACCAGCTCGCCGCCTTCCTCGAAGCCAACAAATCCCTCGACTCCTCACAATCTGGCTTCCGAGCAAAACACAGCACTGAGACCGCCCTCATCGTAGCAACAGACGACATTCGAACTCTACTGGACAATGGAGACACAGTCGCCCTCATCCTCCTCGACCTCTCTGCAGCATTCGACACAGTCTGCCACAGCACCCTTTTACAACGCCTCAATAACATCGGAATCCAAGGAAAAGCACTTGAATGGATCACCTCGTTCCTCACCGGAAGAACCCAGAGAGTCCGTCTCCCACCATTCAAGTCCGAGGCCACTGAAGTCATCTGTGGCGTACCACAAGGATACTCACTCAGCCCCACCCTCTTCAACGTATACATGAGCCCCCTCGCAGCCATCGCCCGCCAACACAACCTCAACATCATCTCTTACGCGGATGACACTCAACTAATCCTTTCTCTCACCAATGACCCCAGCACCGCCAAAACTAACCTACACGAAGGAATGAAAGAAGTTGCCGAATGGATGAAACAAAGCCGTCTGAAACTGAACTCAGACAAAACAGAAGTCCTCATCTTAGGTACATCCCCCTCTGCATGGGACGACTCCTGGTGGCCGGAAGCCCTCGGAAAAGCACCCATCCCGACAGACCACGCACGGAACCTAGGCGTCATCCTGGATTCTTCACTCTCAATGAACAGACAAGTCAGCGCCGTATCCTCTTCCTGCTTCAACATTCTTCGCATGCTCAGAAAAACATTTCGCTGGATCCCCACCGAAACAAGGAAAACAGTCACCCATGCTCTGGTCACGAGCCGACTGGACTACGGAAACACCCTCTACGCAGGCACTACCGCTAAACTCCAGAAGAAACTCCAACGAATCCAAAACGCCTCAGCCAGGATCATATTAGACATCCCACGCAACGAACACATCTCTGGTCACCTTAAAGACCTCCACTAGCTACCCGTCAATAAGAGGATCACTTTCCGACTGCTAACCCACGCACACAAATCACTCTACGACATCGGACCAGAATGCCTCAACTCACGACTGTCCTTCTACACCCCCTCCCGCCAACTACGTTCTTCCAGCCAAGCCCTCGCCACTGTACCTCGCATCAACAAGACCACCATGGGAGGCAGATCCTTCTCATACCTGGCTGCTAAAACATGGAACTCACTCCCCGCTTACCTTCGCCTTACCCAGAACCACCTAGCATTCAGAAAGCAACTTAAAACGTGGATATTTGACAAGTAATCCTCCTCCCCTTTCTAAGCGCCTTGAGACCCTCTGGGTATGTAGTGCGCTATATAAATTCTCTGACTTGACTTGACTTGACTTGACAATTGCACCCTCAAGGGTATGATCATGGGCCTGGCGGAGCCCTTAAGACGCCAATGGGACGTGTTGCTGCCCTGCCTCCTCTTCGCCTATCGGGAGGTCCCCCAGAAGTCCCTGGGATGCAGCCCCTTCGAACTATTGTATGGGCACCCTGTCCGTGGTCCCCTAAGCTTGGTCAAAGAAGGATGGGAGGTGACCACCCAAAATGCTCCTCCTGATGTGTACCAGTACCTCCTGACCCTCCGGAACCAGACTCGGCATTTCCGGGAACTTGCCAAAGCCAACCTCAAAGCCAGTCAAGAAGACATGAAACGTTGGTATGATAAAAACGCCTCGTCCATTGAGTTCGAGCCGGGACAACAGGTCTGGGTCATGTCCCCGGTCGAACCATGCGCCCTCTAGGACAAATGGACCGGGCCCTTCAAGGTGGTGGAGCGCAAGAGCACTGCCACCTACCTGGTGGACATGGAGTCACCCAGGAACCCTCTCCGGGTCCTCCATGCCAACAGACTCAAGCCTCACTTTGTCCGCTCAGAACTTAGCCTCCTGATGGCTACTGACAGTGGGGCTGAAGAGGACTCCGAGCCCCTGCCAGACCTCCTGAATGCCCTCGAAAAAGACGGCTCCGTGGAAGGAGTCAACCTCTCTTCCACCCTGACCCCAGCACAGCGTCAAGATTGCCAAGAACTATTGAGACAATTTGCCAATCTATTCTCTCTCACCCCCGGGGTCGCCCCATGGTGCCTCCACGATGTCGACACCGGGGATAGCCCGCCTATACGGCACCAGGCCTACCGAGTCCCCGATAAAGTCCGAGCCTGCATCCAGTCGGAAGTGTCCAAAATGCTGGCTCTGGGGGTGGTTGAGCCCTCCGACAGCCCATGGGCCAGCCCTGTTGTCCTGGTCCCCAAGGCCGCCGCCCCTGGCATCGCCCCCGAACTCAGGTTTTGTGTGGACTACCGGGGTCTGAACACCGTCACCCGAACAGACGCTCACCCCATCCCCCGGGCTGATGAACTGATCGACCGCCTGGGGGCAGCCCGCTACCTGAGCACCTTCGACCTAACCAAGGGCTACTGGCAGATCGGACTCACTCCGGCTGCCCAGGAACGATCCACTTTCTCCACCCCCGACGGCCACTACCACTTCAGGGTAATGCCCTTCGGGATGAAAAACGCCCCCGCCACGTTCCAGAGACTGGTGAATAAGGTGCTGGCGGGGCTCGAGGAGTACAGCGCCGCCTACCTGGACGATATCGCCGTGTACAGCCTCCACTGGGCTGAACACCTCCAACACCTCCGGGAGGTCTTGGCCGCCCTCCAACGGGCAGGACTGACAATAAAAGCCAGCAAGTGCCAGATCGGCCATAGTTCCGTGACCTACCTGGGGCACCAAGTAGGAAGTGGCCAGGTGGCCCCCCTCCAACCCAAGATCGACGCCATTATGGCCTGGGAGCCCCCGGTCACCCAAACAGAGGTCCGAGCTTTCCTGGGGCTCACTGGATATTACCGGCGCTTCATAAAAGACTATGGCAGTATTGTGGGCCCCCTCACGGAACTTACTTCCAAAAAACAACCACCGAAGGTACACTGGACACCCGAGTGTCAGACCGCCTTTGAGACCCTCAAGACATTAATGTGCACCGCCCCCGTGCTCCAAGCCCCCGATTACAGCCGGGAATTCATAGTACAAACAGATGCCTCTGATCACGGCGTCGGAGCAGTTCGCTCCCAAACTAACACCGAGGGAATTGACCAGCCAGTGGCCTTCATTAGCCGACGCCTGCTGGCCCGAGAACAGCGCTGGAGCACAATTGAGCGGGAGGCCTTCGCCGTGGTGTGGGCCCTCAAGAAGCTCCGGCCCTATCTCTTCGGCACCCACTTCCGGGTACAAACTGACCACCGACCACTGCGGTGGCTGATGCAGATGCGAGGGGAGAATCCGAAGCTGTTGCGTTGGTCCATCTCCCTGCAAGGGATGGACTTCACTGTGGAGCATCGCCCAGGCAACGACCACGCCAACGCAGACGGCCTGTCCCGCTTCTTCCGCCTCGGCGAGGAGAATACCCAAGAAGATGGGTGACTCTCCCTGCCTTCAGCTGGGGGGGACGTGTGTTGGACCTGGCCTCGTGGCGTGGCCCCACACCTCCCGCATGGCGGGTCCCGGACTACCTCGACCTCTGTTCCCCGGCCGAGAACAGCGCCATCCACCCTCCACGAGTGCCGCTCCTCCCCGCAGTCCCCAGCTCACCCCTGTTGGAACTCGACGACCTCTCCTCAACACACTCGACTGGCCCGAATCCTACCCAGGGCCCCCATCTCAGGCCCAGACTCCATCTTGGACCCTCCACGACCAGGCCTCATGGCCTCGGCCCGACCCCAGCCACAGACCCAGCGAAGCCCCGACATCGAGGCACCACGATCCAACCAGGGGGTAAAGAGACCACTTGACGGATCAATGGAGGAAGGACTTTCGATGGTCCTCCCATCCGTCCCCCGGCGGCTGGTTTCGATCGCCCCTAGCCTCCCTGGGCGCTGGCTCCACCCCCCCTGCTGGGTGTCTGGACCCGCACATCCCGGACCCTCCGGCCTCCAAGTGCGAGGGTCCCGACATCAAAGGACGCCAGACCTATAACTGGGGCAGCTCCGGAGCAGGTCGGCAGTTGTATCCTGGAGTCGAGAGACACCGAGACGAACTCATCCGCGTGGAACCCGTACCACCTTGGAGCCCTGCTGGCGCTGCCGCGGCCCATCTTCGTGAAAACCATCTCTGGAGTCCTGCTGGCGCTGCCGCGACCCATCTTCGTGAAACCATTCTTGGAGTCCTGCTGGCGCTGCCGCGGCCCATCTTCGTGAAACCATCTCTGGAGTCCTGCTGGCGCTGCCGCGGCCCATCTTCGTGAAACCATCCTTGGAGTCCTGCCGGTGCTGCCGCTGCCCATCTTCGTGAAACCATCTCTGGAGTCCTGCTGGCGCTGCCGCGGCCCATCTTCATGAAACCATCTCTGGAGCCCGCTGGCGCTGCCGCGGCCCATCTTCGTGAAACCATCTGTGGAGTCCTGCTGGCGCTGCCGCGGCCCATCTTCGTGAAACCATCCGTGGAGTCCTGCTGGCGCTGCCGCGGCCCATCTTCGTGAAACCATCTCTGGAGTCCTGCTGGCGCTGCTGCGGCCCATCTTCGTGAAACCTTCTCTGGAGCCCGCTGGCGCTGCCGCGGCCCATCTTCGTGAAACCATCTCTGGAGTCCTTCTGGCGCTGCCGCGGCCCCTACCAAAGAACCCCCAGCTCGAGGATTGAGAGCTGAGTGCAGGATATCCCTGTACCAGGCTGGTGCCAAGACTGTCCCGCTACTCCTTTCCCCCAGAGACTAAGTTTGAGAGGATTCATGGATCCAGATATTCCTGTATCGTTACGATAACCTGCCTAAAAGTACTGATAAAAACGTTAAGAACCTATCTTTGTGTGGTGTCCATCTGTAGGGGGGTTATTGCTCGTCTGTACGATCCTAGGAGAGGCACCTCGCCAGGAGGCCTCTCACCCTTGCTCGGCCGACCCTAAGATTTCCTTTCTAATAGAATGATTCAGGGGGCCTTCCCAGAGGAGGGGCTGGACAGTGGGAAGGATACTCCCATGTCCTTTGTCCAGTTTTGCGCCAAACTGGCTTGAGCTATAGTGCTTTGGTGCTACAGCAGGCCGCAGGAAGTCTTATGGGTGCAGTGAGGAGGGCAAGCCTCAGGCAGTCTCAAGGGCGCAGGGACTTTGGAGGGCAGGTCGTACGGCGTCTCATGTCTGTAGTTAGCCTCATGGGTGAAGTCGCAGCAGTGAGGAGGGCAGGCCGTAGGCAGGGAGTCTCATGAGTGCAGGGAGTCAGTGGCGAGGCCGCAGCAGTGAGGAGGGCAGGCTGTGGGGAGTCTTGTGGGTGTAGGGAGTCAGGAGGGCAGGCAGCAAGGAGTCTCATGGGTGCAGGGAGTCAGGCGGCGAGACCGCAGCAGTCAGGGCGGCAGGCCGCAGGGAGTCCCATGGGTGCAGTGAGGAGGGCAGGTCTCAGGCAGTCTTAAGGGTGCAGGGACTTTGGAGGGCAGGCCTCAGGCAGTCTCAAGGGTGCAGGGACTTTGGAGGGCAGGCCTCAGGCAGTCTCAAGGGTACAGGGACTTTGGAGGGCAGGCCATAGGGAGTCTCATGAGTGCAGGGAGTCAGTGGCGAGGCCGCAGCAGTGAGGAGGGCAGGAAGTCTCATGGGTCCAAGGACTGGATCAGGGCATGAGTCAGGGGTGGACGCCATCCACCCCCTTTTTTCACAGGATGGCTGCCAAGAAGTTGGGCCCCACTGAAAAAGATGCTGACTTTGTCCCGGTGTAATTTGCAAACACCTGGACAATTACAGCAGCGCCTGCTCGTTATCTGCTTTCGATCCGCAACAACCTGCAGGGGATCGGTGGAGCTCTCTTATTTGTGACTCCTGCTAGGCCCATAACAAAGGCCGAGTCTGAGGGGGTATCAGGCCTCCTTTTGTTTGAGTCTCCTGGCTGGCAGCAATCAGGACCATCACACCTTGAAGGAAATGCAGCAGAGGGGAAACAAAGGCTCGCACTTTGGTAGCACTTCACACATACTTAAGAGGCAGCTTTTCAGTTTGCTCAGGCTCTGTTAAGGAGACATGCATGCACAGTAAGAACCTCAGATGTGTTGGTTTTTCTCAGTATTTACACACAATAAATAGCATTTATATAGCGCTTAGTAACTCTGAGGAGGTGTTGTAATAATTTTAATTTCACTACTTTTTTCATTTAAAGCACTATGGCTAGAGGAAGCTTTACGCTGACAAAAGGCACTATTTTTTTTTGTGTAGCGTACAAAAGTGTGACTCTTCTGCCTAAATCAGTAGGGTTACCAAGTATACTTGAAATGTGTTCCAATGTACTCATGATACGCCTGCTAAACATGTATGTGAGGGCTTCAGATCTGATGTCACTTCCTTAAGATCTGATGTCACTTCATGTGATGCCACGCACTGTGATGCTATGCCTGTGATGCCTCCTCCTGTGAGGCCACTTCCTGTGATGCCACTTCTTGTGATGCCACTTCCTGTGATGCCACGTGCTGTGATGCCACGTGCTGTGATACCACTTCCTGTGATGCCACGTGCTGTGATGCCACGTGCTGTGATGCCACTTCCTGTGATGCAACGTGCTGTGATGCCACTTCCTGTGATACCACTTCCTGTGATGCCATGCGCTGTGATGCCACTTCCTGTGATGCCACTTCCTGTAATGCCACGTGCTGTTGTGTCAAGCTCTGTGATGCCACTTCCTGTGATGCCATGTGCTGTGATGCCACGTGCTGTGATGCCACTTCCTGTAATTCCATGTGCTGTGATGCCACTTCCTGTGATGCCACGTGCTGTGATGCCACTTCCTGTAATGCCATGCGATATGATGCCACTTCCTGTAATGCCACACGCTGTTGTGTCACGTGCTGTGATGCCCCCTTGCATACGGGTTAACTAGGTTAGTCCTCCCACTTCTTTTTAGGTCTCGCTCTCGAGACCTATTGTCGTCGAGATGCCTCTCAAGGGAGACGGACTGGGGCACGCGCAGCGATTCTGGTTTGTGGACGCGCACGTAAGAAGCGCCTGCCACAAAGCGTGCACAGCTGGCTCGAGTCAACAGTGTGAACGTGCGAAATTGCAGTGCAGTATGAAACCAAACAGGCCTTGGCGTTTAGAGCTTCGTGGCCTACCTGGTGCTGTGTTGTGTAACACGCCCCAGCCACACATCATGTGTCAGGCTGTGTGGACAGTCTAGTCACATTATATAATCACACCGCCCAGACCACCACCAAACCCATCCTTCACTCTCCCTTACAGCTACGCCCGTTTATATTGACAACAATAAACTATAACGCCCATATGACTGCCCCATCCTCACCCTTTAACTGGCTGGTACTGAAAAAATGACTGTAAATACAAGTTAGACATTTTTAGATGATTGTTTTTCTCTCCTTTTTAAGTTACTATGCATTATATATACTCTTCGCCTAACCCGTGAGATATACAAATGCTTTCCTGTGTAAAGCACTTAAACATGCCTTGGGATGATGTCCACTCTATGCAAAACAATTGACTAAATACTGCTCTGTTATTCTATGCATGACACCTGTCATACGTGTTGTGTGTCCCTATACACTTTAACACAATTACCGAACATTTACTCCAACCCCAGCAGCTTGATAATAGGCAGCCCTCCACCCCGGGTGCTTCTCACCTTCCACCCCTGCCCCAGTCCCCCACCCCTAGCCATGGCCCTCTCCAGGCAGTGCTGCCCCTGCCCCAGGCGTGCGCTCAACTGCGTAGGTCTGCTCCGCGCCGTTGTCCCGGGGCGCAGCCGCACCTGCTCCTGCACGCGGGCGTTCTTCAGCTGCTCGCGGTCCCGCTGGTCCAGCTGCCGGTCGGAGGGCAGCGCCAGGGAAGAGGTGTCCATGTTGGGCTGCAGAGCCGACATGAGGAAGGTGCCGCCGAGCTGCGCAGCACCCACCGACCAGAGCACGGTGAAGCCTGGAGGCGCCGCCACGGGGCACGAGCTGCAGACCACGGCAATGTGCACGTCCACAATGCGTGCGCGTCTCTACCACCCCTCCCCATTCAAGCAGCAAGCTGCCCATTGTATTTTTTTAGTTATGCGTTTTAATATAGCGTGGACTGTACCCGAAGGTGTCAGAGCGTTTTACAAAAGGAACAGAACTGATATAAGAGAACAATACAAGTTAACAAATCGCAAAAGTTACATTACATGAGGCAAACAAAAGTGACAATCGTGAGTGAACAAAGTACAAGTGGTAGCAAACGGTGCATTACAAGACGAAAAAGTGACGTGTGCAGATTACAAAAGCGTACAAAGTATAAGTAGAGGTATAATACTGCAATAAATGGAGGACACTCAAACACAAGAACAAACGTTACATAGGCAATGGTGGCACTTGTGCAAGTATCGAGACCAAACAAAAAGTAAGAGGTAGCAAACTGTGTGAGCCGGTACGAACAAAAAGGCACACCACTTCACCTGCATGGAAGTGTACACACAAATATGGCTTGTTGTGATACCTTCCAAGTAATGCAGACCAGTGCGCGAGCAGGCTTTGGTCTGTGAACGCGCTTCCCACGAGCAGGTCTGTGAACGTGCACCACATGAACAGCTTTTGCGCGTTCATTCAATTTGAGTGCTCCTCTCCGGAAGACCTGCTGCGTTAATTATAGGTCCTTTCCGGGAGAGGTGCTATTATTTAACAGCGTGGGGCGCCTGTCGGCATGCTGTTTTAATGACTTTCTTTTTATTGGAATGCAGCCTATTTCTCTTGCTCTATTTTAAGATAAATGGAATGCTCCGAAATAGTTCTTAAATCGTTCCTTTTCCTTTAAATACCATCACAGAAGACCTTTCAGTTTCATCAACGCCAGGGTTTTTGAAAAGGACAATGCTTTCTTTTTCACAGAAATGTCTTTGTTCTCATTGCATTAGGTGTCTACTACGTAAAGTCACATGGTGTAACCATATGCTTCCTAAAATGTAGCTCAAATTGCCCCCAACCAACTTCCTGTTCTGATGTGCGTTTTTTCGCCCCTTGCTGCGCTTGTCCGCTCGGGAAACTTCCTCCCCGCACCAACAAATAAACAGGACTGGCAAGCAACTACCACATCGGAACTTTTTATTTAAACAAAAACTTTATTGAAAATATCTTCAGTGGTCAAGACCATGGAAGAAGAACTCATGCGTACACTAGTTTATTGCAATAATAGACAAACATGAAGGTCCCTTGCAGTCTGCCAACTAGTGGATGTGCTGTCAGAACTTCACCTGCCGCTGACTGATTCGTCGTTATTTGTTTTTTGTTTTTTTCCCCTCTGGCTTGGTCCAGCACGTCAGCCATATAAGTCCTGCCTTCTTGCTTGCCGGCGTCTCTTTTGATTTACTCAGTCGTCATCTTTTAATAGATAATTGGTGGCCTGACATTCTGGGCCCACCCCCCAAGCCAAAAGACTGTGTAAAAAATCTAGGTGTCTGGGTCGATTCGGCTCTAAAATTCACCATCCACACCAAGAAAGTGGCCGCCACGTGCTTCGGCATTCTACGCAACATCAGGCCCATCCTGAAGTTCTTTGACTGCCGCACTCGCCAACTTATCGTCCAGGCGACGATCCTTTCTAGACTGGACTATGCCAGCTCTCTCCTTTTGGGAGCAAACCTGGCTGAAACCACCAGACTGCAGAGAGTCCAGAATGCGGCTGCCAGGGCTCTGGTCGGCCTCCCTTGCCACTCTTCTGTCTCTGGAACGTTAAGAAAACTGCATTGGCTCCCGGTGGGAAGAAGGATCCAGTTCAAGGCTCTATGTCTAGCCTTCAAGATCCTCAAAACCGCCTCTCCCCCACTGCTGAGTCCCCTCCTGTCTGAGTATACTCCCAGTAGATCCCTCCGCTCAGAGGGACAACATCTAGTGACCATCCCCCGCACTAGACTTGCTAGAGTGGGGGGACGCTCTTTCAGCCTCCTTGCTGCCAAGTTATGGAACAGCCTGCCTGTAACCATACGGGGGATGCATGATCTTTTAGCCTTTAGAAAAGCCATCAAAACCCATCTTTTCCAATAATCTGTTTTCTTTGTGCACCTTCATTCTGCACTCTGGTCAGCTTGCAGCGCCGGGACGCCCCTTGGCTGGGGCAGCCGCGCGCTATACAAATTCTCATAACATAACATAACATCTCGATGCTTCTGGTGAGTCTATTTCCAACATCGATTGTCCTTTTTATTTGTGCACAGGCCTCAGTTAATTTTTCCTGCTAGGCCTCCATAGTGCTTATGGTTTTGGCAATATGCTACATCCCCTGACCTCCCGGTATTTTGCCCAGCTGTTCTCGAGCTCCGCACTCCCACCTTAATTTGCCAGGGGTCACACCGCGAGATTACAAACACAACACAGTATTAGTACTTACATTCACACGGCCCATTGACTAAGTTTTGATTTTTTTAAACTGCTCTCTTCCCTGCTCTTTCTGCTATGCTTAATTGTGTCCTGCGTACCAATTGGTATTGGTCTTGGCCTTGAAGGCTCAGTATTCCTGTAACCCACATGCATTTAGTGCTTTTCTCTTTTCACAACACACAGACCCAACGTTGCATGGTCATGGTACACAAATTAATGTCTCTTATTCACGGAAATCCACCTGTACACGGTTGTGCTTCACACAGTGTTTATACAAGATTCCTTTAAATTACCCTATTCACTAGCGTTTCCCTGGTATTTTATCACCTTCAGGGGGTCTGACATTCAGGGCGCAGGGTTTTGATAACATTAATAATGCGTTTTCCAACCCAGTTACCGAAGCCTCCCCTTTGTTTTAAGGTTTCCGCCCATTCTGGTTATTTCTCCTCTCACTCACAAGGTCTGTGGTTTGCTCAATCCTCCAAATAATGCTCTGCACCCATCTGCTGTTTTCGTGTGCCTCTGTTGCCTGCTTGTGATCGGGTTTTCGTGTGCCACTGTTGCCTGCTTGTGATCGGGTTTTCGCGTGCCACTGTTGCCTGCTTGTGGTCGGGTTTTCGCGTGCCTCTGTTGCCTGCTTGTGATCGGGTTTTCGTGTGTGCCTCTTTTGCCTGCTTGTGATCGGGTTTTCGTGCACCTTTGTTGCCTGCTTGTGATCTGGTTTTCGTGTGCCTCTGTTGCCTGTTTGTGATTGGGTTTTAGTGCACCTCTGTTGCCTGCTTATGATCGGGTTTTCGTGTGCCTCTGTTGCCTGCTTGTGATTGGGTTTTCGTGTGCCTCTGTTGCCTGCTTGCGACCCGCTTTTCGTGTGCCTCTGTTGCCTGCTTGTGATCCGCTTTTCATGTGCCTCTGTTGCCTGCTTGTGATCCGCTTTTGGTGTGCCTCTGTTGCCTGGTTGTGATCCGCTTTTGGTGTGCCTCTGTTGCCTGCTTGTGATCCGCTTTTGGTGTGCCTCAGTTGCCTGCTTGTGATCCGGTTTTGTGTGGCTCCAAATGCAATAGGTTTCGCATTTGCGAGAGATTAGGCTATTGGCATTGTAAATGACAATGCCATTTATTTATCTGTTTTCAAAGCTAACACATAAATAAAAATGTTGTCATTTACAATCCCAATAGCTCTAACTTTGGCAAAGACGAGACCGTTGCATTGCAAATGCTTGTTTAGGTCTTGTGCCCTGGACTGGATGTTGCATGAAAGCAGCAGTGGTGAATGACTGCTGAGCCTTCAATGCCCGTCTCTGCGGCGAAGCCCAGGGGCGCGGGCAGGGATCTGAGCGCCTGGATGCCAGCGTGGACTCTGGAGCTCCTGGCCCTCGCCTGCAGCAGCGCTCTGCTGGGACATCACAACACACAATTATGCAGGTTTTTTTTAATACACTGTAAACTCCAAGCTGCTCTCAATGCTTCGCCCCTCAGGCCTCATCCCTCACAAATCTTATTTTTCTCTTTTTTAATTTGATTGTATTTACAATCAAATAGAGAAAACTATTTTTGGTTACTGAAGACGGTTGTTTTTGGGTGTTGAATCCATGCAGCGGTCATCCCTGTGATTCTATTACAGGACCGGAGGCTTCAGATTATGCTTCTCTTCTCTTTACTGCAAAACACAGCAGCCAATGAAAATGCATATTTTCTTTACAAACAGTATAAACAACTACATTGCCCATGATGCCCACACATTAGCCATGCCTCCATAGTCCATAAGAACCCTCTGTGTGGTCCCATCATCCTCTTTCTTTGCTGCTCACAGCAAGAGATAAGTGCACTTTTGTTCCCTCCCTCTGCTTTATGGCATGTTGTTTGGTATATTTACTGATTGTTTGGTATTTTTACTGACTGATTGATCTCTGTTCCACTTACTGTTATAATTTTGAATCTATTGTGAGGGAATGGTGCATTAGCGGGCGCTTCGTGGTGAGCGCGTCTCTCAGCCCGCTTTATCCTATATTCCTTGATTTACTTCCTTGGGTACATTTCTGACCCGCGCCGATACAAGGCGCGCTGGATTTGCGGTCGTTGGCCGGGGCAGATCGATACCTTTTCTCTTCACGGAGTCTTTGTTCCCGGTTATCTTCCCCTCATTAGGCGCGCGCTCCTCGCACAGGCACAAGGGCTTCCCTCATCGCCCTGTGTGATGCCGCAAGCACCGGGTGGCTCTCGGCTGCAACGCGCTCCCCAATCGCGCTGATTTGGACTGCTTTTGGGCTACTTTTCAGTCGTGTCTTGGGCGGTGCGGCTGCAGCGCGAATTTCCCCTTATTTTAAACACAAATTGTGATGGTTATCGCTCTGCCTGAATATCGCCTGCCTCAGGCTGTAAAATTCTGGCCAGAAGAGAGTGAGCACACGCTCTTGATACATTTTGATTGGCCTGGGTCACTGACCTTCTAGACTACAGCTTTGCTGAGGGGGCTTATAGGTGCAGTGTGTTGTGTTACCCCTCCTGGTGGCTGTGAAATAGACTGTCAGCAATTCAATTGAACTTTATTCATACTTCTAATTGCTTCACTCCACCCTTTGATTATGGATGAGTTGGTAAAGTACCCAGATGAATATAATGATGAGGAGGAGGCGTGTGACGGACAGCAGGAGGCTGTTTTAGAGGACAATCTTGTGGAGGGATTGGACGCCTCAGTCCAGTCCTCTGTTAACAGGGCAACGGAGACCACGGTCCTGCAAACTGTTCAGCAAGCCCTAGCGGCAGCCCTGCGCCCTATTAGGAAGCAGCTAGAAGGCTTCGCCAGGAGACACGGCTACGATAGAAAGCCTCAGAAGAGAAAATCGGAGGCTTCTACTTCTGGTCAGGGCACATCCAACCCCCAGCAATGGCCTCATGCACAGGCTCTTTCCGCGTTGCCCGCCAGTGGGGCGGATGATCATTCCTATGCAGGGACGAAGGCCAAAGCTAAGCTTAAGGCCCACACCGACACAGATGCCACCACAACCAACACTAACACCGACACCGACACTGACGCCTTCTTTGGTGGGGGAGGCTCCTCTGAGGTGAGGACTACTCTTCCGTCACTGGCGGAACCTCTGAACACCCCGTTCACCTTCGACCCTTCCGAGATTATGCACCCAAGGTCATCGGACTGGATACCTCCCCCCGCGGTTTCTGTCTACCTCCATGAGAACCTGAGGAAAGGTTTTCCAAGGGAAGTGCGTAATCGCCTAAAGTCCGAATGTCCGCGCCCTAAGCTGCCGGACAAAATGGCGGAGACGCCCGAAATTGATGCAAGCCTTATGACATTCCTAAAGAAATTCTCAAAGGATCCCAAACGTGGCATCGACCGCGCCTGGCATGGGTGCCAGGATGAAAAATACTGGACGTTGTGGGCCCTTTGGCCAAGATACTAGAGATGGCCTGGGCGGCCAAAGAGAGCCCTACCCCAATAGACCCGGATATCCTTGCTGTTTGGACTCAACGGGCCATCTGCCTTATTGGCAACGTCAATTGTGCGATATTGTCGGAGAGACGCAAGTCACTCCTGATCAGGATGGACAGCAATCTTACGGAGCTGGCGGACGCAGAACCCGGACCCCTAGCGGCGGGACAGCTCTTCGGGGAGCGCTTCGTCAAAGACGTTTCAAAGTATGTCGGTACATTTACTAGCCTGGATAAAGCGCAAACTGGGATAATTCGAGTCTTCAACAGAGGTGTTTTTAATCGGGCGGGCGAGACGGGGGCCGCTCGTCAGGCCGTGGATTCCAACAAGGTTCCCAGAGAGGCGACTTTGGTCGCGGGAGAAACGACTGGGACTCCACACGCGGAGGTACTTTCTATCCATCCCGCAGGGGATTTAACAGAGGGCGTTTCCAGTCCGGCAACAACAGGACGATCTTCAAGGCCCATCAATCCACAGGTGAGTGTTGTAGACCTTTCTCTTCTTCCTTTGGGGGTCGTACTCAACACTGTCTGCGACAGTGGCAGGACCTAACTAAGGACGTCTGGGTGTTGCAAACCGTCCAGGGTTTTCGGTTAGAGTTTTACTCTCGTCCTTTTCAGTCAAATCTCCCAGCAGATCTCCATTTTTCCCTACAAGATCGCAGTTTTATAGACGAGGAGATTGCAGGATTGCTGCAGAAGCACGCGATAGCACCGTGCAACGAGGGGCCTCACGGCTTCTGCAGCAACATCTTCATTGTGCAGAAGAAAAGGGGTGGGAACAGGCTTGTTCTGAACCTCAAAGATTTCAATCAATTTCTAACGTGCAATCATTTCAAGATGGAAGGAATCCATCTCTTGGAGGATTTATTGCAGGAAGGAGATTGGTTGGTCAGGCTGGACCTCAAGGACGCATACCTCTCCATCCCAATCTTCCCGCCACATAGCAGGTTCCTACAGTTCAGGTGGAACAGCCGATGGTACGAGTATTTGGCTCTTCCTTTCGGGCTTTCCTCAGCTCCTTGGTGCTTCACCAAGGTGATGAAACCAGTGGTCGCTCATCTACGGGAGCGAGGAATACTTCTAATAATTTATTTAGACGATGTCCTGATTATGGCACAGAATCAGACCTCTCTACTGCAGCATCTCAGTCTCGCGACAACACTGCTTCAGAGCTTAGGGTTTGTAATCAACCTGAAGAAGTCAGTGGTCATCCCGACACAGTTGATAGATTTCCTCGGGTTCACAATCGATTCGCGGTCCGCTCAGTTATGTCTTCCCGAAGCAAAATTGAGGGACCTCAAGAAGGAGATCCTGGCGCTGTTGAGCAGACAGACGGTCACGCTCCGGGCCATCGCCAGAGTGGTAGGGATTTTGGCCTCATCAATTCAGGCAATATTTCCGGGCCCTCTTCACTACAGGGCCCTTCAGCGCCTAAAGATCAGACACCTTCAGAAGGGACTGCCCTATTCGCACGCCATCCCATTGTCTCAGGAAGTCAGGATCGAACTACAGTGGTGGCTAGGTCATATCGACGCCTGGAACGGCAGGGCAATCTTCGGCTCTCAACCCGACGTGGTTATCGAGTCAGACGCCAGCCGTTGGGGCTGGGGCGCACGCTGCTGCGACATCTCCACGGGCGGCAGATGGTCTCAGCAAGAGCTATACTTGCATATAAATTGCTTAGAACTTCTCGCCGGGTCTTTCGCGATTCGGACACTGTCGCTGAGGCAGACCTCTTGTTGCATCCTCCTCCGCTTAGACAATGTGTCCACGGTGAGGTATGTCAACAAGTTGGGCGGCACAAGATCGTCTCTTCTGGTAGAATTAGCCAAGGACTTTTGGCATTACTGCCTCACTCATCAGATTTTGGTGATGGCAGAGTCAGTCCAATCAGGTAGCGGATTGGAACTCGAGATACCTCAGAGACTACAGCGACTGGAAGTTGCTTCCCAAAGTCTTTCAGTGGCTTCAGGCAGTTTGGGGCCCCTTCCAGCGGATCTCTTCGCCTCCAGACTCACGTGCCAGATTCCCCAGTTCTTCAGCTTGAGGCCGGAGCCAATGGCACAGGCAACCAATGCTTTTCTCCAGAATTGGTCGGGCACGATCCAATAGGCGTTTCCCCCATTCTTACTGATCCCCAGAGTGATGACACAGGTGATCAGACAACAGGCAGAGATTGTCCTGGTGACACCTTGGTGGATGTCTCAGCCGTGGTTTCCGAAGTTGTTGCAGTGGAGCTGCGATCTCCCCAGGTTTCTCCCAGAATCGAACTCGTTGTTGCTGGGCCCTCTTCAGGAGCGGCACCCTATGGTGATGGATGGGTGCCTCTCGCTGATGGCATGGAGGCTTTCAGGGAACAGTTGCACCTGCCAGGAGTTTCGGACAAGCCGCTGGGTCTCCGGGTGGGTCTGTCTCTGCGCTGCCAGGGGCTATGGTGAGTGCTCAGCTTTGGCCATGTGAGGCACAGCTGCCAAGCTTTCCGATCGCTGCCTGCATCATTCACATCATTTCTACGGAATTATGAGTGACGTTCAGCGTCTGTGAGTGACGTTCAGCGTCTACGAGTGACGTTCAGCCTCTACAAGTGACGTTCAGCGTCTGTGAGTGACGTTCAGCGTCTACGAGTGACGTTCAGCGTCTCTGAGTGACGTTCAGCGTCTTCGAATGACGTTCAGCGTCTGTGAGTGACACTGTCACGCGAGCAAAACCAAACACTAAGGAGAAGCGAACCATATAAAAATCAGACATTTCACCCAACTGACTAACAAGAAACTCTAAGATCTTAAAACTGCTCAACACACCAGAAATGGAAGGGCTTTTAGTGTTGTCAGCGAACTGCCAAATGTGAGAAACTTGAGGGGACATTTTCTCTCAAGTAAAACAAAGCAATGAAGTGCATAAAAAGGGATAAATATAAAATATTAGACGTTTTTTATCAACAAGAAACCCTAAAATACATTGAAACTGTTTCAAAACACTTGAAATAGAAGATTAACATACTGATATGAAATGATGTGTTTGCATAGAAGATATGAAAGAAATGATCATGAAGCGTTTCACATCCTCATCCCTTTGCACTTTATTGCGGCTTAATACAGGTAAGCACATGCTGCAGAAATCAAATGAACACAGGGCCGATATGTTATTCCAGCATGTAAAAAAGTAAGCAAAATCACCTAAAGCTGGTAACATTTGCATCCTTTAACTAAACATACTACAAAGAAGTAAAGCGCAGACAACCTACTTCTGAAACCCCAAAGATTCAACAAGAAGAAAACCTATAAACGATCCTTCTCAGGGATGGCGCCCAGGATATGGAATGCCTTACCCCCAGAAGCCAGACTGAGCCCTTCTATGGCTTCTTTCAAACAGGAAGTAAAAGCGATTCTCATGGCAAAATGCTCCTGAGCATTATCGAAAGAAATTGCGAGACCAAACCTACCTGTGCTCATAATCTTTACTATGACAAATGTCCACTTAGACACTTGAGTCTTTATTTCTACCCCTTACTTGCTCCAAATGGATGGTTCTCTTTGCTTAAACTTACTGCTTTACTGTTTTATGACGTCATGTACATGTGTTTAACATGCATTGAATTGATGTAAAACAAACCTTATTTAATGTAACGCGCTCTGTTATCCGCAAGGATCTCGTTCACGCTCTATAAAACTTTCAAAATAAATAAAGTAAATAAGACAGCACTTTAAACGTGTTCTAGTGCTGATAACATGACTGTTACTTAGAGTAACCAAAAACAGAAATCGAAAGTTCCAAATGAATACATCTGATTTTGTTTCCAGTTCTTTTTAGTATTATGTCCAGTCATTAGCAGACTTGATAAAACAAATAGACTTCTCTTGGGAATGTGACAACCCTAGTCAGAGTGCTTGACCCACCTGACTGCTGCTGTCCATTCCCCCGCTGCCTGGGAGTGGCTCCGGAGGCGGAATGCTTACGACTCAACTGACTGCTGCTGTCCATTCCGCCACTGCCTGGGAGTGGGTCTGGAGGCGGAATGCTTATGACTCACCTGACTGCTGCTGTCCATTCCGCCAGTGCCTGGGAGTGGCACTGGAGGCGGAATGCTTATGACACACCTGACTGCTGCTGTCCATTCCACCGCTGCCTGGGAGTGGGTCTGGAGGCGGAATGCTTACGACTCACCTGACTGCTGCTGTCCATTCCGCCACTGCCTGGGAGTGGCTCTGGAGGCTGAATGCTTATGACTCACCTGACTGCTGCTGTCCATTCCGCCACTACCTGGGAGTGGGTCTGGAGGCTGAATGCTTATGACTCACCTGACTGCTGCTGTCCATTCCGCCACTACCTGGGAGTGGGTCTGGAGGCGGAATGCTTATGACTCACCTGACTGCTGCTGTCCATTCCGCCACTGCCTGGGAGTGGGTCTGGAGGCGGAATGCTTATGACTCACCTGACTGCTGCTGTCCATTCCGCCAGTGCCTGGGAGTGGCACTGGAGGCGGAATGCTTATGACTCACCTGACTGCTGCTGTCCATTCCGCCAGTGCCTGGGAGTGGCTCTGGAGGCGGAATGTTTATGACTCACCTGACTGCTGCTGTCCATTCCGCCACTGCCTGGGAGTGGCACTGGAGGCGGAATGCTTATGACTCACCTGACTGCTGCTGTCCATTCCGCCACTGCCTGGGAGTGGGTCTGGAGGCGGAATGCTTATGACTCACCTGACTGCTGCTGTCCATTCCGCCGCTGCCTGGGAGTGGGTCTGGAGGCTGAATGCTTAGCCAGCTAACTTTTTTTTACACTGTTCAGGTGCTGGGGTCACCTGGGGGGGCTGCTCTGAGCACTGCTGGGGTCACCTGAGGGGGGGCTGCTCTGAGCACTGCTGGGGTCACCTGAGGGGGGCTGCTCTGAGCACTGCTGGGGTCAGCTGAGGGGGGCTGCTCTGAGCACTGCTGGGGTCAGCTGAGGGGGGGTCTTCTCTGAGCACTGCTGGGGTCACCTGAGGGGGGCAGCTCGTAGCACTGCTGGGGTCACATGAGAGGGGACTGCTCTGAGCACTGCTGGGGTCACCTGAAGGGGGGTCTGCTCTCAGCACTGCTGGGGTCACCTGAGGAGGGGCTGCTCGGAGCACTGCAGGGGTCACCCGAGGGGGGCTGCTCCGGGCACTGCTGGGGTCACCTGAGAGGGGGTGGGGGGGTCTCTGAGCCCTGCTGGGGTCATCTCGGGGGGGGGGGTCTGTTCTGAGCACTGCTGGGGTCACCGGGGGCGGGGGGCTGCTCTAAACATTGCTGGGGTCACCTGTGGGAGGGCTGCTTGGAGCACTGCTGGGATCACCTCAGGGGGGGCTGCTTGGAGCACTGCTGGGGTCACCTGAGGGGGGGCTGCTCCGGGCACTGCTGGGGTCACCTGAGAGGGGGTGGGGGGGTCTCTGAGCCCTGCTGGGGTCATCTCGGGGGGGCTCTGAGCACTGCTGGGGTCACCTGAGGGGGGCTGCTCTGAGCACTGCTGGGGTCACCTGAGGGGGGGCTCTGAGCACTGCTGGGGTCACCTGAGGGGGGCTGCTCTGAGCACTGCTGGGGTCAGCTGAGGGGGGCTGCTCTGAGCACTGCTGGGGTCACCTGAGGGGGGTCTGCTCTGAGCACTGCTGGGGTCACCTGAGGGGGGGCAGCTCGGAGCACTGCTGGGGTCAGCTGGGGGGCGTGGGGGGTCTCTGAGCACTGCTGGGGTCGCCTGAGGGGGGCTGCTCTGAGCACTGCTGGGGTCACCTGAGAGGGGTTGGGGGGGTCTCTGAGCCCTGCTGGGGTCATCTCGGGGGGGGGGGTCTGTTCTGAGCACTGCTGGGGTCACCGGGGGCGGGGGGCTGCTCTGAGCACTGCTGGGGTCACCTGAGGGGAGGCTGCTCTGAGCACTGCTGGGGTCATCTGAGGGGGGCTGCTCTGAGCACTGCTGGGGTCACCAGAGGGGGGGCTGCTTGGAGCACTGCTGGGATCACCTGAGGGGGGCTGCTTGGAGCACTGCTGGGGTCACCTGAGGGGGGGCTGCTCCGGGCACTGCTGGGGTCACCTGTGAGGGGGTGGGGGGGGTCTCTGAGCCCTGCTGGGGTCATCTCGGGGGGGCTCTGAGCACTGCTGGGGTCACCTGAGGGGGGCTGCTCTGAGCACTGCTGGGGTCGCCTGAGGGGGGCTGCTCTGAGCACTGCTGGGGTCACCTGAGGGGGGGCTCGGAGCACTGCTGGGGTCACCTGAGGGGGGGCTCTGAGCACTGCTGGGGTCACCTGAGGGGGGCTGCTCTGAGCACTGCTGGGGTCAGCTGAGGGGGGGCTGCTCTGAGCACTGCTGGGGTCATCTGAGGGGGGCTGCTCTGAGCACTGCTAGGGTCAGCTGAGAGGGGTCTGCTCTGAGCACTGCTGGGGTCACCTGAGGGGGGTCTGCTCTGAGCACTGCTGGGGTCACCTGAGGGGGGGCAGCTCGGAGCACTGCTGGGGTCACATCCGAGGGGGAGCAGCTCTGAGCACTGCTGGGGTCGCCTGAGGGGGGCTGCTCTGAGCACTGCTGGGGTCACCTGAGAGGGGGTGGGGGGGTCTCTGAGCTCTGCTGGGGTCATCTCAGGGGGGGGGGGTCTGTTCTGAGCACTGCTGGGGTCACCGGGGGCGGGGGGCTGCTCTAAACATTGCTGGGGTCACCTGAGAGGGGGGCTGCTTTGAGCACTGCTGGGGTCACCTGAGGGGGGTCTCTGAACAATGCTGGGGTCACCAGAAAGGGGGGGCTGCTTTGAGCACTGCTGGGGTCACCTGAGGGGGGTCTTTGAGCACTGCTGGGATCACCTGAGGGGGTGCCTTTTAATGTTACATCATTATAGTGATTTCTGGTCTTTGCGCACTTCAGCACTGTGGCCCAATGTAAAGTGCGTGCGCTCTCTGAGTGTGTGTGTGCCTTTCCTATGTGCATTCCTATGTGCATTCCTATGGGAGGGCCTACCCTCCCATAGGAATGCATGGGGGAGACGTGTGCCCATGGTAGTTCCTGATGTGTGGGGAGTGCAAGGTCGAGTTTTGTATGTGCGAATCCGTAAGAGTAAATTCTGCGCGATGATGTGTGCGGCTTTACTGTGTCTAGTGTGGAAGTGCCACTTCTAGAAGTTGGCATGTCTGGGCAGTTAATGTGATTTGGCTGTCTGGCTTGTGATTGGCTGGAGCTGGCTGGTGTGCCTGGCTCCAGAATTCAGGATTGGTCTGCCCCGGTGGTGAACGGGGAGATCTGCATGTTGATGGCAGGGAGGAGCTGCACCTGGAACCTGAATAGGGCTGGGCTTTCCCCCCCACAATGCTGGCTCCGCCCCCTGTGGTGCGACTGATTACCCTAGCCTGTCCAATGAATGGGGAGAAGGGCAGAGCACAACAGAGTGCTCCAGAACCAGCTGCGTCTGGTTTTCCCCCACCCTGCACCCTAGAGACAAAGGATTTGTGTGTATAAAAAGAGGCTGTGACCTCCTGTAAAATTATCTTGTTTTCCTGACTTGAATCTACCAGGGGCGTGCTGCTGCTGGGGCCCAGGGGAAGGCTTGCCTCCCTGGGCCCTGCCCAGCCCCTGGATTGCTGGAGGACTTCTTTCTGGGGTCCTTCTGCCTTGCCCTGGAACCCTTGTGGCTTTACCTTCCTCCAGGACCTTTGGCAGCTTGGAAACGCTGTATTTTACTTAAACAAAAATGCTATCCTAGTGAGCGCTTTATTTCTCCTGAGGGAGCGCTTTATTTCAGCCCTGCAGCTCTGGGCTGCATCGTGTGCAAAGGATTCCCCATGCCTGGGGATTCCCCTCGCCTTGTGCTTCGAGCGCGGGTGCCCACCCCGCTTCTTTTGCTGAGAATTGGTGGCTTTGATACAGCAGGAGCCCACCCTGCTTTATATTTAATTAGTTATCCTAGCGGGTGCCACCCTGCACGCCAACTTTTTTGTATTACGAGGGTGCCTACCCCTCGGTACTGCGGGTACAAGAAGATGCCGCAGCCGTAGCAAAACCGGAAGCCTTCGCCCGCCTGACTGTGGGCGGGGCCTGGAGTGCATCCCTTCTGCTTCCCCCTGCCTTGGGGAAGCCATTGCCCGCCTATCCGGTCTCCTGTGTGGAGATAACCAGGAAGTCCCGCCCCACCTTGTGCCGCGCCATGAGAAGAGCCATCGGGAGAAACAGGTGACGCACTGGTCTGCGCTGGGCTCCCATGATTGAGGGAGAGCCCCGCATGCCGCCACCCGAGTGAAGAGGAGCTCCGCTGCAAAGCTCCGGTGAGTGGAGCCTCCTGTGTTTATTTTTGAAGAGGAGGGCATCGGGGCACATTGCTGGTGCCCGCCCCTCCACTCCGGCAGGTGCTGTCGTCACTCCGGCCGACCATTGTTTGGGGGCATTGCAGAGGGTAGAGCGACCCCGGTTGGCAGCGGGCCGCTTCCCTAGCGGGCAGCATTGTTTCTCGAGCCCATGAGGCTCAAAAGGGGGCAGTTTGTATCGAGAGCCCACTAGGCTCCACACACATTGGGGGCTCCAACCCTTTGCACAGTTTTGCTCCTAAGGGGCCATGAGGGCCCATGTCGCAGTTTTGAGTCTACAGCTGCCCAGCAAGTAGTGGGCAGCTGAACCGTTTAGGCTTTCTTTCTGGGGACATGTCTCTGGACTCAGGAGTAAGTTACACTCCTTCACCCCTACTTTGGCCTTCCACAGCTGCGCAGCACTTAGTGACAGCTGCAGCGTTTAGGCCCTGTTCTTGTCCTCAGCTACCCAGCAAGTAGTGAGCAGCTGCTATGTTTAGGTTTTGGCGCAGTGGTGCAACCTGGACCTTAATGTGATATATGTACTACTTTTTGGGTGTTAGGAAATGTACCGTGTGTAGTATGTTTTACGCACTCTGTCTTGATACCTCTAAATGTATTTTTATGCTTAGGAGGTTGTGTTTCCTAGTAAAGTTTATGCTAGTGAGTTCATGGTTCCCTGCGTGATATATGCCTAAGGTGTTTAGGATTGCGTAGGGTGTACTTACCTTCTACCAGTGGTTACTGGTTGTGTGCTACATTTGCTATTTTATGCTACAAATTAGCCTATGTTCTAAGTACCAATTTCTACCAAGTGCTATTCCTGACAGTGGTCTATGGGTCCCTGTCTTATGTATATATAATCTCCTGTAGATTTTGCCCAGTGCCAGTGGCACAGTGTAAAATGTGTGTTTATTATCTAATGTGTTTGGTATAATACAAAGGCTATTTTTATATATAACCTTGTGTGGAGTTCCTTTTGTGGGGGGCCTGGGATGTTGTTGCGGGTGGGTGCGTGTGCAAATACTTAACTTACATTGCCTCCGGGATAAGCCTTACTGCTCGTGTCACGCTACCAAGGGGGTGAGCAGGGGTTATCTTGGCGTGTAACTCCCTTGCCCTGACTGGATTGGTGGTTTCTGTCTGACTTTGGTACAAGCCGTAGCTAACCGGAAATCCCATTTCTAACACTTCCTCTCATTTGGGACCGGGGATGACTTGGGATGGTCGGGAGCGTCTTTGCCATATGATGAAAGCATGTTCTCTCATTCTTTTGATTCTAAAAGGAGAGGTATCTCTCCACAGCACAAGCATCCTCCTTGCATGGCATAGGCATAGTCCAGCAAGCTCATGGTGTGAGGGCTGGGCAAGGTCTCTTTGGCCGTCCCCCCAATGTGGTGGATGCTCTTGTGATACGGATGGTGTGATCGCAGGAGTATCCGCTTCCCCCTCCCGTTGTGTCGGTTGTGCTGCACTTTGTGCCTCGATTTGTTGGTGGATCAGTGTGCTTGGGCGTGAGGTCTGAGCTGAAATGGAGGAAGACTGCAGTATTGGCTTCAAAGTCGCTCATTGTCTCTAGGTGTGTTAATGCGGTCATAATTTGAATGCTCCCTTCAGCCGAGACTGGAGGTGGGAACCCTAGACTGCTCAGCATGGTTACATTATGCTCTCCTGCCCCTGTAACGGTTCTGGCTTGTCAAACTTGCTGATGTCTGGAGCTTTGTTGGTTTGTGGCTTGCCCATCTCTGTGTTGCCGCCTGAGCTGCCCTTGCAAATGGTCACTGTGGGGTTCAAAGGTATAGGTAATCCCTTGATTTTCGTATTGCTCGAGAAGACTGCTGACCCTGCGTCTTACAGAAAGGCAAATTTTGACGTTATTTTTGGTTGAGTGCAAGTTGATTTGTAACCAACGGACCCAGCTTCCTGCGTGTGCAGATAGGAAGTACTAACTGTAGTGCTTCCAGATGCACTTGGTGACAGGTCGAGTATGCGATCTGTGTCGACAGTAGATGTCTCTTGCTTTTCTCCCCATTTCTTTAATTTTTGTGGGGCTACACTCTGCTCCCCTGATCGCATCCTTTGCTTTGTCCGGTTTTATTGCAGAAAGCCAAGGTGCCCCGTCTTGGGCCTTCAAGGTTTCTGTGCAGGCGGCCTAGGAGTTGCAAGTGGACCAAGCGCGCTGGAGTGCAGGAGGGATACGGATGAGAGCAGGGTTCGCTGCTGATTAGCTAGCCGCACCCGGCGCTCACTGGGCCCTTCAGGGTGACCGCTCTCTTTTTTCTTTTTCTTCTCCTGCTGTCTGCTGCCTGCTCCCTGCTCCCTATCAGCTCCATGTTGATCAGCTGTTCGCTGTCAGTCTCTGTCAGTTGCTGCTTCTACTGGGAGCTTTACTTCCTTTTCTTACGGATCTTTACAGACCTGCTCCCACAGCCCTGCGCCTTCCAGACCAATTGCCACTTCAACAATGAATCACGCAGCTAGTCACTCACGATTTTCCAATCTCCAAGTGGCTTTAAGTCCCATGCTTGAAGCACGCGCGTGCGCGTACCTGTCAGTAGAGATAGAATGGTGATGCTTGTTGCGTTGGGCCCATGGCCTGCCGTTTTGGCCTGTCGCTGATGTCTAATGCGTGGATGGGTGGACATGGGAGCTGCTTCCCACCACGCCACCGGGGAATCCTGTGTTGCTTAGTCAGCCGCTGTCATCAGCCGCCATTCACCGCTCCTCGCCCCCTCACGACCTCCACCTCTCCAGCACCTTCAAGGGTGCGATGAAGATGATGCCAGAGCCGTGGGAGCTACATGGCTCCCCGAGACCGCTGCGAGTCAGCACTGAGGCAGCTGATGTTGGCAGGAGGGAGCGGGAGGGAGCAAATGACCAAGTAGGGGTGAGCAAAATGTGTGCGAGTTTGCCTGCAATGGCGAGCCTCACCGGTCTCCAGTCTCCGGCCTCCGGTATGATCGCGGCTCGGCACCAGGCTCCTCTGCGTGAGAGCTTCTTCCCCAGCACCTTCCCTAGGGAGGCGAGAAGCGAGCCGGCGATGGCGAGTCCCGATCTAGCTCTGGATTGAGCTCCTACTCCGGTTGCCGATCTCACCGGTATCCAGTCTCCGGTCTCTGGCCTGTCAGGAAAAAGGAGCCGACGATGTTTGGCTCCTAACGATGCACCTCCTCCTACAGCTGCAAATTGGTCATAGTCACCTGGGGCCATGTGACCTGGGAGTGGGCTGCTCTGAGTAAGTGCTCCGTTAAGAAAATGGGGTATAACCCAGAGTGGGTCAAAGGACCTGGGTATCGTATGATATAGAAAACAAGGTGGTCCTAGACACAATTTATCTAACACCTGTAGGTGCAATATTCATTTTAACATCTGAATGGTCATTTTAGGACTTAATCCTGAAAGAGAAAAGGAAGAAAAACAACAGGCCAAATGCGTTTGCAGTTTTGTCAAAAAAGTGCCCAAAACGGATTTCAGTATGGTAATACAAATTCACAATTTAATCCACATTCATATATACATAGTTCAATAAATCCCAGAGGTTGGGAGAGTTCTGCCAGGAGCAGCAGAAAGTGCAAAGATTGAGTGCTCAAGTGAAAGACTGAAAAATGAATCAAAAAGAATAAAAAAGTAAATCCAATGGTTATGACAAAGACTAAGGTTCAATTCGCTTAGCGTTGATCCTGCCCCATGAAAAATCAATCATATGATTTATTTATGATCTTTCAGAAGGAGGGGGGAGACGGGGTGCAGGCATCAAGAGAGTGGGGGAATCGTCGACGTTTCGACCCTAGCGCTGTAGAGGGTAAGTAACTTTATTGTACAGTTAATAAAAACTCACAATTTGTTTTAAATACACAGCTTAAAAAGAAATATATGTCAAAGATAAAAGTGATTATCAAAGATTACAATTTGTCGATCGCCTTATTTTGCGATAGTATATAAAGTTCATGTTTCCAATTTACCTTTTAATGTTGTTTGTATGAACTGCAGACCCAGAATTATGCTCTAGTGCTCTGTCTGCCTGTTAGTATGCTTCCTCATTTTGCTTTTTCTTCAGTCTTTCCATTGCTGCATCAAAGAATTTTGAGAGACAGCAGTTTAATTGGGTCTCCTGCGGGTTAAAACATAATTTGACTGCCTGTCTGCAGGTTCTGGTACCCTTCTGATTCCATATTGCACGTAGTAAAGATCTCCTTTTATCCAATAAGCCTGGGCAGATACATATTATATGGGTTAAATCTTGAGATCCAACTCCACAAAGACGGCAAGTCTGATCATCTTGATTCCTTTTCCATGGTGGCAGATGAGGGAGGATTGGTAAGATACCGAGCCGCAGCTTTAGAATTTTTTCTTTGTCTTCTGTTTGAATCCATGATCCAAATAAGCTTGAGGCTTAAGTGTTTTGTAGTCGTTTAGGACATCCATGTGCCCTCTTTGCTAGAGCTTCCTTATCTTCTGTTAGCGATATTATTTTTGTTACTTTGGTTACTACCTTTTTGAAGCTCTTGTGATCTACTGGGGTGTCCCAGAGATCAGTCAATTCGAGTCTTTCCAATGATTCCATCAGATACTCTCTGGCAAGTGATTGTTCTCATTGTTGCAGCTCGATCCAAAGATGGGCATTTAAGGTACCTTGCTCTGCGTTTTTGATCTTGTGCCAGCATTTTATGTAACTGCCCCTTCTTTCCACTGTTTGCTTTTGAAGACCGAATTCGAGACGAATTTGGGCTGGAGATACATAGCTGGGTAGCTGAAAGATGGATCTGTAGGTTTTACTGATCACTTTATCGAGGATCGGCGCATCTTTTCCAAGAGTTGATTCGCTCCCATATGTCAGCGTAGGTTGAAGACGAGCTCTAAGTACTTGTAGAAGCGGGTCGAGCGCACAATCAGGCAGTACTTTCTTCAGGGGCTTCATCGCAAGATAACTCATGGTGCCTTTTCGGTGCAGCGTCTCTAATTGAGGTTTGAACGAGCCTCTGCTGTCTAATAGGACCCCAAGATACTTATAGCTTGTTGCATGGTCCAGTTTCTGCCCATCCAAATACCATCTGTTCTTCCTAGCCTTCTTGTAATTCACAGTCATAGTTGTTGTTAAATTGATAGTTAATCCGTTGCGCTGTGAGAATGAGCTGGTAGTGTTTAGAAGGTGCTGGAGACCGATTGGAGGCCGGCTTATTAGGACGAGGTCGTCAGCGTATAGGAGTTTGGACAGCGTGATTTCTCCCAGTCAAGGAGCATGCGATTTAAAGCTGTCCAATTCCCCTGGTAAGTCTGCTAGGAAAAGGTTAAACAGTGTGGGTGCTAGGACGCACCCTTGTTTCAGGTCTTTAAAGGTGTTGATGCGCCTAGAGAGGTGCGTCCCGCCTCCGAGCTTGATCTTGAACCAGGTATTGGTGTGGAGTGACATCAGCTGCTTCAGAAGGGGCTGTGGTATCCCCCATTTTTCCAACTATTGCTATAGTTTGCCCCGGTCAACGTGGTCAAAAGCTGAGCTGTAGTCTATAAAACATAGAAACAGCAAGTTCTTTCCTGCTTTGGCCACGTCTGCCAGCAGAGTTAATGCCATGACGTTGGTGCTGGTTCCCTGTCCTCTACAGAAACCTGTTTGGTTTACCAGGATTATTTGCTTTGATGCTGCCCAGGATGTCAATTCCTCCTGTAGAATGCCAGCATAGTACTTTTCCTCTATGTCAATTAGGGCAATCAACCGGTAGTTGCAAGGATTACTCCTATCACCCTGCTTATAAATTGGGCTTATGATAGATCCTTTCCAGGATTCCGGGCTGGTTTCTAGCTCTTGTATGCCCGTGAAGAGTGATACTAATGTGTTGCTCCAGAATTCCTTGTTGTGTTTGAATATTATTGGTGGTATCCCAATTGGGCCCGGCGCTCCTTCCGATTTCCCCTTCTGTATTTGTGTTTTTATCCGAGCCGCTGTTATGTTAATTTTATTTTCATTACTGCTTGATATTGTGCTAATGTTGCTTGATCCATCTTCCTTCTTTTGATTGTATTTTCCCACTTTGCTTTTGGTGGCTCTTTTTGAGGCTGTACGTGCAGTTGTTTCAGAACTTGTTTTATTTTCCGTTTGAGTCTTTTTATCTCCAGTGTGCTTGTCTTTCCTGGTGTGGGCTTCTGAGATTTACCTTTAAGCGTCTTTGGTTTTGTTGCGTATTTGATCCTGAGGGCCTTCGTATACTCTTCAAAGGCTTCTATTGGGTTCGTGACCAGCTTGCCCTGGTGAATTAGATCCTTCACATTTGTAGATAGTTCTTCAATCTTGTCTGGTTTGTATCTTATTCGTTTGAAATCTGATGTGTATTCGGATCCAACGCTTACCCTGGCTTCCATAGGACTCTCTCTGGTTATGCTTAGGACAATTTCTTGTGGCAGATGGTCGCTATGATCACTAGCACCCAGTTTAAATGTTTTGATGATATCAAACAGAGGGAGAGTTGCAAGTGCATAATCTAGGTGGGAGGAGATTGTTGCGGAGTGATAGGTTGATGCTGGAGGGGTATCCTCTTTGAACCGGCCATTCAGCACCCTTAGATTTAATTGCTCTAATTCCTTTAGTAATTGATTTGAGCACTTGGTTTGTTTGATTGGAAGTGCTTGTGCTTGGGTTGGAATACCCCAGGCTCTGTTAATCTCCTGTGCTAGTTCGTCGTCCAATGTGGTTCCAAAGAGAAAAAGACTGAAGTCTCCTGCCAGGATCAAGTTCTCAGCTTCCCCCTCTTCTATGATTCTTGCTGTTTCCTTGACCAGCTCTCTTGCGCCTTTCCATCTGTGCTTCGGATGTATATAGGAGTGAATTATAACGAAAGGGTGGTCCGACTTTATGATTTTAATTGTTATAGCAATAGCCTGTATAGCATTTGGGGCCATGGTCTTACTCTTTATCTCCTTCATTGCTCCTATTGTGAGAATTGAGGCAAAGATCATCAGTCCGCCTGAGCTATGACCAAAGGTTGAGGTCCTAGTAGCTGGGACAATTTGCGTCATGTATCCTTCCAGGGCTATCTCACGTTCTTCCCAGGTTTCTTGTAATAATATCAGGTCAAATGACCTTAAATATGTTAATGTTTCCTGATCATCCAGTTTGTCAGTCAAGCCATTGATGTTCCAGATGCATACTCTGAGATTGTTCCGTGTAGTGTGTGATAAAGGCTGGGCAGGAATCCCTTGTCATTGTCCGACCTTATTTGTTATTGTTCGCTGTATTTTGTCCAGATTAGGGATTGGTGGTTTTGTTGTTACCGTTTTATTATATAAGAGCCCCCCTTGGGGGCCTGGTGACTGGCTAAGAGCTCCTTTTAAAATTGATGTTGCTTTATGAAGGTGTTATTTTTTACTCTCCTCTAAAAACGGTGTTGGGTAGGCTGGTCTCATTCCTAGTTCCAGCTTTATTCCCTGCTGAGAGAATTTATTAATTTCTCCTAGGATCCGATCAACCAGATCGTTAGATGTCCATGTTGTCTTTGCTGTTTCTGGTTTATACGGTTCGCGTGTGGATTGGAATTCGATTAGAAGTAGCTCGGTTGAAGTGATGTCTTCCAGTCCCTTAATTGAGTTGACTAATTTTATTATGTTTCCTCTATTTAGGGTGTCCACTCTGCCTCTAGATTTATACTCTGGGATAAATAGTAATATATCTGTCTCATTAGATGGTATGGCTCTGGCTTCTTGGGCTGAGGTTGGTTCGAGGTGTGTGACCCAGTTGGGGAGTTGGTCATTGTTGTTTTTAAATATGGCAGGAGTTTCCCTTATTTTGGGATGTTCCAATTCCTGCTCTAGGACTGGCTGTTCCTCGTTTTGTGGCCTATCCCTTAGCTGGCTGGCCGTATGACTCCTTACTGAGCTACGTGAGTCAATCTCTTGCTCAGATCTTTCCCATTGTTGTAAGCGTTGTGCCTTTCTATCCTCCTTTTGCTCGGGCTGTTCAATTACGGTCTCTAATAATTCTTTTGACATTAGAGTTTTCAGTTTGTTAGGGGCCCTTGTAGTTTCCAGTTTCTTACCCAGGGACAGAGTCTGCTCAACCTGGGGAGAAAGTACTGCTATCTCTTCTTGTTCAGCTTGGTCCTGGGATTCCGCCGACTGCCCCTCCTCTTTATGAACAACAGCTATCATTTTCCTGTTCCTGCCCTTCCTTTTTTGTTTCCGTCGGATTCGTGAGTTTGGGGGTACCTCTGTGCTAACTTTTTCGTGAGATGAGGGGTTTAAGATGGGGTTTTCTGGGGATTGTCTGAAGTTGGGGGAACAGTTCTTCTCATTTTGAAGAAACTTGTTTTCTGCTTCTTTTGTGATTCCGTTTGTTTGGGAGTCCCTAGTAACATTTCCCTCGTTGACTATGTTTATCAGGTCAGATGCTGCGTTTGGTTTCAGATTTGCCAGAAGGTTCTCTAGCATTGTTGGTAGCATTGATAGCTTATTTATTATTGGGGAACAATCGCATTCTGTTCTTGCTAACGCAGAAAGTTCTGCTGCTTCCTGTCCCCTTTTTATGAGGCCATTTAAGTCTCCTAGTTTCCTCTCAATCCCTGAAGTAAACTCAGCTAATGTTTGCAATACTGTTAGCTGCATGTCTAGTTTGTCAGATTGGTATTGTAAAGCTGTTGCTGGTAGTTGTATTGTGTTTAATAGGTTTGTCCAGAAAGTGGTGAACGAGCTTTGGCTCTCTAATCTGCACGTACTAGGGGATTTTCCCGTCTTGGGGGTTATAGTAGGTTTTAGGTTGTAAGCGGCCACTAGGTCTTGCCACTCCTGTGTTGCGAGGAAGGTCATATCGCTGTCTATGGTGTATGAGTTCTCCCGTTACTTGTTTTGAGGTAAATTTGGTCTGCCCATTTCTCTCTTCTCTTTAGAGGCCATTTGGGAGCCATCTTGTGTACTCTTCAGCATCGGTGAGAGACTACTGTTTGATTGAAGTGTTACTGTCCTTTCATCTAACTCACTCTGAATTTTTTGCCGTGGGAATGGGGTTGATTGATCGCCCCAATCTTGTGGGTCCTGATGTTCTAAAACGATGGAAGCATCTAGTGCTCGGTCTGATCTTAACCCACTGTGAGATGTTTCTTGCCTTGGGAGCTCTCCATTTGGTCCTCCTGGGAGGTGTCTTCTTGCCTTGAGGGCTTTCCTGGGATGTCTATTGGGCTACTAATCTCCACTGGCCATTCTGTTGTTGTACATACTACTCCATCTTCTTCAGTTTTGTTTTTTTGCCTGCTTTCGGTTGACACCATGCGGTTATTAACGGTGTGAATATCCGCTGCTGTAACCTTTAAAGTTTTTTCAGTTTCCGGTGGGGGGTATTCTATCTTCCCAGGCTCCAGTGGGGTTGGTAAACCTTCTAGATTCCCGTTTCTTGTGAAAATTGCCGTTCCAGGATCTTTTAAAAATGCTAATTTCGTGTGGATTTTTTGTTGATAGGAGTTTGAGATTTTCCTAGCCGGTTCTCCTTCTATAGTTATGAGGTCTTCGATTCTATCTCTTTTCTCTCCTTTAAGTGAATTGTTTGGTTGTTTTATGTTGTCTGGATCCTTTGTGGTTACTAAATTGTTGACTTTGTTGGCGTCCGTGCCAATGCACCAAAGGGAGCCCATATCTTTACTGATTTTTTTGTCGATGTTGGTGTCTTTAAAGTTGTCCTTTTCCTAAATGATTATTGTTTTGCTGGGGTCTTTATCTGAAGGTGATGAAGAAGCTCCGACATCTTTTATAGCCCCCTTTTTGCGTTTTGATATTGGTTTTGAAATAGACCTTCTCACTCTTCCTGACCTCATAGCTAACCAGGTAAAAGTGTTGGACTGATAGACTGATAGCTAATAGTTGGTTATTGAATCTTGATAGACCACCTGGCGGTGCAAATAGAGTGAAAACTCCTGTGATAAGATGGCATTGTTAAATGTTTTGGACGTCTGGTTTGTGCAAACTTAATCCAGGGGATTTTCCTAGAATAATGGGAGGGTGGGTAGGGGCTGCCCTGATGCAGTGCACAAATCAATTAGGCCCCCACTAAATCAGCGAGCAGCTCTCGGCACTCTGCCCTCCTTACGGGCTGCTCTTGGCACTCAGCTCCCTTCTACCCCTTCTGCTCTCCGTGCCTGCTCCACTGGGTTGTCCTCAGATCCTCGGGTCCTCGACTCCTTGTCTTCCACCCCTCCAAGGCTCTTCAGCAAGGGCGGAGCAGAGCGAGGGAGGTTCAGGGGGGTCAGCAGGCACAACTCAGAGGCTCGCAGAACTTTGCGGCGGGGATTGGCAGAAGCCGAGAGCCAACACCGAACTGAGGCGGGGAGGGAGCCTCGCCTAGGCGCCTGAACAACGGTCTCTCCATTCCACTCCACTCACCTCTCCCCTCTCAGTCCTTCTGTTTGCTCCTCACCGGGATAGCTCCGGTCTCCGGTCTCCGGTCTCCCAACTCTCCCAATGCCGCTGCGAGTTGCTAGAGCCACAGGAGCCCGCGTCAAGAACCCGCGTCTCCTTGCTCCTTGCTCTCTCGTCTGGCTGGTCTGGTTCGCTCACTCGTCGTCCGGCAGCCTGCAAGTCAAGGACTGGAATCCTCTTGGATGAGGGCCTCAGTGAGCACAACAGTGAGCTCTCATTTTTCTTAGATGGTTTATTCCAGGCGGGGAGACGGGTCCTCACTTTTGCTGCTGTGAAGCATATGCTACAGTGTCGGGGTCTACTTCGATCTGAGCATGCGCAGAGCCAAAGTCCTGTAATCTATACAGCCGACTTCCTACTCGGGACCCATTGCAGTGCGGTGTCTGGACAACGCCAAGGCAAGAATCATTAATAACGGGTTGTGGTCAGTGTTCCCTCTAAAGTATGCGCACCTCTTTCACCCCGAGCACGCATTGTCCGATGTGAAGCACGCACATAGCAGATCCCCCGAGAGCGCTCACGTCGCCGGGAGTGGCAGGGCAGGAAAGTTTGCTTTTATTGGCAGCCTGTGCTTGTATTCAGCACAAGAAGCTCCTGTACTTGATGCATTTGTTTTCATAATAAAGCGCGGCTGGGGGCGGATTGGGGGCCATTGTGAAAATATTTCTGTTAATTGCTCCGCATGACGGTGCTGCGATTAACTGCAATACTTCCACAAAGGGCCACAATCAGCCCACAGCTGTGTTCCATTAACAAAAAAGCATGCATCAAGTTCAAAAGCACGACGTGAAAAGCACACACCATCCTTTTGGACTTGCTGCATTTCTTTTAGGTCTTGTAAAACGGATTGCAACAATTGTGGGACTAACCGCCCGATTCATGGAGCGAAATAGCGCCCGCAATGGCTGCGACAACGCAATTGCGGGTGCAAAACACGGAATCGGCATTCAAGTACGAAATAGCGAAATCGCTAAAAAATAATAGCGATTGGAATAGCGATTACGCAGTAATAGTCGCAGACTCCGGGAAGTCGAGCATTAGCGACACGGAAATAGCGACCAACCACGGAATCTGCGAAATGATTAGCGAAACGCAATATTGTCGCAATCGGCATTCATGAAAGAAATACATTAGCGAAAAAGCGCAAAATCGCACGTTTGCGCGGCGCAATTTAAGGACAACTCAAAGCAGGTGGTAACCATAAAAGCCATGATGAAGCCAAATTTGAAAAACTGTTAGCCAATCACCAACAGGTCCAGGCCTGACCAATCACACATAAGGACATTCAGCAGCAGCATGAGGCGTTCCACAATGCCTGGGATGTACATGGTGGTGAGGCGGCGAAGGCTACAGCGAGCAGCACGGAGGAGACGCATGAGGCAGGCAAGGATTTACCGGCAGCGGGTCACCTTGCTGGGCCAAACCAGAGAACAGATTTATGCAAAATACAGGCTGAATGGGGAAATGATCACCTGGCTGATTCAAGAACTCGACCCCATCATGCAGCACCCAACAAGGCGAAACAATTCTGTGCCCACACATGTGCAGGTATTGTGCAGCCTGCACCTCCTGGCCTCCGGCAGTTTCCAGGGCATAGCAGCCACTGCTGGGGGGATATCCCAGCCCACCATGTCACGCTGCCTCCACACTTTTGTTGACGCCATGCTCAGCCAGCTCCACCGGCACATCACATTCCCCACGAGCCAACAGGAATTGGACCTCACTAAACTACAATTTTATAATGTTGCCCATTTTCCCCATGTCCTCGGCTGCATAGACTGTACCCACGTCGCCATCTGCCCACCAGCTGGCACGGAGTATATGTACCGCAACAGGAAGTGCTACCACTCCCTCAACATACAGATGGTCTGCAATGCCAAGACCATCATCACTGACATTGTGGCCCAGTACCCAGGGAGTACCCATGACTCCTTTATCTTCAGGCACAGCGGACTCCACACACGACTGATCAGGGGAGAGTTTGGGGAAGGACACCTACTTGGTAAGTACACTTTGTCGACAATGTCACATTGCTATGAAGTAACTGCGCAGCACAGGCAATCAACATCTGCTCCTCTCATTCAGGTGACAGTGGCTACGCCCTACGGGAATACCTCCTGACCCCTTACCTCAACCCTGCCACACCTCAGCAACGGCGATACAATGTTGCGCACATCCGGACAAGGAACTGTATTGAAAGGACATTTGGCCTGCTCAAGAGCAGGTTCCGTATACTGCACAAGACAGGTGGGGCCATGTATTACAGTCCTGCAGTGTGCTGCCGCATTGTGGCTGTCTGTGCAATGCTTCATAACATCGCAACCAAGCGCCGGATACCAGTTGACATCTCAGGCAGTGAATCTGAGGGGGACGACCGGCCACCAGCACATGCGCACCATGCACGCGGGGAGAACCCAGCTGAAGGCCACAGACGTCGCAACCACATCACAGTGAACAGTTTCTAGCCCACCCCCTTCCCCCACCCCACATATCACAATAGCATGCAAAATGTAATGATTACACAAGGCGAATGTGTGCAGCAAAATAAATGTATTTGTTTCAGTCACAATATAAAAGGCTCATGGTACCAACTATTTACAAAATACAGCATTCCAGCATACTGCTTTGAAAGGTTCATGGCAGGCTTAGCATCAGCCTGCGCCTGTGTCCCTGACACAATGTCATTGGTGCTTCCGGCGCACATTTCCCAGGCGCCTGTGAGGCTCTTCCTCATCCTGGGCAGCTGGAGCAGGCGTAGCCCTGGTGCTGCGCCTAGGTGGGGGGGCCTGCGTGGCAGAGTTGCTGCTCCCGCTGGAGGCAGCCTCACTCGTATCATCTCCCCCTACGATGGCCGGTAGGACAGGTGCAAGCAGTGGGATCACGGCGGTGGTCAAGTGCTCCAGCACCCGGGTAATCTCCTCGCAGCACTGGACCAGTTGGTGCTGCTGGGTCATAGAGCGCCGCGACAGCTGGGTGGTGGCATTTGCTGCCACATAATTTGATCGACTATAGGTCGACAGCTGGCTCACCAGCTGGTGGTGGCGCCTGCGTGCAACACTGCGCTGCTTCCCCAGCGCTGCAGTATTGGCCTCCATTGCCGCCGTCATGCGCTCCATGGCCGCCGTCATGCGGTCCACCCGCTCGCCGACTCCCGCCACATTGCGGCCGATCTTCTGCAGCTGGAGGTGGATGGCACCTTGCTGCTGCGACTGGCGGTGGTGTAGACGGAGCATTCGCCGCTCCACGCTCATGCAGGCATAGAGATGCCCATTGCCCCTCCTGCTGTTGCGCCGCTGTGTGGCGGATGTGGCTGGCCCAGATCGTGTAGGACGAGCTGCAGGTGTTGTTGCAGCTGGTGTAGCAGGTGCGGCTGGCACTGGAGGCACATTGGTGGGGGGCCTGGCCTTGGCAGCCGGTGGGCCTGCAGATTTTGCAGCAGGTACGGTGGGGGGCCTGGCCTTGGCAGCCGGTGGGCCTGCAGATTTTGCAGCAGGTAAGGTGGTGGGCCTGGCTGCTGCTGTTGGCGCTGCGGCAGGGGCTGGTGGCTGGGTAGCGGGTAGGGATTCCTCCTCCTGGGCCTCCTCGTTGATCACCAGCCTCTCACTGTCACTGCTATCATCTGCACCTGTGAGGGTAAGTGGATACTCATTAGGTGCATGTGACTGTCAGACGTGCAGATGTTACATGCATGCTGGGTGACATTCCCTGGATGGCTGTGGATGTGCGCACTTAGGAACCTTTCTGGCCGCATTGTGGTACTACTACATTGTGGACATACTACGTCTCCCACAATGCCTCAGGGCATTTCCTGATGCACAACACAGGCATGATTAAGGGCCAATGAGTGAGCCTATTTGGTCAGGGACGGTCATAGGGGACAGGGTCGCAGTCGCATGCCACTTACCTTGGGTGTCTTGTGTGGGGCGGGAGGAGTCCAGAGTGGTCACGCCAACACACGCCTCCCTCTCCAAGGTGTCCTCTACCTGGTCCTCCAGTGGGGTGTTGGGTGGGACAGTCGGTCCACCACCTCCAGTGCCTGATGCCTCACCAAGGTGCGCCGCCACCTTCTCCTTTGCACGCCCTCGGAGGTCGTACCAGCGCTTTGTCAGCTCCCCCAACGACCTGTCCGCAACGCCCACTGAGTTCACGCTGGAGGCAATCCCCACCCAGATCCTCCGCTTCTCCTGTTCTGGGACCCTCTTGGAGTTGGCACCAAAGAGCTGGTCGTGTTTGGCCACCACCCCCTCTATTAGGTTCTCCAGCTCCTGTTCGGAGAACTTTAATTTGCGCTTGCGGCCAGCGCTGTTGCTGGGGCCAGGCTGAGGTTCAGGTTAGTCTGACATGGCGGTCGCTATTTCCCCCGGGTCGAGAGTCGCTTACGGAGGTTTAGCGTCAGCTTTCCGTCGTCTTCACTCGTATGGTAGCGTCACTGTGGTGTTTGGGGGTGGGATTTGGCTGCTTCCTGGTTGTGATGTCATCACGGTGCTCGGAATGCGTCTTCCCGTATTTCCGGATCCCGCGAGAATGCGACTCGCAATCCCGATCGCACGGGATTGCGAGTCGCAATCCCGTGCGATCGGGATTGCGTGTCGCAATCCCGATCGCTGGTGGCCGGAAATTGCGATTATTCTGCGTTTTTTGTGGGTCGCTAACGGCTTTAGCGCCCGCGTGCGAGTCGCTATTTTTTCCACGAAAAGTACATGAATGCCGTTTTGCGTTTCCTCAATTGCGAGTCGCTATTATTCGCTATTAGGGACACGCAAAACGGCATGTACATGAATCAGGCTGCAAGTGCCATACCCGAGGGTGAGGTGCTCAGGATGGCCAGATCAAAGTCGCTCTAAATGGTTCTGTAAGACCTGCCCCGCTTGTGTTTTAGGGCCAGTGGGACTCTTTGCTCCAAGAACCCAGGCTGAAACGATCTGTTTGCAGGAAACAGGCAGTTGAAGACGAGGTGCTGTAGAGGGATTAACACACCCCACTCCCCCTGAAGATATCCTGAACTCCCAAACAGTTCTCCAACACCATCCACTGTAACTAACTTACCCAAGATACCCAGTGATGACTTGTGGGTGCTTACTCTATTTGTTCACTCCGAGACCTCTCCAGGCTTCTGCAAGAGGCAGAGAGGCTCCTCCTTTTATTAGTATTTATGCCAAGCCTGACCCCGGAAAGGGTGCAATAATCATTCAAAATAGCGTGGCGTTTCTGGGGTCTGAAGGGGGGCAGATCTGGGGGTCTGAGGGGGCAGATCTGGGGTCGGGGGGCAGATCTGGGGTCTGGGGGGGCAGATCTGGGGTCTGAGGGGGCAGATCTGGCGTCTGAGGGGGTCAGATCTGGGGTCGGGGGGCAGATCTGGGGTCTGAGGAGGGCAGATCTGGGGTCTGAGGGGCAAATATGGGGTCTGAATAGGGCAGATCTGGGGTCTGGGGGCAAATCTGGGGTCTGAGGGGCAGGGGAGATCTGGGGGGGCAGGTCTGGGGGGTTTGTGGGGGTCTGAAGATGAAGGTAACTGCACAGACAGAAAGGGCTCCTTCCTCCTCTGCAGCAGGCTGAACACAGGAGGAGAGACAGGAAGTGATGTCAGCACCGCTGCTGGTGCTGTCTCTGCCACCGCTGACCTCCTGAATGTCATGTCTGTTCCTTTACAGAAGTTTAAACAATGAACAAATTGCTAGTATTTCACTGAAGGAGGGGGCAGAGCTGGCATGAGGGGCTGAATCTGAGGCTCCTCAAGAACACACCAGGGAAGGGTGAGGCCTTCCCTCCATGTATCAGTTCTGTTTCTATTGTGAAGCGCTCTGACGCCTTCGGGTAAAGTCTGCGCTATATAAAAATGCATAAATAAATAAAATGTCATGGGCTGTGAGTGTCTTAAAAACACCCATGTCTTTGTCTTTGCAGGCGCCAATGCTTGTTTCCCTGCTGATGCCTGGAGGCGGCACTTCTGTCAGAGGCCACCAGAGGGCGCTCCTCGCCTGCTGATGAAACCACCTGAGCTGCACATGGGGATGGGAGGATAAGTGTTTCCTCTTCCGAGTCAGCGGAGGCAGAGACAGCACCAGCAGCGGTGCTGACATCACTTCCTGTCTCTCCATTTGTGTGCAGCCTGCTGCAGAGGAGGAAGGAGCCGTGTCTGTCTGTGCAGCTATCTTCATCTTCAGACCCTCACAGACCCCAGATCTGCCCCCCTGAGACCCCAGACCTGCCCCCCAGATCTCCCCCTGCCCCTCAGACCCCAGATTTGCCCCCTTCAGACCCCAGATCTGCCCCTTCATACTCCAGATCTGCCCCCCCTTCAGACCACAGATCTGCCCCCTCAGACCACAGATCTGCCCCCTTCAGACCCCAGATCTCCCCCTTCAGACCCCAGATCTGCCCCCTCAGACCACAGATCTGCCCCCTTCAGACCCCAGATCTCCCCCTTCAGACCCCAGATCTGCCCCCCTCAGACCCCAGATCTGCCCCCCTTCAGACCCCAGATCTGCCCCCTCAGACCCCAGATCTGCCATGCTATTTTGGATGAGACACAAGTCGTTGTTGAAGGTGAATTTGGGACGTGGGTTATCCAGTCAGTTTCGGTATCGCATTTTTTGGGGGGTTTCATGATTGCTCCGTGTAAGGTGGGGGCAGTCAGAGGTAAAACAGGCAAATGTGTTTTATGAATAAAACATGGGAAGTGGTACGGCAGGGGCAAAACCTATGGGTGTCCAGCCCGTATGTAGAGTCTAGCGGAGGATAGTAAACTGTCACAAATTACTACCGGCATGGAGGGCAGATATTACTAGCTTGCCTTTTAAAACCTGTGTGACATGTTCCTTATAAGAAATATACGAGAGTCTTGAGGATGTTATCAAACACTACCACCTATTTGGTGCTTTAATATGGGTAACCAGTCTACGACATCCCTGCTGGATGTGTTAACCACTATGCAGTTTGAGACAGTGGGATGACAAACATTATTATTGATTCAGTCTTGCTATAGGAGTAGTAGACATATAGGAATATCTGAAGGGCTGGTTTACATTTCAATGCCTGAGTCCTAGATCTTAGTGTATTTTGGTATGTGACTGGGTCCCAAGCTTGGTTAGATATTACTTTCCTCCTCTTTTATTTTTACTTTCTTTGACAGTATCAAAACTAAGTTACAAAAAGGAGCCAAGACTCTGGACCTCCGGCTGTGTGTGTACACAGAGACTCTATTCTTAGAAGATCTTCCTGTTGGGAGTACCTCCATTTATTCAAGGTATTTTATCCTGCCCTAAGACCTTAAAGGAGAATCCTTTTAACCACTCTATAAAAGGATGCCTTAGTCTAATAAAATCCTTGAAAAATTGTCGTTTTCTAGGCGGAAACCCAATGGTACGACAGGGTGTTCTGTAGATGCCAAATTCATATCAAAGGAACTATGGGAAAAGAAATATAATATTGTTGGTAAGAAAGCTGTCTATTGATGGGTGAGATGGGTTATAAGGTCTCTTGTTTTAAAATGATCTGACCGTAATAGACCACCTCCTTCTCCCTGCTAGGAACCAGGCAGACCTTTTGAACGTTTACAGAGTATTGGGGCGCACTAACCTTTAAGTGATGAGCCGTGTGCTCTTCTCCCTGCTAGGAGCCAGGCAGACCTTTGAACGTTTACAGAGTATTGGGGCACACTAACCTTTAAGTGATGAGCAGTGTGCTCTTCTCCCTGCTAGGACCCAGGCAGACCTTTGAACGTTTACTGAGTATTGGAGCACACTAACCTTTAGGTGATGAGCAGTGTGCTCTTCTCCCTGCTAGGAACCAAGCAGACCTTTTGAACGTTTACAGAGTATTGGGCACACTAACCTTTAAGTGATGAGCAGTGTGCTCTTCTCCCTGCTAGGAACCAGGCAGACCTTTGAACGTTTACAGAGTATTGGGGCACACTAACCTTTAAGTGATGAGCAGTGTGCTCTTCTCCCTGCTAGGAACCAGGCAGACCCTTTGAACGTTTACAGAGTATTGGGGCACACTAACCTTTAGGTGATGAGCAGTGTGCTCTTCTCCCTGCTAGGAACCAGGCAGACCTTTGAACGTTTACTGAGTATTGGGGCACACTAACCTTTAAGTGATGAGCAGTGTGCTCTTCTCCCTGCTAGGAACCAGGCAGACCTTTGAACGTTTACAGAGTATTGGGGCCCACTAACCTTTAAGTGATGAACAGTGTGCTCTTCTCCCTGCTAGGAACCAGGCAGACCTTTGAACGTTTACAGAGTATTGGGGCCCACTAACCTTTAAGTGATGAGCAGTGTGCTCTTCTCCCTGCTAGGAACCAGGCAGACCCTTTGAACGTTTACAGAGTATTGGGGCACACTAACCTTTAAGTGATGAGCAGTGCGCTCTTCTCCCTGCTAGGAACCAGGCAGACCTTTGAACGTTTACAGAGTATTGGGGCACACTAACCTTTAAGTGATGAGCAGTGCGCTCTTCTCCCTGCTAGGAACCAGGCAGACCTTTGAACGTTTACAGAGTATTGGGGAACACTAACCTTTAAGTGATGAGCAGTGTGCTCTTCTCCCTACTAGGAACCAGGCAGACCTTTGAACGTTTACAGAGTATTGGGGCACACTAACCTTTAAGTGATGAGCAGTGTGCTCTTCTCCCTGCTAGGAACCAGGCAGACCTTTGAACGTTTACAGAGTATTGGGGCACACTAACCTTTAAGTGATGAGCAGTGTGCTCTTCTCCCTGCTAGGAACCAGGCAGACCTTTGAACGTTTACAGAGTATTGGGGCACACTAACCTTTAGGTGATGAGCAGTGCGCTCTTCTCCCTGCTAGGAACCAGGCAGACCTTTGAACGTTTACAGAGTATTGGGGCACACTAACCTTTAAGTGATGAGCAGTGTGCTCTTCTCCCTGCTAGGAACCAGGCAGACCTTTTGAACGTTTACAGAGTATTGGGGCACACTAACCTTTAAGTGATGAGCAGTGCGCTCTTCTCCCTACTAGGAACCAGGCAGACCTTTGAACGTTTACAGAGTATTGGGGCACACTAACCTTTAGGTGATGAGCAGTGCGCTCTTCTCCCTGCTAGGAACCAGGCAGACCTTTGAACGTTTACAGAGTATTGGGGCACACTAACCTTTAAGTGATGAGCAGTGTGCTCTTCTCCCTGCTAGGAACTAGGCAGACCTTTGAACGTTTACAGAGTATTGGGGCACACTAACCTTTAAGTGATGAGCAGTGTGCTCTTCTCCCTGCTAGGAAACAGGCAGACCTTTGAACGTTTACAGAGCATTGGGGCACACTAACCTTTAAGTGATGAGCAGTGTGCTCTTCTCCCTGCTAGGAAACAGGCAGACCTTTGAACGTTTACAGAGTATTGGGGCACACTAACCTTTAAGTGATGAGCAGTGTGCTCTTCTCCCTGCTAGGAACCAGGCAGACCTTTGAACATTTACAGAGTATTGGGGCCCACTAACCTTTAAGTGATGAGCAGTGTGCTCTTCTCCCTGCTAGGAACCAGGTAGACCTTTGAACGTTTACAGAGTATTGGGGCACACTAACCTTTAAGTGATGAGCAGTGTGCTCTTCTCCCTGCTAGGAACCAGGCAGACCTTTGAACGTTTACAGAGTATTGGAGCACACTAACCTTTAAGTGATGAGCAGTGTGCTCTTCTCCCTGCTAGGAACTAGGGAAAGACCTTTGAACGTTTACAGAGTATTGGGGCACACTAACCTTTGGGTGATGAGCAGTGTGCTCTTCTCCCTGCTAGGAACCAGGCAGACCTTTGAATGTTTACAGAGTATTGGGGCACACTAACCTTTAAGTGATGAGCAGTGTACTCTTCTCCCTGCTAGGAACCAGGCAGACCTTTGAACGTTTACAGAGTATTGGGGCACACTAACCTTTAAATGATGAGCAGTGTGCTCTTCTCCCTGCTAGGAACCAGGCAGACCTTTGAACGTTTACAGAGTATTGGGGCACACTAACCTTTAAGTGATGAGCAGTGTGCTCTTCTCCCTGCTAGGAACCAGGCAGACCTTTGAACGTTTACAGAGTATTGGGGCACACTAACCTTTAAGTGATGGGCAGTGTGCTCTTCTCCCTGCTAGGAACCAGGCAGACCTTTCGAACGTTTACAGAGTATTGGGGCACACTAACCTTTAAGTGATGAGCAGTGTGCTCTTCTCCCTGATAGGAACCAGGCAGACCTTTGAACGTTTACAGAGTATTGGGGCACACTAACCTTTAAGTGATGAGCAGTGTGCTCTTCTCCCTGCTAGGAACCAGGCAGACCTTTGAACGTTTACAGAGTATTGGGGCACACTAACCTTTAAGTGATGAGCAGTGTGCTCTTCTCCCTGCTAGGAACCAGGCAGACCTTTGAACGTTTACAGAGTATTGGGGCGCACTAACCTTTAAGTGATGAGCAGTGTGCTCTTCTCCCTGCTAGGAACAAGGCAGACCTTTGAACGTTTACAGAGTGTTGGGGCGCACTAACCTTTAAGTGATGAGCAGTGTGCTCTTCTCCCTGCTAGGAACCAGGCAGACCTTTTGAACGTTTACAGAGTATTGGGGCACACTAACCTTTAAGTGATGAGCAGTGTGCTCTTCTCCCTGCTAGGAACCAGGCAGACCTTTGAACGTTTACAGAGTGTTGGGGCGCACTAACCTTTAAGTGATGAGCAGTGGGCTCTTCTCCCTGCTAGGAACAAGGCAGACCTTTGAACGTTTACAGAGTGTTGGGGCGCACTAACCTTTAAGTGATGAGCAGTGTGCTCTTCTCCCTGCTAGGAACCAGGCAGACCTTTTGAACGTTTACAGAGTATTGGGGCACACTAACCTTTAAGTGATGAGCAGTGTGCTCTTCTCCCTGCTAGGAACCAGGCAGACCTTTGAACGTTTACAGAGTATTGGGGCACACTAACCTTTAAGTGATGAGCAGTGTGCTCTTTGATACATGATACATTACAGTGAGTATCTGAGGACAAATGGAGTAAGCTCTTGGTTTTCCCCCCTTTGCTTTTTTATAACTCTAGGGATTATGGTGGCGCAGATTAACAATGTGTGTTTTATTTTGTGCCTAGTGAGCCTTATAGGATGAACACATTAGGATGACCTTGATAATGGATGACACTATCTTTTCTGGGTATAAGGTGGCACGTGTGTACTGTATCACACTTGACTTATGTATAGTATAATGTTTGCATGTGTTCCGTCCAATCAATGTCTATATATAAAGAGTATGTGTCGCCTTGGGCTAGTAACCGATGGACGTTTCCATACATGTTTTTTCCAGGCCTTCCGAGGGTGTTTGAGAACTTTTTGGTGTGATAATCTGCGGGTCCTGATATAGGTGGCCTTATTATATGCTTATTTTTGTTTAAATATCTTTATTGGTATTTTCTGAATTTCTCATAACTGGCATCATAGTTTTATACAGTACTTTCTGTTGCCCACCGCAAAATTATATAACCCCTGTGACATTCAATAGTGCAAGTGTCAACAATAAGAACATAAAACCAACACTGCAGTCCTGCTGCCAGATACATACATTGTGTTGGACACTTATGGAAAAATCTCAGTGTGCTATTACTCGCAGGTGCTGCTACTTCATGGTCTATGAATCAGACACAAGGCCATACATAGCATGATCCATACATATCTTATCGGGGCCAGTACTACAATATCTGATGTACATTCTATCCTAACACAGAAAAATAACCTGTTGTTCGGACTTGAACAACAATATTAGGGAAAGTAGTCACTCGTGGATACCAATAAGACCTGTACATCTAATAAGCATATAATCAAAACTGAAACATACAATACTACTAACTGCCCTCTAAACTATGTAAGTCGGGTCGCCGTTTCATATCTGAGCATAATGATTAATTATCTGCACCTTATTATCTTATGGCTCACCTATGCAGGGGCTAAACAAAGGCATGTGCCTACGTACAGCCATAAAGACAGTGGCTATCACCTCCCCTCCCAAAAGTGTGCCGGACCTTGATGGTTACTACTGATGTACCAGGGATCTTATGAATACGTGATTGTCTGCATGTCTGGGCACAACATCGTCCTGTAATCATGACACTGGGTACTATCATGTCTATTGCAGATCAACAGGTTGCACACCTTCATCGTTCACCGCGGCACCGCTTCGAAGGGCAGCTAGCATAGAGTCCCAGTCCTGCGCTATAGGGTATTTACGAAGCCCTGCCGTTTCCTTCCTGTGTAGCGCCGTGCTCTCCGCCTGTGCCCATGTTACAAGTGAACTTTTCCAGCCAACCATCTCTCCACATGTTTCCATTTTTTGGTTATTAGTCTTTTTGCCGCGATTAAACCCAGATCCCGGAAACTTGAGGTGATTTTATTGTGTTTTGATCTGGCATAGAGTCCTAAAAGGCAAATCTCCCAAGACAGCGGTAAGGGCGTGCCTGTGCATAAGGCTAGCGTAGTAACTACCCCGCCAATATTGCTGCCGGGATGGGCAGGCCCAAAGCATGTGTAGTAAATCCGCGTCTGGTTGTTAGCAGCGTGGGCATGCAGAGGTGGCAATGTGGCAATATCTATTTATCTTATCAGGCGAGAGATACGCCCTCTGGAAGATAAACGTCTGTATAAGTTTGAATCTGTAGTTTCTTGGTATGTGCCTGGAGCTTGCTAACACAGCATCCCATTCCTTATCAGTCCATGGCCGACATCTATCTGTTTCCCAACTAACACGAAGTCGCAACATGGGCTTGAGTGTGTGCATGAGGAGCGCTTCCACTAACCAGTGCACCACATGGGAGCCTTCCCCCATTACATGCAGGTATTGAAGTAGCAAGTATGCCTGTAGTTCCACCGTTAAGTCCCCCCAGACAGCTGATAGTGCTTTCAGAATGGAGGCATGTAAAAGGAATTGACCTGCCGGCAACTCAGCGTCTTCAGCTAGTGTCGCAAACGGCAATAGCCCACTGTCGCTGTAAAGATCACCAAGCGTGGTCAAACCCGCAGCGTGCCAGATCATCAGAGCTGTTTCTGATGTACCCAGCCTGCCACGTCGCGTACCGAGCAGCGGAAATATAGGGGCATATGGGAGGGTCGCATGGGTGATATATAAGCTTCTCCTATAACATTGTATTGCCAATCCGAGATGTAGTTGTTTTGGCCTTGGAAGTTTCGCAACGGGGTGAAACAGATGGCAGATCTGAGAGTGGGTCCAGGGCCGTGCCATGTCCGCCGTGTCCTCCAGATTCTGACCAGCAAGCCATTTTGTTGCCTATTGGAGTTGGGCAGCCAAATAATACAGTTCCACATTAGGGACAGCCAGTCCTCCCCAACCAGTGTGAGCATGCAATTTCCACAGAGCCACTCGCGACCTCCCGTTATTCCATATGAAATCCCGGAGGAGCTATTCTAACTCTCGATAGCTTGTGCGGAACATAGAGCGGGAGATTTGAAAAATAATACAGCAGCTTAGGCAACACAATAATTTTCAACAGCGCATTACGACTCATAACGTTTAGGGGAAGAGTCTTCCAGAAGCGCACCTGAGCCCGGCGTGCCGAGATTGCTCTCATCAGGTTACCCTCAAACAGGTCGTCAGGCATCCGATATACAAAGATCCCAAGGTATCTAAACGTGGTGGGGTACCATGTGAGAGGTGAGCCATGTAAGATCACAGCTTCCTCTGCTGTGGCAGCGCTGAAGGGATACATCTCTGACTTGGTCCAGTTAACCCGGAGTCCAGACATTTCCTCAAAAGCTCTCAGTATATCTGCAATGGACGTCGGGATCGCAGTGATATTCCGAAGATATAATAACAGGCCATCCGCGCACAGGGAAATAGCATGTAGCCCATCCCCTAACGGAATGCCTCATGCCTCCCCATCTCCTCGGAGCATCATCACCAGTGGTTCCATTGCTAGGGAGAATAGCAACGGGAACAAGGGACAACCCTGGCGTGTCCCACATCTCACCCTGATTGGGTCCGAGATCAACCTACTGATGCGGACTCGGTTAGTGGGGCGCTGATACAATAGGTGAACCATATTTAAAAAGTGATCTCCCAGTTCAAATTTGCCTAAGACTGCTGCCAGATAAGGCCATTCCAGAGAGTCAAAGGCTTTCTCCAGGTCAAGAACTAAGCAACCCAACCTAGGCCAACTATGCATTGCATATTGCTGTATTCTAAAAAAATTACGAATATTAAGAGAAGTGCACCGGGCTGGAACAAACCCATTTTGGTCAGAGTGTTTAACTACGGGAGATAGACGCCTTGCCAATAGTGATGCAAAAACTTTGTAGTCAGTGTTGAGGAGTGCTAATGGGCGATAAGAGCCCAATCTTCCAATTTAACCTTTTAATGGCAAACAGCAGCACACACAGAGGTCAAGGGTACCTACCCGAAACGCGTTTGGGGAAACATGGACAATATTGCAAGCTAAGAGGATGGTGTTTGAATCTGCAGTCTGCCCAATAAAAGGATAAACCAACGTCGTGTGTGGCTCCTTCACTTTTGAGCACCTTCATATGGAATATATATGGCCTGCTCCGGCCAGGAAGGCGTCCCACTGCAAACATGCAGGTCCGCGCCTAGAAACTTGAAAGGTGCGTGTGGAACGGAGTGTCCGTTTGGGGTGAGGCGAAAAATAATGCAGAGCTTAACATCACCTACAAAAGCTGCTTAATGAACTTTTCTAACAATTTAATTTTGGAAGTATAAGCGGCATTCACTATGGTTGTGAAAAGGCTGAACTGCACGAACCACAATGCTTAGCGCGCATACGCACATTGGGGCGTGACTTTAAAAATCAAACTCAAGTGCGACAACAGTTGTTGCCATTCTTCCATGCTGCCAGTGTTTGGCGAAACATGGACAATATTGCAAGCTAAGAGGATGATGTTTTAATCTGCAGAATGCCCAATATTGGTGTCAGTCAGGCCCCTGTAATGTAACGAAGGCTGTTTTTAAAATTACAACTTTGGCATCAAATTAGTGCACAGAGGCAGACACTACAGGGCTGGCTGCTTATCTAGAAAGCCACTTTTGGGTAGTTTGGGTGACGAGGATTTGGATTTTCATGAATGTTTGTGGCAGCGGTGTTAGACGCTGTCCATGATGCTGCTTGTGCTGACCCAGGAGTGGTGCCAGTTAACAAGGACTTCACAGATGGTCTCCCCTGGGACTGGTGCTTAAGTGCTGAGGTGTTTGGGTGTGCTCAAGTGGCAGCAGAGCTAACTGTGGCTCGGGGCATGGTTATGAGACCCGATTCTTTTGTGCTGCTTGGTAAGCCGAGACCGTGCTTGTTGAATATTCATCCAATGCGAGTGGTGAGATCCGCATTGCTGGTCTGCCTGAAGTTATGATGCTGCTGACAGTAGCGTGTCTGATAAAAGCGATGGCGTGGCTGGTAGAACTATAAAGCCAAATAAGAGAAAGTTATCTTCCGACACCGCAGTCTTCGTGGTTGAGACCAGTAACACTGAAGACTCTGAGACTCACAGCAGTAATTTCTCCTTTCAGAGCGTTATTGGTGCAGATGGAGTGAAGCCAAGAAGTAAGCACATTACTAAGGTATGAATGTTTTTCATTTGTATTAACTGTTCCTCTTTTGCAGCATTTGAAAATGCATTTTCTAGTTGTGATGCTTTTTGTTTAGTTTTTTCTTGTAGGCTGTTACCTTTGGTTTAAAGGGAAAGATGTTGTAGTGTGTGACCTCAATGCTGCAGTTTGCATTTCATTACCATCATTTGCTTACCCTTTTTTTTGTAACTTTGTTTATTTCATTTTTCAATTTCAACACAGGTACAATCTCATATATTTAAAAGGCAGAAGTAAAATCAGCGATATGACAGTTCAGCTTCGGAGACGGCAAATGCCAGCTTTCAGCAGTACACCTCACATTACATTACATCACTTAGCGAGTCCAAAGTTCAGTGTTCATATTCCAGTTTGCAATCCTAATTGTTTCACCTTGCAGTAGTATCAATGCATCAGTAATTAACCGTTAGCAGAATGTACATGCATATAGGTACATTAGTCCTTAATTACAAGCTACATGGCACATCATCAGCTCCAATGTCGCCACACCTCATTTGTGAAGCGGATACATATTACATTCAAATCTATAACCCTATAGCATCATCACCGCCATCCATCTTATCACTGTCTTGCTGTTCCGAGTTGGCTAATAGGTACACTTGCAATGAGCCCCATATATCTCTAGGCCTACTCGTTATGGGCTGTGTTTCAGCATATACAGTGTTCTGTTCATCATTTAACCAATCCTTACATTTCGGTGCTCTCCCTCTCCCCCAGCGACATGCAACCCTGCGTTTCGCAAGCAATAGAGCGATATCAAGAAATGTCCTAGTGGGGTTGGGTGTCTGCATCGTGTATCCTAGGAGCATAATGAGTGGATTTCTATCGAGCGTACCCTCCAACATGATCTGTAAGGCTGCATGCACCTGGGTCCAGTATTCATATACCCCTGGGCATTCCCACGCCAAGCGCATAAATCCCGCTCCTTCTGCATTACACCTTTCACATCTATCATTGTCTGTCAATTTAAATCTCAGTTTTTTAACTGGTGTGTAATAGAGCCTCTGCAGGAATTTAAAATGAATGATCTTGAGTCTGCAGCTAGACGAAATGTTGGCAGTGATACCGCAACAGTAGCTCCATTGCGCTTCAGAAATTTCATTGCCTGTATCTGCACTCCAGTGTCTGCAAGCATTACTCTTGATGCCTTTGCGTTGCCTCCTAATATTGCTGTATATTCTGGAGACTATCTGTCGCCCATCTGATGAGGTTAGCATGGCATGTAGCGGCATCACTGTCTCCGGTTCTTCCGGAAATTGTGGTAGTACTTCTTTCAGTCCCTGTCGTAATCTAACATAGTAGAAAATTTCTAACGGTGTGGGTTGCACTTCCTGGAACATCTGTTCCCGAGTTCGAAATTGCCCGTCCAGAAACAGATCTCCCTATTTGGTGATCTTAAGGCGCCTACATATTACGTGAAAACCTGTTTCCTGCAGCAGCTCCATTTGGGGATGATATGCAAGTGGCATGCATGGCGAATATAGTAGCTTAAGGTTCAGTATTTTTGCAATCCTTCTCCAGCCGTCTATTGTGCATGACACCATGATAAACGGTGTCTCCAGAGCCTCTACAGGGCCATGGATAAGGCCATTTAGAGAAAGGGGTTGTGCAACCCAGTCTTCAACAGCCAATTGCGGCATGAATGGTGTTGGCGCAGTCCAGTGATAGGCGTAGTGCGCCTGCGCACTCATATAATATATTTCAAAATCAGGTACATCGAAGCCCCCTTTATCATATAGCTGAGTGATGACGGACCATTTCAGCCGCGGTTTCTTGCCTCCCCAGAACAGTCTAAGGAGTTCCGATCGCAACGTTTAAAAAAAATAAGCACCTGGATAATAAGGGACATTTTGGAAGAGGTACAAAAAACGAGGCAGTATCACCATTTTAATAAGCGACGCTCTGCCCGCCATGGACAGTGGCAATGATATCCAGCGTGTTGCATTATCAACCAGTTTGGTAATTGCTGTACCACAATTCAATCTGATAGTCTCTGCCCTCTCCGTAGATACCTGGATTCCCAGATAGCGGAGGTCTGAGCTGCACCATTTCAGCAGGCAATCCAACTGGAACCGTGACACTGCAGGGGTTAGTGGGAAAAACTGCGATTTGTTCCAATTTATTTGTATGCCCGATAGGTGCCCGAACACCAGAAATTCCCGCAACAGTGGATTAAGATTGGACTGAGGGTCTGGGACATGTAATGTTAAATCATCCGCATATAATGATACCCCAATTTGTCGTTGGAAACAATTGAACGCGCTTGCCCTATGTAGTTGTCGGATTTGACATGCTAATGGCTCGATCGCAATGGCGAAGAGCAGTGGAGAAAGAGGGCACCCTTGTCTGGTGCCCCTGGTGATGGATAGCTGGGTAGACAATCCACCATTGATAAGCACTCTGGCAGTGGGTCTGGTATAAAGCAACTCGATCCATGCTATAAATAGTTTGGGGAACCCCATTCTGTGTAGGACGGTAAAGAGGTAATTCCATTCAACTGAATCAAATGCTTTCGTAGCATCCAGGAAAATGGCGGCTATTGTAAACTCTGGGGCTATAGTTTGGATTAGGGAAAAAAGGGTGCGTAGGTTATGATTGGTGGACCTGCCAGGGACAAACCCAGCCTGATCTGGGAGAACTATCTTTGTCATTAGGAGAGAAAGCCGGGTCGCCAGCACCTTAGCTAAAATTTTTGCATCACAATTAATAAGCGACAGTGGGCGGTAGGAATCACACTCTGTGTGATCCTTTACAGGTTTTAAAAGGGAGGTGATCAGTACCTCGTGCTTCGAGCAAGGCAATACCCCTATCTCCAACGACTCGTCAAACACTTCTTTCAACACAGGAGCCATAATGTCTATGTAACATTTGTAAAACTCGGCAGGCAGCCCATCAAGCCCAGTTTCTTTTCCATTATTTAGTGACATGATAGCTTCCCTTATCTCTTCCAACTCCAATGGAGCACTAAGAAATGTTCTATGCACGTCACTTAACCAACACAGTGCAACATCATCCTGGAAATCTCCGAATCTTACCTCCCCTGCTTGTTGCATAGTGTACCGTTTCCCATAATGCGCCATAAACAGTTCTAGAATTCCCTCAGTGTCTTGACATATCCCGCCATCTGATTTATTAATCTCCAATATGTGTGTACGAAATCGAGGATTCCTTGTGATTTCTGCTAATGCTCGGCCCGGTCTCTCCCCCTCACAATATCTTTGTGCAATCCAATGCTTTCCCCTGAATGTTGCCTCCCTAGCGGCCTCTTCTTCATATTGCGACAACTTGTCCCTAAAGTCTTTATGTATCCTCCCACCAGCTCCCCATGCCAACTGTGCCTCTAACCCTCTCAATTCCCGCTCTAACTTCCGTATAGTACCTTGAATGTCCCTCAGAACCCCGAAGCTTTTAGATATGCAGTATCCCCTCACCGTAACTTTAAACGCTTCCCAGACCGTTTCTTCACTGTCTACTGATTCTTTGTTCCTAGGAAAGAATGCTGCAATCTCCTCGCCTAATTCTGTTTTAAAGACTTTGTCTAACAGTGCTGCGGGCTGAAGACGCCATGTGGGTCATGGTCTACCATAGCCAGGCATACGTAGTTGTACCAAAACTGGACAGTGATCTGAATATGTTCTGGCCAAATGTACAACTTTCCCCAGATCTGCACTCAGACCCCGAGATAATAAGCAGTAATCGAGGCGAGCCCATGTGTTAGAATATGTTGTGAAATGCGTCCCTTCTCTATGCATAGGGTGAACAAACTGCCAGCTGTCAATCAGCCCACCCTCATCCATAATTCCTTGCAACACATCCCTGGCCCGTCTGTTGTATTGTGTACATTCATCAGATCTATCTATCCCTGGTACCATCGCGACATTGAAATCCCCTCCCCATATAATGTGCATTGACCCTATGCTTACCATCTTTTCCCATAGTGCTGTAAAGAATTCAGGCATGTCTACGTTTGGAGCATAGCAATTTACAATCGTAACCGTGTCAGTGCCGAGTCTGCCCCATAATACAACAAATCGCTCCTCCGAGTCCAGCATATATTCAAGTACCTTGAAGTGCACTGATTTTTGTAATCAGCACAGCTGTACCTCTAGCATATGAAGAGTAAGAACAGAACTTCCTAATTGATGCCCGCCTGCTCGCGAATGTGTGACTGGAGCGTGGATGTGGATGCGTTTCTTGCAGTAACGCTATTTGCACTTGGTGCCGATCTAAATACGCTAACATGTTCCTGCCTTTCCTAGCATCATTCAGACCTCGTATATTCCAAGATAATACGGATATCTTCGATGCATCATCATCATTTGGCATTGTTTTCTGACATGTTATAACATAGCAGTAACAAAAGGCCAAACATTGCCTCGTCTCCCACATCTTGTACCTGTCTAGAGAAATGTACCTGTAACGGAACTCGTACAATGCCATAACAAGACCCCCCCTTCCCTCCCCCCTCCCACTGACATATCCCAATCATGTCAGACCGTCCCCTCCCAACCCCCTCCCCCTCCCCGAACAGTCCCGAGCCATGAAACAATTGGGGTATTCCCATCAGGGCAATCTCCCCAGGTGGCACACCTTACACCCTGCTGTGACGCCGGGGACCACTTGTATCCCAGATCCAGCGCGGGCGTCCAACTGTCAAATCAGTAATGAAACAAGTAACTTAGAGAATTATTTCACATGCTGCATCCATCTCTCCCCCGCAGAAATATTCCTTTTCTTAATAACATACATCTACTCGCCCTGCATATCATTTGTCATTATACTTTACTATAGGCCGCAGTATATGCCCCATCTACTCGCCCTGCATATCATTTGTCCTCATACTTTACTATAGGCCGCAGTATATGCCCCATCTACTCGCCCTGCATATCATTTGTCCTTATACTTTACTATAGGCCGCAGTATATGCCCCATCCACTCGCCCTGCATATCATTTGTCCTTATACTTTACTATAGGCCGCAGTATATGCCCCATCTACTCGCCCTGCATATCATTTGTCCTCATACTTTACTATAGGCCGCAGTATATGCCCCATCTACTCGCCCTGCATATCATTTGTCCTTATACTTTACTATAGGCCGCAGTATATGCCCCATCTACTCGCCCTGCATATCATTTGTCATACTTTACTATAGGCCGCAGTATATGCCCCTCCATTCTTTTCTCATAGCGTTTATCCAGCATTCTCCACTGTGCAGTACATTGTGTTCTGGTTTGATCCATATTCATTCAACGTCTGACATCAATGTTTCTTCCAGCTCCTCCTGTGCCGAAGACTCCGTCTTCCTGCGCTACAGTTTTTTTTAAGGAATTTTTCCACCGACTGTGGCAATGTATGTATGACTTGTTGGCCCTGATATGTGATTCGTAGTCGTGCTGGGTACAGTAGAGCGTAGTTCACCTGCTCCTGTCTCAGTTTCTGCTTTACAACATTAAACTTTTTCCGTTCCTCTTGTACCCGCACCGTAAAATCAGGAAAGATGGTGAAGGCCACTCCCTCGTAGTTTAGTTGTTTCTTTTCTCTGGCAATCCTTAACACCACATCCCTGTCACGGTAGTTTAACAGGCGTGCAATTATGGGACGCGGAGTTGCTCCTGGTCGCGGTCTTGGCCCAAGCGATCTATGTGCCCTTTCCACTATGAATTGTGCGGAAAGGGTTCCTTCTCCAGCAATCGCCGTCAGCATTTTTTCAACATAGAGTTCCAGGCGCCCGGTATTAGTGCTTTCTGGCACGCCTAGGATGCGCACATTGTTGGATTGCGAGCTTCAATGTCCTCGTTCTTTGCATCTATGATGTGCATAAGTTTATCCATTTGTACCATTGCTGTTTTTAATTGTTCTGAGACATCTTCTGAATCCAATATGCGCTGTTCAGCTTCCTTCAGCCTCGTATCGTAATGGTCCAAATTTGCGTGCTATATTATCCATGCGTGTTGTCAGTGTGTTGAATTTGCCAGCAATCGTTGCAAACCCTTGTCTCATTTCAGTTAATATGGTGTGGAGGTCATTGGCTGTGCCCGGGTCACCTTCTCCCATCGCCTAAGGTGCTCCACCCTCTTCCTCTGTTGGTGCTTTTTTGGAGTTGGTCTTTGTTGCCTCAAAGTTGAGGCGAGGTTGCCTTGCGTCTGGTCGCCCCATGCCTCCACCCTTCTCGTATGGCTTCTCTGCGCCCAGCCGTCTCACAGTGCGTTTATTTTTTTTCCCCCTCTACCGCCTGTATTAATCGTTGCACCTCACACTGCGTTCTGGGAGGCACTTACAGCGCACTAGACTTCTCGCCCAGCACCACAAATATTTGGAAATCTAGCTGGCCACCATGCGCGGGTCGATTTGTAGGCGTTCAGTAGTATTTGTGCATCAACCACCAGTTATCGTATCCCGTGTTCAATCACTGTGCAGATCGCCCAATTTCTATGTATGTGTGCTGCAGTTATCAGTGGCTAGTTTGCTTCCACGCACAGCAATGTTCAGAGGGGGGGCCTTAACAAGTTAGGCCCAAATCACCACTCCGCGCTATTACCACGCGCGCCGGTCCTCAGATCTCTTCCCATGTACAATATTTCCTGCCAGTCTGTTGTTTACAGCCCGCAACTCAAAAGATGTATACCGCAATTCATGCACTGTTAGGGCATCACACCTCCGATGGTCACCCACGTTCTAGATGCACTTTGCCCATATCCGCCTAGGGCCAGCCTGATTTGCAGTGTTGTGCTTTTTGTCGGTCCTTTTAGGACACCAATTCCATGTTACTGTAGCTGACAACGACACAATTGCACACAGGCAGAGTGGATGTGCGCAGCAGTTCTCCGCAATCAATTAATGTTCATTGCAGTCACGGCCTACAAAGTACCTGCAAGCAATGGTTATTGCGTAGCCCACGCCTGACGCCACTGATATATCCGCCCTTTGAGGCTCGCAGTTCATTAGCCAGTAACCCTTGCAATGTTGCAGTGGATGCCGTGGTTGTCCGCCGTTTCCCCCTTCTAATGTGTCCCTGGTATCTTCAGCAGCCACCACTATTTTCCCGATTTCAGGGCTTACTTCCAGCGCTCGCAAAAGAAATGGCCGCCCCCCGGGATCCCGCTTCCCGAGTGGAGCACACAGTCCCTCAGTCAGTCTTGGCCTCGGGGTTTATGTCCAACCGCTCAGAAGGGGGAACGTTATTTGGAGTGACTCACCGTTGTTGTCTTCACGCCGCAAAACTGTCCGGTTTGCGATGCGCTTCTTCCGTTACTGTGCGGCCAACCGCCCACGTGGAAGACACGGCACTCGCGTAACTGCTGTGCACGGTCCCGTGCGGCGGCCAGCTCCCAGTGTCCTCTCGCAGTCAGGCTCCACCCGCTCCCGGCTCCACAATGACTGCAGCAATGACAATTCTTTTTCGCCAGCAGATGCCCCTTACAATAGACACGCAGGGGAGATGAGGAACAGCACAGCAGAGGATAGTTTAAACAGGATAAATAAAGTTTATTCCGTCGGACTGCGGGAGCCTCACAGAGGTGAGGCCAATCCGCTCGTGCGCCACCTAGCGCCCCCATCATTTGCTTACCCTGGAGAATCTCCAGGGTGGAGGAGGTTTGCTGTTCCAGAGTTCTTTCTTCAGCTTCTGGGCAGTTGTCACTCTGTGGCGATCTGTGGTCCTGTTTCTCTGCTCTTCTTATTGTAGCTCCTATAAGAGCTTCATCCTCCCGCCAACGATAATAAGATGCCAGGCATCACCCAGCACACAGCACAGCCTATGATGGGCTACGTCTATCTGCTCGGCGCAGTTAGAGCGAGGATAACGTTATCCGGACCCATCAGGCTGTGAATGTAACCTAAAGGCTTAAGATGAAATGAAGAGCTTACCTCCTTCCTGAGTGGCTCCAGACTGCTGTGTGCAGACCCGATAGCTGGCAGTACCCTGGAGTATCCATGTATAATTACATTATAGATTATGTTATAAGTAAACTGCAACACAGCGGCAGGCAGCACCCTGCCATAGAGTAGGATTTCTCATAGTGTTTTATTTCCTGGCACATTAATGGTGAGAGTCTTTTAACTGGCAGAAGAACAACACTGACCATACATTTCCTGGCACCGTCTTTAAAATGACGTACACATTAGGAATGGCATTTCGTTTTGCTGGAATAATAGCACAAGTTATCTTGTACTCTGCTATGTTGTTGCATGGATCTTTGCCTGCAATGCCTTCCATGTTTCATTCAAATGTGCTTTCTACAGGGCGCATACATGATTTGCTGCTGTAGAGAAATAATGCTCCCGTGCCCTGTGGCAGACTCAGAAATATTGAAAAACTTCATGATTTTTTGTCAGCACTTCAAAGTAAAACCTTTCACTTTTTGAGTCATACATTTGGCAGAAACATCATTTAGTACCATTAAAGTAGTTGTGATGGGGAACATTCATGTGGGGTTAGGACTGGCTCGACCAGAGTGCTTGCTGACTCGGAGGAGTATAGAGTTGACCACCTTGCCTGGTCCGGTGTGGAACCAAGCCAGCGATGCTTTGCTGCAGGCTCATTTGCCCTGTTAGCTGGTCAACAGTTTGAGGAGGAGGAGGTGAAGAGCTGGCTAAGTGTGCCCTGAGGCTGGCAGTTCAGTACATCCCTGAGAAGTGAGCTTTGAGTCATGTAGTGTTCCTCTTATACAACGTGCAATTCACCCTCTCCAAAGCCTCAAGAATTCCTGTGTGTGAAGGGCGGCTGATTCTGATTGGGTGCTTGATAGTTTTCCAGAAACTCATGTTCTTGATTGTTCATGTTTGTCTGTGGTTAATGAAACACGTCCATTTTGTCTCTTCAGTTGACAGAAGCTGCAATAAAAGTTTCTTTGTCGTTGCAAAAAAATATGAACGGCCAACGAGCCTCTGTAGGTCAAAGAATGGAAGGGCTGGGGAACTGTCATTCATCTCACTGCTAAGCAGAGCAGTGTCATGCTTCATCCTCCGTCAGGCCTCTGATTTTGACCAACATCGCTTAGAACACTGGGACTTTAGAGCCCATCCTTTTCATGAGAAAAGCAAAACTACAAGTCCCATAAGCAATAGTGGTGAAAGGGGTCACACATGACCTGGGACAACGTCCGATTCAACACATCCAGTTATATTTTTTAAGTATTTGAGACAATATTGAATTAATAACCTTTGTTTTTTATGGTCATGAGTCACCAGAATACTAAAAATGTGTCTTTTATTTTCAAGGTCAATTAAGTAATGGTCACCAGCTTGGAAGCTCTGTCAATTCTTCAGTATTTGTCATTGATCTCCTCGTGTGCCTGGTTTGGGTCTGCCCGTGCTTCGTTCCTGATAACTCGCACAGGTAAGGAGCTTGTAGCAGCAACATGATATACTCGTCTGTAAGAAGTGCGCTCTGAGGCAGGTATCCAATCATTTTTGTTGAAACAAGCAAGCGCCAATATCTGCTATGTACATTTGTTAAAATAAAACAGTCAAATCACAGTATACTGTTCCGGAGGTTCAGTCCCAGAGTCATTATCTGTAACTGAACGCAGACACCCTAGGAAGCATGTGCTTTTAAGACAAGTTGTGTTCACTCACCTGAAGGTGACATGCTTCATCACTGGGCTATACTCCTCACCAGGCCGGAGCTACAATGCCTGGCGGGCACCACAAGAGGGCACTTTGTCGCAGATCTTTTATTAAGTACGCCGGATGAGCATAGTAGGACAGAGGATGTTGTGTCATAAGATGTGAGATTGGTGAAAGTCTGAATATAAGATCAACGATCGACCAGTTGCCACAATATAGTTCATGTGATCTTCCTGGTCCATGTTGAGATTAAAAACAGTGGCAGAGAAATTGAGGAACTAATGGCCCCTATCACTGTGTGAAAGTATTGATCACCAATGGACCTGCTGGTAAACTGGGGTCTATACTTCAGGCCAACTTTTTTCATGCCTTGTGTAGTCATGGAGCAATCTGTTGGCATTTCAAGAGGACCAAATATGGGAAAATGGGTAAATGTGACCTAATCTTCTCCACAGCGTGAGGAGCTCTGTAACTCAAAGCCCTGCACCGTGCATAGGCGATAAGGTGCCTAGTACCATCTTACTACCACAGGTGAGCGCTGCCTAACAGAGTGCATTAGATACGGTAACCCTCCTAAAATTCAGGACATATTGACTTATCCAATAGCGAAGACGCTGCATCAGACGGCAACTGGTTTGAAAAGCACATGCTTCCTAGGGTGTTCAGTTAGAGATAATGTCTGTGGGACTGAACCTCCGGAACAGTATACTGTGAGTTGGTTTATATGAAGAATGTGTATACTGGACTGTCGTTTTCCTCGTCATCTCTTGTGATAAGTAAAACAAAACACAACAAATCTATCATAAATTTAATGCAAAAATAGCAAAAGGCCAAGCAAACTAAAAAGTGATAATTGTCTTCAGCGTCGGATTGGTAACGTGGGCATTCAGGCAATGCCCGAGGGGCCGGTGTCCGAGTCCCTGCAGTGGGCTGCTTTTTTTAGCAGTCTGGGGCCGATTTGGGCGCTGTCTCTATTGTTCGAACAGCCAGCGGCCCAGTGGGTGTCTGGGTGGCCTTTCTATAGGCAGATGGACGCTCGTTACCTCCTGTTTAGCAACAGGCAGAGGTATCCCTCCCTTAGTCTCGCTGGCAGGCCCATTAACCTGTGCATACTGAGTGGGGGCAGGGGGCCTGAGCAGAAGTGGCCTCACTTGTTTCCAGGTGTATTTCAGCAGTGTAAACTAACGTGTAAAAAATGTTTTACCCCCATTCTCCCAACCCCCCCTCGCCCGCCCCCCCCCGCCGCTTTTCTTTTTTTTATAGTATTACAAGATTATAAAATTACGCCGAAGCAGCCATTTGAGGAAAGGCATTATTCAAATGTGGGCTGATTTTGTTTTGCGTGCCCGGGCCGATTTTCAATCCCAATCCAACCCTGATTGTCTTTGCAATGGACGAGAGCATCCACCCTAAAGCAAGTTGGAGTATATAAAGCTAATGCTACACAATGCATTTTTATACACTTTTCTCCTAATACAAGTCAATGAAACATGAACACGTGATAGAAACAGTTACTGAAACAACACTAATGAGTAGGAGGCAGGATCTTCTCTCGAGAGGAATGTGAGGAGTCTGTGAGGTGCAGATAAAAGATACACAGAAAAGCTGCAGAATTCACTGTTTCTGGAAATAACACTGCTGTTTGTCAATGTTCAATTTACTTCAAGAAGCAGGAAAGTGTTCCGATGAACCTCACTAAATAAAATGGTTCTGGGCCCTAATAGAATCATGTAACTTTGCAGGCATATTAAGGCGAACAGACACATCAAATTAATATAAGAATATTGTAATTTGGTAATGTAATATATCAATGCACGTTGTGGCATTCATGTGTAACCAATTATCGGCATTAAAGAAACCAGTATATCCAATTATGCTTTCTCAATTCCTTCTTCCTAGAGGCCACCACTGCTGCTAGCCATCCGTATTCAGCAGTGCCTCCTGTGACCTGGAATCCTGTATTTAATCAATACCAAAGGTTGTCAATGCTTCTATCACACTCCGGTCACTGGTGCCACTCGCACCCCACCACCCTTGGGTCTGTTATTCTTTTAGCC